>NC_092807.1:40533676-41841176 GCF_040954645.1 Diabrotica undecimpunctata | reverse complement strand
GATTCACAATATTTTTTGATCCTACTATCTCAAAGAATGCAATAGAAATGATTGACCATCAATATGGTCATTATCACGTAGATTTTTTAGCTAATTTTTCATACCCTTATGATATCATACCCTTTGTTAATGAATTAAGTAGTTACCAGTTCGCATTATCAGGTAGAAAGGAAAGTTAGTTCCAGCGATCTCTCATTTTGGGAATTCTAGTTACTAATTATATCTAAACAATTAACTTCCAGGTAGAAGGATTATAAACAGAGGTACTAAAGATTAAACAACACTGTGTTGCTAGACAGTAGTTTTGATTTCACATTTTTCTTTCAAATCAAAAGGAAAAAGATGTTTCTGTTTATTTGACATGTTAGTTTGTTCATTGCAGGTTCACCAGATTATTATTGTAGAATGGAATTAAAATTATATTGCAAGAGAGCACAAATCGGCCGATTAAGGAAACTATAGTAGTTAGATATTTCTATTATGAAAATTGCAAATCGCAAACCGGTCGATTTCAGGTAAGGGCGCAAAACGGTCGAGCGCAAACCGGCCGTATTCTGAAATGTTGACCGTAAATCAAGACGAACGACTCAGAGTTCATCAGGTTAAACTTAAAAAAGAGAACTTTTTTCAAGATCGAGACTTTCTATCAGAATTGTTTTTGAGTTTTGAGAGTTGCAATAACCTTAGTGATAACAGTGTTTTTGCTCCCTCTACCAACTCATTCAAAAACAGGCTTGACCGTTTTATATTGTAGTTAAAATATTGTTATCCTTTTAAACCAAAAATTGTAATTTTGTGATTTTTTGTAATTATGTTATTTACTAGTAGGTTATTTACTAATAGGGACTTGTCACGCTACCCTTGCTTATGTATAATAATTTTTGTTATATCATATACATAAACTCCAAACATTTATTTTTTATTTATCAAATATTTTTCTATATATTACATTCACAATAAACCACGCAGAAAAATGAATATATTTCAACAAGAGTTACTCGTTTTGCAAGAGCAACGTCCAACATAACTTTAAAATGCATTACCTGCACGGTTGCATCCAACAAAACAATTTCAGAGCCCCTCATTACGGTCTAAGTCTAATTACTTTTGTTTATTTCCATAATACTGGCACTGGGAGGTCTCGACTCGAGGTTTTACTTTTGTCTGCCCCGGCAAACTGATTTACTTCCCTTTTCCGGCTTATTTAAGCTTTTAATTGCTCTTTCTAACTGTACGTTGTCGGGACAGACACTGGAACATGACAACCCATATTCCAGACTTGTTCTCTAAAGATTAATAACGAAATAAGCGCTTTTTAGAATTTTTGGTTTATTAATAAACTATAATAGAGTTCGTGGTAGTGTTTAGTAGTGTATTATTTTTAAAGCTTTTAATTTTTTCATTATAATATTAAAGATTGTCGAGTAAAAATAATGACAAACAAATACTAAGGGACATAACACATAATAGGCACATAGTTGGATGAGGAATATATAGAATAAATAATTTAAAAAATTCGAACTTTTAATAGAATCTTTAATCCTCCTTTACTAACCTGGTTGGAAATTCATCAACTAGCCTTTAACTTCCACTGCTGAATATAGGCCTCTCGCATGCTTTTCCACTTATTCCGATTTTGCACCATCTCAATCCAATTTGTAGTCACTCTTTTTATGTCATCTGTCCATCTCGTTGGGGGTCGACCTCTATTTCTGCTAGCTTGTATTTGGGGTCTCCATTCCATAATTCTTTTTGTCCACCGGTCATCAACTGATCTTGCTACATGACCTACCCAGTTCCACTTTAGTGTTGTTATCCTTTCAATAACGTCTGCTACTCCTGATCTTTTGCGTATAGTAGCATTGGTTACTCTCCATTGCTCTTTCCGCAACTTGTAGTTTACTCACTGTTGTTCTTGTGAGTGTTAGGGTTTCTGCGCCGTAGGTCATCACTGGCAAAAAAACATTGATTAATACTTTTCTTTTCAGACACATTGGAATATTAGACCTAAAAATATCCTTCATCTTTCCAAATGCGACCCAAGCGATGTTTATTCTACTTTTCAGCTCGATAGTTTGGTTGTCTAAACTTATTCTGATCTCATGGCCCAAGTATTAATAGGAGTCAACTGGTTCAATATCTTTGTCTTCTACTGAGATGTTTTTGTTGTGGACTAAATTTGTCATAAATTGTGTTTTTAAAAAAATTATTTTAAGACCAACTCTTTTTGTGGCAGTATGGAGTTCTTGGAAATTACACCCTTACTAACCTAGGTCTTTGAGACCGATTATTTTTATATACATAAATATGCGCATATTTATTTATTGTTTAAGAGAAATTAATCACTGTGTTGTAAATGGTTTTATTATACTCCATGTGCAAAATGTTAAATTTTTTTACGATTTAACATTAACGTTAACGATTTTTTTACTTGGGCAATAACTACACCTTTAGTGTAAGTAGAGTAACTTCTTTAACACTTTCGCTGCTGACTTATATGATAGATGAGTTGCCGGGTGCGGCATTTTTTTTCTAAAAATTTTAATATTTTGGGCTTTATAATTGCTTTAGTACTAAACTGAAGCCCATATATAGAGAGTTTGGTTGTTTTTTATCAATGTCATGCATGAGTGTCGGGCGCACCTAGGTATAAATTTTTTGCCATGTGCTGACTAACGCGCATGCGTGTCAATATATTTTTTACTACTTTAAAAGTTTATTGAAGACAATTTTAAGAAAACTAAGTAAAAACAAAACAAAAAGTAATAAAAACTTAAACTCTAGATAAACAATAAAAAAAACTTCAAATTCATAACATACATAACTACGTAATTTGTTTATATGTATAACACAAAATGTTGCACTATTGATGGTAATGATTAAAACATTCGACGCATAATCCGGGCTCTTTTGTACATTGTTGGCAGTGGTAAAGCGTCATTTTACGGATTTTCTTGCCAGAGCACACTCTACATCGCTTTCTTACTGTTTTCCTTGGCCAAAATTTTGGTAATAATGTGGACTGTTTTAATTGTCGGCCTCAGCTTGTTATTCATCCCAATGTTTATTAGCTTTTCCAAAACTGACAGTCGGTAGTCATAAAGGCTCATCGGACGTAAAACAAATTGTTTATGTAGCAAGTACGAATTCATTAGCATCAAGTGTATGTAATGAATGCCCAACTTCTTGTACCACCTTAATGATTTTCTTTCACAGGGTAGTAAGAGTTTAGTTGGTATTGCCGATCGACACCCACCATGTTTTCCAGGAGAATAAACAGCAGACATTTTATTATTGGAGAACGTTATTATAGGTCGTACTTTGTACAATCGATTTTGAACTTCTTCTCCACTGGCTGGGTTTCTAGCAAAATGAGGGCACCTCATTATGATAAGGAAACGATTCCTACTCATATACTCCGAAAAACATTTTAAATTAAATAATGGATGAGATTTCCAGTAATCATTAAGTCTATTTAATTTGATGGTTCCAGTGTGAATCAATAGTGCAACAAATTTTAACATTTCTTCTCGTGAAACTGGCTTCCACTTTGTAATTCTTGATTTTTCTCGTATATGTTTAGAAAGGAATATCTCTTCTTTCCTCCTCGTCCTCCTCATCCGTAGACTCATATAACAAAGCTAACATCTCACTTTCACTTAGTTTATTAGGATTTTTCACCAGTACTTTACGTTTTTTACATTTTGAAGGTCCCGGTATAGGGTCCGCCATTTTAATAAGACAAAACGGTCTATACGCTAACGTAACAAAATAAATAAGCTGACAACCAACCTTCCATTGCAACAATACAATCACACTGCTCGAATTCTTTGAACGCGTGTCTGACTTGACCGCGCTAATTTGTATATCTACTCTAGCATGTCCAAATGCCGAATGCCGCGAATGCCGTCTCATTGAGAAATTCTGAAAACGGCAAACATATTTTAAATACTTTGTTCCTTAGTAACACGCTAACAAGATGTGAACTATCTGCTGCATACGCTGTATTTATAATGCTCTGTTAAATTTAACTGGTCAGATGTCACGCAAGTATGTCATAAGCACCTGGCAAAATAACTTAAAGTCACGCATGCGTGACATCAGCAGTGAAAGTGTTAAGCTTGATTGATTTTTTTTTTAATTTTTTTTAAGCAATAATGCCATTTTGAACTCGTCGTTTTATATGATCGTTTAATAAACCTTAAGCAAGTTTGTGAAAAAAAAAATTTCTGTGTATTTTGTTTTCTATATTGTGCATTTGAATATGACGAATTCATTTATGCCATTTACATTCATTGCACCATAAAACAAATCATTGCAAAACCATTGTAATAAAAAATATTTTGGGCCAATCTAACAAATTACAATAGAGCGCCAATGTGACAAAAAACAAATGAATTAAGGAAGGTTGTCTTCGTGCACCACTAAGGGTCAACTATAAAATGTACCTTGATACACTAAAGAAACTACTAATCCTCACAAAAGAAGAGATTAGATCAGTATGATAAACGTAGGCAAATGTAAAATATGAATTTAAAATATAACCAAATTGAAATGTAGCAAAAATGTAACCAAATTGGAATATAAAAATGTAACATAATTGATGGCTGGCTAGCGGACTGTGCTAAAGAGTGACTACTTGACACTCAAAAGAAAATTCGGCTAATTTGCATGCACTGCAGAGACCGTAGAATAAGGAAATTGATGACAAGGTAATCAAAAAAAATATATGAATAGATGTAAATTTAAGTGATAAAATATGGAAAGTTGCTCTAAGATGTGAGTGGGCGCCAGAAATGTATTAACATACACCTTCCAACGTATTTTTTAATGCTGTATACCCTTTTTGCGAAAATGAAAAAAAAACAGGTATTAATTAAAATATTTAGTCTTTACAACAAATTTAATACCTAACCAAATATATATATAGTCTATCTTATTTCTTTATGCTACCCACCACCACTTATGTACAATGAACCTAGTTATATACAAAAAGAAGTCCCTGATTATATACAATTTATTCCTGATTATCTATGCATTTAAATTTACTGAAAGGTAGAACCTAATACTATTTAAGGAATTTACAAATAAGAAAAATACGTAAGAAAATTTACTAATTCTAAAAAGAGGTTTAATTCTTTGTATGTAGGTATATTTAAAAAACCCTTAAAAGGGTTACATTAAAATAACAAACGTTTTCGGAATAATAATTCCATCATCAGGTAAAAGCAGGTTAACATGCCTAAGCCACCAAAATTTTAGGGTAAACCCTTTACATAAGTTAAAGTTGCCAAAAAATGTACATATTGTTGTTAAAAGTGAAGGATGTTTAAGATTATATTAGATTTAACTTCAGGCAACATATAACCATGTCTCACGTGAGTACCAGCGTCTGGAGGGTAGATCTTTTCAAACGGAAGGGTCTTTATTATTATAAGAAATAGTATGATTTAAGGTTAAAAAATTATTATAGAAAATTATTAAAATTGATGGATAAAAACTTTCACACTCTAATCACCTCACCTCATTGATTAGAGTGTTTCACACGTGCTTGGAATCGCTGCTTAATACCAACTTAGAAATTAAAGTTACTAAGGGATATCTAATGAATATTGATTTAAAGATTTTATTTAAAAGTGATAAAAGGATTGATTATTGAAGTGACGTACTCGTTACAAGCGGCAGTTAGGTCTAGAGCTCTTACAAAAAACTGATACCTTATCCACGACGTGCACTTCCCCTTTAGTTCTATTATATTCTCTGATGAGTTCTGGCTTTTATGTTTTTTCAACAATTTCATTTGAGAAATGCATAGGTAAAAGTAGTAAAACATTTTTAGTAACTGGTAGACAAATTATTAGTCACAAACTCTGGCGGGATCTCTCTCTTATTTTTGCTCATTGTACCTATTAGACAGTGCTGAAAAGCAACGCAATGTTAGCAATATCTTTTTCATAAGGTCCATTTGGCTGATTATCGACGTATACCTCCATTGAATAAATATAAAACATGTTTGCGTCTACAAGAGCATATACTTTGATACCATATTTTTATGGGGTGTTGGGCAGAGAAACCTGAAATTGTTCGCAGCTGCTACGTACAGTTATTCTAGATATGCTTTTAATCCACTAACGTCTGGGCGAGCTAAGGTTTGGGCATACTTTTTTTAGTTAAATATATTTATTAGTATTTTCTACGATAACTTTTAATATATTCGATGTGAAAAATAAATTCCAAATTTCGAGGACTTTCATTATCGTCATCGCATCTTCTTGTATTTGGTAATTGTCAGATTCATCCTCTAACTCATTCCATAGCACTTGAATTCTCTCTTGTTCTCTGTGATAATCTCTTATCGCCATAAAAAATATGCTATAAGAACAAGTTATGTTATTTTTCTAAAAACAAATCCAAAAAAGGGAACTTTAGTAAGAATTTTATAATATCAAAATAAAAGGTTTACTAACCTCGGTCCCAGAGATCGGTTTTGATTCTAGCGGGAAAATGCACACATTCTGTCAATACCGCTGTTGCATTAAACAGAATACGCCATTCCAAGGAGCTCCTGCGATGCACCCCCTTTGGATCAAAACGAATCGGCGGCTTTCGGTAAATTTCTGTGCTGTCAGTATCAGAGACCACAGGTTATCAACAAAGAGTGAAACAATAGCATAAAAAAAGAAAAAAATGGAAGCAATAAAGGCGTGAAAAATACATTTTTAATTATTACAAAATCATGACAAAACAGTCAGTTAGTTAGTTGGTTGTTGTATTAAACAAATCAGGAAAACCTAAAATAAAATCACAACTAATTTATAAAATCAAGTGACCAATGCTGATACAGATAAAAAAGAAAATTTACTGGAGTATGAGAAAAAAATAGTTACAATGCTGCAAACAATGACATCCCCAACAAAATCATCCACAAAGATATCCCCAAGATACCCCTAACCTAACCCAACAGAAGATAAAACAATTATTTTATAAAAATTTAAAAGAAAAATTCCCAAAGGTTGGCTGTATACCATAGTTTAAAAAAAACTTACAATGAAGTACAAACTTCTTATTTTAAATTGTTATAAAATTTTATTATTTCATATTTTAATAAATTTTTTTTATGGTTTTTAAGTGAATAATTTTTTGGACATTTGTTGTTATCCAGATTCACTGTATTTTACTTGTTTTTATAATTTACTAGTAGTGTAATATATTAGACTACATGCGAGATTAAAACTTATTTGGCCTACATATAATATTGCATAATCATTTGGACGTCAGAAATATTTGCTTGTATTAAACACATACATTAATGGAAATGTCGTATAGTTTGCGTTATTCCCTAATAGAACGTACATACTATTTATATGTAAATACTATTTGGCCTCTTCCCCGGTATAATTAATGTTCGTCCACTATAATTCATTATATTGACTTCATTTTGTTTATTATATATATATATATATATATATATATATATATATATATATATATATATACATATATACATAATGATTTGCTATATGTTTAATAGGCCTTAGGCTAAATTTTGCAAAACAAATAAATTTATTTTAATTAAAATTATTTGATCCCACGGCTCGTTAATTATAAGTGGCTTCAAAGTATTCTTTAAGCAGTGGTCTTTGAGGAAAGGATGGACAATCGGAAAACAAATTAAACTAATAATTTTGTGATACTAAACTATTAAATAATTTACTAAAAAAGAATGAAAAAAAAATATTAAAGTTAGACAATTTTACAATTAATCAAAGTCATATATTATATGCGCGAATCCGTTTAATTAAAATTACAAATTTATTAAAATTCCTATATACATTATTAATAATTATTTGGACTTTGGTATCTTTAATTTTTATATCTGAATTTAACGACTATATTTGTGGTGAAATGAAATCACTGAAATATAAAAAAATACCAAATTAATTATGATCTAGTTATGATCGTAGTTAAAAGTCTTTGTTGATTATATGGCAAACTAACTTTTTATTTCCTAGAATTCTCTACTGGCACCTTTTCTTCTTACGACTGTAATCTGCCAACCTTTTGCTCGTTGCTCACAGTTGCTCTACACCCACCTGCTATCTCCTCTACTTGTCAAGGTCTCCCACCCACACTATCGCCGCAACAGTGTCTCCAAAAGCTCCTGGACCAAACTCATATCTCACAGGAACCCAATTTCTTTTTAGTCGAATGGATTTTCACTCAATCGACTATTTTCAAATATATTATACACCTGATTATTTATTACAGGATGTACTTTCGTTGTCCACTGATACCAATCCTTTGGGCTCGTTTCACAGACACCAAAGACCTTTCAAAATTCTTATTTGACAAAAATTTGCTAACTTTTACTGCAGGATATGAAACAAAAATAACTTGCTTCTTACAACGTTCAAATCACAGTAATCTTCCTATTCCCGGGCAAAACCTGAATTTCTTCACTTTAATCTCTCCTTCTCCTTTTCACCAATCAAACACACACATCCTACATACCACGCCATCTCTTTCGACCAATCAAATTCTGTGATTTATTAAACACAAGCTCAATGCTATTATGATATCATGATAACCTTGGTATTTCCAAATTTTACATAAATAAGATCTTTTCTGTGTTTCCAAATTTCTAGAGACAATACGGAAACCGTTTGCACAATTTTTATAGATTTTGGTAAGCAAGGCTCTTGTACTAGGGATGGTCGAGGGTTTTCTTCTTTCCATTTTCGAACTTTCTGAAAAACTGGATCTTTCTCTTATTCTTCTCTGATCTTAGTAGTCGTCCACACGTCGTTAACTATCGTTGTTCTTAGCACTGTTGCTTTTTTGACATAAAAGAGAGGTGTGATTGATTAGTTCAATTTTGCCATAGCGAAAAACTACTACTCTTTTTCCGCTGCAACCGACTAGGCTATATACATGGACCTCTCTACAGCATACACCTAAAAAAATTGTGAGAAACCATATAGACTACATTATGATAACAAGGAGATACCGCAACGCCGTCAAATGTACGAAAACATACCCTGGGGCAGATGCTGGCTCGGATTTCAATCCTGTGGTGTTTACAATTGAAGTTAAACTCAAAAAGATCAGAAAACCTACTGCAAAATTGTTAGACTTAGTAGACCAAGAAATGAGAACATAAAATGTGTCTAAAAAGAGAAATTAACGAAAATTATCTAAATAATATAAAAGATCAAATCAAAAATCCACCTAATGCAGATAAACAGTGTATTCTTCTTTTCTTCTTCTTCCTGTATATAAGCAATTTTTGTTTGTTCATTGGCGGATTAATACCTCTATGGAAGGTTGTCACTTCATCTTTGATGATCATGGGTGATTTTTGGGCTATCAATATTGCGTCGTCTGCGTAACAGAGTATTTTTATTTCTTTGTTTCCCATTCTGTATCCTCTTCCTTTATTAACGCTTCTGATGATTTCATCCATGATTTAATCGAAGAGCATAGACCCCAGTAAATCCCCTTGTCTTATTCCACTGCCCATTACTATTGATTCTTTAAGTTGTCCACTATCCTGACTTTCATTTTGTTGTTTTGGTAGATGTTTTCGATAGTTTTTATAATGTTTAGGGGGATAAAAAGTTAGTTGTATAAATACAACGATAAATCAGTAGGCAAAAAATATCTCATCTATACACACAGCAACCACAAAGTATGGATGACACAGAAGATACTGATATTGATGGACCAAAAGCGAAAAGTAAAAAAACCATCCCACCAACAAATAATTAGACATAAAGGTCAAAAGAAGCATAAAAGACACCAACAATGTGGTCTTTCAGTAATGACTTACGGCGCCGAAACATTTTTCTTAATCCAGGTTGTAGCAACCAAACTCAGTGTAGTCCAAAGAAGAGTGAAACGCTCGCTACTTGGTTTGACTCTCAGAAACAGGGTAAGAAATAAAGAAATAAGACTAAGGACAGGTGTCACAGTTGTCATAGAGCGTATAGCATGGCTAAAGTGGAGCTAAGTGGGCCATGTTGTCAGAATGAATGACGGACAGTGGAGTTAAAAAATTATAGCATTAAGACCACGAGCAGAGAGAAGAAACAGAGGTAGACCATCTACACGATCGATAGACAAACACCACCAAACACACCAAAAAAATCGCTGGGAATTGACTGCTTAAAGCTCAAGACCGACAAAACTGGAAGAAATTAGGGGAGGCCTATGTTCAACTTTGGGAGCAGAAGGGTGGATGATGTTGATGAACAAAGTCACAAATGGAGAAGTATTCCATTAAATGGACAACGGTCCAAAGTAATACTATAGCATGATTTTTTCCTTTAACCATCGAATATTTAAAATATACAAAAATGTATTTGATACGCCCCTGGCTGGTACGTAATATTAATCTGAAGTTTTGTTTACCCAGGTGTATATGCGACACATCTAAAGATAATATTAACTGCGTAGTGTTTATTTGCGTCTCAATTAAATAAATTCCCACAAAAATTTGAAGGCCCAGCAATTTTAAGGTCCATTATCGAATCAAAAGTGTAATTAACAAGAGATCCGATTGGCTGGCAGTTGAAACTAGATGTGGAGAGACAAAGAAGGTTGTCAACGAAAAATTAGTGGGGAGTTGAAGGTCAAGAGAAGCGAAGAGAACGAATTGGGGTCTGAACGAGCAAAGATATTTTTCAGCGATCGCTTCAAAAACAGGCAAATTTTGGCCTAATTCGAATGAGTTTTGGTTAAAAAGAAGGTGATTAGGCTCATATGCCATATGGCAGTCTTCGTGAAGTGAGATAAACACCGGTTTTTTGCTGTATTCCGTGTCGCGGGATTTGACAACAGGGTTTCAAAGAGCTAAGTGGCCTAAATAATTTTGAGTAAAACATAAGAAGCCGAGTTTTAAAAAATCACACAGTTATCATCCAGGATAACCTGGGGCCCAGTTTTGGTATTTTTCAGCCTTTATTTTGTGTCTCCCATGGGTCGAATCCAGATCATTTGAAGTTTTTGTAGGACAATGTTTTTTGTATTTAATTCCAAGGTAACAAACTTTTTTAACAATTTAAAAGAAAATACTTATCTAGTAAAGAAAAAAATTTTGGTAATTTTTTCTAAATAAACATTTTTCGTTAATATACCAAGATTTGCTTTTATGGCAAATTAAAAAGTTTATAAATAAATATAAGTTTTAAGGATCAGCTAATTGTCATATTTTAGTTTTTTTTTTAATAAAATTAACTGTTGATAATTAATTAATAATTAAGAAAAGTTTTTTATTTCATTTCGACATATAACAGTCAGAATCTTCTGTTGTCTTATTTGGTACATAATCAAAATTTTAAAATCTGTTTTGTTAGATTTCGTTTTGTTAGAAGGTTAAACTTTATGTAAGGTTTGTTGATAAATTTAGATATGTTTATTTGTAATAACTGTTTATGTGAAATAAAAAAAAATATGTAATGTTTATCTTTAAACCAACAGTTTAAAATAATTTCTTGTAAAAAGATATTCATCCTTTAATTTTTTTAGGAGAGAAAAACTTTTTTTTCCCAGAAAATTCTTTTAAACGGCGTCCTAATATTAAATAGTTTAGGAATATTATTGTTTAATGTTTCCTAGGACATCTCTGTAAGTATTCTTTGATTTCTTTTTCGTAGTTAATGTCTTTCAGTCCCCACAAATAAAGGAATCCTTTTCAACGACTCTCCAATGTTCTCCAATTAAAACACGAGTAGCCGTTGGCAAACGTTTTAATTTATTTGCTTACCCTATCCCTAAGCTCAGTAATTGTTCAGTCTCCTTTTTTAACACTCAATAAGCAAATATTAAATTGCTACAATACTTACCATAAAAAAGAAGAAATTGGAATACCTGGGCTATCTAATGCAGGGATAAAAATATACACTCCTGCAGAATATAATCCAGGGAAAAATTGAAGGATGAACGAATCCAGGTCGCAGAAGAATGTCCTGGATAAGAAATATAAGAGAGTGGTTTTGTTTCACCGCAAACTAACTATTTACAACAGCTGTAAACAAAGTTAGAATAGTCTTGATGGTATCCAATCTCTGATAGGAGAAGAACGGAAAGAAGAATTATATTCTGTATATCTGTATATTTTCTCTTTTCCTACATTGTCCTTAAACTCATCGATTATTATTAGTGTAATATCCCGATTTGGTAATAAATAATTAAAATAGTGTTTTACATTTTCATAGAATACTTCCTTTGTTTCTTCTTCATCATAACTAAGTACGTGTACATTCAGAACTACAAAACTATTTTAATTTTTTTATCATACTTCACCTTTTTTTATAAAATGGACCTAAAATGTTTACTTAAGTTTTATTATCTATTTTTACCAAAAAAAAATAAAATAAACTTAACTTTATCTTGTTTTTATTCATAAAAATGAGCTTTTTCTAAGAGAGACATCCTTAATTTCATTAAGCCACTTCATTGCATAAATAACTTTTAATTTAGTACTTTGGACGTTTAAAAATTCGTTTTTGGTAAATTAAATTAGTCATTTCAATTAAACCAGAGACTTACGACCGCTATCCAAAAATAAAGCATAAATTCTCATTCGCGTAATGCTCATCGCTTTTACATAGTTTCGGCTCCCAGAAATTCGTCGTTTTTTAAATAAAATCGACAGAACCGGATCCAACATTAGAATCTTATCTATGACATTATTTTATTAAATCGTTCGTATACGCGCGTGATTTAATGACCAATTTTATTATGGTTTGATGTTTGTCATTTGTGGTCCTATAAAATAGTGGATTCTGTTGCCATTGTAATCCTACATGAATACAATCACGTGATAGTAAATTATAATATTATATAGTGATAGTAATTTATAATAAATTATAAATTATAACTTTTAAGGTAAGTTAGTGTGATATAGGTATTGTGTAAAAAAATAATACTAACGATAGATTATGTCTAACACCTGAGATCTAATTATATATTGTTCTTTTTATTCGAAAAGGAATCATTTCTTCTGAATCAAGATGTGGCTAATAAAATAAAAAAAAAAATAAAAATAAAAATAAAAACGTTTATTGTCCTAACAAAGATCTTAGAATTATCAGAAACATTTACTACAATCAAACGGCCAAAATCAAAATAGAAAACCAGTTAACTGATAAAATTGAAATAGAACGTGGAGTACGACAGGGCTGTATTTTGTCTCCATTGTTGTTCAATATTTATTCTGAATGGGTATTTAAGGAAGCTTTAGACGGTTGTGCGAAAGGAATACTAATAAACGGTGAATGATTGAATAACATTAGATATGCAGATGACACTATAGTTTTTGCCGATAATCTGAATGACTTACAGATATTAACAAATCGCATTACAGAAGTCAGCAACAGATACGGACTAGCTCTTAACATAAAGAAAACCAGATTTATGACAATTAGTAAAAAACCAATGCTAAACGCTCAACTTACAATCAACCAACAGAATATCGAAAGAGTCAAGCAATATACATATCTAGGCACTAATTTAAATAGCTAATGGGCCCACTCAACAGAAATTAAACAGCGAATAATAAAAGCAAAAGCAGCATTCCTTAGAATGAGAACCATTTTCAACAGTCAAGACATATCATTAAAAACAAAATGCCGTCTATTGAACTGCTACATATTCACAGTTCTGCTCTACGAAATGGAAGCGTGGACACTGACTGTTGCATCTATGAATCGGCTCCAAGCTTTCGAAATGTGGTGTTATAGGCGCATCTTACGTATATCCTGGGTTGGCAGAGTTACTAATGTGGAGGTCCTGCGTAGAATGGGGAAAGAATGTGAAATTCTCATTACCGTCAAAACTAAAAAGTTGGAATATCTAGGACACGTAATGAGAAATCAAGAACGTTACGGCCTTCTCCAGCTGATTCTCCAGGGGAAGGTAAATGGTAAGAGAGGACCGGGAAGAAGACGCATTTCCTGGCTTCAAAATTTACGAAAGTGGTATAACACGACTACCACTGAACTGTTCGCGCTGCAATAAACAAAGTAAAGATAGCCGTGATGATCGCCAACATCCGGAACGGATAGGCACTTTAAGAAGAAAAAGATTGTCCTAATAATAAATAACATTGCACACTTAAATCTAACTTAAGATATTTTAGCCTTCTTTTACGACGTCCTGCTCTTGCACCGCTTGATGTTGAATTTTTCTTCCTCTCGGATTCTTGGTTTTCTGTTGTTGTCTTCATGGCTTCTTCTTCTGTACGTACTTATTGGTGGCATCGTACCTACTTTCCTGTTTGGTTGTCTTCTGCAACCACCCGGCTAGACCCTGATCAGATAGTCGATCAGTTTGTGGGTTTGTCTAAACATTTCTGGACACCCTGTATAATATATACAAAATATTAAAAATTCTTTGATTGATTGAAAAATTGATTTATTTGTCAAAAACACATTAAAATTGTGGTTTCGATAGAAACAATTATAAAAAGACAAAACAACTCAGAAGAGGCTGAACAATTTGAGCTAATATAAATGTATTCTAAAGACGTGTTGATATCTTTTTTATTTAATCATAAAATCTGTTATTTAATAAAATACGTTAATTTTGACTCAATAAAATATTTTATAAAAAAAAAATATATCATAAAAAGTTTATGTTTCCAACGTGTCCGCAATATCCTTTCGGGTTATAGGTATTTAAAAAAGCAATTCCTTAGAAAAACCAATTACATCTGGCTCCTAACCTGCGTTCGAGGATTTTACTACTTTGTAAATTAAATTTTAAATATGGACCTCTTAAGGACTTCCATTTGCTTAAAATAATGTCGCAATTTTCGGTTGTTTATTTCATCGCTTCTCGGCAGGAAAGTTTATGACTATAGAAATTACTTTTTTTTATTAAACTGTCATTAGCAGTCTGGCAGAAACAGGGAAGCTATAAAGAGGATGTAATTATCCCTGAATGTCGTTTCGTCTAAAGAAACCACCACGAATAGAAAATTAGGAAAATATTTAATATATTTTTGTTTGATTCGTTATTCAGTTTATTTGGGTGGTTTTAAAGTTAGTTAACTGTACCTATTTATTTGATTATATACGTATAGTTTGTACAATATAAATTCCGATGCATGTAATCCGCGTCAGAGTAAGTGACGTCACATGAGACCAACACAAAATATTTAAAATCCACAAGGAAACTAAGTTCTTGTAGCTGGCTGTAAACCATGTATCACAAAAAATTTTTGTTAAAATCCTTTATAAAATGTATATAAATTAAAAAACCCAAACGGGCTATGGCTATTTTAATTTATATATCTTTTATAAAGGATTTTAACAATTTTTTTTTACAAAATATTTAAGTATTAGGTCTCTTCGTTCTTACAACGTTTTAGCTAAGTAGACTAGAATTACAGCCACTAGATATATTTTATTATACACGCGTAGAAATATTATTTGAAGATTTCTATTAATGTAAACTTAAGAAATACACCATAACTTTTTTCATTTAATTTGTATAAGTGGATTATGAAGCCTTTTTATAAAGCACATTTGTTCGGATCACACTTTAATTGCGACCAAACGAAGGTGACATTTGGGCATAAACTGATAACACTTATTGTGGGAGTTCGGTGTTAACATTTTAGATTAGTTTTCATTATTTACTATTAATTAAACTATGTTCATCTTAAAACAAAATGAGTGTGATTTAATTCCAAAATGTCACATAATAAGAAAAGTCGTTGTAAAAAGATGAATGTAATTAAAAAGTGATACGACCAGGAGGATATATACTCGATAGACAGAAAATTCTACCAATTAAAATTAACATAAACGGTGACAGTGATTCTAGTAGTAGCTGTGACATAGACAGTGATTAGTAAGTAAAGCATCTTATGTGGAATGTGGAACTGACCATAAACTACTGACAGCAAAAATGGGCATTAATTGGAAACATAACAAGACCCCCTCTAAAGAAGAACCGTTAAACACTATAATAGGAAAACAATACAATATGGAACTACTCCAAGAACGATCAATAAGAGAACTATACCAACAACTTCTAGACCGAAAATTAATAGAATTTAGATATGGCAACATCGAAGAAATATACGAGCATATAAAGGCAAATATAAAACAAGCAGCATTCGAAACCCTTGGAGAGAAAGAACATATAACAAATAAACAGCACTATTATTAAATAAATGAACCAACGAAAAGAATAATTAAAGAAAGAAAAGCAACTATACAGAAAACGGCTGACTGCAACCAACGATGAAGTTTATTAAAGAATATAGAGAAAAAGATATAGAAGTGAAAAAACAAATAACACAAAAAAGGAATAAAGAATGGGAAAGAACCTGCTTAAATATTGAAACATATATGGGAGGTACAAGAACTGCCGAGTCATGGAAAGTACTAAGAGGATTGAAACAAACCTCAGACGAAAAAATTAAATTGGAAATTTACAGGACAAAGAATGGACAGACTATTACAAGGAACTGTTTACAGAACAAAGACTACAATTTATTGGAAAAAAAACCAGGCGAAGACGAAGCAGATCCCCACAACAATAAATAGAAATAACAGATAGAAAAATGAGAACGGTCATAAAAGCAACCAAAAACAAGAAAGCACCAGGACCTGGAGGCATCTCACCTAAGCTTTCAAAGTAAGGCTCAAAAAATTACACCAGATGATAAAATGGATATTTCATAAAGCCATAAATGGAGAACAACTCCAAAAGGAATGTACGGAGGCATATATGACATCTTTTTTTTAAGAAAGGAGATAGAAAACGATGTGCAAACTACAGAGGAATAAGCGTAATATCATCAATAGGAAAATTATATGGGAAGATACTGCAAGAAAAGATAGAGCAAGCAATAAAAGACAAGATCGGGGAGGATCAGGCAGGCTTCACGGCAGAAAGATCGTGCATAGACTACACATACACACTGCAACAACTGTTGGAATAGAAAAAAACAAAAAATAGAGATATTCATTTGATATTTGTGGACCTGAGAAAGGCGTGTGACTTTGTACCAACGTCAGAACTATAGGAGGCAGCATACAAATTAGAAATAGAGACAGAACTCATAGAAGCTACAAAAGCTCTGTATAAACAAAATAAAGTATCCATTACAATGGGAACAAGAACCATAGGAGACTTTACCACAACAAAAGGGCTCCTGCAGGGTTGTTCCACATCTCCAACCCTATTCAAAATATCTTTAGAGAAAGTCTTGACTACATGGAAAAGAAAATGCGAAGGCATGGGAGTACCCGTACGGAACGAATACATATATACGTTAGACTTTGCAGACCATCAAATAGTGATTGCTCAAGACCAAGAAGACCTCATTTACATGATGAAGAAACTACAAGAAGAATATACCAAGGCTGGCCTAGATATTAACCTCGCAAAAACAGATTACATATCTACAAGTGAAGAAGACATAGAAGATCTACAGATTAACGATAACGTAACAATCAAAAGAAAGGGTAAATTCAAATACTTGGGGTTTATAATTACGAAAAAGGCAACAACAGAGGAAGAAATCAAGCAAAGATTAGGACAAACAAGAACAGCAATCCGACAATTTAACTCAGTATGGTGGAATAGACACCTAAATATAAAGACAAAAACACAGATTTATAAATACATTAGTGTGAAGTATTATGACATATGGGGCTGAAAATTGGATTATAAACACGGAAAACAGCAGTAAGAAAGTAGCAACAGAGATGGAATACCTGTAAAGATGCTGCAGAGTAACTAGAATAGATAAGAGAAGTAATGACGAAATAAAGCAAAGAAAATCAATAGAAACAGACATACTAACATATATAGAACAAAAAAGGCTAAAGTTGTATGGTTATGTAAGAAGAACTAGCGACAGCAGATGGATAAAAAGAATAACCGAATGGAGCCTCATGAGAAGTGGGAAAAGAGGACGACCCCGAAGATCCTGGAGGAACGAAGTAGACGACGTCATGAGTAAGAGAGGCCGAAACGATGGAGAATGGGACAACAGAAAGAGATGGAAATGGTTGAGCGGGGGAAGGCAGTGAATACTGTAGAATCCCTGACATACATACATATAGTGATTTTAACGAAAAATATATTCGGTTTACAATTAGTATAACAGGATCAATAGGAAATGATAATAAACGATTCCTTTAGTTCTTTAGGAAAATATAATAAACGATTACTTTAGTTATCTCCGTTCAAACTTATTTTAAATTTTAAATTTTCATTTTCACATTTTCTGCTTACAATTTTGAAAGCCGGTTCTGTCGCTTATTTTAGTTCTTAATTGTAATTAACTATGAACTAGTCTTAATTGGTTCTAACTCCGAAAATCTTATTTTTGCAACTTAAGGTATTAACAACAATGGCCGATTTATTTAGCAAATTTAAACTGTTGAAATTCGATAATGCATGCAATAACCGCTTACTTCTTTTCACTGATTTTGCTCTACTGATAAACTATTAAATTGTACTCTTAATTTTACTATGAAGTGGGTTTCAAATGTAAGATTCAAATATATAACGGAATATTGACTTGAACAGGAATCACTACCATAAACGCGATTGCTCTTAATCACTTCAATCTTGATTTAAACTTACATTATTGACATTTTTCTAGACTACTTTTCCATTAAAAATAATTTTGTTTTATATTAATAGTTTGTTAGCCTAAATTATATTCATGTTTTAACATCATATTTATGTATAGAACAAGATTGGTTTCATTATCTTAACTTTCTCTAGTGTGTGTATATACCGTGGTATAAATTAAATGTAAACAATACGAACGCAGTAATAAAACAAGGATTATCTTCCAAACAATCCATTTACTTGTTATTTGATTACTGTATACTGCTGCCTCCGCCTTCATCGGTTCCGACCAACAGAAACAAGGCGAACTTTGAAGAGAACATAACAGAAACAAATAACAACAGCTTTGCATGTGTAACTTGATTAAGGATTATGATAAATGATGGCGGGTCCCAACAGTCTGACCTCGAATATGTTTGCTTTGGCGAAGACGTAAGCTGTGTCGGTATTTTGATAGGGATAGACGTACGGATATTTGCCTTATAGTCTAGGAATACTATATTAACAAGCATTGTGTATATAATATTTGTCTGTTTAATATTGTAGCAAACTGTATTGATTATCTATCGTGGCTGAATGAATCAAGCAATTCAAAGACAATAAAAAAATATTTAAATTCAATAATAATAAAGTTAGAAATTACAAAAATATATATGGATAGACTATACTCTGACTATTCCAATAAATTAAAGTGGGTAAGTCCTAAATGTAACTTCTTCTTCTTCTTTCTTCTTCTTAGTCGTTAACCTGATGCAGGTATCGTGATATCATGAAGCTATTAACTAAATTTCCCAATGTTCCTCCACGTTTTTCTATCTTCTGCCATTCTAGCACATTCTGACAATGGAGCGCCAATGGCCAAATGTAACATAATATGCTAATTATACGAGGTGCAAATCAAATAAGCCGTTTACTAACAAACAAATAAAAAAATATTGGTTCACATTTTAACCCTAGCTCACTCTAAGGAGCTATGTTAGCAAACTAAAATTTAAAATTGGAAAAAACAGCTTATCGGAATTCTAAATAATTTATTATTAATTCTCTATTAGTGGCGTTTGACGAAGATATCTTGTACATCTGCATGTTAAATTTGCTTTTAACAATTATTTGTTTAGATAATTAATTGCCAAATTACAAATATACCGATTCTTAATAAAAGCAATTTCATTTATTAACATGTATATTCTGGTTTTCTAAGCGTAAACACTGGACCAACAGGCATTTAAACAGGTAATAGACGGGCGTAAGATACGCTGCGAGAGATAGGCTTCGTATTCTACGTTGTAATAGGAACCATGCATTTCAATGGACGGTAATACACCAGCGTTGCTCTCGCAATCCTACGCCAGCCAATCGCAATCTTCTGCGTTGTCCACGCGGCGAGAGAAACGGACTAGCATGCAACTCATTGTTTCTTATGTGTTCAAATAGACGAGACGTTTAAAAAATATATTTAATAATAAAAAATAATTTTTCAAATTAAATATGATTGATACAGAAAAAATTATCAGTGAAATTGAAAGGCGCCCTGCGCTTTACAATTTACATTTAAAGGGATATTCTAATAGGGATTTAAAGGCCAAATTGTGAAGTGAAATTGCAAATGAAATGGTTGAAGACTGGAACGATTTATCCCCAGACGAAAAAAATAAGTTAGGTGAGTTTTTTTATTTTTTTATTCAACTACAATATGAAATTTAAAAAAAAATTGCTTTTATGGTAGGTATTTTTTACTTGAATTTTATGTTTTATCATATTGCCATGCCAATTCTTCTTCTTTGCTTACAAAATAAGATTTAAATTGATTTCCTATCAATTTAAACGAGAAGTTACCCTAGAGAAAAAAGTTAAAAGCGGACAAGCCGCTACACAAAGAAAGCGAAAATATATATACTATGATCAACTCTCATTTTTAGCGGTTCATATGGAAAAGAGGATAACGTCATCTAATATCCAAGAGAGAAAAGAAGAAGATAGAGAACAAGTTGCGGAAATAATAAATGAAAACAACACTCAAATTCAGATAGCTGAAGATCCCGAAAACAAAAGATTAAAGAAAAATGTTCGCAAACGAAGATTAGAGGAAGATGAAGATTTAAAAAGTATCACAGCGATATTGTCGCAGTCAGTAGCTTTACAAAAACAGGAGAGATTGGACGACGTTATGAGTAATAAGGCTTTTTTAATGTCTTCTTCTTCTTCCTTTGCCCTATCCGTTTCGGACGTTGGCTATTAACAAGGCTATTTTGACTTTGTTTACGGCACCTCTGAACAGTTCGGTCGATGTTAGTCCGAACCATTGTCGCAGGTTATGCATCCATGAGTGTCGTCTTCTTCCCGGTCCCCTCCTACTGTCGATTCTTCCTTGGACTATTAACTGTAGCAGCCGGTACTTAGTATGCCTCATGATATGTCCGAAGTACTCAAGCTTCCGTTTCTTTACGGTGAAGATTATTTCTTTGCTTTTGCCTATTCTCTGCATTACTTCCACGTTAGTGATGTGGTCTGTCCAGGATATTCAAAGAATACGGCGATATATCCACAGCTCAAAGGATTCTAGTTTCTTCAGGGTGGCTTCCGTTGTGGTCCATGCCTCTGCTCCATGGACCGGGAAGACATAACACTTGACCAGTCTTAATTTTAGTTCCATTGAGATTTTGAAAGGGTGATAAAAATAATTGTGAAAATTACCGAGGAATAGCTGTAACTGGATCTATGAGTCGAATATATGGAAAGGTGTTAAAGAACCGAATCGAGAGAGAATACTTGTATTATGAAGCAGAAGAACAAGCAGGATTTCGTACGGGTCGATCCACTATTGACCACATTTTCTCCTTAACCCAGATAATAGAAAAAAAGATGGCAAGGAATCAAGAGATTCATATGTTGTTCGTCGACCTACGGAAAGCCTACGACAGCGTTCCACTGAAGAAGCTGTGGCAATCAATGGAAAGCACAAATATTAATATAGAATTAATAAAAGCCGTCAAAGTGCTATACAACCCACCAATAATAAAGATAAAAGCGGGGACACAAATAACAACAGGATTTATAACATCAAAAGGATTAAAGCAAGGATGTTGCTTGTCTCCCACTTTATTTAAAATATACCTCGAAAGTGCTTTAAAAAGATGGAAACAAAAATGCAGGACAATGGGGATACCGCTCACCAATACTATGGTATATACGCTTAACTTTGCAGACGATCATCATGCAGGTAATAATGGCTCAAGATTATGACGATTTAAACTATATGGCACGAAAATTAATTGAAGAGTATGATATATGGGGTCTAGAAGTAAATAAAAAGAAAACCGAATACCTGTGCATTGGAGCAAAGATCTCATATTAGACGATAACACCACGATAAAGCACTGCTGTGACTACAAATACCTAGGTATCACTATTTCACAAAATGGAACATTAGACAAAGCCATAAGAGAGAGAAATACGTCAGGGAGAAAAGCCATCACAATGTTAAACACCATTTTATGGGACCAATCCATCAGCAAAGAAAATAAAAAGAGGATATATGAGACTATAGTAAAAAGTATCACTTTATACAGCTATGAGGTATGGCCACTGAAAGAAAGAACACTGTCAACGCTGAAAGCGACGGAAATGGATTTTTGGAGAAGAGCCGCAGGAAGATCTAGAAGAGAAAGGATTACCAACGAACGCATTAGAGAAATAATGGGAATCAAACGAACAATCACAGATGACCTAACAACAAAACAACTTATCTGGTTCGGACACTTACAAAGAATGGACGAACAACGAATGCCAAAAGAAATACTAAAGTGGCAACCAGAAGGAAAGAGAAAACGAGGTAGACCGAGAAAAAGTTGGAGCGAAGGAATAAATAAAGAACTGAGAGAGAGGGCCATAGAAGAAGATCTATGGAACAACCGGTCTAAGTGGCGATTGGAAGTCGGAAAACGGCGGAGAACGTTATAAACCGACAAGTAGTAGTAGTAGAGATTTTGCTTATGAACCACTTTTCATATTGTTGAATGCGTTTCGCGCTTTTTCAATTCGTGATCTTATTTGTGTTGACTGGTCCCATTTTGTGTTGACTGTGGTTCCAAGGTATGTGTATGTCTCCACTTGTTCTATTTTTCGGTTGTTTAATGTCAATTGCATCGGAGGTTGTTGTGTTCTGCTAATGAGCATGTATTTAGTTTTGGTTGTATTGAGTTCTAAACCATATTCTTGACTTGCTGTGTGTATGCTTTGCATGAGTCTTTGAAGCTCGTTGCAGTCATTTGCGATAATACCTGTGTCGTCAGCATATCTAATATTATTGATTACCTCTCCGTTTACTTTGATACCCTCCGAAACTTCCCCCAGTGCTTCTCTGAAGATTTGTTCAGAGTATATATTGAACAGGAGCGGCGAGAGGACGCATCCCTGTCGTACATCTTTTTTAATATCTATCTTCCCACTGTGTAAGTTGCCCATCTTTATCTCAGCACTTTGGTTCCAATAGAGACTGGTTATTATGCGCAGATCCTTGCCATCAATATGCATCTTCCTGAGCATTTCCATGGATTTATCATGTTTGACCTTGTCAAACGCCTTGGAGAAGTCGATGAAGCACAAGTGAACGTCCTTGTGCATGTCTCTGCATCTTTGAATTAAAACTTGTAGACTGAAGATCGCCTCTCTTGTGCCCAATGCGCTTCGGAATCCGAACTGTGACTCCGATATATTTGCTTCGCATTTGATATATATTCTATTGTGTATGATTTTGGTGAAAATTTTGGTAATGTGATTTATCAAGCTTATTAAGCGGTGTTGATCACAGTGTTTTGCACTTGGTGTTTTAGGTATGGCTACAAAGGTCGATCGAAGCCATTCCTCCGGAATCTCCCCTTTGTCGTAAAAGGAGTTAAAAAGGCCTGTCAGAAAATCGAGGAATTGGTCATCCGTTTCGCATAGGAGTTTTATGATCTTGCCCTGTATGTTGTCGGGACCTGGTGTTTTGTCGTTTTTTAGCGATGAAATGGCTTTTTCCACTTCATACCTTAGTATTTCGGGTCCAGTCATGTCGTCATCTTGATCCACTGTCGCTCTGCGTTTATCGTTAAAAAGTCGTTCTACGTAATCTTTCCATGTGTCAATGAGCTTCAAGTCGTCTGATATAAGGTTACCGTCTGCGTCTATTAGTGTCGGGTGGGGATTATTGGTTTTCTTTTTAGTTGTTAATTCTTTGATCTTTTTGTGCATGTTGTGGTAGTCATATCTTCTGTCGCACTCTTCGATTTCATCGCATTTCTCCTTCAGCCAGCGTTCCTTCGCTTCCTTTATCTTTGTTTTTATATTGTGACTTGTTTCTTGATACTTAACTTGATTTTTGCATTCGTGTTGTCTTCTTTCTTCCATCATATAAAGGATTTCATCCGTCATCCATTCTTTCTTTTTTACGTGCTCCTGTAACAGAAGTGTCTTGTTTATCATTTCAACAGCTCTTTTTATTTCTTTCAATTTAGCAACTGCGTCTT
This sequence comes from Diabrotica undecimpunctata, assembly GCF_040954645.1. NCBI lineage: Eukaryota > Metazoa > Arthropoda > Insecta > Coleoptera > Chrysomelidae > Diabrotica > Diabrotica undecimpunctata. Next base: position 41,817,066 of record NC_092807.1, on the reverse strand, counting down.
GTGCGGGTTCACTCAAGTTTCCAATGTTTCTTCTTAAGGATTCCTGTACTTGTTGTTTAATGTTGGGATCCTTTAATTTCCTAATGTTTATCTTGGTTTTGTTAGGCTTCCCTTCTATACGTTTTAGTTTGATTTCCAGTTTACCCACCACTGGGTTGTGATCCGATTGAGCGTCAGCCCCAGGATAGGTTTTCACTGATGTGATTGAGTTTCTGAATCTTTCTGGTATGGCAGTGAAGTCGATCTGGTTTCTTACATTTGTTTCTTTCGAGTCTGCTGGCGACTTCCAGGTGTAAAGTCTGCGAGGGGGCAGTTTAAAAAAAGTATTAGTTATCAATAGTTTTTGTTCCTGACAGAAGCGTATGAGACGTTCTCCTCTCTCGTTTCTAGTTCCTAATCCGTGACCGCCCACAACGTTTGACACCTTACCTCTGCCGACCTTTGCATTGAAGTCGCCCATTATTAATGTCATTTCGCTTTTCTTGGTCATCCTCATCAGGGTCTCCAGTTGTTGGTAAAATTCTTCTACAATCTCGTCATCTTTGTCTGCTGTTGGCGCGTATACTTGTATGATATTTAGATCGAGTGGATATGCTTTCAGCTGAAGGAGTGACATTCTGTCTGAGAAGTGAGTGTATGCTTTTACTGCACTTTTTATAGATGGGGACACGATTACGCCTACTCCATTTCTGTGTGTCTTAGTGATATTTCCGGAGTAGTAGATTGTGTGGTTTCGAATTGTACATTGCCCAGAGTTAGGCCACCGAGTTTCACTGACTCCTAGTATATTAATGTCTAGTCTTTCCATCTCTTTGACGATATTGTGCGCTCTGCCGCTTTCATACATGGTTCGCACATTCCATGTAGCAATCTTTATCCTCCCAGGGATTCTTCGCACCCTATGCCCATCTAAGGGCTGCCGGGGACTTAGGGCCATTTCTACTTTGTCGCTTGCCATGTTAACTATACTAGGGATATCTTATAGATCTTTAATGCGGTAGTTTCCCGTTGCTTTCCGCATCTCCATGCCGTTGATCAATCTTGATTCCTCCGCCTTTAGAGGTAATTTCTCGCCTCTAGGACAAGGGGTTGCCCTACCACTTGTCAATTCTTCCACCCGAAGCTGTTGATCGACAAGTGGGGGACTACTTATACCGGTAACCGGTACCTTTTTAAAGTCATTGTTGCCAATTATGAATAGTATGCCGCAACAGAATTTAATCAATTTAGACTAAAGATAATGGAAGTGCTTCAAATATACACTAGTACACATATTTATGAAACAAACAATCAACATAATACAAGCCAGTTTACAAATTATATGCAGCCTTTACAATACAGTATACAGTCTCCATATCCACAGCAGTCCTCTTCATACAAGTAACAACCACAAATAAACAATCAGCCGAGTACCAGCCAACAATTAAATTATATGCAACATTCTCAACAATTGTATACACAGCAGTCATCTTCATGCTCGCAACAACCGCTGGTATCTTCAACCCGTCTTTGCGCTGCATCCAGTCTGTCACTACAGTGTTCAGAAACTCCGTCTCCTTCGTCCGTCCAATCACCCTCGCCTTACTCTCCTATAGTCTCTCCTTCTAGATCCACTCAATCAACTTCACAGTATTTAGTCCCTTCGTCACCAGCTGCATCTAAAGATACTTTAATTGATTTATATTAATACTTTTACTTATTTTACCTTAACGACTTGTTAAGGATAACAATTTACTTTAATAAAATTTTATCTTACTTTGTTTATTTACCTTATTGTAATAACTAATCGTTCTGCTGGGTCAATTGGAATTCGCATGTTGGTTTTAGTCTTGGTTATTTTACTTTCTACCAGCTTCAGCAGTTCATCAAAACTTTTTACAGACATGCGGTAGTATGAGACAAATTTTTCGGGACACTGTCTGTGTTCGCAAAATTTTAAATGAAATTGTCCTGTCTGGAGTCTGCTACTAACAACAGGATGAACCCACCAACGACGAATTCTTTTTTTGTTTTTTCGTTTTTTTAACACTAAACAAAGTGCAGCAACACATCCGACTTGAACTAAATCGCCTGAACTTACGCCCGTCTATTACCTTCCTTAGAGCAGCAGTCGGGGAAATTTTTTATTCATTACCCCAAAATATTTTTGTGTAAGTTGATATTACCCCATGACGAAGAGCAAAAAAACAAAATCGCCACTTCTTTCACATTATAGCCCCCATGATAATTTTGAAAAGAAAACAATAACTAAAAATTTGATTTAAACATCATTTATTCAATTTATTAATGTAATACCTAGTAATAGATAACGGTAATAATAGCAATATACGTAATATACAGTTGAGAAAAAAAAATTCTCCCACACAGAAAATGTAAGTAAATGATAATTCCTTGTTATTTTGTAATCCATTTTGTGATCCAAAATATCATATGAATTACAAAATAACAAGAAATTATCATTAACTTATATTTTCTGTGGGGGCGAATTTTTTTTCCTCAACTATATAACAAATTGAAACCCATTCGGGTTTAATTGAGGGTTGACAATTTGGAGTACTGTAACAAATTATAATAATAATAATAGTGGTGGTACAAACAAAAATTAGAATTGAAAAAATTGAAAAAAAAAGATAATTGAAAATATTCTTCGTTCCATATGTAAGAGCCATTTGAATAGAGTCTTTGGAGTTTATTCCATTTTTATTCTTCGTTATGTTCATTGGAGTGGAAAAGTCTTGTTAGCACAGATATGTTGTTCCAAATGGCAACATTTTTTTAACCGCCTCTTCATGTGTAATTTTGAAAGCCTTTGCAGCTTTTGACATCCAAAAAGACGACAGATTTGGTTTACTCTCAAATTGAATGCGTGCTTTAGTATTAGATCGAATTTCAAGAATTGCTTATGCCAAACCTGAAGGTTTTTCTGGTTTTATAGCAATTTCACAATCAAACTGACAGTACGTGTATCAAGATCTGGAAAGTAATCTGAAAACCGCTTTCTGAGTTTGATAAAATGTCTTACAATTGTATCCTTGATTTCAGCAATAGTAATATTTTCACAATCTTCCAAAAACAAAGCTAACCTTGAAAAATAAGCTATCTTGTTCTGTTCTACTTTTTGTCTCCTGTAATATTAGCTTTAATTCAAACGATGACACTATTTCTCTCGCTGAAATGTTGTTATTATACTTTCCTTGCAATTCTTTCTTTAATATATTTATAGTTTATACTCTCAAAAATGTCCGCTAAATATGCGAGATATGCAACCCAGGAAGAATTTTTAAACTTATCTGCGAGAATATTATTTTGATCAACCATAAAATTTTTGACTTCAGTTTTGAGAGTCCATACTCGATTTAACACATTTCCGCGAGAGCCACCTTACTTCTGTATAATAAAGTAGGTCCGTATATTCAGCTTCACCGTCTTGACATAATTCACGAAATATCCGCGTGTTTAGTGCATGTCCCTTGATAAAATTTACAATCTTGATGACATTATGCATGATGGCTTCCAGTGTAGGTTCTAAATATTTGACCATAAGGGCCTGGCGATGGATCATATAGTTAGAAACTTTAATATTTAGGTTATTTTTTTTACGAAAGCCAAAGAACCTTTAATATGACACAGCAAAGCTGAAGCTCCATCCAAGGATACAGAAATACAGTTTCCCCATTTTAAACTTTGCCCATTGAAGTATTCATTTACTTTATTGTAGATATCAATTCCACGAGTTCTAAACTCAAGAGGACAACAAAACAGCAATTCTCTTCAAAATTATCTGCACTTTTGTAGCGAACATATACCATTAGCTGTGAATTGCTACTAAAATATGTTGTCTTATCAAGCTGAATAGCAAAATATTTAGCCTCTTTTAATGCGAAAATAACCTGTTTCTTCACATTTTCTGCTAATATAGAAATTCGTTCTTTCACAATTCTCGCAGATAAGGGCACTGAATTCAGTTTTTTTACTTCTTTTTAACCACACATAATCTCTGCCATTTTTACAGCAGCTGGTTTAACCAAATCCTTACCAATAGTGTATGGTTTCTTATTTCAAGCTATCAACCAGGCTACTTTAAAGCTAGCCCTTGATGCTGAACGCTGATCAAATATACCAAACAAGTTGCTATTCAATCTTTATGTTTTAACAGATATTTCTAAATTTGCAAAGTATTCTCGCGGTTTGGAAGACAGGTGTGAATAAAAATGATCTAACTGTTTCTTCAATTGACTTTTTTTGAAAGATTCTGAAGTCAGTACCTTTATACGTACAACACACTGTGGTTTCATTATACCATTATCTTCTATTTGTGTAAAACCATCATTAAAAAATTTGTTGTGGTATGTTCTTTTTCTATTTGCTGCCATCTTAAGGGAGACAGAAAATAATAGTTGTAAAATATTTGAATTAAATTTTCAAATTGCGGCTTACCTTGTGTAAGCTTGGGCTTACCTTGGGCTTACGAAGTGTCTACTTCGTCTCAGGACCAGCAACTTCATGTGGAGTCATACGTCGCCATGTAATCATATCCACTTATAACTTTAACATCTTATAATATAATACCAAATAATGTAAACTAAATTGTAACATATAACTTTTAACTGGTTTTTACCCTGATATTTAGTGGCTCAAAACATGTACACCTAGACACTGATGATGGAACATGGATTCCGAAAACGTTTTGTCTTCATGACATAGCCCGTTTGGGTTTTTAATTTATATACCTTTTATAAAAGATTTTTACTTAAAACTTTTTTTATGTATATGTTCTTAACACCACCAGAGACGATCAGAGCACCATCAGAGATGCTCTGAATAGCATCAGAGACGACCAGAATACCATCAAAGGCAATGGTATGGTTCATGCCGCGAAGGTCAAAGGTCAAAATGCGCTCAGATGTCTTATCTTTTTTTTGTGGCTTTAGAACTTAGCTATTTAGCCAGATACATGTTGGAAAATAATGAAAAATTACTAATATTATTATTTTAATATACATAACAATGTTGTCTTTTGACTCATTGGCGTCGACACTTACTATTAAAGGTTCAATAACATTTTCCAGATAGATAATTTTAAGATAGTAATGGGTGCTGAACGCCCATTACTATCTTAAATACTGATTTGTAGTGGACGTTGAACATTATCAATTTTAAATGTTACGTTTTCTCGGGCAACATATCCCTTTATTTGAGCCCAAGTTAATTCAATTGGATTCAAATAGCAATAGTATAGGGAAAGTCTTAAAACAACAATAACAACAATGAAGTCTAGCCATTGAAATAACAGCATATTTACAATATCTACCACGATGCTCCTTGATTATTGTAATTAGTTCTGCTTTAACCATATCCTCTGTAAATAAAATATATTTTTCTCGTACCTCGCGAATCATATGGATTTTATGTCTCCATGATAGTTCCCGGTTTCCTTCGATATAAAAATCAAGGCACTGTTTTGCAGATAATTTTTCGACTGTTCTAACAACCATTCAAATTTCGTCATTTTGTGTCATGTGGAACAATTTCACCCAATCATGTCAACATTAGACTGATAATTGCATTCAGTGCAATTTTCAATCCCTATGACAACACGATCGAGTTTGACAACTTCATCCAAATAAATTTCAAAATGTCACGTTTCGGCAATGAGAATGTTCAAAGTATAAATGCGCTAATCAAAGAAAAAATTCCCAGAAATACAACCTACAGTCACAAATATATTTGGGGAATATTCATGGAATTCTATAAAACCATACTTGAATCTCGATCAAGAACCCCACAACAAGATTATGAATATTATGCGTGGTAATAGAACTTCTATAGTAGAGAACAGCAACGAATCTAATGTTAACTTACATTTTAATAATTGTACTTTCACTAACTGTACTTTTAATAAATAAATGTTTCGTTATGTTGAGTTATGATTTTTTTTTTCGAAAAATTATCCGCCGAATATCCCTCGGACATTGATGAATGCCTCATAATTTCATGACAAATTTCTCAAGCTCGTTGCTTGGTAACAGCACTCAGCCTTCGGCTTCGTGCTGTTACCTAGGAACGAGCTTTCGATTGTCATGAAACTATCTCGTCTGTTATCAATGTCCTAGGGATATTACTACTGATAACAGTGTCGGTGTCAATATGGGCGACAATTAGACGCTGGCCCTTAGTGGTCGCAATACTTTCGATAAACCTTCAACAAAGGTTAGCCGTGCATTTGTTACTCTTGTATCTTACGCCTTGTATTGGTGACTGTATGTGCGGCGTTAACCCAAGTCTCGTCAAGGTAACCAATTTTTCGTTTTTCCGCACGATATTCCTAAATTGAACGTAGATAATTACGTTGCCATGGTATTATTTCCTCTTTATCTGTTGAAATTAAATTCCGGCATCGTTTTATATATCGAAAGTTAAGATTTTATAATGATTTTCGTAATAATTTACGGCTTATTTTGGGAAAATTATAGATTTCGTCTCTTTTACATAATACAGATTTGAGAGGTAAAGACCAATTTTCAAAGAAAAATGAATGTTTAGTTCTGCGGAGGATATGTGTTTGGACTTCATCTAACTTAATAGGTTTCCTACCGCACTTATTTATATATGGAGGTTTAAAAGTATGAGTTTTTCTCGCCCACTTTGCCACTGATACGTTTGCTAAAAAAGAACAACTACTAATAGCTTTCATTAAAGGTAGTGTTTTTTTAGTCCATCATATACCTTCCAGATAATTTGTTGTTTCTCTTGTCAGATGGGTCTATGACATGGATGTCGTGTACTCATACCATTTGTTATATCCATTTTTTATTCTACGAAAAACTGATGGAATATACTGCATGTTGTTTTACCTTGACCTAATAAAATATATTGTCTTACGTCACAATAAAAAACAAATTTAAATATTATTGTTATATGGAATTAAGCCACAATTGATTTAAATGGTAAAAACAGTATTTAAAAACGTAATTTTCATTACAGTCAATTGTGGCTTAATACCATATAAACATATATTATTCAACTTAGACAAGCCACAAGAAAACAGTTTCAGAACGTTCTTAAAAAACCTAATAAATAACAAAATTATGATAATATGAAATTTATTTAGACGAAGTAGTCCAAAACAAAATTAACAGACGATACTATAATAACAATGATAAGTTAGTAACATATTGTAAAAGCTGTTCGCAAATTCGCATATTTTAGATAACATTTTTGACGATTGACCATTAACCTGCTATGTAATTACCTCTAAGATATTAAATAATACCTAACTATTTAATTTTAAACCAATACCAAAAATATAATATGACGATAAGTACGAATTCGATGGTAAAACGATCTTCACAGATGTCACCACATATTTCCTTGTTGATAACAGTTTTTAGATAACATGAATAATTTTTTAATGATACGTGTGGATTTAAGAAATTATTTTAGGTTAAAGCTTTAGTCGGAGGAAGTTATGTACCTATATGCAAATATTATTAAGGAAAGACTTATGTAATTACGTAATTTACAGAACCACTTAGGTATGTACAGATCACGACGGAAATAAAATAATTCAATCCCGAAAAAATAATAAAGACGCTGCTGAAATTGCGAAGTTTCTTAACAGTTGACAATTATAAAAACAATTTTTTAAATAATACTAAAAGTAAGTAGAGCTAATCCACTTAGTATACTTTAGTTATGTTGATCCTGATAACAGAACACCTCAAAAACAAAAGAAGTGTTTTATTCTGTTGAAAAATTAGTGCGAAATTTAAAATTTCCCATGCATTGGCCGATTTAACTCAATCGCGAACTTCAATTTAAAGTAACGGATCCATTTAAGATTTTATAACACTGTAGCATTTTAAGAAAGAAAGATTTTTTATGTTTGTTTCATCTACATCGAGAAGGCATTCAACAGAGTACAACACGATACACTTTTCTATGGCCTGCGGGGAGCATGACTTGACCACTACTATATAAAACCGCTAAAATACTTATATTACAATCACGTAACCTCTATGCAAATAGGAGATAGCGTACTGAAAAACTAACAACTACTCAAATATGGAGTACGACAGAGTTGTGTTTTGTCACTCAGTCTTTTTAATCTATACTCTGCTTAAGGAGTACATGTTAGGGAGGCTTTTAATGACAGACAAGAGGTAGTAAGACTAGGCGAAGTTATCAAAATATCAGATACGCTGACGATACAGCCGTTCTGCAAAAAATTTACTCTTCAAACATTAGTAAATCTAGTCAGTGAAGCAATTTATCGGAGAGGCCTTAAAATTAACATTTTGAAGACGTGAATGGGGGTTGGAAAAATTAATATAGTTTAAATTCTGCTTTCTCTTAATAAAGAGGATATAGAAGGTGTAAACTATTTTAAATATCTTGGCAGCTGGCTAAATGTAAATTGTGACTCTGATGAAACGATAATAACCAGGATCGAAATATCACTCTTAAGGCTTTTATGAGGTGGAAACCAGTTTTATGTAACAGATGTATTAAATGTAAATGATGTATTCAGATATATTTTAAATGACGTATTCAGAACGTCTGTTTAAAAACACCATAAAGATAAGAAAAATAGAATACTTCGGGCATATAATTGGAGGACCTAAATACCATCTGTTTCGCTTTATGATATAACGGAAAAGTAGGGGAAAAGAGATGGATTATTCGAAAGAAACCATCAGAAATGCGTAATATTAGGTAATGATGTGGTGGTTCCACAGCAGAAGAATTATTTTGCGCAGCAGCCGTTAGGGAGAGGTTTTAGGAAATTGTAAACTTGATGACAGCCAACGTCTGATTACGGACACGGCATCTAAACAAGACGAAGCATTTTAAAGTAGATTTTGCTGCCATGTGATTCAAACTATGAAACTATTATTATGCTACTCACATTGCTCTGAGTGCGCTAGCTTTTTATACAATCGGGCTAACCTATATTATGTAACATTTAAATAAATTATTATTGTAATAACCAAATTAAGGACTGATGTTTGCCAAAGGTAGTCACCTATTTATTAAAGTTAAAATTAGTATTAGCACTGAATATGATAATTCCGCTCCGTGTGAGTTAATGGAAGTTTCTGCTTCAGTGAACTTCCTCTAAACGGACATCTCTATTCACCGAACACCTTCTCTATACGGACAGTTTTTAAAAGAAAATTAATTCGGATACAGTGTAAAAATTTTTTATAATTAGATTAGTAACTAATTATTATATATTAGTTTAAGATTAGTTTTAAAAACCTTTTGAAATAAAAGCTGTGCGAGTAGCTTCTTGTGAACCAAGTGCTGGTTGGTCCTTATTTTAATTTTTGGTACAACCGATTTTATGATCTTGTCTCTGTACAGCTGTAACTTTATTGTAAATTAATTTAGTATTATTTTGTACTTGCTATAAATTATTACTGTTAAAACCAGTTATCTCGAGATAAGCCTAAACCATTAAGGAGAGATATTTATATGACCTACTCTTTAGGAATTTTTTTAAAACATCAAGTTCTCCTTAATGTTATATTTTATTTATATCTGCATGTGTCTATGTCTATTATATTAAAACACATATATGTGATAACAAAATACCAGAATACACCACAAAGATAAAAGTCGAAAGCTTACAGGATGACTCCATAAGATACCCATTCCGGAAAAGAATAACCGAAAAAAGCAGAAACACATTTATCACAGAAAGTAATAGATTCAAAGAAAGCTGGTCAAAAACTAAATCTAATATCTTAGCTTCGGCCAAGAGAGTTCTTGGTGAAAGAAATATAAATAAAAATAAATCGTTCCCAAGGCAAAGAACTCCATGGTTTTGTACAGATGTCAAGGAGAAATGTGAAGAAAAAAAAAGCTTACCTGAAATACATGTCCACCAAAACACAAGAGTCATACCATAATTACAAGAAATACAATTAGAAACGAAAGAGATGCACTTAAAAAAAAATAAAAAATGATCACTGTGAATGGTTTTCGAAATAAATGGAACATGATTTTTAGGGTCTGCAAAAGGAAATATGGCGCTTCATAAGAGGTCAAAGAACGGAGTTAAAGGAATTAATAGAACCAAAACACATAGAAAAGGATACGTGATTGACTACCTAAAAAAGTCATATGCAGAGGAAGAAGAAACGACATTAGAATCAGAAACACCAGAAATTACTACAAATCAACTTAATATAAATTTACAGGAAGGTTGGAAAATACTTGAAAACCTGAAGAATAGAAAAGCAGCCGGTAAAGACGGGATACCAAACGAGTTACTGAAATATTGTGGAGCAGCAATGACAGAACAATTAACAATAATTGAGAACGAGCGAACTAATTCTACTATTCAAAAAAGAAGATAAAAACAGCCAGAAAACTATAGATGTATAAACTTGTTAAATACTACGCTAAAACTTACAACTAAAATTTTACAAGTGCTAATAAATCAGAGGATAAGTTTAGCAGATGAAAAACGGGGTTTTCGTAGTGGAAGATCGTGTACAGGTGCAATATTCGTTATAAAGCAAATAACTGAGAAATGACTAGATTATAATAGATCAGCATTTCTGTGTCTGATTAACTCAAAGAAAGCGTTTGACAGAGTAAGACTGTATTGCATCTTTTGTATAATAGAGAAGTTCCCCTAAATATTATAAAAACTATCGAAAACAACTATCAAAATAACAAAATAGAATTGAGAATAGGTGGACAACTTACAGAAACTATAGAAATAGGCAGCGGAATAAGACAAGGGGATTCATTAGGCCCCGTGCTCTTCAATTTGATCATGGATGAAATCGTTAAAACCGTTAATAAAGGAAGAGGACACAGAATGAGAAACAAAGAAATCAAAATACTCTGTTACGCAGACGACGCCATATTAATAGCCCAAGATGAAGATAGTCTGCAAATACTGATTCACAGATTTAACATAAGAGCAAAAGAATTTAATGATAATTTCATCTCAAAAAACTAAAAGTCAGCAAAGAACTAATCAGATGTAAAATAGAAATTGATGGCATCAGTATTGAACAAGTAATGAAAATAAAATACCTGCGAATTACACTGTCTACCTATGAAGGTCTGGACAAAGAAGAAGGAGATCAAGTACAAAAAACAAATAGACTGGCTGGATGCCTTAATCACACTATATGGCGAAACAGACACATTAACACTGAGATACAGTCAAGAATTTATAAAGCCAGTGTAAGACCAATAATGACATATGAATCAGAAACAAGACCACACACAGCTAAGACGCAAAGGCTACTGGAAACGGCAGAGATAAGGGTACTAAGAAGAATTACAGGAAATACGCTGAGAGATCGAAAGAAAATTGAAGAAAATTTTATCATAGAATCTCTACATGAATGAACACTAAATAGAAAAAAAGAATGAAAGAACCAGATAAGCAGAATAGAGAAGACCCGTGTCGTCAAAATGTCAAGAGATAAGTCACCAATCGGCAGAATAGCGGAGGAGCGCGCAAAAGATGGAGCGACAAGCTTCCATAGAAGTATTAATCCGCAAATGAACAAACAGAACTTCTTATAAAGAGAAAGTAGAAGAAGAATAAGAGATTCAATTATCTTGAAATGAAGATAAGAGGCTGGAAGGCAAATTACGTTATATAAATTGTGTGTAAGTTCGATAATCACTAACACAATAGGAAAAAACCCAACACAAAAATATTGAGAACATGAGAAATGAGAACTATGAGATCAATGATTTGGAAAAAAATACTTAATGACCAAATACGAGACAATACATAGTACGTTGGGGCAGATAGAAAATTCGAGAATGGATCTATCATGTCACGAGAAATGGCAGAGAAAGAATAGCCCGAATAGCAAGAGATTAAAAACCAACAGGCAACAAACCACTGGGAAGACACTTTAAATGATGATAGCTGGCAGTCAATATCACAGCTACGGATACAAGATCAAAGTCAGTGAAGAACAGGCCAAGGGGCCTTTTGTACCACGAAGAGGAATAATCATTTAAACAACAATAAGTTTGATGCTGTTATATTAACAATTAAATTTTATATAAAAACAGTCCTAGACTATGAACAAAAAGATGTTCACTGTAGCACAAATGCCTGACGAGGCAAATGCAAAGTGAGGAAACGGAAGTTGAATTCAAAATTGGTACGTGTCTATTTTCTGCAGAGGTAAAATCCACCACGAAACCGGTTCATTGTGTTTATTTGTTGATTATTCTCCCTATAATCACTCCGTTTCGTTGTAGATTAAGACAAGACAACGTTGTATTGATATACTTCAACAATATAAAGCTGAAATATGCCGCATATCCGGAAAATGTGTTTACCAGGTAAATACCTTACCGAGTTTAGGAAACTTTACTTCGACAAAGCTTTGGAGATTAAACGCTCGGAATTCTTCTCTTTATGTTTAAACAGCAATTCTAATTAAGTAAATATTTCTTTTTGTAAAAATTATTTGATTATAAAAATTAATTATTTTTTATCACCTATCCATATCTTATAATATAACATATAATATACATATAATACAGTACTAACAGTATGAATCATATAGAATAATACAAATTTAAGAGATAATGATAAAAATAATAATATATTCTATCCAGGCGGCCTCAATGGCTTATATTATGGATATTTGAAACTAATGGCTCCCACTCGAAACCACCTGGTTTATAGTCCATTTCCATCATATTGATAGCACATTATGTATGCAAATTCCTAAACTGTTGATACGGGTGACTCAATGAAAAATAGATATTTGTCAACAAGTTTACAGAAGTATATAGGAAAACAATTTTAAATTGAGTATGACCACCAGGTATAAAGGTTGAAGCAGAATAGAATACCATAGTTTTGAGGGTTACTAATCCCTAAATAAAGTTGCCAGTGTCGGATTGATGGAGATTAACAGGTACTAATGAATTTGCAAGAAATGTAAGATGTTTATTTTATTGGTTATATATAAAATAATTTGTGGCCGTAACAGGGGCCGATTTGTAAAAAAATGAATATTATTTTAATTAAATTCCATTTTAGATTCACTGCTTTCTTCAGAATCGTAGGAATCTTCAACTCCAATGTTAATTATTACCGGTTCCAGCATTGCATCAGTCATATTATCCAAATTCCACATTTTATTTTCTTCCTTGTGAGTTATTCCATAATTGTTGTAAGTCTTCTAGTTTAAAACTTTTGTTGTTGCGTCCGACTTCACCCTTTACTTGAGACCATATATTTTCTATCGGATTCAGATCACAGTGGTATGGGGGTAAACGTAAAATAATTACATCACGGTTTAATGCCATTTCATCAATTATATATTTTTTATAAGCTGCTTTATGTTGCCTTACAATGGGTAATAATTCCTTTTTTGTCGAATTCTCCTTGTACTCAATTGCGTGTTTATCCAACCATTCGATTATCTATCCTTTTTTCCATGCCGTTGTTGGCAATTTTTCTGCTAGTCTTGAATGGTAACTAGCATTATCCATAATTATGACAGAATTTTTTGGAATTAAATCCAACATTTGCTCAAAATATTCTTTAAAAACGTCAGCAGTCATTTCCTCGTGGTATTCTTTGGTTGATTTTGAGGCAAAACTTAATAATCCACCATTGACAAAACCGTATTCGTTTTCAATATGGGTTATTACGAGTCTGCGTCCTTTTCCAACGGGAATATTGTTTATTCCATTAGATACACCTTCGATGAATGCCTGACGGGAACTTTTCACATTTGTATCAACCCATAGATATGGTACAGTATGACCTTCATTTAGCCAAGTCTCGTCCAAATAAAAAATTGTTTTCCCTTCTTCTTGGTACTTTTTAATAGTTCTTAGATAATCTCGTCTCCAACATACAATGTAATCTTTTTCAATTTAAACGGATTTTCTTCTATTTATTCTTTTGCCAACGAAATCCCATCTCTCTCTCAATAGTCCCCATAATTTCTTGTTGCTTGTGATTGGTAACTCTTCGTTTTCTCTAATTAATGTTTGGATTTTGTCCAATGTTGGAAATTCTTTGTTAAAAAAAAATGAGTGGACGCTGCGTCTTATCATGTTTTTATGTATTTCTTTAATTTCCAAGGGTTAATCCCCTTCACTCTTCTTGGGAGATGAAACAGTTCCTCCTTTTCTTTCTTTTAGGAATCTATAAATTGTTGCTTCTCCAACCCCTTTCATATTTGAACACATGTTAACGATTTCACGAACATTACTTAAAGCGCGTTCATGTACAAGTGCATCGTGTACATTTAATATTATATTTTTCTCTCTTAGACTGAAGGCACCTTTAAAACTACACTTAACCGGGATAAAACCTGTTGTCGACGTAATTTTTAAATGCAAATAATAAAATATCGACACCAAAAACGTAGGTAGGTAAGACATGAACAATGTACATCTACAAACTAAATGGAAGATGCAAACAATTTCTAATTTATATTATTGGCATAAGCTGTAATGTGGCATAATAACTACTTAAACTTTCATTAGTGAAGCCTTATCAGTAATTCCAGGTAATCGTTCAAAGAAGGTATTCTTTTTGTGTCAGGCGATAACTTTTATAGAAAACAATAATCACCTTTAAATTACTGTTTACATTAATTTATTTCGTAAAACATTGAATTCTCTCGTTAATCACGCGTGCATAATTAACAATAATCGTGTGGCATATATACCGACATTTTTTACGCATAAAAAAGGTATAGTGAGATTAGTAGACACTTATTTTACATAAGATTTTTTAAAAGATAATGAACTGTTAACGGCATCTTAAAATATTAATTTTTTTATTTATTTCAAATCAAGTATAGGGTGACGCCTATGGTTTTTTGACCTGTTGTACACTTTAAAATATCTTCGTTCCTTGTCTGCAAATAACCAGATGCTGACAAAAACGCGAAACCTGACGGCGAAGTTCCAGTGAAAAATGGGGTCTTCACTACAACTCTGTAAAAAATTACTTCTTAACATTGAAATTAATTAAATAAACAATGTTTGATATTTCGTAACACAAAAATGTAAGTTCCACCACAATTAAATAAACGTAAATTTACGTCACTATGCATTTCAATGAAGACTAACGACTCACTAACCGAAGATAAGTCGTATTATTTATTTTATAACTTCGGAAAACTAATTCAAAAAGTGGTGGTTTCGTTGACATAGGAAATCTTAAAAAAACTGGAAAGTTAATATTACCAAAGAAAGGCGAGCTAATTGTCTCTCGTATAAAAACCAAAAAAAAAGAATGCCTGCAAATTTTCCTAATCAAGTTGATTTCAGTATTTTTTAAGTTTAAATGCACTCTTAATTTTACACAATAAGGGAGAGAAACTATTCGTAAAACTTATTGGGGACTGGGTTATTTTCTTAGGCAAAAAGATTTTATTTTAAAATACGTAACAAGATTGGGACATAAACGCAAAAAAGTAACAGAAAACACCAATGCCCAAAGTATCTCAAAATTTTATGAAAATGATCAAGGTAAATACAGGGTATGTGCAAAAATGTTCAAAAGAACACTTTGTATTTCAAATGTCCCTGTTAAGACCGCTATAAAAAATCAAAGTGATGTTGGATGTTTTGTGGGAATAGACAAAAGAGACAAAAAAGCTCCTACAAACAAAAGTACCGAAAATCAAATTGCTATGGTAAAAAACACATTGAATAATTTCCATCAATTTAGTCAGACTATGTTCGTAAATTAACTAAAAGACTCTACTTAGATAGCAGGTTGTCAATATTTAAGATGTATAACCTCTACAAGAATGATTTTTGTAAAAACAATAACTTGAATAATTCAGTCAGTGAAAAAACTTATCGTAGAATATTTTGCAACAGTTATAATTACTCTTTCTTCAAACCAAAAAAGATCTATGTTCAAATTGCACCAAATATGAACAAGCTTCATCTACTGAACAACGTGAACTGGAAGCTCAATATACTTTTTATTTAATGAGAAAGAATCAGTGTAACGAAGCAAAGGAAAATAATAAGATACGCTGTAAAACCGACCGTACATTTACGGTTATGTGTTCCTTTGACCTGCAAAGTGCCCTGCAATTACCTTCCTCTGGTATTTTTGTGTTCTATTATTACAGAAAAATTTGTGTGTACAATCTCACTATTTATGTTGGTTATGGCGAGAAAGCACATTGCTTCACCTGGAATGAGCTGAATGGGAAACGGGGAAGTAATGAAATAGGGTCAATTTTATTTTTTACAATCACTCCCTTCCGTAATTAATCATGTTTCTATCTTTTGTGATAAATTCGGAGGGCAAAATTGAAACCAAAATGTTGCTGTGGTGATTTTGTATGTCATGGCATTCTCATATGGAACGCGACAAAAAATATGAGAGTGCCTTTACCATGAACGATTGGGCGAGAATATTTAAATATGCCCGTTCCTTTAACCCAAAAAATAAAAAGAAAGGTGAATATGAGGTGCATACCCTTAAATATACAAACTTTTTCAACCTGCAAGAGTTATTCCCAAATCTTATTAAAAACAGAAATAAAGATGACGATGGGGAAACAGTTTCATGGTTGAATATAAAATGCTTGCGGTTTTAGAAGGAAAATCTCGTAGCATTATTTTACAGATATGACCATTCAAGTGATTATAAAAAAGTAAATATCTCTGGACGAGGTCGACCTAAACAGTTGCCAGTTGAACTGAAATCTTTATATCAGCAACTTTTACCGATTTCGAGTAAAAAAAATCTGATCTTTTAAAATTAGTCACATCAGGACACATACCAAAAGAAGTAGCTGCCTTGTATACAAACTTACCTTCAGTTGAAACAACAAGCTCAGATCGTTTACCGGAACCTAATCATAGTGACTCTGAAGATGAATGAGTTAATGTATTCAATGTTTTATTCAGTTTCTGTTATAGAAGAATAATTAGTTTATTTATTCAGCTTTTTTTTCAGTTTTTGTTATAAAATCTCATTATAATAAAATCGCTATCCAGTTCATTAATTGTCTTATTTACGGTTTTAGCCAAGTTAGTTGCAGAAAAAAATCTTTAAGTACTAAAACTTCAAAAACTTTATAAATATCAACAACAGAGATAAGTTATTACCTTAGTATTATAATTAGGCAATGTTACGTCAAAACTTTCAAGTTTCATTCAAGTGTTTAAGTCCAATTTTCCCAGATAGTTTGTAGCAGCACTTAGTGACTTTTCTTGTCAACAGACGATTATAGTATGCGAAATCGGTCGTTGGTGGTAGGATAAATTGATTGTGATTAAATCTTATACTTATTTCTTTTTACCTATTTATAAAATAATGCCTCTAATTGGTACATACAACCGTAACAACATCTAGTTTAGAGTCACGTAGCTGAGTGATAGTGTAAGATATTTGTGGCTTTGTAAGGTATGTCCTGGTGAGATTCTGACTAACAGCTTTATACAGTTTTATAGTCTACCTATATTCTTGAGCCCTTTGTTTCAAAATGTCTTTGCCTATTGTTATCTGTATTGAAATCTGACTGTTTTAAAATGTTACTACATGGGATACATTGAGTTGTTTTATTTGATTTATTTATATTAAAATAAATATTTTCAGTTTTTGTTCTATTTGTCACTTCAATATTTTAAATCATAACCATTTTTCACATATCATTTATAACTCTTATACAAATGGGAATTACATTTCCAGTATAAATAAAGTTACAAAACCATCCTCATATCTCCATAGAGCATGCATTTTAAAACAAATACCGCTGCTGCTCTTACAGCTCGAAACTCGAGAATTGTAATTTTTATCAACCTTCGCTTCAACTACGCCAGGAAAATAAATTGAAGAGTATTAATTTTAATATTTAAAACCTAAGCAACTGCTGTACGGAAGTGATCGGTGCAATTGATATACTCCCTAGCACCCTCAGGGGACGTTATTCGACATGATGGCGCCCCTCCTGATCCTATGGCAGTGTGTATTAAACCGATCAATATATGTATAGCACCTGTACAGGTGAACGTATTTTAAGCAAGGTGAGTATAAAAAAGTAATTGTGGCTAGAGGAGAATTATTCAGTTATTTTATTATTCGAATATGTACATAAGGGAAATGCGTTTTATTGGGTATAATAAACCTGGGTGTACAATAAAATTAATGGGTTTTAGTAGGTACCTACCTTATACCTAAACAGTAATATACAAAGTGGAAACAAACAATGAACTTTCTGTAGTAATTTAAATTAAAAAGTTTTTATGCTTGGATATTCAATCATTGAGCAACACACAAAAGAAACAAGTTATAAAAATTACGCTTTTAGCGTTATATTTTTGTCAATTGTCAAAAAACCATGGGGTTAAAAGTGTAACTATATTTGGTTCAATTACAGCTCTCAATTTAATCAAATTGATCACATAATAATATCTAAGCGGTGGGTAACCTCCGTAACAGATGTTAGAACATATAGAGGCGCAAATTGCGATTCGGACCATTTCTTGGTTATATCGAAGATAAAACAAAGAATATCAATGGTAAGAAAAGAGAAAGGCGCCAAACAAAGAAAATGGAATACATATTATGTTTAAAAATCCTAAAAAGAAGAATGAGTACCAGCAGAAAATAAACGTAATATGAAATGAAAGAGGAGAACAAAACAACATTGAAGAAGAATGGAATATCATCAAAACGATAATTACAAATATGGCAAAGGAAACATTAGGTGAAACCTCAAGCCAAAGAAACGAGGAATGGTTTGACCAAGATTGCCAACAAGTAATAAATAGCAAAAATATAGCTAGACAGAAATGTCTACAAAGGGATTCCCGATCGAATAGAAAGGCATATGAAGAACTCAGAAAAGATGCAAAGAAAATATGCAGAAGGAAAAAGAGAAAAATGTTGAATAGAAAAATACAACAAATTACAGATTATAATAACAGAAGAGAGGCTAGAAAATTTTACAAGGAAATCAAGCAATGCACCCAAGGATACATAACAAGATCAACATTTTGCAAGGACAAAAATGGGGCAATTATCAGCGAGAAAGAGGAGATAATGAAAAGGTGGAAGGGGCATTTTCAAGAGCTGTTAAACCCAGAGAAAGAACAAAACGAAGATGAAGAGATAATTCACCACACAGCAGAACAACTAGTTGAGCAACCAACATTGGAAGAAACGATAAACGTCATAAAACATCTAAAAAATAACAAAGCACCTGGCACAGATGGAATAACTGCAGAACTGATAAAGAATGGTGGACATGCGCTATGGAGGCGTATCCATAAACTAATCGACCGCATATGGACACTAGAAGTCATCCCAGAAGATTGGAAAGTGGGAATCATACTTCCTATGTACAAAGGGGGAGACAAACGATTTTGCAAAAATTATAGGGGCATAACAGTTTTAAATGTCATCTACAAGATATTATCAGAAATTATATATAGCCGCCTGGAATCGTTTTCGGAGGAGATTATTGTTGAATACCAATGTGGCTTCAGACCAAAGAGGTCAACTATTGTCCAAATACATATCTTAAGAGGTATACATGAAAAATGTGTTAAATATAACATACCTATTTACAACTTGTATATCGATTTCAAACAGGCGTTTGATGGAGTAGATCGACAAAAGATGTTAAAGCAACTATCTATGTTAGGGATACCCAATAAGTTGGTTAAACTTATACGAATGACTCTGGAGGGTTCCAAAGCTATGGTGAGAATAGCTGGAGATATGACGCAGGCCTTTAATATTGAAAATGGAGTTAGACAAGGGGATGCCTTATCAACAACACTTTTTAATCTAACTTTAGAAGCTGTTGTTAGAAAACTGGATATAAACGGCTGTATTAATACAAGATCTATGCAAATATGCGCATATGCGGATGATGTTGCCATAATAAGCCTCAACAAAAGTGTATTAAGCGAAAAAGTTATAGAACTACAACGAGAAGCTGCTACGTTTGGTCTATATATAAATGAAAGCAAAACAAAATATATGGAGTGCACAAAATCGAATAAACATGAGAATCTGAAGGTAGACAACCATACCTACAAATATGCCTCCACTTTTTCCTACCTAGGCTCAATAATAAATGACAACAACATCAGTCAAGAAATACAAGCACGGATTCTTAGCGGTAATAAGTGCTTTTATGCATACAAAGACTTAATGAAAAGTAAGTTACTGAATCGTGAGTCTAAGCTGAGAATCTACAAAACAGTAATTAGACCAGTGGTCACATATGGATGTGAAACGTGGACCCTCTCAACCACTGATTAAAATTAACTGGGAATATTTGAGCGCAAAATACTAAGGAAGATATTTGGACCAACCCAATGCAGCGATGGTTCGTGGAGAATTAAAATGAATCACGAGCTGGATGAACTAATGCAGAGCGCAGATATTGTCAGATTTGTAAAGTCACAAAGACTAAACTGGCTTGGTCACCTAGAAAGAATGCCAGATAATCGAGCTGTAAAAGTAGTCCAGAGATGGAAGAACCAAGGAAACAGAACAAGAGGAAGGCCCCGTAAAAGATGGATAGACGACGTAGAGAGGGATCTTAAAACCATGAACATCAGGCAGTGGCGAAGGAAAGTATCCGACAGGGCAGAATGGAAGAACATTGTTAAGTAGGCCAAGACTCACAAAGGGTTGTAGCGCCATTAGAAGAAGAAGAACAAGACAGCTCAATTTAAATATGTTAATTGTACAAGAAAGATATGATCAAGATCGCCAACGACTTAAAATATTTCACAGTTTTCGTTTGGAACAATCTTTATTTGGCTTCGTCATATACGTACTCAGGTACTCTTATTGATCAGACGTGTAAGGAAGAAACTAAAATCAACCTGACCAAGAGCAACAGATGTTCTGGGCCGTGAACTAAATAATTAAGGCCAAAGATATATCTCGTAATACAAAAATAAGAGTATACAAAACTATAATTAGAATCACAATGCTATACGCTGCTGAGACATGGATTATGAAAAAAAAAAACCATACAGAACAGATTGGAAGCATGGGAAAAAAATATACTTCGTAGAATGTTTGGTGGAAAAGTAGTAGAGGGAGAATGAAGAAGACGAACTAATGTAGAAATTTACCAATAATTGTATGCTAACTAAGAAAGAAATGGAGAGATGTAGTGTTGGAAGATGTCAGAGAGATGGGAATCAGAGATTGGAAGCTGACAGCTAAGAACAGAAAACGATGGAAATTTTCCATCCCACAATGAGCCTAAAGACATGTTAACCCTATATATACACACATACGAGGCATATTCATTAAAAAGTGGTATATTCAAGAACAGTATAGAGAGTAAAGAAATCTTAAATTTATGATTGTATACTATGCTTAAATAAATATTTAAAATAATTTTTTTTACTCACCTCAATGGTTTTCTATTTTCAAATTTAATTTACTTACGTTTCTTTATTTGAGTTTTATTGTGTTAATTTTTGTTTGTACATCTTTTATCCATCAATATCCTCAGCAGTAGTAAAAACAAAGTCATTAATTAATTCTGAAAACTTTTTAACTATTTCACCGATGAAGCCCTGAGGTAGATTTTTATTCAGTTTTTTAGATTATAAACCCTATAGGTATTTGCTTATATACAATGTCTATTTACTGTATATGTTAATGGGCAACCTATAGGTTTCCAAAAATTGTAAAATCACGTTCATAAATGCAATACCAACTTTCCAAATGCAATAAATGAAATAAACGAGAAGTATAAAAACGTCCATTTCAATATTAACCATTTTTTAATCCTTATAACTGACTTGACTTAACCTTCCGTGACTAACATTTGGTCTGTGAGACGGACGCCTTCGAGTTTTTACGATTATATCCGAATTGTTCTTTTTGTATCTTCACCGCCGTCAGTAGCTGCCTGATCAAGTTGAAGTTTGAGTTTTCAGTGGCAGTTGCTTATGCAATTATCGGCAAGTTTTGTCGATTTTGTGACCAATCTTAGTTTTGGCTTTATTAAATCAGTCTGAATAAGGGGTTAAGATTAATTTGTTTTATTAATAAAAAGCAAAGTGCTTGTGCATTTATAACGATTATATGGGTTTTCTTGTGGTGCTCCTTCATTTACTTTTTTTTGTATGTAATAAGTGTGCTGAAATTACTTTGTTGTTTAATTTTACAATTTTCTACCAGAAAATGGCTACGTGCAGTTATGAAGCTGAAAAAGAGATACTTAGATGACTTTCTAACGAAGTTTCATCTGATGTAGCAAAAGATAGTGATTCCATCTTAGATGACGATCCCTTAGAAGTTTAAAATGAGAATAGTGATTCGGAACAAGCTATGTCCGACGATGACATGTTCTCTGTTTTAGCAGTTAGGAAAACGACCCGTGAACCTTGTTTCGTTGGACGTGACGGTACTCAATGAAAAAATATTTATATCAACGTAAGAAAAATTTACTAACCCAATTTCCAGGACGAAAAGGTGAAGCTAGGCATAAAGAACAGTAATCGAAATGCGGAACTTGTTTTTCACAAATGATATGTTAACAATAATTGTATTCTACACAAATCGACATATCGAATTAAAACAATATTGTGAATCTAACAGGACAGCAAGGCTAACAGATGTGGATGAACTGAAAGCCTTATGCGGATTACTCTATATTTCTGACTTTGGTCCTTTTCAGAGCTAACGGTATGAGCGCAGAAATTTTTCGGTTAACTATGTCTATGAAAAGATTGAAACTTTTACTACAGGACTTGCGTTTCGACGATACTACCTCAAGATCAGAGAGACATTCTATAAATAAACTGGCTGCCATGAGTCTAATGGCATTTTGCGTTAAACTTATCAAACATGCCTGCTTGATGAGTTTAACGCAAATTTACTGTTTTTGATAAGTTTAATGCAAATTTACCAAAGTTCTTAACTATTTCAGAGTACATACGCCGCAGTTATAATGTTATGGGCATTTAGATGTCGTTGCGGATTATATATACCATTCAAACTAAATAGATATGGCTTAAAGATATACTCAATATCATGAATGTGTTGCTTGTGTGAGTCCATTTCAAAAGGTAAAAGAAATAATAAGTTAGACTTACTCACAATCAATTTAATTTAACTAATCGGACGACCGGTTTCGCTTTCTATAATATGCAAAGCATCTTCAGGTCACGATACAAAGTTAAAATGATGACGGTACTCTATTAATTGATGGTTGAAAGAACATGGTTCAAACTATCTTGTATTGTTGATTGGAGAACTCAGGTCAACTATTGTAATTGTTTAACAGTAAACGGGGAAGTTCTTGAGGAGACAGATTTTATCCAATGAAGTAGAGATAGGTGAAATGTAATTGTTTGTTTGATGAAAGTAATGTTCTATACCATTAAGTTCTTTAAAGTTATTTATATTTATTCTGGAGATATATTTATGAAATGTGTGTTATTTATTGAGATTTTTATGTTTTGTTTTGGAAGGTGACAGTTGTAAGACAATGAATAAGAACGGATGTACAAATTGTGTGGGTGTGCAATTATAACAGCTTGTAGTTATCAAATTTCTTTGATAAAGTTGTTGCAATACGTGGCAAATTGTTGTAAAGTCCAAAAAATTAATGTTAAAATCAAATTAAGACACTTTTATATACACAGAAACACACAGAAAACACTTAAAAAACGGGGGACGAAACAGACATTTAATTTAAAAGGGGGAGGATTTTAAAAGAACTACATTTCTTACTTGGAGACAATGAGTTTTTTATGTATAAAAAACGAATCACGAATCAAACGAAGACGTTGGCAGATAGTGATTTTCTATATATTGTTAAATATAGCTGGTATCTACTCATTTGTTATATTTGACAATGATTCAACAGAAAAAAAGAGTACAAAGAAGAAATTATCTGGAGAATCTTCGGTATCAGTCAGTTGAAGTACACGTGAGAAAGCGCACTAACCTTAACAATGTTCCAACAGCAATACAACTGAAAATTTTAAAAATATATAATTTACCGAGGTTGAAGATATTCCTTCCTTTGATGGTTTCGTTTATACCCCTAAAAAAAAGAAGGATGAATAGATTCGCATGTCATCGTTAAAAACATTTCATATGCTTAGAACATGTGACTCCCTTCTGTGAAAAATGTACTCGATGTGTCGATGAACTTACTAAATAGTTTTTAACAATGTATGGATATATTGCCAATATTTTTCTTATTTGTTTTTTATTACAGATGCCATTGAGAATTCTTGTTCAGTATTTTTATCTAAATAACTATGGTATAATCATGACTAGTTCGTTATAATTAAATGTGAGTTTAAGTGGTTTTATTTTCTTTGGTGTTTTCTTAATATTTAAGAGGTTTATTAATACGTACAGTGTCACCATGGGATTATATTTTTGCGGAACCCTACTTATACATGTTCATTGGCATTTTTTTTCCTAAATTTGAAATTTTTTGCCAAATTTTACCATTTTTATGTGACGGTCTACGTTGATCCCCCATGGCCCGAAAGCATATGTTTGGCGTTATGGCCAGTGGGGGAGCGCACCACGCGTGTGTCTCTCGTCCTTGAAGGAAGCGGTCTCTACGATTCTCGTCGGCCGGCACTAGTCGTCAGCGTTTCAGTTTGCTTGCGCTTTGTAGTCAGTGTGTGTTGTTGATGTTGTGTTCGACTTAGAAATGGCGGATAGCTCCGAAAAGGAACAAAATAAACTGAAAAAATTGGGGGAGGAGGTACCTTCGGCTAGTGACGAAGACTTTTCCCCTGATATGGGTGAATATGCGCCTAGAGACTCTGACATGTCCAGTTCAGAAGAGGATCCAGAGACACCTACGAAAAAAAAATCAATCTCTACAAGAAGAGTGGTGTTTTCGACAGATCCACAGACATCTAAAAATTCAGTTCAGGTAAAAGTAGCAGGAAATAATATTGACAATGTTATAGAGCATGTTATTTATTCAGCAGAACATGAAATACAATAATGAGACCCCGACAGATGAACTCACTGCTGAGCCTGCTGAAGTATTTTCATGGTCTGAAGTATCCGGTACGAACATGAAGAATTTTCAATTCACAGTGGGTAATCCTGTGAAAAACTCCATACGATTTTTATAAATTAATGGTTACCGACGAAATATTTGAGTTATTTGTTAGAGAGACAAATAGATATGCTGCACAAAGAAAGGAGCAAACTGCAAGACCAAGAGCACGTATTCAATGCTGGAATGACACGGATTGTTCGGAAATGGAAAATTTTGTGAAGTGTATTTTGTGGATGGGCCTTCTTCAGTTGCCATCAATTTCATCCTATTGGTCTACAAATAAGTTATATCATAACTTCATACAAACAGTAATGCCCAGGAATCGTTTTCAGTTGTTGCTAAATAATTGGCATTTTGCAGATAATAATAATTTTCCTGATGGTGACAGACTGTATAAAATAACACCCCTTCTTACGAAGCTGTTAGAGAATTTTCAATCTCCAATTGTTCCAGGAAAATTTATCTGCATTGATGACACGCTCGTGCCTTTTAAAGGCAAACTTAAATTTAAACGGTACATCAGCAACAAAAGACACAAATTTGGAATCAAGTTCTTTAAGCTCTGTCTTGAAAACGGATATCTTTATGATGCTTCTATCTACTGTGGGCAGGAGAGAGAACCAAATCAGGAGCAGTCAGTACCATCAAATGTTGTTTTGAAACTAACAGAAAATTTACTAAACCAAGGTCGCACTATCGTCGTGGAGAACTATTACACCTCTGTTGAATTAGCATCGAAACTGAAAAAAAAATACATATATGTTGGGTACTCCACGAAGCAACAGAAAGAACAACTCAAAAAATTTTGTTCAGAAAAAACTAAGATGCGGCGAACATATTACCAAGGAAAGCAACATAGGAATATTTATAGAGAAATGGAAAGACAGGAGAGGCGTTCTTATGTTGACAACTAAATATGTTCCTGAAAAAGGTCTGGCGAAAAAACCAAGCCAAGAAGTATCATCGAGTATAACAAACACAAAGTTTATATCGACATATCCGACCAAATGAAAGCTAACAATTCTTCTTTGGGCCTTGGAGTAAAATGGTATAGAAAACTGGCTATCGAATTTATAGCTGGTTCCTGTGTTGTAAACGCTTATGTGCTCCATCAACTCATAACTAATGACAAAATATCTATTACAAAATTTCGAGAAGAAGTGATCAAAGGTCTTCTTAAATCTGCAGATCTACCAAATTTCGAGGACAACCAGAAACCAAGTTACAATGTTGAAGATAGTCAACAGAAGAGGTCATGTAGTGGCTACGCCAAAATTTCAGAGGAATTAGGGTGTCAAATGACAGCGATGAAACAAAAAATAGATAAAATAGAAATAGCATTGGAAGCATGTCAGAAAGAAAAGAAGAAAAATAACCTAATTATGAGAGGCTTACCAAAAGACACAATAGAAGCAGAGCAACTGGAGCACTTCATAGAAACAAAAATGGGAGTAAAATCAGAAATAAATAGGGTACAAAAGATAAATGAAACAATGTGTGTTATCGAAT
The DNA here is from genome assembly GCF_040954645.1 of Diabrotica undecimpunctata. Classification (NCBI taxonomy): domain Eukaryota; kingdom Metazoa; phylum Arthropoda; class Insecta; order Coleoptera; family Chrysomelidae; genus Diabrotica; species Diabrotica undecimpunctata. Next base: position 41,790,532 of record NC_092807.1, on the reverse strand, counting down.
GTAAAAAATTCGAAGATAAAATGAAAATACTGAAAGCCAAGGGTAAACTAATAAACTATAAGCAACATAGAGTATATATAGAATGTGACCTAACATTAAAAGAGATAGAGATACAAAGAAATCTTAGGAAGATAGCAGCAGATGAAAAGACTAATGGAAAAAGGACAAAAATTGGATATGGTTTCATAATTATTGAAGGCATTAAGTGGAAATGGAATCAAAAAACAAGCCAGATAGAAAAAATAACATACAATACAGAACCAACTAGTTCAAAAAACTAGCTGAAGAAAACACAATAACGGACCGAGAAACAAAACAGGCACAGAACAGGGACATGAGCAGATCTAAATATAATAACACAAACGGGAGTAAAAACAAATTGAAGTACAACTTAAACACAGAAAAGAACAAAACAATTTGGAAAATGGCATCATGGAATGTGAGAGGTATAAATGGGAAGGAAATAGAACTGGGGGAAGAAATTAGAGATAAGAACATTGAAATAGTAGCTATAACAGAGACAAAGAAAAAAGGAAAAGGATCAATAATATTAGAAAACGGAATGTTACTAATATACAGTGGAGTGGAAGAAACGAAGAGAGCCCAGGCAGGAGTAGCGTGCATGATAAAGAAGGAGAGTATCAACAAAATAAAAAATTGGATATATTACAACGAACGTATACTAAGAGTAGACATAGATATGGATACAGAGGAAACCAATACAAACCTAATCATATGTTATGGACCAGATGAAGACGCAACAAAAAACGAAAAGAATGAATTCTGGACAAATTACAAGAAGTGATAAATGATTGTACAGATAAAATTGTGATCACAGGAGACCTGAACAGTAGAGTTGGGAAAGAAACAGAAAAATGGAACAATGTCATCGGACCTTATGGGGAGGACAAACTAAACAAAAATGGAAAATTACTACTCGAATTCTGTCTAGACAATAACCTGGTGATTATGAACACACATTTCCAACATAAAAGGATATACAAGATCACAAGAGAAGTCAAATCAAGAGACGAACAATCAATTATAGACTATACTATAGTGCAAAAAACAGAGAAGAACTGGATAAGAGACGTAAGGGTAAAAAGAAGTTATGAAATTGGTAGTGACCACTATCTACTAGAAACCACATTCAAAAGCAAAAGAAAAGAAATAAAAAGAAATGAGAACATAAACAGAAAACACAAAGAAATAATAAAAATTTATAAACTAAGGGAAGAAACAACGAGAATAAGATACTAAGAAGGACTAGAGAAAGAGATGGATAATGAACATGAAATAACAGAAACAATAGAAGAAGAATGGGACAAATTTAAAAATGCGATGATAAAAACAGCTAAATCAATATGTGGAACCACAAGAAATAACAACAGAGGAAAACGAACATCTTGGTGGAACGATGAAGTGAAAAGAGAAATAAAAGAAAAGAAGAAATTATGGAAAGAATACATCCAAGACAAAACACAACAAAAATATGAAAATCATAAGAGACAAAGAACAAAAGTTAAAGAGATAGTTAAGAAAGAGAAAAAGAAAAGTTGGGAAAAATTCGGGGAAAAAATGGAAGAAAACAGCACAGAAAACGTAAAATTATTTTACAGAACACTGAAAAACCTAAGAAGCAACAAAGAAACGAAACTGAAACAAATAATGAACAAGGAAGGAACAATAATAAACGACGATAAGACAATAATGGAAAGATGGAGGGAACATTTTCAGCTGATACTGAATGGAAATCAAGCGAATACAATGGAGAAGGAAAGCCACAACAGGAGAGTATCCATGAAAAACACTGAAAATACAGAAACTATAGAAAAAGAAGAACTGGAAGAAGCAATAAGAAAGATAAAGATTGGAAAAGCACCAGGAAGCGATGAAGTAGCACCAGAAATGATGAAATATATAGGAGTAAAAGCAAAAGAAAAATTGTTATACATATATAACCTAATATGGAAGAGAAAAGTAATACTCAGAGAATGGACAAATGCAGTAATTATACCTATATACAAGAAAGGAAACACAAGAGACTGTAGGAACTATAGAGGTATATCACTACTATGTGTAGCAGCAAAAGTATACGAAACCATAATAGAAAGGAAAATTAGAAAAGAAATAGAACATAAATTAGAGGATGTACAAAGTGGATTCAGGAAAGGACACAACACACAAGACCATATATTCACCATGCAACAAGTAATAGAAAAAGCCTTAAAGAAAAATAAAGAAATACATCTGAGTTTTATAGACTTGGAAAAAGCATTCGACTCAGTCAAAAGAAAAGATATATGGGAAAGTCTAAAGAAGAAACAAGTAAGTGAAGAACTGATAAAAGCAACAAAGAGTATATACATGAAAACAACAAATACAGTAAGAATGTTAAATATACAGTCAGAACCATTCGAAACAACCCAAGGAGTTAGACAAGGGGGAAGTCTCAGCCCACTACTATTCATAAATGTTATAGATGAGATAGTGAAAGAATGTAAGAAAACATTCAAGAAATACTGCATCGGTTGGAACAGAATGCAAATGATAAATGCTGAGATGTGTATATTTGCAGACGACATAGTATTAATTGCGGAAACTGCAGAAAAACTGAAATACAACTTAGAGAAATGGAACCTAGAAGCAAGCAAATACAACCTAAACGTAAAAAAAGAGAAGACTCAAATAATGAAAATATCAAGGAAACAAGGGACGGAAGATCAAATAGAAGTAATGATAGACCAACAAAAAATAATACAGACAAATTCATACAAATACTTAGGAACAGTAATCAACAACAAAGGAGACATCGAGGATGACCTTAACAACAGAATGGAAAACACAGGAAAACTATTCCAAGCACTAAATAGAGGATTCCTTAATAACAAAGAAATATGAACAAAGACCAAGATGACAATATACAAAAGAATATATAGACCTACAGTGACATATGGAGCAGAAAATTGGATATTAAACAAAAGACATCAGAGCAGAATTCAGGCAGCAGAGATGAAATACCTCAGAAGAACGATAGGAGTAAAAAGAACTGATAGAATCAGAAATGAAGAAATAAGAGAAAGACTCAAAATCAAACCGATACTCGAGACAATCAAAGAGAAAAAATTGGCATGGTTCGGACATCTAACCCGGATGGACAATAATAGACAAGTTAAAAGAGTGTGGGACGCCAAACCAATAGGGAAGAACAGAAGAGGAAGACCCATTAAAGAATGGAACAGTGACATCTCGCAGATACTACAGAGTAAGGGTAAGACTTGGCAGGAAGCAACACAGATGGCATCCAATAGGAAGGAATGGAGAAAGTTCGTTAAGAGCTAGGACACCTCAGAAGACCGTCAAATAGTGTAATGTAATGAATTGTATTTTAAACGGCCCAACACCGAAAGGTACAAATGGGTCTACTGATTAAGTAAGTTAAGTAAGTAAGTAGGGTGTCAAGTGGTCAAAAAGAGGACCCCAAAACCAAGTTTAGATGCAACGTATGTCAAAAACACTTTTATTTACAATGTTTTTGATTTACATATTTCTGAATTAAAATAAATATTTTTTTGCTAAAATTTTAGTTTTAGATTTATTATTTTCCTCATAATTTTTTTTTATACTTACACAATGGCCAATTGATCTCCCATTTGGCTTAACATCTCTACAAAAAATTTCCATATAGTTACATTGAAATGTCGCATCAGTGTTATGCGATATAGCCCTAAGTGATTTCTGGTCCGTCGGTTTACATTGATCCACGGCCCACGGCCAGGAGGCATTAAAATGTTTAAGCAGAATGGGAGATCACATTGATCCCCCATGGCACTTTACGTGTTAAATTAAAAATAGGTACTATTCTTGTTTAATTTGACTCCGTTAAGGATCAAACAAAATCCTACGCTTGAGAATGTGTCAATAGAAACATCTTTTTATGTCGGTCTCTGAGACCGATGTTAGGTTTAATGTTCAAAAAACCTATGTTAGTTGCGGAAGGTTAAGTTTGTCTCACGTGTTTTGGTTTATTTCAAGCAAGTAATTTTTTTATTTAATTCAAATGCTGTCCTTTATTAAATAAGCTTAATATAATTATTTTTCCGTTAAAAAAACTGACAAAACAAAAAATATAGTCAATCAAACAAAAATTATATTTTATAAATATATTTAATTAAATCGTAACAAACCTGAAAACTTCCGAAATTCTCTGTTAAGTAATTTTAAAATAATTACTAATAGCTAGCGTTTCAAGTTTTATAATTAAAATTAAAAGTCGCTGCATAGCAAGTAAGACAATGGCTTTAAAAAAAATGTAACATAAAAGGCTAGGTTAATTTTTCAAAGCTACTTTTTCAATTAATTATAATTTTGCACAATACGACAACTGCGTAAAACCAGAGATAACGTTTAGGATAAAAAACGACCTTTCAAGACTAACATTCACATGCAACAACAGCTTTGTTGGGTTTTAAATATAATATAAAAGCGATAGCAGCTCAGTCTTTCCGATTTCTCGCTTAGTCATTTTTAAACGTCAAAATTATATAATCCGTATAATACGTGTAACAAAAGCTTTTAAAATGTGGCTCCTAATTTAATACTAGCAACTACAAATTAATAAAAGCTAAATTAGTAGGACAGAATAAACCATAAAATACAGATACTGAGAAGTAAAACGAAAAAAAGAAAATATAATCAAAAAAATATAAACACGAAAGGTAAGTTTGTATTCTTTTTGTAGTGCCTATCCGTTTCGAATGTTGGCGACCATCCTGCCTGGTCTTTGTTTTCCTTCTACTTTTCCTTGTTGAATTAATTGCAGTAACTTATATCTTTTGCTGTTTCTCATGATGTGACCGAGGTATTCGATTTTAACAGTTTTTATTGTGGTTAACAACTCTTTCCCTTTTTGGATTCTTAATAAAACGTCCTGGTTAGTAACGTGATCGGTATAGGATATCTTCAGGATTCGACGATAAAGTCACATTTCGAAAGCCTCAATTTTCTTGCAGGTAGCCTCTATGAGAGCCAACGACTTAACTCCGTACAACAGTATAGGAAAGATATAACACCATAGTAACCTGATTTTTATGAGTACCAATTGACTTTTAAATTTTCGCTTGGTACCAGGTCATGTACTGTGTCTTTCCAAAATTTATGTTAAAACCAACTTTGTTACAGGCGGCATCTAAGTCGGTAAGTAGTAAATGTCATATAATAAGCAATAACTACCAACTTAAAGCTACGACCTGCGTCACAGGTCACATCCTGCGTCACATGTCACATCCTCCATCACATGTCACATCCTGCGTCGAATGTCACATAGCTGTCACGTCCTACGTCGAATGTCACATGTTACGTTTTATGTCAAATTTCACAGGTCTCGTATTCTGTTACGTCCAGCGTTACATAAATGTGACGTTCAGCATTGAGTGTCACCGGTATCCAATCCTCTTTTTATTTAACGTCTCAAACGTCAAAATCAGACCATTGACAACCACGATGCGGTATAGTATCAATTTGGCAATGCCGTCATGTTTATTTTTTTATTAGAAATTAATCTACGTCCAATCCTCTTTTAATTCACTCCTAGTACATCAAAATTGAACCAATAACAGCGAAGACACGATATAATGTCCCTTGTCCTATGCCGCCATATTTCCTTCATCCCCTCCCCTTTCCAACGAACCCTCTTACCTTACGATCGGACCATACCAACGAAGATAGGCAATTACCACCGAAATAGGAGTTGCGATTTAGGGGTTGCGCCAGGGGATGGGACAAGTAACCTTGACCCATCTACTAAAGCACAAATTTTAATTATCTGAGATAATTTAAAAAATTTGAAATGTGGTCATTGAGAAGAATGATGCGCATACCTTGGGTGGATAGAGTTCGAAACGATGACGTCCTTAAGAGAGCCGGCGTGGAAAGAGAACTCTTTAAATTAATTAAAAAACGCAAGATTGGTTACCTTGGGCACATATTGAGAGGAGCAAAATATGAAATACCACAGTTAATCCTACAAGGGAAGATCGAAGGTAGGAGAGGAGCCGGCCGCAAACAATTATCCTGGTTAAGGAATATTAAAGAATGGACAGGAATACACAATACAGGCGAGCTGTGTCACGCCGCCAAGAACAGAATTCTAGTAATGAGATAGTCACCTACGCACTTTGGTGTATGGCATGTTAAGAAGAAGAGAAGATAATTAAATCCTCTAATAGATAGGAATAATATTTAAAAGAGAAATTTAAAGACGACGAAAGAATGGAGACAATAGAACCAAAAGGTAGAAATGAAGCTACAATTACCAAAGTGCAAATTTAAAAAGCACCAAAACGTATAAAAAATTATAAAGTCCTGGGACCAAATAAAATACGTACAAAAATCTTAAGACTACTAAGGGAGAACCACATTGATATACTAGTAGAATTATTCAATAAAATTTACTATAACGGGGAAATTCCGAAAGAATGGCTACATTAATAAAATGTGAAGAATATAGAAAGATCAGCTTGATATGCCTCTTGAAGACTCTTGAACTCGTAAGACGGAAAGCAGACAAGATCTGTAAAAATAAAAAGAGCCTATTAAAATGGACAAATAGAAAAAATGGAAGAAAATTATAAAAACAGTGAAATTAGAGGGGCTTACGAATATCTAAAAAAGATAAAAAGTGGGTACAAACCTCAAACAAGTCTATGTAAAGATGAACGTGGGCAAATAATCACTGACCAACAGAAAGTCACAGAAATCTGGAAGCATTATTTCTAGACATTACTTGGTGCACAAGTAGACATGGAAGATGACATGGGTACGAACTACGTAGAAGAGAATGAAGTAGAAAATGGAGTAGAAGCTCCAATCATAAAGGAAGTTGTCAAAGCTAATAAGGCCCAGAAAAACAATACAGCCCTGGTAGTTGACGAAATATCAGCAGAATTCTATAAGGTAGATGGCGACCACCTAGCAAGTCACATCCACGCGCTCATCAAAGACATATGATAAGAAGAGAAAATACTCGACGACTGGAAAAAAGTCTAGTATGCCAGATCTATAAAAAAGGAGACAAACTCCAGTGCAAAAACTACCGTGGAATTTCTCTACTATGTACAGCATATAAAGTCCTCACGTATATTATAAACCAGCGGCTCCAACCACCAGCAGAAAATATTATTGGAGAGTATCAAACGCGCTTCCGACACGGGGAAGATCGACACAACAGGAGCAACAGGAAACATACGCAGAGTTAAAAACGCAAACAAAGAGGCTAGGTCTGAAAATTAATACAGAAAAAAACAAAACAAAAATATTGATACAGACGAGAAGAAATATAGTCCCACAAAACATTATACATGAAAATTACATTGAAACGGTTGAAAATCTTATATACCTTGTAGCATTTAGATTTTCGTATATGTTAAAACACCGAATACTATTCTCAATATTTTTGCGTCATTGAGATTGATAATATAAAGATTTGTGGTCTGTGATAATAATTTTAATTGCATTATTTTGATGTTGATTCTGCTTAATATTGCGTGTTAAATAAATATATACTTAGATTGGTGAGAACGTACTGCGAGGAAGATTATGAAATTACTCGGCAATTGATCACGATAGGAGTCAGGTCATTGTTTAGTCCGAATTTTTCTTTTTTAAATTTGTAATGGTTATTCGTTAGTCGTTTTTTTTCATCGGAAACTCAGTAGCAGTGTGGATTTTAAGTGAAGGTTATGATTTTGATTCGGAAGAAATAGCTTGTGGCGTGTAGTTTTTTTTTGTGGAGAGGTGAATTTGTTGAGTTAATCACCGATTTGTTGTGTTGTGTCCTATGTGGGAGATTTGTAAAGCAGCGTTACAACAATTTGACAAGGTCCACATGATTTTAAGCAGGAGCGTTTGAGTGGCCGACTTTTGAAGATTACAGTTTGTTGTTATCCAGGATAATCCGAAGCCCGAATCAGTGTCTTAACTTTCCAAGATTTGTCCGTTTTAATGTTCCATGGTTGTCTTAGACCATTTACAGTTTAAGTGAAACAGTGTTTTTGATCCAATTCCAATCCCAAAACTTCTTCTTAAAGGAAATACCAGCCAGAGTGATATAAGGTAATTTTTGTTAAAAATTTTCTAAGTAAAAATAGACATTTTTCATTAATAAAAAAATTTGGCTTTCATGTCAAACTAAAATTATAAATAAATAAAATTATAAGTTTTTTGTTAAGTTAATTATCATATTAGTGTTCTTTTAAATGCAATAAATTTTAAAATTTAATTATAATTTTAAAAAGGTTTTTATATGTCATTTCGACGTTTGACAATTATTATTATCCTTTTCGGACATTTGGTACATAACCATTAATTTAAATTGTTTTATTTAAAGGTTAACCTCAATGCAAGCTCCGTTGAAAAATCTAGATATTTTCATTTTAATAATAATTTTACGTCCTAAGTGTCTCCAACGTCTGGAGCTTGTTGTAAATCGTTACAAATGTAAGGTTTGTTAATACATTTTGCTAATAATATTTGTAATAACTGTTGATGTGAAGTAATAATAAATATGTAATGTGTCGCTCTAAACCAGGAGTTGTATAATTATTTCCTTTCAAAAGATTTTCACCCTTTAATATGTTTTAGGGAAGAACTTTCTTTCTATTCAGCAAGAGGATTCTTTTAAACGGCATATATTTCAAATAGTTTAGGAACCTTCTTGTGATTTGTTTCTCAGGAAATCTATTTAAGTATTTTCTTGGTTTCTTTTTTTGTAGTTGCCCCCCCCCCCAGTTTCTCCTTTATTTACTTACTTACGACCCAGCTCTCCACCAACCAAATCAAGAGTGGCCATTTGCAAAAGTTTCGGTTTTTTTTCTTACCCTATCTCCTGCTCAAGAATTGCTCAGTCCCCACTTTCAACCCCCTATAAGTAATACCCAATGTGGTAGGTAAATTATATCGTTACAACCTGGGAGTAGAAATATATGCCGACGATAAGATGAGAATCTATAAAACCTTAATTCGATCAATAGCATGCTATGGCAGTGAAGCATGGGTCCTGAAAAAAACATCCAAAACAAACTCGATACATTCGAAAGGAAAGTACTGAGGAGAATACTAGGACCTGTGAAGGAAAACGGAATCTTCAGAAGTCGATACAACAACGAGCTTTATCAACTTTATAAGGAAACACCTTATAGACTTCACTAAAACTTTATTAGAATACAAAGAACGACTTCATTAGAATACAAAGATTGCAATGGACAGAACATGTGATAAGAATGGGAGAGGATAGGTTACCAAAAAGAGCACTGACTTCCAGAATGCAGAGAAAAAACCGGTTGGAAAGCCAAGAAAACCCTGTGAAGACACAGTAAACAGCGACACACAAGCCATTTTAGGAGTCCGTGTATGGAGAAGATCAGCCACAGACAATCAATGGTAGAGGCAAAAATTAAAGGAAGCCAAGGCTCAATTTAGGCCGTAGTGCCGTAGAAGAAAAAGAAGAATCTTGATAATTTAAGAATATTAAAGTGTTCTTGTGAGTGATACATGAACGTGTCTACAAAAAACTGGAATATAGAATAACAAGAAACCAACTGGGATTTAGAAAAGACTTTAGCCCTAGAGAGGTATTATTAACTATAGAAACACTCATAGAACGGTGTCGAGATGACAACTGTGATGTATTTATATGTCTAGTTGACTTTGAGAAAGGCCTCGCCAAAATACAACACAGAAGGCTTGCAAACATATTACAGAACACAGAAATAGACGATCAGAATGTGAGAATCGTAGAAAGCCATAATACGACTAGACCAAAAAAAATCTAAAAATTACGAAATAACCAAAAATATATTTTGAAAGAGTTTGTTAAAAAAAATTATGAAATACTTGAAAATCTACATTGGCTCACAGTAACTTTGGAATTGACGTGAAGAGTAAAATCCTACCGAGTAGTATTTACTCCCAGTTATTCAGTGCTGAATTTGTTTGTCCATTTCCTAAGCGGAAATGGCTCTTGTTATGCGATTTTAGCACCATTAGGTAAATGGCGAATTATCTCTTTCACTGGGTGAACATGTAACTTATATGTAGGTGGGGTAATTTATGATCTGGATATTATCATTTAATGGATGCGTGAACACTATATTCTATTTATTAAAAAGATTAAAAAAAAAATTGATATGCATTAATTTCCTTAAAATAAGATTTTTTAAACGTAACTTAAATTTCGTGCATATCGATTATTTGTGTATTTTATAGTCTGTACAGCTTGTGCATAAAAAAACTGATACGACAAATCTTAAAATTTATCAGATAACTTATACTGTTCAACCTCAAAAAATGGCTCCACATGCTAGCAAAGAAGTAAAAGCAAAAATTGTAACGAAATTAGAAGAAGGTTTGTCACTATCTGCCGTAGCGAAAACAGAACAACAGTTTTTAATATTATTAAAATATGGAGAGGATAAGAAACTTTCGAAAGAAAGCAAGGTTCTGGAACACCGAAAATATATGCCGCTCATGAAGATCGTACTCTTTTGGAGAGATTAGAAGAGAATCCTTTTGAAGATGCGAAACCTGCAAGAATTATGTCTTCCGAAAAGAAAGACAACAACTTGGCGCAAAATTAAAGCATCGCATCTTAGGTACCTAATTGCAGCAAAAAAACAAGCTCTTACACCACAACAGAAGCAATCAAAATTGCTTCAGATACAAAATCAAGATTTTTGGGACAGGGTAATATTTACAGATGAAAAAGTTGGATTGTGTAGACCAGATTATCATATATTTATACCTCTATATTTATGTTGATAGATATCGAGCAGCTGGTCATTTTAGCGCCAATGTATGGGGATGGATTTCATCTAGAGGAATCTAGAGGATTGGAAATGGTATGGTGTATTGATGGCAGCTTTTTTGGGCAGACCTATCTGAATATTCTAGAAAACATGGGACTCATGTTTCCCAGTGCAGAACAGTTCTATTCAGAAAATAAGACAACAAGATAATTTTCCTGTTCACACTGCAAATATAATAAACCAGTGGTTCCATAACAACATCTAAACCTTACCATGGCCCAGCTACACTCCAGATTTAAACCCAATCGGGGATGTGTGAGGGGTTATTATAGTAGTCGTAGTAGTAGTAGTATTATCGTTGTAGTAAGACGCTTGAAGAAAAAATTAATGAAAATAATGCCAGCACGAAATTCGTCGACAAACAAATGATTGTAGTAACATTTCAAGGCAAAATAGCACCAAATAAAATTTGGTAGGACCGTAAATCAGCGCCATAGAAACGGAAAGTGAAAATAAATCTAAAATTAAGACCAAATACTTTAATATAAAAGGAAAACACACAAATCATCAGCAGGCATTGGTAAACTATTTGATGTGTTGACTAAATGCAAAGTGTGTTGAGATTAATTACTCTTAATAAAATTATTATCTAAAATCATATAATATATAATCCTAAATATATACTTAAATATTAAACTCGGTTGAATCGAAAGAGTATTGGCATTGACCTTCACCAGTAAACAAACACACGTCGAGCAGCAGTTAAATAAACAAACGCGGCACAGCATTCTTTTGATACACGGTTCTTTTGATAATTATCTGTGTGTGTAGTAATCTTAACCTATAGTTAAATTTATTTATATTAGATCCCTTTAACTAATTAATATAGTACTTTGTGAAACGAGTACATTTTATTATTAAAATTAGTTACAAAAAGTAATGACATAAGAACCACAACATCAGTAGTTCCTACATCCAACAATACAAAAGAATTAAAGTTGTTCAGTTCATATATTTATTAATCAGTAATTAAGATATCATTATTCGTGAGTGATATCAATGGCCATGGCTGTAAGCTATCACGATAAATTTAAGTAGACTTAGGTAAGCGAAATAATTAAATATTTATGTTTTCTATTCATACCGAAACGGACCCACTACTAGTCCAACAAAATAATGCGATATTCTCAGAGAATACACAACGTTCACAAAATGAGCAGTCGCTTTATAATTCATGGTGTCAGTAAGAAGAAAATGTTAAGAGACCTAATATGGATAATCAACGGTTGAGTCAAATAATCGCCGATATGGAAAAGAGATTAGCACAGCTGGAAAAAACCGAACAACATACAGGGTTAAGCGCAAGTGCTCATAAATCACAAAAAAGAAATTAAAAGCAGATAAACTTGAATACTGCACCGATGAAGAAGATTTAGCATATGAAACGGGCTGGATAAGAACCAAAAACAGGAAAACTAACAAAAAGAGTAAAATGGATACCTCATCATCTCCTCCCTCTCCGCAAAAATCAAGTACAGAAACAAAAATTGAAAAACTAATCAAAAAACCAAAACCACCACCTCCGGTTGTAGTAGAAGGTTTTCAAAGTGCTGTTGACCTGACCAAGCTCCCGACTGAGGCTGGTATTACCTTTACGATGAAAATCATAAACAGTGAAGTTATAAAAATTTATACAGCCGCCAGCGATCATTACAGAGCTTTAATAGAGAAATTAAATACGAGTAACCTTTCTTACCACCCTTATGAAAATAAGCAAGAAAGGCCAATTAGAGTTGTTGTTAAGAAATTACATTACACATAGCCAACATTTAGACAGGATGAAGATATAAATAGAATTTATGGCATAACAGACATACTTAGTACGAGAGTTGAAATCGAGCGAATAAGGAGTTCCAGATTAGTATCACAATGTAAAAGATGCCAGGATAACGGACACACGTGAAAATAGTGTAAAAAGGAGCCAAAATGTGTAAAATGTGTTTGTAAACACCTTAGTAAAGATTGCCAAAAACCACCGGAAGATAAACCAAAATGTGTTCATTGTGGAGAAAATCATCCTGCAAACTACCGCGGATGTTATGTAGCTAAAAAAGAACAAACAATGAGAAACAAGAGAACAAACAAAGACAATGTTATAAAAGCGCCCCATAGAGTTATTGAAAGCAACAAACTAAAAACGGCAGAGGCCAGTGAAAATAGAAGTTACAGCGATATAACAAAAAATGCAATGAGACATGCATCATCGCAACAAGAAACAGAAACTGATATTACATTAAAAATTATATTGGAAAAGCTCACCAAGGATGATTACAAAATAGTTCAAATCGATATCAGAGTTACCCGACTAGATCATAGCGCTAAGGGAGCTATTCCGAAAATCGGAAATGGCTAAGGATCTCCTAATAATGGAGTGGAACGCAAATGGACTGTTACAACATCAGATCGAGTTGCAAGCAGTACTAGATTTTGAGAAAATGGATCTATGTCTCGTTTCTGAAACACACTTCATTAAACAGTCCTATGTAAAATTTAGGGGGTATAGAGTATATTCTACTGTACAACCAGATAATGCAGCTAAAGCAGGAAGCGCTATTATAATTAAAGATAACATCTTGCATCATAAGGAATTAAAATATGCAACTGAGCACATACAAGCTACAACAGTCTGTGTCAAGATGAAAACACATACCGTAAATATAAGTTCAATACATTGTCCTCCTAGACACTCCATTAAAAGAGAACAATATAAAGAGTTTATGAACACTAGGAAAAAGATACATAATCGGTTGCGACTTTAATGCAAAGAATACACACTGGGGCTCTAGGCTAACTACAACTAAAGAAAAAGAACTATGGTCAGCAGATAAGGAACAAAAGGGTGAAGTAATCTCTACTGGTAGACCAATATACTGGCCTACCGATAGGAACAAAATTTCAGACCTGATAGATTTCTTTATTTACAAAAATATTTCAGCTAACTATCTGGATATTAATGACGGCTGGGACATGAACTCAGATCACTCACCGATAATTGTAACTATGAGTGATACAGTGATTAAAAAAGAGTTTAATCCAATATCGACTAATAAAAAAACTAACAGGGAGAGCTTTAAAATAAACCTTGAACACAAAATTAATCTTGCTGTGCCATTGAAAAACACGAGGCAACTTGATGACGAATTAGAAGATTTTATAAAAAATATCCAACAGGTAGCTTAGGAAAATACTCCCACAATAACATAACTTCTAGGACAATAAAAGGGAACAACTATCCAAAAGAAATTAGAGAACTCATAATAGAAAAAAGGAAGTTAAGAAACAAATGGCAGCAATACAGAGCTCCACGAGACAAAACTAGTCCAAATAATGCTGCACAAAATCTAAAAAGGGAGATACAGAATATAAAAAATTCAACAATTAATTCTTTTTTAAGTAATTTAACAGCTGACCAGAACACAGATTATTCGTTATGAAAGGCAACAAAAAGAATGAAGAGACCAAGTATTTATTCTCCTCCTACCAAGTTGGAAAATGGCAACTGGGCTAGAGGTAACGAACAGAAAGCAGAACGATTTGCAGATCATTTAGAAAGCACGTTCAAACCCAACGACAATGATGGTAAAAAACTGAGATGGAAAGAACCACTCCAAACTGAAGAAAGAATAACGTTGACATCATTTAGAGAAGTATTAGTAGAGATAAAAGAGAATATAAATTCTAAGAAAGCTCCAGGATATGATCTCATAACAGGAGAAGTATTAAAAAATCTACCAAGCAAAGCCATAGTTAAGCTGACACACCTAATAAATGCTGCTTTTAGATTGAGATATGTTCCCAGATTCTGGAAAGTAGCCGGAAACATTATGATCGCCAAACCAGGTAAATCTTCTAATGAAGACATCCTATCGACCAATATCACTCCTTCCGGTGATATCAAAACTATTTAAAAAACTTCTATTAAAAAGATTAAAACCAATAATAGAAAGAAAAAATCTTACACCAAATCATCAATTTGGTTTCAGAAATCAACATTCCACTATAGATCAAATTTACAGAATAACGAATATAATAGAAAAAACATTAGAAGAAAAGAAAATTTGCTCTATAATCTTCTTGGACGTAGCACAGGCGTTTGATAAAGTCTGGCATGAGGGTTTATAAAGTGAGTGCCACAAGGGAGTGTCTTAGTTCCGGTCCTGTACCTAGTGTATACGTGTGACATTCCAGAGCTGGAACAAAACACTATTGCCACTTTCGCGGATGGCACAGCCATACTAGCGGTAGGAGAAACTAGTGAAGAAGCGACTGATAAGTTGCAACTATTAGTAAATAAAATACATAGCTGGATCAGAAAATGGCGAATAAATTTAAATGAGACTAAATCTGCACACATTAACTTTACAAATAAAAAAAATAGAAAATCTCCCAGTTAGAATAAATGATACCCAAGTTCCTTATGCAACATCAGCAAAATACTTGGGCATCACCCTAGACGCAAAGCTGCGCTGGAAAGTCCATGTCAAAAAGAAAAGAGGGGAGCTTAATATTAGATATAAGAAATTGTATTGGCTGATTGGAAAAATTCAACATTATCAGTTACTAGAAACCAATTCGCTAAGAATTTTGCTTAGTTGAGGAAGTATGTTGTGAAATGCAATTTTTAGATTCCCCATGTCTCTAATAACATCTTTATCAACGTCTGTTTTGCCTTGCAATTCTTAGAAGGCACAGATTAAAGCAAAATTTTGAATTTGGTTTCGAAAATTAGTTTACGGATTTTAATATCAGATGTCGCGATTTGCGTCTATACGAAGACATGTTAGAGTTGCTTCCTAAGACAGAAAAGATTTATTTTCACGTTCAGAGCGACTGTGACTAGTCGTCTCTGATGGGCCCTATTAGGGCGAAATACGTATAAGCGGATACACAGACGCACTGTACGTGAAATCAAATCTTAACTGTCTTTTCCTTTTCAACATTATCAATTCATAATAAATTATCTAAAGTACTAAGACCAGTATGGGTACATAATAAAGTACTAAGACCAGTATGGGTATATGGGTGCTAACTCTGGGGCTGTAGCAAGGCTAAGTAATCTACATATTATTCAGAGATTTCAAAACAAAGTACTGAGAAACATTGTTGATACTACTTGGTATATCCGTAACAGCTACCTCCACTAGGACCTGGGTATGGAAACTGTGATCAAAATAATCAAGAGAACAGCAGCAAATCACGAGCACAGGCTGCATAGTCATGTGAATTTCTAGGCAATCCAGCTTCTTGACAACACTGAACTAAAGAGAAGACTCATAAGGACAAAACCATTTGAGTTAGTATAAATGTGTAACAGTTTAGTGTAAAAAGCAGAGTATAGTGCTGTAAAGTTATTGCATGTTAGTTGTAGTGCATTAGTTGATAGATAAAATAAGAGTAAGCCATAGGGTAAGCCCTTAGATAAGTATTTGCTGTTTATTAAGTTAGGTCAAAAAATAACTGAGAATTGGTCATTTGTGGCCAGATAGCAGTATACGAATACCGCACAGGTGTTAAAAAAAATATATTTATCAATAATACATTTCAAAAATAATCATTGAAATAAAATAAAAATAATAATTATATTACCTTTTTAATCTCAAAATCCCAACTTCAACGTCAAAAATGTTTATCTCATTTCGAAACAGAAATGGTAATATTATGTTATTTTAAAATATCCGGTAAAACGATCAATGGAAACAATTAATTAGAGTAGTATGATGTTAAATAAATAAGTACTGTGGTACAAAGTAAATTTACAAATATAGTATTACTAGTTTTTGGTATTTGTTGGTATTGATATTTACTTACATAATATGTTTTGTTGCAGGTGAGTTCATATGGATTTTCGCAAATTAAAAATGGTGAGACCTTTCCGATTTTTTATATTATATAGTATCTTATACAACTTTAGAGCTTAAGAAAAGCAGGTAACTTTTTTTGGAGCTCCACAGATCGAAAGAACAAAGTGAATTCCGTTGGTGATTATGCCTTCTGGAGTATAGTTAGTTCTTTTAAAACCTTCACAATGGTCTAAATCTTGTTTGTCAAACATTTTAAAAGTTTTGTTTTATACACCAGGGAAATAAGCAAAAAAAGTACCCTGTTTGTTACATTCGTCCGGCCAGGCAACTGACAATTGTTTAGACTAGTATAGCCCTCTATAACAAGAACACATATGTTTCCTGCAGTCGATTTTTTTTACTTAATTAATTAACAAATTAAGGCAAAAAACGGTAAATTTTCACTATTTTCGTCTATCAGCAATAAATAAAGCGTTTGAAATAAATTTGAATGTTGCAAAAGTTGAAAGTTAGAATGTTGCAAAATAAGTCAAAAATTTCGGTTTTCTCTACATGTCAATATGTTTTTTTTTTAAATAAACTTATAACCTTTATACTACACACAATATGGGGTCTTAAGGTGCTTAAAATAAAATCAAAATTTCAAGTAGATTGATCAAAGACCTTAAAAAGTTATTTAATTTGTATTGTAATATCCCAAACTAATTTTTTTTGCAACAATATAAGTCAGAAAATTAAATAGGTATATTAAATATACGTATCGATTCTAAAAGAAAAAAATTTATTCTATTTATATTATTAAAAAAAAATGAGGAAAAAATTATTTTAAATATTACAAAATAATTTGGAAAAAACATGTCAATTTTTCGCTGATAAACAATTAGAATAACTTTTTAACCGTTCACTGCAAAAAACTGTTTTTTTTTTAATATTTTGACAGCCTGAATTTTTTTACACATTTAAAAGAAAAAAAAGTTGACCTAGGACGCTTTGGAACGAAGTTAGTGCCTTTTCTTATAAATTGATAGCAGCTTTGCTTATAACAATTAAAAAACCTTATTAGGATCATCTAAAAGAACATACTCTAAGTTTTTAACGTAAAAAATTCGAAAAAGATTGCATTTTAATGGAATCGTTTACAAAGCTTCAAAATTGTGTTCCTCAAAATTGGTCGGTTTTGAAACTACTTAGAGCGCAGGAGGGGGAAAGAACTGTTAACTGTATTTTTGTTTCTTGTTTATAGATTTCGACGTTTCTTTTTTTAATTTGTTTCTTTTTTTAATTTGTATGTACTTTTTGCGTACATTACAAATATGTATTATTTAAATAATTAGGTTTTTAAATAAATTATCTAATTTGTTTAATCATTTTTTTTTCAGTTTTTATTTTTTTTAGAAATATTTGAGGTAGTTTTTATTGTCTTCTTCTCTTCTTCTTCGCGCGATTAGGATTACTCCCGTTTGTCTGCCTCTTATTCTGTTTCAGTCGTTGTTGACTGTACATTATCTTTCCACCTTTTTGGCGGCCTTCCAACGGGTCTTCTGCTATACGGCTTGTTGTTTTTAGAGATGTTCGCTAATCTATCTGGTCCCATTCGGTTTACATGTTCGTTCCAGTTTTTTTTCTTGTTTTTATCCACCTGTTAATATTTTGAATTTTGCATTGTTCGCGTATACTTCTGTTGGTTTGTCTGTCTCTTAATGATATGCCCGCTGTTGATCTTAATACTTTCATTTCTATATTGTTGATTTGTTATTTCGTCTTTCTCGTATCGATCCTTGTCTCCGCTGCATATGTTACGATTAGTCTTACTGTTGTCTTGTATACTTTCATTTTGCTTTCCGTGGTCAGATATTTGTTTCTCCATATGGTTTCTCGGAGGCAACCACTTACTCTTGCCGCTTTTGATGCTTGCCTTGTAGTCTCTGTTCTTATATCCCTGTCACTAGTGATGTCTACTCCTAGGTAATTGAATTTAATTACTTGTTCTACAATTTTGCCGTCTATTTCTAGTTTGCATCTACGCGGCTCTTTACTGATCACTATATATTTAGTTTTTTCTACTGATATTCTCATATTAAGTTTGTTTGCTGTGATATTGAAGGTGTGGAGCTGCCTTTGTAGGTTATCTTCGTTATCAGCAATTAGTACTGCATCATCGGCATAGCATAGTATCGTGATTTTATGCGCTCCCATGTGGAATCCGTGTCGTTTTCTTACTTCGTGAAATATTTGATTCATCACCATATTGAATAACAATGGGCTGAGCGAGTCTCCTTGGCGGATTCCTCCTTTTAGTTCTATGCATTCTGTTTCCCCTGTTGGCATTGTAATTCTGGTCTTGTTGTTCTTGTTAATTTCATTAATTGTCCTTATTATCTGATGGTCTATTTGTTCAGCTTGTAATAAATTTAAGATGTCATTTCGCTTCACCCTATCAAAAGCACTTTTTAAATCTACAAAGCACATGTATGCTGGTTTTCCATATTCAATAGACTTCTCTATTATTTGTCTGATAATAAAAATTGCGTCTATTGTGCTGCGGTTCTTCCGGAAGCCTTTTTGTTCATCTGCCATATTCGCTTTTTCCTCGATTTTATCTATTATGACTGCCGTTAACAATTTTAATGTACTATTCATCAGACTAATGCCTCTATAATTTTCAGTATTTCTCGAGTCTCCCTTTTTAAGTATCGGTAGCAGGAGACTTTCCTTTCATTCCGCTGGTACTACTCCGGTATTTATTATATCGACGAATAATTTTAGGAGCCATTTGCGTAGTGTTATTCCTCCATATTTTAGCAGTTCATTGTTTATCTTATCAGGACCAGGTGCTTTTCTGTTTTTTAATTTTTTTATTCGTTCTTGTAGCTCTTCTTCTGATATTAGTACTGTATCGTGAGTTTCGTTAATGATTATTTCTCTGTTCTCTTCTTCTCCTTCTCCATATAATTTCGTGAAATGCTCCGTCCATTGTTTCTCCGTAATGTTATCTAAATATTGTAAATTTTTATTGTAAAAAATTAATTTTAATAAATAATATATACATCTTCAATAAACTACGTAAATATTTTATTTATAATAGATTTTATGAAAAAAAAAACAGATTATCCTATTCAATTCTTTCTACTTTAAAATACTTACTAATATTTCTTCTCTCTAAAATAAAAAAACTCAAACAAAAATTTAAAATTTTCCTCAATGGAAATGGAAAAATCATGTCAATGAAAAAATTTGTATGGCAACCTATTTATTTATTTATTATTATTTATTTATTTAACACTTTTTAAACAAATTATAAAATAATGTATTTATTGCTTCAAAATTACTTTCTTTTAATAATTTGAATTATTCTAAGACGTTATTCTTGCATTTTTTTAGTAAAATACTTACTTTAAACTTAAAATGCAAAAAAAAATTATTTGAACCAGTTAGATGGTTTATTTAACAACCTAATTATTTAAATAATACATATTCCTAATGTACGTAAAAAGTATATACAAATTAAAAAAAAACGTAGAAATCTATAAACAAGAAACAGTTAACAGATCCTTCTCCCTCCTGCGGTCTCACTAGTTTCAACGCCGACCAATTTTGAGGACCACAATTTTAAAGCTTTGTGAACGATTTCTTTAAAATCTTTTCGAATTTTTCACGTTAAAACCTTAAAGTATGTTCTTTCAGATGACCCTAATAAGATCTCTTATTTGTTGTAAACAAAGCTGGTATCAATTTATAAAAAGAGGCACTAACTTCATCTCAAAGTATCCTAGGTCAACTTTTTTTTTTAAATTTGTAAAAAAATTCAGGCTGTCAAAATATAAAAAAATCAGTTTTTTGCAGTCAATGGTTAAAAAGTTATTTTAATTGTTTATAAGCAAAAAATTGACATGTTTTTGCTAAATTATTTTTCCTAATTTTTGTTTTAATATTAATAGAAAAAATCTTCTTCATTTAGAATCTATCCGTGTATTTAATATATCTATTTAATTTCTCTGACTTATATTGTTGCAAAAAAAATTAATTTGGGATAAACAAATTAAATATCTTTTAAACTCTTTGCACGATCGACTTTTGATTGAAATTGAATTGATGAAATTTTGATTTTATTTTAAGCACCTAAAACCCAATATTGTGTGTAGTATAAAGGTTATAATTTTATTTAAAAAAAGTTATTAACATTTATCAAAAACCGAAATTTTAGACTTATTTTGCAACTTTCTAAGCAAGAAATAATGATAGGAACGTTCAGTAAACGCCATTTTAAAGGTTTTTATATAACTTATGTTTTTTTTCTTCTCAAATTGGTTTCAAACGCTTTACTTTTTGCTGATAGACGAAAAAAGCGAAAATTTACCGTTTTTTGACCTTAATTTGTTAATAATTAATCAAGTTCAAAAAATCGACTGCAGAAAACATAATATAGGTTCTTGTTATAGAGGTCCATACTACTCAAAACAACTGTTGGTTGCCTGGTCGGACGAGTGTCAAGCAAAAAAGCTTATTTCCCTGGGCTATTATCCCTCCCGAAAAATGCTAATTATTAGCAGTTACTGCGTGTAAAAACTGTATATGATTTTGACATTTTGCTTTTACTGACGGTAATATTGTTAGATTACTAATAAATTATGATTGTTAAAAGTATAATAGATATTTATTAATGCAATAAGTTCTAGATATTTACCACGCGGACAATTGAATAGAAGACAGACGTTACTCAAGGTTGCACTGTAGTGTAAAATGTGGGATTGGATTTCTTTCATATATTATATACGTATAAATTATCCTCTTCTTTAAGTGCCATCTCTGCGGTTGGCAATCATCATAGCTATTCGAACTTAGGGACAGCTACGGCTGCTCTGAAAAGTTCATTTTGATTTAAATCTGTACCATTCTTTCAGGTTGCGCAGCAAATGATATTCTACTTCTCATTATGCTTCTTTTTCTTTGAAACTTTCCCTGCATAATGAGTTGGAGCAATTTTTGTCTCTTTCCATGTGTAATATGTCCGAGATATTCCAATTTTCTTGTTTTGATTGAAATTAAGATTCCCATTTTTTTGTTGATCCTTCTCGGAGCCTCTTCTTCTATACACCCACAACTGGAAGATTCCAGTTTTTTCATCGATGTTTCAATTGAGATCCAAAGTTTAATTCCGTAAAATAATGTCAAGAAAACAACACCACGCCAAACTAACGCTTAGCTTCAACTGTAAATTTCTTGTGCAGAGCACTCTGCTCATTTCGTTGAAGTTTGCTCTAACCTTTTCTATTCTGATTTTTATTTCCTGGATGTAATCATTTGTGTAATTAATTATTGTTCTAAGAAATGCATATTTGTCCACATTTGTTTTTGAATATTAAAAGATTTCCATGATTTCTTTGAGTTTTCGTTATACTCATAAATTTTGTCATTTCGATGTTTATTGTTAGACTTTATGTTTTTCCATAGTCCGCTATTTTGGCCACCAGTCTCTGAAGATCTTCAACAGTTTCAGCTAAAATGACAGTTTCATCCGCATATCTAATGTTGTTAATGGAATGTCAGTCTACCTTTATTCCAGCTATTTTACTATTTTTATTTGTTATATCTCCGAAATGGTGACTCTTACGTGAATCAGTATAAAACGATTTTTATAGACAATTATAATATCTTCAATGTTTGACTAATATATTTTTATAATAAAATTCACTATTTGGCTAAAAATAAAACCCCAAATTTTCGACCTTTGACCTTGAATAACTTTGCTTGTCATATAATGAGGGGCGAGAAGTACGTATTACTTAGATTAATTATGCAAGGGAAGATACAAGGGAAGAGAAACCCAGGACGACGCAAAATATCCTGGCTAAGAAATTTGAGAGAGTGGTTCGGTTGCAGCTCATTAGAATTATTCAGAAGCGCGGCCAATAAAATTAAAATAGCGATGATGATTTCCAATCTCCGATAGGAGAAGGAACCTGAAGAAGAAGAACTTTGCTTGCAGATGTGCGATTGGGGCGGGGACTTTTACATTTAATTTATAATGGTGTCCCCAATAAGTTAGGCTATTTTTATCTCTGTGCGAATTTTTGTCTTCGAACTTAATTTCCGGGCTACAACTAGTATTTGTAATGACTGAAAAAAGTAAAAGATAATAGATATTATGTCTTTTTTTTCAATAAAAATTTCGACTTGCAATACCATTTAACATAACCATAAAAGTTCTTCATAGATTACTTTGTATACTCTTATTTTTTGTTCTTTTAAAAATACTGTAGAGCTCTGCAATGCTTGGTATTTTAAAAAATGATTTATAACCTACCATGAAAATCTGAAGTTTTATCTAGTATATCCTTTTTGGCTTTCTTTCAGACTCCTCGAGTTGATGCATCGGATGTTTCAGTGGCTAACTTAATATTTTTATTTGGGAAATAAAAGGATATTATATATATATATATATATATATATATATATATATATATATATATATATTTATATATATATATATATATATATATATATATATATATATATATATATATATATATATATATATATATATATATATATAGCACAGTGTAATTCTAGTGGACCATCTATTGTCTGTTCTTCTTGTTAAATGTAGTACCGCTTACTGCAATTTTAATGATTTAATTCCTTGGATTACATCAGTGTCCTTTGTTTTCTGTCTGGTCAATTCTATTCTTTTTCGACCTCTTTTTGTTATATCTAGCATCCGTCTCCCCATTGACCTTCGAGTGTCTGAGTTTCGCTTTTATCTCTTTCTTCAGTGTGAAAGTTTCGCAGCCGTATGTCATAATTGGTAGTATATGCTGATCGAATGCTTTTTTTCTTCAGGTAAAGTGGCATCTTTGATTTAAAAATACCTGCATTTATAGCAAAACATGCCCAAGCCAATTTTATTTTTCTGTTAACTTTTGGGAGTAAGGAGCTAGGTTTATGTATTCATTGTCCCAGGTATACATACTGGTCAACTGTCACAAGTTCAGTGTTGTATATTATTACATTTTGGACATCCACTAGCTCCTTGTACATGATTTTTGTTTTTATCAAGTATATTTTTAGGCCAACTTGATTGCCAGCTGCATTTAGGTCGCTTGTAAGTTCTTGTAGATCTGAGGCATTGTTAGCAATTAGAATGATGTCGTTTCTAAATGGATAGGCCTTTGTTGTGCCAGTTCAGTTTGCTGAATATATTTTCTATAGTTTGCGGTGAAGAGCTTTGGTGGAACTGCGTCTCTTTATTGAAAGCCTCTGGTAGTAGGAAATTCTGAAGTGTTTTCATAAATTTCTACCTTAGCTTTTGCTTGTCTTTATATATTTGCCAAAGTCTGAATGTACGGTTTGTCAATACATTGGTTGGTCAAAGCTTCTATTACTGCCTTGAAACATATAGAATCAAAAGCCTTCTTAAAATATATGAAGCTTAGTAGTGCTACGAGTATTTCATATTCTTCAGCTCTACTCATTACTTTTCGAATCGTATTGATAGAATCCAGGGTATTGAATCCACTTCTGAAGACAGCTTGCTCTTTGGCTGTGCAACACCTAATACATTTGCTATTTTGTTGTTGATGATCTTTGTGAATATCTTATATAAGATTTGTGGTAGACGCATCGGTCTGTAGTTTTTTATATCCTTTTTGCTATCTTTTTTATAAATGAAAATTATGTTTTGCTGTATTTCCATGGTCTGCTATGCATCTTGATCTTAGGCAGTTCGTAAGAATACCTGCTAACATTTGTCAGGTTTTTTGCCAGCGTATTTAAACAGTTTCACTGCTATGCCATCTATTTGAGCTGCTTTACCGTTTTTCATTATTGTAATTGTCAATTTTACTTCTTCTGAAAGGACTTCCGGTACATCTTCTTGGTTGCGGATTGCTTCTTTTTTTAAGTGTTTCATGGGATTTGTATAGTTCGCCTTAGAATTTGGTCACGAGTAGTATTATTTCATTTCTGTCTATAATTCGGCTGTTTTCATTTGTTAGCTCAACGATTTGCTTTTTTTGTAGAAACGCACAAAATATTTGAACTTTTGTGATAATGATAAATATATAAATGGCAGTTTAAATTTGAACAGCGAATCTAGCCACAACAGTAAAGTGTGTAACAATAATTATTAGATTCTAGGGTGAACCATTCCGAATACCTAGGACAGTAAACAAGCAGATTAAGTTACATTTAAAAATCTGGTTAGTCTTTGGATTGGGTGCATGGTTAATTTAATAAATAATATAAAAACTCTAAAAACAAAACAGCAACTTACAAAAGTAAACAGATTTTTTGCTTTCCTCTCGTATGTTTTTGCTTTTAAAATAGA
Source organism: Diabrotica undecimpunctata (assembly GCF_040954645.1). Taxonomy (NCBI): domain Eukaryota; kingdom Metazoa; phylum Arthropoda; class Insecta; order Coleoptera; family Chrysomelidae; genus Diabrotica; species Diabrotica undecimpunctata. The sequence goes on along the minus strand of NC_092807.1, from coordinate 41,765,543 downwards.
ATAGCTCTTGCTTTCAATTCTTGGTCATTTTTTCTCTTTCTATCAAAACTGATTCTTTAACATCCTTAAAACGAAATGACAAAAAAGAGTAAGATTAAAACGGCCAAATTATTTAATATAAGGCTGTTTCAAATATGTAATTACCTATTTTTATAATATGTTCATACCCATATAGTATATTTAAAAATATTTCTGGAAGGGATCTTTATACTACGTCTGTGAGTCTGTATCCGAGAAAGTTATACGAAAGGATATGAATGAGAAGAAATATGTATACTGCAGTTGACAACAAGACGTTGTGTATATTCATTACTGACGTGAAACTTAAAACTTTTTCCAGGCCTTCTCATATATTCTTCTTATCTTACAAAAGCCAAAGAATGGAAACATGGACAGCTTTGATACATTCTAAACAAATCTGTGTTTCTAGATCAATTATTTTAAGTATAAACATAAATAAAAAATATATTATTTCATTTATATAGGGTGTTTTTTGAGAAAAAAGCATATGTTAGCATATAAAACTGTAAAAAGGGGACACGTAGGCGATCTTAGAAATCCCATACTTAATGAGTTTAACTTCATCCCTAACAAAGATGTTGGATGTTTTATCTATTTGACCCACTTATTATTTGAGCAAAAAACTCAGTGACTTGGGTGGAAAACAAATAAACTGTTATCTGTGTATATACTCAACATATTTTTAGATACATGATGAGAGTTCACAATATATTTTTATTAAATTAAGATCTAGAACTAACCACAAATAATTTGGAGTCTTACATGTTGTTTAAATCAATCTATATGTTCTATTCGTTATATATATATATATATATATATAAGAATCCAGTGATAAAGTGGTTTATAATCAAAATATGTTATAGTAGGCGAATTCCAAAATATCCTCTTTCCACTTTGCCTGACTAAAAAATGTTAAAAGTAATTACCACGATGAACACAAAGAAGGTTAATAAGTCGCAGGAGTGGACGCGGTAAAAAATAATTAAAAGGAAATAAAAACGACTGATTTATTACAGTTGGCTCCTTTGTAGTGGCATACTTTGCCGGTATAAGGCAGAAAATGAATGGGGGAAAAGTGAAACTGGTTTCATTTATCATTAAGTTTTTCCAAGGAAAAGTTAGAAAGCAGAAATAACTGACTGAAACTTGTCGTAAAGCCTTTATTAATATAGAGAATTTTGATATAATGATGCTTTGTTGATAGTGATATCTAGTACAAGAATATTGTAATAAGAACTTTTAAAATAATTCAGTTTTACAGCCTAACTCGCTTAACACTAAGTCTACGGAAAGTTGTTCTTTGAGGAAATTGGCGTTATTTTTAACAGAAATGTACTTCGAGTTTGTAATGACTAGGCCTTGGAGCAAAAGCAATAAAAGTAAATAGATAAAAGTGTTATTGGAAAAATTAAAAACTGTAAAAGACGCCCTTTCGGATCAAATGCCTCTTTATTAGGGAAATATTTCGGCTGCAGTTTTATCGAACTCATCTCATTTTGATGTTTACACAAAGACAGGATTTGTATGTATTCCCCAAAATTGAAAGACAAGTGTTAAAAGAAAATTTAAAGAAAAAAAAAGGCTGTTAATTTGAAATTATTCAAACAGGCGTGTAACTTTAGATATCATAATTTTAGAAGCATGTCTTGGTAATTACTTATTAAAAAACCTTTCAAGAATGTTAAATGAAAAATAAACGATAACGAAATCAAACCATTTCACTGGTTTAGCACCGGCACTACCTCTTTTGTATGCTTAATGACTTAAAATCGCGAATTTTTCATCTACAAGAACCAATCAGTCTTTATTTCATTTCGATCTTTATATATTCCGATTTCCACATTCCCCTACTCAAGACGTAAACGTATTTCATTAATAAAATCTTTAATCTTCTTATTGGACCAATTATTAGTCATTCTATTTTTCCAGCTCTTCCAAGATTTTCCAAAACAGCAAATAGTCACTAAAACAAAGTAATATTACAATCATTTTCGCTCGCCAAGCCATCATCCGGCAACTATTGCAAAACAATATGGGCGAAATCAAAAATTTGTGGTTATTACTAGATATAGGTATGGCCAAGACATACTTAAAACATATGCCGATATTGCATAGTCTGGCCGTTATTTTTTGCAATATTGCTAGCTATTTTATTGCATTCACATATTGCATTAAAAGTGTTGCTCGTTTAGAGACACCTTTAGCCAAAATATTCTTGTAGATTATAAAAGCACTATACACCTGAACTACTTCAAACTTCATCAATGTGACCAATGAATTATTAGCATTGTATTCTACACAATTTTTTGGTTTGTAAATCTAACAAGAACTCTCTTATTTATAACGACTTGGCATGCTGTTGTATCTCTGTCCATCCATTGTAGAGATTACATACGTAGAACAACCTGTTTGGATATGAGATGAGAATTACTCTTAAGATGAGATGATGTGTTCTGTTCTATCAATTCTAACATTTCACCGAATATCCAGGGGGGCTTTTTTTGTTAGTTTTTTATGTCTGCAATATTTTCATTGCCTGTAGAATGGCAGTTTTCATTTGTGACCACACGTTTTTTAATACCAGTATAAGTTTGTAATTACATTTACCAGGTTTATTGAGAAGATTCTCTTTTTATATTATTTTACATAATCATCATCGTCATCATCAACTTGTATGCGGTCACTGCTGAACATAGGTCTTCCTCAGCTCTTTGCTGAATGGAATACATCCTAGTATTCAATTCACGATGGAAGTTGAGTGTGAAGCGTCTTTGCCATTCCTTGATGTTCTTATTTAAAAAAACTTACCTCACAGTTTTTTCTATTCCGTGTACCGGAAACCCACTCATACAAACCAATATCTTAATGCCCAGTCACATCATCACCCCGCCCAACTCAATTCAGTTCTTAACACTCTCATTTCTCGTTCCATAAGACTTAGCGACAAAAATCATAGGTCATCCGAAATTAATTCAATAAGGCAAACACTCTTACAAAACGGCTACCACAAAACGCAAATCAATAAGAGCATTCAAAAACATCTAAACCCCATTTCTTCCAAAAAAGAAACCTTGCCGCCGTTTCAACCCAAAATCTTTCTACCTTTTATTAAAGGTGTCACTGACAAGATCAGTAGAACTCTTCTTCCTCTAAATATCAAAACCATTTTCACTACTCACTCCAAGTTGTCCAATCTCGTCAGATACGTAAAAGACCAAATCCCTAATGAAGACCATGGTGTCTACGAGATACCCTGTTCCAGTTGTCCACGTACATACATCGGACAGACAAACCGACGAATCCATAACCGTATTTACGAACATTCTATATCTGTCAAACATTCCGATACTACTTCAGCCCTAGCCTAACATCATATTCAAACAGGCCACAAAATAGATTTCGAAAAAGCAAAAAATCATTGCCCCCATCCGCTGCTTAAAATCAAGAATCATTCGTGAAGCTATCGAAATCGAAAAACGGCCTAACAGCTTGAACTTGAACTGATGACGCGAAACGATTGCCGGCAACATGGCGACCCCTGCTTCAGCGACCTCCCGCACACACCGCTCAGGCCACGTCAGTTCAGACCACGTCAGCGCATACCGTTGACGCGCATACAGCGAGTATAAAAGCAGCCACCCAGGGTAAGACCGCTTGTCACTCGACACTGAGGAGTAGGCAGATTGAGACCTCAGTGCCGAGAGAGAGTTCTTGCAATATAGAACACGATACTGGTACGTCTCGAGTGAGGGGGGTAGGCAGATTGAGACCCCGAACTCGAACCGAACCATATCACTCTTGATAATGGCTCCAAAATGGGTGCCGAAACGTCGAGTAATAAATTCTCTACGCGGTTCTTCCCTAGAACTAAGTAATTTTCATTCATCTGACCGCGGAAATTTATCCGAACATATATATATATATTATATATATCTATATATATATATATATATATATATATATATATATATATATATATATATATATATATATATATATATATATATATATATATATCATCATCATCATCATCATCATCATCATCATCATCATCCAGCCCCATTTTCACATCCATTGTTGGATATAGGCCTCCTCCAAACGTCTCCAGTTCTCTCTATCTCTAGCTGCTGCAATCCAGTAGTTTGTTTCTATTCTCCTTAGGTCGTCGGTCTATCGGGTGGGTGGTCTGCCTCGACTTCGCTTGTCGGCTCCTGGTCTCCACTCCAATAATCTCTTCGTCCATCTTCCGTCTTCCATTCTAGCAACATGTCCAGCCCACCTCCACTTTTGTTTATTGATTCGCAGTATAATATCGTCTACGCCAGTTCGTCGGCGTATCTCCTCATTTCTCACGCGATCTTTCAAGGTCAGGCCGAGCATTGATCTCTCCATTCGCCTTTGTGTTACCCTCAGTTTTTCGGCAGTAGCTTTCGTTAAAGTTAGGGTCTCTGCTCCGTAGGTCAAGACTGGTAAGATGCATTGGTTAAATGCCTTCCTTTTCAGGTGAATTGGGTATTTGTTTTAAAAATGTCTCTCATCCTTCCATATGCCGCCCATCCCAACGTGATTCGTCTATTTAACTCGCAGGTTTGGTTGTCTCTGGTTATTCTAATTTCATGACCCAAGTATGTGTATTTATCGATTAATTCTACCTTGTTGTTATTGATCTGTATCTCTTCGCTGGGAACCATATTGGTCATCATTTTGGTTTTCTCGAAATTTATCTCCAGCCCAGTTTCTTGTAGTATGTCATTCAGTTCTTGGAGCATGTCTTTGATCTCTCCCAGATTATCTGACAGAAGCACGATATCGTCCGCAAAACGTAGATGGTTTAATCTTTCTCCATCGATGGATATTCCTTTCTGTTGCCATGTTAGTTTTTTAAATGCATACTCAAGAACGGTAATGAACAGCTTTGGTGACATGGTATCACCTTGCCTGACTCCCCTTTTTATCTTTATTTTATTAGTTGCTGAATGTAGACTTATGGTTGTTGTGGCATTTTCATATATATTTTTAACTATATTACAATATCTGTGGTCGACCCTGCAATCTTGTAGTGCTCTTAAGATGGACGGTAGTTCCACTGTATCAAACGCCTTTTTAAAGTCTACAAATATCAATGCCAAGGGACGGTTATATTCGTTAGTTTTTTCTATCAGGGTTTTTAGGCACTGCAGGTGATCGTTTGTGCCGTAATTAGGAAACAGGCTTGTTCCCGAGGTTGGTAAAAATCCAGCTTTGTCTCTAATCTGTTCGTTATTATTCGGGTGTATAATTTATAATTATATATATATATATATATATATATATATATATATATATATATATATATATATATATATATATATATATATATATATATATATATATATATATATCTTGCATTAAGTTTGAAGATAAAATATATAATCCTCGGGCTTATGCTGATAATTTCTGGAAATTTGCTGAACATTCTTTTTGAAATACGCAGCAAAGATGTGTTATGTGATATGTAAGCGGAATAAAGATGAGAAATCACCGGGACCTGATGAGGTGCATGGTAAAATTTTAAAGCTATTAGAGGCACACCAAATCACAGCTCGTACGAAGCTGACAACATCTTCGAGACTGGTTACTTACCAAAAGACTGGATATTTATTCCACTCCCTAAAAAGCAAACGCTATAAAATGTGAAGAACATAGGTTAATTAGTTTGATGAGCCATTTACTTAAACTACTCCTTACTATCATTCACTCGCGCATATACACCAAATTAGAAGAACACCTGAGTGAAGGTCAATTTGGATTCAGAGCAGGACTCGAAACGAGGGTAGCACTTTTTAGTTTGCAAGTTCTAATACAGAAAGCTAGAGACGTCAACTGCGATGTGTATGCATGTTTCATTGATTTCGAGAAGGTATTTGATAAAGTCCTAAATGGGAAACTAATCGATATCCTAAAATCATCAGGACTCGATGGTAAGGATATAAGACTGATCTCAAACTTATATCTTCAGCAAAAAGCAACAGTACGATCAGAAAATTAACTGTTCGAGATCGTCACAGTCTTAAAAGTAGTTAGACAGGGTTGCATATTGTCACCAGCATTATTTAACATATACTCTGAAAACATCTTTAGAGAGGCCTTGGACGAATCAGGAGATGGGGTTGCTGTAAATGGTCAACTTATAAACAATATTAGATATACAGATGATACAGTGTTGCTCGCAGATAGTGCGCAAGGGCTTCAGTGGATAATTGATTACGTTGTAGAATCATGGAACAAATACGGCCTAAGACTAAATTGCAAGAAGACAAAAATAATGATTATTTATTAGTAAGAACACCAACATAAACGTCCAAATTACAATAGACGATACACCGTTACAAAGAGTGGAAAAAATATGCTATTTGGGCTGCAATATTAAGAATACTTGGGATCACAGCTACGAAATTAAAACTCGTATTGAAAAATCCAGAAGCTCTTTCAACAGCCTTAAGAAGATTCTCTGCAACTTATTTTTAAGTATCAATATACGCATAAGAATTCTTAGATGTTACGTCTTTAGTGTCTCCCTCTATGGAGTAGAAAGCTAGAGCCTTACAGAAGATGCCATAAAACGATTAGAGGCATTTAAAGTGTGGTGCTATCGACGTATGTTGAGGGTCTCATATATACACCACACAAGTAATATAACTATTCTCCAGAAGGTAAGAAAGACAAATAAATTATTAACACCATAAAATACAGAAAATTGGTTTACTTCGGCCACATCGTGCGTAATGATAAATACCGACTTCTACAGTTCAGTCTACAAGGCAAGATTGAGTAAGAGAGGCCCTGGACGTAGACTTATATCCTGGCTGGCCAATCTTAGGAAGTGGATTGGTCTAACGTCAACTGATCTATTTCGAGCTGCTGTTAATAGAATAAGATGGGTCAATGTGGTCGCCAACTTCTCTAGACGATAGGCACATTTAGAAGAAGAAAGATGTGTTGCTTCATTAAATGCTCGGTGTTTTTTCCATTATCCGCTAACTGATAGTGATGCACGATAAACAGTTATGTCCTTTACCGCTTCATGTTTTATAGTAACTAAAACAAACGAAACTTCACTTGAAATAATTTAAAAAAACGATTTTAAACCCCGAATTGAATATAACAATAATTTACTTGGTTGTATATATTTTGTAAACTAAAATAAGTAAAGTAAACTTTTGTAAAAAGTCAAGTTAAGTGTTTGGGATTAAAAGAGCCAAATTGAGTGCAGTTAATAACAAAGTAAATTTCTAGCTACCATAAACCAAATATAAATGGGAAGTATCTGCACCGCAACGTGGTCCCTAATAAAAGCATACACCTGCCGCTTTTTGTGAGTTTGTGGTGTGATTCCGACCGCTACTTTTCATATTTATTATAAATTAAAATCAAAATTACTTTTTACCCCAGCTGTTGCGGACATACTCAGAGCAATATTATCTATTTTCTATATATATTTTAATACAAATACAAAATAATGGGAATTTTAGCATATCAGTTTTTGACAAAAATCAACATTGATAAAATAAAATTTTAAACTATAAAAATATTGTGGTCGAATACGTCGAACCAACCATATACATTTTAAATTATCAGTACAATAATAAATAAGTTCTGTTTGTTACAAAATAATATTTTGATTTCATGTACCCAATATCAATCAATTTCTTTCTTCTTCTAGTTCCATGACCGTTATCGATCGTTCTATATCATGTTGGCTACCATATTCGCTATCGTGACTTTATTGACAGGAGCTCTAAATAATATTGAAGTCAATGCTCCTTATCGATTTTCTTATAATATGTTTCAGCCATACTATTCTTCTTCTAACCGAACCACGTTTACATTAGATCTTTCCCTTAATGATTAAATGTAAAAGTTCATATTTTCAAGGTGTCTCATAATGTGACCAAAGTATTCCAGCTTGCGTCCCTTTATTATAATAACAAGCTGTGTTGTTTGGTTCAGGCGTCTGAGGGTTCTCCCATTTCTTATTTTGTTGACCCAGCTTATTCGTAATAGTGGTTTGTATAACTACATTTCAAATGCTTTCAAGCGTTTAAGCATCGTCTCATTTACCGTTACTCGGGCTTGTTATATGCGGCTTTTAATTTTTAATGTTGGAGTAACGCTGAAATTAATATTAATGCCGAGATACACGAGTTTATCTGTTCTGTCCAGTAAGGTGTCTCTGAATTTTATACCGTTTTGTATACAGTTTTGTTTGCTAACATATTTTGTTTTTTTAACGTTGAGTTTTAATCCACACAGATCACGGTTTTGTTTTGCAGGCACTAAGATATCATCGACATATCTAATATTGTTTACGGTTACACTATTAACAATAATACCTTCTGCTGTCTCCATTACAGCTTCCTTAAATATTTTTTTTGAATACAAGTTAAATAGTAAATTCGGTAGTATGCAGTCTTGTTTCACTTCTTTTTTTATATTTATTTCATCCGGGAGTTCTTGTCCAACCTCTATTCTTACCACTTGACGCCAGTAGAGATCTGTAATTATTTGTAAATCTTATCTTTCAATCCAACTGTTTTAATATTTCTAGCTTTGTTATGTCGAACCTTGTCAAAAGATTTGAAAATCGATTGGACAGATGTATACATTTTGATTTAAATCTCTGCATCTCTTAATCAGAACTTGGATACTAAAAAAGGCTTCTTTCGTACTTAAGCCACTTCTTAATCTGAATTTAGTATTGCTAATACTCTACTATAATTTCGTGCATATTCTGCTATGTATTACTCGCAGGATCGCAGGAAAATATTTAAAACGTTACTCATCACACGAATTATTGTCCGATAATCACTGCATATGATTGCACAATGTTTCTTTTGTATTGTGACAAATTTCGACATACGACATTCTTCTTATTCATTATCTTCTTCGTTTTATTAGCCATGACTTTGTCTGTTTTTTAATGTGCCTTCAGTAAGTTCCATCGTTTTCGTGGTCTTCCTACTGATCGTCTTCCTATTGGGTAACCGTCTCTTGCCGTCTTTACTACTCTATTTATTGTCATTCGGCTTATATAATCGGTTCATTTTACTGCTCTATTTATTACCTAGTTATTTTTTTTATTGAAAAAGTTTACCGCATCCACCATAAGGTGATTAGCGGGAATACAGTGTAGGTGTATAATTCTAATAGTTTAAATTTTATAATATAATCCTATACATTTTAAATATTTTCCCAAATCAGCATAATTTAAGTCTGTACTTAAGAGTTTATTGATATTGTTTGGAATATTGAACCTGTTGCTTTCATTTACAAAAAGTGGATAGTCAATTAAAAAATGTTTAACACTGTTTGTTTCGTCACAAATGTCACATTTAGGGGAATTATCTCTGGTAGAAAGGTACGAATACGTATGCCTTGTATGGCCTAAACGTAGACGAGTAATGATGGATTGCAGTTTTCGATTTCGAGCCCTAGGTAGCCATGGATAAACATTGTCTTTAATTTTCCGTAGTGTTGTCTGTGAATCATTTCATTCTTGATTCCACTTACACGTAATTAAATCATTTATAGACGTTTTTATATCACCGGCGGGATTTCGACACTCCGTTACATCTGTTTCGACACTTTTCTACCTTTTACTCGCGCACTGGTCTGCAGCTTCGTTTCCATCAATACCAACATGAGATGGGATCCATATTGTCATCGAATGCGATAGTACGCACTTCGATGCGCATCGCCCCGCCTCGAATTTTCCCATTGGCTCTTGACCTGGAAATCCCTATTTATCGCTCGAACAGCGCATATAAATATTGGCGATTTTCAGGTCAGCCAGGTCAGTCCCTCACGGGCTCTCCGAGAGCTTAGTGCTCTCGGGGCTCTGCTCCTGTTCTATTTTCCATACTCTGTGGCTGGGAGTTATTTTCAACTTTAACTTGGTGTTTTTATTTCGACAATCTTTTGTCATGTAAGAAAATATCTTGTCTTTCTCAAGACAAGCCATCGGAAGACCACAACCTAATGTACCATTTTCGACGAGGAATTTGTTGTGTAAGAAATATCTTGCCTTTTTTAAGGCAAGACGCCGAAATATTTTATTTAAAGTCCATAACCCGAAAATGGACTTAAAGTAGAGGAGCTCTCAACGTTAACTCCGAAGCCCTCTACAGAGCACCCGGGGATTTCAAAAGGTGGTTAGACCCTTATTTGTTCCCCCGAGGTGACAATATAAAGGTAATGCATCTGAAATTTTCTTCAGCTTGCTTTAGTTCAGATTTTACCATTTTTTCTAGGGTTCTTTTAGGATATACAATTTTGTGCCAATATGTTGGCAATTTTTTTTTGAGATGTAATTATTTGGCTATTTACTTTTAGGCTCGATACTGTGGGTGGCTGTTGAAACCGGAAATTTTGCGAATTTTTTTTTAACTTCACTTATTGACGTGGAGATGTTTATATTAGAAACATATTTCATCTAACTGGATTTTTTTGCTTGTTTAATTAATATTTGAGTTTTAGACTTAAGTCTTTTATATGCAATCTTATTCTCTAGATTTTTATGTTTTTTATACCTATTAAAAGCTTTTTTACTTGCCCTAATCGCTTCACTGCATTCAGGATTCCACCATGGTACGGGTGTATCATTTTTTGCAATAAAGTTTTCCATACATTTATCGATGAAGTCTTTATATTCTGTCCAGTTTGCTGATTCAGTTTTCTATTTGGGTAAAAACTCGTGAGTAGATTATTATCTAGTAAAATTTCGGATAATTATGGGATGATGGTAGCTACTATATGTATATGGTAGGACTTCCCACAAGAGCTGAGGAGACAAAATTGAATCGCAAAAAATTAAGTCAATTGCAGATGAATCTCCCGTCTGAGTGTTAAAACGTATGGGAGTTCCGTCATTAAGTAAGTTGAGCTGTAACTTAGACATTAATTTTTCCAGTAATTTACCTCTATTATCTGTACTTACTGACCCCCATATGTTATTGTGACCATTAAAATCACCGACTATAATACGAGGTGGTATTTGTTCGATAAGACTATTTATGTCATCAAAAGTCAATACTGCACTCGATGGTAAATAAATATTACAGATGTAGAGAGTTGAAGGTACTACAAGTTTTATTACTACTGTTTCAAGTGTGGTGTTTACAGAAAATAGGCTTGCTACAGAAGATTTTTTGACCAAAGTGGCAACCCCACCAGAAAAATAATTACAATTGCTTATTCTGTCATTTCTAAAACAATTGAACTGCTTAGGATTGTAATATTTGTTTGGACTAAGGTTAGTTTCTTGGATACATATTATATCTGGGCAATGGTCAGAGATGAGCTTCTGTAAAAAGGCAAGTCGATGGAACAGTCCATCGATATTCCATTGGAGTAGTGTTGTGAATTTAATTATTTAGAAAAGAAAAAAAAAAGAAAAGAAATGAATTTTTTAGGCACTGAAATGAGACGTATCACTATCGGACCCTAAATTGCTGTTATTACTAATTTTTCTTTTTAGTGTGGTAATGCTTCGTTTAGCAGATCTTCCTTTTAATGGGGGTGAATTGTGTTTAGCATATGAATAAATGCTGGGATATCTGTAGTAAAGTCCTGAATTATAATAATGGGATTTTGTACACCATTAACATTACTTAAGAGTAAACAAAATTGATCGAAATTGAGGATAAATTATTGTGATTGATTTTCAATAAAGTGTTTTACTGATTCGAAAAGAGTTTGACTGGATGGTATGGTTTCTGTGCAATCTTCACTGATCTTAGTTTTCTTCATTTTAGGTGCTGGTAACTAAAAATGGTTTTTTTTTAAATCCGTGTCTGGCGGTGTAAGAATATCATGAATATTCCGTTTTGGTTTACTAGTTATACCTATTGGGTCTATTGTGATATCAATATTGTTGGTGATAGTTATTTGGTTAGGTGTTTTATTGGATTTTTGTTTGATTGATTCTGTTTTATCTGTTGAAGATGAAGTTGGAGTTGGCATAATGACATTGATAATTTCAGTTTGGGATAAATTATCATTGTTTGTTTCCATAGATCCTTCCACTGGTTCCTTCAACATGAACTTGTGAGTTTTCATTGCAGCGATGGGCAGTATGTCCAGTCTTTTTGCAGTTGTAACATACAATACTATCTTGAGACAGAAAGATTCGATATGTTGTTTCTTCATGATTTATAGTAAACGAATCAGGTAGTTCTATACTATGAGGACTTACACAGACCTGTCTTCTGAAACTGAGAATATGACTATACTCAGGTGATGTACCGCTAATTTTTAAAAATGTAATTGAAGATACTATGTTAAGTCCGATATTGTGTAGGTAGTTGATTAAGAAACTATGCGATATGGTGGGACACACATTTGAAAGAACAATTCGTTCCGCAGGGGTGATTAATCTTCTAGCCTGTACAGTTACATTTTGAATTTTTATATGATCGTAGTTTGTCATGAAGTTATCAATAAGTTTTTTATTTGCTAGATACATACAAATACGGTTATTTGATAATCTGAATAAAAATATTATATTCTTAGGTTGAATTATCTTGCCCAATGGAATTAAAAAGTCCTGCAATTTGGTATTATCCAAGGCACTGAAGACAATCGCTTGTTCTTTCGATGGGAACTGCATATTTGCTACTGCTGATGAGTACGTTGAGCTATTAGAGTTTATTTCAGACATTAGTAGTAAGGAAGGTGAGATGCTGCTGTTAGTAGCCATATTTAATTTTCCTCCAACGTATTAAAATTATTGAAGGATTTAATACGTCCGTGGCCAGCTTTACAGCTGGCCGGTGAAACTGGATTTAAAACGAAAAACTAATAAACTATTTTGTAGTTGTTCAAAATTAATAATTAATTATCCAATATGTAGAATAAAAAACTTACTGACTGTTAATCACTTCATATGCAAACATAATAAATATTATTTCACATTTTGCTAACATTCTTTTTGTCCTCTGTGCGTTAGGTCGTGTTTCTGCCGCATATGTCATTATTGGTCTGATGACTGTTTTTTAACTTCTGCCTTCCATTTTTTTCCCGATATTTTCATTTCTCCATATTGTTTTATTCAGGAGGCCTGTATGTTTTCTCTATTTACTTAATCTTCCACTTCAGTTTCGAGCTGTCCGGAGCTAGATAATGTAATGCCTAGGTATTTAAACACCATCACTTGTTCTACTATCTGACCTTCCAGCTTCAATTTACATCTTAGTAAATTTGCTGTTGCCTGGGGTGATTGCAGGGTGGATTAAGTAGCTCTGCGGTTACCACAGCGAGTCCCAAGCAGGTATAAAATGTGGAGCGTGATTGGCAAGATTAGCAACCTACCAATCGTAAAAACGAATACTGCTCAAAGAAACCATATACTCAAGCCAATCAGTTGGTAATATCCAAATCTTAGTTTGTAGATGCTAATACTTTATATAAAATGACAGACTTTTCCAATTTCTTCTTCTTTACAGTCTAGTGTGTGTGCAGGTGCTTTAATATATTCACATTCATTGTTCAAAACAAAAAACAAACTAAAATTGATGATTTTTTTAAGAAGTAATACCCACTGTTTTTACGTTAGTATTTTATTTGTTTTATTTGTGTATACGCTTATGCAAATATGTACGAAAATGTATATTTAAAGATCAAGCAAACGAAATCTCTTTTTGATTTCAATTGACTAAGCAATAGCAGAATAAGCAAAAAATGCGACGATAACATTGGAGATTCGCAGTTTGGGTTTCGGAATTCTCTTGGGACAAGAGAAGCACTTTTTAGTCTACAGGTACTCATCCAGCGCTGCAGAGATATGAACAAAGACGTGTACATATGCTTTATAGACTACGCAAAAGCATTCGATAACGTTAAGCACAAAAAGATAATTGAAGTTCTCCATAAGATCGGAGTCGACTACAGAGACATTCGAACAATAGCGAGTCTCTATTGGGGCCAAACAGCTAAAGTGAAAGTAGGATCTACATTGACCAATAAAATTGAGATCAAGAAAGGTGTACGACAGGGCTGTATCTTGTCTCCTATTATCTTTAATATATACTCAGAAGAAGTATTTAAGACAGCGCTGGAGGAAAGCACAGAAGGCATAAAGATAAATGGAGAAATAATTAATAACATAAGGTATGCTGATGACACTGTGATTCTAGCAAGTAGCATGGAGGAACTGAGTTGCCTAATGAGTAAGATACAAAAAACAAGTGCACAATACGGACTCAGACTAAATATCACAAAAACCAAATGGATGTTAGTAAGCAAAACCCAACAACCACCACAGCAACTGATATTAGACAATGAAAGAATTGAACACGTGGATTCGTACATCTACTTGGGAACAACAGTTAACTCAAATTGGGATTAAGCAAAGGAAATACGTATAAGAGTAGAAAAGGCAAGAGCATCGTTCACTAGCATGAAGCAAATTTTCACCTCTAAAAGCCTCACCCTACCTCTCAAAATTCGACTTCTGAAATGTTATGTATTCCCGGTTTTGTTATATGGAATGGAGGCGTGGACAATGACCGCAACAATGATGAAAAAAGTAGAGGCCTTCGAAATGTGGGCTTACCGACGTATATTACGTATATCCTGGACTGAGCACGTGACCAACGAAGAGGTACTACGCCGGATAGGTAAAGAGAGAGAGGTAGGAATAAGTATAAAGAAAAGAAAGTTGGAATACTTGGGTCACGTTATGAGACATAATAAATATAGAGTACTACAACTGATCATTCAAGGGAAAATAGACAGCAGAAGGGGTCCAGGGAGGAGAAGACACTCGTGGCTCCAAAACTTGCGGCAATGGTTCGGATTGTCATCTGCTGAACTATTCAGATCTGCCGTAAACAAAGTCAGAATAGCCATGTTGATTGCCAACGTTCGGAACGGACAAGGCACATGAAGAAGAAGAAGCAATAGCCCTACACAACGGACAACTCTACACAACAGACAATTATTTTCCCCGTTGGTGTCCGTTATGAAGAAGTTTCACTGTATTAATAGCCACCGATCTTCAATACCAAAAAAATAGGTACATAATATTGTTCGCAATATTACGGCAGTTACGTAAACAAAATTTGTTTAAGCCAAATTTTAAATTTTTTTCTATATTAATAGTGCTAAGAAAGATGTGCATTGTTTTCATATTTAGCTGCTAAGCACGCTATAATACTTTCACCTATCTACTTCAAGATTACGCTTTAAGTTGATACAGGTATCGAAAACAATCTAATTAAAGGAGTCAATAGATAGGACCTGATTTAAAATTTCAGCCACTTCTACAATCTAAGGTAGATGGCAACTTGCATGTTGCACTTTTTTTGATTATATTTTACTTCAATCTACCACTGTCTGAAGAGCTCTTATAGATCCTTCTTCGATCAGACCTCGTGTCCTTATCGTAAAATCGAACAAATCTTAGCAAATGTTTTAATCGTTTTAACCCCATGGTAGCCTTAAATATAGTAGGTCCATAAAACTTACTCCAAAGTATATCTACATTATGGATGTTGGCACTCAGGTGCCCTGCAGTTAGTAGTAGTCCAATAAAGACATATAGCTCTTTAGATTCGCATTATTTCCAGTTATCTATCCCCAGGACTTTTTCAGCTTCTTTATTTGTACACTTTACTATTTCGTTCACAATTTTTTCGTCCACAAACAAACAAAAGGAATCAACAGGATCATACACTTTGACCAGGGGCTAACGTTAGTTTGTGCACTTTGCTTTTTATTATGTCGCAGGATCGCATACGTCCTGTTAGTTGTGGTTGACTCGTCCAGTTAATTCCATCCTTAGTTTCAAAAATAGCAGACTCTGAAATCTGGGAACTTGTAACTATGCATTCTTCTTCATTATAACTCAATACTTCTTGATGATCATCCTCTTCACTTGCTTCCGAAAGGTGATCTTCAATTCCGGAGTCACTTTCAACGCGACCTACTTCAAGAGATTTTTCATCATCGGTATCTTATAAATTATTAGCAAAATCTTGCAGTTCTGCAGCTAATAATTGTTTTCTGGACATTTTATGTGCAGATGCACATGGACAGATGCATTATTTATTTCAAAATATGTATAGGTACCTACCTAACAATAATATTGCATTCCAACAATGATTATCAGTTTTTAAAATTTATTTAGAATAGATATAACACCTATTTTAAGCATCTCTTTGATGTTAACATTGTTTGTTACAGGTTTAGACTTTATTATTGGATTTCCTAAATCATAAAAGTCATTTAGATAATTCACAAAAACATTACCTGACTGCCAGATTAACTTATGTAACAAAGATTAAGACTTTAGGTATAAATACAAAAAGGGTCCGATGAGCCCGTGTTGCCCCTTTACGTGACAAAATTCTTTAGACGCAATAAGTTCAAAAATGATAATGAATATTTTAAATACCTCATGACTATGTTGAAGGAAATAAACTTCTAAAATTAAGTGACGCATAAAATTCAATAATTTTTTTTTTATCAGTTTATGATAAAAGAATTGGCATCTCGGTCCCGTTGGACCCACCTTGCCCAAAAAAAGGGTTAACAGGTATTTCATCGGATAAATTTCTATGAAATGGGATTTAATAATTTGAGATTATTTGGCCGCGTCCGTATTATAAAGGCAATTATTGTAGATAGCAGGTCATAAATAGGAAAATCAAAATATATTCGTTTTGGGAAATTTTGAAACTGACCATTGGTACAGAGAGTCGCTTTTGACAGGTGGTTGTTAACACAGGTTTTTTTGTAATTTTCGCTATCCAAGATATATATATATATATATATATATATATATATATATATATATATATATATACATATATATATACATATATATATATATATATATATATATATATATATATATATATATATATATATATCTACGGCATAAAGTGGACTCCGCCCATGTTAAAATTCAGGTTCAATTGAGCTCCGTGGTCAAGTGGATACCGATATACGGAGCTCACTTGACCATTCCATAATATTGGTTCTGTCGATTCGTCAACATGTAGAGTTTAATAATTTATAAAAATTTTTTGGAGCCCGTAAATACCCCTGTATCATAAATGTATATCGTTTAGTTCACGTGTATATATTATAGGGGTCGTACAGATCTTCTTCAATGTATATTTGAACCATACGTTTATCGGTTTAAGTAAGCTCTGAGAGTTTGGCAACTGTGTGATTATACCGTATATTTTCAACATATACCCTGAACGGTTCATATGGGCTCCTTATTTTTATCTACTGTTCGTAGACAGTGTAATCTAATACGCATTACACCGAGTAACAGAGGATATCTTATTACCTGATATAACTACGTACTGAAAGGTAACTGGTTCTTTAAAAACAGGTATATAGATACAAAAGGATTTGGGCTTATTATTTAATGTAATATTCGGTTGCATAGGAAATTTTATTTTGTCTGCATTTTTAAAAATGTTGTTCTTTTATTTAATATAATTTTATTAGTTCAATGCCAAACTCGATGTTTTTTTTAATTACAAAAATTTCGTAATATATTTTGTTTACGTGAGTATGTCTTTGTACGTTTTATGTAAGCATCCGATTAATAAAAACTAATTTTATTTCATCCAATCTTCTGCGATATCTTGTATAAAGCTTTTTTATTATTTTAGTTCTGGTCTTATTTATGTACAACATATGATATCTCGATAAAAGTTTATCTCAAAATAAATATGTCTAACATAATAATATAATAATTTTTCTAACAAGGTATATTCGGCAGCAGATGCATATAGTGCAAGCGTCTATGTTTTAAGGGCGGAAGGATGTGCACCTCATTTTTAGCTGACAAGCTTGCGAACAATATTATTTCTGGTCCTCAATTTACCTTTTAGTTTTAAACAATAATCTGTGACTGACCCCGTGCGATACAAACTATTTTCAAGGAATTTATAGGGAGTCTACGTTCAACAATTTCATGACATTATTGGATGTTCAGTTTTGTGAAGGCGTCTATGTTAGGGAAATTGAAGGAACACACACGAGCTTTTTAGGGGTTTTGGCTAAAAATTGATTCATAGTTTATTTTTATTGTGCAATAATAGGTGTATCGTCTATATAATAGAAGTCTTAGTATCTACCGGTATGGATCATTCGTTTGTGTAAATGTTATACAGTGTAGGTGCCTTTATGCTACCCCAAGCGAGACCGTTCTTCATCTGCTATTTTTACCATTGAGTGATATAAAAAATATTCTCTTGTGTAGGCATACGCAGAAATTATAAGTGAGTTTGTTATCTAAGGGGATACCATATAGTTTTTCAAAAAATATTCTGTAAGTTAAGGTGTCGTAAGCGGCATTTAGATTGAAAAATACCACCACTGATACCCGATATTTTTCGTACCCATCTTTGATTTAGTATTTGTGATGTACATCACTTTGAATAGCTGACAAAATAAAGATATTGGCCGATAGTTTTTGTGGTCGTTGGAGTTTTTGCCAGGTTTAAGCAAGGTAACAACTTTGGCATGTCTCTAGACTTTGGGTATCTCCTAATTTGAATACAGTTGTTCATCATCTGGATAAGCCATTGTAGTGTTTTTGGTCCAGATGTCGTAATAAGCTTTGTGCTCAGGTCCTCAATGTCGGTATTTGTATTATTTTTCATTAAATATATAGATGGTGGATCCAAGCTCAAAATCGTTAAAAGGTTCTCTCAGCTGACTGGTTTTGTCCTTTCTTACTTTGAGTTATTCTTTGCTTTTTTTCCGATAGAAATAATATGTCTATATCTATAATGTGGTTTTCAGCGATCAGCTATATACCAAATACCCTAGGTTAGGCCCTATATGTGTTTCTTGTACTAGAAATTAGTCAGATTCGTGTTTAGCTCATATGTCTGATAAGTTTAAGTAAAGTAAACTTTCTTGATTTTTAGATTTACCCCCTTAACAGTTATAGATATATGTTATTAGAATAGTTGGTTCTAAAAAGGACCAATTTGACAAAATCATATTAAGGGGGTGACTGAAGAATTAGCCGATTAATTAATTAATCATTACCCGGGGTATGCCCGATTGCGGTGGTCTTATTAGTACTTCAATCTACCTAAAGGCTCGTTTTTTAAACCCCATAAGTAATGCGTAATCTTTTACTTTTTATTAAAAATTTAAATTTTACATGCCGTGTATTACTTTTTGAAGATATGTCGAATCAGATTTGTATAGTAATAATTTTAGGTTCTAAAGAGCCTCTTTGTGGAAAATAAATAAGTTTGTGATATCTGTCACAACTCATATATAGATAATAAAAAAATAAACAGTTAAAATAATTGTAAACAATCTTAACTACATACATCGGCGCCACTGTTCAGGTGATGGGTTTATCACAAATATCAAAGGTTACATTTTAATTCAATGTTCTACTTACGTATCTTCAATATTAAAAAAGTAGAAAAAGACATGTTTATGCTTTTATTTTTTTAAATCTATTCTATTTTCTTTCTAGAGTTCCGTCTTTTTTGAACGATCTGTGTTCTTTTTTCAATTGGGCACTTGTCCAAAGCTATGACAAATACTCTGTCCTCTGCTATTCTACATTAATATGACTGATTTATTTTATCTTTCTTGCAACTATTTTAATGTTTATCCTGTGTATCTTCTTCTTCTTCTACTTTTTCTTTTTATATAGACATAACTCTGTCTGTTTTTCAATGTGCCTCCAGTAAGTTGCCTTTCCATTGTTTTCGTGGTCGTCCTACTGATCGTCTTCTTATGGGTTAACCGTCTCTTGCCGTCTTTATTGTTTTATTTGTTGTCATTCGGCTTATACGATCGTTTCATTCTACTCTTCCATTTCTTGATGTTCTTCACCTTGCGTCTACGTCGTATATCTGTACTTCTAGCTCTGTCCCATAGTGTCTTACCATCAATTTTTCTAAGTGTTTTCATCTCTGCTGTTTCATATCTTTTTGGTCATCTCTGTGTCAGATCTTGTTTCTGCCGCGTATGTCATTATTGGTCTGATGACTGTTTTGTAAATTCTGCCTTTCGTTTCTTTTCCGATATTTTTATTTCTTCATAATGTTTCATTTAGGCAGCCTGTGGCTCTGTTTGCTCTATTCACTGGGTCTTCCACTTTAGTTTCGAGCTTTCCGTAGCTAGATAATGTGATGCCTAGATATTTAAGCTCTAACACTTGTTCTATTATATGACCTTCCAGCTCCAATTAACATCTTAGTAAATTTGCTCTTGTAACCATGCATTTTGTCTCTTTTGGGGAAATTAACATGTTAAATTTTCTGGCGGTTATATGAAATTGGTGCAGCATACGTTGTAAATCATTTTCACTGTGAAAGAGTAGTATTGCGTCGTCTGCACAGCAGATTATTTTAATTTGTTTTTCTTCCATTTGGTATCCCTTTTTAATTCTTATTTTTTATTATTTCATCCATAATCAGGTTGAATAATAGAGGACTCAGGTAATATCCCTGTCTTATCCCATTATCACCTTTAATAGGGTCGGTTAGTTCTTCTTCTACTTTTACTTTTATTGTGTTGTTTTGGTATATATTTTCGATCGTTTTGATTTTTCCTAGAGGTATCTCTCTTGCGTACAATAAGGGGATAACGTTTTTTTAATTTGTGTATCTTCTGTTTATCATTATTTCTTTTGTGTACTAAAAATTAAATTTTGGTTATTATTTCTTAAGATTCTCTTAGCGTGTTTATTAATTGTCTTGTTTCATGTGTATCAAGATATGTGTGTCATGATAGATTGTAATTCATATTTCATTTAATGTAATTAAAGTGCTCTTTGTGTTTGCCAATTACTTTCTCACTTCCTCAGCGATAGGTCTTTTTTTCCTCATCAATAACCTTATACTCGCTCAATACAGCTATTTTAACCCTCTATAGCCCCGTGTGTACTCAAGGCAACAAAGGAGTTTTTGATGCAGAAAACTTTTTTAAAACAATTTACGACTCTAGTATGCCCTCTGTTAATTTCAGGCAACATTTGGTTATACATTTTAATACACTCGATGAACCTATGACAAAACCTATATGGAAATGTTTAACAGTATGTCAAATGGACATGACTGCCTTATTAGTTTGTATTTTCGATCGTGATTTATTGTTATAAATTGTGTACAATATATTTTAAAATACATACAGAGGCATTATATCAGCATTTAGATATTGATTACCGTTGACATTTGTTTATTTTATTGTGTTGTTTCAGTACTGTGATAAAAAACAGGTATGTTGCTTAGATAATAAGAAAGTGATAATGAATTTTCGAGGTACTCAGATATCAATCGATCCAGGATCAAATAAAATGGAAAATGAAGATGATTTGTACGAAGCAAATTTAGACCAGGATACCAATTTAGATTTGGACCAAGATGAAGATGAGGGCGATACCGATAAAACAGAAAAACACACTGAACAAAATGTGCTCAAAAGGTCAAAAATGATCGTAAAAAACATTCAGTGGAAGAGTGGTTTCCGAACAGTATTTCCAATTCCAGAATGGAAAGGTAATTCACCAACATGCAAATTATTAGAACCGGAATCCCCTCTACATTATTTTAAAAAGATGATATCTACCAATATGCTGGAAAACATAGTAGAACAAAGTAATTTGTATGCACTGCAAAAGAATATAAATAAACCATTGAATATGACACTAGCAGAATTAAACCAATTTATTGGATATGTTCTACTGATGTCAATATATGGCTTGCCAAGGACAAGATCATTTTGGCAGAAGGAAACACGTGTTGCTTAAATAGTCGATACTATATCTAGGAATCGCTGGGAAGAAATAAAAACTAAAATGCATTTCAATAATAACGAAAATATGGTCAACAATAATGATAAGTTATACAAAATTAGACCATTCATCAACGGTCTATTTTAAAATTTTCAAAGTATTCCAATGAGTGAAAAATTGTGTATTGATGAACAAATGATACCATTCAAAGAGGCACATTCTTTAAAACAATATATGAAGAACAAACCCAAAAAATGGGGATACAAGGCATTTGTTTTGTGTGATAGCAACGGTATTGTTTATAACTGGGAATTATATACAGGAACTGTTAAACATCCTCTTCATTTGCCTAATGTAGACACCAGCGGTAATGTAGTAATAAGATTGTGTGAGATAGTCAAACCAAACAAATACTATAAAGTATATTTTGACAACTGGTTCAATAGCATTCAGTTGCAGATTGAAATGGAAAAACGTGAACTGCAATGTTTGGGAACTGTTCTTCCAAACAGATTTCCTTATTGCCATTTTTCTGATGACAAGAATATAAAGAAACAGAGCAGAGGTACTGTAGAAGAAAAGCACGCTACAGTAGATGGCATAAGACAAACAGCGTTAAAGTGGTACGATAATAAACCGGTTCATTTGCTTAGTACATTTGTTGGTTCTGAGCCTACTTCGTTAGTCAAGATGTGGAATAAGAAACAAAAATCAAGAATTATTGTATGCTGTCCAAATTCAGTGCAATTTTATAATAAATTTATTGGAGGTGTCGATCTTATGGATTCACTAATTGCTTTTTACCGAACAGACATAAGATCTAAAAAGTGTTATCTAAAAATATTTTTTCACCTTCTGGATTTAGCTGTTGTTAACAGCTGGTTGTTGCATCCTCGTGATTGTGATTACCCTTGCTGTCGTGATTGTAATTACTTTGAAATTAAAAAGAAGTTGCCTTTGTTACAGTTTAAGTACCACTTATGTAGCGTACTGTTAGCAAGCAATGACCAGATCAAAAACAAAGGACGTCCCAGGCTCAGTGAAATTGAGAACGAAATTGTAAAAAAACAGAGGAGAGGATCTACTGCTATTGTCCTACCAAAGGAAGTTAGGCTTGACCAAACCCTTCACTGGCCAGTAATTTCAGAAAAAAAGGGAAGATGCGAAAAACCAGGATGCTGTAATACTTCTAAAGTAATGTGCGATAAATGTAAAGTTGCTTTATGTTTTACAACTACAAATATTTGTTTTTTTGAATTGCATAATAAATAAGTATAAAACTTAATTCGTTAGTTTTTGGTAAACACTCCCAAAGCTCTCCCCAAACGAAATTTAAAAAATCTAAAAAAATTAATAGTTGTTGTAAATGGATATTTGAGCACATATACAAATTAAAACATTTTATAAACAAAAAAGTTTACAAAAAAGTCGGACAATAGAGGGCTAAGATATTTATATTTCACTATATGCTCTATCATTTGGTTTTCATTTCAAATTTGCACCTATGACGAAATTTATAATATCTAATATCTGGTGCTTTCATATGAAACTGGAATAAAACACTTGTTAGATAATATTTATTTGTTTTGAGTACACTTTTTTTAGAACCTAGTATATAAAAAAATAAATATTTGTCTGTCAACAAATTTCTATATAAAAGTACGAGGCACTATTCTCATGCTGTGAGCTTTGCTGCTCTGTTACTTTTATAACGCTTAAGCTATTTTTAATTTATTTTCAATATTTTTGAGGTGTGTTTCCTTAAATGAAATTAAATGAAATTTACATTAATTTGATAGTTTCCATTTTATTAGTGCTGGTGGTATATGACTAGCATCTGTTGGTACTATATATCAATTTCAACATGTGGAAGTGAGAGCACTCTCTTGTTAGTAATTTCAGTGTAAATTTTGACCAAACCAGAAATAACCCATAATATTCTCCCCGTGTGATCTTAGTATTTCCGTTGAATAAATAGTATAGGGTATCCAATATTTCAATCAACGGTATGTCAGAGTGGTTTTTATTAATTTTTATATATATTTGCAAAATGAAAAAGAAAGTTCAGTACAGGCAGTTAAACAGCTGATCTGTCAATTTAGAAGTAAGAGCAAGTACCAACTTGCTGAAAAGTATACCCATACACAAAAGTGATGATAAAATGTACTGCACAAACTGTAGCGGTAAAAGCTATATATAAGCTATATATTAATAATTAGGATATACAGTATTTTTTCTAATACACCTGGAACGATTGAGTGAATAGGTGAACTATCAAATAGGAGACCATTAGTGTGGAATTAGAACAACTTAATAAATCGTTGATCAATTATTCACTATTAGGCAGTTAAAGCATTAAACATTAAACTAGTTATTTATAGATTTTAAACAAACACATGATATAATCATAAGAATGAAACCATAGAATACTAATGCCTAACAAGGCTTACCTAAGAAATTAATTTTAACAAGGAGTAATCTACAAGTAAAATAAATATGCTTTCACAGAAAACTGGACAAAGTGCTTTAAAAAGGTGAATGAATTAGCGTAGGTAACAGCTGTTTTGAAACCTAAATATTATGAGAACAATTGGGGATATTATATTACATAAACTAAACCGCTTGTCTACAAAAATTATCAGGAAAATTTGATACGACAGGACAGACTAATGACTTTACAACTAATTGCCACATAAATATCACTTTACACAAATAGGATGATTTTGTATAATATAAGACAATTCATATATTATAAATTATACCTATATAGATACAAATAGTAAAATAAAATTACAACTATTATACACTATAGTAAATACTTATTTAGATAAACGTAAAATATTCCACAGAACGTTAAAAATAAATGTTATAAATAAAGGTGCTTTTCAATTCGCGGTAAAAGATTTGATAGAGTTCAGCACACAAGATAAATTCGTAACAAAATTCATATACCAGTAAACGGTACTCGATACAGCAGCAAAGTAATTTTGGCAATAAATATGTAGGTTGTACTTTATCCCATTGGAATCATAGCACCCGCTATGGAAAATGGTGTCTTCTTTGACATACAGCAACCACAAATGTGAAATCAGGAAAGATTAATGTGAAGTTAGGAACATTATATACTTAATGAAAAATGTTATGGGAAATGAAATGGGAATAAAAAAACATTAAGCTAGTTATTTATAGATTTTAAACAAACATATGATATAATTATAAGATTGTAACTAAAATGCTA
The DNA here is from genome assembly GCF_040954645.1 of Diabrotica undecimpunctata. Lineage (NCBI taxonomy): Eukaryota > Metazoa > Arthropoda > Insecta > Coleoptera > Chrysomelidae > Diabrotica > Diabrotica undecimpunctata. The sequence goes on along the minus strand of NC_092807.1, from coordinate 41,740,512 downwards.
TGGAAGAACTAGGCATACCTAAGGAAATAACTGTCAACTTACTTTCAAATGTACAGTTACCTCAAACAGGAAGATGCCGTATCTCCAATCGTGTTTACGATCGTTTTGGAAAGCATCGCCCTGAAAGCTAATACAGAAAATCTCACAGTTTAATAATCAAGGTCTTCAGATTATACGGACTTTCGAGGATGAGTTTAATATAGTAGCGAGTATAATTATTAGTAACAAAAAAACATTAATACATTCAATAGAAAAAGCGCAGAAAAGGGTCCTCCAAATCAACGATAATAAAAAAAATATATGGCTATCATAAGAAGAGCACTACGAAACAGAATAGGACATAATATTTTAATAGACCAGTACAACTTTAAAATGGTTCATCAGCCTAAATAGTTGGGATTTAAGAGCACTTTTAACAAAAACACTACAAAGGAGAATAACAGAATACAAGCTGGCAATGCTAAGTTTTAAGCAAAAAAATTAAATCCAATCTTTATTTTCCTGTTTGACCTTAGCATTAGTTCCCGGTCGTAAAACATTTCTGGGGCTTTTCTTGTGAGTTTTACTTACATTGTTTTTTTATATCCTGATTTTAGTAGTTTGTATTACACTTCTGGATTTAAATTTTCAAACCTTTCAAAATTATACGGGTCTATTGTTACGTTATATGCCCTATTCTACATCGTCTCTTTTGTCTTTTAATGAACATTTATCTGGTTTTCTCGTTACTGACTATTATACCGTTTTTTTTTGCTGGTATGTAATAGCATTACTCAATAGTATTCTAATATTTAATCGATGGATTAAATCCGGATAGCGGATAGATAATCTTTACTTTTTTGGAGAAATTATATTCTAACACACAAAAAACCTATTAAATTGCCAAAACCTTCCTTGGCTATTATATATAATCGTCTGGCTGGTCGTTGGATAATAGAAAGCATGAATGTAGCAGTTTTAATGGCTTGCTAAAATCGGGAAGCAGAGATATCAGTACCAAGTTAATAACTCTTGGAATTGTTGCTTGACCGGCAAAATATTAAATACCAGAAGGTATAACGATAGCAGTCTCACTGCGACCTCGATGGAGAAGGCAAAGCGAAACAACTTCATTATTATTAAACAACATTATATTTTCTAGTAAAATCATCACGATTTTACAGTAAGACAAATTTTCTAATGTTGGTAATCAAAAGATCATGTACGTACCACTGGATTCCCTATTTCGGTATCCAGCAAACTCCTTGTAATAACGATACAGGAAACAAAACACCAGAGATATAAATAAATAAACCAGAGATCTAATAAAATACAGATTCTCGATTCAAATAAATCAAAAATGAACGAACAGCTTACCAAAATAGAAATAACGTCCTTTTAACACGTAATCCATTAACGGTCAATTAACAAAGCAGCTCCTAGAATGATGCTTATGATATAGATTTCATAGGAAACTCTCTCCCGTTCCTAAACGACATATTCAACAAAGTCCAGAGAGCATGAAAAAAGTTTTACTTAAAATCAACGAGGTGAAAACCAAATACAAGCAAATACACAGAAGAGACCAATTCAATGAATTTAGATAAAACATTAAAGTCAACAACTACGTTTTTTAAAGTATGGAAGACTTTAAATATATTGGATCAATAATCACAGTTAATAATAAAGCCACTGAAGAAATAAAGAACAACTTCAGACCTATTTTAATATAGTGATGCGAATTATGAAGAATGACTAAAACAAATAAGGTTTTATTACTATACTGCTACAAATCCGTATAGATTAGGAACAGATACTGAATGAAGAAAGCTCTTATAAGTCCAGGAGAATTAATTTTATTGACTAAGTTAGATCGGACACAAAATCGGATATCTCAAAAAATTAATATTTCATTTGATTGCAGATTCATAGAAGACCGATCAACGTGGAGAAAAGTTGTAGTTAGCGAAGACTCACCCAGTGTTGTAGCGCTATGTAATGATGACGATAAAAAGAAAGGGCAAATAAAAAAGCAACAAAAATGAACCAATGGTGCAGAGCTGCTTAAAAATCTTGATTGGAAATAATTAATAATGTATATGTATAGGTCATTTCCAGAGCCAATGTGCTAATTGTGCGTAAAATAAAACTTTTTAGACTAAATCTGCTACAGGATTGTGTGACCCAAATACATCCATAGCTAAAAACTATCGATGTTTGTATGAAAGATGAAAATTTCATTTTTAAATGCTAATTACAATAAAATGGTAAATTTATCGCTACGGGACATACCGATGTCGCGGTGTCTACCCGCGAATTTTATTAATCTCTTTTAAAAGAATATTGGCACGTACACATAATCACATAATTGTAGACGGTATCTTGTACATAAATACTAAGAAGGTTGTCGTTGTTATCTAAGACTAAGTTTGACAATTTACAGGAGAACCATGTTGGAGTACTATTACTCAGGACTCCCACATGAAGAACATTTAGCTGATAGTTGTGCTCCTAAAGCGCATAAGAGTGTTATAGCTCACAAAATGGGTTCAATTACATTGCAATTTTTTAAAGTTTTTGTGATAAAATGAAGTGATTGATTGTTGTTTTGAAAAAGCAAGTTGTTTTTTTATTTTTGTATTCCTATCATTATATAAATGTACCTGATATTGTAAAACCAACAACATTTTTCATAATCTAGTCTGAAATGGGCTTTCTCTTACTGATAACTATCAAAAGTTTTATTAACTTCTCGTTAATATAATTATGTAGGTATTTAGATTTTTATCTTGTTCTTACTATAGTGCTAAAACACAAATGTAGTCATAGTCTACTGTATTTTTTTCGTAGGTTTCATAGTTTTTAACTGTGTGATAGCCTATGTGTCTATAATAACTTACGCATAGAAAATAATAGAATTTTGTACCTCATAATTTATGTTTATTATCCTTTGTTTTTTTTGGAACATCTAAAAGTATAGCAATACATTTTAATTATTAAACAAAAGAGAAAATAAAAACACTTTTTGTGGTGTGCCACTTAACCTTACACAAAATCGTACACAAATAGTCAAATGGTAGTAAAAGTTTCCGATATAGGCCGCCAGACGGCAGAGGCACCGCCGCGCTCTATGTCTATACTATGAGATGTTTTTCATACAGTTTTCGGATCGATTTTTTCAAAACATCAAATATAATCTATTTTTGCCTTTCTTTATTTAGGCTAACCGCTACTGTTTTTTTCTTCAGCGTTTCTTCTTAATCTAGATTAATGTTATATTTACAATTCTTTCTGAAACGAGCTATAATTTTTCTCAAATATCCATATTGTTTGGTTAAGGCGCCTTACGGTTTAGCATGCTGTGTCAGATGCTATTTAAAGTCTCTTTCAATATTAATATCGTTTGAGAAATTTTTCCCAGATACTTATATTTCGTTAGCTAATCTACCATTTGAAGTTCAATTTTCTTTTAATATTAGTTTAAATGGTCCAGTAGTGTATTCGAACAGTTCAGTTATAAGCAAAATTAGGTGTTGTTGTACACCTAATTCTTTTAGTATCAGTCATAAGTGTATCCATTTGGCTCTGTCGAACGCTTTACGATAATCTATAAAACAAATCTATAGTGGGATATTAAATTCCCTAGACTTTTATACTTTTTTTGGACTTTTATAATAATATCTTTAAAATTAAATGTTTAGTGAAAATCTCTACGCGACTTTTGCATTAAATATTTTAATTAAAAATCGACATACCTATTGAAATTAGACAGTAAAAAATTATGTCATTAAAGATTGATTTATAAATTATTGTAGTTTAAATTCAACTACGATATGAAACAAATATTGTATGTCATAATCTACAGTAATCGAAAAATTACAAAGACCTTCCTGTTGTACAGTTTTCTTGAATTAATAGGGTAACAAACATTATAATCCTACCGAAGGGGCTTCTACTTTCATAAACTGTTACACGATTACTCTATCCGATGTACGTACATTTATGGACTAAATGTTTCAGTGCCAATGCATTTTAACAAAAAATACTAATTAATAAAAATGGAAACTTAACTTTTCCAAGTTTATAATAGACACTTTATTTTTGAAAATATATAAAGCAAGTAATATAAATTACCGTCTTGTTTATTAAAACTAAAAAGTAAACTAAAGTTATGTGTCGGTTAACAATTTATATTTAACTTCATTAGCCAAATAATCCTGAAATTCCTCCATGACTAAATTGATGGATATTTAAATAAATTTCAAGTTCCAAAGTGTACCTGCTGTAAAATTTGAAAATCTACTACCAATACAATTATTGGCAACATCGCAGGAGTTTAGAAATGTACACAGAATGGTAAATACGGATCCCATAAATGGTTTATCCTTTTGTGGAGTCCACTTAATCCTACATGTTGGTCGGAGTCTACATAAAGCGCTACTCAGATAATAGTATACACGGTGTATATTTTACTGGAGTTAGTATAATACCGTTTTAGAACGGAGCTTACATTAACCGCTAGATGTATATATATATATATATATATATATACATATATATATACATATATATATATATATATATATATATATATATATATATATATATATATATATAGACCTGTATAAACTTGTTCTGTTAGAAAGACAGAAAGAGACACACCAATCCATGGTTCACTCCGAACTCGTAAATATTAGTGTCTCTTTCTGTCTTTCTAACAGAACAAGTTTATACAGGTCTAATAATACTAGCACAATGTTCGATATAATTATTTGCTTTCCATGAATTGATGGTTCTTAATAATTCTTTGTCAATATTGGATATATTATTATGTATATCTTTTAAATTTCATTTATTCACTATAATGAATAACCCATAATTTTTTAATTTCTTTGCTTTTTATATTCTTCTTCCTTTAAAAAGCTTTAATGTATACTGCAAACTTATATTTTATTTAAATGCTAAATTTTTTGCGTATCATGTATTTACTTATTAAGTCAGTTTTGATGCTGGGTCAAGTAATATGCATGTCAAAAAGATGGCTGAAATAAAAACTGATCTATGCATAAAGTTGTGATCAAATGTATACTTCAGTGAACATTACCATTTTAATTTCATGGTTTGGCTATCTATATCCTTCTGGAAATTTGTCGTCGGTTTTCCAATATCTCTGTCATCGGTGGTGGCGGTGGCGACATCCTTGGATCCTTAGATCCTTGAGATATTCCTGTCCCGACCACGTGTTAGGACAATGAACGATGAGAGCGACTGCGGACCGCACACCGGTGATTCCAGTGAAGTAGTAGGAAGGCTTTTTAATAAAATAGCAAATACTGATTTACTAAAGATTTAAGTTTTTTATTAAAATATACAAAGTATATGACATATTAAAATAGTTGTTAACAAAATGAAATTGACGAAAAAATTTGTAAATAAAGGAATACCTATCTCTTTTTGTATTTTATTGATATAACGTGTTCCTAGATATAAACGTTGCTGGTGTTTTGTTTAAGCGTAAAACACACTAAAGGTCGATTTAAATACATCAGTCCCGTCACAGTCCCGGCGCCGAACCGGTCTTGTCTGGTCACAGAACTATTCGTTCGTCTATTCGCACACACCCGAAATGCATCAGTCTTCGGCGAACAATCTGTTGAAAAGATAGAAAGTTTCTCGGGTGAAGAATTAGCAATTATTATTATTATTTCCTGCCAAATATTATTTTTAAAATTAATTTCCATGTATTTTGCATGCGACAAATCATATAAAACATTATATTTTCTCACACATTCTATTAATTGTTCGTCAATAATTTTATTTTGTTTACTTGTACCGCCCGTCATGTTTCCGGCAAAACCAAAAAAATTGTCCCTGAGATTATAAAATCGGCCGGGCGATAGACGTGTCGAAACCTGACTGCTGGGAAACTATTCGTCAACTGATGAATGTGAATGCCGGCGGCATATTTCTAATAAAGAATATTTTGTATGACGGATTGTTCGGTTCGGCGCCGGGACTGTGACGAGACGTGACTGATGTGTTTAAATCGACCTTTACGCGATGACGTACACGATGGCGACCGCGTTTCGACTCGACTGAAACAGTGAAGCAGAACATAGTTGTCGCAACCTGCTGGCAATAAAAAAATTTGTGCAGCATTATGACGCCAATCGCGGCGATATAATGAGTTTAGCGATATAATCACTTTACGTTTATCGCTGGTCACGTCGATGCAAATAAAAATGGATATCGAAGAACTTATTGAATTTATAAAAAAATATGATATATTGTTAGAACTATCCTACACTGACTTTGTGTTGTTTGGTGATGTCCTTTTTATCCGATCTAAAATGTCACCAAAACTTTCAAAATACATTCTAAAGTAAATCTTCTTCTTAAAGTGCCCTCTCCTCAGTGGAGGTTGGCTACTACAATTTTAAACTCTTCTGTATCTTCAGCTGTTCTTATTAGCTGTTCAAAATTTAGCTTTAGTTTCTAAAGTAAATAAACTACATAAATATCTGCGTTTGTAAACGGACAAAATAGAATGCCTACGCATACTTTTTGTTAAATTTCCATTCTTTATCCGAATTAATTATGATACATACTTTCAACTTCGATTGAATTGTGCTTCATCCAACAATATGTCAACAAGTTATGCTTAGTTTTCTTCTTGTAAATCGCATGTTTTATATACTATATTTACAACTGTCTTCTTCTTCTTCCTTTGCCCTATCCGTTTCGGACGTTGGCTATTAACAAGGCTATTTTGACTTTGTTTACGGTACCTCTGAACAGTTCGGTCGATGTTAGTCCGAACCATTGTCGCAGGTTATGCATCCATGAGTGTCGTCTTCTTCCCGGTCCCTCCTACTGTCGATTCTTCCTTGGACTATCAACTGTAGCAGCCGGTACTTAGTATGCCTCATGAGATGTCCGAAGTACTCAAGCTTCCGTTTCTTTACGGTGAAGATTATTTCTTTGCTTTTGCCTATTCTCTGCATTACTTTTACGTTAGTGATGTGGTCTGTCCAGGATATCCGAAGAATACGGCGATATATCCACAGCTCAAAGGATTCTAGTTTCTTCAGGGTGGCTTCCGTTGTGGTCCATGCCTATGCTCCATAGAACAAGACCGGGAAGACATAACACTTGACCAGTCTTAATTTTAGTTCCATTGAGATTTTGCTTGTGAACCACTTTTTCATATTGTTGAACGCGTTTCGCGCTTTTTCAATTCGTGATCTTATTTCTGTTGACTGGTCCCATTTTGTGTTGGCTGTGGTTCCAAGGTATGTGTATGTCTCTACTTGTTCTATTTTTCGGTTGTTTACTGTCAATTGCATCGGAGGTTGTTGTGTTCTGCTGATGAGCATGCATTTAGTTTTGGTTGTATTGAGTTCTAAACCATATTCTTGACTTGCTGTGTGTATGCTTTGCATGAGTCTTTGAAGCTCGTTGCAGTCATTTGCGATAATAACTGTGTCGTCAGCATGTCTAATATTATTGATTACCTCTCCGTTTACTTTGATACCCTCCGAAACTTCTCTTAGTGCTTCTCTGAAGATTTGTTTAGAGTATATATTGAACAGGAGCGGCGAGAGGACGCATCCCTGTCGTACACCCTTTTTAATATCTATCTTCCCACTGTGTAAGTTGCCCATCTTTATCTCAGCACTTTGGTTCCAATAGAGACTGGTTATTATGCGCAGATCCTTGCCATCAATATGCATATTCCTGAGCATTTCCATGAGTTTATCATGTTTGACATTGTCAAACGCCTTGGAGAAGTCGATGAAGCACAAGTGGACGTCCTTGTGCATATCTCTGCATCTTTGAATTAAAACTTGCAGACTGAAGATCGCCTCTCTTGTGCCCAATGCGCTTCGGAATCCGAACTGTGATTCCGATATATTTGTTTCGCATTTGTTATATATTCTATTGTGTATGATTTTGGTGAAAACTTTGGTAATGTGATTTATCAAGCTTATTAAGCGGTGTTGATCACAGTGTTTTGCACTTGGTGTTTTAGGTATGGCTACAAAGGTCGATCGAAGCCATTCCTCCGGAATCTCCCCTTTGTCGTAAAAGGTGTTAAAAAGGCCTGTCAGAAAATCGAGGAAGTGGTCATCCGTTTCACATAGGAGTTTTATGATCTCGCCCTGTATGTTGTCGGGACCTGGTGTTTTGTCGTTTTTTAGCGATAAAATGGCTTTTTCCACTTCATACCTTAGTATTTCAGGTCCAGTCATGTCGTCATCTTGGTCTACTGTCGCTCTGCGTTTATCGTTAAAAAGTCGTTCTACGTAATCTTTCCATGTGTCAATGAGCTTCAAGTCGTCTGCTGTACAGATTTACAACTGTAGATATTATTTATACCAATATAATCACAGATCGCTTAGATGTGTTATCCGCTTATGCAGTTTTAAAACGCAAGAGATGTAAGTCTTGGTTCAAAAATGCCGACAGCAGGAAAAAGATATTTATATCCGCTATATCGACTATAAAAAAGTTTTTGACACTATGAAACATTACAAACTTATAGAACTATTACATCTATAGGACATTACACTAAGAACAATAATAAAAATCTGTATTGGAATTAAATAGTCCACATAAAGTATGGACACTAATTTTTAACCTATACATTAGGGTGGTGCGAAAAAAGTCAAGTTGATAATTCCGTCTCGCTATAGTGTGGAAAATTTGCGATTGGTAATTACAAGACAAAGAAAAAAAGCGATAATTGGGCCTGAATATTATGATAAATCTAAGTAAAAAAAAATTTTTCAAAAAATTTTATTTATCCTCCACGTACGTTCGATTTATCGCTATAGTAAAATTTGTCTACAGTTTGCATGGTTAAATAATAAAAAAAAATAGTTTTACACATTTAACGAATATCTTCCGATTCTGCGAGGTAAATCAAAATTGATGATTTAAATAAATTAAAAACATTTACTTTCCTAATTTTTTTGTACAATATATTATATACTCATTTACATTGTGCAGCTTTTTTCTTATTTAGATACTGTATAACAATATTTAAATAACCCAGAACTTACCACGAGGAGGTATACTAGTGTACTTTGAGCACCACCCACATCCTTTCCTCCAACCAACCAATGAGTGTGTGTTTTTTATACATTATTCACATATGAACAGTTCTTTTTCATTTGTTTGTGTTTAGTTTTTAAACTCCAACTTTGTATTGTAATTTGGTGGTAAAATTTGGCAGCATGGAGCTTGATTTAAGTGTTGACCTAATGAATCCATCTCTTTATTGGGGCCCACATACATTAGCCCAGCGTTTCCCAAACTTATTTTTCCGTGGCCCGGTTATTTTTGTGCTTATCCTTCGTGACCCACTAATTTTTTTTTCATACCCTGGTGTATATGTACAAGAAAACATATTTAAATATTTATTATTGTTTTATGTATTTTAATCAAGAATCATTAGCTCAAACAAAAATGTAATAAAATAAAATTCAAATCAAATACCTTTTTGATGAGAAGTATGCAGATGTTTTTGGTTAACTAAAAACCTTGGAGTTTGGAGGAAAAGATGTTAATTTTATCCTCAGATCCGGTATGACTTCCAAACGGTTTCTATTTTTATTTTTGAGGAAAAGAGGTCTTATAGGTCGTAACAAAAGGAATTAGAAATTTTATCGCCTTTTCTGCTTAAACTGGGTACTCCTGGCAGCAAGGCAGCCAAAAATCTTTAAGTGGTATTTTGTCAAATCTGTCTTTAACTGCCCTATCACACGATAGTTTAATTACTTACTTAATATCTAAATCCGGATGTCCTATCTCGTAATATACGTCCATGTTAAATGTATTTCTTATCCATGCTTTGTTGCTGCGGAGAGGGGGGAGAGAAAATATTCCTTCAGATTTGCTTCCAGTCTTAGCGTGTGTTCCTTGAAAGCCGCTAAAATCTCATTCAGGAATAAATTCACTTTATACTCTTTTTGTATTTCTGTTAGCTTTTAATTTCCTGCTTTCGCGCGACGTATCCACAAATTAAGTTTTTTTATTGCAGCTTCCACCTTCTCTTGTACTTTAAATACAGTTACATTGCTAACTTGTAATGTCATGTTTAAATTGTTCAAGAAGTCAAAAGTATCACAACGATAGGCTTCCTTAATTCAACAATTGACATCATAAAAACTGTTTAAATTGAAATATTGCATCCCTAGCAGTTGGTGGATGTTGTTATAAGAATATTGAAAATTCTTCCTTCAATTCAATGTCTTTTTAAAACATTCTCTTTTAATAACCAACGCACTTTGTACTGTAAAAGAAGATGTTTTTGTTCACATTTCCCATTTCTGTGCACAAAGCAAAGAATACTCTTGAGTTCAGTGAACGAGATTTTATGAAGTTTATAAATTTTATACACGCTTGGAAAGATTCTGTTAAAAGCAATGTTATTTTTTAAAAGCCAAAGCCTCTATATAAATGCTACAATGCACCCAAACACACTCAGCTACAGGTGCTACGGCTTTGATCCTCGGAAAAGTCCAGTCCCACACATTTATTCCATTGTCACTAATGTAGTTATCAATCAGACAAAATTTTTCAGCCGTTGTTCTTGTTGACAGAGATTTACAAAATAGAAATTCTTCGTGAATGGTATTTTCACAATCGTATCTTACAAAACACATTAGATTAGCATTATCTGATATGTCTGTACTTTCATCAACTTGCAAAGAAAAATAGTTGCACTCCTTTAAGTGACCTATAATAGTTTCTTCAACATTATCTGCTATCTCCACAATTTTACGCTTTACTGTGTTATTTGGTAGAGCCAGCGAATTCACTTACGTTTCCTGCTGTTTATCACATATCCGAGATGATATTATTTTCATTGCTGGAACTATTAATTTCTTGGCAATTGTGTGAGGATAACCGGTTTCCGCAATTAATTTTGATATTTCATAAAAAGCCAGTAACAGGTTTTCAGATGGAGCTTTCTGAGAAAAATTCAGAGACATAGTCTTTTTGTTAGCTTTTAATTCTCTCTTTTTATTTATAAAAAAATCTATTGGCTTACTTCTGTATTCCTGGTGCTGCAATTCCAATTTCAATTTTGAAGGTTTCATGGACTCATTTGAAAGTGTAGCATAACAAATAATACATAGTTGTTTGTCATCAGTAACCTTTATAAAACCGAACTGCAAGTAATCTTTAAAATATTGTCGGGTCCAGGACTCTTTCTTCTTTTTGTAATAGTTGTAGTTATATACTGCAAATTAAGCGGCCGTTTGTAATTACCACTAGTATCTGCCTCTGGATAAACATTACTCGACTGTCTATTATTATTGTCGCTCTTAGGACTTGTACTTGACTGCAAATCACTCGACGGTGTGTTTGTGCAAGTCTTAGAACTTTTACTTTGTTTTATAACAAATTTATCCATCGTCAAATGCAACGTAATCAACATACACGAAAAATACGCGCTCTCTGGCTTGACACTAAGCTTAAACTAAATGGAATAAAAGTAGCGGCGGTGCAGCAGACGAAAATTTGTAGTTTTGTGGATGTGGTAGTGGGAGGTTAAAATAGAAGTGGTGGCGTCAGACGTCAGTCAGAGCGCGGCATTAAAAAGCAAGATGTGAAACGGCGGAGGCAAGGCGACCCGGCATTCTGCTTTTGTGGCCCGGTACCAGATCGTGACCTACCTATTGGGAAACTCTGCATTACACGATACTTCCGTGACCAATCTTAGGGACCTATCGACAACTTACGTTGATTGGTGCCTAAGATTGGTCACGGTGCCTATCCTTGCAAGGATAGTTTTGTACATACCACTCTGGCATGTCGACTAATGTGATGCAGGAACTTATTTTTTCATTTGAAACTCTACAAAGAAGTGATAAAAAAGATAGTTTCTCAACATTTCAGTCTAGTATTTTAGTGTAGTCCTGTGCTTCAAAATTTAAAATGAGAAGGATAAAATTTCTAATACTTTTGACCTTGGCTTAAGTCTATCTGGTCTTTAAGACTCTCCTTAGCCTCTATCTCTTTAATGTGTCTATTTTTATCAAATATCATTACTATTAGTAGTTTCTTAGGGTGAGCAAAGTACGTGTTTCTTTTAATGACAGAAAACCCAACTTTCTTAAACCCCTCAGACAAATATCGAATCATTACAACTGCTCTGTAAACATGAACAGGCCCCAAAATAATGTACTTGCTGCACTTGTTCTCAAACTAGACAGGCATGTAAGAGGTTAAAATAATTTTAAAAAGGGATAATCTCCAGGAGGCTGTACACCATATAGTTAAAATTAAATTAAAAAAAAAATCCAACAGGATTACAACGTTTTCGGACTAATTAGTTTATCTTCAGCGACCTTTGTAGTACTTACAAAATAACCTGAAAACCATAAATTATCTCGCAATATGCAAATGGAAAACATCGGCTAAAATAAATGTCACAATGTTCTTTAAAGCTTCCGAGAAAATGTCCGTGCTCACATAAGGTCTAAGAATTCTATTTGCACAGTTGAGCCATCTAGCATGTGAAATCGGCCCAGTATTACAATTTAATAAATCGTTTGGAACAATGCCGGTTTTAATTGCTTAACATATATCAAAGAGATATTTTTGATCCTTGCTGAAGGTTGGTCTATCCACTTATGATATTTCACAATAATTTTTTTAAAAACTAATTACTCTAAGCTTTTTATAATCACTTGGTTTCTGGCCAATCGCTCCACTAAAGAATTTTGTGGTGGCTGTTGCACCATTGAAATAAACAAAAAGATGCCGAAATGGTAACAAATTGAAGTGGAGCAAACAGATAGCCCACTGCAGTGGTCGTCCAACATGCACTTCAAGTTTTCTAATAGTACCATATTTCCATCCAGTATTGGTATTTGTACCATCACCACCAACCAAATCTAAATCTTCTATTGAAACACCATGTTCAGTAAAACGACAACCTTGAGAAGGAACGACCTGAGCGCTGTTTTGCCTCGTGTTGGTTAGATAAACCACAATTATATCATTGTAGGTGTCGTGTAATTATAAACATATGGATTGTAATCCGGACTAAAGAAATTTTTTTAATAGTTGAGAGTAGCAAAAATCTCAAATTTTGATAGATTTTGATAGACTTGCGGGATCGGAACATATTCGTTAAATGCTTAAAACTATTGTTTGTAATATTAACCCATGAAAACTACAAATAAATTTTACTATTGAGATAAATAAAACGTACGTGGAGGATAAATAAAATGTTTTGAAAAAATCGTGAAATTTAATTTTTTTTATAATATTATCTATCAAAAGCTAAATTCCGATTGGAATAATTTTTTTTAAACTTATACAGAAGTAAAACACTTCACATTTGTATTTAGGTATAAAACATATGTATAATTAAAACGTGTTTAAAAAGTGTCGTCAAAATTTATACAGAAGCATAACGTACCGTTTTCGATCTAGATCAGATCATCATCAGTGCCTTCGTTCGTAATTGAAGCTAACACTAAAATTGTAGCTGTGACATCAATATATGGTTTTACATTGTTTCCAATTTAAATTCTAATGTCGACGTTCTAGGTCGATGACATTGGATAAAAATTGAATACTTAAAGAGCAACATGTTTCTTTGCTCGACCTGAACACGTGGTTTTTGTTAGTTAAAACGACACAGACCAACTGTTGGTATACAACCAACTACTGTAATTTTCCCATTAATTTTTATAATTTTTTTTGTGTTTTTCTTGTAACTACGAATCGCACCATTTCCGCACTATAGTGACACGGAATTAACAACTCGACTTTGTTCGCATCAACCTATTATACATGGAATAAATATTCCTTCAGGGACTGCAGGAATACAATAAAGGCATCAAGATTAATGGCGTATCAAGAAGTGACCTTAGGTATGCAGATGGTACTGTTATACATCTACACAGTCACATTTAAAATGCCTGAAGCTTTTTAACTTTTTTTTTATCAGAGTCCATGCTTCTGCTCCATATATAGATCGGTACGATAAATAGATTGCATCGAAGTAATCATATTTTTCTGTTGAGGGTGAGGTATCTACTTTTGAATAATTTCTGCATCAGCATGAAGATACTTGTGGCTACCATTACTATTTATCTTACAAATATGGTTATTTTTGGTCTCTGGCACAAGGCCTCGAGAACTTTTAATACAGGGTGTGCCACGACGAATTTACACTACTTATATATCGAAAACTTCCTACGCGATATTTAGAAAATTGGTTTATTTGTGGTTTCAAGTTATGACGAACTACAACTAAATGAGCTACAACGTCCAACAGTTTGAATTTTAGGTAATCTTCTTCGAAATAAATATCGTTTGAACACAACCACTTCTTTATTTCTTCCTTATTGTCAGAATTGTTCGGAATTCTTTCCAACTTTCTGAAGTGATACGATGCATTTTCTATTACTATTACAGTTTTATCGGGAATATTTGGAAGAAGTTCAATTTAACACCAATTTTCTAAAAGAGGTCCGTCTATTTCGTCATGATAGTCTGCTGTATTTTTTTTGCTAAAAAAGTTAGTTCGGCTCCAGTAATAAAACCATCTTTACTTCCTGAATGCAGTAAAACGAAGCGTGGGCCATGTGCAGCACGGAGTTTCAAGCCTGTAGTGAGTCCACAAACAAATGCATCCTTATGTGACGATATGGAAGTATCCTTCCATTCTAATTGACACTGTGACCAATATTTACCCATGATTCGTCCTAATATACAATGTTTTGTTCCCGAAATGTACGAATTTCTCGCAAATATCGATGGCGCCAAGAAGTAATTTCGGGTTTTTCTATCAACATTGAATTTCTGTCCCGTTTTTTGTACACAAATCCCATATCCTTAATTAGTCTATTTTCTAAGGCAAACCTTTAAAGAATTAATTGCTAACAACAGATTTGACCAAATTTTATACACAGATGCTTCCTATAGCTATTGGATGTGCTGTAACTTCAAACACAAATTTAATCACATCTTGCAATCTTCCGCTCTTCTGCTGCATACATAGTGCAGAATTATTCTCTATTCTCCAAGCTACAAACTTACTATCTCCAAAATATAAAAAAGTAGCAATATGTACAGACTCTTTAACGTCTATCTATTCTCTCAAACGTATGTACACGGTACATCCTTTAGTTCAAGCTATTCAAAACTCTTTCGATAGTTTAATCTCAATAGGAGTATCCATAACCATGATCTGGATCGCTTCTCATGTAGGAATCCCAGGTAACGAACTAGCCGACCTTTTTGAAAATAAGCCTCGTCTTCTAATATGGAAAACATACAACTTTATACAGATTTACAGTCGCATTTTAAAAATATCATCCAAATGTCTTGGCAAGATCACTGGAATAAAATCCCTTCCAAGCTTCGTGACATCCATCCCAGCGTCAAAAAGCTTGAGTTTCCTTCCATGACACGAAAAAACAAAATCTTAATTCGCCGACTTAGAATCGGCCATACGAGACTAACTCATAAACATTTAATGACTTCCCAAGATCCACCTACATGCACACGCTGTGGTAATATTCTATCTGTTAAACATATTCTCGTAAACTGTCCCCACTTTAACAATGAAAGAAAAAATAATCTTTTGAGTCGAAACCTACAAAATATTCTCAGTTCGCCAAATCAAATCCAAAACCTTACTAATTTCCTCTATGAAATCAAGCTTTACCAGGAAACATAGTTTAGAATTTGATAATTAATAATTATACCAATATTTAATGTATTTAATGTATTTCTTTATTGATTGTAATGTTACTGTATATTTTTGTAATGTAATGTAATAAAATTGTACCTGTGTCAGTGACCTACGCTGTCGAGACACGTAAAGCTAAATAAAAAAAAAATTTACCTTATATTATTTGAAAAATATTTAAAAATTAAAACAATAATTAAATTAAACATAATACTAACCGGTTTGTTACAAGCCCTGCAAAATATATGGTTGTCATCAATAATTTTGAACTCTGTTTTACTATTAATAAACTTTTTTAGAAGAATTGATTTACTTGCACTTTGTTTTGGCATTTTCAGACACTTTTGATAAACACTTAAACACAACTTTACTGAACCAAAGAATACAACAAACTGAACTAACTGTATTTACGGACAGAACAATTGCACTTATAGTCACTAAAAATTTGAGATTTGTTTGGGATTCTTGGTTTGTGGTCGCGGAACAAAGCTATAGATAAACAAAGCCACTGTGTAGGTATCTCACCACATTTGTATATTTATGTTGTTGAAAAGGATAGTTATTACGCTAAAATTGTCTTCATCTCTAAATTTAATCAGCTCGACGTGAACTTTATTGAGCCCTACCATAGTACCTAGTACCAGTGGCTCTACCATATTTTGAGTTGTTTATAGCATGTTGAACTTTAGATTTTAATATTTTTGGAGCTTCCTCGCTATAAATATATTAGGTTAATGTGTTCATAATTTTCCAGATAATTCTCTGACTTTTATAATTTAATTAATTTTTATACTTTTTATACTAGACTTTTTATAATGATAATATTTTTCTTCAATTCCTTCACTTCAATGCATGTTTCCATCATCCATTTTTCTTTAGCCTCTTTTATTTTTTTCCTTATTAATTTATGTTTTTCTCTGTATTTATCTGTGTCTTTGTTTCTATATTTTCTTCTTTGTTCCATGATTTCCATTATTTCTTATCCAAGGTTTTAGGCTTTCTTTTGTAGAGTTTTGTTCTGTTTTTTTTTATAATAGAATCTTTTATTTTATCTTAGTCTTTATTTACTACTGGTAATAGAGAATATAATGTTGGGGGTGTATTCATACGAAAAAAATCATGTAGTATTTGACGAATGCTACTCTTTGTTCCTTCATCGTAAGTTTAATCACGCGATAATGAAGTTAGCTTGTTCTAGGATCGTCTCTTTGCTGGTTGTAATCAAGTGCCGAGGAATTTTCTTTTCTTACACAGTAAATTGTTTTTTCGGAAATGTCGGTTTCTACTGAGACTGTTTATTTTATTTTTAAAAGTGAATTATATCTTTTATTTATACGATAATTCACCATGTTGACTAAGATTTGTTTCTCCCCTCATGACAATGCCTTCCCCTGGGGCAACGAATCAAATGAACTAACTAAAAAATGAACTAACTAAAATTAATTTCAAGTTTAGAATTTATACTAAATTTAAATGAGGGTGTAACCACATTAAAATGACACTAATTTTAGGTTGGAAATCAGTCGTTAAGAATAACAAAAAACTGCAATTAGGATCCAAATTTTCCAAATAAGCAATGAGTTACTTATTACAATGTTATCAGTAATAACTATTAGCCTATTTGATTTCTTCTTATCTTTTCTTGACATTAGTTCCGAACTGTCTATACTATCAATACATAAATTTACAACCAAAAAACAACATCCAATTTTATTGTTGGATATTCTAACATTCTTTACCAAAAAAAGTTATTACGCATATCGATTATAAAATTGCTGATTACTTTTCGAAAATGACTATCACTCACAAAAAACAATGAAAAATATTGTTTTACTACAATTCTATTGACTGTAACGGGTTAGTTTTAATTTAACATTTTTAGAGCCCTACATTTTTAGGACCCTGGTAATGTTTGATTAAAAATTCTTTTGAGGAAAATCGGCATCGCCGCGTAAAAAGCTCCCATAAGGATTGTATTGCCGTATATTCGTGTCATCGAGCAAAAAGACAAAAGAGGGAATCTAATCGTTATGAAAAGGAGACCAAAATTCATAAAAGTGGCCTCTTAATATGGCGGACATATCCGGAAATGCAAAGGCGCCACTTATTAACAGTAGCTATAAAATATTTTTCAGAATGTGTCTTAGACGAGAAAGTTTTAATTAAACATTAACGATAATAGTCTAAAATGTGACACAATTGTTAAAAAACTTCAATATAAATAAGATTTTATGTGACAGTTGGGACAAACAATAACATAACCCAACTAAACTTAATTTCTTAAACAAGGAAAGAGACTATCTTTCCTTGTTTAATGTAGCCTCTCAAAATGGCACTTCCCGTCTAACAATATTTTTGCCCCTACTAACTTTACATTCCCTCTTCTTTGCTCGATGGTTCGTGTACTGTAAAGGCAAGGAGGGACATACTATAGAATATAACAATAAATTTTAATTAGGAAATAATTTATAAAAAAGTATATTTATTTAACAGAACTCTTTCGGGTTACATCACAGAACGTTTTCGGAATGACTAATGTATCATCAAGGCTATTACTACTTTGAAAATCTTGTCTCTATCTGTCAAAATTTTTGAAAAAAGCTGAATAGCTTAAAAAATATGAAATTTTGGCTTATGATACCTGTCACAAGTTTTATCTATAATCTTATGCAGAATCTAAAAATGTAATAACATACGGAGTTTCCTATTTAAAATAACAAAGTTGCTGTTCACTTCCGGTTAAAACAGTGGAAGTAGCATGTCTATCAAAAATATTACCTTTACTTTCCTTCCGTGTAAGTATTTTCCGAAATAGTATAGCCCGTGGTGACACATCACACATTGTGATTATAGAGAAAAAGCGCCAAAATGAAGGCAATGAAATAAATAGATTTTATAGGCTATAGTTTAGAAGCAGAAGAGCAAAAAAATAAAATTATATTGTAAGTTATTTAAACCTATCGAAATGTAAGAAAGAAATAAATAAATCTCAATAATGTATCTGCCGACGATAGATTTGATAAGGTTATTCTACAGCTGTTGTAAAATCTAGGCATTATGATTCTCAATTTACATTGTCATCAGTTCGATTGTATGTATAACCAAAATGAAATGCACGGTTTTCGAACGGTTATGATCCCGCTTCCCACCTCACAAATCTGCCACTGACAGCGCCTTCCCACCGATATCTGTAGTTCGATTTGGGGACATTTCGAAAGAGATGCCTTTGGTATGTGCCAGAATCAGGGAAATTATTTAGAAATGATTGATGGTGATATAGATGAATGATTACAGGATCAGTGAAGGATTATAAAGGGATATACCTATATGATTGGCTGCCATACATTATTAAAGTGCGAAAAAGGGATGTGTTTGATGAGTGTTTTCAATTTTATTGGCAATCGTTTTAACTGAATTCTTTCTGGATTTTTATATTATTATTTAAGCTTACATATATGTAAAAACAGGTTTATGAAGCACTGAAAACAATTTTTGATTACAAAAGGAAAAATTATTAAATTTAAAATAATTTTGTTCTGCTAGCAGTCACGCTAAATACCTGGTAGTTGAATTATTTTTTTTTATTGCATTCTTTGCCAAATATGAACCAGTAATAACAGAGAACCATAACTATTCTTGTTAAATACTGATCTAGAAGTCTTCTTCTTTTTACCTCACGCAGGACACTAATTTGTCTCTGGTAAGTGGCCTTAAGAACTTTGTAACAAACCCTACTGTTTCATTAAACTGCTTTAATAAGTTTTATCCTCTTTATAAAAGAGACCAAATTCCCAATCACAAGGTTAAAAATTTCTTCTGGATATTCAAATTAAATATATAAAAGATACACCGGTTTAAACTTTAGGGTCCGATATATACAAATATCTAGATCCCGTTTCTTAAAATATGGCTGTCCAATCTTTTGCAAATCCCGTGTACTGTCACTATGCTGTTTCTTAGGTCTAAATGGGCTTTCTTCATGGGCTCTTACACCTCTAATGGATCTGTCTGCAAACAGTCTTACTCTAATATTTAGGCAAAATAATAATTCAACTTGTTTTTTCCTAGCCCGCATGGCTATTAGGTTTCACCTAATTTTACCTAATTACATTTCAAGGCAGACGGGTCACTATTTCCTTCTCACTATACTATTTTAAATTGCCGTTTTCCTCGAGGTATAAAACGTCAGATATTAAAACTAGATTACCACAAGTGCGTAGGATAAATTCCGTAAAACTAGAAAAAGAAGAATGGATGAATGAAAAGGAAATAGACAGTGCAAACGAAAGGAAAAATAAGTAAAGATATATTCGAAATAATAAGTAAAAATAAAAAAAAAGAAAAAGAGAAAGACAAAAAAAATTGGAACATGTAACGTGAGGACGCTAGTGGAAACAAGAAAAATGTAAGAACTAGTGATACAGTTATAACAATACAAAATATATATATTGCGAGAATTCAGAAAACTAGACGAAGAAAAACATGGAAAAATTGAAAAGGGGAATTATATAGTATGGTATGCATCAAAAGAAAAACAGGGATATGAAGGAACGGCTTGTATGGTAATAAGGAAAATGAGAAATAAAGTTGTGGAATTTAAACCTATAAGTGACAAAATATTATACAAAAGAGTAAACAGCAAACCTAATTAGTGGTTCATAATAAATGTCTATGCACCCACAGAAAACAGTAATGACTTGACAAAACAACATTTATATGAAACAGTAGAAGAAAACGCAGGTAAATTTCCGAAAAAAAAATAAGCAAACAAAATTTCTTCACAGAGGTTGCAAGAAAAAACTCAATACATAACACAATGAACAATAATGGAGAAAGACTATGTAATTTAGTAGCAGCATTTAACATGGACATAAGTAGCACGAGATATAAACTCAAAGACACACTAAAACTAACATAAATGAGACCAGGAAGTCTGGAGAAAAATCAAATAGACCATGTACTGATTAAAAAGACACGAACAATCTATAAATGACTTTAAATCTCACAGAGGGGCCAACGATTCGGACCACATGCTAGTGATAACAAAATGTAAAATTAAAACAACGAAGAATAAAAGACGAAAAGTACAGAAAATATTACATGTAGATAAATTAAAAGAAAAAGAACTAAAAAGAAGATTTGTAAAAGAAGTAAATGCAGAGGTTCAGTTCAAAGAACAACAAATGGAGGAACAGTGGGAAAAATCAAACAAGGAATAAACTAAGCAGCAAGAGAATTTTTTTGGCAAAATGACGGAAAAAATATATATTTTTTTAAAGAATAAGAAAAAAATAAACAGAAAAGAATAAAACAAGATTGAAATGGTTAAGTACAAGTCAAGAAGAGGAACGAGAAAAATATAAAAATCAATAGCCAAAGACAAAGAAATTCTTTAAATCGAAAAAAATCAAAAAGTAGAAAAAATTATGAACGAGATAGAAACAGAAAATAAAACACACAACTTAAAACTGTTGCACCATTACTTAAAATTATGTAGCCGAAAACGAATAGCTAATATAGCTAAAGAAGCAGAAATAGGGCAAAAGTCTTTCAAAGAAATAGATCCAGAAACGGATAGAGGAAAAAGAAAGAGAAACAATAATGAACACGAAATAAGACGAAGAAAAAGAAGAATTGCCCTATACAGAAGTGGAATATTAAATATGAAAACTTAAAAGCAGGAAAACAGCTGGAGAAGACGGAATATGTTGGAGAACTTATAATAATATGCAGTAAGGAAATAATGCCCGAAGAATGGAAGAAGAGAATTATGATGACAATCCCAAAACCAGGAAATCATAGAATATGAAATGTCAAAACTATCGAGCTATTAATATACTAAGTGTAGCATACCTATAAATAATGGCTGGTTTAATAAGAGGCAGACTAACAATATACACACAGCAAAGCATAGGAGATTACCAGTACGGTTTCGGAAAAGGAGGATACACGATATACTTAACAGGCGTTTGACAAACAAAGACAAATCAAAAATTTACAAGAGAGTAAGTAATATACCAAATTAAATTTCCAAGCAACAATAGACTCCGGAACAGTAAGAACAAAAACAATCAAATTAAAAATGGAGTAAGACAAGGAGATGCGCTCCCAACGATACTGTTTAGTATATCACTAGATAAGATATACAAATAATAGGATTTGCGGATGATATAACCGTAGTAGCAACAGATAAAATGGCATTAAGGAAAACCTTCCAAACTGAGAGAACTGGCAATAAATGAAAAAATACATAAACGTAAGCAAGAAAATGAAGACATAGATGACAGAACTAATATTACACGCATACAGTTTCGAATAGGTTGAAACGTTTAAATATTTGGGAATACTAGTCAACAAAAAAAAATAAAAGTATAAATATGAAAAAAAGAATTCAAGCGAGAAATATAAAGTTTTATAGAAATAAGAAAATATTAAGAGATATGAAGATAAGCCGAAACACAAAAATGAAAATATACAAAACGACATAAGATTAATAGTGGTATATGTTACAGAGACATTTAAATTAACACCAAGAGAAGAAGATCAACTGCAAATTTTTGAGACAAAGGTTATGAGAAAAATACTTGGACCAAACTGGGAAAAGAAAGGCTATAATGGATGTATCAAGAGAATATAGAGTAATAAAATCACCGATAATTAGATGGTATGGACAAATAATAAGAGGAGAGAAGAACAATCCGTTAGGAGTTATAACGGAGTGGTTAATACCAGGTAAAATAACCAAAGGCCGACCTAAACTGAGATGGAGACAAGTGGAAGAAGACTTAAAGAGTATGGAAATTATAAATATAGAAAGGATAATCAAAGAGAGAGAAGAATGGAGAAAAGTGGTGGAAAAAGGAAAGTCACACCAGAAATTGTAAAGCCATACCCAGAATGGGATTATCCCCCATAAAAAAGAATCATAAGTTAAAACAGCTTCAGTTTCTTTGGGAGCGTATAGCTACGAAGAAAATAAAAATCAAACGTGATAAATACAATATATTTCCAAAATAAATTCCACATAACCAAAAACAAAAACGAATGCTGAGAGAAAAAGTTCTCCAGAATTAATACTTACCTGGAAGGTACCGAAGTACTGAAAGCTAGAAAATACTTAAAACTCTTCGAAAAGAATAGAGTAACGTATTGTTCCCAAACCGTTTGCACTATCGATTTATCACTACAAGAAACACACCGATAAATACTACGAGAAGATGAAACGATGGTTCTGTATTACAGAAAACATAAATCCACGCAGTTTATTTGAAGGAAAACTATTTGATTTAGTTTTGGATAAGGACTACTTAGTTTATGTCAAGGAAACTCTAACTAGATTAGTCTAGTTAATATTTGTCATGTAAACCCATAAAATTTATTAAACTAAATAGATAAGCTTAATATTTTTTTTGAAAAATAAAAGATACAATACATTATTTATGTTTCTCTGGACACTTTCTCAGAGCAAAGGAATTAACAACATTAAAGCTGGATGGGTATTTTTTGTTAACTTATTATGGTCGGAAGGTAAGGGAACATGGAGTTGTTGTAATTTTTAGCGATAATAAAATCTCTACACGACCAGTTTGCTTAAATGATATATCATGTGAATATGAGGGTGAATTTTGTACATTGGAAATTATAGATATTAAAACTATTTTAGTAATAGTATATAGAACCGGAAATATGAAGTTTTTCTAGGCCTATTTTAAAAGTTGTTGGTGTTTTATTTAGAAATAATAATAATTGGACATTTCAACATTAATTTCAAAAAAGTTTCCAATGAACTAAACAATTTCCGTTATCTAATTTCCACTTTTGGCTTAACCGTAAATAATATTGAATTTACTAGAATCGCAACTAGATCAGCAACTTGTTTAGATAATTTTTTAAAAAACATAAACAGTGAGATAGTTGGCTGTGAAATTGTGGACCCATGAAAAAAGTGGAAATGTGGAAAATCTGAAATAAGTTATAGTGCTGATACCTAAAGAAGACATATAACAAATAATGGCATCCTGATGTTAAAACAGTTGTTAAATAACGTTGACTGGGCTTCAGTTGTTTCTCTCAAAACAGCAATAGAATTAGCTCAATTTATTACCGACATGTATGTAAAGTTAACTTAAATTAATTTTTCAATAAAAAGTCACGCACTCATAGTAAAGCTCCAATTTCTTGGTTTGATGATGAACTAATAGTAAGACGAGAACATCTTTCCACAGTCAAGATAATTGCTGATGTTACAAAAGAATATAGTGAGTATAAAAAGTTTAAGAAGCACTATAAATTAATAATATTATTAAAGAAAAACTGACTTTTTTTCCAACTATCGTTTTTTCTTTTCAAAAATTTATTTCTGATGATTGCTGATGTTACAAAAGAATATAGTGAGTATAAAAACTTTAAGAAGCACTATAAATTAACGATATTATTAAAGAAAAACTGACTTTTTTCCAACTATCGTTTTTTCTTTTCAAAAATTTATTTCTTAATGCAAAAAATATATCTCGTGACAGTTGGAAAGTTATAAATTATTACAGAAATAAATTTCAAAATAGAAAAGTCTGTACACGCGTGATTACATCAAACGATTTAATAATTACTTAACTTTAGTAGCTAAACATATTAGAAGTTCTTTTAATTCTACAAATTAAAATGTAGCCATACATTTTTGAAAGATGTGCACTCTCATTGCGACGCTTTATTTTTATTATCTGGTAGGTAGTGGTACTAGTGGTTTCCAGATGTATTAAAAGTAACAAAAGTGCTACCAGTGTTCAAAAAGAGAACTTTAGATAAAATGGGAAATAGAGTATTCTAAATTTTCGTTTGATAGATATCTAGAAAACCACAAAATACTTCACTATAATCAATATGGCTTTAGAAAAAAGTGTAGCACTACACTAGATACACAGCAAATTGTGAGAGATATACTTGATGGCTTGGAGAAAGGTAATTTTGTGTCTTTGACATTGTGTGACTTATCCAAAGCTTTTGAGTATGTTTCTCATAATTAACTATTGAAAAAAAAGCTTAAATACGGTATTAGGGGAAATAATCTTAATCTGTTTAGATTATATTTATCAAATAGAAAACAGGCAATTTTTCCTAATAACAACTATTCTAAGTATAACACTGTCGAATATGGGATTCCTTAATGTTAGATGTTAAGACCAACTTTGTTTCTGATTTATCTGAACGATTTGTTTCAGTATACTTTTCCTATAAAATGTGTTTGTTTTTCAGATGATACAACTCTCATTAATACTGAAATTAATCAGCATAATATAAAAATTAAATAGATAGTGATACCCAGAAGGCAAAAAACGGGTTTTTACATAATGGGCTTAAGCTAAATATAAAGAAAAATCAGAATTTGATTATTAGTTCCGATTAAAAGTATATTTCAAGAAATGGTGTTAAATTATTAGAAACATTTCCAAATTATAATTTGGATTAAAGTGCTCATACAAGTTCTAGACATGCTACAAGTATATTTTTAATACGCAACTTAGTTTATATGATTCCTAGAAGTACCCTTGAAATGTGCTAATTTGCACTATTATACAGCCATCTACAGTACGAATTAAATGTTTGGGGTAATTCTTGTCACGTAGATCGAATTTTTAAACTACAAAAAAGAGTAGTGAGAATAGTTGCCAGAGCAGAGAATATATAGGGGACACTGTAAACCTTTATTTCTGGATATAGGTATTATGCCACTACTCTATATAATATATGAGACGATAGTTAAAATTCATGCCAACAAAGGAAACTTTAACATAAACTCCATCTTCCATGATCACGATACAAGATCTAGAGCTGCTATTAGAACACAACGATTTACGTTGACACAGAGCATAAAAAATTCGACTGATGTTGGTTTTTATAACTTTTTGCCAGATGAACTAAAAAGTCTTCAATTATTATCGTTTAAGCTTAAAATCAAATCACATTTTTTGAAACATTTTTTCTTTTCAAAAACGGAGTACCTAAATACAGCGTTTACACAATAGTACTAGTTTGGTCAGGGTATTTGCCTAGTATGACGATATTTCATGTTTTTTTATATTTTTACCTAGTGTGTTTGCTGTTTTTTAAATTGTTAATATTAAATATCTGTTTGTAATGTTTAAATTTGCAAAAAAATTATATGCATATATGTAAAAATTATCACTATTCCTTTGACTTGTCAAAAACAAAATTATTTTTGTATATTGACTAAATAAATTTTATTTTCTTTTATTTATTAATAAGCCTTAAAATTCAATATTTAAAAAATACAAGAAAAAGAATTTCGGTCGAATCCGTTTTAATTTTACTTAATTTTATTTGTATTTGGTTTTGCTAGATATATAAGTTTTACATCTATTTACTATCAATAGTCGAAAAAAGATACGGTATTTTTCTTGCTTTTTGAACCATTAAAAGGCTGGTGTTCTTAAATATTCATTACATGTAGTGAAGCCGTTGTAATTGAATTATCTTAAATACCTAATTACTAAATATTAACACATAATCCAATTAGCGAAGTCAACAAATGAGTTAACCCCAATAAACTGTCTTATTATCCCAAATATCATATACATTATGTACATTGCTTAATTAGCACGTAACTGCTCGACTACCTATCAAAACAAAAATAATTTCTCATAGTTGACGGGTCTCAGAAACCCTTCGCAGAAACCCTAAGCCTCGAAGCTAGGTCACTTGGACACAGTTATCCCTTTGTAAAGCAACACTAAATAAACTTGTAACTTCACTAGTGGAAATTAGCAAGTTTAATCCCCGTATTAATCATTTATACACACATGTTTGATATGATATGAAGATTCAATTTCTAAAGTTTTAATGGTTCCAAAACTTAATATAAATATAAGATATAATATAAAAAAAACTAGGATTTACATGCATGTAATTATTTACGAATTACTTTTTATATTAGGTCTCTTTTTTACTCACAGAAACTAGTATTGCAAAATTAAGCCGTTGGTCCCTAGAAATCACAATAAGTTGAACAAGGATCATCAATATGGCATGTCTTTGATACCTTGTTTACTGTAAATTTTGACGTTTATCATTTTCATTGACAATGACATTCACTTATTTGTGGTGTTTATTGATTTATTTGAATTTATTTTTCTTTTGGTTTTTCAAAATATCTTACTTGTAGTCTTTGGGTATGTCACTTGGATTATATATTTTCAAGCATAATTATTGTTAAAGCGACTAACTGTTGCTCTTGTAATTTGATAACTTCCGGTACGTATTTATTTTTAAGCTAATGAGAAAACTAATATTTTCTTATCTACAAATTGTCGTTATACTACATGAGTCTGGCTATAGTCCCGTCTAACAGAAACTTATTTGTAAATTTTCGAGATTACCTATTATTTTTATTTTTAAAATATGCCTAATAAAACGCTAAATTCCCAAGCGCAGCAACTTCTATCAAACTTATATGAATGTTTTGAGTTAAAAAGAAGTAATGGATGATCTTTGGAGCCTCTTACATCTGTTCAAGAGGTAAAATATCAAATGCATGTTTGTTAATCAGTTACTATTACATAATTATTTTTTAAGAGAGTTGCCGCTGCTTCAAATATATCACGGCGAACAATATACTCAATAAAAAAAGGAAAGAAAACAATCCCGTCTTTTCATAACCAGGCAAAAATTAGACTGATATGCCTGAGACATCAAAAATGGCAGTAGGAATACGTTGTATGATATGTACCAACAGAGTAAGTATTTATTTTTTCAGTGTGAATTTTATGATAAACAAGAAGCTGGGTAGGTACTTAATTTTCTATCTACTTATTTTTGGCTATAAAACACGATATTTTTTTTTCAGAAAAGCATGTTAGTCTGCGGAGTTTGACAAAAAACTTGGATTCACTCCAAAGGAAATAAAACAAATTCTTGGCAAGACAATAGTGCCAAAAATGTTCGAAAACCAGGAGGTTATGGTGGTAAAGGTTTTGTTATTGTTCACGCTGGGTCACGCAAAGGATTTGTTTCGGGAGCAAATTTATTGTTTTGTTCAAAATCTAACATAGCTGATTATCATGGAGAAATGAACAACGAACGTTTAACTAAGTGGATGAGAACACAATTAATACCTAATTTAAAAGAGCCGTCATTAGTTGTAATAAATAATGCTCCTTACAACAGTGTCCTTTTAAATAAACAACCTTCAGCTACTTCAAGTAAAGATGAAATTATTAGTTATTTGATAACAAATATTATTAAATATGACCCACATCTCTCTAAAGCTGAATTGCTACAAATAGCCAAAAATAACAGAAAAGAAAATATATATGTAATTGACGAGTTGCTCCGAGAATATGGTCATGAAGTTTTGAGACTGCCTCCTTATCACTGTGAATTTAACGCAATAGAATTAATTTGGGCAAATTGCAAGTCGTATTACAATAAGCATATTCGTATAGAGGGGCATGAGTATTCTGATACTGCTGTTTTCAATATGTGAAATAAGGCACTGGAACAATGTAATTCAGATATTTGGGAGAAATGATAATGAAATTATCAAAAAATGATATATCCGAGAGAAGAGTATTTTAAATGTTGACATTCAACATATTATAATAAATCCTGGTTATAGCTCAGATTCAGACATTGACAAGAATTAAAATACATGGGGTTCTATTTCGGTTGGCATTCGGTTGGCAGTTTATTGTTATACAGTTACCCAATATTTTATTGCAGTCTTGTTTGAAGACATGTTTAGTACTTTCTCTAAGAATATGCTATGGTATGGAGCATATATAATTATTAGAAATGGTCTAAACACATTTTTTAATAGTTGATTTTCAAACCACGATAAAAAGATTGCTTGATTCATTTCTTTATGGTGGTCTATTACAGCCGATCTAAAGGAAAATATAGCCTGTACACCCTTAGTGAAGCCATTTTCATTACCAGCATGAAGAATATTATATCTATAAAAAAAATTATTTCGTACCATATTTAAACACCTTCATGTTTTCAATATGATTACGGTTATATATTATGGTGAATATAAATATATTATGGTTTTCCATCAGTTTTAAAAGATTTTACACCTATTTTATTCTCATCTCGCCCTAAGCGACATCTATAGGTCAAGTTTTATCTATAAAAACAAACTTATACAGTTCTTCATGTTTCTATTTTTTATATAATCTCAAAGATACTGCTCTCTTCACAGCAATATGAGATTGTTCCATCAGTCCTCGCCTTTTATCATCTTTTAGTCATTTAAAACTAATGTCTTTCACTACAATATTGAATGACATACGATAACCTCGAAACAGATCTTTTTCCTTCAATTAAATCCATAAATGGATCAAAGTCACATAACTGACAAAAGGAAGAGTTGCAATTCTGACTTTTGGGTCCCCAGACAAAGATAAGTATTAGTAAGATTGTAGTGTTGATAACTCAATTTTTAAAAAAATTGCACTTGTGTCACTGTTTCCCTAAAGGTGCGATATGTTAAAAATATTAATTGTTTTTTATATAATTCACTCGATAGTTTTGTATTGCTCAACATTAGGTAATATTAAATCTTTTTAACAATATTAACTTGGTTGTTGTGACTTTTTTTAAATTTATTTATTACCGTTCTATATTTATGTGTATACTAGTAATAGTTGGTATGAGGTTCAAGCTGTTTAATGTTGAGTCTATAAATCTCCTCAATAGTGAAAAAGAATAAACACTTCAATAATAAAAAAGAGTGTGTGTACTTAGTACGCACGTAAGAAGTTCTACTTCTATTATATGATTTCAACGAAATAAATATATTGTAAACAGTGTATTTGTATTTTCTTTTAATATTACACTAATTTTAATACTTACTATTTTCCAAAAAAAGTCCTTAAAATATTACCAAGAATTAAAAAAAAAAATAAGGCAACCACTCGAGGTGTTCCACAGCTACGTGGTTCCGTATCGGTCAGCCATCCAAATCATAACTGCGTTCGACACATCTGCTATGTGACAATAGAATAAAATTTATACAAAATTAATTATTTTGACAGATTGTACAATTAATATTAATATTACTTTTAATCTTCTTTTCATACTAATCCAATTACACGAAAATTATAATAAATAATAATATATTTATTAAATTAAACTTTATAAAATACATCCACCGGAATAATAGCCATTTCGTAATTATTACATTGACAGTAGTAGGTATCAATGATAATTATCTACACATCGACGTACGTTTAATTTATTATTTTGATTTGACTTGTTTGAAAATGAATTATGATGCACGGGAAAAGATAGAGTGGACGTACTACACTAAACCAATTACTTTGCAAAATATCGGTTCCAACAAGAGATCACAATATTACTTAGTTTATCTTTATGATAAAAGAGTAGTAAAATTAAATTAGCAGAGCTTTTGACAGTGTTTCACTGTTTACATAATTAATTGCGAAACAATTGATGATGAATCGATTAAAATCAGAAAAACAAAATGCTTATAATCCGCACATTAATGATTACCTTAGTGGCAATCATCTACAAAACATCAAAGAGGAATGGAAACGGACATTCATTGATTTACTTCACCCTAGAGACTGTTATCGCAATAATTTCCATTTTCCCTCACGGAAACCTACAAATTCTTATAAAAATACGCAATATTTTTACTAGCAAAATTTTCCAGTAATTAAATACAACAGCATTTCCCGGTAGCGTCCCCAAAGACTCTATTTTCCATATTTCCCTTATCTTACGAGAAAATTGGAAACTCAATACCGAATTTGATATTTCAAAATATTAAGTAAATATAATCAGTAAGGTAATCTGATATATACTGAATGATAATTTGTACAATATGGATAATTTTAAAGAAAATTGTATGATATATTTTACATTACAAAAATATTTTAAAAACAACGTTATGTTGATTATTTAAATTACATTACTTAAAAAACATTAATATTAAAAGATCTTCTCCTTTTACAATAAAAATTAACCTAAAATAATGGCATCTCCTGAGGTAAAATCTTTCCTGAATAAACAGCCTCCGTTCGGAATTTCAGGTTACGGCTATTTCAGAACAAAAATACATTTAAACGTAGAAGAAAATGAACTGTGTGCATTAAAGAGACAAAGTAGAAAGGAGAAAAAGCAAAAGAAAGAACTAAGTCATCATCATCATCATTATCAACCTGTATGCGTCCACTGCTGGATATAGGTGTTCCTCAGCTCTTTTCATCTGTCTCTGTCTTGTGTGCCCTTTCATACAGTTATGTCTAACACGCTTCAGGTCGTCAGTCCATTTAGTTGGTGGGCGTCCTCTGCTCCGTATTGCTTCTTGCCTTGGTCTCCACTCTAGAGATGGGAAAAATCCGGTTTTATCGGTTGTTTTTTGTCCCGGTTATAACCGGTTTTTTATTTTTTAAGTAAAAACCGGTTATTAGGTTTTTACGGTGATTAGGATTAGGTTAGGTATTATTTTGGAGAAGTATCGCAAACTAAAGTGCATTGTAAATGTAACTTTGTTACCTATTGGATTAAAATAACCGAAAACAGGTTTTTGGAAAAAACTGGTTTTTTTGGCCGGTTATAACCGCCAGGTTAAACCGTAAGCAAAAAAACCGGTATAACCGAAAACCGGTGTTTTGTCAAAAACCGCCATCCCTACTCCACTCTAAAATACGTTTTGTTCATCGGTTGTCTGATAATCTTGCGACGTGTCCAGTCCAATTCCATTTTAACGACGCGATTTTTTCGATAGGGTCTTTTGTTTTTGTTCGACGACGTATTTCTTGGTTTGGGATTCGGTCTCTCAGAGAGACACCCAACATCTGGCATTCCATAGCCATCTGAGTCACGCGAATCTTATTAACTAACTTTTTTGTGAGTGTTAATGTTTCCGCTCCATAAGTGAGTACAGGTAACACACATCGGTTAAAGATTTTCCTTTTGAGACATATGGGTAGATCCGATTTAAATACATAGTTTAATTTACCAAACGCTGTCCAGACTACTCCTATGCGACTCACATGTCTGGTTATCTCTGCCCAGCCGAATTTCATGTTCTAGGTACTTATAAGATGTAGTCTACATAAGATCCCTTTCATCAACAGCAATATTTCGATTTAGCACCAGATTAGTCATTATTTGCGTTTTGTTTATATTAATCTTTAGTCCGACCTCCAAGGAAGCGTGATATAATTTTTCAAACATTTTTATTGCATCATCCATACGATCGGCTATAAGGACTATGTCATCTGCAAATATCAAATGACAGCTTCTCTCCATTTATGTTGATACCATGCTCGTTTAGATGTGCCTTCTTACAAGTATGTTCTAAAAGCGTCGTGAATAGCTTCGGAGAGACTGTGTCTTCTTGCCGTACTCCTCGCTGTATACAAAATTTATCTAAAATTAATGGAAAAATCCCAGTAGTTGGCTGTATACCATCGTTTAAAAAAACATACAGAAGTTAAAATACTTTAACATTGTATTTAGGTATATAAAATAAACATGTAGTTAAAACTTATTAAAACTTTTACAAGTGTCGTCAAAATTTATACAGTAGCAGCATAACGTTTTCGATCTAATCAGATCATCTTCAGTGCCTTATGTACTTGAAGCTAACAATGAAATTAGATTTCTATGACATCCATATATGGGTTATATCTTTTCAAACTTAAATTATGTGTTGACTCTAGGTCGATGACAATGGATAAATTAATACTTGAGGAACTACATGTCTCTGCTCGGTTATTAACACGTGGTTCTTGTCAGTTAAGACGACACAGACCAACTGGCTGAGGAGACAGGAATATAATTTAAGCAGACAGCTAAACATGACTTAGTATTGGTGTGTTCCGCGACTCATGTAATTATTAAAAATTATAAATTTTTTTAAAGTTGTTATAATAATATCTAGTATCTTGCTAATGAACCTTTAATTAAAATTGAATCTGTTTAAATGATAAAAAATTTTTATTTTATTTTTTTATTTCCCTTTAAATCTGCAAATCTCTATTATTGAAAAAACAACAAGTCAGTTATTGAGTTAACGGAGTTAATGTTTGAGGTTGAATCTATGACAAAATTTATCTGTTTCTTGTTCAGATAGTCTTACGCTAAAGTTCATTCGTTTAGGAAAGTCCCATCTGTCAACATAAGCACGTGTTGATATTCGCCGTCTAAATTCGTCAAGAGACTATTATCAGGCATATTCTCATGTTACAGATCCAAATTTGCCAGCATGTTTAAATTAAAATTGTATCGTGTTGATTTTTAAGTTAATATATTGTGTTATATTTATGTTATAGTTATTTACTGGTCGTGTTATTTTTAAGAGTTTAGTTTAATTGTGATTTAATGATTAAATTTCAAGAAATTCTTACACTAATAGTTTCAAAAGTAAATATTTTTAAAAAGCATATGATACACATCAGTATGACCCTGTTTGCCTTTCACGTGCTTCTATTGACAGTTGAGAATTTGTAAAATGAATACGGTATAGCTGTGGCATTTTGATAGATATATTTGATTATTTTAGTGTTGCGACGGTGTATTCGGCATTCTGTCAATGCTTTTAACATTTTCTGATGGCATATGGCCAATGGTTTGTTGTATTCTGCAAACTTCTCTATCAGATTCTTTATCACTAGTAAGTGGTAGTTAGTGCTGTATCCCGATCTAAATCCAACTTGTTTTTTAGGCTGATAGAAGTCTAATTAAGCGTCCAGTCTTTTTTTGATAATTTTTGTGAAAAGTCTATATATGTGTGTCTTTTTGCTTGTGTAATAAAGTAATGACTACATTATTTTATTCAGAAGGAGTTTTCCCTTGGTAGATGCATTCGGTGAAAAGCTTGTCCAAAGCCTGGATAATTTTATTTCCACCTAGTTTGATCGCTTCGAGCACTATTCCGTCTTCGCCAGGGGATTTATTATTTTTTATTTCTAAAAGTGTTGTTTGAATTTCGTATGGAGTTTAAATTTCTGGCATTAATTCTTGTCCCTTCTTGTCTTCTTCTTCTTGTCTAATATAAGAGTTCTAACATTGTATGAAGTAATATGCATTTGTCGCTCTTTGTAGTAGCCTGATTTTTTCAGGGCACCTTAGCACCTTCTGCTCCAAACCTGTTCCAACCGCTACCTTGGTTGGGGGTGTTGGGAGACTGAGGGCCGTTCAGTGGATTCGTCTTTCATGGAAAATAACTTTTGTGGTTTTAAGCCATTAAAATGCCACGCTTGGCTAGTGAGTGTTGGCGAGTTGGTATGGAACTAGGTGAAGTTAGGGGTGGGGATGGGGATGCTTTGTGTTTGGACATCATTTCCCCAGGGATGGGAGACTGGTAAAATCCATGAGCTCGCGTGAGCAGGTGTGCTATTCCTGAAGTAGATATATTTGCGTAGATCGCAGACAAGTATCCACTCGCTATACCTCTAGAACTGGGTAAAGTATACAAAATGTGACATGTACAGAAAAGCAAGAAGTATTGAATATTATCCCTAGGATGCATGACTGGATCATTCTTTATATTCACATAACATGAATAAAAATAGCCGACTAGTATTTTGGTTTTTATTAAGCAATTTTTTAAATATAAAAAAAACATGTTTTGCATACGTAAGTTGAATGTTATTTGCAAACAAATACGTTACACTTGGCAAAAATGTGTTAGCATTGTCGATCCTTTTTGAATGGACAGATGGAGCATCGTTTTTTTTTCGCAATGGTGGCCCTCATTAAAGTTGTCAATTTTCGCAAATTTTCTCATGTCTTCAAGAATATGCTTTTGGAGTTTTTCGTTTTCCGCTCTTCTTTTAACTTAGTGTTTTAATGACAGTTCCTTGAGGAATATTCTCTGTTCATTATTTCTTACATTCTTATAGCCCAAGTATTTGGTCAAAAATAAAATTATTGCATTTATAGCTCCTACACTAACACTATTATTCCAGATTACAACTGGCCTTTTGTTGGTATTTTACATGTGTATTTGGCAATTTTCTGGTCCATTATGTCAACACCTTCTTTTTTTATTATAAAAATGTATAATTTTTTGTTTCTTTTTTTTTGTTTGATCAATGTGTTTGTCAATATGGAGAGTGCTTAGGAATATCACAGCTTTATTTGTTTTTGGAATATGTAAGTCACCAATGTAATATTTTCGCGAAACCAAAACCATATTTTATCCAATTTCCACAAACTACCTTAATAACACTTCTTCGGGATAACATTTAATATTCTTTTCATCACACCATTGCATAAAACGAACATTCGAAGCTTCGTAAACCGCATTGGAGTTGGTAGGCAACAATACTTCGGTAATAGTCTTTGCAGTACACAAAATATCTGAAGGAATACGCGATACCGTGGAATCTTCGAAATTAGACATAATACTCGTACTTTTGGACGACAATAAGCACCAACGGTCACACAAATTAACGAGTTGCGCAAATATCGGTGATTTTTCTTGTGATGAGAAGTAACCCTAGTAACATAAAAATTATTTGTGACGTTTGAAAATAAAATAGTGTGTTCTATTTTACTCCGAATAGAACATACTATTTGATAGTCCGAGACTTTTTGTGCCTCGGCTTAATGTCGGACTTCTATGCTCGTCCGTCAAACGTATAGTCTCGCTGCAAAAACTCTTATTTTAACTTCTAATAGACAATATACAATTATGCACGCAAATAACACGAGTGGGTTCAAAATACCTACCCTTCTTATGTAAAAACGCAAAAATTACCAATATTACAATATTTATTAAGTACACTTCCCGTCATATAAAACTGGTACACTTTTTTTTCCCAATTTAAACCTGTGTTCAGACTGGACACAATGATTCGTGAATCAATTCGTTGTTGCCATCACAGATAACGGAATTTCAGTAAATTTAAATAAAACGTAAAACGTAAAAAATAACGTTCAAAAATGTATAAAGTTTTTAGATAGGTATTATTTTTATTATTGACCTCAAAAAACCATATTAGAGTTAATGTCTAAAATGTTGAACGATATTTAAACTTAGGGTATTGGCACAGGGAACATTCGAATGCATCTACTGTAATTTTATACTTCAATTACTTACAGAACACAAACTGTTGACTGTATGTTATGTCAATAAGTTTAGTAACAGGCAAACTACCTAAATTAATTTATTATTTATTACATAAACAATAAATGTGAAAAACTAACATTATACTTTATCCTATGTAGATTATAAACTATAAAATATCCGGGGCAAAAATGCTTTTCAAAAGGTGACAGTATTACATTACAATCCAATATCTCACTGTAATGTTCCTTATGGAGGTTGAATCTACACCCTAATTGTAATCCGTTTTTATCTATAAATAGACTATTACTTTTTTACATTATTATGTATAAAATGTAAACAAAAAACATTTACCTACCCATTGAGATGTATATTTTTT
The DNA here is from genome assembly GCF_040954645.1 of Diabrotica undecimpunctata. NCBI lineage: Eukaryota > Metazoa > Arthropoda > Insecta > Coleoptera > Chrysomelidae > Diabrotica > Diabrotica undecimpunctata. The sequence goes on along the minus strand of NC_092807.1, from coordinate 41,704,371 downwards.
GCAAAATTAACTGATTTACGGTATATAAATGATAATGAGAATAAAATTAAGCGGAGTAAGATATCATCGTCTGTCTTAAAAATCCTCTTATAACTGAAAAATGTTCGTTTAGTATCTACAGATGTTATCAATGCGTGAAAACTTCCCGAACATATGTCCGAACGATTAAACATAAAAATTAAACATAAAAAATATTGCTTGCCATCAGTCAGATTTGACAAGTTTGTCAAAGTGAACTTTTAAAGATGCCACGTCAGTTAAGTAAGTTTGATAAAACGAGAATAATTTCAAAAATAGAAGATGGTTGGTCTATTCGACAACTGGCTAAAGAGTTAAATAGAAGCAAAACCACAATCCACAACATTAAAAAAAAATGGGAAAACGAGCAGACTTTGGATAAAAGGAGAGGGAGTGGGAGACCAGTTATTACTACAGCCCAACAAGATGAAACATTAGCTAATTATTTAAGAGCGTATTTCTTCCATACGGCAAGGCAAGCACAAGTTACTATAACTACAGCATTAAGGAGAATTAGAAGAACAGATTTAAAAAATTGTGCAGCCGCCCGAAAATACAAATTTAGCGAGGAACATAAACAAAGTAGACTCCTATTTGCTTTAAATTACGTTTTAAATGATCCAGTTAATTTTTGGGACCGTGTAATTTTTACTGATGAAAAAGTATTCCAGTCTCACTATGATGGCCATATTAGGGTTTATAGACCGCCTCGAAATACGTTTAACGAAAACTATATTTTATCAGGTGATAAATCCGGACGGTTTTCTGTAAATGTTTGAGCTTGGATGTATAGAGGAGGTTTAGGAATGTCTTGGAGAATTAAAGGACAATTCAATACTGAAACCTATTTACATATATTAGATAATGTGATGTTGCCATCGTTTAGAAAAATTTTCCCCAACAATAATTTTATTTTCCAGCATGACAACTGTTCAATCCACACAGTCCACCGTGTACGGGATTACCTTATGGAAAATAGCATTAAAGCTCTTCCATGGCCCTCTAAAAGACCCAATATTAATCCAACAGAGAACGTTTGGGGACTTATGATCAACAAAATACAAAAATTAAATGTAGTTCCCCAAAACAGGGATCATTTATGGACCATCATTGAAGAAACCTGGAAAAGCTTGGCCGAAGATGAAAATTTGTCACTAAATTTAATAAACTCAGTTCCCAGAAGATTACAAGAAGTGATTATTAATAATGGAGCTATGACAAAATATTAACTTTTCGAACTGTAAGACATATATTTAAATTCCACACTTGTTCACTGCAAAAATTATTCATTTTTTATTAATTTCAAATTAAATTTTAAATTTTTTCAGTGGGTTGTATTTACTTAGTATTCCACAACTTAATACACTTTTGTGCTACACTTTACGAGAAACCAATCACACCTTTCGATTTGAAATTAGACATAATAATTTAAAGTCATGTCTAAATTTATTATCTATCATTATTTTTGAATTGAAATATTTTCATAAATTATAATAAAACACGAATCAATGTATGGGTACTGAGATAATGGACAATTTTAAAATTAATGGAATTTTTTAAGATGTATGTTTAAATAAATGTTTAAATATAAATGTGACTGACTGATCGAGAATGCTCGATATTGCTTTAGTTTTTAATATACTAAAAACTTGCGACCTGTCGCACAGCCCTGCTTTTAGCTGGTTTGATATAATATTTTCGTTGGACTGGCAACGTTATCTTAGAAATTAGAATGACACATGTGAAAAGCTCAACTTACACAACTTGAAAAACACGATTTTCGGTTATAAGAGTTGTACCAGTTTTTTATGACGCGGACGGTACATGACATTTACCTTATAGCAACATTTGTATTTTGTGTGTATATATACTCAGTGACATTAGAAGTGTTACACCCAGACGAAATAATTTTTTAAACATATTTTTTTGGCAACAGAATGACTATATTTAAAAAATGCTATGATAACAATACCAATATTTTACCTTTTGTACTTTTTGTAAAAATAAAGTTTTATCTTTAAATTTTTTTGTGAAGAGACTGATTTGTGGAAACAGGTTCGTATAGAAATTTTAAGTTATTATTCCTCAGTCTGATGATTTTGACAGGGGTAGAATTATTGCGTATAGAGATATGGGTTTATCGTATCGAGAAATTGGCCGTCGTGTTAATTGTACGGCAATGATGTTATGCGTGTCTGTTGTGTGTTTACAAACGAAGGTAGAGGAACACAAAGAAGACCATTGCTCGTTAAACTATGGACTTTCTCCATGAATCTGGCGTTAATGTTTTTTCGTAGCCGCCTCGTGCTCCGGATTTAAATCATATCGAACATGCATAGGATGTGATATGAATGAGACTGTCCATTTTGCATCATCCTCTACAGACTACACAGTTAATACATGAAGTTTAAGTCTCTTGGTGCCAAGTGCCATAAGCAGACATCAATCATCTCATTTTGTCAATGCCTAGATGTATACAAGAGTGCATCGTTTTATTCTTGATGTAAATCTACCATGTTGCCAAAAAATTAAGTTCAAGAAATTATTTCTTCTGGTTGTAACACTTCTAATGTCACTAAGCATATAATGAAGGAATACATTAAGCCCTATCTAGGTATATCTAATATCATATGAAAAAATTGATATGAAGTTCTAAATCTAAAATACCCATGATATGCATCCTAGGGTTAAGTGTTTGTATGCCTCCCAAGTCGATCTAGATAAGAATGAAAAAAAAGTTTAAATAATAAAATTAAAGACGTGCTGAGATACACTTCCTTCTCTTTAAGCAAAAAAAGATGTAGCATAATTTTTTTATGCCATGGTGATTTCGACGGTGAGATCTTAATCGATCGGGTGAGATAACCCATTTCGTAATCCGGTTTTGGATGATTGTAAAGACAATATTCCACTTTGTAGATGTTTAGAATGGTCCCAATAAATCTATGCAGACCGTATGCCAAGGCTGTTCTACAAAAGATGATTGCATTTTTTCTGCTGGTTGCCTTTGCAATGGTAACCAAGTTTAACACTGTTAACAAACCTTTCTAAAAAACCGAACATCTAGGTAGAATTTTTAGAACCTATCTAATACTTATCAAAACAGCTAGAAAAAGGTACTATCAAAATTTTCTGGGAAGCACTAAAAATGTTGCAGAAGAAACTTAGTCCATAATAAACGATCTTCGAAATAAAACTAATATAGCTCAAACATTTTCTCTTCCAAACCATCGTTAATGTGAGTAAAAATATAACATTAAATATTTTGCCACAACAAGATCCTATTTCCTATCTCCCCAATTCACAAAAGGTCTCAAATAATACCAATTAATAAATTTGAACTGATCCAAACAATTATAGTCCATTTCCATCATATTGATAGCACAGTATGTATGCAAATCCCTAAACTGTTGATACGGGTGACTCAATGAAAAATAGATAGTTGTCAACAAGTTTACAGAAGTATATACGAAAAAAAAAATTAAATTGAGTATGACCACCAGGTATAAAGGTTGAAGCAGAATAGAATACAATAGTTTTGAGGGTTACTAATCTCTAAATAAAGTTGCCAGTGTCAGAGTGATGGAGATTAACAGGTACTAATGAATTTGCAAGAAATGTAAGATGTTTATTGTATTGGTTATAGGTATGTAAAATAATTTGTGGCCGTAACAGGGGCCGATTTGTAAAAAAAATATTATTTTAATCAAATTCCATTTCAGATTCACTGCTTTCTTTCGAATCTAAGGAATCGTCAACTCCAATGTTAATTATTACCGGTTCAGTCATATTATCCAAATTCCACATTTTATTTTCTTTCTTGTGAGCATGACTAACAGCATTTTTCCAATTTTCTGGAGTTACTTTTGATAAGGAATGTTCTAATAATTGTTGTAAGTCTTCTAATTTAAAAGTTTTGTTGTTGCGTCCGACTTCACCCTTTACTTGAGACCATATATTTTCTATCGGATTCAGATCACAGTGGTATGGGGGTAAACGTAAAATAATCACATCACGGTTTAATGCTATTTCATCAATTATATATTTTTTATAAGCTGCTTTATGTTGCCTTACAATAGGTAATAATTCCTTTTTTGTCGAATTCTCCTTGTACTCAATTGCGTATTTATCCAACTATTCGATTATCTCTCGTTTTTTCCATGCCGTTGTTGGCAATTTTTCTGCTAGTCTTGAATGGTAACTAGCATTATCCATGACTATGATATAATTTTTTGGAATTAAATCCAACATTTGCTCAAAATATTCTTCAAAAACGTCAGCAATCATTTGCTCGTGGTAATCTTTGGTTGATTTTGAGGCAAAACCTAATAATCCACCATTGACAAAACCGTATTCGTTTCCAATATGGGTTATTATGAGTCTGCGTCCTTTTCCAATGGGATTATTGTTTATTCCAGTAGATACACCTTCGATGAATGCCTGACGGGAACTTTTCACATTTGTATCAACCCATAGATATGGTACAGTATGACCTTCATTTAGCCAAGTCTCGTCCAAATAAAAAATTGTTTTCCCTTCTTCTCGGTACTTTTTAATAGTTCGTAGATAATCTCGTCTCCAACATACAATGTAATCTTTTTAATTAAAACGGATTTTCTTCTATTCTTTTGCTAACGAAATCCCATCTCTCTCAATAGTCTCCATAATTTCTTGTTGCTTATGATTGGTAACTCTTCGTTTTCTCTAATTAATGTTTGGATTTTGTCCAATGTTGGATATTATTTGTTAAAAAAAATGAGTGGACGCTGCGTCTTATCATGTTTTTATGTATTTCTTCAATTTCCAAGGGTTTACTCCCTCCACTCTTCTTGGGAGATGAAACAGTTCCTCCTTTTCTTTATTTTAGGAATCTATAAATTGTTGCTTTTTCAACCCCTGTCATATTTGATTACATGTTAACGATTTCACGAACATTACTTAAAGGGCGTTGATGTACAAGTGCATCGTGTACATTTAATATTATATTTTTCTCTCTTAGACTGAAGGCACCTTTAAAACTACACTTCACTTAACCGGGATAAAACCTGTTGTCAACGTCATTTTTAAATACAAATAACAAAATATTGACACCAAAAACGTAGGTAGGTAAGACATGAACAATGTACATCTACAAACTAAATGGAAGATGCAAACAATTTTTAATTTATATTATTGGCATAAGCTGTAATGTGGCATAAAAACTACTTAAACTATCATTAGTGAAGCCTTATCAGTAATTCCAGGTAATCGTTCAAAGAAGGTATTCTTTTTGTGTCAGGCGATAACTTGTATAGAAAACAATAATCACCTTTAAATTACTGTTTACATTAATTTATTTCGTGAAACATTGAATTCTCTCGTTAATTACCCGTGTATAATTAACAATAATCGTGTGGCATATATACCGACGTTTTTTACGCACAAAAAAGGTATAGTGAGATTAGTGGACACTTATTTTACAGAAGATTTTTTAAAAGATAATGAGTTGTTGACGGCATCTTAAAATATTAATTTTTTTTATTTATTTCAAAACAAGTATAGGGTGACGCATATGGTTTTTTGACCTGTTGAGGATTTGCATACATAATGTGCTATGAATATGATGGAAAAAACTATAGTAGTATCAAAAGCAAATCTTTCTGTAATACTGATGGACTATCCATAAAAAATTTTTTAAATCTCTCAAAAAATATGTTGGATTGATTCCAATTTCAATGATTAATTTGAAAAAAGTATATTTCCAAAGTGCCTAAAGACAGCCATTATTATTCTTCTTCATACGGGTGGTGAAAAATCGAATGTCTGCAACTATAGACCTATTGCTTTACTAACGGACATATCCAAAATTATTGAGAGACTTATAAAAACCCGACTTATGTCCTTTCTCTTTGAAAACAACATTTTTTCACGAACTGACGCGAAGTCAGTTCGGCTTTTTATCTATGTATTTTTTATCTGTAATGTACCAGTGATGCAGTGATGTTTTCTGTACTACATGAGTTCTATCAAGCACTAAACAATAATCTTTACACTGCCACTGTTTTTTGTGACTATGCCAATGCTTTTGATTTTATAAATCACGACATTTTGATATAAAAACTAAATGTCTACGGAATTCGGGGTAATGCTTTAAATTGGTTCCAATCTTACTTGAGGAATAGGAAACAACTAGTTAGAGCAAATGATACTGACTCTAATTGTTTGCGACCTACTCCTCTCTTGCCTTCAATCTTTCCCTGATTGCCTGATTGCGTATTTTTTTCCTCTCAGAATATGGCCGAGGTATCCAATTTTTCGTACCTTGATCATATTGAGTAGTTCTCTCTCAGTATTTGCCTTTCTTAAGTCTTCCTCGTTTCTTACCCTATCTGTCCATGGTATGCGGAACATTCTTCGCAAGGTCCACATTTCGAAGGCTTCCAACTTATTAACGGAAGGTACTCTTAACGTCCATGTTTCTATACCGTATAGTAATATGGACCATAAATAGCATTTAACCATCCTGTAGCGGAGATTGAAGGAAAGATTGCGGTTACATAGTAGCGGTTTAAATTTGATAAAAGCTTGTCTTGCTTGTTCTGTACTGCATTTTATTTCTTGTTGAGGATCCCATTGGTCATTTATCATCATTCCCAAATATTTAAATGTTTTCACTTGATCGATTGGAGTATTATCTACTTGCAGTTGTAGTCTTAAAAGTGCGTTTTTTCTTATTGCCATGCATTTAGTTTTTCCAGCATTTATCTTCAAGCCATATATTTTTCCTACGGTGTTTATTTTATTTAACATCAACTGCATATCATGTTCGTTGTCTGTTCTTATCGCGGTGTCGTCGGCGTAACGAATGTTATTTATCGGGAACCCGTTTACCTTTATTCCACACTCAGAGCCTTCCAGTGCCTCTGCAAAAATGTTCTCCACATAGAGATTGAAAAGCATAGGAGACAAAATACACCCCTGTCACACCCCTCTTAAAATTTCAAATTCTTCTGTGTTGATTGATTTGTTTAGTCTCACTCATGTTTTTTGATTCCAATAGAGATTCTGGATAACTCTTATATCTTTCTCGTCAATGTTAGCGGTGTGTAACATTTTTATCATTGCGTCATGTTTTACGGTGTAAAACGCTTTTTTATAATCGGGGAATGTTATGACTATATCCTTTCGTTGATCCATACAGTTTTGTACAAGCGTATTCAAGCAGAAAGCTGCTTCACGTGTACTCAGTCCGCTCTTAAAACCAAATTGTGTCTCACTGCTTAGATCTTCCAGCTTTCTGAACATTCTTGTGTGAAGGATGCGAAGAAACACCTTAAGCAAATGACTCATTAAACCTATCAGTCTGTGGTCTTTGCATTTTGTCGCTCTTTGTGATTTAGGGATCGTTATAAAGGTTGAATAAAGCCAATCCGTTAGAATGTGGCCGGTGTTACATATGGCATTGAAAATTGTTACCAGCATGTCGATGTTATCATCTTCCAACATTTTTATGGCTTTCGTAGTAATTCCATCCGGTCCAGGGGCTTTTTCTAGTTTTGCTACTTTTATATCGTACTCCATCTCGGCAAAATGCACAATAATAAATCTTTATTTTGACTTATTAACAAGCCACTCACTACTACACTATTTTACAATTTATATTACTAAAACGCACGAGAAAATAGAGACAATTCTTCTTTAAAAATGCAAAATGTGTTTAAATTTAATTTGTTTGAACGGCGGTCAGAGAATGAATCAATCTCAATGTATATTTCTTTCAATTAATAGGTAACCTTTTACAAAATGGGTCTGTCTTTAAAATTATCGCAAAGTCTCAATATCCCTATAGCTTAGTATGCGTTTTTATCACAACGGCGTTTATTTTTAAATAAGTCTATATCGCTCGATAGTGGCGCCTTTGTCAGTGAAATTTTGACTGATTACGAGCGGCAATTAAATTAGAAACAAAATATGTTGATATTTCAACAAAACTTTTAAAATTCTAGAGTAACTAAACGATAGGTAGAAAAAATATATTCAAATACCTGATTTAATCTAAATAGATAAAGTTTTATATCGAAGGCGAAATTATTTACGAAAAATAAGAGATTAAAACAGGAACTTATTTTATTTGGACAAAATGGACGACTACTTTTTTATCTAACTTTTATATGATATAATTTGGCTCACCATTCTCCATTTTTTATAAATACCAGATCCTTTTAACCGAGATTTAAACGGTTTGGCCTGACAGTAAATAAAAAACAGAAATTGTTACATAAAACACCAATGCACATTAATTACAGCAGTAGTATTTTTCTCTTAATCCCCTGTTATTTACGATGACCATTGGTGTTGAAAATAGATCGAAGGGCAACCAAAATTCCTCTGGATTTGTGGGTTTTCGACCGGTGGCCTGTCGGTCTGCATATCGGTCGATAGCAACACACATAAACTAGATGTTCTATGGACAATTGTCGATTGCGGAAATGTGCGAGTAATTCACCATACCACTATCAAATATAGTCAAGCGGAATAATCAATCAGTTGACATTTCGTCCTTGATTAGGTCACAAACTTCCGTGTAGGGGTATATACGCTGTTATATTCGGATATACACTGAATGATAATTTTACAGATTAAAAAAAAAAATCAGTTTTTAAAAGTCAATACTTTGTGGAATATTAATTTATTTTAAATTTTCAATTAAACGGCTTTTGCCAGACAGAACTTCATGCACCGACACGTGATTTTCTGCTAAACGATTTTTGTTGTAAAAAAGAAATGTATTTTACTTTAACGAATATTCAAGCCACTAAACTCTAATTTCACTATTTGGGAGAGTGATTCATCGTTTGAAGGCGTAGAAGTGGGGAAAGACGTATGAAAATCCAGTGGCGTACACTCACTTTTATTTCAACGTTAATTATATTATATTATTTAAATATTATTGTTCAAAATAGGCCACAATATATTTATCTGCAGGTTTTTACTGAAGTTTTCATCTCTATATCCAAAGACCGTTTTCAAAGATATAAATTATAGTTATATTTATTTTATTTATTTATTATTAAATATGTATATAATCTTATATTATTTATTTTCCTTTTTTTTTCTTAACTTTAAAAACGGTCTTTGCAATAGAGATCGAAACGTCAATAAAATAAACATGTAAATAGATGTATTGTGGCTTATTTCTCCGTAAAAATACGGAATGCCACAAGCAAAATGCCACAGAAAAATAAATATTGCTATCATTTGTATATTTGAAAACGATCTCTTTATATAGAGACCGAAACATCAGTAAATTAAACCTATAAATAAATATTTTGTGGCTTATTCCATACAGTCTCCTAAAAATAGAGAATGCCACAAACAAAAAGCTATAAAAAACAAGTAATTTTGCAGAAAGCTTACTGAAGCCACCCGGTTGTCGCAGAAGTTACGCTATAACGTCTTTTGACGTGACCCGTCCTTAAAGAGTTACACAATGAAATTTTTTTAAAACAAATTTTAAGACAGTTTCCACACCACACCAGAGGTATGTCTTGTGGCACGTTACTTTTTTTAAATGGGTGTTCGCCAAGAGCCATTAAATAAAATAAACAAGACACTTAAACAGTATAAAACAAAATAAAATTCTATAAAAACAAAATAAAAATAATTTTTGATATAACAAAACATTGTACTATTCTATTTAAACACAAACACTATACACAAATTACTATGTTCTTCTCGTTTTTTTTTGTTTTGATTTTTTTATGCTGATGTTCCTACTAAACTATTAGAAAATATTATTCGCTGTCTAAATCTGAAGATGCAGTGCTGCTATCGCTGTCATTATCTTCACCTGGTGTAATTGAAGACCTTATTGCAACATAATGGTAAGCCACAATTTTACAGAATTATATTTTATTGCATTACGTATTTAAAGAAACCTATGTTAAGCCACACAAAAATTATTTGGTAATTAGTGCAATAGATGGCGGAGTTATTGATGAATCGTGTTTATGCAATCGTCCGTTTCTGTTCACTTTTTCGCGTAAACCGTGGGAAGCCACATCAAAATGGCGTCGACATCAGGTGCACGTGCTGAATTAAGAGCGGTTTTAAGCGAAAATAGCTCTTTAAATGTAAATTTTATTGATGATAGTGATGATAGTATAGCAGATAAAGACTTTAGGACCAGTAGCGATGATTTTTCGTCTCAATCTAGCGAGGTAAGCTTTTTTTTCTGATTTTTTGGCTTACCATGTTTTTGTACAAAAATATTTCGTGTATATTACATGGAAAAATATGGTATGCCATGTGGCTTATCGAGTTGTTGATATAAAAATTCTGAAATATTCGCAAATTCTAGAGTCTAATGCAATCATTTTTTGTTGTATTTTAGGATGAATTACAGGAACCAATATTAAGGCTTTTTAAAAATAAGGAGGTAAATCCAGGGAAGAGAAAACCAACAAGATGGAGACAAAGAAATGAGGAACACTATGATCGAAATGACAGAAAAAGAAGTAGTAATTCTGGACAGCAGTATACTTCGAAGAAAACCAAGACGATTTTTAGTTCACGTGAAATTGGCGAACCGTGTGAATGTAAAAATAAATGTAGGGAGAAACTGCAAGGTAATCATGAACATTTATTTAAGAAATTTTGGGAGTTGGGCTCATTCGACTTTCAAAATAGCTATCTCTTTGGGTGTATCAGAGTAAAAAATAAGAATAGATCGTATAAGAAAAAACAAAAACGCAACATTTCGAGAAGAAAATTTACCGCTGAATATTTGGTTAATATAGGGGAGATGGAAATTAAAGTATGCAAGACTGAATTCCTAAGTGTTCATGGTCTTCAAAAATCTCGTGGAAGAATTGAAAATATTTTTAAAATGAAGTCACTCGAGGCTATGGTTCCTATTCCTGATAAAAGAGGTAAGCACACAAACAGACCTAATAAACATTCAGAGGAACAGATTCAATCAGTCAAAACTCATATTGAATCCATTCCCAAATACCAAAGTCACTATAGCAGAGCCAAAAATATAAAAAAAGAATATCTGAACTGTGATATGACAATTACAGGACTATATACAGATTTTTATGTGCCATGGTGTAGAGAAATGAATATTACGCCAGTTAAAGAAAGTGCGTACAGAAAAATATTTTGTACTTATTATAACATAGGGTTTAAATTACCTCGTTCTGATACGTGTAAGACTTGTGATGAGACGACTATTCAAATTCAGGCATCAAAAGACGTTAATAACGAAGAACAAGAAAAAGAGCTAAGTATTTTCTTAAACGTACATATTGCTCGAGCTGACGCAATGCAAACTTTGCTAAAAACTGAAAAAAACGAATGTGTTACAAACAAATCAAAATTGGTAATCTCGTTTGACTTACAGCAAAGTATGCCGCTGCCAAAATTAACCACCGGTCCTGCATTTTACTGCAGAAAACTGTGGCTTTATAACTTAGGGATTCACGACTGTACCAATGATAAAGGACACATGTACTTATGGACCGAAGATCAAGCTAAGCGTGGAGCAGATGAGGTTATTTCTGTTGTGATGAAATTTTTGAAGAACAAGTCAGATTATGACGAACTCGTTGTTTTTACCGATAACTGTCCTGGTCAGAACAAGAATTGGCAGTTAATTGCTTTTTGGTTGCAGTTAGTCAGGGAAAAGAAATTTAAACAAATAACGTATCACTTTCTGGTTAGTGGTCATTCTGTTATGCCATCAGACCGAGATTTTGCTCAAATTGAGAAGCGTCAGAGAAACCGTGCTCCCATTATTTATTCGCCAGAAGGTTGGGTAGATATTATTACCAAAGCAAATAAAAAGAATCCTTTTGTTGTTACCCAGATGACCCAAATTGATTTTTACAGTTTTGAACCTCTTCTCAATAATATTAATAAAAATGCACGTTTTCCGGACAAGCAGAGCTTAAATTTTGCAAAAATATACAGCTTTCAATTTAAATCAGAAAAAGTGGGGTCAATTTTTGTCAAACACACTGTCAATGGAGACTATCAAGAAGTTAATATCTTAAGGAAAGGCAGACCTGTAACAATAGAGTTGTCAAACATTCTCAAGAAATATAACGAGCCTCTGAAAATTGCGAAAAATAAACTGGAAAATATAAAAAGCTTGTTACCTTATATTCCGCCAGTCTACCATACTTTTTATAATCAGTTAAACGAAGCTTCTGACTATGTGAATGAAGAAGTGGACATTGTAGAAACATAACTTAGTTTATTTTTTTGTGTTACGATTTTTTTAATTTAAGAATATGTTAAGCCACATTTTTTTCGAATAAACATCTTTTTTATGTAAATATGTGTTTTTTTATGTGAAATAATAAATGCACATGGAATTTAATAAATAACATAATTAAATAACAAGCGTTAAGGTTTGTACATTTCAAGCAATATTTTCTAGATTTTTTTAAAACTTTAAACATCAATATCTCTGTTTTATTATTTTGTGGCTTACCACTATTTTGCAAGAAGCTCTTCAATTATAATTGGCTCTAGTAAAACTTCGACATAAGTGTCAAGTTCCCACATACGATGTTCTTCTTTAATTATGTGGCCTGTACATTTAGCCCATTTCTCTGGAGTTACATGGAGGATTGCTTGAATCAAAAGTTCCTTAACTTCGTTTAATTTGAACGTTTTGTTATTGCGTGCTACTTCTCCTTTCACTTGCGCCCAGATAAGTTCAATGGGATTAGGTTCGCACTGATAAGGTGGTAAACGCAGAACTTTGACACATTAATCTTTTGCAGTTTCATCCACAGCATATTTAATATATTTACTTTTCCTTAACCGTGCAATGTCAAGTAGTTGAATTTTGAGCATTGATTCTTCGTATGCAATCTCCTTTTCTGTAAGCCATTATTGAATCCTCCCTTTCCGCCATGCCGTCATCGGTAATTATTCTAGTCTGCGGCTATGATATGGCGCATTGTCCATAACAACCACAGAACCAGGTTCCAATTTTGGTACGATTCTCTTAAACCAGCGCTCAAATACTTCGGAAGTCATTTCTTCATAATAATCACCTGTTTTTTTCGACTCAAATTGAAGCAAACCATCATCAAGGAACCCTCTATCACTTCCTATATGGGTGATGATTAAACGCCGTCCCTTTCCTGATGGAGTTTTTAATCCTGTAGACCAGCCTTCTATAAATGCTTCGTGTTTACTTTTGACATTTAAATCTTGCCAAACTTTTCCAGCTGTATGACTTTCGTTAATCCAGGTTTCATCCAAATAATATATTTTGCGTCCAGTGCTGCGAATTTTTTGTATTTCTTCTAAATATTTTCTTCTCCACAGAATAATTTCATTTTTTTTAATAGCATACTTTTTCTGTTGCGTTTTACATATCGAAAGTTCATTTCGCGCATGGTTCTGATTAAGATTCTACGAGATATCTTGGGTAAAGAGTCATCGTTTTCGAGCTCTTGAGAAATTATTTTTAGTGTTGGAATTTCACTCCGAAAATAAAATGAATGAATTTTTCGACGTATAATATTCCTTGTCTCGTCATCCAAAACAATACTTTTCCTACCTCTAGTTTTACCTTTTTCTTGCTTTTTATTTTCCGATGTATTTTAAGTACACGATAAATACAGCTAACGGATACTTTTGTTAAACTGCTACAAATGTCGACCGCATGGCTAACATTTAATGCCATTTTTCTGCCGACAATTCCTTCATAAACGTTTCGTATCATTACCTTCTCTTCGGACGTTAACATTTTTCGTCTCTTTTGCGGCTTTTCATTTTTGAAATCAACATCAGAATTTTGCTGTCTTCTCTTGGAACAACTCGGTTTTTCGTCCATTGTATTTCAATAATGACAATAATCACAGAATATAACAAAAATTTACTATAAAACTACAAACTATAACACTCTTATTATCAATAACACGTTTTATCAATACTACAATACAGTATTGATAAAACAGTATTGACAACAATAAGTTTACAAACTTATCACATAAAATATACTCACAAAATGCAACACACGCACTACCCATAGAAACGCTAATGTAAATGAACCATCGTTGATGTCTTAATTGACATTTCTTCGGCGAAAAGGTAATAAAAACTAGTTTTACGGCTATGTCTGGGTCTGAATTGTAAAACGGAGTTTCCTCGCTAATTCCAACGTTGCCAAACGATTGAAAAATAATGTTTTAAAATATCGATTTTTATTTTATAAATTTAAATATGTAACGAAACGGAATATATAAATAAAATTTATTTCATTACAATTTTGTGCTTAATTTTTACTATTGAAAAAATCATGTTTTGTGGTATTTTTATGACGGTGATAATCGCTGCGTGTAAGAATACAGGTTCTGTATAACCATTATTACTACTTGTGAACAAGAATTGGCTACACTGTACGACAACTTCTGGTCAAGTGTCCTAGAGAAGCACAAATAAATAGGCACAAATAAATGAGAAAACAGGCAGTTTTCGAGGGCCTTACAGAGCTACGAGAGCCGTACATTTAAATTTGAGGATATTCGGCGTTTAAACTATGAAATCACTCTTCTAAATTGAGGATTTCTACTATAGGTTGTTTTTAGCAACATCTACTCAAAATACAAAACATTAACCCAATAATGCCTAGAAACTGAAAATACCAAAATCTTTTAGTAGTTGCTTTTAATTATGATTATCATTATACAGATCACGACATTGTTTTATTGACCATACAACACAATGGCAATCGCTGTGACATGTTACACGTTTTCACTTCTATATTCATTTCGCAGTAGGTACGAATTGTCGTAATGGTCACATTGACATTAAAAATTTCAAACGAAGTTCTGAAAGAATAAACAAATAATTAATAAAATGCCTATTAAGTTGTATACCGTCCAAGAAAAAGTGCAACTTGTAACATGGTACTTTCAGGGTCATTTGCTGCGTAAAATAAATGATTTATTTATTGTTGCCTTCGAAAATAGACCTTCACCAAGTGTTACAACAGTTTAAAACACCATTAAACATTTTCAAACTTCAGGATGTGTAAACAGTTGTAAAAAGTGTCATGAAGGTAATGAACCACTTGTTAGCCTTTGAGGAGGAGCGTCAAAATAGGGATGTTGATATTTATGCTTTTGTGGAAGCTAGTGAACCCTGCAATAGTGTATAAATTGCTAGGGAAGTTAACGTGAATGGTCGAACTGAGAACAAAAAGATTATGTTTAATTTATTTTCTAATTAGGAATAAATAGTTTTTGTTTCATCATATTCTTTTCTTGTTAATATTATAATTTTTCTTAAGTTAGGCAATAATTATTGATTTAGTACAAACAAAAATAGAGAGTAAAAACTAATACCAGTATAAAGAATAAAAGAAGAATAAAACATGAGAATATAAAAATAAACTCCGTTGATTAAAAGAAAATGAAGCAGAAATAAATGGATTTAATCAAAGTAACCAATAGATAAAAACTGAAAATATTGAAATGAAGCAGGAACTAAACATAATGAAGACTATCATAAAACAGCTTGAGAAAGAAAGAAAAGCTAAAAATGTGTACGAGTGTATGACTAATTTCATGGAAACGTAAAATTAAAAAGTTTCAATTGATTGTTATAATATACTAATTTAATACTTGGCGACCCACAGCTTTTTACATTTTTTAAAATAAAGTATTACTACTACTTAATACTTAGTACCCTGTCGATAAATAAATTTAAAATCAAAGAAGTATATACCTGTATTTACTAGTTATTTTAAACAAAAGCTAGATGATTTATTTTTAATCACTATGGACCGTTTTACATTTCCTCTTGAAGGTTTTTTTCCATGGTAACACTTACGGTTGCTTAACATAAATAGTAGAAATGATTACAAGTGCTTGCTGAATATAGATACGTGAACGCACAGGTGCATATCTATGTCCTTTTAAATGTATTAGCACTTATTATATACGAGCCCCTACCCATATCAGTTGGCCCACCTAGGGAATTTGTAGTTTAAGTCGATTACCATAAACAAATTATACTCTGCATGTTTTTATAAGTTCCCATATTAATTAATATGGCATTTTTATTAATATTTATTAAAAACATTATACTTATAGTAGTTTAACACTTATTATTAATAATAAACACTTTATTACACTTATATGAACATGTAACTTTGTACCTGTATCAGAAAGGATGCTCTTAGTTCAGCTAAACACAACTCCCATAAAAACAAACATTATTCAAGTATACGCTCCTACAGCGGACGCCCCAGAAGAAATCATAGAAGAATTTTACAATGACCTTACTAATATTGTCAAAAGGGCTCGGAAAAACGAAATAATACTAATAATGGGAGACTTTAATGCCAAAGTTGGCAAAGGACAAAGTGGAAATTTAGTGGGATCCTTTGGTCTAGGGGAACGTAATGAACGCGGAGACCGTTTGATTGAATTTGCAACTGAAGAACAGCTCGTAGTGACAAACACCTTTTATGATCTTCCTCCAAGACGACTATTTACGTGGAAATCTCCCGAGGATACTCCAGATCACACAGTACGAAATCAAATAGACTATATTCTTATTAACAAACGATTTAGAAACTCTATAACATCTGTTAAAGTTAAAGCGTACCCGGGATCCGACATAAATTCGGACCACAATCCACTTATCGCCAAAATGAAACTTAGTTTAAAGAAAGTTCAAAGACCAAAAATTATGAAGTACTATATTAACCAACTGAAAAATAAAACAGTAAAGGAAAAGGTACAAAAACGCCTAAAAGAAAAAACGTAGGCTCGTACAGAAAAATTATGGGCTCGTACAGAAACAGATAACACAGATGTAGAACTAGAAAATTTGCACAAACTAAGTCAAGAAATAACAGAGAAATACTTAAAACCTGAAAGAACAAATAAAAAGGAATGGATGACGGAGGAGATTCTATGTATGATGGAAGACAGAAGAAACGCTAAAGATAATAAAAATTATTACAACAACATAAATAACGAAATAAAAAGGGCTATTAAAATAGCAAAAGAAAATTGGTTTAGCTCGAAGTGTACAGAGATAAAGTCATTACAACAAAAACATGATTCATTTAACCTCCATAAAAAGATTAAAGAAGCGGCAGGCTTATATAAACACAAGAACACTGGATTCCTGATAGATAATCAGGGAAACATAGTACTGGAAATAGAGCATAAAAGAGATATTTGGATTAAATACGTGGAAAAAACTTTTGAAGATATACGAAGTAACACTGGTATTACAACAAACACCAATTGCGAATCTGGACCACCATTTACAGTCGAAGAAGTAAAATATGCCATCAAAAGCACCAAAGATGGTAAAGCAGTAGGCCCTGATAATTTTCACTCAGAATTCCTAAAACTTATGGACTATGATGGCATAAAATGGATGACAAATATATTTAACAATATATATGATACAGGCATAATTCCCCAAAAATGGTTAGTGTCAACTTTTATAAATCTTCCAAAAAAACCCAATGCAAGAAAGTGCGAAGACTATAGAATTATAAGCCTTATGAGCCATTTACTTAAAATATTTCTAAAGGTCATTCACAAAAGAATATATACAAAATGTGAGGAACAACTAACAAACAAGAACACAATTCGGATTTCGTGATGCTCTGGGAACACGGGAGGCCCTTTTTGCTGTACATGTGCTATTTCAGAGATGCAGTGATGTGAATTGTGACATATACGTATGCTTTATAGATTACCAGAAGGCATTTGACAGAGTAAAACATGATAAATTAATGACTCTAATGCAAGAAATTATAATTGACAACAAAGATCTTAGAATTATCAGAAACATTTACTACAATCAAACGGCCAAAATCAAAATAGAAGACCAGTTAACTGATAAAATTGCAATAGAACGTGGAGTACGACAGGGCTGTATTTTGTCTCCATTGTTGTTCAATATTTATTCTGAATGGGTATTCAAGAAAGCTTTAGACGGTTGTGCGAAAGGAATACTAATAAACGGTGAATGGTTGAATAACATTAGATATGCAGATGACACTATAGTTTTTGCCGATAATCTAAATGACTTACAGATATTAACAAATCGCATAACAGAAGTCAGCAACAGATACGGACTAGCTCTTAACATAAAGAAAACCAAATTTATGACAATTAGTAAAAAACCAATACTAAACGCTCAACTTAAAATCAACCAACAGAATATCGAAAGAGTCGAGCAATATACATATCTAGGCACCAATTTAAATAGCCAATGGGACCACTCAATAGAAATTAAACAGCGAATAATAAAAGCAAAAGCAGCATTCGTTAGAATGAGAACCATTTTCAACAGTCGAGACATATCATTAGAAACAAAATGCCGTCTGTTGAACTGCTACATATTCACAGTTCTGCTCTACGGAATGGAAGCGTGGACACTGACTGTTGCATCTATGAATCGGCTCGAAGCTTACGAAATGTGGTGTTATAGGCGCATCTTACGTATATCCTGGGTTGACAGAGTTACTAATGTGGAGGTCCTGCGTAAAATGGGTAAAGAATGTGAAATTCTCATGACCGTCAAAACTAAAAAGTTGGAATATCTAGGACATGTAATGAGAAATCAAGAACGCTACGGCTTTCTCCAGCTGATTCTCCAAGGGAAGGTAAATGGTAAGAGAGGACCAGGAAGAAGACGCATTTCCTGGCTTCAAAATTTACGAAAGTGGTATAACACGACTACCACTGAACTGTTCCGCGCTGCAATAAACAAAGTAAAGATAGCCGTGATGATCGCCAACATCCGGAACGGATAGGCACTTTAAGAAGAAGAAGATATGAACATACGTTGATTTTTTCATAATAACGTGAAATCCAGCAGATCAAAGGGCATTAAGACGCATTATAGTGAAAAATTGACGAGCAAATTATATGGAGTTAAGCGTTTTATGGAGTGACGTTATTGGAAGACACGTTTCTAGATCAACCAAAGTAAACTTTATATTTATTATTTATTTTTTTCAATTATAAAACTTACTTTGTAAGTACCAAATCCTAATTTGTGGGCCTTTCACCGAGAGACCCACACCGATTTTAATAAATTTATTAATTTAATTTTAATAAATTTTATTATATTTTAGGCTAAGAAAAAGCCAGTTTTACCATTTTAACAAAAGAAAAAGAGACTAAGATGGCCAAAAAAACATAAAGATTAGATTCAATACAATGGAGTGATGAGTCCAGATTTCAAGTGTGTGTTGGAGACAGTAGGAGTCGCGTCATTCGCAGGAAAAATGAAGCTTTCCATTCCGACTGTCCGAATTTACAAAGTGTGGACAATTTACATTTTATCGATGGGATTGTAAACACCTACAAATATTTGAATATTTTAGAAATCTCTTTTACCAATTATGGAACACCGTTTAACATCAGTGGAAGGTCTTCTAACAGGACGGCGTAGATTGTCATACCTCAAAAAAGAGTTTAAAATGGATTGAAGACCATCGCATACCACTTCTGGAATGGGTTGATAACATTCTTGACTTGTCCCCGATAGAGACTTTGTGGAGCGAAATGAAAAATGCTTTGAGAAAACATCCTGCTAGGTCCGTCAACGAATTGAAGAAAACTTGCAAAAAATATGGGATTCGTTTACATTAGAATTTTTTCAAAACTTAGTAAAAACTATGCTTTAAAGAATTGTGGATGTTACTAAAAATAAAGAAGATGTAACTCAGTGGTAAACTTTCACATTTTTTTTGTTAATATTACATATTCTATGCGTTTTTTCAAATTTATTATTATTCCGGTTAATCAATAGTTTTCATTACGTTATAAAATATTTTCTATAATTAGGAAAGCCAAAAACGTTGTTAAATGCATTAAAACTTCTAAAATTTACCCTACGCTTTTAGTTATGTTCTCTAAAATTTTATTTTCTTATTAATCTAACGTTGGGCCAACTGATATGGAAAGGGGCTCGTATACTATAAGACAATACCTAAAAATCTAAAATTCTATTTAATTTAGAATGCAATATTACTTAAAAACGTAAGATTCTAAACGTTTCCTTATGTTATAGTTATAATACAAATAGATATACAGTGATGAGTGTCTTACCACCCGGCTTTTTAACGTAAGAGATAGAAAACACAGTTACCTTGTGAAATAAAAAGAGATGAAACTCGTAGAGGTGAGAAATAATCGGAGAAACCTATAATTTATATTACATTACATTATCACTAGCGATAGTCTCACACCTTTAGACGTTAGCTTCGAGCTAAATCACCTCGGTCATAATTATTATGAGTAACGTCGAATGTGTGACGTATTTCCATTTTTTAATTTCGCATAAAGTAAAAACTGATTGACCACAATAAAGCAAAAATGTGAATAAAATAATTTAATTAATAGTGATTATTTAATCTAAAGTTTTAAATTATTAACCAAGAATAATTTCTACTATGATTTGAGGAGTTTCATACCCTCTTGTGACAGAATAATTATAAATCCTTCGTGGATTAGTGGTAAGAATTCGACATTGCGACACATGCATCGCAGACGATTAGAGTTCAAAACCCACATGTGATTTTCTTTTTTTTTTTAATAATTTGAAATTATTCAAAGATCGCTTTGCTTTGAATCAATAAACATTTATGTCAGTCGTTACTAGTATTAGAAGTGTTTAAAGTTAAAACAAAAAATCTTATTGACAAAACAGTACCGTCGTACTTTCGAAAATAAAGTAAAAATTCTTCAAAATTAAAAGAACTTTTAAAGAATGTTTAAATAAGTAAAAATTCTACAAAAATAAAAAAATATTGTAAATAAACGTATTTACAATATGTTCAAATAAGCCTTCATTAGCAGCAGAACAATAACCCAAACTGTCACTAAAGAATTATAAAAGTCTGATGGATCAGAGTTCAAGGCACGATGTTCTCATCGTTATATCTCTCATATAGTTTGGACTTGATATATCCCCAAATAAAAAAATCACAAGGTGCAAGATCGCAGGCCAAAAAATATCTCCGTGGCCACTAATCAATCGATTAGGAAAAGTCGCACTGAGATATTTACTGACGATGCGAGAATTATGTGCAGGACAACCATCGTGTTGAAACCATATGGAATCGAAAGTTATTGGTAAATTACGAAGGGCTGGGACAATTTCATTTTGCAGAAGTTCCAAGTATTTCCGCCCAGTCAACATACCGTCTATAAAAAATGGACCAGTGACATGATTCCCTATTATGCATCCACAAACATTTACTTTTCGAAGACACTGGGTACGAGCGACATAAATCTGACGAGGATTTCCTCGAGACCAATACCTAGCATTGATTGCATTGTGACGGCCATGCAATGAAAACGTACATTCATCGGTGAACAAAACGTTCTCTAAAAAATGTTCATCTTGATGTGACATTTCCATTGCAGTTTGACAAAATTCTAAACGTCTATATTGATCCCCAGGGAATTGTTCGTTGGATTTATGAAGTTTATAGGGACGGTATCGATGTCTTTAAAAAATTTCACCTACTATCAATCTTGGAATTCCATATTGTTCTCCGAGACGAGATGTTGATTGGGTAGGATTTTGCTCAATACTTGCACAAATTAAAGTGTCCCTTAGTTCCAAATCTGGATTTACCTCCCTTTGTCTGCGAACTCCTCTTGAAGCGAACACGGATCCATAAGTAAAAAAATTACGTATAATAGACTGAATTGTTGATCGTGATGGAGCCGGCCTATTTGGAAACATATTTACAAATTGTTGTCTAATCATGTTGTCTGATAATCCATTCACATGCCAGACAACAATTTGCACTTTTTCCTCGACCGTTAAAATCCTTTTCACGAATTTTTTTCTCAATAAAAAGTTTCTGTTTACCGTAAATAACACTTCTCGGTGTGTTATTATTTGATAACTTGAAGGCTTGATGATTTGGTTAGCTATAAAGCAGGTAGCTGTTCACGCGCATCCATTCCAATGTCGTCAATTGTTTTGAAAATCATTACCTGTACAGAGGAATTGATATTAACACTGAGAATTTAGTGATGGACTTGACATTAAACAGTCTTCAATGGATTATTTTCCATTCACAACTGAAGACTGTAAAACTGGAATTGAATTTGAAATATTTTGTATTTCTATTTTATAACATTGGAATAAGAATAAATTGTAAATAATGAGTTTTTCGAAAACTTGTTACCTAATATGTATCATATTTTCTATTATTTTTGATTGGGTAAAACAAAAATTTTACCCTTGGTGTGAATTGAACCCCAGTCTTCTTGTCAATAGACAACGTCTCTAACTAATACTCCAATTTTACATACAATAATTGTTTTCAGACAAAACATACCTACCTTTAGTTTAGTTAAATATTTCAGTTGAGTTATTTTTATTACTAAATAAACTTAAAGATTTATAATTTAAAATCGCTACTAATTAATGTTTTTTACTATAATATATCTTAATATATTTAATCATTTATTCTAACATCAGAAATTATTAAAATAAAATATTTTCGAGGTCATCCGTATAATTATGACTGAAGTCAAACAGACACGTCTAATACTAGCCTTATCTCGTACTATCTCACAACTTAATCTGTCTTCTATCCTTTCCGCTATTTTGCCGGGTGGTAAGACACTCATCACTGTATATTGGTACATGACTTTCTGGTTAAATTTTTAGTTCTATAAATAGATACTTATAGATTATTTCCTCCTTTGTAAATTATCTAATAGATTAATTTTGTTTCAGGTAATTATATTTTTATCATATGATCCAACCCAACTGTAAGTATTTGATGTAACTATTAGTAAAATAAAAAAATATTTATGAACGCAATGCCAACCAGGCAAAAGCAAAAATCAATTTTTAGCCTGAACTATAGATACTATTTTTTCATTGACACTATTAAGCACAAGATTAACGCAACATTTAACCCCGTATTTAACAGTGTATTTTTAGAGATATCCCCAGATATATATTTTTTAATTTCATTATCAATTTTTTTTTGTTCAATATTCTCGTTATCGAGACATATGTAATTATTGATACATTTTGCGTTTTAAATAATACATATTAAATATTAAATAATCAGAAACATTTAAAATTGCTTTGTTGTTTTGCTTTGTATATATTAACAAAAATAAAGGTCAAGTATATGAAAACTGGGTTACTGATTGTATAGTACAACAACTGACCTGTATTTCAGTAGCGGTAATAAAATCCTCTTTTATCGTATAAACTGTCAAATCCCAGAAAGATAAATTACTGCTTCCGATTGTCCAAAATATCCGATGCAATTCACGTGCTGATTTCGAATTTCGAAAATTCGTACGCTATGTGGTAACTAGTATAAAATACAAAGAGAAATCGAATCTTCTGTCCAGGGCTTTTGCTGGATACATAGCACCGTTTAAACATTTGATTTGATTGGACATTAATCCAATCAGGGCATTATATCGTTATTGAATAACGCTGGCCATGAACATTGATCGGTAAGTCAAACGCTTTTAAAATAGTCTGGTAGATTATTGAAAACTTTTATCTGATGGATACAATTTGTCCTTTAGTGTTCCCAAAAAATTATTTAATTAATAAGTAGACGAACACTATAGAGTTAAAGAATTGGCATGTCTATAACCACGATATCAACCGACTACATTATAGGACACAGACAGAAAAAGAATAATAAACATATAAATCAAAAATTAAAAATGTAGAAAATATTTATTCAGGAGCTTTTTAATATAGACTAAGAAACCACCAAACGTACATCTGAGGATAAAGGCCCCGAAGTAACAAAGAAAGAAGTCAGCTGTCGGTTATTCTATTTGTGATATATAAAGCTATGTTGTAGCTAACGTGAAATTTTATTGTCTTCAAATCACCGATAAACCTAAACATTTTTATTTATCTTCCACTACGATATAGTCCCCATACCTTTCATTACTCTACAAATTGTAAATTCCTAGCACGACAAATTGCGGTCGTTTCTCTTCTTATTGCTAACAGAGGACGTGCACTTTTAGTAAACTAGGTGTTACTTATCCTAATACTCTTTTATTTTTCGTGATCGTAACAGTAGGGCGGATCGATAATCGCAAAATTTAAAAAAAAATTGATTTGGAATACTCACCAAAAGTTACCTTTAGTAACGGTAATAAACAAGTATTACTACGACTTTTGGATAAAATTACACCCTTTTGTCCTCAACAGGCTTTTGAAAAACGAAAAAAATGGTTTTTCACACAAAATGGGACATTATTAACACAAACCTGGTCCTGGCGGTCGTGTCATAAAATATGAGTTCTTCAAATATACGTTATACTATTATTAGACTATAGGCAAATATGCAAATAAAAAACTATGACATATGCGCATAAATATGCAGTATTTTATGCAAAATATGCATATTTATCTAGAAAATATGCATGTAATAAATAATATTTACAATATTTTCTTATTTACAAAAATACTTACAATATTATAAAAACATAACATATACAATGTTCGGGTGCATATATAATGATACTGCTATTAAGTATCTATTGGAAAATCTGATAAAAGAACAAATACCTCTTCCTCAGTGTCAATCTTCCATTTTATATATCTCTCGTCATAATATTAGGTTTGACCAAATTTTTTGGGAATATTTAAAAAGAACTAAAAGAAAAATTTAGGATGGAATGTGTAATGTGAATGTATAAATCTAGCTTTGTTCCCTCTGTCTATCCTTATGTTATATAGTTACCTCCTAGCCGTTGCCTGTCTTGTGTTGTAATAAAGTCGCTATGAAAGACACCTTAGCGTGAAAAGTATTCCTACATTATGTAATCTTTTGTTAGTTCTAAATATTTACTTTAAGTTGGTTAGGGCACTGAATGAAACGAATGAATGTATGGTGTTTTTATCAATCTACTGATTCTTGTGTTACTGACGTTTACATTATATTTTTAATCTACCTCTATGCGAAGTACTATTTTGTTAACAAATGCAATAGGTCAATACAACATTAACAAATTCAAGTAGTCAAATACATTATCGTGGCTGAATGGATCAAGTTATCCAAAGCCATTAATTAAACAAAAAAAAATAACATATACAATTATTTTAACATATAAATATTATTTTGAATTGTGGTGACAATAGATTATCAAAAATGATGTTCAAAATTTTCTAATAAAAACTTATGGCTTCTATCTGAATACATATATTTGTAAATAGAAAAACTTCTTGTGACATCAACTGATGTAACTGGGGAATTTTTCAAATTTACTATAATATATGGTTCTAAATTAAGTGGTTTAGAAAATGTCCCAAGTAGTACTTGAACCACTTCAGAAAGAACCTAGTAACCACTATTTTTTTCCATGGTTACTTTAAATTTTTGAAAAATTTCCTTTACAATAGTACCTTTAACGTTTTGACACAATGACTCAAATTCTTTTATTAAAACTGTACTCTCTAATAATGATAATTTGGAGGATCCTAATTGAGTTATAGTTTTCTGGACAAAACTATAATTTGATTTTATAAATGACAGTTGCTGTTGGAGGATGTTATTTTGGAAGGCTTGCTTAGCTTCCAAAAAAGATTGGCAACTATCATCCGTTAAAAGGCCAACTATTTTTTTTTAATTAACAAAATGATCAACATAAAAATTAGCTGCTTCCAACCATGCTCCCCAACATGTTAAAATGGGTTGCGGTGGCAGTGGAACAGCAGGAAGCATTTCTGTAACATTTTATTCTTACAGGTGATTTCAGAAATACCTTTTTGACGCTCGCTATTAAACTGTTAACTAGTGGAAATTTTTTTCTTACTTCCTCCGCAACTCTGTTTATTCCATGCGCTAAATAAGTATTAAATTTGGATAAAATATTTTTAAATTTTGTCCTGCTTTCACAATATATGGTGCGGCATTTGATAAAATAAGCAATAATTTATCATTAGGCACAGCAGCAGGAAAAAAAAGTTTGCTCATGCTTATTATAGGAACCGTGATATTGTTAGAGCGTTGGTTCCACTTGCTTGCAGGAAATTAAATACGATTTTGGAATAAGGTTTCATCGCTAAGTATACTAATCAATAAGTGCACAATGTATCTTCCTGACGAGTCAGTGGCCTCGTCCACACATATGTAAACGTAATTATTACCTATTTCGGCTTTTATGTTGTGGATAACTGAGAAGTATAACAAATTGACATTATTTCTCTTTAGAGTTCGTTCACTGGGAATGTTTTGTTTGCAATATTTTTTTAAAAAAGAACTAAAATTTTCATTAGATAATTTTGAAAGCTATATATTAGAAGATACGAATGTATAACACAAGTCTTCGTTAAAAGTTTCTTGTTCGGTTTGTTTTTTGGAACTTGACTGAAAGCACTTGGACACTGAAGGTTGATATTTTTCACCGGATGTGGTTTTTACTTTTTTAGCTAAATGTTTCGCGGTTCTGACATGCTGATCTATTTGAAATTTTTTTCAGATGAAATCAAAAAAGAATATAAATATTCTATAGTTGTACCCATTTTTAAAATCTAAGATTGTAGAAATAAACTAAAAATGAACCGTTTTTGCATAACAATTAAAATATTTAAATTAAATGAAACAAAAATCGGTGTAGTAATCTTGAAAATGTCAAGAAATGACTGTGCAAGAAGGAAGAACCCCCAAATATTTACAAGAAGCTCTTGGTCTTTTCTGTTTACGTTTAAAGAAACAATACTGTGAGCATAAATTAAAAGCAATTAATTAATTAAGTCCAATATATGATATGTTTTTTATTTTTACCAAAATTAAAGCAAACTAAGCTATTGTTAGAAAAAAAATATTAGCGACCTTTCAGTAGACTATTGAATGATTTCAATTTTAAATAGGTATAATATTTTTTATCGCAAGGAGTTTAAAAAATGCTTGAAAAAAGAAAAAATACATCGATTTATTGCGAACTAGCCTTGTGTCGCTACTTTTCTTAAACATTATCTCCAATTTTAAAATCTTTGTTTGTACCACCGTGTAAATTTTTAAAATAAAATAAAAAATAATACGTATTTACTTACGGTTTTGCCACAATATGAGCAATAAACTTTATCCATATCCATAGATAGCTCTTTGTAAAGTTTTATCCAAGTTGAAACATTGCTTATTTTCGGCATTTTCAAAGCACAATAATTATTCACAATTAGAAATACACGTTGTTAACGCTTCCAATTTTACAACAAAAGTGAAACCAAGTGAAACTGGCCGTCAAAATAAAAATTTTTACCTAGAGACATAAACTGGCAAACACAAACCCTTAATTCCAGAACAAAACGTAACAAAACTATAAGCCGCTGTCTTTTATTAGTTAGTATAACAAGACTTAAGAATAATTACTCATCTCTACTTTAACCAAACAGCAAAAGTCAGAGTAGGCAAAGAACTTTCAGAGGAAGTAGAGATAAAAAGAGGCGTAAGGTGAGGTTGCATACTCTCCTTATTGTTCAATCTATATTCGAAAGAAATAATTAAAAAATTACTCGAAAATGTAACAATTAGGATAAAAGTCAACGGTAGACCCATCACTAATATCAGATATGCTGATGATACTATACTAATTGCAGAGAATATACAAGACCTACAGACACTTTTAGATAATGTAGTAAATGCTAGTGAGGAAAGCGGAATAACGCTTAATGCACGTTATGAAAGGGAATAAATATGTGTTGCTACAAACCATAATGCAGGGAAAAATACAGGGAAAACGAAGTATTGGAAGAAGACGCATCTCCTTACTCAACAATCTGAGAAAGTGGTATAATTGCAGTTTCGTCGACTTGTTCAGAGCTGCAATCTCAAAAGTGAAAATAGCTGTGATGATTACCAACCTCCTAAGAGGAGACGGTACCTAAAAAAGAAGATACCAAGAATTTTAATACCAAGTGATTATAAACCAAAATTAAATATTGGCATCTTTATGTTATATGTAAGTTTGAATATAAAGATATATAGTTAACACCAAATTTTCAAATTGTATGCACTTTATGGACACTTTTATAAAAATATGCAAAATTTGACATTTTTGCATTTTGTATGCATTATATGCAAAATATGCAATTTGCATATTTGCCT
This sequence comes from Diabrotica undecimpunctata, assembly GCF_040954645.1. Taxonomy (NCBI): domain Eukaryota; kingdom Metazoa; phylum Arthropoda; class Insecta; order Coleoptera; family Chrysomelidae; genus Diabrotica; species Diabrotica undecimpunctata. The sequence continues at coordinate 41,676,242 of NC_092807.1, read as the reverse complement.
AAGTCTAACTATTATACTATTATACGTGTTATTTATGAACAAGGTATAATTTAAAAATTTTCAAACTTGGGGAAGGAACCAACGGTTTTTGAGATATCTAACATACTGCCTGGCAACATTTTAAGTATGTGGCAGAAAGAAGCTTCAATTCATATTTAGAAAACGTGTTTTACAATTAATAAAACTCATCACGACAAGTATTTAAAACTTTTGAGGTATCCGGAAGTTAAGAAAAATGATAGTTACAAAATACGTGTCCAGGGATTTCAAACTGAGAACACTCGTCTGTTTGATAACATCGCTTGCAAAGGGGAAATTTTTGAACAATGTTCTTGCGACAAGAAAAAAAGATACCTGAAATGAACGAGGTTTTTTACTAGATTAAAGAAGGCCTAGAAAAATGAATATTGGAAATATCGATGTTAAGGAAACCTTAAAGCTAGCACATAAGGCCAGAATAATGAAAAAAGAGATGCAAATAAAAGAACAACAATCCGTTTAACACGAAAGAAGCATTAACTAATCAAGAAAGTGAAAGCTAGAAACTGATATAAAAATAGATCATGAATTGCCTTCCACTTCGCATGCAAATATCAGTACAGAAATACAGTGAACACAAAATGATTTCAAACTTCCTACCTTGGCCAAAGTCTGTGACCGCTATAGACTATCGGAGAGATCTGCAGCAGCTGTGGCAACGGCAGTGCTACACGACCTTGGAATTGTTACCAACGCTAACACGAAAAACGTAATAGACAGAAATAAACTGATAAGAGCAAGAGACCAATCAAGAAAAGATAAAACCTTCGTTATCGAAAATATTGAAGGCAAGCCCCACACAAGAACCGCACTCGAAGAGCATGTTTAATTAGTTCAAGAGCCAGGCTTTATATTTTTAGGTCCCACAGTACCCCTTTCTGGATCGGCTTTAAGCGTTTGTCCAAGTATTGTTAACTTTTTACTTTCAATTTTTGAGAAATTTCCTTTACAATAGTACCTTTAACGTTTTGACACAACGACTCAAATTCTTTTATTAAAACTGTACTCTCTAACAATGATAATTTGGAGGATCCTAATTGAGTTATAGTTTTCTGGACAAAACTATAATTTGATTTTATGAATGACAGTTGCTGTTGGAGGATGTTATTTTGGAAGGCTTGCTTAGCTTCCAATAAAGATTGGCCACTATCATCCGTTAAAAGGCCAACTATTTTTTTTTAATTAACAAAATGATCAGCATAAAAATTAGCTGCTTCCAACCATGCTCCCCAACATGTTAAAATGGGTTGCGGTGGCAGTGGAACAGCAGAAAGCATTTCTGTAACATTTTATTCTTACAGGTGATTTCAGAAATACCTTTTTGACGCTCTCTATTAAACTGTTAACTAGTGGAAATTTTTTTCTTACTTCCTCCGCAACTCTGTTTATTCCATGCGCCAAACAAGTATTAAATTTGGATAAAATATTTTTAAATTTTGTCCTGCTTTCACAATATATGGTGCGGCATTTAATAAAATAAGCAATAATTTATCATTAGGCACAGCAGCAGAAAAAAAAAGTTTGCTAATGCTTATTATAGAAACCGTGATATTGTTAGAGCGTTGGTTCCACTTGCTTGCAGGAAATTAAATACGATTTTGGAATAAGGTTTCATCGCTAAGTATACTAATCAATAAGTGCACAATGTATCTTCCTGACGAGTCAGTGGTCTCGTCCACACATATGTAAACGTAATTATTACCTATTTCGGCTTTTATGTTGTGGATAACTGAGGAGTATAACAAATTGACATTATTTCTCTTTAGAGTTCGTTCACTGGGAATGTTTTTTTTGCAATATTTTTTTAAAAAAGAACTAAAGTTTTCATTAGATAATTTTGAAACCGGTATATTAGAAGATACTAATGTATAATACAAGTCTTCGTTAAAAGTTTCTTGTTCGGTTTGTTTTTTGGAACTTGGCTGAAAGCACTTGGACACTAAAGGTTGATAATTTTCACCGGATGTTGTTTTTTTCGTTTTTAGCTAAATGTTTCGCGGTTCTGACGTGCTGATCTACTTGAAATTTTTTTCAGATGAAATCAAAAAAGAATATAAATATTCTATAATTGTACCCATTTTTAAAGTCTAAGATTGTAGAAATAAACTAAAAATGAACCGTTTTTGCATAGCAATTAAAATATTTAAATTAAATGAAATAAAAATCGGTATAGTAATCTTGAAAATTTCAAGAAATGACTGTGCAAGAAGGAAGAACCCCCAAATATTTACAAGAAGCTCTTGGTCTTTTCTGTTTACCTTTAAAGAAAAAATACTGTGAGCATAAATTAAAAGCAATTAAGTAATTAAGTCCAATATATGATATGTTTTTGTTTTTAGCAAAATTAAAGCAAACTATGCTATTGTTAGAAAAAAAATGTTAGCGACCTTTCAGTAGACTATTAAATGATTTGAATTTTAAATAGGTATCCTATTTTTTATCGCAAGGAGTTTAAAAAATGCTTGAAAAAAGAAAAATACATCGATTTATTGCGAACTAGCCTTGTATCGCTACTTTTCTTAAACATAATCTCCAATTTTAAAATCTTTCTTTGTACCACCGTGTGAATTTTTAAAATAAAATAAAAAATAATACGTATGTACTTACGGTTTTGCCACAACATGAGCAATAAACTTTATTCATGAAACATTGCTTATTTTCGTCATTTTCAAAGCACAATAATGATTCACAAGAAAATTCACGTTGTTTACGCTTCCAATTTTACAAAAATGAAACCAAGTGAAACTGACCGTCAAAATAAAAATTTTTACCTAGAGACATAAACTGGCAAACACAAACCCTTAATTCCAGGACAAAACGTGACAAAACTATAAGCCGCTGTCTTTTATTAGTTACTAAACCAAGACTTAATAATAATAACTCATCTCTACTTTAACCAAACAGCAAAAGTCAGAGTAGGCAAAGAACTTTCGGAGGAAGTAGAGATAAAAAGAGGCATAAGGTAAGGTTGCATACTCTCCCCCTTATTGTTCAATCTATATTCGAAAGAAATAATTAAAAAATTACTCGAAAATGTAACAATTGGGATAAAAATCAACGGCAGATCCATCACTAATATCAGATATGCCGACGATACTATACTAATTGCACATAATATACAAGATCTACAGACTCTTTTAGAAAATGTAGTAAATGCTAGTGAGGAAAGCGGAATAACGCTTAATGCACGTTATGAAAGGGAATAAATATGTCTTGCTACAAACCATAATGCAGGGAAAAATACAGGGAAAACGAAGTATTGGAAGAAGACGCATCTCCTGGCTCAACAATCTGAGAAAGTTGTATAATTGCAGTTCCGTAGACTTGTTCAGAACTGCAATCTCAAAAGTGAAAATAGCTGTGATGATTACCAACCTCCTTAGAGGAGACGGTACCTAAAAAAGAAGATACCAAGAATTTTAATACCAAGTGATTATAAAACAAAATTAAATATTGGCATCTTCATGCTATCTGTAAGTTTGAATAGAAAGATATATAGTTAACACAAAATTTTCAAATTATATGCACTTTATGCTCACTTTTATAACAATATGCAAAATTTGACATTTTTGCATTTTGTATGCATTATATGCAAAATATGCAATTTGCATATTTGCCAAGTCTAACTATTATACTATTATACGTGTTATTTATGGACAAGGTAAAATTTAAAATCTTGAAACTCAGGGAAGGAACCAACGGTTTTTGAGATATCTAACATACTGTCTGACACAAATTTGAAGTATGTGGCAGAAAGAAGCTTCAATTCCTACCATATTTAGAAAACGTGTTTTACAATTAATAAAAACTCATCACGGCAAGTATTTAAAACTTTTGAGGTATCCGGAAGTTAAGAAAAATGATAGTTACAAAATACGTGTTCAGTCCAGGGATTTCAAACTGAGAACACTCGTCTGTTTGATATCATCGCTTGCAAATGAGAAATTTTTGAAAAATGTTCTTGCGACAAGAAAAAAAGATACCTGAAATAAACGAGGTTTTTTACTAGATTAAAGAAAGCCTAGAAAAATGATTATTGGAAATATCGATGTTAAGGAAACCTTAAAGCTAGTAAATAAGGCCAGAATAATGAAAAAAGAGATGCAAAGAAAAGAACAACAATCCGTTTAACATGAAAGAAGCATTAACTAATCAAGAAAGCGAAAGCTAGAAACTGATATGGAAATAGATCATGAATTGCCTTCCACTTCGCATGCAAATATCAGTACAGAAATACAGTATACACAAAATGATTTCAAACTGCCTACCTTGGCCAAAGTCTGTGACCGCTATAGACTATCGGACAGATCTGCAGCAGCTGTGCTACATCTTGGAATTATTACCAACGCTAACACGAAAAACATAATAGACAGAAATAAACTAATAAGAGAAAGACACCAATCAAGAAAAGGTTTTATGCAAAACTCCGCCGAAACTGTGAAGGCTTTGTATTTTGATGAAAGGAAAGATAAAACCTTCGTTATCGAAAATATTGAAGCCAAGCCCCACAGAAGAACCGCACTCGAAGAGCATGTTTCAATAGTTCAAGAGCCAGGCTCTATATTTTTAGGTCCGACAGTACCCCTTTCTGGATAGGCTTTAAGCGTTTGTCCAATTATTGTTAACTTTTTAGAAAGTTATAGATATATTATCTAGAAGAACTAGCGGTAGTAGGCTGTAAACACTGTGGTAAATACGGGAAGAAAAAATGGTTTAATTTTTCAACTAGAGTTATAGTTATGATACCCTTTACAAGCATTTGTCTGTCAGCTTCTTGCTGATGAATTGTCTTTAAGGCATCTTTTCCAAAAGCTTGACGGTCAAACTTAAGGTCCAAGATTTTTGCAGCTACTATATGAAATCAAATAGTGCAGTGCGAAAATATGCCAGTTAGTTGTAAACTATAACATTATTGACTGTGATTTACCAAAAGTAGATTTAATTGACTTGACTGCCGATCAGAAATGTTTGTTTTAAATTTGTGTCGCAATTTCTAAAGGGAAATGTTGTTGTGGCAGTTCTGCAGGGGAATTAACAGGCTGTCGATTTATTACAAGTAAGTTCTGCAAACTTGGATCATTCTCAATGGCAAATAACATTCTACGTCTTTATATTAGTACTGAAAATCCAACATCAGAATTAAAGAAACTGACCTTAATTGTCACGGTTTATGCTCCTTTACGGTTTCAGATCAAATGCAAATCATCAGGTGTAAATGATGCAAAGCATGTTTTACAAACAATAAATCGTAGTCAATATCTAGAGCAAAATTTAAAAAGTGTTATAGTCCCTGTAATTTAAAAACATGCGTATTTTGTACATCCGGAAAATCTTCTGCTATGTATACTGAATTACACTCGCCTGCATATAAAAGTGCTTGCATATTGAAATAATGATTCATCTTATATTCGACCTTTCATTATTCCTCAAATTAATTTTGACGCAGATGATTATATTGATCTGATTTGTTGGCAAAACAATAAAATAACTTGCCCTTCATTGCTTCAAAGTTTAAAAGTAGAGGATTTGAAAAATATTATTTCCGGTTCTCCTAAAAAAATCATCGACATTGCTACATTTCCCTGTTATACCCAATCTGTAGAGAGATTCGTGAAGCTTGAAACTGAAGCATCTTCATCGGTTGTTGGGTCACAAAAAAGAGACAGATTTATCAAGGCAAAAATTGATTCGCGCAAAGATATGCCAAAATTTAAGCCAAAAACGACTACAAACAATAAATAATCAAAATTAAAGGGAAGATAGAGAGTGGGTAGAGGAATAAAAATGACATATTTATTTCAAAGATATTTCAATTTGATATCATTTTTATAATAATAACATGTACTTATTACTTAACTTTTCAATTAAAATCATAAGTTCATATTTTTTATTTTTTCAATCCGTGGTAGAAGGCAGAAGATTAACATTTTTTGAAAAATTGCAAATAAAAATTAGGTTTTTAATAACAATTGGCAATTTTTGAGCAATATTCCAAAACAGTTTTGAAACTTCGATTTTTCGATTCACCCTAGTGACAGGTAATTTCGTTACCAAGTCTGCAAGTTTTTCATGTTTCAATTACCGAAATAGATAAATAGATTATCTGCTCGATTATATGCTTTACTTGAATAGATCTGTATAAATGTAGCCAGTGATTTACTAGAGTAAAATAATTTTAATCCTATTAAAAGCCATTAAACACCACATTCATGCTGATATGTTAAAATTAGTGAAAATCGTCCATATCTAATAGATCTCTTTCAGTACCGCTTTTTTCTTTAAACAAAAAATATTTTTTGACTAAAATGTACTTAAAACAGTTCATAAAACACTTTTTGAATATTAAAAAAATATAACATGTATACAGTGATGAGTGCCTTAAGAATCGGCAAAATAACGCAAAAGATAGAAAACATAACACGTTGTTAAATAAAAAGAGATGAAAGTAGTAGTCATCATCATCATCATTTTGGCTTTACAACCCTGTGTGGGTCCTAGCCTCCCCAAGAATTTTTCTCCAGTCGTCCCTATCCATCGCCTTCCTCCGCCAAGCACGTATTTCCATATTTCTCATGTCTTCATCGATGTTATCTAGGAATCTTGTTCTGGGTCTTCCTCTTCTTCTTTGACCAATAGGTCAATCAAGGAGCGTTTTTCTAGCTGGGTCGGTTTGCTCCATCCGAATTACATGGCCTACCCACCTCAGGCGTCCTATCTTTATGTGTTTTACGATATCTGGTTCCTGGTATATCCTATAGAGTTCGAAGTTGTATCGTCTTCTCCAGACACCATTTTTACTTACCGCTCCATAGATGCGCCTTAGTATTTTTCTTTCAAAACATCCTAACATGTTTTCATTGCTTTTTGTTAAAGTCCAGGTTTCTGAACCATATGTTAGGACTGGGCGTATTATTGTTTTGTAGAGTTTTACTTTTGTATTTCTTGATATAACTGTAGATTTAAAAAGAAGATTAAGCCCAAAATAGCATCTATTAGCCGTGCAAATTCTGCGGTAGTGTCATTTTCAGTATTGACGAGCGTTCCCAGGTATACAAATTCGATGAAAGTAGTAGAGGTGGGAAATTATCGATAGAAACCTCTAATTTACATTAAATTACATTAGGACTATCGATAGTTTCCCACCTTTAGACGTTAGCTTATGAGCTAGTTGACTTCAGTCATAATATTACAAGTATGACGTCGAATATTTACATTTTTTAAATTTCGCATAAAGTAAAAACTGATTGAAGGCAATAAAGCAAATGTAAGTAAACAGTTTAATTAGTAGTAATTTGATAATTAATTCTGTTTTGACGAATACAGAACAACAAGCTATGATAATTCTGTATTGAGAAGAGTGTATGCGACGTCCCAAATCATAGATTGATCAATACTTTAATTTTGGATAAAAAAATACTCCTACTTAAACTGTTTTTACTTACATTACGTGATAGGTACGTATTACTATGACTAAAGTCAACAAGCTCATAAGCTAACGTCTAAAGGTGGGAAATTTTCGATAATTCCAATGTAATGTAAAGTAAATTATAGGTTAATATCGATAATTTCTCACCTCTACTACTTTCATCTCTTTTTATTTTACAACGTATTATGTTTTCTATCTTTTGCATTATTTTGCCTGTTCTTAAGGCACTTATCCCTGTATATAAAAATTTATTATAAGTTCATTTGTGCCCAAAATTGGTTAACAAATCTAAAAAACTAGCGCATACAAAAAACAAAAATAGCAATGTCTTTCGTTTTGAAGACAGAAATGGACATTGCACTTCTTATATTTCTATCTTGATTTTCCTGTACAACCAGGGTTTTTGCATCTTAACCCATTATGATCCGAGTTATTTTTTTTTGTAATTTATTAAAGAAACTAATATATTTTTAATAACAATGTGTAATAATACACAAATTAAAAATTTTTTAACCCAAAAACTTATTAACTAACTTAAAAGTTCTTAAGAAAAAATTCTTAAGAAACACAATGAAATTTATATTATAACTAGAATGTCTTCATATAAAAAGTATAATTGCAGTTAATACACATGCCGACATCACATTTGCTACAAATTCAAAGTTCAAGTACTAATGTTACACCCCTCTCCCACACAGCGACGTCTTTTGTTGTTAGGTATAAATATTAAAAGGTAATTGTTTACATCGTACCTTAGATGGTCTGAGATTTTATTAAGCGAGACACTCAATTTCAAAGAACTGGGTCTTTCTTCATGCTTTGGAGCATTTGTATATTTTTTAAAATATGACTGAGCAATACATCTTCTGAAATCTAATTGAGAAATCTTGGTGTAGTGGTGCTTGTAGAGTATCCAGCTGTTATTAATACTTGTACCAATAAGCCATGCGAAGATACACCACCACCACTTCTTTGAACGGATTCTAATTCTATATGTAGGAATGTTTTAGTTCATTAAATCCGTTCCTCCCATATTATTTTTATATTTGGCAATGATTTGCGGTCTTGGAATTTGTACATATTTTTTTTGCTATATCTACGCACAGTTCCCACAGGCGCAGCACCATAAGCTGTAGATGCAGCAGCCACAACGTTATTGTCTACCCACTTTATGAAAAAACTTCCATGATCGCTGTCGATACATGAAACAAAACTACCACGGTCCAAATTTTTCAATTCTTTGTTCTCGGTAGTGGACAAGTTTTAGAAATTCTGTCATCCCTGAAGGTTCCTGTAATAATATATCCTTTTAATTTCAAGTATTTAGATACGTTTATATTACTGAAAAGATTATCCATATAGAAATGATCAAGATATTCTTTATATGGTATCTGCTCCAACATTTTTATCAGCGGAGTGGTAGGTTTTCCAAAGGTTTCCTCAACTGTGTTGTGTATATCTTTATGTTTACCTTGGTAAAATGCAAAATCTAGAAGATATCCATTGTAGGAATTGAGCGCCAACATCTTGAAACCAAATCCAATTGGCTTTGCTTTTATAAAGTGCTTGCACCCGTGCTTGCCAAATTATTGAATTAGTGACTCATCATAAGACACGTGCTCAACGGGAACAAAATATTTATGAAAATTATTTTTTACCATATTTGCAAGCGGTCGGAGTTTAAAGAGTTTGTCATTAGCATCTACTTTGGAGTTATCCGCGCAGTGTACAAATCGCATAATCTGAGTGAATCTTTCCCGTCTCATGGCATTATAAACTGCTTCATTTCGCATGTCAGGTTGGCTGTCCCAAAAATGTCACGATTAAAAAGGCAATGAAACCACGAATTACTTCCGCCGTAATTTGAGGATCTAGACAGTTTTTAAAAATGGCATACCTATTTGTTTCTATTACTAACATCTGGATAATATTATCATCTAACATTTTTTCGAATAGACCAACAGGATCTTCGACATCTTTTTTATTACTTTGCACAGGAAAAGGTCATGCATGTGACGGAACTAAATCACAATTCTCGTTACAGTTGATTTTACTGTTAAGCTTAATTTTTTTTTGGGATATCATCCCTCTCTTCCTGCTTTTCAAAATTCTCATTTTCTATAGTATTTCCGTCTCTATTTTGTTCGGATGCATTAACTGAAAGAGCTTCATCATTATCATCATCTCTATATTTTTTAAATCTAATTTCCACTTTGGACAGAAGTTGACGGCCAGTTAGATTGTCTAAAGTGCCTCTCTCATCCTCATTTCCAGAATCCTCATCCGTTAATTAACTGGCATCCATGGGATCAATGAACATTTCATCTGCATCATCTATATATGGTAATTCTATTGCTTCTTGTAGAGTAAACCTCGTCTATAAAGAAACAAAGAGTATTAATACTTATTTTAAGGTTGAAAAGACACGTACCCCAGAGAGCCTAGCGTTACATATATGTAACTCTACAATGCAAAGCTGTTTTTATCAAATATACACAAAGTATTTTATAAATTTTCACAGACAACAACAAAAAAGCATTATTTAGCAGTGTTCTTCTAAAAATATCATGCATTTTACTTTAAAAATAAGATTTTTGTAACACTTACTTGAAACGAATGTTATGCTCCATGAAAATTGCTAAATTATATCTGATTTAGATTGCAGTTACTCACTAACTAAAATAATTATCAGCGTGGCTTTGCACAAAATGCTTTTCATGTTTGTTTTGAATGCCTTACACCGCCATCTACGTGATTATAATCAAACTAAAACTTCTATATTTTTCAAGCTACAGACTTGTACGTACAACCATTGGATGGTTGGAAAATTGGCTGTTAAAAAAACTCACAATAAAAAAAATCGTTTATGGCCAATAGGAACGAAGTTAGGGACTATTTGTTAAAAAATCTTATCTCCATTGTTTACAAACATTAAGAAGTAAAATTTGCACAAAATTTGAATGGAAATCTAAACTTTATATTGAAACTTATAGCTATAAAATTTATCCAATTTTTCGAAACTTACAGCCCTTCGAAACGAAGGTACTTTCGAAAGATCGGCATAGGAAAGTGGAGGGGGGAACTGTTTCAGCTCTTTTTTTTTTCGAGATCGAAACTTCAAATTCAAACACGTAGGAAAAATTTACATTATCTCGGCTTCCATTGCAGCTAGAAGCCTCTTTTTTTTAATCTGGGGTAGCTCGTCGAAATATGAATAACTACATAGTTTTTACTGGTCGGGAAATATGGGAAACCTCGGAAAAATTGAGTCCATTTAAAATTCAACGTAAAAACTTACTTTTTTTAATTTAATGTTCTGTCCCAGTTTTAATAATGATGACATAATTTTCACACCCCCGACCCCCCAACCCACCTTCTAGAAATATCAAAAAATCCCGGAAAATCAACAGAATTATAATTAATATAAAGAATATAATAATATAATGTCTAAAAAATTACCTGTAATTTAATTTATAAAATATATAATTATTATTACATCATTGATATAAAAAGAAACAAAATATATGTTGATTTTCCGGAATTTTCCGAGATTTCCGACTGGGTGAAAATTATGTCATATTAATATTGCGACAGATTATTCCAGCCAAATTTAAAAAAAAGTAACTTTTACGGTGAATTTCAAATGGACTCAATTTTTCCGAGGTTTCCCATATTTCCCGGCCAGTGAAAACTATGTAGTTATTTATATTTCGGCAAGCCACCAGAGATTAAGAAAAAGAGACTTCTAGCTACAATGGAAGCCGAGATAATGTAAATTTTTCCTACGTGTTTCAATTTGAAGTTCCGATTTTGAAAAAAAAAAGAGCTGAAACAGTTATCGCCCCCACTTTCTCATGTCGATCTTTCGAAAGTACCTTCGTTTGGAAGGGCTCTGTAAGTTTCAAAAATTTAATACATTTTAAAGCTATAAGTTTCAATATAAAGTTTAGATTTCCGTTCAAAATTTGTGCAAATTTTACTACTTAATGTTTATAAACAACAATGCAGATAATATTTTTTAGCAAATAGTCCCTAACTTCGTTCCTATTGGTCATAGAAGATTTTTTTAATGTGAGTTTTTTTACCAGCTATCCAATGGTTGTACGTACAATTCTGTAGCTTGAAAAATATAGAAGTTATTGCAATTGTTTATAAGTAAAAAACATACCCCTTTTTCAAACCTTTATTTTTTAAATAATTTTGAATAAAACGCAATATGCATTTAACTTCTGAGATAGTTTAAGTCTTAAAGAATCCTTTGAAGTTTGCTAAATGTGTCTAGTATCATTCATAGAGCAAGTTCAATAATTTAAATATTTAGCCTCGGGGATAAATAAATTAAACTGACCGATCAGGGGGAAATTTCGCACAAATTTAAAAGACTCCGTAAATTATTTATAAATTTTAATTAAAAAAACGGGAAAATAAAGATATTCTTGATATAAAAAAATGGTATAAATATTTTTTTATGTAAATGTTTATGAAAAAGTTTATGTAAAATATAAAGGAAAAAACTTATAGACAAAAAATCAAATTGTGATCATAAACTATTGTTAAAAAAAACGTATTCGTCATTTATTAACCCCCACCTATGTCTTAAAAGCTTCAGATATCTGCGAAAAATTTTGCCGTGAAATCGATGATTGTTGCATAACCAGATTGGGCTATTAGTAATTTGGAAAATTTTCGATATAGTTTCGAAGTATGTTTTAACTATTGAATATGGCAAATAAGTTCTTTTATAAAATACTTTTTGTTGTCCGGCTCTGTATTCTACATTCCGGTCAACTGAATGTAGCCCTAAAGCTGTTAAAAACACCGAACAACGGACTTGAAGAACTATTTAGGCAACATAAAAGTACAATTTCATCAAACTGAGAATGAAATGCTTTGTATAGCTATTATCAGAGTTTCCTACAATTCAACATTTCCCAAATCGATTCTGTTTCCGATGAAGTCTGTCACACACTGCATCAAAGGAAATGAGCTGTTAGCAAAGAGATACATTCACGGACGTGGGTATTGAAAATTCTTAATTTTTTATTTTATTCGTTTTGAGGGATTTATTTTCTAGGTATGTTTATGTGTACTTCTATACTGTATACTTCTATAAAATCTTGGGCGTTTTATTTTCTAGGGTTTGTGGACAATAGTTTTATTTTGCGAATGATATTCTTTTGTGGTATTTTAAGTAAAATATTTCTAAAGCAAGTAATCACTTAGAGCAAATATCAGAATTTGAATGAATAAAATAATGTATAAAGGTGTAGCGACCTGGTCGCTTATTTATAGATAGACTTAGGCAATAAAAATTTTTGTTAACTGTATATTTTTATATTCAAACTTACAGATAGCATGAAAATGCAAATATGTAATTTTGTTTTATAATCACTTGGTATTCAAATTCTTGGTATAGTAACTAATAAAACACAGCGGCTTATAGTTTTGTCCCGTTTTGTTCTAGAATTAAGGGTTTGTGTTTGCCAGTTTATGTCTCTAGATAAACATTTTTATTTGGCGGTCAGTTTCAGTTGGTTTCACTTTTGTTGTAAAATTGGAGGCGTAAACAACGTGTATTTCTAATTGTGAATAGTTATTGTGCTTTGAAAATGCCGAAAATAAGCAATGTTTCAACTTGGATAAAACCTTACAAAGACCTATCTATGGATATCGATAAAGTTTATTGCTCATGTTGTGGCAAAACCATAAGTACATACGTATTATTTTTTATTTTATTTTAAAAATGTACACGGTGGTACAAACAAAGATTTTAAAATTGGAGATTATGTTTAACAAAAGCACCGACACAAGTCTAGTTCGCAATAAATCGATGTATTTTTTTTTCAAACATTTTTTAAACTCCTTGCGATAAAAAATAGGATACCTATTTAATATTCAAATTGTTCAATACTCTACTGAAAGGTCGCTAATATTTTTTTTCTAACAATGTCAGAATCGCGAAACATTTAGCTAAAAAAGTAAAAACCACATCCGGTGAAAATTATCAACCTTCAGTGTCCAAGTGCTTTCAGTCCAAGTTCCAAAACACAAACCGAACAAGAAACTTTTAACGAAGACATGTGTCGTGCATTAGTATTTTTTAATATACCGCTTTCAAAATTATCTAATGAAAACTTTAGTTCTTTTTTAAAAAAATATTGCAAACAAAACATTCCCAGTGAACGAACACTAAAGAGAAATAATTTCAATTTGTTATACTCCAGGAAGATCATTGTACACTTATTGATTGGTGTACTTAGCGATGAAACCTTCAAAATCGTATTTAATTTCCTGTATGCAAGTAGAAAAAACCAGAGCTCTAACAATATTACAGTTTCTACAAGAAGCATTAGCAAACTTTTTTCCTTCTGCTGCTGTGCCTAATGATAAATTATTGCTTCTTTTATCTGATACCGCACCATATATGGTGAAAGCAGGACAAAATTTAAAAATATTTTATCCAAACTTAATACATGTCACTTGTTTAGCGCATGAAATAAACAGAGTTGCAAAGAAAGTAAGAAAAAAATTTCCACTAGTTAACAGTTTAAGAGCGAGCGTCAAAAAGGTATTCGTGAAATCACCTGTAAGAATACGATGTTACATAGATATGCTTCCTGCTGTTCCACTGCCATCGCAATCCCTTGGAACACGTGAGGGAACACGGTTTCACGCAGCTAATTTCTAGGTTGATCATTTTGTTGATTTAAAAAAAGTAATTAACCTTTTAACGGATGATAGTTGCCAATCTTTATTGGAAGCTAAGCAAGCCTTCCAAAATAACATCCTCCAACAACAACTGTCCAGAAAACTATAACTTAATTAGAGTCCTCCAAATTATCATTGTTAGAGAGTACAGTTTTAATAAAAGAATTTGAGTCATTGTATCAAAACCTTAAAGGTACTATTGGAAAGAAAATTTTAAAAAAATTTAAAGTAACCGTGGAAAAAAATAGTGGTTACCAGGTTCATTCTGAAGTGGTTCAAGTACTAGCTGGGACATTTTCCGAACCACTTAATTTAGTATCATCTATTAGAGTAAATTTGAAAAATGCCCCAATTACATCAGTTGATGTCGAAAGAAGCTTTTTTATTTACAAATGTATGTATTTGTAATCTAAGGTTTTATTAGAAAATTTTGAACATCATTTCATAATCTATTGTTACCACAATTCAAAATAATATTTATGTTAAATAGTTAAATATAGTTAAAATGATTGTATATATTATGTATTTATAATATTGTAAGTATTTTTGTAAATAAAAAAATATTATAAATAATGATTATTACATTCATATTTTCTAGATAAATATGCATATTCTGCATAAAATACTGCAAATTTTTGCACAAAATACAGCATATTTATGCGCATATCTCATATTTTTTATTTGCATATTTGCAAGTCTATTTATAGGTATCAGGTAACTGTAATTTTTTTCTGTAGGTTTTTTTCTCCAATTTAGTTATCTAGAAGGAAGTATTGTTTCTTAGAACTCAGAGTACTAAGTATTCAATACTTACAACATATTGTTCTTTAAAAATTTAGTGTTATAATTAATGTGCCAATGTGTAATAATAAGACTACCAAAGAGGATTGAAGTACTATTGTAAAAATAATACCTCAATCAACCATGGGAGCTTATCGTCTATACCTTGCCTAGCTCAGTATCTCAAGGGTGAGTTCGTCTTGTCGTCTTGTCTTAAACTAGGGATTGAACCTGAGTTCTCAGCTGATAGCAAATACGACAAATTTTAACCAAATATATTTATTTAAATGAATAAAAAAACAATAATTAACCCTGCCAAAGCTTAACAGTTAATAAGTGTTACTTATTGCTTCGATGGGCTGCTTGTGTGTTCTAGCTGTTGGGTCCCCCAATTAGAAGTTGTGGCTTATGGAGAGCTGCAATCACACGTTGCTGTATGTCCTGACCAGTTGTTGAAACCCAAATAAGGTGGTTGATATAAAGCCAATAAAACCAATAAAATTTTGATATGTCCAATAAACTAATAACATGTCCAATAAACCAATAAACTAAAAGATAAGCAAAAACTTGCATTAGAAACACATCAAAAAGAAAGGTTTAACTTCCTTGCCATCTTACCAAATTACACTTAAACAAATAGCGTATGGCTAGGATAAAATGAAATATGAATGTTACTACTTAGTTAAATTCTGTTAAAAAGTCCTAATGCATATATCAGAAAAAAAATGTGCTTTAGAAAGAAAGTCAGGTTATATTGGAAATGCGGTCAGAATTATAGAATAAATATCACAATGAAAGTACTTACCCCAATAGAATTTGTAGACCATAGAAATGAGTCTTATAATAATTTTTGCCTTCTTTTATAAATTTCAAAAATTGTTAAAATACACTGTCATAGATTAAATAAAAACGTTATTTTATGTGATATAAGAGCTTGTAATTAGAGACAAAAAAGCTTTATACAACCTTTTAGTAAAATTACGTTTATGATTTTTTGTTATGACAATGTCTTCTGTACATTCTTGTCACCAAAATAAATGCTGTAACCTCCAACCGTCGACGGATGATAAAAAGCTAAAAATAATAGGAAAATACCACTGAATGGCACTCAGTTTTTGCGACAGATTGGTCGTGAATACAAGTTTCAGCAAGATATAACGTGGTCGAAAAATTTAAACAGATACTGAGGACGGGACCCACCAGATGACTCAAATAAAGAATTGATATTACCAGTAGATACTAGGTAGGAAAGACGTTGTTGTCTAGACTATACATTAGTAGGTATATATGTATTTGTACACAGGGTGTCCAATTAAGTCAGTACCATATGGGAAACTTTTTTATTTTTAGTTTTATGAAAAGAGGTTTTTTTTTTGTAAGAAGTTTTGCATGTTCTAAAACCTAAAATACAATCATCAAATATTAAACTTTTTCAGACATTTACACGGTTTGTGAAAAAATATGAATTGTGGATATTGTTAACTCTTACATAAAAATTCATATTTTTTGAGAAACCGTGTATATGAGTTAAAAAATTAATATCTGATCATTATTGTATTTTAGGTTTTAGATTATTTAGAATTATTTGTGATGTATAACTTTTTTTTATAAAATTAAAAATAAAAAAGCTTCCCATATGGTCCAATTGGAATACAATCATCAGATATAAAAAAATTTCAGTAATATACGAGGTTTGTTAAAAAATATGAATTTTGTGTAAGAGAACAACATTCACAACAAAAAATTTGATATCTAATAATTGCGTTCTAGGTTTTGGATCACATAGAGTTTTTCATTAAGACTAACTTTTTGTATACATAAATCTTTCCAATAAACACTTTAATCATTTTTTCAGGCGTGTATACATATTTGAGATCTATCAAATTTTCTATTTTTAATCTAAAATTGATGTTTACTTAATCTAAAATTTAATGGTCATGATGTTTCACCTAAATAAAAATGATCGCATTTACAAGGTATTTTATAAATACAATTCTTAGTTCTTTCTTGTTCATTGTTAGGTTTAGTTTTAGATAAAATAGATCTCAACGTGTTTGTTGTTTTGAATGTTGTTGAAATGTAGAATTTATTTCCTATGGTTTTAAGTTATTTCGATAATCCTTTAATGTGTGGTATTGATATTGTATTAAAACATGATTATGTCTTGCTGTTTATAAATGAGGAATTTTTAAGAATATATCGAATAGAACAAAACAACTTAGGACGGGATCCTATAATATTCACAAGAAATAATACAAGGAAAATAACAACACCAATCATAAAACGATGACAACTATTTTATCTAAAACTAAACCTAGCAATGAACAAAAAAGAAAAAAGAATTGTTTTTATAAAATGCCTGGTGAATGCGATCATTTTTATTTGGTTAAACATAAAAATCATTAAATGTTAGAATAAGTAAACATCAATATTATATTAAAAATAAAGATTTTATAGATCTTAAGTGTGTCAAAATGTATGAGAAAATGAAAATAGGGTTCAATGGGAAGATTCAGGTATAGTCGTAAGAGAAACATATAGTAAAAAGAGACACACACACACACACACACACACACACACACACAAAATCACGCTAAGCGATCAACCCAACCTCTAGGAACATGTGTATACCATACTAAGCATGGGATCCACATGTCCGAAGATCAAACCGGTCACACCTCGCTAGTCGAAGTGGTACCTATCTGACCCCCAGGTTTTTCCACCACCCCTCCTCATCGTGTGACATACGTGAGGAGGCTTATGATCTGAAAGTTACTAGAGGTGCCTTGGGTAATGAGACACCTCCCGTTTTTAATTACTGTGGTTATGCCACCTGACTCTAGGGGTAGCCACATCTAGGCTTTTCTCCCTATTTACTTTACTGACTCTATAGATTTTACTCTAACTGCACTTCGGGACTTGAGTCCCTAAAACAAAAAAGAAAAATAGCGTGTGTTCCGTCCATGAAGTCGACAGCCTGGGCTGTCGACTTCATGTTCGGAAAGATTGTGTGCTCGATCACTCAGCCGCCGATTTGGCAAAAGTAAATTTTATTCTCCTCGCCGGCTGGGTGTCCGATGTGTGTCCGGCCACTGAGCCCATGCTTGCCGCACATGACTTTAGTGCTCGGGTGTCGCGAGAGGATCAGTATCACTCGATCCGCCTTAAGGGCCTAATCCGCATCAGCAGTATATAGAAGGCCTGAGGGGTCTTCTATATGGAAAAATTAGTGTGATTTTTACGTTAAAACGTTTAATGATAAAAATTGACTTTAAAATTGCTGAATTTAAGAGAAAAACAACCGATTTTTTTTTATGGGGGTCTTCCTTGGCGATGGGACTATGATATGCCGGCACAATTCTTACCCTTTTTATTCTTACACTAAGTTCTTACACTAATGTGTGGGTGAGTTGGGGTGTGCATTGAAGGGTGTATGCGGCCTCCACACACCCCGGTGTATAGTATCCTTATCTAAGTGCCTTGGCACCTGTATTCTCTCGACAGAGTCCTAAAAGAGAAGGATTTTTTTTGGGTGGTTGTTTTTCTGATGACTGCATTCTTTTTATTAGACGTCCTTGCGACCATCTCATTCTTCATTTATTCGTTTGGGACCCTATATTCGGCTATTTGCTGTTTAGGTCTTCTGTGTACCGTCCTGGTGTTTGCGTTGTAGTTTGTCAGCTCTCTTAACATGCTACTTGGGTGGTTGTTTAGTCCGTTGAAAAGTTCGTATGCCTTTTTGTCCATTGTGTGTAGGATTCTTGTTTGTCCTCAGTCTCTGTATAAATTTCTCAGAGGTACATATCTTGGTAGATTCAGGGCATCTCTTATTAATTGATTTTGCGCTGTTTGTATTTTCTTCCTGTTTGTTTTACAGGTGTGTCCCCACGCAGCAGAGGCATACGAGAGGACTGGCAGGATAATGCTATTCGCCATCCTGATTTTCGTTTTAAACCTTAGCTTGCTTCTTCTGCCAATTAGCGTTGAGAGCTGACGTTTCAGCGCTTTGGCTCTATACGTTTGCTGATTAATATGCTGCGTAAAAGTGAGTTTTTTGTCTAGTAACACTCCTAGGTATTTGGCCTCGTTTGTCCATTGTACTGGGGTGTTTGCAATCGTTAATTCTTGGTTCGGTACACTTTTTCTGTGACTAAACATTACAGCCTGTGTTTTATCTGGGTTTATGGCTATTTTCCATTTGATGCACCATCTTTCGAATCTGTTAAGTGCTCTCTGCAGATGATTAGCTGCATGATTTGGATTTCTCCAGCTAACAGCTATTGCTGTATCGCCAGCGTAAAGACTCAACAGGGATCCTGGTTCTTTTGGCATGTCGGCCGTATAGATGGTGTACAGGTAAAGCGACAAAACAGCTTCCTGAGGCACACCTGCCTCCAGGGTCCCGACTTCGGACAGGGTGGCCCCTGTCCGAACTCTGAACCTTCTGTTGGCTAAGTATGATCCAAGGAGGCATGTCATCGCCTCGCTGTATCCCATAGAGTTCATTTTATATATGAGTCCATCATGCCAGACCCTGTCAAATGCTTTACTGACGTCCAGAAATGCTGTTGCCGTGTACATTTTTTCGTTATATCCTTTAGTTGTGAATTCGGTGAAACGTAGAACTTGTAGTTCGCATGAATGTTCGCTTCTGAATCCAAATTGTGCTTCTGGTATGATGCCTAATGCTTCCGATTCTTCGTTTAGTCTTTTTAATATAACTCTTTCAGCTATCTTGCTTATTAATGATAATAAGCTGATAGGCCTGTAATTTTGCGGAAAAGTGCCATCTTTCCCTGGTTTTTTGATCATAATGATTTGTGCCTCCTTCCATCTGTCTGGAAAATATCTTCATTTGAGCATGTTGTTTACAATGTTCGTTATGTAGACAATAGCTTTGTTGGGTAGGTTTTTTAGTGCCCTGTTTGTGATGTTGTCAGGTCCTGGGGCTTTTTTGGCGTTTGATAGCTTTATTAGCTCTTTAATCTCTTCGAGGGATGTATGTGTTATTCCTATTCTGTCCTTTCTTCTCTTTATTCTTCTATCTGTTCTTTCTACCTCTTCTTCGAAGTCTATGTCTTCGTTGGGATTTTCATTATTTCTACATGCCCTTTCTAATTCGTCCTTTAGGACTTCTGCTTTGTCTCTCTCCGTATGAACAATCCCGTTTTCTCCGTGCAAGGGAGGTATGGGTTTCTTGTCCTGTCGGAGTATCTTCGATAATTTCCAGAAGGCAGATTTGTTTGGGTCTAATTCTTGGATATAGTTGTCCCAGCTTTCGCTTCTATGTTCTCGTAATTGTCTTTTAACTTCCCTGTCAAGCTCATTTGCAATCCTTTTATCTTCTAGTGTTCTAGTGCGATAGGCTCTTCTTCTTTTTCTGTTTTTTTCTTTTATTAAATTTTGTAGTTCGTGACTTATATCTCCGAATCTTCCTTTTTGTCTCGTAGTTGTTTCAGTTTTTGAGCTGGCATCGATAGCATTATTTATAGTTACTTCTAGTTTGGTTACGCTGTCTTCTAGTTCTGTGATGTTGTTTATTGTTGGGATGTTACCGATTTTTTCGCTAAAAATCCTTCTGAAGTTTGGCCAACTTGTTGTCTTCTTTTTGTGGGGCTGCAAATAGTTTAGTTCTATTGCACCCAGGGTCAGGACGATTAAATTGTGCGTTGAATCGCCTTCATTAAGAGAGTGTATTTCGTATTGTTGACCCACGTTGTGTAGGATTGCAATGTCTAGATGAGTAGGGAGTTGTCCGTGAAAATTGGCCACAAAGTCGTCTCCCGTTGTTGTTGGTTGCTCTATCGAACCAGTTGGGAGATCTCGCATTAAGGTCTCCTATAATTACCGTGGGCTCTTCTGTGTCGAGGATTAGGCTCAAATTTTCATCGAATATCAAATTGTTTGGTCTGACATAGGCTGACACTATTTTTAGTGTTTCGTTGTTGGCCTTTAATCTAACTAGCGGGGCTTCCATTGTCACCAGTCCATCTGGTGTTGGTATATGTTCATGTTCTATGCCTTTTTTAACTAGTATGGCTGTTCCTCCTGATCTTGCTCTGTGGTCAGTTCTGTAGATATCGTAGCCAGGAAATTTGGTTTTCTTCCTTTCCACTAGTTTTGTTTCTTGAAGGGCTACGATATCGAGCTCTAATTTATTAATCATCTCGTCCAAAAGGTTGAGTTTTTGGAAAATTCCACCGGAATTCCAGGACCCTATGCGTAGATCTTCCGTATGGTTCGCTAGCATTGTCGATTTATTTCACCAAATGCAGTCATCATCTTTGTAGCCCTGTCCATCATGGACATCATCTCCATCATTTTCTTATTGTACTCCGTGTGGAATGTAGCAATAAGTGTGACTGCGTCATGCATCGTGGGAGCTGCTTCTTCTGGGGTTGTTTTAGCTGCTTGAGCGTAGCTAAAGCCCGTGGATGTTGTCGCTGGTTTTATTGGCCTGCTCGCCGGTTTTACAGGGGCAGGTATCTTCTTTTTAGGAGCTTTTAAGCATCCTCTGTAATTAGCCGCATGCGCTTGATCGCAGTTGGCGCATTTTGGGGCTGTTTCTTTGCTCTTCTCGCAGTCATTGCTGAGATGGTTTTCACCACACTTCACGCATCTGGAGTCGCAGTGGCAAGCCTTAGAACTATGGTAGTATCCCTGACAGTTAAAACACTGTAGGGTGTTTTTCGTTATTTTAAATTCGTCTTCGAAACGAACTCTCATATAGCACAAATTAGTTACTTTCCGTATCTTCTGTATTTCATCCTCTTTGAGGGTGATCATGAAGAAAGGCAGTATTTGTTTGCCTTCTTTTTTGGAGTACATATTGCTGACTCTGGTTACGTCAACATCTTTATTTTTTAATTCATTAAGAATTAATTTGGTCTTTGTGCTCGCCGATAGCCCTTTTAGTATGACCCTCTTTAGCTTCTCGCTGTCTATTGGGTAGGCAATATATTCTACCTTCGGTGTATACTCTTCTAATATATTGTTATTGTTAATTTTGTTAACTCTTACATAAAAATTCATATTTTTTGAGAAACCGTGTATATGACTAAAAAAATTAATATCTGATAATTATTGTATTTTAGGTTTTAGATTATTTAGAATTATTTGTGATATATAACTTTTTTTATAAAATTAAAAATAAAAAAGCTTCCCATATGGTTCAATTAGAATACAATCATCAGATATATAAAAATTTCAGTAATATACGAGGTTTGTTAAAAAATATGAATTTTGTGTAAGAGAACAACATTCACAACAAAAAATTTGATATCTAATAATTGCGTTCTAGGTTTTGGATCACATAGAGTTATTCATTAAGACTAACTTTTTGTATACTTAAATCTTTATAATAAACACTTTAATCATTTTTTCAGGCGTGTATACATATTTGAGATCTATCAAATTTTCTATTTTTAATCTAAAATTGATGTTGACTTAATCTAACATTTAATGGTCATGATGTTTCACCTAAATAAAAATGATCGCATTTACAAGGTATTTTATAAATACAATTCTTAGTTCTTTCTTGTTCATTGTTAGGTTTAGTTTTAGATAAAATAGATCTCAACGTGTTTGTTGTTTTGAATGTTGTTGAAATGTAGAATTTATTTCCTATGGTTTTGAGTTATTTCGATAATCCTTTAATGTGTGGTATTGTTATTGTATTAAAAAATGATTATGTCTTGCTGTCTATAAATGAGGAATTTTTAGGAATAGATCGAATTGCACAAAACAACTTAGGACGGGATCCTATAATATTCACAAGAAATAATACGAGGAAAATAACAACACCAATCATGAAACGATGACAACTATTTTATCTAAAACTAAACCTAGCAATGAACAAGAAAGAAAAAAGAATTGTAGTTATAAAATGCCTGGTGAATGCGATAATTTTTATATGGTTAAACATCTAAATCATTAAATGTTAGAATAAGTAAACATCAATCTTATATTAAAAATAAAGATTTTATAGATCTTAAGTATGTCAAAATGTATGAGAAAATGAAAATAGGGTTGAATGGGAAGATTCAGGTATAGTCGTAAGAGAAACATATAGTAAAAAGAGAAAAATCAAGAAGCGGCTTTAATTATGATAAACGTGACCAATAGCGTTGCAAAGTCCTTGGCAAAGTTTAGTCATCATTGCATGTGATTGTCATATTACATGCTGCAAATTAACAAAGAAGTATAAGGAAAATAAAAAAAGCAAAAGAAGCATGGTTTATGGAGAAATGTATGGAAATTAAACGTTAAACGGAAATAAAACATTACGACGCAAACATGACGATTTTCATATGCAGAAAAAGATTAGGTAGATAACTCCAGAAAACAATACAATACAGGCATAGTTGTATACGTCGAAGGCTAGATTTTGACTACTATTTTAAGATACATCAAGAATATGCAAATAGTACATGCGAGAATTATTCGAAGATACAGCAAGAAGACCGACTGAAATAGACAATCTCATCTTTAATTCCCAAAGCAAATTAAAGGTGGGCAATCATCAACACCTGATGAAGTACACGATAAAATTTTAAAGCTATTAGATGCATACCAAATCACAGCTCTTAAGGTACAGTTTCGTTGGCGCGGCTTGCAACTGCGATTAAGTAGCAATAACGACTGCGACTACAGTCGCGGCACTGGTTTTATACAATATTTACGCATATACGTTTTGATTGACGCCGTTTAGTCGCAGACCGGTAAGATAAAGTCGCAGCAGTTGCGACTGCTAGGTAAACCAGTCCAATCGCAGTCGTTCAGTAAAAATTAAATTCAGTGCAAATGCGGACGAGATATTGGTTAAAGAAGTTCAGAAATATCCCTCAATTGTTGATTATGAACATGCAAACAAAATAAATGTTATAATCAAAGAGAATGCTTATAAAAAGATAGCATGTTCAGTTGGAAAACAAATATATCGCGATTCTCACATCGTTTCTTTTCGTAAAGATCTACTGAGCTGCAATCATGCCACTCTCTTAGGTTTCTTAGCTAGGAAATTCTTCGTCTTCCTATGGATCTTTTACTCTTGACTTAACCTTGCATTATGAGTCTTAATATCTTATATTCCACACCTCTGGTAATGTGGCCTAAATATTCCAGATTTCTTGTTTTGATGTGCTTTATGACCTCGCAATTTTTTTGTAACCTTCTTAACACTTCTACATTTGCAACACGTTGGGTCCATGGTATTTTCAAATATAGCACTACTTCTATAGCACCACATCTCAAATGATTCCAACTTCTTTATATTATCCACTTTTAGTGTCCAGCTTTCCACTCAAACAACAAAGTCGAGAACACGTAGCATCTTAAGGCTCTTATTCTCAGCTCCAGAGGAAGGTCTCGATTAACAAACATTGTTTTCATTTTTATAAATGCTTCTATTTTTTTACATTTTTAAGAGAAGTAGATTTCTTTAGCCTCCCTAATTTTTCATCTTATTTGGTTTTGAAGCTGTTTATAGCGATTGATGGTTTTGTTTTTTCTACTTTCATCAACTCTAGAATTTCCTCGGTCATCCACTCGTGTTTCTTACATTTGGTTGTTGTAAGTACTTTCTTACTTGGCTCCAATATAGAGGATTTGAAGAATTGCCACTGCTGCTCTACGTTGCAATTGATTCTTGGGTTTCTATCTAGATTTGTGTTGATTTCGTGTTTCAGATTTTCTTTTGTTTCTTCTGAATTTAGTTTCTATATGTTAAGTTTATTGTTGTTGCGGCTTTTTTGCGTCTTTTTTAGTTGAAGTTGAAACCTAGCAATAAGAAGACTGTAATCAGAGGATACGTCTGCTCCTCGATATGCCTTTAATGCCTAAATTGAGTTTTTTATCAGGATGTAGTCAATTTGATTTCTGACGATTTTGTTGTCTTTGTCAGCTGGCGATTTCCATATATAAAGGCGTCGCTTAGGTAATTTAAAAAATGTATTTGCGGCTATAACATTATGCTCCTGGCAAAATTCAATTAGGCAATCTCCTCTGTCCTTTCGTTCACCAAGCCCATATTAGGGGTCCTACATTAGGGTAGCACTTTCCTTCGCCAATTTTTGCATTGAAATCACCGATGATCACTGTTATATCTCTAGATGCTGTGAGATGTAA
Source organism: Diabrotica undecimpunctata (assembly GCF_040954645.1). Classification (NCBI taxonomy): domain Eukaryota; kingdom Metazoa; phylum Arthropoda; class Insecta; order Coleoptera; family Chrysomelidae; genus Diabrotica; species Diabrotica undecimpunctata. The sequence continues at coordinate 41,651,164 of NC_092807.1, read as the reverse complement.
TGTTTTTTGAAGTTTGCTATAAAAGTTTTCTATTTCTTCTTCATTTTTGTCAGCAGTTAGCTCATAGATCTGAATTAAGTTCATTTTTTCATGGGTTGTCAATAGCTGCAGCATTATAATTCTTTCGGACATCGGAACGAAGCCTGTTACTGATCTCGTTACTTTTTCACTGAAGATCATAGCAACTCTATATATGTGTTGAGTGTCGCTGCTTCCAGAGTAATAAGTTCGTCCATTATCTGTATTGAGTTCGCCAGAGCTGATCCATCTTTTAATTGCACGTAATTTATTATTTGTTTATTTAAGTATTGCTTGTATTATATCCTCGGAGATAAGAAAATTAAAAAGTCTTGTTTCTTACAACTTTGGACCAAAGAGCTGGTAGTGTTTTTACATTTGTTGAGGGTTCTGTAGTAAACCAGTTAAAACGATTTTTGCCGTACAAATATGACTTATTAGTAGTGGTTGAATCATATTCGTCTTCAGAACATTCCGATTGCTCATTTCCGGTGTCGTGTTGACTTTCAATGCTACTTCTTTGCTTACATTGTCAATATCACTATCACTAATCACAACAGCCTCAAAATCATAATCTGAAGGTTTTACAGATTACACACCACTGGAAGGTAAACAGATGGTTTTTTAGGAATCTTTTATAAAACATGTTTTATTTTTCATTTAGTTTTTTCCTATGAAAAATTAATGTTTAGTAACATATTTTTATTGAAGCAAAAAAAAATAATAAAAAAAAAATTAAAAAATAGATTTAATTCAATATTTCCTTTAAACTTGCCTACTAATTGAAAAACTAATATTTTCGTTTGGCTTAACACAATATTTATTCACCAATATGTGTGTGGGCACTCGAAAAATAATCTTTCCAATTGCCGCTTATTTGTAAATCCTATATTTTCCACACATACTCCATTCTCCTCTTTCGCACGGAAAACACAATCGTTTTAATTAAACTTCACCTTGTTACCGGAAGCGTTGTTTTAAAAAATAAAAAAGCTGTGACTTGTTTATCGTTGCTAACAGCCTGTGAGTTTTAGACTCCACTAAAAATAGATGTGATCTTGATGCCCAAGGAAACCTGCAAATGCAGTTTACAAGACAGACATAAAAAGATCGTAATATTTAACGAATGGACCGATGTAATTAAATTTTTAGTAGGTTTTTGTTTTATAACTAAAGGAGTAAAAGAATTGAAGTTACTAGTAAAAGCACCAGACAAAGCCGAATTATTTTATGAGGTGACACCATAAACAAAGAAAACAGAAATTAAATTATAAAAAAGTAAATGATAAAAATGCTATAAATAAACTTAAACTCATCGTTATATATGCCATTAAACTTTACAAATAATATATGATCAGAAGTTACAAAAATAGTAAGACAACTTACATTATATCATGATTATTAACAGAAACTTTCTATTTTTTTTAATTTAAAACTGATGACAATTTCAAATGGAAATATCTTAAAATCCTAATACAAGATAGGGTCAAAAATCGTTTAAGGCAATAAAGTGTATTTATATCCATAGAGTGTTTTAGTATGAGTTAAATTCGAGTTCTATTCTAGTCCATGTCCTAACACTAGTTCTAAAAAAACTTGTTCTCATAATGTATACTATCCATAAAACCAAACAGAAACAGTGGTCTTGCTCAAGATGTCTTCTTATATAACTTTGCTGCCTTTCTATCTTTCCCCATATCTTCTTCTTCTCTCAGTACCCTCTCCGATTATCGAACGTTGGCAATCATATTGGCAATAATAACTTTGTTTATGGCGGCTCTAAATAAATTAGTGGTGGTCTCTTGATACCATTTTTGAAAATTTCGTAGCCAGGATATTCATCTTCGGCCTGGGCCTCTCCTTCCGGCGATCTTACCCTGTATTATGAGGTGTGGCAGGTTATACCTCTCTGGATGTCTCATTACATGACCGAAATATTGTAAATTTCGAATTTTTATCGTTTTTGTTATTTCTGTGCTCTTTTTCATTCGATGTAAAACTATTTAATTTCTTATTCGATCTGCAATACTCGTCGATAAATCCACACCTCAAAGGCCTCCCATTTTTTCATTAATGTCTCTGTAAGGGTTCAGCTCTTCATACTATACAGCGTATTATTCTGATTTGAAGGTTTAACGTAATATCTCTATTAATTAGAATTTTCTTTAATTTATAGAAGGCGGCTCTGGCGTTTTGAATGCTTTTTATTATTTCTTTATTTATATCCCAGTCATCGTTAACGTGTGCACCCAAATAGGTAATATTGTGAACTCTTTCTAACTCTATTCCATACCCTCTGGCCGCTGATGTTCGTTGGTTGTAACTCCGTTTTGCTGACAACCATAAGTTTTGTCTTAAAAGTATTAAGTTTTAGCCCATATTCATCACATGCTTTTGTTAACCTGTTTATAAGTCGTTGCAGGTTTTCTTCAATGCAGGCAATAAGTATCGTGTTGTCTGCATATCTGAGATTGTTGACATTAATTCCGTTGATTTTAATGCCTGTATCTTCAACTAAGGCTTCTTTGAAAATAAATTCAGAATAGATATTAAAAAGTAGAGGCGATAGAATACATCCTTGCCTCACTCCACGTCGTATTTCCACTGCTTCCGCCGTGTTGTGTCCAATTTGTATGTTTGCACATTGATGCCAATACACATTTTTGATAATACGGAGGTCTCGGTCATCAATTCCCACCTGCTGCAAGACACCTATAAGTTTGTCATGGTTTACTCGGTCAAAGGCCTTTTCGAAGTCGATAAAACACACACATATATATATACCGATTGTCCGATATCCCTACATCTTTGAACCATGACCTGCAAACTGAAGAGTGCTTCCCTGGTTTCAAGGTTGTTTCTGAAACCAAATTGTGTTTCATTTAGTTTTACTTCTATTTTGTCGTAAATTCTCGAGTGCAGTATTCTTAGGAAAATTTTCAGTACATGACTCATCAGACTGATAGTGGGATGATCGCTACACTGTTTGGCATTTATTTTTTTCGGTATCATTACAAATGTTGACAGTAGCCAGTCTGTTCCGTATATTTTATTGAAGAGGCTTAGAAGAGAATGTTTCCCTTATCGTCGAGTAGTTTGATTATTTCGCTTGGAATTTCGTCTGCACCGTTAGCTTTTCTATTATTTGATAGCTTTATAGCTCTTTCCATTTCATCGAGTTATGTTTGGATCACTCGATATATTTTCCATTTGAATTTCTGTTCTATCGTCATCAAACAGCTCCTCAATATATTCTTTCTGTTCTGTAAAGTAAAATGTAACGGCATGTCTCGCAAAACAGAAAACCAAAAAAGGTATATCGATGGAAGGCAACCGTATATACGTATTTCTGACTATTGGTCGTCTTCAGTACGGTGCAGCCAAGTTAGAAAAAGAAGCATGTTAACTTGGGAATTTGCATTCCATTTTAGCACCTTGCCGTTTATTTCTAATTTATGGTATTTGATTTTAATGTTTTACTTCGTTTTTTTTTCTTGTTTTCCTGTGTTCTTATTTCTTTTTGTATCTTTACGTACATATGAGTTTACTATTGTCTTGCCGCTTTCTCTATATTCTCTGTATCCTATCTTGTATCCTACCTTAGACGCACTTTTAAATTATATTTTTGGTTTAAGCTCTTATTTCATAAGTTTTTGTAAATATTCTTTTAGTCTCTCTTATGATCTCTTTATCTTCAAGGTCTATCTCGATCACTGTTATGATTAAATATATTGCGTATTATTTTTTTTTTTTTTTTATCTATTATCCATGAGTGTTAATGTTTTTTGAGTTCTTCTTTTTCTCTTGGTTTTTTTCCTCCTATTTTTTTATTTCTTTTCTATTTTTTTTTTAACTATTCTGTTTATATTTTATTTTGATTAGGTTGCTGCTTTATATCTTCCAGTTCATTTTTCATAATATCCTTTATTTCATATTTTATTTATGTTTTACTGTCCAGTATATCTTATTTAACTTCTTGCCTCATCTGCCTTAGCAATTAGTTAATTTCTTCCATGTCCGTTAATATTGTACTTACTTTTTTAAGTATCCACCTCGATTAACTCATCGTTGATACATATCAATGCACAGTTTTCTTCTATTTGGTTTTTTACTTTTTTGGTACGTTCGCAGATATTCTGCATACATCATCAACGTCGCAAAATATTTGACCGTACTCATGTCTGCTAATTTATCTATCGTTTATAGTAATTTAACAGCGATTAAAGCTTAATTATACAAGTTTTTGTTATATTCACTATGTTTGCTGTATATTTTGTTCACAACATTTTTTTATAATAATCTTGCAAATCTCATCTTTAACTTTGATTAAATGAATAAAAAGATTCTTACAATTACAGTTTGTAACCTAATAGACACGTGAAAATTTCATCTCAAACCGATGTCATTTCCCCACAAATACCCTGTTTTATACCAGAGAGTTTTGCTCTTTGGTGTAATATATATATATATATATATATATATATATATATATATATATATATATATATATATATATATATATATATATATATATATATATAAAGTAGTTAGGTATTATTGACTGATAATACAATGCTATTTAGTTCTAATTTCGTTGTATTTACTAATACCATATTTTCGCATATCCTGAAGAAGCAAATAAATTTTGCGAAAGCTTGATTAACGAAAAAAGAGTTTTACTTTCCTGCCCTATTTATGACTGCAACCTCAAAATAAAACTTTATTTTATATATATATATATATATATATATATATATATATATATATATATATATATATATATATATATATATATATATAGATCAGCACACAACACACATACAACAGTCTGAGTAATGTATATACTCAAGAAACAAACTGTGTGAATAAAGAAAAATTTGAAAAATTTCATTATCATCATCGCTAATTAACTTGGAAATAATTGCTTAGGTAAATCTTATACAGCAGCAACCCCGAGAAAATTTAATTAACTAAAAATTTTCTCATTATGGGAGGTACGGATCCGTGCCAGAAAAATATCCGTTAACCCTGTTGAAAGTACACGTTCGAGCCATAGGTGCAGCTTCGAAAGGGTGAAAATTACAATTGGTTATTCGAAAATTTCCGCTCGATTTTACGTTAGCTAGTAAATGAGTTTTATAACATTTATAGCCTCATTGTAATTGACTTAGATAACAACTTTGTTTATAATACTCAATGTAACTGTTCATCATAAAAATAAGTGTTTTCATTTTTAATTTTAGTTGTATCATGTTTACACATTAAATTTAGAAAGTATATATATATATATATATATATATATATATATATATATATATATATATATATATGTATATATATATATAGATATATATATATATATATATATATAGATATATATATATATATATATATATATATATATATATATATAGATATATATATATATATATATATATATATATATATATATATATATATATATATATATATATATATATATATATAGTAAACTCTTAAATATTGGGGAAATCTGCAATGGTGGCATGAACAATATGTTTTGGTGTTATACCTTTAGAACAACATAACAATAAAAAAAAGCAGATTTTCCCAATATTTAAGAGTTTACTATTTAACTTATCTGCAAAGATTAAATTTCTTTTCTATATATATAAAGGAGTACGACCGTCAAACAATATTCAATAAGTAAGTTCCAAAAAATTAAATCTTTTGGTCACGAGGATATCGGTCAAAGGAGAAATAATAAAAGGAAATCACAGTTCCATTCCTATATTTGAAGACGTTTCGCTTATTTAATTTACAAGCTTCATCAGTTCAATCTAAAAGAATACAAAGGTGGTAGGTAAGAATATAAAAAAAAACATGGAAAAATAACTTACGAATGGTGAGTGGTGAAAGTTGAGGTGTAAAACAAACACACCATTCTCTTAGTATCCATGGTCAAAATAATAAAGTTGTAATATTAGCCTAAATGTTCATATGTAGTCGAATTCATGTATAACCATAAGAAAAAGATTACTTTAAAGGTGAAAAAAAATGGATAAAAACTACTGCGAAGCACTAGAAAAACCCGTCACATTGTACGTAAAAAAACATATTAACACTAAAGTGTAGAAATAAAGACAAAAGATTTTACAAAACACACTGGCACAGAGCTGTTATTTTAACAAAGTTAACATTTAAAAAACATCTTACACTTTACTTTAAGGCTCATCTTAAATTCAAAAATTCCAGCCGGAACACCAAGTCAAGTTACCGGTATTTTCGTTGAAGTAATTGTGTGTCCTTTTATAGTTGTGCGTCGGGGCAACTTATTGGAAGTATGAGATGAGTATGCGCAATACAACAAGAGCGCAAACCAGCAACGCAGAGGACGTTGAAGTAAAACAAAATTATTTGATTGGAATATCTACAAAATCAATTTGTAGTGACGAAAGGATGAAATCTGAAATTTATTATGGCGATTAAGTCAGGGAATGATGAATGCGAATATGGATTATGAAATAGATAAAGCTTTATGTAAATTAGGAATGAGTCAGTATAAATGTAAAAGGTGGGATATAAGGAAGTACTAATGGGGGATAAAAAGAAGGTTGATAGGTAACTAAGATGTGATGATGGTCAAAGGGAACGGAGGTGATACCGTCTGGAAGCAAAAGAACTTCGAGAAATTCCTTATTTGATGTTGGAAAGAAAAAAATGGTATAGTAACCTGAGGTTGTCGATGTCAGTACGTTTATACCTATCTATTATGTATATATATATATATATATATATATATATATATATATATATATATATATATATATATATGTACCTATATATATATATATATATTATATACATATATATATATATATATACACTTGCGAGCAAAAAAATCGATTAGTAATTTTATGTCGGGTTACTTTGAATTAAAACAACTAATGCAAAGAAGTATTATCTATTATAGAGCTTCTAAGAAATAATTGTTTTATGCAAATTTTCATAGTGTTGTAAAATTTGCCTACTTCTGTATGGCACGGGGAATGCAACAAATATTGGAACTGGCATGTTCTACGCAATGTAGACCTCTATGAGTTTGCCGGTGATCGTCTCAGTCGCTTTTCAAATGTTGGCATGTGTGTACACTTCAAAGTGCAGTAAGTGAATATTTTATAAATGGATACTTTATTAGTAAAGGCACCTATTATTACGAGACGGCTATAGTCAAAAAAATGTCGCCGGTATAATCAAAAGTCGAGGCAATAATTTAATTAGACGTTTTTTTGTAAAAAAGCAGGTATCAGCGAACTGCAGGATGGGAATGGTGAAGTCATGAACTTTTGAAAACTGTTCGATAACCAATTAATTTCTACACTGCTGCCCATTTAATGTTTTGGTGGGATAGGGTCAATAGACAGTTCAATAGACAGTTTCAATAGACAAAGTATTATCAGAACTATGTTGTCGAGGCGGAGTTTTTTGTCTTTGTTTGTCTAAAATAACATCTGCTTCTAAAAATATATTCCGACTAAATGGAAAATTTCCTGATTTACAAAACGATTTTTTTTTAAACTGTCACCGGTGGCCTACTTGTGACGCAGTCTGAAGTCTCAAGGGCTTACCGTCGATACCAGGAGACCGGTACCTCCAGGTTCGGGTCGGCGACGTGTAACGACAGAGAGGTAAGATCGATTCATTGTCCTGAGTGCATTTTGGAATCAGCATGAGACATGAGTTGAGCTTCAACAATCCTTGAGGAATGTATGAGGTGTCACTATCACTCAGTGGACAGTTGGGAGAAGACTTAAGGCTGCCACTTTGACTTCCCGACCGGCTAACATAGGGCCCAAATTGAACGCACGTCAGAAACAAGCTCGACTTAAGTTTGATCGTGAACACGTCAATTGAGACCTTAGCCAATGGAGCAGAGTTTTATTCTCTGATGAGGGTCAAATGTGCTTGTATAACAATTACAAGACGACGCGTCTATCGGAGGCCCGGAAAACGATTTGCTTAGGGCTGCACTGTCGAAACAGTGAGTTATGGAGGTGGTTCGTATATATTTTGGGGTGGTATATCTTTAAAAGGAAAAACAGAGCTTATATTCGTACCCGGTGGTGGTCGCGGAGGAGGTTTGACAGCAAATCGTTACATTACGGGTATTCTCCAAGACCTTAATGTTCCTTACGCCTGCTACATATGCGACAGCTTCATGCTAATGCATGGTAACGCTCGATGTTACACAGAGCGGATTATGAAAGATAACCTGGCCAACACCAAGATAACAACAATGGACTGTCGAGCTCCTATGGGATAAACTTAAACGCAGGGTTTGGGTCTATAATCCAGCACCAGCGACAGTGGCGGAGCCAAACTGCATTAGATGAAGAAAGGGAAGCGATTCCTCAGAAATCAGTCAGATACTTAACAAGGACCTTAAGAGATCGTATGGAAAGTGTAATATATCTCAGAGGAGGAAATACTTAAAGTATTAAGTATTTCCTAGGCAAAGCTAGAAAATTGGAAAAATATATCTTTAAATGGATTAAAAACAGGAAATACTGTTTCCTGAAGTAAATGACATGACCACTTAAAACATGTACAAATTTGACTATCAAGAAATTTTTTCTTTATAAGTTACATTGATAAGAAAGAATGCTACAATCATGTCCAAAGGCAACATGTCAAGTGAATTTAAAAGTCAGAATGTTTACATCTCTTTCAAAGTCATGTTAATAATAAAGTATTATTTAAAGGAAAAAAAAACGTTACACATAAGCTGTGTATTTTTTCTTAATAACTTTTTACTTTCAGCTACGCCTTTGATTTTACTACTCTTTTCACACAGCACTAATAGAGCATTTTTACTTCCATACAAAGATTGTGTTTATAATCTAGGATGCTCACTAATGTATAAAGTCAGTAAGTATAATTAAAAATGCAACGGCAGTGTGCCGTTGGATGGATTACATAGTTCTTTCTGTTTTAATAAAATTCCGAGGTTTTAGTTTTGCAAGAAAATATAAAATCGTGTAGCTTAAATGTAAATTTTTTCATAAACATGGCAACGTAAAAATTGATAATGCGTCTGCAAAATAACTTAGATTAAAGTGGTAAAATAAGAAAAATAACTTGCAAACAACTAGTAGCCGTTTCGGAAACTAGCAGCAAAAGATATATTGTTTATAAATAATATATAAAGGTTGTATAATTATAATAATGCATTGTTTTACCAATGGTAGAAGATTGTCAATATTTCCTATAAGATAATTTCTGAAAAACTCAATATTTTCTTACCAGGAGTTATTTGTACTCGTAAAAAAGGAAAAATAACTTTTAAAATATTATGTTGATTTTGCTCGTGAAGTTGTATTACTCGTGCTGTTGTAGATACATACAAATATTTAAAACTTATCAGACTTCAGAGGAGGCAAATATCCCAAAGTCGTCTTTAGATAAACTCCTAAGTTGCGCAGTTCCGTATAATCCATCGCACAAATTAAATGTACGAGAATTTCATACACCTAATCTATCCATTTACAAGAAGCGAATAAAATGACCAAAAGTTTTAATTTAAAATATGAAAACTCAGAAGCTTATATGTATATCAAATTATCTTTTAAAAGTTAAGGAATTTGTTTGGGTTAGTGATACAAGTTACTATGCTAAGTATTTACAACAAAATGTAATTTCCTACTCAAGTGTAAAGATATTTGCATAGAAAAGATTAAAAAGACGTGAACACAGATAGTGGATTGTGACAGAGAGAGACAGTCACAAAAACGGAATTTTAATATACAATGTGTCCAATTAAGTCAGAACCATATGTGTTTTGTGTAAAACTAGTCGCTGGTTAAATGAAATTAGATTAAAAATGAAAAAAAAGTGCAATTTTCTTATTGTGAATAAAATTTAAATATTACAACAATTGGCTAGCTTAATTCTTTGCTGTTAAATGTACAACGAAAAGACTTTTAAAATATGGTGTATTAAATATTGTAGTCAGTGGAGTAGCAGTTGCCCGTCGCGGCGCCAGCCGAGGCACAAAAAAAGGACGTTCCGATAAACTCAAGATGATTACTGTACGCTGTCTAGATAGAAGTTGTGTCTTGAGATGGTTAGAAAACCCTCTGACCGTTCTTAGGTGATTTATGGAATATGTGCACCCCCATAAATCAGCGCTATTGTAATGCGCTTTTGAATGGCGATAATCTTACTCAATGGTCACAGAAATATGATACTTTACAGCGTTTTCTGTGTTTCGACGTAATTTCCAAATATCAAAGCTAGCCAGTCCGACAATGAGATTCCACTGAATGGCAGAAAATAATATCTTTATATAAGTAAGAAAATAAATACTATACTTTCCCAAACATTCTCCCGCTATAAAAACGAATGTTTTTAAGAACAGCTGAAAGTATAAGTGTAAAGAATGGACATGAAAAGATCGATGTACTAATAAAGAACTAAGTAAGAATAAAATATAGGTTGACAAATAAGCATCGGTCATATTTTGACCACAGGACATTGTTGGATGCCATCCAAAAGATTAACAACGCGTAGAATGTCGTCAGTTAAAAGAATAACGTTGAACCAGTAGAAGTTTTCGAAATACTAAACTAGGAACACTGATATTTCGACGAGATTCACCGTAGGAATATGTCAGTTTGGTGAAAATTGTAACAATTGGGCCGGTGATAAAACACGACTAGCACAATCAGAGGAGTTTTGATTAGAAGGCACATAATGCCCAGTAGAGCGTGGTATCAGCTCCTGCATGTGTTTAATACAATTGGCAATTTGTGGGTACAAAATTAGCTTAAGGAAGCGCAATCGTCGAATCAGACCAAACATTTTCAGTCCAAAATCAGTCCAATTTGGTCGAATCAGAGCGAGCATGAAAGTTAGACGAGACTTGTTGACAAAAGTGACAGTCAGCAGGATAGCTGCCAATTGCTCCGATCTTACGATAGATGGTCTTGTAGAGAAATAACACTAGAAATGTAACACATACAAGTACAGAGGTCAGTTGTATCTGTTTAGATGTTTCATCATCTCAGGATACATGGAGGTACCACAAAGGTTGTAGAAGACGTTTGACTAGCAAAAAGACATGAAAAAATAAACCAAGAGGATACAGAGAAAACGCTTTGTACAAGGTTTGTCAACGGGACGAGAAGAATAAGAAAAGAAGTCAGTCGTAGGGTTTCATTTTAGGCCTAGCACCGTAACAATGAAAGGTTGCTCTTTGTCAAACGAACAACATGTCAAAATGTCTGAGCCAAAGCCTTGAAATAAATGAAGATGATTGCTGACGTTGTCGATTTGTCTAGCGAAAAACCCTCGAGCTTTAAAAGCTGAGTGAGCGCTCACTGCAGAAGGTGAGTAGATAAAGGAGAATCAATTCAAGCGTGATTCTTACGGAAGGCCGTCTAGATGGTTGCTGGCACATTGTCTAGCGAAAAAACCATCAAACTTTAGAAGCTGAATAATTGCTTACTGCAAAAAGTGAGTAGATAACAGACTTACTCTTGTAGAGGTTTTTAAGCAAAATAAAACGAAGAAGAAGTACCGTAATTAACGGTACGCAAAAAAAATTATTGAAGAGGTTTAGAAAATCTGATCTCCAGAGAAACCCTTTATAGTTCCAAAATTCATTATTTACTTTAATTTGTCGATACGTTTGCTTTATATCGCAAATGAGACAACAACGAAAATATCTATAATTAAGTAAAGAACGAGATGTCCTTTTAGAACCAGTATAAAAAGTGTCAATTAGCGACAAAACTCGAACATAGTGTTGCCCAAATGCAAGAACAAGACGAGACTTAGACAGTCTTGGTCTTGGTCTTGCGGCAATGCACCTGGTCTTGGTCTTGGTCTTGGTATTGCACTTCCGGTCTTGGTCTTGGTCTTGGTCTTGCAGCAAGAGTCTTGCAAGTCTTGCAGTTACCTCTTAGCCTATTGATATTTATTAAACGTTACTTTAGATCTTAGAACAACGTAACAGAGTAAGTACATTTTAAGCTTGAATTAACATAGCCATAATAAAGCCATAATAAAGGTCGGAGAAGAACGTCATGGCTTAGAAATCTGAGAGATTGGTTTAACAGATCCTCTGCATCTCTTTTCCGAGCTGCCGTCAACATATTACTATAGCCAATTTGATAGCCAACGCTCGACAATCGAGCTCGGCACATGAAGAAGAAGAAGAATAATAAAGACCAACCAAATTAATAAATGTCTAAACAACTGACATCGGGTGGGGTTTGAAGCCACGATCTAAGCGATCTGAGCCTATGCTCTAATTAACTCATCTATCTACCATGCCCCACGGAAGTAAATCTGTTTCTTAATAAACGTTTGCATTTACTATGCTTACATGTGCTAAAACGTGGTTAAAACACAAAAAAAACAGGCATCAGCATGCCTGTACTTTAAAGAATATTATCTGCCTAGAAAGGGATTGATGGACATGATGGGCAAAAAATCCACATACATGTATCAAGGGCACATATTTTTTAGGTGATCAGATAACAAACTATAATCCACTTAGTAAAGAAAAATAAATATTTTTACCATTCTTATTCTTACTTTTGTATAAAAAACTAATTTATAGTTAAATAAAAAATAAAGAATAAAGAAAAAAATAAAGAATAGGTAAAAAAGCAATGATAATCAAAAGAAGTTGTTTTAAATTAAGAAGATACCTACTTAATATATATATACTTAATAAATACTACTACTATACCTACTATATACTACTATACCTACTTAATAAATACATTAATTTACCAAACTAAAATAGTAAGTAGATCTTATATGTACTTAATTGGTAATAAGGTAATAAGTATATTTTTTACATCTCCACTTTTTCTAGCGATTAAAAAGCTTGTAATATCTCCACCGAATTTTGGTTTTTCAGGACGAAATATTTGTAATTCCTTTTTGTAAAAAGATATTAGATGCTTCCTTAAACCTGACGTGTTTCTGGTGTTCATTTTCATTTCAACCTTCCTATGTAGGCACAATTTACACAAAACAATTTGGGATGCAAAAATTATTTCGAAAAACTCATCAAATTTGCTTTTAGGGCTTTTAGATCTATAACTCCAACGCTCATTACTCCGACTAAAACTATTTGAATCTTTGTCCCTCATGTCAAATTGTAAACTTGTCACTCCGGGAACAACAAGGATTAGATGAAAAACAATTATTACATTAGACTCAAAGGAAAGCTCAATTGGGAATGAAGTTAAGTGATGTCGAAAAAGTAACTATGTACTATACTACTATAATTTATGTTCGTTACTATCCAATACCCTAAGTATCTAATAACAAACCGAGAATTATATATCGTTAATCGTTACTTCGTTATTCTAAACACTTCGGTATTTTGTTTACACGGTAGGCGACATTATCTGTTATTAATTTGTCTCGTTACTTTTGACTCTTTCAGCAAATTTTCTTTAACCGAATGATCTCATCGCACACTCAGCAGAAACAATTTATAGCCTTAGGCCGATAAGATTTGTTTATTTAGATTACTCCTGACTAGCTAGGGTGACATATTTTAAAAAATATCGATACGATATTACTGTCGGCGTCGCAATGTAAGAAGATTATTTTTATGATTAGAGAGCGGCTATTCTCAAAATATGTACAATTAATTTCAGAGCGAAGAAGTCTGCTGGAAAATGTACAAAATATTTAATTTTTACATTGTAATTATGACCTCTGAGCACGTGTCAAATGTGTTTTTTTAATTTTAATTCGGTATGTATGTTTATGGTATTGTTTGTAATTCGCATAAGTCCAGTTTTTCAAATTTTATTACATATTTTTTTGCATCTCATAGAGTCTTTACGCATATACCCGAACTACTATATTCGCTAAAACCACACTCAGTCCTAACTGCAAGACGCAAGAGTCTCGCAGGCTTAGTCTTGTTCTTGCTTAAATCTTGCATGGTCAGTCTTGGTCTTGGTCTTGCTAAAATTAGGCGGTCTTGGTCTTGGTCTTGGTCTTGCAAAAATGCAAGAACAAGACCAAGACTGCAAGACCAAGACCGATTTTGGGCAACACTACTCGAACATCATATAGATTGGCGTCGAAGACAGTACGAATTTTGGAAAAAAAGAAGCGAAATAAAAAATTGTTTTTTGAAATATAATTCACAAGTTTAGTCCTGGGACTAAACTAATATGTTAAGACATGTTGAAAATTACTGCATAAGAAATATCCTTCACGAGCTTGGTCATGATGGACAAAACTAACAGGTACCTCCTGTTGTCGACTTCCTAAAATCCTAAAATGTTTGTTGAAAAGATTTGTTTGTATATATAGAAGTAACGAAAGATGTGAAATAAAATGTGGAAGAAGTCGTATAGACTCGCCCTTATAGATCATAATTGAAAATGGTTTCTAAGGCCACAGGGTAATTTGGTTCGCCAAGAATTTGACCATAATTTAAGAAACTACGACCCAATTCAACACCTATGAATGTGTCTATAGGATCTGATTACTTAAATACGTGATCTGGTAGTTTCAGATCATGACACAAAGTACTACCCTGAGTGGTGCCGGTCGACATTCTGTTCAGAACTTAAACAGGGATTTATAGCTTATTACGAGAAAGCCCTAAATGCCAAACAGAAGTGAAATAAAATTGGCTGTGGAGCCTGTATCCAGCAGGTTATGAATTCTAAGAAAGCTGCCGAAAACATATTTGATATGTTGTATCAACTATGTGGAAAGAAACGTACGAGCAGATTAAATGTGGTTGTGTAGCAAAATTAAAAATGTTGGTATTTGAAGAAGTGGTTGTCTAAAGGAACAAGATTACTTTGACGGTTGGTTAACAAACGCAGAAAAACGCGATGCCGTGATTTGTTAACCTTACATTCGTCGCTTCAAATGAGGTAAAATCAGACAGCGTACATAAGAATTATATGGATTAGTGGATTAACCAACGAAAAAGTTCTTGAAGCAGTTTAGTCATAAAAGAAATACGCACATTTATATAGAGGTAAAAACAAGAACACTAGACGCATTTAACATCATAATTAGTTACCTTAGGGGTGCTTTGTGACACATAGGAAACCAGAGGTAACAGATATTTAAACGTTTTAAATCGTTTGTAATGTAAAGTTTAAATTCAGCGTTTTTTAGGCATATTTTAAATACCTCACTTTTGTTGCCAAAACTCAAAACCAAAATTTTATGCCATAGATTTCGAAGTTTAAGCTTTAGTGGAAATTCCATAGTGCCCGGTTAATGAAAGTGATAAATTTTCTTACGAGATCGAGTTAATCTCACGAGAATCTCAAAACAGGCAAAAATCGGGCTTTATTTATTTAACACCCTTATAAAACTAACCTTATTTGCAACAAAATACAAAAATTGCATATTACAATTGAATTGTTTATTGTTGAAATGTGATAAGCGCCATTTTCTACTGTTTTCAGTTATAGTAAAAATTCTTCTCTCTTTGTATATACGCGTAATTTGGTGTTGAAAGGAAGCAAACGCTATGCATTGCATGAATATAATTTATACTTCGAAACTGCATTTAATGTAGAAAGGAGGCAAGTAATGTCGCTTGCCCCCTTTCAACAACGTACGAAGTAAACATCACGTGGTTTAACGGTTCTTGCTGTGCTAAGTAATAGAGGCTGTCATTTACATTGTGTATACTTTTTTTGTTCTGATAAGTTCTGTTGTTGTTTGCAAAACATAAAAATGAAAAAACATGTGAATAGTAAACAAACCAAAGTTAAACACAGGAAGAGAGGTGTGAGACATGACAACGAATATAAGAGAAATGTTATAAAGCAGAGCAGAATAAAAGGCATTTCATATGTTAATTACAAAGGAAATACAGTCCCAAATCAGAAAATTGGATTAGCACTGACCACTGAAAATGAAATAATGAAAAAATCATGTACCTATTTCCATTTTGTTCTTGTTGATAACATGAGGGTACGTGTTTGTCAAAAAGTATTACTTTGCTTAAATGGTGTTTTAAAATGGAGAGTAGAACGAATAAAAAATTTGTTATCAAACAACCAAATACCATGTGACAAAAGGGGCCACAATGTGAAGGTTCATGCAATTCCTGAACAAAACATTATTTTAATAAGGCAACATGTTGAATCGTTCTCTCTTAAACATACACATTACTCTGGTAAACTCAGGTAGATACATGTTGTCAGTGTGAGGAACTTGGAGTTAAGATTAAAAGTCCTTCACTTGGTGATGTGGCCAAACGGACTGCTGCTGCTGAGCTAATCGTTCACAAACATAGAGCCAAAAAATTTTATACGCATCTCAAGGAAGCCGAAATTCGTAGCCTTATTGTTTGACTATATACAGAACTTCCATCTTCCCGAAATTTCCGTACAAGATCTGTTTTACCGTACACAATTGATTGTAAACGTGTTTAATATTCACAACTTTAACACCGGTAAAAGTTTCTTTTACATGTATCACGAAGGCCAGGGCAGACAGGGTCCCAACGATGTGTGTTCTTTCTTGCTGCATTATATAAAAACTATGTTCCAGATAGTATTGAGGAACTGCTTTTATTTTGTGACAATTGCCTTGGGCAAAATAAAAACAATACTGTAATCACAATGTGTATGACATTAGTTGAAACGAGATTTAAAAAAGTTGAGCAGATTTATCCCATTAGAGGGCACTTGTTATTGCCTTGCGATAGGGATTTTGGTACTGTCAAAAAACTTTTGAAGAGCTTTAACAGAATTTATTTTGTACACGAGTTTACTAAATTGATAATTACGTCAAGTGTGAGTAGAAAATTTACTGTAATGGAAGTAAAAAATTCTGACATTTTGGATTTTAAGAATTATTGGATCAACTTTTATAAAAATAATGTGTTTCTTTAGAGACAAGCAAAAGAGGCATACCAAAAAATCAACAACAAAATTTTTGGTTTCGTTTTACCACTCTAAGCATGATGCCTCTAAACCTGGTTATCTTAGTACTTTCTCCTATATTAACAGCCCTTTTAATGTTTTTCACATTACAAAACACTTTTTAAAACACAAACAAAACACAAACAAACCAAAATAAATCATATTAAACGGGTGTTAAAATATATTCCAGAAAACCACCAACCATTTTATAACGATTTTGTTAACTGGCCAACTACAAAATAAACGGAAATAAGTTCCATTTTTATTGAGTTTTTGCTAAATAAACATTATTTCTTGAAAAAAAAGTTTTATTTTTCTGTAAGTTGTTGAAATGGGCTAAGTGCTTATCAATATTTGATTAGGTTTACTTAAAAACAAATAATCAAAAATAAGTTAGTCTAGCTTAGAATATTTTTTTGATTTTTTCTCTAAACTTGTAAAATGTCGCTTGCCTCCTTTCAACAATAATCGATTCAATTGCATAATTGCTATTCTCTTCACCTTTAAAACGCGTTTTGATTTTTGTCGATAAGACCTTCTAATCAAAAGGTATCGAATTTTTTCCGTCAAGTTGATACAAATTTTATTTAAAAAAATTGATTTCGCTCGCGTAATTGACATTCAAAACTGCCGTTGGCTTCAAGCATTGCTTCTAAGAGAACAGTTCATTTTCAGTTTACACAAAAATTGCTAAAAAACGTTTTTGTTCAAAATTTTCTAAGCTACATTTTTTGTTTGTATCATGTTTTTCTCCGGCGTACAGATTTTTGGTAAATCAATTTCGTCCCCACCTCCCCAGGCATTAGAAGGCAGCCAAGGGTACGAATGATAATTTTTTTTCTTTTTTGGAGTCTCGAAATTGATATTCTCAGCAAGATTCAGCTTGTTTGTAAGATTTTTAGAGGTTGAGTGGTATTTTGTCTCTGACGACTGGAGGAAGGAAGTGTAAATTATTAATATGAAACATTTAAAATTTAATTTATTATTTTTATTTACTTTACATTAAGAATGTATCTTAAGCGGTTCCTGGAGCTGGAGCTGTATTAATGTGGTGACTAAAAGCAAAAGGGCCTTCTGGTAGAGGAGCTGTGTGGATGGAGCCACGCGTAGCAGCTACATAACTAAAACATAAAACAGATTGTAAAAAAAGAAAAATAACGATTAATAACACATATACATAGTACATGTATTATTGGCCCCCTTAAAACAAACTAATAAACAAATTTTTCTAGTAAAAAGGTAAAGTTAAAGTTTATTCGTATCGAAAATAATAATATTACAATAATTACCCTAAAAATTAGGAATAAACTTCGACAATGCGACATTTTCGTGACATCGTGCATATAGCAGAGAAATCGGTAGTACATATACAAAAAACCATACTATGCTATAATTTCACTATTTGGGAGAGTGATTCATCGTTTAAACGCTGAATATCCTTAAATTTAAATGTACACACAAACTACCCGTTTTCTCAATTGCAATTTGCGTTTTCTCATAAGAAATTACACAATATATAAGTAGTATATTTATTTGTGCTTCTCTATAGAAAATGACCATACGTTGTTGTACAGTGTAGCCAATTCTTGTTCACAAGTAGTAATTATGGTCATACAAAACCTGTATTCTTCCACGCAGCGATTATTACCGTCATAAAAATACCAAAAAACATGATTTTTTCAATAGTAAAAATTAAGCACAAAATTGTAATTAAATAAATTTTATTTATATGTTCCGTTTCGTTACATATTTAAGTTTATAAAATAAATATCAATATTTTAAAACATTTTTTTTCAATCGTTTGGCAACTTTGGAATTAGCGACGGAACTCCGTTTCAATTCCGACCCACAGAAAGCCGTAAAACTAGTTTTTGCCGAGCAAGTGCCCATCAACAATCGTTCATTTACATTGGCGTTTCTGAGGGTAGTGCATATGTTGCATTTTGTGAATATATTTTATGCGATAAGTTTGTGTTATTGATAAAACGTGTTATTGATAATACGAATGTTATAGTTTGTCGTTTTATAGTAAATTTCAAACATTATTTTTATTTTGTTTTTATAGAATTTTATTTTGTTTTATAGGATTTTATTTTGTTTTGTTTTATACTGTTTAAGTGTTTTGTTCATTTTATTTAATAGGACAATATGGCTCTTGGCGAACATCCATTTAAAAAAAGTAACGCGCCACAAGACATACCACTGGGGTGGTGTGGAAACTGTGAAATTTGTTTTAAAAAACTTTCATTGTGTAACTTTTTAAGGACGGGTCACGTCAAAAGACGTTTTAGCGTAACTTCCGCGACAGCCAGGTGGTTTCAGTAAGCTTTTTGCAAAATTACTTGTTTTTTATAGCTTTTTGTTTGTGGCATTCTGTATATTTAGGGGAATGTAGGAAATGAGCCACAAAATATTTATTCATATGTTTATTTGCTGACGTTTCGATCTCTATATCCAGACACCGTTTTCAATTATACAAATGATAGTAATATTTATTTTCTATGGCTTTTTGCTTGTCGTTCTGTATTTTTAGAAATAATGTTGGGAGTAAGCCACAATATATTTATTCAAATGTTTAATTTACGGACGTTTCGATCTCTGTAAAGAGACCGTTTTCAAACATACAAATGACAGATATATTTATTTTTCTATAGCTTTTTGTTTGTGGCGTTCTGTATTTTTAGGGAGAAGGTTGGAAATAAGCCACAATATATCTATTTACATGTTTAATACACTGACGTTTCGATCTCTATTCCGTTTTCAAAGATAGAAAAAAAAAAGAAAATAAATAATATAAGATTATAAAAATATATAATAATAAACGAATAAAATAAATATAACTATCATTTATATCTTTGAAAGCGGTCTTTGGATATAGAGATCGAAACGTCAGTAAAAACTTGTAAATAAATATATTGTGGCCTATTTCGAACATTAATAATTGAAAAATAAAATATAATTAACGTTAAAATAAAAGTGAGTGTACGTTACTGGATTTTCATACGTCTTTCCGCATTTCTGCGCCTTCAAACGATGAATCACTCTCCCAAATAGTGAAATTATAGCATAAGTATATTTCCTAAACTTAGAAAAGCTTTCAACAAAAATTTGCAATTTGCTGTTTCACACTTATCACTCAATGATATATATATAAAGTTTTATTGTTTATTTGATTTCCATATTCGGCTCGTAATCTATCTATAGGATATTTAATATTAATTTAATTACCAGTGGACCGGAATATTTCTAAAAAACACTGAATATACATTACGCAGTTCATAAAATGTATCACTACCTAATGGTTAAAAATGTATCAATTGTATTTATCAATTCTACAAATCATGAAGCATTTTGATAGGTCGACACTTGAATGACGTTATCCGATAAACTGCAAACCTTTTAATACTTATATTTTCAATTTTATGAAATAATTTTGAACAAATCAATATTCGAGTATTGAGTATGATAATATTTGCAAAACGAAGAGGTAAAATATATTTTTTATGGAAATGGCTGTTTCCATAGGAATGGTTAATTGCGAGATCAAATTTTAATTCATCGTTTTACTAAAATCAGAATTTTTGTTAGATCAAAGCTTTTGATTATGTACGTAAATCTACGTTTATGCATACAAAACTTATAAAGCAGTTTAAAATTTTGGTTTGTTTCTCTATAAAGAATGTATTGTATAAATTAACCAGAAATAACCGGAAGTGTTATAAATTAAAGTAATGCAGAAGGAAAATTAAATTTGCTTTTAATAAAATGATTTATAAAAAAATAATTAGAAGGCGATCAATTTAAATGGACCATAAAACTATTCACCTTGTGTGTATGTGTAGGTGTGTATGTATGTGTGAAAGATATGGGACGGAAACAAGTCCATCAGCCACAGACTGTTTTATCTATGTTTAAAGATATTTTTCTTGTTTTCTTGTTTGTTACTTTTTTGTAGATATATGTATAAATGACTAAAGTTATACTAATTTATATTTCTACTTTTACATCTTTAATAAAATTCATTAGCCATTTTAAGGTTTCTTTATAAGCAGTTTAGAAAATGTGTGATAGACTTAACGGAAGCAAATATTTCATTTCAATAAGAGTTTGAATTAATTTATTAGGTTTTTCTAAATATTAGTTGCATCCAAAGGAAATATGGTTAAGATCTCCGTAAGATCCTATATCACAACTGCAGGATGATGGAGGTAATATTCCAAGCTTAAATAAATGCTACGGGAATCGACCATGATTCGTTTTTAAGCGAAATACACTTGCCGAGAAGAATTTGGTATTCGAGTAATTGAATATGTATTGGGGTGGGAGTGGTGAAGTGGGGTGTATTTGGAAATATGTATTTTGCGAGTTTTCAACAATATTCTCCCATTGCAGTTCCCATTTCAGCCTTATTTTATTTTTTATTGAAATAAATATATCCCTTACTGTATAAATATTGCAAAAGACTCCATTCTGCATTGATTCCTTAGCTAGAATATCAGCTTTTTCATTCCCTGGTATACCTACATGGCCTTTAACCCAAATAAATGTTATATTTAAAGTTGCAATCATGTTTGTTAAACAACATAACATAGGACACTTCATTCCTTCAAATTCTGTATTTTTTATAGAGACTAATGCAGGTCTGGAATCTGTTAATATTACTCCTTCGAGTATATTATTGGATATTAACCAGGTAACACCTTTTATAATTGCAGAAAGCTTGGCAGTATAAATGCTACAAACTGATGGTATGTTATATATTAATGATTGGTTTGTATTTTTGATAAATACACCACAACCTTCCTTCGTTTTAGATCCATTTATGTCTAAAGTTTTCCGCACAGCATACATTTTACATCACTTGTGTAACTTCCTCAGTTTTATACTAACAATGAAAATAGTGACAAAGAAAATAAAAGGAGTATTCATTTCCTAGAAACAATAGGAATTTATGTTTTTTCAAAAAGTTAAGTTTGACAAGCGGTAAGAAATTAATGTGTTATCGTACTGATTTTAACAATCAGACCAATTTGGTTTTAAAACGTTTTGAGTTTAGAATTCAAGTGTAGTTAAACGACGTTTACACCACCGAATGTTGCAAGAGCCTTGGTTTTAATATAAGATAGTCGTAGCTAATATTGTGCCACCCGGGTGCTAGGTGCAAATCTTTGTGCTGTTCAAAGAGTCATTCATCAGCTCATTAAAAATGATAACCACACCAGAATGGCAGGATCAGGTAGTAGGAGAGCAACATCCGCAAGTCAGCATTCATTTTTGGTTTCTTCTTGATTAAAAAATTAATATCTAACTTCAATTGAGCTGGCAAATAACCCAAACGAATTCCAAAATGTAAACGTAAGTAGATGGACAGGTCGAAGACTGTATAAAGGGAATCTGATATCCAGAAAACCAGTCCTATTTTCACAGATATCCGTAAAAACTGCATGGCTTGACTTGCTTTCGCCAGGGAACACGATAGTTGGATTTACACAGACTGGAGTAATGTTTTGTTTTGGGATAAATACAGGTTTTAGAGAAAACAAGAAGAAGGATTTTCCCAATGCAATATTGCTGACAAAATAACTTATCAAGAAGGGTCAGTTATATTTTGGGCTGGTATAAGTTCCAATGCCCTTACTTACTTAGTTCTTGTGGATAGATGTTCTACAATAGGAGCAAGGCATATAACAACCGATTTAGATAGGCAAATGGTACCTTTTGCATTATTTATAGGACCATTCATGGTACCTAAGAAGCAGTGAAAAACAATGAAATAGGCTGAAATTCCTTTCACATTGTAACTCTCTCTTGAAGATATCAGTCAGATGTGAGGAGAAAAAAACCTGTGATATTAACTATTCCATATTATGGGGAAACTTTTAATTTTGTGTTCACAAACCAGCATCAGTCCATATATGTGAAAGACAAAGCTGCTCTTAAAAAAATAGCTGAAGAATACCAATTGGTAAAAAATGGCATCTCCAAGCAAAGTAAAAAGAAATGCTTATTACAAATAGTAACTAACATATGGAGTCATAATTTTTCCAATTTAGTTCTAATAAAATAATAATATATAATAAACAATAAAAAGCAAACCAGTTTAACAATTGAATGGTCGTAAAAATCAAGTAATCATATAGTAAAATGTAGTAAAAACTTTCGTAGATGTGTACACGGATGTGTTAAGTTGTAATTAAGTATATACCTACTTAAATTTTAACACAGTTGTTATTATTGCACAATAATAGTCATTAATTAAATGAATGTTACACACATTTCTTGTAATGTGTCACATTCTTTAACATCTTCAATCAGGAATAGCTAAAATGATTTTTGATCATCTTAATAAAAATTAATTTTTGTTGTGTAGTAATAGTCACTAATTAGATGAATGTTACACATAAGCCTTAAAATGTGTTTATTCTTTAACATGTTCAACCAAGAACATCTTAATTGATTTTGATCATCATTAACTCTTAATTTTTACTGTCCATTTTTTGTCTTACTTTAAATTCACTAGGGTTTCATAATTTAATTAAATCATAAAATATTAATTGCATTAATATTAGCCAATAGTAGTTACGAAATATATAGATTTTCACATATTGAAGTTTCGATGTTTTCGATACTCTCTAAAATTCAAAATTTCATGGCTCCTCTCTTTTCTTCCAGCTGCTGATTCTTGGTTCCGGTCTGTGTGGCTTTCATCCAGCTGATGGATAGGAACAATGATGGCTGGCAGTTTAACAACAAATGACATGCCTAAAAATTTCAACTTTTTGTTTGTAAATGTTAAACTAATCGTATATATATATATATATATATATATATATATATATATATATATATATATATATATATATATATATATATATATTCAGGGATTCTACAGTATTCACTGCCTTTACTCGCTCAACCGTTTCCATCTCTCTCTGTTGTCCTATTCTTCATCGTTTCGGCCTCTCTTACTCATGGCGTCGTCTACTTTCTTCCTCCAGGATTTTCGGGGTCGTCCTCTTTTCCTCCTTCCTATGGGGCTCCATTTGTTTATTCTCTTTATCCATCTGATGTCGCTAGTTCTTCTTACATGTCCATACCACTTTAGTCTTTATTGTTCTATATATGTTAGTATGTCTGTTTCTATTGATGTTCTTTGCTTTATTTCATCATTACTTCTCCTATCCATTTTTGTTACTCTGCAGCATCTTCGCAGGCATTCCATCTCTGTTGCTACTATCTTACTGCTGTTTTTCTTGTTTATGATCCAATTTTCAGCCTCATATGTCATAATACTTCGCACTAATGTTTTAAAAATCTGTGTTTTTGTTTTCATAATTAGGTGTCTATCCCAACATACTGAGTTAAGTTGTAGAATTTCTGTTCTTGTTTGTCCTAATCTTTGTGTAATTTCTTCCTCTGTTGTTGCCTTTTTCGTGATTATAAACCCCAAGTATTTGAATTTATTCTTTCCTTTGCTTGTTACGTTATCATCAATCTGTAGATCTTCTATGTCTTCTTCACTTGTAGATAGGTACTCTGTTTTTGCGAGGTTAATATCTAGGCCAGCCTTGGTATATTTCTTCTTGTAGTTTCTTTATCATGTAGCTGAGGTCGTCTTGGTCTTGTGCAATCACAACTTGATCGTCTGCAAAGCTTAACGTATATAGGTATTCGTTCCGTACCGATACTTCCATGCCTTCGAATTTTCTTTTCCATGTAGTCAAGGCTTCCTCTAAGTATATTTTGAATAGGGTTGGAGATGTGGAACAACCCCGCAGGAGCCCTTTTGTTGTGGTGAAGTCTCCTATGATTCTTAAACTAATTGTATTACTGAATAAAACAGTCTTTGCTTCATTGGTTTGTTCAATTTTAAAATAAGTTTTACATGTGTCACGTGTATTTTGATCTTTTGATGATTTTAAAAATGTCAGTAGCATTTTCACGCTTCTGTGATATTATATACTTAAATTAGAATTACAATTTAACAAATCTATGTACATATACAAAAGTTTTTGCTACATTTTACTGTGATTCGTTGATGTTCACGATCATTTAATTGTTCAACTTTAGTAGTAGTTGCTTTTATTGACTGAAAATTATTACTTCACATGTAAGTTACTATTTGTAGTAGTATCTCTTTTTACTTTGTTTAGATACCATTTCTTGCTAATTGGTATTCTCCACTTAAATTATTTCCTTCTAAGAGCAGCTTTGTCTTTCACAGATATAGACTTATGTTGTTTTGTAAACACAAAACGTAACATTTCGCAATATATGAAATAGTTACCATCCTAGCTTTTCCTTTTCTCCTCACATCTGACTAAAATCTTTAAGGTCTTTAAGGTAAAAGTAATTTTACTCTATTTTATTACCTTAATTCAAGTTTGCCTACCCCGCCAAAACAACTAGCACAAGCTGAGTGTTGGTTTTTCAGACAATATGGGATGAATTGTACCAAATTCATGTTCAAAATTAAATTACCAGAATGACAAGACGTATGCAGACGTCTTGGCATTGTGATAGCAAAGACTACGATGTTTTTGTGTTCTACAATTCCACAGAATGTATTACAATTTATTTTACTATAGCTGTATCAGCAGAGTATTTTTTTTATCTTTTATTTTGTATTTTTCCTTTATTATTTTGTTGATAATATTGTATCTGCTTATTACCTTCCACTACTCTATTTGCCTTTAAAAATATTTTATTTCTTAATGAGTTATAACTACATTTTCAATTTCGTTTTTCTGTTTAACTGAAAGAACTGTAATGAGAAAGATTCTAGCCGCGAATTCATGGCAGGAGACAACAGAAGAAAAGTAACGAATATTTTAAACAAAACTTTGGAGAGCGATTTCTAATGGCTCTAAATATCGACACTGTTTATTTATGCAGTAATTGGTAAACTACTCAAATCGCCTTCCTAATGAACTTCGTTGTATGCAAGTTTTTATAATAATTTTAATAATTTATATTTTGTTTCAGGTAAGAAACATTGTTTATGAAACAACCAACTGGTAAGAAATATTTTGTCTATCTAACGACGTTCCCGTGCCCGGTTTTTGAATGTTAGTTCAGCTCTTTTTATAAGTTGTTTCGTTTAACATAATTTACCCCCAAGTTTCAACTACAAATGTAAGCATTTTCCTCATTTAGATTTTATAAATTCGGATAATTCTCTGTACATGTATTCAGAATGTAAGTAGTAATATACAAAATATAATCACTTTTATACATGTGTAGGAAAATACTTTGGAAAAGTATATTAACAAGTTGAAGGTGTAACTTACCCTGACTGGATCGCTGGTGCAGCAGCATAACTTACTGGTGCAGCCACATATGAATATGCAGATGGTACAACTAATGGTGCCGAATATGCTAAAGGTTGGTAAGAATAGCCGAGGCTTGGAGAAAGTACTACACCTGCTGAAGCCATGGCTAAGATAGCGAATAGGGCAACAATGATAGCCTAAAACAAAATAACTTTTAAACACTAAAATTGGGTATAGAATACGACGAGTTGCCCAAATGCGCTAAGAAGAAACATTTTAGACTTAATTGGAAAATTGATTGACAAGATACTAACTGTAACAAAAATACGTACTGCAATATATATCCAACTTTTCCATCTACTCCCCCAAATAACAGAAACCCCATATCTCGGAAAATTTATACTATGTACGTTAGATGTCTTTTTGGACATGCTACAGTAAACGTTTACCTATTTAAAATAAAACTTTCCGAAACTGATATATGTGAATGTAATGGCAATTATAACGACCTTAACCACTGGATGTTTCAATGTCGGTATAATCAAGAAGCCACAAAATTTTTCAAGCCATCTCCCAACAAAAAATCATACTGCCTCAGAACGTTGCTTTTATTCTCTATTTAGGTAGTCGAAATCCGACTATTAGATCGATTTTATAGGAATTTTTCAAACGTACCAAACGGATAATCTAAACTGTGTTTTTCATTGTTGTGTGAATCCGAAATGGTAGGACGTTAGTGGTTGTATTTTCCATTGTCTTTTCTTTTATGTCATTTACCTTTAACCGTTGCCTGTATTGTTTGTGTAAAAAAAAAGTCGCTATGAAGGGCACCTTAGCGTGAAGCGTGTGTTCCTGTTCAATCCTTTTTGTATAGTCACCCAATAGTGTTTTCTATAGGAAGGTTAGGAAATTGTCATGAATTTAAAGGAAGTGTTGGAGTTAATTGTTTTTACGTTTTCAACCAACTGTCTAGCTAAATAGGTCTTGAACCTAAGGCCAAAAAAAAACCTTTTAAACACTAAAATCCTTTTTTAGCTTTTTATTTTAATTACTAAAGGGACAAATGGGTAAATTAAATAGCTCAGTAATCCCTTCCAACATAATTGCCTTTAATAAGCTATGTAGTCCAGGGAAATAAGGCAAAAATATACCCTGTTCGTCACAATCAACAAGCCAGGATACTGAAAGGTTTTTTTAATGTATAATGCTTATAGAAACAGATTATAACCATTTCCTGAGTAAGATTTGTTGATAGTATTTATTTATAAACAAATTATTGTAAAAAGTGGACTTTTTTAGCGTTTTTATTATATCATTAAAAACTTAAACTTAAGGCTTATTGGCATAACCATCTTTTAGAACATGCAAAAAGCTTTAAAACGCCAATTTACAAAAATTTATATATGGATTTATTGTTAAGATAAACGCAAAATAACAAGCAAAATTTCGAAAAAATTAATTTATGTATACCTCTTGCAAAAACTGTTCTACTAAGGCTTTGAAATTTTCCTCAAAGTTGGGTTTTTTAAAGCGTAATATGTGATAAAAAACTTAAAATAAAATTTAAAATTTTAAATTTTATTCTATTTGTTTATCCTAGAAAGTTTTTGTTGCAATAACAAAGTCAGAAAAAAATGCAAATAGAACAATTTTTTGGTTTTAAAATAATAAAGTGAGTAAAAATAATCTTCTTTAAAAATAATAAAAAAAATTTCGAGAAAACAAATATTTATTGTCGAAAAATAATTTTTCAAAAATATCCTAAATTTTTACTTATAAACAAATTAAATATAAAATAACTTTTTTGTTATTGTTCGTAAAATAATTATTTTTAGATATTCAGAAAGCGTATATATTTTTACGATTACATAAAGAAAAGAAAATTACCTAGGTCAATTAGGGCCAAAGTTAGCCAAATTTTTTGATAATTTCACAGCTTATTTGTTTATAACAATTAAGGGATGAAATTTAAGACATTTTAATTATAAGTTATTAGAGTTTAAGTAAAAAATTCTAGTTCTATTTGCACTTCAGGAGAATTCTAAAGCTCTAAGCGATTTTAATTGACAAAATTCAGCTTGTTCTTTTGATTTTTAGAAGTTCAGTGGCATTTTCGTCCCTGACGACTTGAGTATAAATTATTTTATTTGTGGCAAAGCTAAAGCATCTTTGAAATTTGATAATACGTTTGTTAGACGTCTTTGAGACGTGCTTGAGTTACACCGGGTTAATAAGATAAGTTTAAAGATTAAATCTAGGTAAAATTTTTTCTTCACATAGTGGTAAAAAAATATACGCTTTCTGAAGATCTAAAAGTAATTATTTTACAAACAATAACAAAAAAGTTATTATATTTGTTTATAAGTTATAAGTAGTATATAAGTATAAAATTAAAATATTTCTGTAAAATTGTTTTTCGATGATCAAAATTTTTTTTATCATTTTTAACGAAGATGGGTCACTCTTTCATCCGAATCTCCAAAAATGTTTCTAATCACTTTTTTAATTTATATTATTACAAAAAACAACTTTCTGGGATAAACAAAGAAAATAAAATTTAAACAATTTAACAAATCGCTTTTAAATTTTTACCACATATTAAGCCCTAAAATACTCAACTTAGCTTGCAAACCTTAGAACAATTTTTACAAGAGATATAAATTAATTAATTTTTTCAAAAGTTTGCATTTATCTTTTTTTGCATTTATCTTAACAACAAATACGTATCTAAATTTTTGCAAATCCTCATTTTAAAGCTTTTTGCATGTTCTAAAAGATGGTTATACCAATAAACCATTAAAAACGTTTTTTAATGAAAAAAAAAACTCCAAGAAGTAACATTTTTTGCATTAATTTGTTTATAAATAAAAATTATCAATAAACCTCATGCAGGAAATGGTTAGAATATGTTTGTATAAGTATAATACATCAAAATAACGTTTCATTACCCTTGCTTTTTGAGTGTTACGACAAAAACCTTATTACCATAAACTAATATTAAAGAAGGAAAGTTTTCATGGTAAGGCTTCCTGCTAAACTAAAAGATCTACTTAGAACCGACGAATTTTTGTGAAACATAATGAATAATTATTTGACAAAACAGGTGAGAAAAAGCAGAAAATTAAAGCAAAAGCAAAAGTGATGTAGTTTAAATGTTAGCTACAGAAAGCTTAAAACAGAAGTGGAAGATCAAGTGAATAAAGCAAACAGAGCCGCAGGTTGTCTTAATTAATCAAGATAAAAAAATAAAAATATCGAGAAATAAATTAAAGGCTGAATTTACAAAACAGTCATCAAACCAATAATGACATACGCGGCAGAAACTCGACCAGACAAGGAGAGAAGAAAAAGGATGTTAGAAACAGCACAGATAAAAAATTAATGGTAAAACAATATGGGACAGAGCTAGAAGTACAGATCTGCGACGTAGATGCAAGGTTGAGAACATCAAGGACGTGGTAAGAAATAGAAGAGTAAAATAAAACGATCATATAATATGCCGAATGACAACAAATAGAGTAGTAAAGACGGCAAGTGACAGTTCCCCACTAGGAAGACGACGGAATCTATGAAACGACAACTTACTGGAGGCACATTGGAAAACAGATAGAGTCATGTCTACATAAAAAAAATGAAGATTTTTCATATATCTAAAATAGACGTTAATAGTGTCTAAAACTTAATCAACAAACTTGTACAGAGTTGCGTAGTACAGAATACATTGGCCCTGTCTATAACACTACTATCGACTCTCAATACCATAAAAGAATGGTCATAAACGTAAAAGTCATCAAACTCAAAGAATAAAAATGTACGAAAATGAACCGCTATTATGTTTCTAAATTATTTTACTACATTTTGATCTATCCTAGATTCTTCCAGAGTAAAATATATCCTGAATATACATTCTATACTAATATTTTATTATATTTACGATAAGTTTAAAAACCATCAAGACACGAAAGCTGCAATACCTGGGGCATGTTTTGCGTAACGAGAGATACAACCTACTTTAATTGATTATACAAGGGAAAATCCAGGGCAAGAGAAGTGTAGGAAGAAGAAGAATCTCATGGTTGCGTAACTTGAGGGAATGGTACGGATGCACATCAATTGAACTATTCAGAGCAGCAGCATCTAAGATCAGAATAGCCATGATGATTGCCAACCTCCGTCGCGGAGATGGCACGTGAAGAAGAAAATAATGTAATAGCTGATCCCAATAAGAAATAGAAATAAAAGATAGGGAAATGAGAACGGCCATAAAAGCAATCAAAACTAAGAAAGCACCGGGACCTGGAGGCATCTCACCTGAGCTTATAAAGTACGGCTCAAAAAAATTACACCGGATGATAAAATGGATATTTCAGAAAGCCATAAATGGAGAAAAGCTCCGTCAATTCTTAAAGGAATGGACGGAGGCATACATGACATTTATATTTAAGAAAGGAGATAGAAAACGATGGGAAAACTACAGAGGAATAAGCGTAATATCATCAATAGGAAGATTATATGGGAAAATACTGCGAGAAGAAATAGAGCAAGCGATAAAAGGCAAAACCCGGGAGGATCAGGCAGGCTTCACGGCAGGAATATCATGCATAGACCACATATACACACTGGAAAAACTGTTGAAAAAGAAAAAGCAAAAAATCTATATACATTTGGCATTTGTGGACCTGAGAAAGGTGAATGACTCTGTACCAAGGTCAGAAATATGGGAGGCAATGTAAAAATTAGAAATACGGACGGAACTCATAGAAGCTACAAAAGCTCTGTATAAAGAATATTAAGTGTCCATTAAAATAGGAACAAGAATCATAGGAGACTTTACCACAACAAAAGGGCTCCTTCTAAATTCTATTTAAAATATATTTAGAGAAAGTCTTGACTACATGGAAAAGAAAATGCAAAGGCATAGGAGTACCGGTACGTAACGAATACCTATATACGTTAAGCTTTGCAGACGATCAAGTAGTGATTGCACAAGAACAAGAAAATCTCAGTAACATAATGAAGAAACTACAAGAAGAATATACAAAGGCTGGCCTAGATATTAACCTCGCGAAAACAAAATACCTATCTAGAAGTGAAGAAGACATAGAAGATCTACAGATTTACGACAAGGTAACAATCAAAGGAAATGACAAATTTAAATACTTAGGGTTTATAATCACGAAAAAGTCAACAACAGAGGAAAAAATTAAACAAAGATTAGGACAAACAAGAACAGCAATTCAACTACTTAACTCAGTATGGTGGAATAGATACCTAAATATGAAGACAAAAACACAGAGTAACAAGAATGGATAGGAGAAGTAATGACGAAATAAAGCAAAGAACATCAATAGAAACAGACATACTAACATATATAGAACAAAAAAGATTAAAGTGGTATGGACATGTAAGAAGAACTAGCGACAGCAGATGGATAAAGAGAATAACCAAATGGAGCCCCATAGGAAGGAGGAAAAGAGGACGACCCCGAAGATCGGGGAGAATGGGATAACAGAGAGAGAGAGGGCAACGGTTGAGCGTTGATTAGTCTTAATAAATAAACGAAACAAACGAAACGTAAAATAAGCAGAGCACCATACATCATGAATTAAAACAGTAAACAGGAAAAATTAAGCTCACATTAAATACTCCTTAGTTCATGAAAAATGTAAATAAAAAAAAATAGGAGAAGATAGCAATTTTTCTAATATAGATAATTAAGAACCATCTTTCATAAGACGAATACAAAATATTAAGATTACATATTAAGAAACGAAACATACAAATTTGTAAGACCAGCAAAGATAGAGTACTGGGAGTCATTTATAAAAAGATTAGAGACCAATTTTTATGGCCAACAGAAACAAAGAACAAAGTCCATAGGAAAAATTGTCGGAATTATTGATATGAAAGAAGTGGACTGAATTCCCTATTTTACAAATAGCTAGATTAAGAGCAGAGAAACAAAACTGAAAAATCGCAGTAGCTCCAGCTGGAAGGATACCAAGTGTAAGACTAAGCAAATAATTATACGATAAGTTGTAAAATCAAGAATTCCGAATTAAAACCAAGAATTAACCTGAATACCTATATCCCTATCTAAAACAGTAAGAAGAAAAAGAAAGAAATAAGATATAAATTAGAAGTGTGCAATTAAGAGATAGAAAGATAAAAAAACAAACAATAAATAGACATCAAAGAATATCCGTATGATTGTATAGCCGGATTATGCAACTAATATATAAGCAAACATTTGAAACAAGTAAAGAAATTGAAACTCTAATAAAAAATGGATAATAGAAATATAATGCCAATGTCTACATAACTAGATGTAAACTATAATGCAAACAAAAATTAATAGAAAAATTGATTTAAAGTTAAAATGTAAAACCACCATGAATAAAAAACCAAAATGTAAAAATTAACAAATTGGGTATAAAGCAATGCTTACCTTCATTTTGTTTACGTAAATACCTATTTCGATCAGACGAAAAACTGTATATGTGTTGAAATAAGTTTAAATTCGCTTTTTATATAAAATTCGTAATCAAGTTTTGGCCACAACCGGTACAAATACCGCATAACTAAAGAACAGGAAGAAGCCTTGAAGAGCGCAGGTTGAATTATTTTGTTTGGGTGTGGTGCTTACAATAGCAAGTAGATCAACTTATTGGCAATGAACCTTTTAAGTATTTGTACAAACAACTCTACGCAAAAGATAGGATATTTCTTATTTAATTTTAAATTATCTTATTTTTTAAAAATTTACTCCTAGTAGAAGATATAAAGAAAATAATGGGGCAGAATTTAAAACTGAAAAAAAAAATGTTTATATTTAATGTAGAAGAAAAAAGATTAAATTAACTTAAAAGAAGTTAAAGAAAATTTAAAACAAATGTTTAGAATATAGTTTTATCTGGAATCCAAAAAATATAAAACTATTACCAATAAAAAAATGCTACTATGGAAGTTTTTCAGGAAATACGTAAAAATTGAGAAGCGCATATAAGGGAGAAACTCAAAAAGAAATAGGAAAGACTTAGTTAAAAAAGAGTAAATTGAAATAATAAAAATACCAACAAAGGAAAAATATAATAAAAAACTTATAACGTCAACAAAAATTCTCGAATAATAGAAAGAATATCATAAATTTTTGAAGCATTACAGCCTTTAACCCATTAGCGCCGAGATTAATAAATTATTCATTTTACAAATCATGAATGTGTTGCTTATGTGAGTCCATTTTAAAAAAGGCAAAAAAGAAATAATTAGACTTACTCACAATCAGTTTAATTTTACTACCTAAGACGACCGGTTTCGCTTTCTAAAATTTGCAAAGCATCATCAGGTCGGTGGTACAAAGTAAATTAAATGCTGAAATTATAAAAAGCCCGTATTAGGGTGCTGTCTTATAAAGATATAGATCAAAAAGTTATAGATAAAAAAAAAGTTTTAGTAATTATGCCAATATTACATGTCTGTGTTAATTAATATGCATAAATTGCATTAGCAGACAGAGTAACAACCCACAAATTGGTAAGAGAAAAAGTCTGTTGAATTGTGATACATTAGAAATAAACAAAATACTACTTACATTTCGGCACAAGAATTACTATATAGTGATTGGTGATTCATAGTTCCAACTATCCCTTATTACTAATAATGAGTGATCTTCGGTCAATGTTGTAACTGTCTAACAACTCAGGAGGAACTTTCTTGAGGGGATGGATGTTGACAGATGGTGTAGGAGAAACGTATATGTTATTGTTTGTTGAAAGAAAATGTAATGTTTTATATTATTTAAATTATTATAGTTATTTATATTTATTGAAGAGATATATTTTGAAATGTGTGTTAAATTATTAAAATTTTTTTATAAAGAAAGAGGACAGTTATATGACGATTAATGAAAGTACTTGTACTGTTTTGTGGGTGTGCAATTTCTTTGACTTGTAATTATAAACTAATGACTGAAAGCATTTTCAATCAAAATTTTTCAATCGAAAGCATTTTCTAGCAGAAATTAAATGCTTTCAATCAAAAGTTATAGTATTATAAAGTATATTATAAAGTATATTATAGTATAAAGTATTATACAATATTCAACTATTTTGTAATACAACATCGATCATCCATGTAAAAATTGGCCAATACCATTTTTTGCCACGAATACTGATCCGGTAGCAACTTACATTCTGATCCAATTGATCAGTTCCTTCCATAAATGTGTTACACTTGGTGATCAATTTCGGTCTAGAAACAAGTGTTTCGTTTGAGTTTCTAAGAAAATCTTCTTACTTGACCTATTTTTTGAGTGCCACAGGATGACGAAATCATTGTTACTACTGCAATATCCATCCACCGGACATATAATTGTCCATCATTTCTCTGGGAACTCGGTTTTCGCGAATGGTTCCTATGGCGTTTTAACCACGAAATTTTAAAAATAAAAATAAAGCCGTTCCAGAAAACAACTTATCCATATAAAAATTGTTCTCGGCTGGCAGATCGTCTAGTGGTAATAACAAAGGACTAGCAGCTTTTCCAAATAGTTTTTCATAGTCATTATTTGATTTTGAATTTTGAAAGATCAGCATGGAATAAATTTGTTACGATCACTCGCAAACCAAAAATGGGGCGCCGACTCTTCTACACTACTACATATATACAAGGCCCTAGTACGTTTCAAACTGGACTATGGCTCAATTGTTTACAACTTCTCGAAAAAAAAAACGTACTTAAAAACAATATATGTTATTCAAAATAGAGGTCTTCGAATTTCCTTAGGAGCACACCACACAAGTCCAATACATACCCTATACTGGGAAACATCTTTAGAAGACAACATCTAAGTCTTTCTTAGAGCCTATCTAAGTCAAAAGTTGTTTTCAAACTTTAAATCGAACTGATCACCCTTTCTATTACCGCCTTTATACCTACTTGTTAACAATAGGTATCCATTTTCCAGACACCTACGATATTTCCTTAATTCAAACATATCCTCATTGGACAATTCGACTTTCCTCTACTGACACCAGCTTATTGCACCTAAACTAATTAGAAACGCCAGCAAGTCAAATTAATCAAGAATTTCTTAAAATATTAAGCAAATATAGTAGCTGACGAAACTGGGGCAGCAATCTACTCATCAGATTATACAGAAGCTTACAAATTACCTTCATATAGAACAACGTTCTCTGCTGAACTGTATGCGATACTAAACGCACTAGTTCTGATAGTTAACAAAAATAAAAAGAGAAATATCGTTATTACAGATCCTCTCAGCTCAATAATGGCATTAAACCAACTCTACTGTAATCATCTACTACTCCTTCTCATTAAAAAGGAACTAAAACATGCAGAAAATATGAAAATTGAAGTTAATTTTATATGGGTACCGTCACATACTGAAATCGAAGGATGTTGTAGACAAAATAGCAAAAAATGTACCTACTAACCCAAACGCAGAAGAGAATACGAAATTTCTTCACACCGACCTGGAAGCATTATTTAAAGAAAAGATTAATTTAATATGGCAGGATACATGGAAGAACTCTCCAACCAAGCTGAACGAAGTTTATATTAATCATAAAAAAATCAAAAATTTAACAATAGAAGAGAACAAGTAACTTTCACTCGCCTCCGGATTCGTCATACTCGATTAACACACGACTACCTACTAAAACGTGCCGATAAAGCTGTGTGTATGACATGTGTAAAAGTGTCTTAAAGGTAAAACATTATTTATTGCAGTGCCCCAAGTATGATGTGCAACGCAAAATGTATAACATACCACCAACACTAAATAGTGCTCTTGGAAAAGACAGTGATACAAAAAATTTTTTCGCCTTTCTCAAAGACTGCAAGATGTTATCAAAAATCTAATATTTTACTTTGTATAGATTTAGGTTTATTTCTAATTGTGTATTGCTATGGTTAACTATTGTTAAGTTCTAACTCTGTATCATAATCTATACACGCTAATGACGCTGAGTGGTTGGTTGATGCGTCATGTAAGAAAAAAAAATATAAAATGAGCAGTGGGATGTAGGTTTCAAGAGGTACAGGTTTACATGTTTTTTTAAATATCGACATTCCCAATAGATTTTGTCAATTTTCGATGTGAGCTATATAACCCATAAGATAGGAAAATGTTAACAGAAGTAGAATGTACAAAGCGATAATTATCAAAACTCATAAATTTAGTGAAAATAACTTTAAATAAGATCAATAAGGCAGTAGTATGGAAAAGCTCTAAATCGTGGAAATTAAAGTGAACAGAAGTACATTACAGGGCAGCCATAGATAAAATTACACCTAGATTGGTAACAGGGATAGCCAAGGTCAAATCATGTTCGGATTAGGCGCCCATTCGTTTGGTGGCGCTGCTAGTCTCGTTCCTGCGCGGAGGGAGTGTGCTGTGATCAAGTCAAAGTTGAGTTTAGACAAATACGGCGCCATATTTGTATTTGTTTTATTTCTTATAATTTATTTTATAATTTAAATTTTTTTATATAAATAGTGCAAAATCGTACAATTTTCGACGATTTTTTATTATGGAATCGAACACATTACATGGAATAACAATGTAGAGACGAAGAACAGGAACAAAAAAAGATGTGTTCCAGATTGCATAGATACTACTGGCAAAAGTCCAGGACATTATATGGATATGTTTGATAAATGGGTGAATGCTGTTAAGAGCCCTAATTAGAGAATGCTGCAAAAGAAACTATTTATAACAAATTTCGTGTATGCGCTAGTCATTTTAAAGAGGAAGATATAGTCAATGTTGGAAATAGCGGTATTACGAGACCAGCCGTTCCGAGTTTGTTTTTACCAGGACCAGGTAAGAACCATAAGAACTATTATACCACTGACCTATATTTTTATTCACATTATATCTGACCTTTTACAAATTAGTTTATAAATTTAACCTAAAATTATATATTATAAAACCAGTCTTACTTAGCTTAGTATTTGAATTATTTGTAGGTAGTGGTTCAACAACTATCTTAAAAAGCATCACCTTAGAGAGGGTTCGGCATAAATTTCTACAGGTGTGCACCTTTCAAAGTTGGATTAGATTAGCAGACCATGACTACACTATCATGGAGAGGTATATGAGCTTGCCTGCTTTAAGTGTGAGGAGGGATCTGTCCCTCTCTTGTGAGTGAAATTGGTCTTAGAGTACCATATTACCATGGTTTGCCTCATCTATGTACTTTTAATGTTCCATTTTGTAGAACAACCTATGGTGCTAATAGCCCACTGAATAGATACTTATCTTTGTTAAACAACCTAAATGTAAATATTTAATATGTCCCTCAATAAATATATAAATATTAGTAGAAGAGTTACTGGTACCATAGAGTTTGGAAACTTAACTGTGTAAAATACTTCATGTTTTTATTGTAACTAGGTAATACTTTACATATTTTTTTATTTTTGTTATGTTATTTTTCCACCTTTATTGTGCTGGATTTTAGAATCATAGAACTAACTGTTGGGTTTATAGGTTTTAAAATGTACTTACATGTTTAATTTTATATATATATATATATATATATATATATATATATATATATATATATATATATATATGTGTGTGTGTGTGTACATGCATGTGTTTGTGTACATAATATATTTTTATTTCACATTATTTAATTTTATTATCGTAAAATACTGTGTACTTAACCACTATTTTGTATATTGTAAATTGTAACATTTAATCGGCTTGTCCAGTATATTAGCCTGCATCCACACAGACAGTGGTAAGGCGTTCAGAGTTATGAATAAATAAATTTGAATGTGTCGACAGGGATCTTTCCTATTCTGTTGATGATAGGGATGGGATGACTGATCTTAAGATGAGATACTGGTGAAAAAATCTGTTGATTGTAATTGTGTTTGTCATTTCAGGCATAAAAACATTATTATCCTCTGTTGTTTGGAGTTTATACTGAGCAAATAAAGTTACTATATCAGGTTTTAGCAAAGCTTACATTCTGGGTGAAAACTTTAAGCATACCTTAGAAATAAATTATTTACCTTATCCATTGTTCTTTTTTTTTTGTTCGTTTTTTCTATTTGCTATCATTCGGTTATTCCTCATTCTTGGGTTTTCTTTTTGCAAGAAGCAATATTTTGCTAATCTAATCAAAATCATAATTTTGTTGATAACCAGAATATTTTTCTGGAACTTATATTATGATTGTAAGGTAAATTTTCTGTCTCATCTGGTATTTATTTAGTAGTGGAATTCTCTAGTGTGTAAAGCAGTTTTCCATTAAGTGAATTCTAAATTTTTGGTTTTCTATGCTAGATTCACCAATTTCCATATAACTCATTGTATTTTTCAACTTAACCATTTCCTTCATGATTATATGGTGTTGTTCTACTTGAATATATTCCTTTAGAGTGTAGATAATTAATAAATTCTTGTGAAGTAAAGCTAGTTCTCCTTGTTAGATTTGATATATACCGTCATTCTATATAAACGAAATAGTGATTTAATCTGTAATTGGTTAGAATTGCTTTTCTACCAGATAATGTCTGCATTTTTT
Organism: Diabrotica undecimpunctata; assembly: GCF_040954645.1. NCBI lineage: Eukaryota > Metazoa > Arthropoda > Insecta > Coleoptera > Chrysomelidae > Diabrotica > Diabrotica undecimpunctata. Next base: position 41,612,389 of record NC_092807.1, on the reverse strand, counting down.
TTTAATACTTCAACTCATTTGCTTTTTTTTCAATTGCATAATGTTTTCATTCAGAATCTGTGAGGGTATGTGTGAAAAAAGCAATTGGTTTTCCAGATTGATTGCTTCGCTTATGTAATCGTAGATTAATTTTTTAAAAGCATGTACTTATCTTAATCTTCTAGGGATTTATCTTTAGATTCATTGCTTTCTAAAAAATTCTTGAATGTTATATACTTACCAATGTTTGAATTCTTTGGTGGAAGTTTTTGTCAGTTTGGATCAGCCTCTAGTTTATCTGGTCTAAAGTACTTCCCCATTGTAAATTTATGCGAATAAAATTGTAGTAAAATGTCTTTTGCAGAATTAGACTTTTATTCACATAAAACTTGATAAGAATGACAAAACAATTATTTAAATACTGACCAGTTCTTGTCACAACCTTAAGAAAACTAAATTATACTACACGTGGCTTGTATTATTAATATTTCTTGTAACACATATAACATTTCTTGTAACATTTTTATAAATAAAGATTTTATTCTATATTTTATTCTTTAATTTTTTTAACCACTTTGGCATTTTAATGTAATGGAAAATAAATATAGTCCCAACATAACAAGAAAACCCAAAAAGTATACGAAAAATATTTATTATCGTATAGGATAAGGATTTTTCTTGCTATTTTAGGATTATATCGATTTTCCTTTACTTTTGAATTTAGCGCCATGTATATATAGTTACGCGCCCGATCACTAGGTGATGCCCCAATCATTGTTTTATTCCTTAACACGGAAGTTTCAATGCTAGGTGGTAGTGTGCTATGAGGGCAGCCTTGTCCCGTAGACGTCAACATTAGAGTCACTTTTTAAACTAACGGTAATGTTTTTTTTTATATATTTTTCTTCTGTAATTCTAATACCATGTCCGACTTTTTATTAATAACAATATACTCATTTTTAACAAGTAAGACAAGGGCAAACGATCTTTCATCAACCTTGATGTCGGATCTTATTAAAAGGAAATTGTGTAATTAGATAATCACAATACGACGACCTGGTATACAAACTTTACGTCAGGATTAAAGTAACAGATTTTATTGAAATGCAGTTGAAATATATTTTTACTTGTTGAAAACTTTACTTAAAAGGATAATACATAGCATGTTCTACGAAAGGATTTTATCATATACTCGACTTCTTTTCAATTCTTTGTAGTAGATGCTTTCTACGTTCTAATTTTTTTGTCAGAAGCTCAACTTCTAAAGCCCAGTCATGAATGAATTTTAAATTAATAAAATGCTTTGATACTTTTTTATGGATGATCGTTGTGAAGCGACAGTATTTGTTGTTTATTTTAGCGAAAATAGCTTTGATATTTTAATTTAAATTTTTTTCACTTTTGTTGGGTATTGTGTATTTGCTTTATTTTTCGAAGTTTATTTCAAAGAAGCTGAATAAAAAAGTAAGCTTTTGTGAAATAACAAGCAAAATGCGTTCACGTTTTCAGAGTCTTTTTAAGATGGATATGGGACTTGTGGTTACTTATAAAAATTTACAAATTAGGATATGATCAACGTCTAAAAATGTTTTACACTTTTTTTGTAAATTCGGCAATTTTAAAATTTTCTTATACCGTAGAATGGGGTGACTTTGATTCTATAAGGTGACTTTGATAAAACATGAATATTTTGTTTCAAGAGAGTATACAACCCAAATGTTTCGTCCGTTATGGTGGTTGTCTGAACTTGATTTCAGTGCACATGTTGATTCACTATAGCAGAAGGTGTTTGTGGCCAATATCAAAAGTATACGGTTGTAAATTCACCATTGAAGTTTTTGTTTGAATTTGAAGATTTTATATTGTGTTACTAAATTTAAACATACAGCTCTTACAATAGAATTGCAGGTAATTTTGTGTATGTTGCCTTAATGTAGGTCTAGTTGTCACTATTTTAAAATATTTAACCTAACTTATTTCCGTAACTACTACATGAAATTGAATGATTTCTTATCCGGGGTCACTTTGATACATTTTTCGGGGTGACTTTGATACTTTATTTCTTTTTATAGTTTGCTTAATGAAACTTCAAACCGTTAATTATTTTCAGGATTTCGTCATTATCTGCATGAAAAGAAAAAATGCCGCGAGTTTATAAACGAAAGTTGGGATCAAGAAGCTACAAGAACTTCTCTGACGAAACTCTTGAACATGCTCTGCTTCAAATAGTAAACGGAAACTTGTTTGTTAAAGCCGCTTCAGAAAGATTTAAAATTCCGTATGGTACTTTATATAATAAATACAAAGGGAAGCATGTGAAGAAGCCAGGGGGCCAAACTGCGTTGACGGAGCTGGAGGAAAAATCAATCGTGTCCTGCATTGTCAAATGTGCAGATTGGGGATTTCCATTATCGACGCTAGATGTACAACTTTTCACTAAGAGTTATTTAGAAAGAACTGGAAGAATTATCTCTAAATTTAAAAACGGGGTAAGTCCTGGTAACGACTGGGTAAAACTTTTTTTAGAGAGACATAGTCAGCAAATCTCTGAACGACTTGCGTCTAACATTACTAGAGCTCGGGCAGGTGTCACAAAAGAAACGATAGAATCATATTTCAATAATTTAAGAACAACTCTCTCAAATTGCCCTCCATAACACGTTTTCAATTACGATGAAACCAACGTTAGTGATGATCCGGGGAAAAGAAGATTGCTTTATAGAAGAGGGACCAAATATCCAGAACAAATCACTAATCATAGTAAAGCCGCCACATCAATAATGATGTGCGGTCCTGCTGATGGTACACTACTCCCTCCTTATATAATATATCGCAGCGAACATATGTGGGATGCATGGATATTAGGAGGTCCACAGGGCTCTCCTTGTTGTAGTAGTGGATGTTGCGCAAGAGGAGCTAGATATAACCAAACAAAAAATGGGTGGATGGAGGTAACTTATTTTACAGACTGGTTTGAGACCATATTATTACCCCACGCAAGACTGCTGGAAGGTAAAAAAGTTATGATCGGCGACAACTTGGCGTCTCACTTTTCAGATCATGTTTTAGAATTGTGTGAATTGCACAATATTGAATTTGCGTGCCTTCCCAGTAATATAACACACATATGCCAGCCTTTGGATGTGTCTTTTTTTAAACCCATGAAAGTCTCTTGGCGAAAAGTTTTGACGGAATTTAAATTGCGACACCCAAAAATTACTGGTGTACCTAAAGATCAATTTCCGTCGTTATTAAAAAAATGCTTGGAATTAATGGATCAGACAATTGCAAAAACTGAGTACAAATGCGGAGATTGTGAAAAAAGTGCAATTAAGAGAGTTAACCTGGTAAAAGTGTAAGTCGACATACACTCGCGATCATAAAATCCGGGTCACCTTGAAAATCACCGTTATTTCATTTTTAACGAGCTTTATCGTAAATAATAATAACACAAATACAAACTAATGCATGTTTCTGAGAATTGTTGTCGCCTTAGTAGTTTCCTTTGTAACAAAGAATTCCAATAATGCCGATTTCGCGGAAAACTATACACTTCCCAAAATGAACGGTACCAGTAACTGCCGCTTGTTTTAAATGTCTCATTTGTGCTTCGACTTTCTGTTCAAACGCAACAACAAACGTTTATTACTGCCACCATTAGTATGTATTAGTGCCATTATTAGTGTTACTAACATCACTAGTGTTATTGTTTACTTTTTGCCAAAAATGCCTTTGACTGTTGTTAAAACGGCACGCATTTTTGCGCTTGTGGAAGACGGTCATACTCAACGGCAAGTCGCAAGAACTGTTGGCGTAAGCCTTTCTACAGTTCAACGAGTGCTTTAACGCTTTCAGGAGACGGGTTTGCTAACCAGACGACCTGAATCTGGACGAAGAAGAACGACCACGGCACGAGATGACCGTTTCCTTATGTTTCAGGCTTTACGAAACCGGACCTCAACTGCGGTTATGCATCAAAATCGTCTAGAGGAAGTACGAAATTGCAATGTTAGCGTTGCAACAGTCAGGAGAAGACTTTGTTCTTCTGGACTATCTTCTCGGGTAATGGCTACAGGACCGCCACTTCGCCGGGTGCATCGAGTTGCACGACTAGCTTTTGCTCGACAATACGCGCATTGGGGAATTAATGATTGGAGCAAAGTGTTATTCTCAGATGAATCCCGTTTCTGCCTAACTGGATCCGATGGACGTGTAAGAGTTTGGAGGAGAACCGGTGAACGATTTTCACAAGCTTGCATTGCTCCAGGAATGTGATTTGGTGGAGGCTCGTCCATGGCTTGGGGAGGTGTATCTTCCGACTTCCGCACAGAATTACCCTTCATCGAAAATGGGTCCTTAACTGCACGAAGATACATTACGGAGATTCTGGAAGAACATGTTATGCCCAATATGGCAAGGCTTGGAGAAGACGCCATTTTTATGCAGAACAACGCGCGACCGCACGTTGCCACGATCAGTCTGCAACACTTAGACGGGTTGGAATTACGAGGTTTCCCCAGGCCAGCTAGGTCTTCGGACCTGAATCACATCGAACATCTCTGGGACGATTTGAAAAAACGTATTCAAACCCATACACCACCTCCTAACAACGCACAGGAGCTTAAGGATCTGTTAGTGAGGAAGTGGAATACCATACCACAACATGTAATCCGGAGAAAAATTGAGAGTATGCCCCGTTGTCTGCAAGAGGTTATTAAAGCAAGGGGAGGCAATAGACGATATTAGTCATTGAAATTCCACTGTTTTACCACGTTCTGTATTTTTCATTTTTTTTTTCGTATGTCTGTTTTATCGACAATTTGGTTTGTTTTCTGCTTTTTCAATAAAAACAATAAAAAAACCGTTTTTTTCTTTCAAAACAAACATTGGTGACAAATAAAAAATACATTAGCCTAAAAAAAGGTTATTACTGCACCAGATGCAAAAATATTCAATAAACTTGAAATTTTTAAGGTGACCCGGATTTTATGATCGCGAGTGTATAACGGCAGATGACAGCTCCTCCGATAGTGAGTTAAATAGCTATAATAGTGAAAGCGAAAATGAAATTGAAAATGAAGATTCTGTGGAGGACCAATCATATGAAGATGAGATGAATACAAAACCCTCCCTTGCTGAATTGAATGTTGGAACTTACGTGCTTGTAAAAATTATGTCAGGTAAACAAAAATGTAAAAATTACGTATATGCCGGAAGGATACAGGAGAAATTACCTTTTGACGAATACAAACTCATTGGACTTAAATCACTGGATGAGACCCATAAACATTTTAAAGTTGTGGAGACCGACGTTTTTAACGCTCCTTTCGATGATATCTTAGGAATTCTGAAGACCCCATCGGTTGAAACAAATGAAACAGTAACTACATGTACATTTCCTGGCAGAGTTGATGTTAAAGAAAAATAACTTTGATTTTGTTTCCGTTCAAAATACATTCTTTTGGCTTTTTTTACTATTTTATACTGTTTTACTAATTTGCTAAAATGTTTTTTACCTGAATAAAGTATTAGCTACCTGTAAAATTATTTATTATATACTAATTATTGTGCCTATAGCAGCTGTCAAAGTCACTCCAAAAATTAAAATTGAAATATCTAAAAATTGGCTTGATCGATTTAAAAATAGGTTAACATTGACACCATTACAGCTTTTATGCATCGTCCAAGCTATTTTAAAATAGGGTATCAAAGTGACCCCACATCAATGGGTGATTTTGATATACCATTACTTATTTTTTTTGAGAAAATCCTCAATTTAAAGATATATATACTAACAGTATAAATTACATAAACATAAGATGCATCCCAATGGACATTTTTCCACATTTTTGGGATCACTCATTCAAAAGTTACGTAAGAAAATATAAAAAAAATTAACAAAGTCACCCCGTTCTACGGTACCGCTTTAATTTTTTCGTTTATCAAGAATTTTTTTCTGTTCCGAGGCATCCTGTTTAAACTGAACAGAACAAAACTGAATCTAATGACAGAACAATTAACAACAATAATTAATAAAATTATCAAACACAATAAAATACCGGAACAATGGAAAACTAGCGAACTAATTCTACTGTTCAAAAAAGGAGATAAAAAAACAGGCAGAAAACTACAGAGGTATAAACTTTAATATACTAGACTAGTATTTAAGTTTAGTTTAGTTTAGTATAAGTTTAGCAGATAAACAACAGGGTTTTTATAGTGGAACATCATGTACAGATGCAATATTCGTTATAAATCAAATTACTGAGAAATCACTAGAGTATAATAGACCAGCATTTCTGTGACTGATTGATCTAAAGAAAGCGTTTGACAAAGTAAGACTCAAAGATGTAATATATCTTCTGTATTATGGAGAAGCTCCCCTAAACATCTATCAAAACAACAAAATGGAAGTTGGAATAGATGGACAACTTACAGAACTTATAGAAATAGGCAGCGGAATAAGACAAGGAGATTCATTGAGCCTCATGCTCTTCAATTTGATCATGGATGAAATCATCAAAAGCGTTAATAATAAAAGAGAATACAGAATGGAAAACAAAGAAATTAAAATAATCTGTTACGCAGACGACACAATATTGATAGCCCAAAATCAAGATAGTCTGCAAAGACTGGTACACAGATTTAACATAAGAGCAAAAGAATTTAATATGGCAATCTCAGCTCAGAAAATTAAAACAATAGTAGTCAGCAAAGAACCAACCAGATATAAAATAGAAATTGATACCATCAGTATTGAACAAGTAATGGAAATAAAATACCTGGGATATACACTGTCTACCTATGGAGACGCGTCGACTGCTAAAAAGTTAGAAGCATTTGAAATGTGGGTGTATAGAAGAATACTGAAGATATCATGGACCGAGCATGTAACAAAAAACGAAGTCATGAGAAGAATCAACAAAAGAATGGATGTATTGGAAACCATCAAGACAAGAAAGCTGCAATACCTGGGGCATGTTATGCGTAATGAGAGATACAACCTACTTTAATTGATTATACAAGAGAAAATCCAGGGCAAGAGAAGTGTAGGAAGAAGAAGAATCTCATGGTTGCGTAACTTGAGGGAATGGTACGGATGCACATCAATTGAAATATTCAGAGCAGCAGCATCTAAGATCAGAATAGCCATGATGATTGCCAACCTCCGTCGCGGAGATGGCACGTGAAGAAGAAGACCTATGGAGACCTGGACAAAGAAGTGAGAGATCAAGTACAAAAAGCAAATAGACTGACAGGATGCCTTAATAACACTATATGGCGAAACAGACACATTAACACTGAGATAAAGTCAAGAATTTATAAAGCCAGTGTAAGACCAATAATGAGATATGCCTCAGAAACAAGAACCGTCACAGCTACAACGCAAAAACTACTGGAAACGGCAGAGCTGAGAGTACTGGGAAGAATTACAGGAAATACTCTGAGAGAACGAAAGAGAAGTGAAGACAGTAAAAGAAAATGTAACGTACAGTGTATAAATGAATAAAAACAAAAAAAACCACATAAACACAATGGAGGAGACCCGTGTCGTCAAAATAGCAAGAGAGAAGTCACCACTCGGCAGAAGTAGTATCGGACGACCGCGCATAAGATGGAGTGACAACATTCCATAGAGGTATTAATCTACCAATGAAAAAACAGAATTACTTATAAAGAGGAAGAAGAAATAGAAGAAGAATTTTGATGTAGGGTAATCAATTACTAGCATGTACCCAGTCATTGGTACCAGTAAAATTATTTGTGATTTATAAGAATTTTTGCTAATTGACGTAGCGTGTCCATTTATTTTTTTTTGTACGTTTAAGTAAATATAGTTTTACTGTGGGACAAAGCCACAGTTGATTTTAATAAAAATTCCCGTGCTCATGAAGTTTAACGAATTTGTCCTCCTAGGTCATATATTTGGCCATTTAATTCAACAAAGCAGATTTTGCTAGAAGATTTATTCTTTTACACATTTGGCATAGCCCAGAGAACAGAAAACGATATTATTATATAGTTTTCGCTTACGGCCGCCAAAGCAGGTGGCGCCTCTCTACGCTAACCACTGTAGTGGTGAATCTTTGAGAGACCTTTGTTGTACTTTCCGAGTTTGAATTTGTATCAGCCCAAGTGTCGGATGAGGCTGGGATAGACCGAAATAATTCATAACACTTTATTGATACCGATTCGAGCACGGTAAGTTTAACGAATTTGTCCTTCTAGTTCATATATTTATATATATATATATATATATATATATATATATAGTAAACTCTTAAATATTGGGGAAATCTGCAAGAAAGACTCTAATGTGTATCAATTGTTTCGCCGAACGTTTTCGCCAAAGAGAATTAATTTGGCTTCTTCAGGACTGAAAGAGAATAAATTATAATTAGCTACCATATATTATCTATTAAAACATTATTGATCTTACCGTAACTTAGAATTGTAGAGTTAGAATATTAAAAAACTTTGCTAGTAACATAGTGGTGTTTTTTGTTACTATGTGCAAAAAAAGTTTTTTATAAGTTTCGAAATGTATGGTAGCTTTGAACTTGACACGTAAAGGCTTACCCAAGGTTAATCGAAAAACCCAATGTAACTACATTTAAAAGAAGGTAATTCTTTGAATTGTCGGCAATAACTAAATTTTTTGATTTTCAGACAGTTAAAAGTGAGGTTCTGTTTGAGCCAGAACGCAAGCGCTGACAACTTCATTAGTTCGTATGAATCTTTATGTCGTTAAGGTTCATTGGTAAGAAACGAATGAATTTAAATCCCAGTAAAGGGAAATATTATTTTGATTTTCTTTATTTAATTATATTATATTGTTCATGTACTATTGAATCTTATTGAGATGTATCTAAGAAAAGCAAGGGAATGTTATATATTTTTTGTTAATGAAAATTAATTATAAAGGTATGTTAGTTGTTAATGGATATATCAGTCAAGTTAGTTATCTGTGATATAGTATTGTTCTTGGTATCTGATTTAAGTAACAGGTGGTATATATCGCTTAGATTCTTGATGTCACTCTTAACATTAATGGAGAAATCGTTAAGGAAAATATAAGACATTTCAATGAACTCTCTTTTAGATTTATTGTTCTCACGGTGGAGAATTGTGCTGTTGGTATAGTCCATGAGATGACCAGTGGAATGGACATGTTTGGCTAATGCACAACGGTCAGGGTGAAGTCGAGAATCACTTTTGTGTAGTGTAATACGTGATTTCAATAATTGAGATGTTTGACCGATGTAGGAATTGTTGCAAGAGAGACATGGAATGTTGTAGACAATATTACTAAGCCTATCTATGGGAGTCTTATCTTTTATCTTAGAATAAAGATTATTAATTGTTAGGGCTGATCTGCAAGCCACATTTAGTTTAATGTTGTTACTATTATTGCCAAAGCTATTTTCAACACTTTTTAGAATCCTTGTTAACCCCGGAGTGATATCTCTGAAATATGGTAATGAAAAATATTTGTTTATAGGAGTATCCGAGACTGGGTTCCCACTTAAGACATCAGGATCAGCATTGTTAGTCGCGAAGGAAGGTGAAATATATATATATATATATATATATATATATATATATATATATATATATATATATATATATATATATATATTATACAGAAAGTAGGTTGATAACAGCTGACTCAAATTTAAATTCAAAGGAAGAAAATAATTGGGTAAACAGCTGCTAGACAAAGCATACTCTTTTTATTAATATATTTGTCTACATATTTGAGACATATATGTAAAACTTTAGATTAATAACTTGGACGATAGGATAATAGTTCGTGTGGATCTTTATTTGGTTTCGCTATTAGAATAATTTGTGCCATTTTCCATTGAAATGGAAATAGCCTAACTTAGTATAGCGTTAAATATGTACATAACCAACCGAAATCCTTCTTCAGGTAAATTTGCAGATGTTTACCGATATTAAATCATACCCTAGAGCTTTTTTTATATTGAGATGCTTAACTAAATCTTTAATTTAATTCATTTCGATATTTTCTATAGGAAGTGGCGTCTGATAGGGTGCATCTAAGTTTTTGTGAATGAATTCTTCGTCTTCCATTGAAAAAGTTCTGGAGTGAGGTTGAAAAACTTGGCTGAGATGATTAGCGAATACTTTTGCTTTATTTTTATTTGCCTTGTCCTAATCAGCATCTTCATTTCTAATAGGACCACCATGCTTAATATGATGTTTAAGTTTCTTAGAGAGTTTCCAAATAGAGTAATTTGTGTCATCGTCACAGTGAGAATTTTAAGAAATTCATTTATGCCTTGATCTTTGTACTTGTGTTACTTTGTATTTACGACTATTAAATAAATCTCAAAAAGTAAAAAAAATCACCCCACGTTTTTATTACAGGAAAATATTAAACAAAACATATCCAACACAGAAAGACTTCTTGGTATTTTTGAGAGAAAAATTCTTAGAAAGATTTTTGGGGCCGTAAATGAAAATGGGCTATGGCGTCGAAGATACAACTTTGAACTATATCAGTTATACACCGATCCAGATATTGTGAAATTCGTTAAAGTGCAGAGACTTAGATGGGCTGGACACATTGCTATAATGTCAGATCACGAATACACGAAGAGATTAACATTTTCAAAACCAGAGGGCACAAGAAGCAGGGGACGACCACGAATGAGATGGACTGATGATGTGGAAGAAAGTTGCAAGGAATCGACAGGAGTGGTGACTTCTTTGTAAGGAGGCCAAGATTTACAACCGATTGTTGAGCCACTTATGATGATGATATCCAAAACAGACGTTTTTTCCAACTTTTTATAAAACCGCTTATAAAGATCATGAAAATATAAAAAAAAACTTTTAAAGGATTATTAATTAGCTTTTAGTCTTAACAATTTAATTCCGTTGAAATAAAAAAAAATGTTACAGAAAGGCAAAAAATTGGCTACCAAATTAAAATGCATCTTTTGGAAAACAAAAGTGTCAAAAAATGTTTTTGTATACCTTAAAACTTTCTTAAATGTATAAAAAGAATTATAAGCATAAATAATAGATTTTGTATAAAATATTTATGAAAATTTTCAATTCAGAAAGTAAATGTCCAATTGCATAAGTGTAGAGATAACAAAGAGGTAAAAATCTAATAGAAGGTATGAAAATATCAACAGCTCAAGGGCTGTGAAGACCAATTAAACAAAAACAAAATTTTGTTACATCGAAAAAAACGGTTGAAATTTCGCAAATTTTTTAATCGCTTATATAGCTCATATAAAGAAAGAAACATTTTATTTGTTCTAAAATATCGGTCGTTTTAATTATTAGCCTTAATTTTATGCAGGGTTGTTCGGCGTTTAATTATTACGTTCATCTACTTTATGTCAGTCACCATTGATAAATGAACAACAAAGGACGTCAACCTATTACAGATAACGTCATTATTGTCAAGACTGCGGAGACTTGTTTGCTCAGAACTAAATTATGTTTGAACCAGTTACGTTCATGGTGACGCCCATCCAATAGCCGTTCACCTTTGAAAAAACCACTTAAGATATTGTTAGAAATTTGTTAGAAAGAAAATTTCGTTCCAAAATTTAATTAACTTCTCTATGGATATTCTTTAGAGAAAAATTCTTTTTAAATTGCCTTGTCATTTAATATGTAAAAAATATATTTTATTTAATTCAGAAAATAATGTCGAATTTAATATGTACTTTGGTACACATGATATCTAATTTCCATAATATGTTTAGTATAAAAGAAGTAAATGTATCAATCAACCAGGACCAAGGCCTTTAAATGGTGAAAAGTAAAAAAAATTCCAAAGGGGGAAAACGGTTAGCGAAAAAAAAAATTAAATGACACAAAGTTGTATTTAATAAAACGGTCTATAACTTTCGTATACAGGGTGGTCCTTAAGTAATTGTACAAAAAGAAACAGTAGATTCTACACTTTAAAATATTACGATTTAAGCCAAATTGCTTTAATAAAATTTTGATATTAAGAAAGATACAGGGTGGTAAATTGCAAAATTAAAATTTTATTTTTCGCTATAACTTTCACGTTTGTAAACATTTATGTATAAAAATTTACAACTTTGTACTTTTAAATATGAGAAATTATAATTTTATAAACACTTTGATGTAACTGATAGAGGGCGCCACATACGCCACATATGTGGCATAAATTTGCACTTTATTTTTTTGCTCTTTACGTTACCTATATTTGGGATAAAAAATATTAAAGATATATTATTTTAACAAAAAAAAGGTATACCTGTTAATAACTTTAAAACTCAACAGTTTTCGCGATAATCGCATTTTACAAATCAGCTGCATAATTCTGATTTAAAGCAATTACTCCTGGCAACGAAGGAAAAATAGACAAAAACATTAATACTTCTGAACTTTGGTATAAAATACCTTAAACTAAAGTTAATAGTTAACGAAATATTAAATAAAATAAATATATCAGCAGGATGATTAATAATAGGATTGGACAAAATAACAGAATAATAGAATTTTACATCAAACATTTTACGTTTTATGTTAAATTAAAGTCATAATTAAAGCATTTTGTTTACAAACCAAATTGAGAAATAGTTAAACTAAATAACATAAATTTTTGTCAAAGTAAGTGTTCGATATGACCACCATGTTATTTAATTCATTTGTCGATATATTTAATAAAAGATCCTCTCATATTAAATAGCATCAGTGGTTCTAAAGAAACTGCTGCAGTATTTATTTCTTCCCATAGTTGGTTGCGAATATTTATGGGATTTTTATAGACACATTGTTTTAATGCGCCCCATACACCCAAATCAAGCAGATTAAATTCTGGGCTACTTGGTGGCTATAATGTATAATGTATGAATATATTCTTTTGGATACATATCCAAATCTTATCCAAATCTTATGGTATATTATGGAACTACATCATATTTGTCGCAGAGGTTAAATAATGTATTAAACTGTGATGTATCTCGTCCATTGGTTACTTATATATACACGGAATAACCTATCGATGATACTACTTATTATATGATTATGTTACAGCTTACGAATAACTATAATTACATCTCGAACAAATGGACTATTATTATTTACTAACGAACTAATATTATGCTAAACTAAATTGCCTGTGTGTTTACTATATTAAAGGCTGAGTCTTTAAGGCTAGATTTGTAGCAAAAGTATTATGAAACAAGACACATATGTGTTATTCAATACCTGTGATCTAGTTTCTATTATTTGTTCTAATAAAAATGGGTAAACAATTTACGTAATAAATAATAAATATTCCTTTCGGATTTTTTATGAATTAAATAATTATATCAATATCTCACCACATTGCCAAGTAATATGACTACCACGACCAATCCAACGTTCAGAAAAATGTACGTGGATTTTTTATGAATTAAATAATTATATCAATATCTCACCACATTGCCAAGGAATATGACTACCACGACCAATCCAACGTACAGAAAAGCTGTATTTAAATATGTTCTAACTGCCTTCTCTCTAGAATATGGTGGTGTACCATTTTGCATAAACCACATATTTTGGGTTTTCAGCATTTTACAACAGAGAAAAAGTAATACAACGCCAGTATAGAAACTTAAGAAGCGATAGAAAGGGGAAATTGTAAACATGATGACGCCCAACGTCTAAATACGGACACGGCACCTAAAGAAGATGTATAACAAAGCATTTTGTGATGTTACATTATCATCATTAAGTTGTTTTAATAAGAATAAACTATGAATTATGCTTATCTAGAGGTATTCAGTGCTTTGGCACAAATATCAAACTAAGAATTATTATGCAGCTGACTTATAAAATGCGATTATCTCGAAAACGGTTGAATTTTGAGGTTACTAACAAGTTTATCTTTTCTTTGTAAAAATAATGTATCTTTATATTTTTTAACACAAATACAGCTATCTTAAAGAACAAAAAACTTAAGCGCAAATGTATGCCACGCATGTGGCATATGTGGCGCCCTCTATAAGTTACATTAAAGTATGTATATAATTATAATTTATCCTACTCAAAAGCATCCAATTGTAAATTTTTTTCCAAAAATATTGACAAACGTAAAAGTTATAGCGAAAAATAAAATTTTAAATTTCCACTTTAACACCCTGTATCTTTCTTAATATCAACATTTTATTAAAGCAAGTTGGCTTAAATCGGTTTCTAAATCTACGGTTTCTGTTTGTACAATAACTTAAGGACCAACCTGTATATCCTTTTTGTCACATAACCTCAAAGTTTTTGCAAAAATTCAAATAACCGAGTTTTTGGTTTTTTATTTTTATTTTAAACAAAAAATTTTTTCGCGAAATTTGATGAAAATTTGCCTTTTTTTATTCCAAACGCACTGAATTTTTTTTTTATTTATAATATTTATCTTTAAATTTCCTTATTTGAATTTAATATCGAATAAGCACCTTAATTTTTAATCAAAAATTATCTTATATAAATATCTGCTTTTTAAAAAGGGCGGTACACTTTTTGTTTGTTAAAATCTCTACTTTCTAATGGTGTAAAAAATAAATACAATACTATGGCGAATTTTCTCAAAAAATGCAAAAAATCAGTTCTTTATGTAAAATTTTGAGTTATTTGCTACAATTTACACTTTCATTACTCGACTACTTTACTAGAGCGGTATAAGTACTTAGCCTACAATAGAGAAATGAAAATTTTGGAAAAGTAGCGATTTATTTCTCAACATAATCTACTTTTAGCTCAATACACTTGACCCAACGCTGCTCCACCTTCTTTAAACCGTCTGAAAAATACGTTTTTTACGGTCTGTTCACCCTTTTTTCAAGTTTGGAAACAAAAAGTCACAGGAGGCCAATTCTAGAGAGTATAGTGAGTGGGGCAATAGTTTGTAGCCCAATTTGATAAATTTCGCCTTGGCGAAGGCTCTGGCTCAGGTATTAGCTCAGGTATGAGCCGGTGCGTTGTCATGGTGCAAGAGCACTTTTTTCTTCGCTAAATGGGGGTCGTTTTTTCTGCAATTTGGCAATTTGAATTGGTCCAATAATTTGGCGTAGTAGAGCCCTCTGATCGTTTTGTCTGCTTTTTTGCCTTTATATATCATCGCTATTATATTATATCACTTTTATATTCGATGGAATTATTTTTTTCTGTCAGCTGTTCCTCTGGGCGATGGTGTTTTTTTTTAAAGAATCGCTTGTATTTTCTCGTAGTTTATGGCGATTTGTCATTGTATCCTCCATTCTTAAATGTTATCCAACGTTCTTTGTAGGCCGCTTACTACAATGTCTACATGTCTGCGCTTGGCCGCTATCGCTATGTCGTCGGCATAAAGGATGAGTAATATTTCAGGTGTTCTTGGAACGTCATCGGCGGTGTATAGTGTATACAGTAGTGGTATCGAGACCGCTTAATATGGTACTCCAGCCTATAGAGTTTCAAGTCTGGATAGGGCTTGTCCCATCCTAACTCTGAAGCACTCGTTGCCCAAGAAAGAAGAGATTAGTCTCGTCATGGTCCCACTTTATCCACAGCCTCTCATTTTGTATGTTAATCATTTGCCAGACTCTATCAAAAGCTTTGCTTATGTCCAAGAAGGCTACTTCTGTGTATTGTTTATCGCTGAAACCGGCTGCCATGTACTCATATATGTTAATCTGAGTACATGTAGCTCGCTGAAGTAATCTGCTCAGAAGCGGAACTAAGCTTCTGGAATTAGTCCTAGCTAGTCTGTTTCTGGAGTCTGCTGAGGATGACTTTTTCAACAATCTTGCTAATTGCTGGAATTGCTGCTATTTTAAGATAATTTATATACCTGAATGGCCTACGAAAAATTTTAACCCAACAAAAGGTATTTCATAGAAAAGTGGGAAGGAGTTAGGAAAGTCTGGGCTTTACTACCTGCTGGTTATTTCATAGCAACTACAAAAACCATTAGTCAGTACCATTAAACAACATCGTTTATAAAAATATACTTGCAGGCTAAATACTTAAAGAGAATCGTGACGAGTTTACTTCTTAAAAAAAATTATTGAAATCTACATATCAAGGTAAATACTACCTGTATGTTAATACATCAGCTCTAAATTAGAAATATTATTATTTTCCTTTATAAATAGTATCTTTAAAGTAACATAACCCCAAAAACTAAAATTGAATGATATTTTCGTACAATATTAAAAAATAATGATTTCGTTTATTTTACTTCAACAAATTTAGTGATACTGATAATAAAACTGTGAAGGCATTATCAATTTAAGTTTGTCTTTTAAGGTTATCAGTATGGATGAATGTGTTTTCTATGTGTTATCTGAAGCCACAATTGATTGTGATAACAATTACATTTTACCCAAAAAATTTGAAGTTTAGATTTCACTCCCACTCAAACCCACTCCACAAGTCGTTCTCAAAAAAAAATATTAAATCATTTGTTGAAAAAAAGGGTGTGTATAACCACCAAGATGGTTGACAACATTATGTTTATAGTCATATATGTATATTAACATAGATTAAGCAGTCTGTAGAGCTAAGTGACAAAACCTTCTTTTCTTTGTTTGTTTGTTGTGTCTCCGTCTTAAATAAATTAAGTACAGCAGCGTCTCTTTTGGTGGGAGAGAAAGAGAGTGAGGAGATACAATGCGCCAGAGAGAGAGAGAGAGAGAGAGAGAGAGAGAGAGAGAGACAGATCAAACAACCACAGAAGATCTTGTGGTCGAAACGCGCGGCCGGTATGCCCAGTCTATGGTAATATATACATCTATGGTTATGTCATGTCAACAAAATTGGAGGTTGATTTACTTTAGCCCACGGAGTTATAGGCAACAGCCAAATTCTGCTGAAAAGATGTGAGGGTGGATGTTTTACACTATGGAAATTTAAACTCTGATTATATAAGTATTCAGTATTGTTAATATGTTTTGTAAATATTTCTATGTGTATAAACTATTCCTGTTTAGTAAACGTGTGTTGTGTGTTGCATATTTATTGTGTGTGATAGAGAATGATGTGTAGAGTACTAGATTTCTCATGTTGCTATTTTTGGTATATTCTATTGTCAGTATTCTTGTAGGTGACTTCTTTTTCTAGTATTGGCAACCAAAGCCTGCTACATTATGTTGATGAATTTGCCAGAGATTTTTCTTTATTCGTCATTAGTCATTTTCTGTTAAAACCTTTGTTATCAAGTTTATTTTCCTTTTGAAAAGCCTCTTAATTAAAGCAGGTGTTTGGGCTCTATCATATAATCATTTTATAATTCCTTTTGTGACATTTACGCTGTGGTTTGAGTGGTAATTAAAATATTTGTTGGTGTGAGTTGGTTTTCTATAAACTTTGGTTGCATATCCTGTATCCTCTTTTGTGATTAGCACGTCCAGAAAAGGAAGTGAATTACTGTTTTCTTTTTCATGGTAAATTTGATAGATTTTTCTCTTTTGTTGATGTCCATCAGAAATTTATCCAAAGCCACTGATTTATCGGGCCAAAACAAGAACACACACACACAAATGAACCAACAGTTACTGACTCCGAAGGCTTACCGATATATGTATCTAAAGATGGAACTGAGTGGTCGAGATTGCCAAAAAACACAAAAGTAAAACGCGCAAAGGCCAATATTCGTAGAAATGCTCTAAGACTTACAAATTACAGTGATGATATTTATATATATTTAGGGATTCTACAGTATTCACTGCCTTCCCTCGCTCAACCGTTTTCATCTCTCTCTGTTGTTCCATTCTCCATCGTTTAGTCCTCTCTTACTCATGGCGTCGTCTACTTCGTTCCTCCAGGATTTTCGGGGTCGTCCTCTTTTCCTCCTTCCTATGGGGCTCCATTCGGTTATTCTTTTATCCATCTGCTGTCGCTAGCTCTTCTTACATGTCCATACCACTTTAGTCTTTTTTGTTCTATATATGTTAGTATGTCTGTTTCTATTGATGTTCTTTGCTTTATTTCGTCATTACTTCTCCTATCCATTCTTGTTACTCTGCAGCATCTTCGCAGGCATTCCATCTCTGTTGCTATTATCTTACTGCTGTTTTTCTTGTTTATGATCCAATTTTCGGCCCCATATGTCATAATACTTCGCACTAATGTTTTATAAATCTGCGTTTATGTCTTCATATTTAGGTGTCTATCCCACCATACTGAGTTAAGTTGTCGGATTGCTGTTCTTGTTTGTCCTAATCTTTGTGTAATTTCTTCCTCTGTTGTTGCCTTTTTCGTGATTATGAACCCCAGGTATTTGAATTTATCCTTTCCTTTGATTGTTACGTTGTCATCAATCTGTAGATCTTCTATGTCTTCTTCACTTGTAGATAGGTACTCTGTTTTCGCGAGGTTAATATCTAGGCCAGCCTTGGTATATTCTTCTTGTAGTTTCTTCATCATGTAGCTGAGGTCGTCTTGGTCTTGTGCAATCACTACTTGATCGTCTGCAAAACTTAACGTATATAGGTATTCGTTCCGTACCGGTACTCCCATGCCTTCGCATTTTCTTTTCCATGTAGTCAAGGCTTTCTCTAAGTATATTTTAAATAGGGTTGGAGATGTGGAACAACCCTGATGATATTTCAAGAATTAAAAACGCTTTTCTCTCGTTTTTTTTTCGGACGAAATTCTAAACATAATTGTCATGGAAACTAATCGTAAGGCTCAAGCGTATTACGATAGATGGAATAGTAAAAACCCAAATAAAACTAAAGTGTATGTTTGTGTTGATTCTGTAAAGATTCAGGTCTATATTGGAGTATTGCTTATACATGGAGCTTTTCATAGATCAAAAGAGGCGATCGATATGCCTTGGTTTGACTATATTGCTTACTGCTGTCCTATATTACCAGCTGCTATGTCTAGAGATAGGTTCAAACAAATAACTTCATTTATATATACGTTTTGACAATTTTGAAACCAGAAAAGAACGAAAATCAGTAGATAAACTGGCCCCAATAAGAGATAAATGTGATATTTTTAATTCTAATTTATTATAAGAAATCACTTAATCCAGGTGACCACCTGTGTGTAGATGAGAAGTTCGTTCCTTTTAAAGGTAAAGCACCATTCCGAGTTTATATGAAGAGCAAACATGACAAGTACGGATTAAAGATATGGGTCCTTGTGGACTGCACTTCTTCTTTTGTCCACAACAAAACGAAAGGAGCCGTCGATACAACCAATAAGTTAGCTAAAGAATACATGGTACAAAGAAAAACAAACCGTTGGCCGATGGCTATATTCTCTTATATTATTAATGTCGCAGGTATTAATTCCTATAAGTTGTGGCTACTAAAATATCCTGATTGGAAAAAGCACAATATGAGTAAGCGTAAAATGTATATTGTGGCACTGGGCCAGGAACTTATAAAGGAATTGTTTTCAGACGTTATAGCAATAAGCACATCGAAAAGAATAAATAGCGTCATATAGCAGATGTATTCCCAGAACTTTTATATATTACAGAGCGCAGATTAGAACAAACAAAAAATACAAGGGGGCGGTGCCATGTGTGTTGTCGAGGCAAAGACAGAAAAACTAGTAAAATATGTGTAAAATAAAACAATTTTGTATGTCTAGAACACGTAAAATCAAAGATAGTTTGTATACGTTGTATGAATAGTATGTAGTTGTTATTTAGTCTGTTAGCGTTAGCAGTAGAATGTATTTTGTAGTAATGTGTATGCTTTAGTCTAATAAATGTTCAATATTATAAAAATAATGTGTTACTGGTACAGTTTTTTTTTGCGTATAAGCATAGTTCACCCATTTAAGAATGGAGTCTGTTCAGACCCCGACCCGTCTTCTGCGTATTATTTTGAGGCCCGTCCGATGAAGATTAAGTTGAAAACAAGTATTATTTGTTCGTAGTAATAATAGCTCCATCATAGCTGATACATTTAGTTTGGTTTTTGTTGTCAATCTCTCATTTATCTTTTATTATTTTTAAAGCTTTTTCCAATGGCACATTGTTTTTTTACCTCCACGTAATTATTACACCAGATTGTTAGAGCTAATATTTTCCAATTAAAGCTTGTAAGAACTTTAAACAGACTTTCTACCAACAAGCTGAAGTTTAAATGTTTACCCGCCGGTAGTTCACTAAAAACTTCAATAATTTATAACTCGCTGTAAAAAAAGGTTAACTATTATCTACTGCAGCAAGCAAGAGGCAGTAAGCAGCAAGCAGTAAGGAAACTTAACTTCTGGAAAAGTTTGTATACGCGCTTCGTGGCTAATTTCCCGTTCATAGATCACAGCGTCGAAAAGGGCACAATAAGGACGAAGTTTCCGAACTCAACTGCAAGTAGAGTAAAAGAAGCGTAGGTAGCTATGAAACAGAGGCGTCGATGTAACTGGTAAAGACGGTGTTACAATCTTCAGTTCTATAGTTAAGTCTGTAAATTTAAACACTAACTCAAAATATTATATACAAAATCTTAATTAATATTTTATTACAATCAAGAAGTTACTTATACCGTGCAGACAATGGTTCTTTATAGGTGCGTCATCATTTAAAGCATACGAAATAAGCAGGAAATTTAGTTCACGCAATAGCAAGTGACAGAAGTGGCTAATGCTCCGATCGCGAATTATATTATAAAATTTGACGTTCTCAAATAAATAAAACGTAAAATCTTAGTTTTGCTTTAAAATTTTGGTGCAAAATTACTGCTATAGTCGGTTCGCTAATTCCAGTCCTAACTGTCTAGTAAATTTAGTAATTATTTTTTTTTGCGAAGTTAGTTACTTTTTAACGGACTAGAAGTGGCTGGAAATTACTATACAACCAAACACAAATGTTCGTAGCATATTTCATTAGAGTATTTCGTCGAACTTTTAGCAAACCCATACTAATATTCTATGATTCCTATCAAAAACTAGTTTTGGACGACTCGGGATTTGATCTTTTTTATCTAACGTACTTTATTATGTGAAGTATATAACACTATATTTTCTGATTGAATATCATTTGAAATATTGCTATGACTCCTGTCGCCACTGAACCTCTTAAAATCATATGAACAAGCTGAATTTTGCCGAGCATAATAATAACGCAAAATAATCAATTTACCAAGAATCTGTACATAGTAGAAAAAAATATTTCAAATTAAAAATGTAGCTGAGATCATTTTAAACAACAATGTTTAAAAGCATTTTTTGTGTAGAATGATTCGTTCTCTTACAAAACAACGCCTGAAACGACCGTCGATTTTGTATGTTAGTTACTCGCACATAATCAATGTTCAATAAAATGTGTATCATCTTGATTCGCAAGTGACCTATCGACAAAAATCAAGATGCGTTTTAAAGGTAAAGAGTTCATCTTTCGTATGCCGTTTTTGTGTTTTGCCGAAAATAAACTCACATTTTATACAGGTGGTAAATAAATAAACGTGGCGCGATTTTTGCAATTTTTTACGAATCACACGAGTTCAATACAATATATTTCTTTCATTGACTGGTCACTATGAAGTTTTAATTACTCAAGCCTAACCTCTAAAACCTATAGCATTAAATTTTGACCCCCACATTCAATTTACTCTTAAAAAAGAGAATCAAAACCAATCTGTTCCTTTATCTGTTCCTTTTCTTGACACAATTTTCACCAGAGAACTGGAGAACATGATTACAATTGATTGGTATAGAAAAAAGTTTAACTCTGGGAGATATCTCAACTACCATTCTTATCACAAATCAAGCATGAAAGTTAATATAGTAAAACAAATGACCACAAGAGTGTGTAAAATAACTGACCCTGTTTTTAGAAAGAAGAATTTCAACATCCGTTTACAATTGTTTCTAGATAATTCTTATCCGGAATCCTTACTCAGAAAAATCATATTTAACACATCCTCTGTTAAACTCAACACACAAGTGAACCATCCCCAAAATACAGATACTATGAAAGTAGCTCTGATTCTCATTCATTGGCTAACCATATTCCTAAAATATCTTTTATATTACTTCCATTTATTAAGGATATCTCTCCCGAATTGACCAAAATTTTTGCTCAATACTTACCAAATGTAAAAATTGCTTATAAAAGCAACCTAGTTCTGAGATCTTTGTACAAGTCATTGAAAGACAAAGTACCAAACTCAGATAAAAGTGATGTTGTATACAAACTTAGTTGTTTAGGCTGTAAAGGCTCTTATATAGGTCACACATCCCAAAAAATTTCCAGCCGTTTGACTTTTCACAAGAGTGACCTTAGGTTACACCCTGATAGATGTTCCCTAGCCACACATGCTAACATAACAGGGCACTCTTTTGATTTTCCGAATGTAAAAATCCTATTCACGGAGAACAATTATTCAAAAAGATGGTTTGTCAAAAATCTACTAATAAAGGCATTCATCTTCAACAATATAAGTTTCATTATATACGGGATATATAATATCTCTTCTACTTCATAAAATAAGTATTTTTCAGAAAATTCAGCGTCTCTCAGGTATACTATTACCTTTACATTGTTATCATTTTAAGATCTAAAGTTCTGTCGTGTTAAGTTGGTAGTAATGAATTCACAACCAATTTGTTGTTTCTAATAATATCTATAAACAAAATTTTATATTATGGCTGCATGTTCTGTGATTATTTTATAACATAATTTTATGTAAATGTTATATATGTATATACATTCTTGCCGATTTATCTTGGCCAATTGTAATAATTCCTCCTATTTTAACTGATGTTTAACATTGTATTTCTTCAACTAATCTATTATGTCTGATTTTAACCATTTAGCGGAAAGTTGTGGCTATGGTAGAGTGCGCTGTCCATGACAATCAAAGATGGGTGTTCTAAATTGGGATAATCGTATGGCATATTGTAGAAGTGATGTTGTTTTTTCTCGTAAATATTTTTTTCTATTATGACTATCTTTATTTTTTATTATGTATTTACCGAATTTTTTGTTGCGTATTAGGGATTAGATTAAGAGAGGTGGCTTTTCGGCCTATTCCACTGCAACCTTTTCAGATCTATTGTGGTCCTCTAGTCCTAGATAACATTCTCTAGCCTGACCCTTTTTATAAAGTCTAGTAGCTTCGAGACTGTATCTTCCATGTAGCTATTTGCCGGTGGATTTTCTTCTCCTAATGCAAAGAACCGCACATTTGCCAGACTGTCACACTGACATAAAATGTACTCTGCTGTTTCTTCTTTGAGGTGACAGAATCGGCACAGGTCATCATCTGATAATCCCATCAGCTTCAAGTGCCTCTTCAGCTTACAGTGCCCTATTAGAAGACCTACTATGGCCTTGACTGTTTTCCTGTCTTTGCTTATTAGGTCTGCCGTAAATTTTGGCAAATGTTCTCTAATGAACTGTTTCGCCTGTCCTGGTGAATTCCTCCACCATACCAGAGATTTGTGAGCTACCCACTTCCTTGTAGCCGTTCTTGTTACTGATTTTTCAACTCCGCAGAAGGGTTCCAGTCCAATGAATGGCAATGGTGAGCCTTGTTTGGCCATTTCATCTGCTTTTTCATTGCCCTTATGATCCTCGTGCCCCGGTACCCAGGCTACCGTAACCTTGCTACGGTCTCTTAGTTTATTAAGGGCACACACGCAATCCCCTATTAGCTTAGATTTGACCTCTACAGAATTGAGTACCTTAAGCGCTGCCTGACTATCTGTGAAGATGGAAACTGAACAGAACGTTCTTTCCTGCCTTTCTATTTCTTCCACGCAGTGATGGATTGCAGTTATTTCCGCCTGGAAAACTGTCACATCCTTAGATAGACTTACCGGGAAATGTATCCCTTGATTTGTCCCTACTCTGCCGGCTCCCACACTCTCCGATGTTTTTGAGCCATCCGTGTACCAGGTAGCAGCAGCTTGTAAGGGTACACCTTTATTCCAGTTTTCCCTGCCTGGTATCCTAATTGTGAACTTATTGTTAAAGCTATATCACGTAACTGTTGCATCGATAGGTTTCCCTATCACAATATCGGCTTTTAGCTCCTCGATTAGCTTTCTGTTGTCAGCACCTTGCATCTGGCTTATATGTCGCTGACTATGGATTAATCTGTGCATCACGGATCTGGCTTCGCCCTGTATAAAGATACGAAGTAGTGATAGATTCAACAGGACTTCCAACGATGCAGTAGGAGTTGTTTTTAAGGCCCCCGTAATAGTCCCCAATTCTTACCGCACATTCTTCTACATCCGCCCAAGGACATAGTAGCTTTCTATGTGGTTTTTAGAATGTGAGTATTCCATGTAAGTCCATGATCAAAATATACCCCAAGGTATTTTGTTTCTTTGGCAAATGAAATCTCTGTTCTTCCCAGCACCGGTGGTTTTAGGCCTTGTAGTGCTGGTTTTTTATGAAGTTGACAATTTGTGTTTTCTGAGCATTGACTATCAGTCTCTCTTGTTTACACCAGTCGTCAACTAGATTTAGGGCTGCTTGCATTCTCTCAGCTATATTGAGAGAATGTCTCTCTTGCTATATTGTCAGCATATCCTAGACAATAAAAGCTTTCTGTGGACAGATTTCTGAGGAGATCATCTACCAAGGTTGCCCAAAGTAGAGGGGAGAGAACTCCTTCTTGTGGACAGCCTCCACCTACTTTTGCTTTGATGGTTGCTTTACCCCGAGTGGACATTACTGTCCTATTCTACAGTGATGCCCTTATTCATCTGCATATTACCGCAGGTGCGCCTCGTCTACTCATAGACCCCATCAAAGAGCTGGTGGTAACATTATTAAATGCCCCTTCTATTTTTAAAAAAGCGGCCATTGCTACCTCTTTGTCTTTTATTGACTTTGAGATAAGCCTATTTAGATCATCCAACGCAATGTCCGTAGATTTACCAGGTTGGTATGCATATTGACGATTGCTTAGAGGGTTATCTTTTAGCACTTCGTCTCTGATGTACCTATGAAGAAGCCTTTTCAGCGTTTTTAATAGAAAAGAAGATATGCTTATCGGTATATATGACTTTGGTGTTAGGTCTGATACTTTACCTACCTTAGGCAGGTAATCATCACTTAGGCATCACTCACTTTGACCTTTTGCCATATTTCCTGTACGACCTCCCATGCTAAACTGGCTTTGAGGAGCTTGCATAGGTGTGGTATCAATACCTCTAATCCCATATGCAACAGTATTGGATATATGCCATCTGTCTCTAGAGACTTATATGGCCGAAACTTATTTATAGCCCATCTAATTCTGTTTGGTCTTGTGATTGCTGTGGCTATTTCCCAATCTGCGTATTAGGGAAGATGGAACTATTTTCTTTTTTTTTGTGTAATTTTTGTTGAGTAAATTATTTATTAAAATTTATTCATATTCATTATTTATTGCTTTTTGCTAATCCGGCTCAATTTAATACTAGAATTATTTAACGGTACAGGGATATATATCAATCTCTGTGTCATATTGT
The DNA here is from genome assembly GCF_040954645.1 of Diabrotica undecimpunctata. Taxonomy (NCBI): domain Eukaryota; kingdom Metazoa; phylum Arthropoda; class Insecta; order Coleoptera; family Chrysomelidae; genus Diabrotica; species Diabrotica undecimpunctata. Next base: position 41,586,997 of record NC_092807.1, on the reverse strand, counting down.
TATATGCGGTCATTTTTTGTTTATATAATAATTAAAGGGATTGGTTATGAATTATAGTATCTGTATATGATGGTTTATGAAATCTAGCAAATTCATGTTTATTATTTATATTGATTATCGTTAAATCTAAAAAATAAATTGATTTGTCTGCTCTTTTTTTTGCTGTAAATTTAATAGTAGAGTGAATGTTGTTCATTTTGTTCAAAGTTATTTAATTTAAACGCTGTTAAAGTACCTATTAGGTGTTTCTATGTGTTCTCTCATTAATAATTTTTATTGCAACTGTTTTTCGTTATTATTATTTAAAGTACACTAAAGGACGTCGGCAGTTTTCTTATATAAAAGTGATTTTAGTTTAATTGGCTGAAATTTTTTGGTTATGCTGATCAAAAGTGCTCAGTGCTCCAGGACTCAGAAATCAATCGTTTCTTAGTTACATAGGTTTAAAATGACTGTTTTTAGTTCATTTGAATAAAACATATTTGTGTAACATACAGGGTGTTGATACATAAGTGTATTAAACTTTGGAAATATTTCTGCAAGAAACAATAATGACAGTTTAATATCTAAACGTATGTCTGCAAATGCTTCGTTTTCGAGATACGGGGTGTTGACATTTTTCTTACAAACTGACGATTTATTTATTGCTCTGAAACTGGTGGAGATATGCAAATAAAATTTGGTAGATATTAAGTGATAATTATTACTAGTTGTTTGTCATATAATTAAGAATTTTGTATAATTGGCACGCATACGGGTAATGGTACTCCAAAAAGGTACGGTAAAGAAAAAAATGGTACGCCAACGACATATTTCAAATTAATAATTAGAGGATTCTTCGTTTAATTTGTGGTTGAAATATTTCTTCTTTTGTCATGTGACGTGACATTTATATGCAAAAACAGAAAGTACCACTAACAAAATTTTAAAAATTAAAAAAATATTTAAAATGACCCCCTTCTCTTTATAAGCAGTTGTGCTTGTTTATTGGCGGATTGGCAGAGAATGGTTTGGATGCAGCTCAAAACAACTTTTTAGAGCTACTGCCTCAAAAATTAAAATAGCTATGATGATTGCCAACCTCCGTAGCGGAGATGGTACCTGAAGAAGAATAATTGGCGGATTAATATGTGGAAGGTTAATGAAAGGTTGTCACTCCAAATTTTGTACGTTCGTCCGATACTTCTGCTGCCGATTGATGATTTATCTCTTGCTATTTTGACGACACAGCTCTCCCCCATTCTGCCTAGATGGTTATTTCATTCTTTTTTTCTATTTAGTATCCTTTAATTTATACACTGTACGTTTTATTTTCTTCAATGTCTTCAAGTCTCTTTCGATCTCTCAGTGTATTTTCTGTAATTCTTCTCAATACTCTCTGCCGTTTCCTGTAGCCTATGCGTTGTGGATGTGTCGGATTTTGTTTCTGAGGCATATGTGATTACTGGTCTTACACTGGCGTTATAAATTCTTAACTTTATCTCAGTGTTAATGTGTCTGTTTCGCCATATAGTGTTATTAAGGCATCGTGCCAGTCTACTTGCTTTTTGTACTTGATCTCTTACTTCTTTGTCCAAGTCTCCATAGCTAGACAGTGTAATTTCTATGTTTTGAAGTCATACATTTGAAAACGTGTTATCTCATATATTCAACATACGGCATATGAATCTCATTAAACCCGAATGTGGCATCGGAGATTCTTTAGTGTTTCGTTTATATTTGTGTTTATTCAGATTCAGTTGTTAACAGTTACGTTACACATAATTGTGTGTTATGTACAATTTATGTTTTAATTTCATGTTTATCACATTCTGCGCTTGCTGGATAGCCCAAATTTGACGAAGTAAGTCTAAAACGTTAATCACAAAAAACTTTTATCATCCATGAATAATAAATTAATATTTAAATGGGAATAAGCCACAATTTAAGGTTAAAATACATTTATTGACGTTTCAATTTCCACTTCGGAAATCGTTCTCAAAATACAAACATTAGTAAATTAAACAAATTTTGTTTTTGTTACTTAGTGAAAAATTCTTCTAATAATTTAATTTTATCTGACTCATCTATATTGACAATTCAGACATACATTATACATTTTAAAGTAGACGACTTTAAAATGATATTGCCAATATTGTTGAGTTGCGTTCCTGGGACGACTTTACTTATAAGATAGTTCATTCGATTACATGAAATCAACTTTAACGTGAGAATATCCGTCAGAAAAAATCATAACATGTAATTCGTCTTTAAAAAGACAAATACATGCCATGATGACAGTAAAATTCTCCCGTTAGTGATTCCATAGTAAATTATGAGGGAAAAACCAGGAAAAAACCTCATAATACTATCCCGACATGGTAAGTATTTGATCTTGCATTTAGTTTACCTTCAATAAATACCAAATTCCGATTTTATATGTTTGTTATTTAAAAAATATAAATGATGTATTCTCTATATGTTACTGACTTACCAATACTGGTATTTTCCTTTTAATAACTACCTCTTTCAATATGGGTAACCAGATCCTACTACATTCTGCCGAGGAATTCGCGACGCAATTGGTCTCATTTAGCATAATTAGAGCCGCTTCTTTGATTTTTCTCTTTTTACCATCAGTTTCTTTTAGGACTATATTTGAATCATTCCATTGAACCCTATGTTCATTATCCCATGCATGTTTACAGATTTGAGATCTATCAAATTCTCTATTTTTAATATAGGATTGATGTTCACTTATTCTAACATTTAATGGCCTTGATGTTTCACCTAAATAAAACTGATCGCATTCACAAGGTATTTTATAAATGCAATTCTTTGTCCTTTCTTGTTCATTGTTAGGTTTGGTTTTGGACAAAATAGATCTCAACGTGTTTGTTGTTTTGAATGTTGTTGAAATGTTGAATTTATTTCCTATCCTTTTAAGCTTTTCCGATAATCCTTTTATGTATGGTATTGTTATTTTCCTCGTATTATTCCTTGTATATGCTGTAGGATCTCGTTCTAAGTTGTTTTGTTCTATTAGATCGATTGTTGAAAATTCCTTATTTATAAATGATAAAGGATAATCATTTTTTAATAAAACAGTTGTTAACAAATGTTTCTCCTCCAAGAACGAATTTTCGTTAGAACAAGTAATTTTGGCTCTATCGTATAAGGATTTAATGATTCCCTTTTTAATATTAATATTGTGATTTGATTTGAAATTTAAATATCTGTTGGTGTGTGTTGGTTTTCTATACACCTGAGTTTCGTATCCAGTATCGTTCTTAGAGATTAAAACATCCAGAAAAGGTAATGTGTTATTATATTCCTTTTCCATGGTAAATGTTATTGTCTCTTCTTTATCGTTTATATCATTTAGGAATGTGTCCAACAACTCTGATCCATGAGGCCATATTGAGAATACATCATCTACATATCTCCACCATACTGAGGGTTTTAAATTTTGTACATGTACATTTTAAATTTTAAATACTTACCATGTCGGGATAGTATTATGAGGTTTTTTCCTGGTTTTTCCCTCATAATTTACTATGGAATCACTAACGGGAGAATTTTACTGTCATCATGGCATGTATTTGTCTTTTTAAAGACGAATTACATGTTATGATTTTTTCTGACGGATATTCTCACGTTAAAGTTGATTTCATGTAATCGAATGAACTATCTTATAAGTAAAGTCGTCCCAGGAACGCAACTCAACAATATTGGCAATATCATTTTAAAGTCGTCTACTTTAAAATGTATAATGTATGTCTGAATTGTCAATATAGATGAGTCAGATAAAATTAAATTATTAGAAGAATTTTTCACTAAGTAACAAAAACAAAATTTGTTTAATTTACTAATGTTTGTATTTTGAGAACGATTTCCGAAGTGGAAATTGAAACGTCAATAAATGTATTTTAGCCTTTAATTGTGGCTTATTCCCATTTAAATATTAATTAATTTAAAATGCCACAAGAAAATAGCTTCAGAACAATAACATGAATAATAAATATAAATATATATAAATATAAATAAGTTAGTAACATATAGAGAATATATCATTTATATTTTTTAAATAACAAACATATAAAGTCGGAATTTGGTATTTATTGAAGGTAAAATAAATGCAAGATCAAATACTTACCATGTCGGGATAGTATTATGAGGTTTTTTTCCTGGTTTTTCCCTCATAATTTACTATGGAATCACTAACAGGAGAATTTTACTGTCATCATGGCATGTATTTGTCTTTTTAAAGACGAATTACTTGTACATGTTATGATCTTTTCTGACGGATATTCTCAAGTTAAAGTTGATTTCATGTAATCGAATGAACTATCTTATAAGTAAAGTCGTCCCAGGAACGCAACTCAACAATATTGGCAATATCATTTTAAAGTCGTCTACTTTAAAATGTATAATGTATGTCTGAATTGTCAATATAGATGAGTCAGATAAAATTAAATTATTAGAAGAATTTTTCACTAAGTAACAAAAACAAAATTTGTTTAATTTACTAATGTTTGTATTTTGAGAACGATTTCCGAAGTGGAAATTGAAACGTCAATAAACGTATTTTAACCTTTAATTGTGGCTTATTCCCAGTTAAATAGTAATTAATTCAACCTTATATCAATCAAAAAAAATTATTCTAAAATCCAAATATTGTTTGGTAAATCTAACTTATATATTATCGATATATAAGTTAGCTTGTACACTTATAGTATAATAGCTTATATGCAAGTCAAGTTACCCTAAGTTAAAGTTAATCCTTTAGTTTTGTTTCGAAAATCTTCAAATTAGATATTTAGTTATCTTTTAATTGTTTCAACAATTTTACGGTTTCAACAAAATACATATAGTATATTTGAGAAATTATCTGAAGTAAATTCTCAGAAAAAAAAAACTAAATTGTTAAGCATATTTTAGTACGTGTGCTTTTCGTACAAGGTCAATATTTTAGCTTATTTTACGTTGGGTTTGACTATTTAGATAGAAATTTTTCCATGTCACATGGACTGTGGTAAAATTTAAATACCTGCTATTATTAGAACAGTAGGCTAGGGATTATTCAGCTGGCCATAGACGTACTTTAAGGGAATTACATGATTTGTTTCGGTTTATTAGATATTTAAACCATTTTGAAAGCATATTATATTTATATAAATCTGTTTATTTTAGTAACGTTATGTGTGGTTATTTTTGTCGTTATGATAATGACCCATTAAATACCAAGAAACAAAAAAACTCTTAAAATACATAGGTATTTATTTAATGGTCTTTTGATAGTTTAGATAGAAAAAGTCGATAAGCGAAAGATGGTTTCTGATAAATGTGAACGCTGTCTTAAATAGTATAAATTTCGATTTTGTTTGGAAAACCAATGATTAATAAAATAGTTAGCGGTCTTTAAATAGTCATTCATTCATATCAGAAAATTTTTGTTCAGTCGATTATAAGCGAGTGAAGAGATCTGACACAGTTGTTTTTTACAAGAGTGAATAGTGAGTTTATAGAATATGGAATTAATGTGTGATTATACACCAGTTAAAAAATTTAAGTTGAATAATTTATCACTTAACGAAAAGAGTGTTATCCTTAATGTCTACAATTATTTTAAGCAACACAATCCTTCCGATACTGTTGATAGTGTAGTTGAAATTTCATCTAAAGTAATGGGATATTTAAAATCAACTGTATATATCATTTTAAACGAGGAAAAATCAGCTGGTTTAACGCCAACCAAACCGAGACCAGGAAGACCAAAATTGTTGAAAGTGAATGTGGATGAATTTTTCAAAAATGCGATTCGTAGAATGGTCCACTCATTTTTTTTACAAACAAATACCAACTTTAGATAAAGTTTTACAAGCCATTATCAACCATCCCGATTTTCCCACAATAAGTAGAGACAAACTTTGGAAAGTTTTGCATGAATTAAACTTTAAGTATGAAAAAGTGGGCAGACAGTCAATGCTTATTGATTCCGAAGAAATTGTGTGTTGGAGACGAGACTACCTTAGAAAAATAAAAAAAATGAGGACAGAAAATAAGAATATTTATTATTTAGATGAAACGTGGGTTAATGAAGGGCATACTGTAGGGAGAGTTTGGATAGACAAAACTATAAAAACATGTCGACAAGCATTTCTGGAAGGATATTCAACTGGTTTCAAGGAACCAACAGGTAAAGGTCGACGATTAATTGTTACCCATATAGGTAGTATGAATGGATTTCTTAAGGAGAATTTACTTTTGTTTGAATTAAAAAAGACCAGTGATTATTACGAAGATATGAATGGAGACGTGTTTGAAGAATATTTCGAACAGATGATCGAATTCATACTTAAAAATTCAGTTATTGTAATGGACAATGCAAGTTACCACTCTAGATTACTTGAACGTTTACCAACTACTCAATGGGGGAAAAATGAAATTGCAATGTGGTTAACTTCTAAGAATTTAATCTTTGACGATACAATAACAAAAGCGGAATTATTAGAGCTTGTTAATATTAATAAACAAAATTATAAAAAATGTCATTGAGGAGATAGCCAAAAAACGAGGAATTGAAATACTTCGCCTACCACCGTATCAATGCGAGCTAAATCCGATTGAATTAGTATGGGCCGAAGTTAAAGGTAACATTGCTTGAAATAATACAACTTTTAAATTGTCAGATGTTACTATTCTTTTGCATAAATCAATATCCGAAGTAACGACTGAACATTGGCAAAAATGTATTAATCACATTATAGATATTGAGAAAAATATGTGGGAGCTTGATCATATATAATAGATAGCAGTATAGAACCTATAATAAATAATTCATCCCGGATCGGATAACACTTCGTCTGAAACAGAATATGAGGAAGCTTAACTTTAAACTGTAGCTCAGAAGTTTATTTTACATTTGAACTAATTACCGTCAACTTCATTGTTTATTTTTTATTTATTTATTTTTTATTGCTAATATATTTTTCATTCATATTTCCAATATTATTAGTATTAAGAATATTATTATTTATTAATAGTAATGTGTAAAAACAGTTTTTGTGTATGTATTTTACGTTTCAGTATAATTTATTGTATTTTATTATTTTATATTAACTGTATGTTTCACAAATAATAGAATTTTTATTCTTTTTATGTGTATATTTTTACTTTAAACCAGTATTGGATTGGATTAATTTTTTTGTTCTAAATATCCAAATAAATTTAACGCAAACTTTTCTTTTAAGATTACGTTTTAGTTAGAAGATGTGCACGCCTATGTATTTCGAGGTTCAAGATGAGTATTCTGAGAATTTTTTCCAGCTTATTTTTCGAATATACTATAGCAAGTTCGCAAAAGGAAAACGACTTCATTCCAGAACCCATGTCTTATTTTTTTTTGTTCCAGTTCGTTGTACATCGATATAGTTGTTAAATTGAATGATCTGATATACTAGATTTTTATTAAGCTGATCAGAAGAAGATTAAGAGGCCCACAAAGTAGAATCATTTATCAGTATAAATAAAAAACCATTTATACCAAAAAGAATGTTCAATATCTAGATATTATATAATGCTAAATATCTAAGAATAATCTATATCCCTTTTAAAGTACGCCCCTTCCTAGTGGTGAGATACATGCAACAATATATTGGCTAACAGGGCAGTTATTAGAGTAGGTATTCTGGTCTGCACGGAATACTAAACTTTGGTTATAATATTGTATAAGTAGTCTGCAAATCGTGCTAGACGTGATGCTAAAAAATTTAGGCATCAAATATACGAAAATATTTTTACACTATATTAATCAAAAATTATTCTCAGAAGATGACATCTCCTGAGGTTAACTGCCAGAAGCCAACAAAGATTCATTCATCTTTTCAGGCGAAGACTATATTATAGGAAACACCATAACAGACCAGGAAAATCAGGATAGGGTCTTGAAATCTTGGAAGACTCACGGGGAAGAGTACGGATTTGGTAGATGCATTTAAAAGAAAGAGAATATTAATTACTTATGTTCAAGATTAGCATTATCATGATCATCAACCTGTACGCGTCCACTGCTGCACATAGGTCTCCCTCAACTCTTTCCATCTGTATCTGTCTTGTGCGGCTTGCATCCAATTATTGCTAACACGTTTCTGGTCACGTTTAAGATACCAAGAGGAGAAGACAAGGATAAAAGAACTAGGTAAACGATATAAATTGTGGCATATAGAAAAATATACCACCATAAATAGAGTTGGTATAATTGTCGATTATTATACGGCGTGGAAGCTTGGACGTTAACAGCTCGTTACGACGTTTAGAGAGCTTTGAGATGTGGGTATTTCGTCGTATGCTAAAAATTCCATGGATCGATCGCGTTAGAAATGAAGAAGTTTTAAGGCGTATGAATAGAGAACGTTAACTCTCAGAAATTCTCAAGAAGCGTAAAACGTCTTATCTTGGACACATATTTGGACACGACAGGTATAACTTCCTTCAGCTTATTATAGAAGGAAGAATAGAAGGCAGACGCGGCCCGGGCAGACGACAAATGACCTGGCTGCTCAACATCAAAGATTGGACAGGATTAGACTTTCATAGTTTAATATGGAAATACCAAAAGAGGGAAGACTTTGCAGAGGTCATCGCCAACCTTCGCTAAGAAGACGGCATCTAAAGAAGAAGAATAATTGTCGATAGAGAAATAAAAAGCCCATAGACTTATTAGTAGATGATGTAAAAACGTGTGTTAATGTTACTATAATTTTAACTTCAAATGTTAAATGTTTGTGTGTGTGTGTGTGTGTGTCCGCATATGTGTGTGCCGCTTATATCAGAGAGTCATAATCGAATGTGATTTTAAGGCATTTGTGCGCCAATTCAAGAGAATTTGTAAAATATATGTGGAGGACTTGACGTCGTAACTAGAAATGATGCAGACGATGATATTTAAAAATTAACAATAGCACCAGATAAACAATTTATAGCACGTTATTTAAAAATGAAAAAGGTCAACGTATCACATATACAAAAGTTGACAAAATCATTCTAAAGTAAGAATATTTCTATATAGCAAAGAAATCATAATATTTTAGTCAGATAAGATGTATCCAAAGGATATAAGCAATATGGGAATACGTGCTTGGCGGAGAAAGGCGATGGATAGGGACGACTGGAGAGAAATTCTTGAGGAGGCTAGTACCCACGCAAGTTTATAAAGCCAGAATGATGATGATGAAGATGTATCCAAAACAAAAATATTAATATTACAGTCGTGAAAGATACTAAGATATAATTTAGTTATATATTACCTTTGCTAGAGAATTGTTTGAGCACAACAGAAATAACATTGTTCAGGTAAATGGTGAAACGGGACCTGAAATCCTAAAATGTAAAGTAGAAGCGGCACTTAAAAATTCCAAAACTGGAAAGGCAAATGGACCTGATGAGGTTCCTACTAAATTGCTAAAGCTCTTGAATGATGACTCAATAGGTATAATATTGCACTTATTTAACACAATATACAAAACTGGTATTATACCTCAAGAGTGGCTGTTGTCTACATTCGTTACACTGCCAAAGAAATCCAATGCAAAAGGATGTTCAAAACATCAAACAATATCTTTAATGAGCCATCTACTAAAGATATTTCTAAAAGTCATCCACAACCGAGTTTATCAAAAGTTGGATTTAGATATTAGTGATACACAGATGGGCTTCAGAAAGGGATTAGGTACTCGAGAAGCTCTCTTGGATTTAAATGTTCTTACACAAAGATGCCTAGACGTTAATCAGGAAGTACATGCATGTTTTATCGATTTTGAAAAAGCGTTTGACAGAGTACGCCATGATAAGCTAAAAGACATGCTTGGAAGAAAGGACATAGATAATAAAGATCTGCGAATAATTCTCAATCTATATTGGAATTAGAAATCTAACATCAATATAGAAAATGAGATATCACAAGCAATAGAAATACATAGAGGAGTATGACAGGGATGCATTTTGTCACCGCTGCTATTTAATGTTTATAGTGAAAGCATCTGCCAGGAAACCCGTTTGCGAGCAAACGAAGGAATCGTAATCAATGGAGAGGTTGTAAATAATATTCGATACGCAGACGACACTGTACTAGTTGCAAGAACAGTAGAAGAATTACAACGATTACTTACAAATATAAATATTGCCTGCAACAAATATGGCGTAAGTATCAATATCAAAAAAACTAAGTATATGGTCTTCAGTAAGAATATGACACAACCAACACATATTAGTATAAAGGGCATTCAAATTGAAAAAGTATCAAGTTACAAATACTTGGGTACTTCAATAAACGAAACTAGAGACCAAAACAATGAAATAAAAAGACGTATCGAAATTGTCAAGGCCACTTTCATAAAGATGAGGAAATTCTTCTGCAACGGAGATATAAGCATCCCTCTCGTATTTAACACGCTATTATACGGTGTAAAGGCCTGGACTCTCAAGCAGAACAATATAAAAAATATTGAAAGTTGCGAGATGTAATGCTACCGTCGAATACTGAAGATAAGTTGGGTTGAAAGAGTTACAAATTTTGAAGTAATGCGAAGGATAGGAAAGACCCAGAAATTTTGTCAACGATCAAACGAAGAAAACGCGAATATTTGGGTCACGTGATGAGAGGATATAAATACGCATTACTTCAAAATATAATGCAAGGAAAAATAGAAGGAAAACGGAATCCAGGCCGTAGAAGAATGTCATGGCTGCGTAATTTGAGAGAGTGGTTTGGCCGTACCACTAATGCACTCTTTAGGTCAGCTGTAAACAAGGTCAGGATAGCTTTGATGATTTTCAATCTCCAATAGGAGTGGCACAAGAAGAAGAAGAACCTTTGCTAATATTTTATTACAAAATACACTGCGATCATTAATTAGTGTATGTTAATTTTTACTCTACTTGTGCACTTTTCTATTTTTAATATCAAAACCAGATTTAAATCTATAAATAAATAAGTAAATATTGTGTATAAGATATTTAAGGATCATTGTAGCTAATCGACAACCACATTCGTGTAATAAAGCATTCTCCCTTTCTCTATTGTAATAACTCTTCCGTTGTACGAACAATTGCCGGGGTTGAAAACAATACGCAAATAACCTGAAGTCTCAAGTTTTCCAGTATCCCCGTTTCATGCAATGCAAGTGAACTTTAAATTTATTTCCTGCGCTGCAATAAAACCCAATGAAAGTTTTATTTGGCGCATGCAACCAACCAGAAGGGTTGAACGCGAGACGTTGGGAGGGTTAGTAACAACGTGAAAATGTGGAGCTTCTTATGTAATTAATTACTTGGATTTCCAGCATCAATTTAATTGATGAGTGTGGTAGGTGCGTAAATTACTTTAATCAGTAGGTAATTTTCTATCCCAAGGCTGCAAATTGTTAAAAGCGATAAGTCTCCAGAGGTAAGTTTATTTTAATTTAAATGCCTTTAGAAGATAGAAAACCGTGTTTTCGTTTAATATCACCAACTGAAATAAAATTCTCTTTGTAGTGTTTAAAAAGTTTTGATCTACATCATTTTAATTTTCTGATGTTTTGAGTAGATATCAGATCACTTGAACAAGGAAAAAATTTAAGCTTTATTTTCAAAATTAGAGCATACAGAATTTATGCCATAAAGATTACTGAGCATCGCGAAAATTTGCGGAATTACTTTTATACCGTAATATAAAAAACCTAATTTAAATAAAGCGACTTCTATTCCCTTTTTACACATGTTACGCTGCATTAAAATATACAAGTATGTTTACTTACTTCTTGAACTTATCACATGTATTCTAGATAAATCTAGTTAAGGGTATTATTTCGTAACTAGTGTCAGTAACCTAGTCTTCGTGCTGACAACATGGATCTTTTTATAAAAATTAACTTGAAATTTAAAAATCTGCTAAGGTTCATTGTCGGAGACATAATATACAAAAAGAAATATACAATAAAATGGAATACAGTGCTTATTTTTCAAGTATTATATCCGATATTCGACGATTTAAAACGTTGTCATAGGAATTGGATGCAAGAGGCACAAGATCGAAATAGATGGAAAATTATGAGGGAGATCTATGTCCAGCAGTGGATAAGCGAAGATTGAATGATGATGATGATCCGATTCAGAGGTTATTTATCATCATGGCAATTTGAACTGTTGAAACTGCGTAAAATATCTGGATATAAATGCAAGTCAAGCATTCTGTTACGTTTCTTAACTAATATAGTCGCATTCTTCATATTCTACGCTTGTCGCAATTCTTTCCTTACACAATCAACTCTTACAGTTGGTATTTCTGAAAATGTATGGTGTCATATCTCTCACTTACTGCAGGTTTCTTGTTTTAATTATAAGTGCTTTCAGTTTGTGTTTATTTGCAGTTCAGAGGAATATCCGAATATCATTACCAGATTCGTCAAAATTCCCAATCACTTTTCACATTTCATATGTACCTGCAATATCCGATTTTATTCCTTCTTCACAAATAATATTATCATTAATATCTTCTACATCGGAAACTTTATCTGATTCCGACGGCAAATAAACCACATTGAGTGAATCAGTATTTTCACAATATGTCTTCTTCTAACAAAGCTATTAACTCTTTAGTAGTCCTTTCATATTTCGAGAATTTACTGAAAAATGCAATACTATATACACGCATTCCCATGATAATAGTTTATTTACTTTATTTTAATTTATACGGAATATAAAACAAATAAACACAAGGAAACTTTTAAATCAAGTTAAAAAAAAACAAATTCATATACAGTTTACAGCACACAGTAATTCTATAAATAGAGAATGAAGTGTAATAACGAGATCGTATATTCACATTTAGTTTAGTCTATTTAGTCTAATGAAAAAATAAGTATTTAGCAAAGGTTTCTGTTTTTTGAAGTACTGTATAACTATAATAACAATAATATATAATTATATAATTCTATAACTCTATAATAACAATAAAATGTTAATGTGTTTAAATAAATAATTAAAATATTATTGTGGTACGCCCCTGCAACGTTGATAAGTGGAATATGATTTCGTCGCTTTAAGTGCGATGTTGCCAAGTAATCACTTTCAATTAAAAATTGTTTTAGTATAATGGAATTAAATATATTTGCGGCCACTTTTTGACTGGCCACCTATTATTAATGTATTCTCCTAATTTTAAATGTACTTCTGTAAAAATATGAGTTTGATTAACTACGTTTTAAACGTAGTGATCCTGCAGTGGGATCTTGTACTAATATAAGAGAAAATATTATAAAATTAATAATAAAGATAAATTAAATAAAGATTATCAAAAATGTCGATATATATTCTTTTGTCAACAAATTGAAATTATTAATTAAGCAAATTAGCAGGAAGGATTTAAACAACTTTCCATCGTTGAAAAAAGGGGTAGCCGCTCATTTGAATTATGTTTATTATGAGACGGAGCTGCAAGCACTTCATGGCAAGTTTGAAAGAAAAAATAGCCACTGAAATATCCGTTACGTTCAATATGGAGCTGTCCAAAATGAGGTACTGAAAATAATTTCTAGTATTCACCTTATCCAGAGCGACCAAACGAAATGTTGGTCTTTCAAATCGTCTAAAAAATATCCGTCTTTGAGACAAGTAGCTCTACAGCTCACAGCATTATTTAGATTAACATACTTGTGTGAGTCTGCATTTTCCCAAATGAAGATAGTGAAGTCAAAATATCGTAATCGGCTAACTGAAGAATATCTCTCTTCATGCTTGCGTTTGGCCCTCGGTAATTACGTACTATCATATGAAATACTTCTGGATTATATGCAGTGCCATGCATCAACATCCAAATAAAATTCATATGAAAAACATGACTTTGATTACAACTCTCTGTAGTTACAACTTTTTATCAACTAGAAATATGCAATAAAGTTTTTTATTTCCAAATTTTTTTTTTACTATGCTTTGTTTTTAAACCACGAGGAGTAAACTAAAGAGACAGATTCACACCCAAGAAAGTCACTTGAAAAGTTACCAAATACATCTTCTTTTTGGTTGATCATATCGGTAATCCAAAAATATTATATTATACTAATATGTCGCTAAAGAGTTCTAAAAACAACTGTTTTTATATAAAAGCAGAATAAAAATCTAAAAATTAAAAGAATAACGAATAAAACACAAAAAATTGCCAATATAACTTAATTAACCTATGAAATGCCATTAGTGTCAAAATTTCATAACAGTGGAGTAAACTTGTCTCAGGCTCCTGGTTTAGAAACAGGGTATAGGACTCGATCTCCAGACGCTTGCATTTATGTGGTAGATCCCATGCAGTATAAGTCTGAGCACTTTTACAAGCTTTTATAGACTGTTGTGTTTTGAAAAATAGAACTATATGCAAATTATATCAAATGCAAAAATGATAAGACGAAATATATATAAAAAGCACCAAATAAGCCCAAAATTTAAAAGAGGCATAAAAATTAAAAAAAAAAGCACGAAAAAGTGCTGTCACAAAACTTATTTTCGCGTTTTTCCATATTTAAAAAGAAAATATTCCTTCTTTTATTATTTACGTTCATTATGCTTAGAAATCCGGACCCTTAGACATAAGTATTCATTTTTTGTCATATCGTCCCTCTATTTATTTAATTTTGCTAATTTTACTAATACGATAATAACCTTGAACCGACTATACATAAATTTTGAGATTGTCATACCAAACCGTAATCCATCCCACGATAAACGAACATATGTATTAGCAGCAAAGCAGAATATGGGGATGGCTTTAAGAAATTACCATTTGAAATATCATAGACATTTGAATTGTAAATGAATAATAATGTGTATGCTTTAATACAGCAATATATGTTTCTAACAATTTATGCATTTTGTGTTCTTTCATTATGAAATTGTTGCATACATATAGATTAATTTTTACCAATATTTATCGTAAACTGATCGAAATTTTGTATGAAAATGTGGTCGTAACTTTTTTACGTAAAGACATTTAGAACAAAGAAAATAAAAACGAAATTTTTGAACCCCATTATTATTTGTATAATTATTTTAGCCCAATGTTTTTGAAATTTTTTTCACCCTAGTATTTTTTGAAAAAGTCAGTTTTTATCGAGACCTGGTTCTGTTCAAAAATTCTGAGTAACGTTACGTTTGCGTTAATCTCTCAGACTTCACTGATTAACACGTTAAGTCCCATGTGTACCACACTGGCACACACTCTAGTTTTATCTGGGATCGTGTGAACCTATCAGGCCACAGCGAAGTGACGTGTTCCTAAAGCTGTGGCTCGTCAATAATCGCATTTGCCTTGCTTTCTTATGTATAAATTTGTGTAAACGCTCTGTGGTAAACAAAATCAGACGTTAGTCCGTTAAACCACGTGTACACCAACAGGTTAGGTTATAATTTCTAACATACTTCAGTCAGTATTGGTTCGAACGTCTAACGAGGCTAAGACTATTTTCTCTTCAGTTTTATATTAAAAAGTTGAACTTAAAAAGAAAATAATGTTCCGTAAAGGACTATCGGAAGACGAACTTCGCAGAATTGCTGAGGAGAGTAACTTTAGTGATATCAGTATGCCTGAAAGTACGTTTTATGATTCCAATGCCTATCCAGTGTACAATAAAAATGTTACTGATGGTTCTTCAGACTCATGCAGTAGTGAATATGAGTTTCGTAAAAAAAGAGCTAAAATTTGCAAACAAACACAAAATTGCAAAGAATTTACTGCACGTCCTAGTTCTAACCAAATGAATCCTGATACAAGAAGCATAGATAAGTTATTTAGGAATGCACCAGTTCTGTTTGTAGTTTACCATTTTTTGCTTTGTAGAAAAAGCTGGATCTGCAAACGTTAGCCTGGAAGCTGTTATTGTCGATGTTGTATCAAGAATAAAAATAACATTGAGCGATGTGCCAAATTAAGATGATCTCAATAAGTTCGAACTATCCTTTACTTCAGGAATAAATCAGGAAGAAATTGCAAAACTTATAGACCACAAACCAATAGATTTCTACCTACTGTTTATCGACCGTCAAGTGCACGATTTGTTTGTTACTGAAACTAATAAATATGCCGAACAAACAATAATCAGAGGTAGACAGAGAATTGCTTCGATTTTTGACTCTCATTATTTGCATGGGGTTAGACAGAAAACCCGAACTCAGAGATTATTGGAGTAACAATTTACTTTACAAGAATGAAGTTTGTAAAATGTGTGAAATAAGTAGTAGTCAATTTGAAATAATATTAGACTTCTTTTCCATTTCAGATAACGAGAGCTGCCCACCTGGAAACAGACTCTACAAAATGTCTCCTCTTGTACAAATACTAAATGAAAAGTTTCAAAAAATGTATACTTCTAGATAATCGTTATGTATTGATGAAACTATGGTGCCAAAAAATAATAAAAATAAAAAAACCGTAGCTTATTCATTTATTTTTTTTTATTACAATACTTACAAACTTTATTAATTATATAGTGATCGTTACACACATTTCTACTGCATATTTCACTAATTTGTTTTTGTTTCATGTCATTTTTTGTTGGGCATATGTAACACCTTTTCCTTAATAAAACTGGAGGTTTTTCTAGTTTTTGCTTTTTATTGTGTAGTTTAACTTTCTGTAAGAATTTTTCAACACATTGTTGTGTTTTCCATCGTAGTCTCCTTAATTTTCTTCTCAAAATTTGAGGCAACACTAGTTGTTCTGCTGTCGTTGTAAGAAACAATCTTCGCTTTTCATTTTTGTTTTTGTTATATTTTGGATGTAAATTTGTCCAAGTAATAAATTAGGCTACCCCAGCCACGTCTAAAATATTCATAAAAAATGCAAAAGGCCATCGGTTAGTTTCTCTTTTGTACATATATTTATTAACCATTTGGTCCAGCGTATTGACACCACATTTTGTACTATTATAATAGAGTATCATATCTGGTTTTTTGTCAACATCGTCTGCATAGTAAGCATTGTGATACATGGTAGACAGTACTAGGACACTTCTTTGTTTTTTCGAAACGTAAGAAACAAGAAATGCTTTTGGAGTGAATCCGAAAATTGAAGATTTCTCTAAACGATTCTTGTTTGGTAGAAATTCCCGAGGAACAAATCTCTTATTTTTTTTTTCACTGTGCACACAGGAGTTAGTGAATTTACCAATAATTCATGTGCAAGAGTAAGATCAATGAAATAGTTATTGCAAGTCACATTCCTTTTGGAATTATAATAAGGCTGAACGAGTTGCTTTAGAACTTGAGATGCAAAACCTTTGGCTACTGTATTTCCGTTTCTTCCTGTATATGGTATTCCACCTAAAGGGTAATAATGTTTTCGATTTACAGGCCCACCATATTCTTAGGCCATACCTATCTAGCTTAGAAGGCATATACTGCTTGAAAGGACACCTACCTCGATACGGAACAAGTTGCTCATCTACCATTATGTTTTTTCCTGGTAAATAGTATTTCCGAAAGTTTTTGTTGACTTGATTCCACACATCGCATATTGCTGCTAATTTCTTATTCTTTCTTCGTTTATACCTCGTGTCCTTATCGTCAAATCGAACAAATCTTAGCAAATTTTTGAATTAAAAGTTTTAACCCCGTGGTAGCTTTAAATATAGAAGGTCCATAAAACTTACTCCAAAGCATATCTGCATTATGGATGTTGACACTCAGGTGCCCTGCATTTAGTGGTAGTCCAATAAAGGCACATAGCTCTGTAGAGTCGCAATATTTCCCTAGATAGTTCTCTATCCCCAGAACTTTTTCGGCTTCTTTATTTGTACATTTTACTATTTCGTTCACATTTTTTTCGTCCACAAACAAACAAAAGGAGTCAATAGGATAATCTATACTTTAACCATGGGCTGATCATCCTCTTCACTTACTTTCGAAAGATGATCTTCAATTTCAGAATTACTTTCAATGCCACCAACTTCAGGAGATTCTTTATCTTCGGAATCCCATAAATTATTAGCTATATCTTGCAGTTTTGCAGCTGTTAATGGTTTTCGGGACATTTTATTCGCACTATCTACTTTCAATGTAATTCAATATAATTGTAGGAGCTTAGTTATCGAAACTAACATCGATATCAAACAACTGATAGCAGATGCATTATTTATTTCAAAATATGTATAGGTACCTACCTAACAATATTATTGCATTCCAACAATGATTTTCAGTTTTTAAAATTCATTTAGAATAGATATAACACCTATTTTAAGCATCTCTTTTATGTTCACATCAAAGATATGTTTACATTGTTTGTTACACGTTTAGACTTTATTATTGAATTTTCAGAATCATCAAGTTCGTTTAGATAATCCACAAAAACATTACCTGACTGCAAGATTAACTTCTGTATTGTAACAAAGATTTAGACTTTAGGTATAAATACCAATAAGGTCCGGCGGGCCCGTATTGCCCCTTTACGCGACAAAATTCTTTCGACGCAATAATTTCAAAAATAATAATGAATATTTTGAATAGCTTATGACTATGTTGAAGGAAACATACTTCTACATAAGTTCATTGGTGCTTAAAATTCAATAAAATTTTTTGAATTTTTTGTTACAATTAAAATAAAAATAATCAAAAAACACCGTTTTTGCACCTTAAAAGTGCCATTGCCAAGTTGAAAACTCTCGGAGGTTACTCCAAACACTGCCCTTCATAAAGCTGTGCTTGTTTCAAAAATTTACTAATTAGTGCTTAAAACTTATTCCTTTTTGTCTCTACAGCTTGGACTAAAAATAATATCTACCTTTTAGTTTCCGAAAACTAAATGATGCCATTTTCTCGACAAAAAGCTCAGCTGCACTCCCTGACGATATTCCCTCTATCTTTTTAAAAAACCTCCGCCAAAATACATACGAGAAAATACTCCAACTGTTCAACAACATTTGGTCTTCCCAAAAATTCCCATCACTATGGAAACAATCCATAACGATTCATATCAAAAAAGGCGATCAATCCCTAGATACGCCAAACTCATACAGGCCAATCTCTCTCACCTCTACATCATGTAAACTTCTAGAAAAAATGGTTAATAAAAGATTACTTTGGTACCTTGAACAAAATAAAATCCTCGATCAATTTCTATCAGGCTTCAGACCAAATCGATGCACCATGGACAATCTTATACTTCTGCAATCAACAATTGCGATTGTGCTATCGAACAAAAATGAAGTCATTGCAATCTCAGTTGACATCGAAAGCGCTTTTGACTCTATACCGATTTCTGTGATACTAAACAAACTAAACCAGAACAAGCTATCCGGTAATATATTATATTCGTTTATAAAAGATTTTCTCACAGAGCGATCCTTTTAAGTAATTACTAATGGCAAAACTTCTTCACAGCACACAACCACAAACGGTGTCCCACAAGGGTCTGTCCTAAGCAGCACACTATTTCTCCTTAGTATTAACGATATTAGTTCATTCGTAAACGACCCTGTACAATTCGGAATATGCTGACGACATAATATTATTCTGTCATGGAAAGGTCACATCCAGCACAAATACTTTACTACAAAACACGCTAAGTAAAATAAACAACTGGGCCAGTCACTCCAGCCTTAACTTCTCCCCATACAAATCCAAAGTTATTCATTTTACCAGAAGACAAAACACGCAATCTCAAACCATTGAAACTTAAGGGTAGCTGCCTTCAAATAATGAATCTTCTTAAATCACTAGCTCATTATAGTTGGGGAGCTGATGAGGAAACACTACTAAAAATATATCGAGCTCTTATTCGCTCCAAACTTGACTATGGTAGTGTTCTCTACATGTCATCAAGTAACTCACTACTGCCTTCACTAAATGTAGTCCAAAATACTTCCCTCCGACTCTGTTTAGGAGCATTCCGATCCAGTCCGGTGGAAAACATTCATGTAGAATATTTTGAACCTTCGCTTCATCTAAGACGACAACAACTTCTACTGTTCTATTTCGCTAGAGTTTTAGCAAATTCCACAAATCCCACAAGAAACCTCATCTGTAATAGACAATTACCAGTTACTAATAATCCTAGAATGGTACCGTCCACTATAGAGAAGTTAATTCCTTATTTAGATATCAATATGTTGTCGACCAGCCCTTTCACGGTCCCTCAAACTCCTCCATGGATATGGAAACTTCCAAATTTTAATATCGAATTATCCAAATATAATAAGAATGAAATATCACCTTCCGTTATCAAACAAAGATTCTGTGAAATACTACATCAATACAACTTCGATAAGATCCTTTACTCAGATGCATCTAAGAGTGAAGAAGGTGTTGGCTGTGCTGTTACAACGACTACAACTACCGTCAACTTGTTTCGACTCTCCAGCAATTGCAGTATTTTTACTGCTGAACTATATGGAATACTACAAGCGGTGAAAACTCCACTCAACGATGATAAAATTATAGCAATCTGTACGGACTCTCTGTCCTCCATGCAGTCTATAAGAAACGTACATTATATCCACCCAATAGTTAAAAAAATCCAGAGTATATGTA
Organism: Diabrotica undecimpunctata; assembly: GCF_040954645.1. Classification (NCBI taxonomy): domain Eukaryota; kingdom Metazoa; phylum Arthropoda; class Insecta; order Coleoptera; family Chrysomelidae; genus Diabrotica; species Diabrotica undecimpunctata. The sequence continues at coordinate 41,566,468 of NC_092807.1, read as the reverse complement.
ATCGCCTTCAAACTAATGGAATTACAGTAACAATGTTGTGGGTCCTATCACACGTTGGTATTCCAGGTAACGAAAAAGCCAATCAAGCAGCAAAACAAGCATGTTCTTTTAACGTAACAACAGACATTCAAACATCATCAGATTTAAAAAGAACAATCAAACATAAAATAATGGATCTTTGGAATAATCATTATAAAAGAAGCAATACCAAGTTAAGCGTTCTACAACCAAACATTTTCTACCACCAGCTCCCACCAATAAAAAGAAAGGACAAATCTATCATTCGAAGATTGAGAATAGGGCACACACGCCTTACACATGGACACCTAATGAATTGCAGTAATCAGATTTTGTGCCAGTACTGCAAAAGCACGACTTCCGTAACACATTATGTACTTCTTGACTGTCAACACTACCTAGCGGCCAGAAGAAAATACAATCTTGGTAACAACCTAAAAGACATACTTATCTCAAACAGCAGCAACTATGAAAATGTATTAAACTTTTTAAAAAACCCAAAGTTATACAATTTAATTTAAAACAAAATATAATATAACAAATGTGTTATAACTAATTTATACCCAATGTAAAGTATTAACCATGTAAACATGAATGTAAATTATTGTACCTGTGTCAATGACCATTAGCTGTCGATACACATATTTTCGAAATAAAAAAAAATGTTATCAGAATAAATAAATGTACGGCGTCTACTGCAATCAGTTATACTTATTGTGGAGACTACAAAAAAATCATAATGTAAGATAAATAAATTGGAATGACTAAACTTCTTTCCATTTCTCATTTTTACAATTAAACACTTTTGATTCATTTACTTACCTATTTTTGAAAAAAAAATCATGCTGCAAAATAATATGAATTAAATCTTTTTGGTTAGAGGCAATTAAATATAATTCTACTAAGTGGAAGAAGAAAGTCTCCCTATTAAAAGAACCTACTGGCTTTTTTTATATACGAGTAGTATATTTATTCTTTTGTGGTATTTTATTTTTATATTACTTTTTTCATTTCTGCTTGTTATTCCTCTGTGTTTTATTTTCTTTTCGTGGAAAAAAATATGCTTTGTCTTCCAATAAGTAGTAAAAAATATATCTAGTGTTATAAACTAAATAAAGTACTCTGTATGATAACATGAAAAATTCGGCTTGAGTTTATATGACCAAGTTTCAGAATGTCGCCTTTAAAATTTCCAGAGTGCACTGGAAACTGAACATTGCCTCTTTTGGGTCATTACATATAAAAGTGCCTATAAAATTTATGTTTTCATTCCAGTGTCTTCAGGCAATAAAAATAGCAATGCGGGTTGCCATTTTGTTAGCTGTTGGCGGGCCTCATGAGTTCAATATAAGCAATTTTGGCCAATGGTATATAAGGAAGTGAACTACGGCTTGCATATGTGGTGCAAGTGTTACCTTAAAAGCATTAATATCGGCGAGATGCCCGAAGTAGTGGAAATTTTACCAGGGTTGGTTTCAAGACAAATTCAAATTGTTTAATATTGTATGGCTATAATATGAATATTTACATAATTTAACTTTAAAACAAGAACCTGAATTAGACAGTTGAAACATGAATAAATAATAAATATTAAATAATTCATTTTTGGGTGTCTGTAGTTTTCAACATAATATTTTTAAAGAATAAAACTAATCAAGTTTCAAAGAAGAACTTGTGGTTGCTAATTCTTTATTAGCATTAAGTATCTAATTTCTTCAGTATTTACTTATTATTTATGGGTGGAATATATCGACCCAAAACCCTTTAATAATACCCTGCATTTTTGAGGTCCCTCAATGACACAAATCGGAATGGCAGAAAATCCAGACTGCAGCCTTTATCAGGCTGAAGACGAAACGAGAATTAATAAAATTATAAAACACAATAAAATATCGGAAGAATGGAGGACGAGCTAACTAATTCTACTATTCAAAAAAAAGAGATTATAAACAGCAAGGAAACTACAAAGGTATAAACTTGTTAAATACTACGCTAAGTGCTAATAAATCAGAGGATAAGTTTATCAGATGAAGAACAATGTTTTCGTAGTGGAAGATCGTGTACAGATGCAATATTAGTTATAAAGCAAATTACTGAGAAATCGCTGGAGTATAATAGACCAGCATTTCTTTGTCTAATTGACCTAAAGAAAGTGTTTAAAAGAATAAGACTCAAAGATGTAATCCGTCTTCTGTATAATAGAGAAGTTCCCCAAAATATTATAAAAACTATCGAAAAAATCTACTAAAATAACAAAATGGCTGTTAAAATAGATGGACAATTAACAAAACCTATATAGGCAGCGGAATAAGACAAGGGAATTCATTGAGTCTCATGCTCTTCAATTTGATTATGGATGAAATCATGAAAATCGTTAACAACGGAACAGGATGCAGAGTGGGAAAAATTAAAAATACCCTGTGACGCAGACGACGAAATATTAATAGCCCAAGATGGAGATAGACTGCAAAGACTGGTTCACAGATTTAACATAAGAGCAAAAGAATTTAATATGACAATCTCATCTTAGAAAACTAAAACAATAGTAGTCAGCAAAGAGCCAACGAAATGTAAAATAGAAATTGATGGCATCAGTATTAAACAAGTAATGGAAATAAATTACCTGGGAATTACACTGACTAGCTATGTAAACCTGGACAAAGAAGTGAGAGATTGGCAGACAAAAAGCAAAGAGACTGGCAGGATGCCTTAATAAAAGTATATGGCGAAACAGACACATTAACACTGAGGTGAAATCAAGAATTTATCAAGCCAGTGTAATACCAATAATAACATGCCTCAGAAACAAGACCCAATACAGCCACAATGCAAGGCTACTGGAAACGGCAGAGATGAGAGTGCTGAGAGGAATTACGAAAAATACGCTGAGAGATCGAAAGAGAAGTGAAGACATTAGAATAAAATGTAACGTACAGTGTATAAATGAATGGACACATCATCATCATCATCAATCAGCCCTGAGTTGTCCATTGTTGAACATAGGCCTCCTCTAGACTTTTCCATCTGCTTCTGTTCTGCGCCTCTGCTATCCAATTGGTCATGATTCTTTTGAGGCCGTCGGTCCATCGCGTTGGGGGTCTCCCTCGGCTTCGCTTGTCAGCCCGTGGTCTCCACTCAAGCAATTTCTTTGTCCAACTGTCGTCTTTCATTCTTGCAACATGTCCTGCCCATCTCCATTTTTGTCTTGTAATATGTTCGATAATGTCTTCCACTCCGGTTCGTCTTAATGAATGGACACAGAATAGCAAAAAAGAATGGAATAACCACATAAGCAGAATGGAGAGCACCCATGTCGTCAAAATATCAAGAGATAAGTCACCAATCGGCAGAAGAAGTATCGGACGACCGCGCAAAAGATGGAGTGAAAACCTTTCATAGAGATATTAATCCGCTAATGAACAAGCAGAATTGCTTATAAAGAGGAAGAAGAACAACAAGAAGACAAGACAAAGGAACAATTTCTCTGCTCAGGGATGAATAGGATAAGGCTTAATACATTGGATCATTATTATCTTGAGCCCTACGATTTCGCAAAAGTGTGATCAAAGGCCACAATAGACTTTGTTAAGAACGCTGGGCTCAAAGGACAACTTTAACCTAAGGATGAGCAAATTTGATTACATTAACACCTTGTATTGTTCTGAAGCTATTTTCTTGTGGCATTTTAAATTAATTACTATTTAAATGGGAATAAGCCACAATTAAATACTAATGTTTGTATTTTGAGAACGATTTCCGAAGTGGAAATTGAAACGTCAATAAACGTATTTTAACTTTTAATTGTGGCTTATTCCCATTTAAATAGTAATTAATTAACACCTGAAAATCGAAGAAAATTTTGGCAGAGTCTTCCCGTCAATGATCTCCCTGCCAATTTAAGATCAAAGTTTGATGATGTTTAGTAATTGGATTTTCTGTTTGTTTTTTAAGTTAATAATGTGTTTTGACTAATTATTTGTTTTTCAACAAAATGTTAAGCTTAAAAATTAAGCTTAATGATGTTATGAGAAAGTTCTTAAACGATAAAGTAAATCAACCGAAATGATTTTTATTGTAACCGTGCTTTACTTTGAAGAAATATTACACTATAAAGCAGTAACCTCAAACTAATTGGAGGTACTGCTTTTTATGTAATTCATTCTTATCGGTTGTAATAATATACCTTGCTTAAAAGCAGTCTCTGCCATTTTTATTAAAAGCTATAAAAAGATATTTTAAAAAAATATACTTATTCAATGATATGCAAAAAAACTACAACTCGGTTAAACAATTCCGGAATCCAAACATATTTTCATATTGGCTTAGTCTTGTTTATTAAAATCTGCATTATCTCCAAACTTACATTTGTGGAGATACTGCCTTCTCGCGTAGGACGGCAGAATGGACCTCTTAGGTTAAGTCTAAGTGGAAGGGTGATTAAGCGCCCACTCATACTGAACGTAATCTAAAATATAATCTTCCTGGTATGGTATAATCGTCTGTCGAAAATTGTCAACTTTTTTTTTATTAAATATCCCATTTAATTTGCAGTCGTGAATTTTACAATAGACAAATGTTATTGACAGTAACAAAACATTTAGAAAAACTTTCCAGTTACAGTTATCCTTTACTTACCTAATGTTGGGTTTGGAAAACTTAACTACTACATTACTATACACTACACTATACAATAGTGGTAAGGTTCTAAAATCTGACAGGCATAACAGATGGAAGATGCCTTCGTAATCCACTCTGGACGGGACGACCTATTAGGTGTTGCGCAAATACGTTGGAGTGATTTACGACCTAACATCCAGTACAATTTGCTTAGCCTTAATTCCAGTTACTTTCTTTCAGCAAAGATATGTATCTTTAAGTTAATCGTCGGTCCAGACGGATTCCTAGATATTTTGCATCTTTTTTTTGTTACAATAACTAACCATTTAATGCCACAATTGGACAGGCACCTCTTCGTAAGGTGTAGGTGACATGGATAGATTTAATTTCAGGTTTTTAGCCTAGAAGAAATAACATCCAAGTGAGTCTTCAAGATTTGAGAAGCAATGACAATATTATTGTGAGATGTCATAACAGCAGTATTATCTGCATATGTTGCAATGTTTTGTGGTTTTGTCCTGATACCTTACTTGAAAGTGTCTATTTTAAAGGTAGGATTTGAACATAAGGAAAATGTTGTTTGATAAGCTTTTTCTAATTTTGTATAATGTCCATCGTTCCAAAATTTGTCAAAAGCTTGGGCAATATCTAAAAGGCAGAAGAGCAGTATTCTTGATCTCCAAAGAATGTACATATTTTTTTATAACTCGGTGAACTTGTTCAATAAGGGCGTTTCGCTCTAAATTCAAATGGATAATTAGGAATTAATTGATTTGCTTTCGGAATTGGTTATATTTTCACAAGTATTTATAAAAATGTTTTTAGGACGTTCTTTGCAAAGCAGGTTTTCCTGGCTTAGAAATTAGTATAATTTGGGGTGCAGTCCACAAAGGCGGAAAGTATTCCGTCTTTAAAACAGCATATATTTATATCAAATACCTCAGTTCCCAAGTTGTATCTTGCAGATTTTTTTAAATTCAACATATGTATGGATCTTGTGACATGGTTAATGTTAAAATTTTGGATAGGTGGTTCCAGTTGATATGGGGTTTGCAGCAATGCTTTCACTTTATCTTTAATGTCTAAGTTAAGTCTTGGCAAAATCATCGGCTTGGTCCTCATTACATTTTTTTTATCTGAAGTACGTATAAGAAAGTTTCTAAATTAAGGTCTTTTTAGTTTTTTTACAGCTTTCCAGATATCTTAGTCAGTAGCTTCTGAAGCTGTAGTTTCTAAGATAGTTTTAAATGTCATCATTTTTATTACTATTTAGTAGAGACTTGAGTTTTAGTGTCTTCTTCTTCCTATACCGTCCCTATTAACGGAGGTTGGCGACCACATTTCTAAATGTTTCTCTGCCTTTTGCAAGTAGAATAATTCGTCTACAGTCATGTTTGTCCAGTCTCGAATATTTCGCAGCGATGACTTACTCTTTCTACCTATTCCCTTTTTGCCATCGACGCTACCCTGCATGATGACCTGCAGAATACTATATTTATCATTCCTCAGTATGTGTCCAAGGTATGCAGTCTTGCGTACTTTTATTGTTCTCAACAATTTTTTGTCTCGACCCATCCTTCTCAGCACTTCCTCATTGGTGACTCTGGCAGTCTATGAAATTCTCAACATTCTCCGGTATATCCAAAGTTCAAAGGCTTTAAGCTTCTTAACTATTTGCGCTTTTAACGTCCATGTTTCTACCCCGTACAATAGTTGGGACTAGACGTAACATTCAACAAACCTCAGTCTCAGTGCAGTATTCAGATTTTTGTCACAGAACAATTGCTTGAATTTTAAGAACGCTACCCTTGCCATTTCTATTCGTACCTACCCTGATTTTTTGGTCTGGATCCAATTTTGTGTTGATGTAAGCTTCTAAATATTTATATTTTGTCACTCTCCCTATTTGCTGTCCACTAAGGGTTAGTTGTTTAATATTTATTGGACTCCTTGATACTATCATAAATTTGGTCTTATCTGTGTTGATGTTAAGTCCCATTTGAATGCAATCATTATTTATTGCATCTAGTAAAGTTTGTAGTCCTTCTATACTCTCAGCCATAATTACCGTGTCATCTGAAAATCTCGTGGTGTTTACGATTTCTTAACTAATTCTTATTCCATCTTTTCTTTCCCATAAGGCTTTTCTGAATATGACCTGTGAGTACACGTTGAAAAGCGTCGGAGACAAGACGCATCCTTGCCTGACCCCTCTCGCAATCGGTATATTATTTGTTTCTATATCGTTCACCTTTACTACTGCTTTCTGGTTCCAGTATATAGCCTTAATAAACTCAATGTCTTTTTTATCTAAATTGATGTTTTTTAATTTATCTATCAACTTTATATGCTGCACTCGATCAAAGGCCTTCCTAAAGTCTATAAAGCATACATATGCACTATTTTTACATTTCCGACATTTTTGCAAGAGTACCGTCAACGCAAATAATGCATCTCTTGTACCCATGCCTTCTCTGAAGCCAAACTGCGTTTGATCTATCTGCTCCTCACATTTCTTATAAATTCGCTTAATCGCTGAACAATTTTCAAGAGAATGTTTAAAGTGTGGCACATTAGTCTTATTAATCTATAGTCATTACATGATTTGAGATTGTTGTTTTTTGGTAGAGGTAAAAATATCGATTTAAGCCATTCTTCCGGGATGTTGCCCTTTACATATATTATGTGGTTGAGAATTCGGGTGAGTCTCTTTATATTACCGTCATCTAAGGCTTTTAACAGTTCAACTAGAATTTGATCAGGACACGGTGCTCTTCCTTGTTTTGCATTCTGTAGGGCATTCTTTACTTCTGAGGGTAAAATTTGTAGGTATTGTCACCTATATATTGTTCATTTTCCCTCTTGTTATGGAACATATGGATTATATATTGTTCCCATTCTTCCTTTATTTTGCTCTCATCAGTAAGTATTCCTCCATTATTATTTCTTGTTATGAGTGTTCTTCTTTGTCTGGTGTTGCCTGTAAGTTATTTCATTTTTTTTATGTAAGTTTGAGGTGTCATGTTTATTGCTGAGTTCTTCCAGTTCCTGGCATTCCTTGTTTATCCATTCCTCATTAGCCTTTCTGATTTCATATTTCATTTTATTCGCCATTTTATTTTTTTATTTTCTTTTTTCAGTTTATAAGCTCAACTATTTTCGGTGCCATCCAGTCTGTTTTAGTGGTTTTCTTTTCTTCGTCTAGGACCTCCTTTCCCGCTTTTAGTATGGCTTTTTTCATATCTGCCCATTCCACGCTTTCTTCAGTTAATTTATTTATCTCTGCGTTTAGTTACTGTTGGCAGTTGTCGTCTTTTAGGTTTTTGATGTTTATTTTGGTGGTTTTAACTTTTTTCTCTGGTTTTCTGAGTTTAATGTTGACGTTTGCTAGTAATAGATTATGGTCCCTATCTGCATCTGCGCTTGGATTGGTTTTTGCACTTTGTATTCCATTGAGAAACCTTTTGTTAATTGTTATAAAATCTATTTGGTTTTTGATTATATTGTTGCTGTTATCTTTTGGAGAAGTACACGTGTATAATCTTGAGGGTAGGTTGTAATATGTATTCGTTATGATTTAATTTAGTTTTGTAGCCTTGTCTGCACGAGCACGAATTCTTTGCCAAATTTTCTTTATTTTTCGTTTTTGGGCTATGTTTTGTTTAATTATCAAAGAAACTTCTTGAGGTATTTTAGTTCACACTTGGCTTGAAATTGTGTCCCATATCGCTTTGTGAATTAATCTTGGAAAATGTTCCACCGTGTTTTTTACAGCAACATTGGTTTATATCGGAATAAAGAGATCCAAAAAGATATCTAGACATTCCCGAAAATTATTTCAGTTAGTATATTTGTTGCCTAAGCTTGAAGTTGATTTTTCTTGTATTATGTTAGTTCTGATTGTAATTAGAATTGGAGAATGATCAGAAGACAATTTAAGACAAGAGTTTGATAACATGCAATTTTTGGGAATTTTCTTCTTGTAAAGTCAACAAGATCAGAGATTTCAGTTCAGCTGGTTGGCCTATAGGCTGGTTCACTTGTTGGTATGAAATCTAGACTTGATTTCTGTTGCTTTTAATAGTTCTTTTGGTGTTATTAACCTAGCGCCCCAATGTTTATACTTGGCATTATAATCACTAGTTGCAATAAATCTGTTGACAATTGTAGTAAACAGCTTTGGTATATATATATATATATATATATATATATATATATATATATATATGCGTCACGGAAATTGAGCCACGACAAAACGTCACGAAAGTAGCGCCACGAAGTAGTATATTTCGTGAGGCTACTTCTACTGCAGTACACAAAACTTAATGTAAAAATGTATAATTAACTAAAATTGCAGATGTAATTACAATAATAAATAGGTAAGTAATAAAATTAGTTTAATTATTTTTAAAAATAATATTTAAAATTTAAAAATACAAAATAACATAGTAAGAAGCTTCGGGCTAGTCTACAGTAACGCCTAATGTACCACCACTTTTTTGATTCTTAAAGTTCTTACTTGATTGTCTGGGTTTCTCTTATATAAGAGAACTGTATAAACATACCAACAGAAGTAGAAGTAAAATGATTTGATTTGAATGGTTACATAATAGATTTCTAATTTTGTCTATTCTATTTGAGATCTAGCATCTACATCAAGATCGAAGTTCGATGTTATACAGGATCCCAGGTATTTAAATTTAGTCATAATTTCTACGTGCTGTCCTTATATTGTTATGTTTGGGATTGGATTTGACAAGATTTTTCTTACTAGTTATCGTTATTTTCGTTTACAAGAAAAAACAGGGTTGTTCATATTCATAAAATTCAACATAACAAAATTTATCCAATATCAAAATCTAGAACGTTACAGATATCTTACTTATCTTTTACAATACCAGTTACGTTTAATTTATATGTTCCCTATATCTTGTTACCTCCTTAACATTTTTAACCTTAAGATTATTTACACGCTATTTTTCTGTATTTCTGGTACAAAATACATTTTCCCTGTGAAATTTCGATCAAAGTGTTACTTCATTACAGCGAAGTCTCTTCTTACATGAGTACCACTTTATTAAAGTCACATCAACATTGCTTTTATATTACAAATAAGAGATTTTATTCTCGTAAGGCAGACATTAATACATATAAAAAATATAGACGGAAAATATTTTCAGTTCATATTTTTACAACATTTTATAAATTTTATTATTTCTTCTAATTATCCAGATTTTATTTTATTAATGATTGATTAAATATTATTTGTCAAAGTGTTTTATTTTTAAAAGTTTTCGGTTTGTTTAAGTTTTAGCCTAAGTAGCTTACGTAAGAGCTTAATGCTCCTGACGAAAGTAATTTTACTTCAAAATTATTGACGTTAGTTCCACTTAGTTTTTACTCATAGTTAACAGTAATTTAAAATATAAAACTTGTTTTATCTATTTTTTGTTGATGTGTTTTACAATATAGACAATAAAAGTACTGAATAAAAACTAGAAAAGATACTAAAAACTGGAAAGGCCTTTCGATATTAATTTGAGAGTAACACTATGTAACAATATACAGGGTGTTTCACAAAGGTATGTCATAAATTAAATCACGCATTCCGGTGACAAAAATAAATTTATTAAATCCAACTTACCTTAGTACAAAAGTGTACACAAAAAACCTTTAGCCCTTTAAAGTTACAAAATAAAATTTTATTGCCATATCTCCTAAACTACTTGACATTTTGTAATAAAAATAGACCCGTTACTTTCTTGTTCTGAAAGCTTTTTTCATATAAAGAAACAACAAAATCTAAGCGCACAGAAAAATTTTAAGGGGGTGTGCAGCCCTAAATCCTCCTAAACTTTTAAGTACGTTCAAATCAAATGACTTTTGTGGCATCATTAGTTTATCACATTATTTTTAAAACTTTTTTGCCTTATCACTTTTTCGAAAAACTAGTTTTTTCCTAGTTGGCCATAAAATTATAATTTGTTTCTACGGATACAATAATTACAAACAGTTCCATCAATAATAGTCAATAATTTGAAGCTATCATTAATTGTGTGAATAAGATTAATATTAAAAATTTTGATATTACAATGGCCTTCACATTTCAGGAAATGGCAGATATGCATTTAACTTTGGATAAGTTGCATCAGATTAAATTATTATTTCAATAAACTATCGTGAATATCGTAGGTGAATGTTAAGGAAATAGTGCAGCACCCGCAAGGCGTTATGCAGTAAAATACCCCAATCGAAATACACTCGATAGACGATTATTTCTGAACATTGATCGTCGTTTACGGGAAACGGGTATATTCCAACCGCAAGTTGCTGGCAATAGTGGTCGTCCAATAATGGATGCAACTGTTGAAGACATTTTAGAAATCATTGAAGAAGTCCCTGGAACAAGTACAAGGCTAATAGCTGCTTAACAAAATATTCCTCACGTAATGGTTTGGAGACGTTTGAAGGATCAGCTGCTTAAACCCTATCACCTAACAACGGTTCAAGAGATATTGGTTGAAGATAATCCTTAAAGGATTGGATTTTGCGATTGGTTGTTAATGGAAAACACTCGAAATGTTAGTTTTATTAGAAATATTTTGTTTACCGACGAGGCTACCTTCAGTAGAAATGCAAGAACAAACCATCACAATGAGCACATTTGGGCCGACGAAAATCTTTACGCAAAAAAAAACGACTCAGCACCAAAGGATTTCAAAGTTAATGTTTGGGCAGAAATTGTCGATAACAATCTAATAGGCCCAGTATTTCTGGTGATAATGATTTGCAGTTCTTGGCAAACGATTTACAAGAGTATTTGGAAGAAGTGAATATTGCAATAAGGCAACAACAATTGTGGGTTAGAATAATTGAAGCTGCAAATCAATTTCGTCAGAAAAATATGATTTTTCAGCGCATTCGGATTTCTTTATTAAAACGATACCGAATGTGTATTGAAGAAAATGGGGGTCATTTTGAACATTTACTGTAATATTATATTTATAAAGGTTATAGACATTTTTTGTACTTGTTAATTCATTTAAGCCATTTATTTAGTTGCATGTAATTTTTTAATTTTTTAAAGGTTAGTGAAAAGGGCCGTAACTCAGTAAAAACTGTTTTTTGAAAAAAGTGGAGGCAAAAAAAATTAAAAATAATGTGTTAAACTAATGATGCCACAAAATGTATTTGATTTGAACGTACTCAAAAGTTTGGAGGGATTTAGGGCTGCACACCCCCCTTAAAATATTGTCAGCCTAATGAATCGATACTTGAAGTTTGCAGAGAGAGTATCTATCATAACTAACCTTTTTTAACGACGGGCACTATAACTAATAGTATGATATGCAGTTTTCATGAAAATTGTGTGAGGCTAAATCATGCTTTAACTGTTTGAGGCACAGAAGTCTGTTAATATTCTAGACCCTAGTTGCACACAAAATAAAGTTTTAAATAAGAAACATTTTTTGTATTTAAGTTGTCGTTAATAGTCAACTAAAATAAAAAATAAGAAATTTCATTTGACAAACCTGTCAAACCTGTCACAGTTTTACCACTGTGCAGCATCAGTATTTTTTTGTGTATTAGAAATAATGAATATTGTTCTAAAAATCTTTATTTTCAGATAAAAATTATAATTTTTTATGATATTGTTGGAAACAATCTTTTGTTTTGCTGAGGCATAAAGGAACCTTACAAATGGTACAAGTCCATTCAGTGCGGATTTGCTGTGCTTTATTACCGCATCGGGCACACCTTCTTCTTGTTGACCGTATTGGCTGGTGATCTGAAGACGTAAATCTTACTTCTTCAGGTAACCTTTGTCGTTTATTTATTGGTACTCCACTACTTTCTTCCGAATTAGCTGCAGTTAATTTCACATATTCCTTTCTCCAATAATCCATCCATTACTCTTCTTCGAAAGTCTTTTAGAGATATTTTTTGTAGACCGCATATCTTATGTAATATGAAGGCGTTTGCAACAGAACAGGCTAGAAATGGAAAAAAATTCTCATCCACCATTTTTTGCTTTTCCTATCCAACTCGTATGAAGACTTCATCTGGTCAAACCTGTTTACAAAATTCATGTTGAGATAATAATCAACCAAAGCCGTAGGACATGAAGCAGACATTTTCGATCCATCTTTTTGTCTTCTTTGTACACAACTTGTCTGGGTGGGATCATGAAAATTAGAAAGAATATGAACAGACCTCCTATCTTTTCATTTAATGAAAGTTATTCCATTACTACTTGCAAGATAATCACACTCACCCTGCTTTAGTTGCTTATCTTCACGTAATTTTGGCAAATAATTTCTGTCCGACATAACTGTTCCACATGAATAAAATCCGAGGTCTTTTAGTTTTATTTGTAAGTCAAAGGAATTGAAGAAATTATCAAAGAATAAAACATGTTTTTTTTGCTTCAAGTTCTCTGTCAACCTTAGAACTACTTTTTCGCCTAAAGCGTGTTCTACATAGTAGTCTGTTTTGCTTGTATAAACATCAAAATTATATAAATAGCCATTTTTATCAGCAAGTGTCCAAATCTTGTAGCCCCTTTTTATTGGTTTTTTGGGCATATAATACACTTCTACCTTTGTACATTATCATAGACTCATCGATAGTTATATTAGCTGTTGGTTTGTAGTATGTTTGAAAATTGTTCTTCACTTCATTGATGAAAGGCCGGACTTTATACAGCTTATCATATCCATTCTCTCATTTTTTTGGCATTAGGTTGTTGTTATTTAGATGAATATGACTTAGCAGCCAACCGAATCTATTTACCGGTATGAATTTACAGATATAGTCATCATGAAGATCTTTATTTACACTCCAATAATCCCTATAACTTGGCAGTGGTTTTATACCCATTAGCAGATTTAGACCAATAAATACTTTTATTTCCTTCACGGTTGTTGCAGTATATTTCTTTTGATTTTTTTGAAATTCCTGTTTCGCATAAATGTTGGTTTGAAAAGTAATTTTATCTTAAATATCATCAGATATAAACAGAGTGAAAAAATTGTAAGGGGTAAGCAAGGTGTCTTCTTTTTGTAACAATTCCTGACATAATCCTTGTTCATCAGTAAAATCTTTTACTGGTAGTATTTTTTTAATATTCTCTGTAGACCATGACATTGTCTTTTTTTGATTAGGAACTTCAGCAAAATTCGTCGGCAAAGGAACATCCTCTTCACTCATCACATCTTCCTCACTAGACACATCGTCATTATTTAGTACAAACTCATTACTTGGTGGTTCAAACGTCTCGTACTCACCTGAATCATCATCAATTTCTGATTCTTGATCACTAGGAATTTCTTCAAGCTCCCGGTACAATTCTTCCTCTGTCATCCCTACTAACCTCAAAGGTAACGGCTCCCTCCTATTATTACTGGACGCCATTTATTCCTAAAAAGGAAAAACGTTACCTAGCTGCACGTTGATACGTATTTTGGATTGCAGTATATATTCAAAAATATAAAGTTTATATAAAAAATAGTATTGTTTTATGTTCCAGTGGTTAAATAAATACACTACTAATCTAAAATAATATAATAAACAACACACAATACCTACTTTTTAAAGAAAATCACGATGTAAAAATTTGTTTTACAGACACGTGCACTAGAAGTTGTTAGAATTGCAACTGATATCTAAAGACACAAATTTATGGGAAATATTTCTGGTACGTAATTTAAACATGTTTATTAGGGGGTTCAGTATAGTGGTACATTTTAGCCGTCGCTGTGCCGAACGATAAATTTATTTTGTTAGGTGGTACGTTTTATGGACCGTTGTGCAACATGGGACTAATTTCTAGTGGTACAAAAAATGTACCAGTGTATTTCAAAGAGTTAAATCTGCACTGCGAATTTATCATATTCATAAAACAAAGACAAACAAATATAATATAAATTTTCAGAAGATTCTTGGCAGTTCTTGGTTTTGGAACCTGTTTGAAACAAATTCGAATGTAATTATAAGTTCAAATTGTTTTTAAATTCGCTTTGTCTGATTCTTCTTGATCGACGATGAAAAAATAAAATGTTAACGTCGTGGAGTAAAATACAGTTTTATTGACAGGTACTGAATTATTAGACTCTAGTTGTTGTTGAGGTAAAAATTTATAAGAGATTGCGCAAAAACTAGTCCCGAAGCTATATTTATAATCTCACTAAAGTGCTACGATTCATTAAATAAGTGTATTGGCTTCTGACAAATGACTTCTTGACAAATTTAGAATGACAATGACAATGACAAATGTCCATAGAACAAAAACCTTTGACTTTTGAAAGCTGGCAAATATAATTTGTACCAAGGAAATGATTGTAGGCATCTCCTTAATAATAGTAGGCAATAGTTTGCAGGAAGTTGAACAAGAATAATGTGAGATTACAAATTAATAGACTAATTTGTTATTGAACAATTGTTATTCCGAAAACGTTCTGTGTTGTAGTCCCATAGGGTTTTTTATTATTGGATCTTTTATAAAGGAATTTTTAAACAAATTTTGTGATATACAGCCAACTAAAGGAATTTAGTTTCCTTGTGGATTTTATCTTAAGAATGATTCGTAGTTTCCAACTTAAAAAAATAGATTGATAATAGAAATAGATCAAATTGTAATCCGGATCTGCTTTGTTGCCTACAGTATATTCTATAAAATGTCTTGGAAGCGAAGTAGTTTTGGTTTTACCTTATATTATTTATGAGATTGTACTGCCAAACGGGCTTTCAGCTTCTTTCTTTTTTTGGCGCTCCGGAAAAATGCATTTATATTTAACGTGTTATTATTATTATCACAAATATTAACATTAACAAACTACTAGACAAATTTAATGTTATTCTATAAACATACTATTTACATTAATTGAAATTATAAATCACAATGAAGTAAAAATTAAGTACTTTTTTTCTAAATTCGTTTATAATTTCAACCGTCCCATAATTATTGATATATTTTTTATTTATTTAGATTATGGTATTTCGACACATCTACAATATTACAATAAACGTTAAAATTGACTCAATATAACAATATTTAAATCATGCCCAGTTTATAGGCAAACGTCGAGGTTGTTTATATATTTAATCGACTCGATCGTCGCAAACAGGAAGTCTTATGAGCTGCCCTCTTAGGCTCGTTGGTGGCACTTCTCCATTATGTGGTTGATAGATTGTACAGATGTGATATAGTGATGGTAGCTTGCCCCATTTGTGCAACATATCTGCACATCGACCATGTTGGGTTCTGATGCGGTTAAGTGTGCACCAGGTCTTACGTAGTAGGTCGAATCGGAGGTATCTCGGTTATGTAAGGTATGGCTGTATTTGGTTAAGCTGCCGACCATTCATGGATCCATTTGGTGATTATGTTGAACCCTGTGACTGCGGCTGATTAAGCAGTTTATATTGGAGATTTTCTGGAGGGCAATCGACTTTTAGTTGAATTTTCTATACAGTTATGAATCGGCAGCGCCCTATTGCTAAAGATCTTTTTATATTCTTTGGTAAGCAGATTGAGTCAGCGAAGATATGGTGGTGGAATGTCGCTTAGCACTGGTAGCCTATGTGTTGGTGTAGGTTTGATTAATCCAGCGATCATTCTCATGGTTTTATTTAGCTGGACATCTACCTTTTTAACTTAAGCAATGTTGATGCATATTGGCACGCAGTAGTCAGCTACGGAATAAACAAGATCTAAGTCTGAAGACCTGAGTGTAAATGCAGATGCCCCCATGTTGTGCCGGAGAGCTTCTGAATGATGTTATTTCTGGTTTTTAGCTTTTCGACAAGGTCACGCCTAGATATTTTGGACGTTTATTGTGGTTTAGTCATATGTGCTATCAAAGTGAACGTTAAGAGTTTTTGACGCCAGATTATTGTTTAGGTGGAAGCAGGTTACTTCGGTCTTGGAGGCATTGGGGCAAAGTCTCCATTTTTGAAAGAAAGTTCCCATAACCTCTAGGTCTTCCGTAAAAATCTCTTCAGCTGCTCTTAGTGACTTTTTTTGTGTTAATAAAGCCCAGTCATCAGCATAGCCAAACTTTGTTAACGTTGTTATCGGCATGATTGCGATGTAAATGCTAAAACGCAGTGGTGCTAGTACCGAGCCTTATGGTAGACCATTTTTGAGTTTTTAGTAGGTGCTTACTTTGGATCCTATAGTTACTTGAAATACTTTGTCGGTGTGCATATTTTCTATTAATCTAGCGGTGAATTTGCAAGGAATAGTGCATTAGAGTTTATAAATCATTCCTCCTCGCCAGACGGTGTTGAAAGGTGCTGACAGATCTATGAACGTAGCAGAACTCTTTAGTTTTCTCTGAAAGTCGGCTTCTATGTAAGTACAGGGAGATAACACCTGGTCTGTGCAACCTCGGTTTAGTCTAAAACCTGCTTGCTCAATTGGTATAGCTATGGAGATCGTTGGGCTTATTCTGTTAAAAATTAGTCTTTCGAGTAGTTTATACATTATAGAGAGTAGAGGAATTGGTCGATAGCTTTTTGGGCAGTCAGCTGGTTTACCCGGTTTTAGTATCGCTATGACTTTTGAGTATTGAAACTCCCATGGAACTCTGCCGGTCTGAATTATGTTTGTGAAGAAATGTGATAGCCAGGTTTTTGTGTATTTCCCGCAATTGAGTATGAATTCGGGGTGGATGCCGTCGAAACCTGGTGATTTACCGATGGAAACGTCTTTAAGGGCAATATCTATTTCTTTAATTGTAAAAGAGCGAGAGTTTTCTTTCTCGATTGATTGCGATTTCAAGTTTTTTAAATGTTTTTTTATGTCTCGTGCGTGAGCTTTATCAGTCCATTTTGCTGTCGTGTTGCATTCAGACTATGAATAATTTCATCTGCGATCTCTTGTTCTCCAGCTTTAAGTAAGTTCTGGTATAATATATCACTATTTTGACACCATTCCGCGATATATTTTGTTCGATAACCTCTAGGCATGCTCTTTTTGGCTGTGCTTATCACAGCCCAGACAAAACGATCATAGCTCTTGCAGATAGGCGGTTCCAGCCCAGGCACTTATCAAGGTCAGAAGTGAACTTCCCCCGCTCGTGCGCTCGCCTGCTCGTGAAAAGTTCCATCTTGGTCTTGAAATTGACTTAATTAGGGGAATTTGTATGCTCAGCTCTACAATGACTGGGTGATGGTGGCTGTGTGGAAAATCTGGAAGAACACTTCTTGTGGCTTCCAGAGGTGCATTGTTACAGCCGCTTGATATAAAACAGAAGTCGGGGTTGTACTCCCTGTTCCATGCGGCTGATTTAAATGTGCCTTTGTCTTTAGTATCAAAAATGGGATATAAATGCTCATCTTCAGTCCATTTTACTAAGGCATCCCCATTTATATCACTCTCCCTGTATCTCCACTGCTCGTGATGACTATTTAAATCTCCTACATACACCTCTGGATAAGAACACGTTTCTAGTAGAACGTGCATTGGGCATTGCTTGCCTGGAGGTTTATAGACGTTGGTCATAGTGATACTGCTGACTTTTATAACAACGGTTTGTATGTTGTACTCAGAGAAGGTGGTAACAAGGTATGCGTTTTATTATTATTATTATCATGATTTAGCCATACGGCTCACACTCCCTCTAAGGGGAAAATTCACTCATCCCAGATACCTACAGTATCAAAAGGATTGAGCTCTGGTGGGACTCTTTCCATGTTATCGAGTCCTAGGTGACTTGGTACATCGGTGTATCTCCCAAAAATTTTCGAACGCATCTGGACGTCGAAAGTAGCACAGCTTTCTGCATGATCTTATATAGATGTTCATTTAGACCCAGCTTTCTTATGTTTTCTAGAAGGTTCTTCGGGATGAAGTCAGTGGTAGAAAGAATAATAGGTATCGTCTGGGTACTTGCTATTCTCCATTGTCTCCTTATTTGTATTTCCAGATCTCTGTACTTGGCGATCTTTTCGTTGTACTTAACACGCAGATTATTGTTGTTAGGTATCGCCACATCCATTAGTGTTGTTTGTCTTGTAAGTTTATTAACTAGCACGCGATCTGGTCTGTTATGTCCTACAGTTTGGTCTGTGAGCACAGTGCGATCCCAGTATAGCTTGTAGTTGTCATTCAGAGATGGTTTGTTTGTAGAAGTCCCAGTTTAAAAGCTATCTCTTGATGGAGGATCTTTCCTACTGAGTCATGCCGTTCCTTATAGTCAGTTGCAGCAAATGCCTGGCAGCCCCCGGTAAGATATTGGATGGTTTCTTGGGCTTGACATCCATATCGGCATTTGTCGTTTTGGACCTGAGGGTCTTTGACGATATATTTCAGGTAATTTTTGGTTGGCATAACCTGATCCTGAATGGCGAGTAATGAACCTTCTGTTTCAGGGAACATCTTTCCTGATGTCAGCCAATAGTTCGACGCTATATTGTCGACATAGTCTTGACTGACTTCATTCGGATGTCGCCCGTGCAGAGGTTTACCCATCCAGATGCGCATTTTTCGTTTTTAGTAAGATGGTTTATGCGCATTTCTTGTTCCCTCAGTTTAATCGGTGTTGTGTCATCTACTGCACAAATCGCGCGATGAAGAGTAGATGTCTCCGCCTGCACCTGAAAATAAGTTCGTAAATTAGTAATCTGTTTTTCTAATTGCTCGATTATATCAATAAGTCCTCGTCCTCCTAAATACCGCGGTAATGTCGTTCTTTTTACTGCACTTCGAGGATGGTGTTTTTGTGCCTTTGTGAGGTGTGTTCGTACTTTTCGCAGAAGGGTTTCTATATCTGTTTTAGTCCACTTAATAATCCCAAATGAGTAGCTAAGCGCGGAAAATGCGTAGGTGTTTAATGCCTTAAACAAATTTTTACTATTAAGATGTGAGCGGAGTAGCTGTTTTACTCTTCGTATTAACTCTGACGTTAATTCGATTTTCATTTGTTTATGGTCAATTTTCCGCGCTTGCTTTACTCCTAGATATTTATACATGTCATTTTCGCCCATAGCCTCGATGTTTTGGCCATTTTGCATATCGAATCCTCCGGGCTGAACCTTACCCTTGACTATATTTAGTACACGACATTTGTCTAACCCAAAGTGCATACTGATATCATTTGAAAAAGTTTCTACAGTTTTTAGCATTTGATCTAAGTGATTTCGAGTGGAAGCCATTAGTTTCAAATCATCCATATACAACAGATGATTAAGCTTCGCCACTACAGTATTGTTGTTTTTAATGCTAAAACCTGAGTCAGTGGAGTTCAATAGCTGGGATACTGGGTTCATCTTTAGACAGAACCACAATGGACTCAGCGAGTCTCCTTGAAATAGGCCGCAGTTAATTGCGATATTTTCCGTTTCAATATTGCTTTCACCAGGTATTTGGAGGTGAATTTTAGTCTTCCAATCTGTCAGTATATGTCTGAAAAAGGCCACTATATTATCATCGACTTTATATATTCTTAATATATCTACCACCCATCCATGCGGCACTGAGTCAAAGGCTTTCTTATAGTCAATAAAGGCAGTGAAGAGATTCCTTTTTTTGGTGTATGCCTGGTTAGAAATGACTGAGTCGATAAAAAGTTGTTCTTTGCAACCCATGGAACCCTTAGCGCATCCTTTCTGTTGAGGTTCTATGATATTGTTTGTGCACAGTGTTGGTAGATATGCTGGGCTATACAGGATGTGACCAATTTGTACAGTGTTGGAAGACACGTAATTGGCCGGTACTTGGCTGGATCTTGGGTATTATTTTGATCCTTCGGTATTAAATAAGTTGTTCTCTGAGTTAGAAATGATGGTATTTCCTGCGGATTAGAAATAACACGATTAATTAGTGTTGACAAGCACTCATGAGCACTCCAGAACTTCTTAAGCCAGAAGTTTTGAACTCCGTCTGGTCCAGGAGATTTCCAGTTATGAAGCTCTTTGATGATATTTGAGACTTCTTCTGTGTTGAAGGGTTCATAGACAGTTGTACGGTAGTGTTGACAGCTGTGCGCCGTATCTTCTATCCATCCAGCATTGGTGTTAAGAGCAGCTGGTGTGGAAAGTTGATTTCCCCAAAACTCCTGAATTTCTTCTTGGCTTGGATATGCTTTATTGGCACTTTCGACAGTGGAATTAAGTTTCCGATAGAACGCCTTCTCGGCATGCTCAAAAAGCGCATTGTCACATTTCCGGCTGTTACTAACTTTGTACCTCCTTAGTCGTCCTGAATAAACGGAGAGTTTTTGTTTTAATGTATCCAGGCACTGTTGGGCTGTGTTGTTGTCTGGATCATATTGCGAGTGTCTTGCAGTGCTTAGCATTATTTGATCAACTTTTTTAATGACTTTTCTACTTGTTGTTCCCCGTATATATTCTGTCATTTGACCAATGTCCCTACGCAATAATTCAATCTTGTTTAAAAGTCGTTTCTCCCACGGTGCAACTCTGTTATCTGTCCTTCCGGCATTGGTACCCCTTCGTGTTCTGATCTTAATACCCATTACACTAGCTGTTGCTGTTGCTGCACAGTAAATAAGCATGTGCAAATATTCCAGTGTATGGGCTTCTACGACGTAATTGGGTAGGACTTCGGTATTCATAATTTGTAACAGAGCACCTAGTTTTTTAGAAGAGTTTATTTTTGGTAGCGGTGGTCTGCTAAGTGGATTTGTTCCATTAAACTCTTGTACAGCACGTGCCATTTCGCTTACCAGAGTATCGCGTAACTCGTTGTCCTGTAGTGTATTATCAGGTTGAGTTTCTTGTATGGCAAGCTCAGGAATCTGCTCATGTATTTCATTAGGGACTTGATTCACATTTACCTCTTGGTGATTAATCTCCCGTTCGACTTCACTTCTGATGGTATTGCGTCTAGTCTCTGGGATAAGATTGTTTCTTATAATTACACGGTATTGATCAGCAACTCGTTGTTCAGTTACTTGAATTTCTGGGTACTCCCTGTAAAATTCGGCATAAAGATTTTTTCGATACCCGATCGTTTCTTGACCGAGGTTTGTCACCTGATAATAGAAGCGCAAAATATTTTCATTTATGGACGCAGTCCATTTCATGCGCTGCCTTATTATTATTATTATTATTATTATTATTATTATTGATAAATAGTTGTAGACAGGATTTATTTACTGAGTTGAAATATGTCAAACCAATGTTTATGTTGCATATTATATTTTACTAACGAATTCTTCTACAGTATTAAATGCTGCCCTGTAATACAAGAATATTTTATGTAACATTTACATAAAATGTTATTTTACTTACTGTTATGCAAAATCATTACGCGACATTTTTATACAATATTGTATGCTATTCTATGCGAAAAATGCAAATTATTCATTAATAGTTATTTAAGCAGTATATAAAGTAAAATTAAAATAAAGAATGTAACAAAACGGTTGGTCATTAATTAAATCACGTATTCTGGGACTAAAAATAGTTCGATTGAACTTACCTTACCTTAGTACAAATGTGCATATAAAAAAAAGTTACAGCCCTTTGAAGTTACAAAATGAAATTCTATTTTTTCCACTATATAAAAATCTGTTGGGAGATTTTATATTGAAAATAGACATGTGGCTATGGCAGGAATATCTTTAAAAAAATAAGTGAAATTTGTTACCCCATAAAAATTTTATGGAGGTTTTGTTTCCTTAAACCCTTCAAATGTTTGTATACGTTCCAATTAAATTATTATTGTGTTACTATTAGTTAAACCAGTATAAGCGAGTTTTTATCGAGATGGGGCTACTTTTTTATTATGTTTTACAAATTTTCTAGTCGGTTGTATAACATTACTTGTTGCTATGGTTGTTATGTAATCAATAGTATCATATATAGTAATCAACAATACATATTACCAATAATAAATATTCTAATTATTGTGCATTTAAGATTATTAAGAAAAACTAAATTTTCTATTACAATGGTAAACACGTTTTCAGAAATGGCAGATATGCATTTAATTCTGTGTAAGTTTGAGCAGGCTAAATTAGGGTTTTAGATAATTATTGGTGATTTAAGAATTACAGGTAAATGCCAAGGAAATCGTGCAGCAGCTGCAAGGCGTTATGCAGAAAAATATCCTAATCGAAATACACCAGGCAGAAGATTATTTCTTTCCATTGGTCGTCGTGTACGAGAGATAGACACATTGCGACCGCAACTTGTTGGTAATAATGGTCGACCAAAAGTAGATACAAACGATAAAGAGATTTTAGAAACATTTGAAGAAATCGCTGAAATCAGTACAAAAGTAATATCAACTCAATTAGATGTTTATCACATGAATTAGGGAACAGTAGTTGCATCCTTATCACTTAACACCCGTTCAAGAATTACTGGATGAAGATTATCCTAAAAGAATGGGGTTTTGCGATTGGTTTTTAACGGAAAACACACAAAATGTCAATTTTATTAATCATGTTTTATTTACTGTCGAAACTACCCTTAACATAAATGGCATTATGAACCATCATAACACGCACATCTGGGCCAAAGAAAACCCCCACGCAAAAAATGTCTCGTATCACAAAACAAATTTTAAAGTCAATGTTTTGACAGGAATTGTGGATAATAACATAACAGGACCAGTATTTCTTCCAAACAATTTAACGGGTGAAAATTATTTACACTTTCAATAAAACGTGTTCTTAGACGAGGTCAATCTCGCAGTCAGCAAAAATATGTGGTTTTTATAGGATGGCGCTCCAGCGCATTACCATAGTGAAATATAAGAATCTCTTTTCGATCTGTATCCTGGACTGGATTGGAAGGGGCCCTAATGCGCCTATTCTTAGTTTAGTTGGAAATCTTAGTTTAATTGACTTTTGCATCTGGAATTTTAAGAAAGGGTACGTATATCCCGTATCAATTAAAAACACACAATACCTAAGGAATACAATCACATAAGCTTCAAATCAATTTCGTCAAAAGCCCATGAATTTCTAAAATATTCGATTTTCTTTTTTATAACGGTGTCGAAGGCGTATTCAAGAAAATGGAGGTCATTTTGAACATTTTTAAAATCCACCATATATTTGTCAATCGTTAACTAAGATTATAGAGACCTGGTAATAATATGAATTTTTTTTACATTTTACATTTTGTTAGATACTAAGAAATTTTGAAACATATTAAAAAAGAAGCCGGATCTCGATAAAAACTGGCTTATCAAAAAAGTACTAATAGACAAAAAAGTTTTTAAAACATTGTGTTTAACTAATGGTACCACAATAATAATTTAATTGGTACGTATAGAAACATTTGGCGGGTTTAAGGGAACAAAACCCCCATACAATTTTTATGGGGTGTACAAACTTCAGTTTTTTGATTAGTTTTAAAATTATCCCATTATCACTTCAGCTTTCACGAGAAAAATTGAGGCCCACTGCAGAGCATTTAAGACCTAATTGTCGATAATTACACATACTTTCACAGTTTCACTTGTATCTGCATATAATTAATTTTAGTTCCCAGGGGTTGCTGAGTTTTGAATGTTCTGATTGATATCCAAATTTTTCCATGCTTTTTAAAGCCCCAATCTTGATGAACGCAGCATTCCCTGGTAATAAACTCTAACACTGTGGAAACGAGCTGCATCTTCTGTTGGCGAAAGCGATGGTAGGGTTAATGTAATTTTGGTCACTATCTTGGCGAATCGTTTGTGTCTCATGCTGTTAGAGAATCACCTTTATTTCCACCATATAAAGAGACGAAAAAACGTCCACCAACGACAGTGGGCAAAAATGACTTGACTTTCTCACTAAAGAATAATGCTGTTTCACTAGATAACTCAAGATGTTTCTGTAAAATGTTGATGAATTTAAGTTTGACGATCTTGTCAACTACTTATGCTGTGTTGTATCCTGAAAAACCATGGAAAACAGCAAATTCTCTGCAATGATGTCGCCATATATAAAATTTAAAGGACATTATAATTGATGCGACTTACATCCTTTTGAAGGTTTAAAATAATTAGACACTTTGGACATACAACACTGGACTGTTCCCTTTCTAATGCCATAAGCAAGACAAAAATGTCAATGTCACCTGCTATGACAGTCACAGAATCATAGGCTTTAATGCAACGGATGTTCAAGTGCAGAAAGGATGATGACTGTATCTGCATCAGATTCAGCGTGGTCGACACTACAACCCACTTCTCGTAGAGCAGTTTTGTGAAGAACTATAAAGTTTGTTTTATTGTTTACATTACCAAAAAATGTATCTCTGTCCGTTGGTGCTTTTGCGTGCAACGCAAACACACGAGGTAAAATAAGGTTTATAGTGGCGGAATGGGACGATAATAAATTAATAATAACGTAGGAATGTTAGCAAAATAATAAATTGGTTTAAAATAATATAAATAAAAAAATATATAATAGAAAACTAAGTCTAATGGTTCATTTTTATCGTATGCTAACGAGTAATCAAGAACTCAGTCAATTTCGGACCGCAGTAAAACCCATCAAAATTAACGAAATTATACAAATTTGTAGTGAAAATGTTTGGCTGAAAAAAAAAAATAAATATTGCTTTGACATCGTTTTATTTTATTTTATTCTGTTTTGTTTTATTTTGAAATCTTATTTGCTACAAATAATGTCTAATTAAATTTTCTTTATAGTTGTTCTTTAAAAGATACAGCGCGAAAACCATTTCCACCACTTATTCCAAGATGGCGAGTATTCAAAAACCCGACAAACATCGGCGCTGAGAAATTCAGAATAATTAACCAAATTAAACAAATCTGTAGTGGAAATTATTCTACAAAAATTCTCTATGATATTGCAATATTATTTTATTGTAAAAGTTACCATACCCAAAAGAAAGTTTCTTCTAAAATTTTAGCTATTTTTGTTTATAATTTTTTTATTTTCCATTTTACAGTTAAAAGTAATACAAATAAAGTTACGAGATACATCCCGAAAACCTTCTCCATCTTTTTCCATGATGGCTTCCGCGGGACAAGGGTGGCGACTTCACAAACTTGATATTTAGCTTATCTTTACCCAATCAACACATTAAACAGATAAAATTGCTTACTCTAAGGCATACAAAATGTAACACTAAATTATCACTTGTAGAAGACTTCCGGAGTCCAAATAAGCCCACTCTTTTTATTTTACTAACGAAATATTTTAATATGAGTATTTAAACTTGTTTAATAAGATATCGTAAAAGAAATAATCTTAAAATAAAACTAAGTTAAATTTATAACTAAATTTAAATTCACAGATTTATAATATATCATTATCAAATATACCATTTGAGTGATGCGTTAACCTTTAACTACCCGTGCTCCAAAATCTCATATCTCACCATATTTATTAATATCAGATTCAATACATACGAATTATTTATATTAATGTATAGGGATAAAAAACATGATTCCTTAATTTTTATGCATTTTTTATGATATAAATAAAAAATACTTTTTTTTAAAGACAAAATCTTAACAAAGAAATAACTCAAGAAAACAAGTAAATTCTTAAAATGAAAACTTCACATGTGTCACTGTTAGTTTGTATTATTCACTGCTTGCTTCTCCATTTTTGCAACAATCGCATGTAACAACTGTTGTCATATGTTGTTTGCAAACTGACTTATTACAACTTCCGCAGATAATTGTTGTGACTCGATTCTTTTTCCTACCGCAAATGAAACACCGCGCTCTGATCGTTGCAGGTGGTTCCTCATTGTCCTCTGTTGGTTTTTTATATTTCGCCAGAAAACCTTT
This sequence comes from Diabrotica undecimpunctata, assembly GCF_040954645.1. Classification (NCBI taxonomy): domain Eukaryota; kingdom Metazoa; phylum Arthropoda; class Insecta; order Coleoptera; family Chrysomelidae; genus Diabrotica; species Diabrotica undecimpunctata. The sequence goes on along the minus strand of NC_092807.1, from coordinate 41,540,097 downwards.
TATATCACTTGGCAGTGATTGAATACTGGTGCGTTCAGAGAGGTATGGCTTCATCAAACCTAAGGAAAGCACTTTCAAAAATTCCCGTCTATGCTTATAAGCTGCATTGACATGAGTTGCATTATAGAGAAGTTGTCCATTGATTCCCGCGATGTTCATGAGTTGGAAAAATATAGACAATGGCCATCGTCTTGTTCTTCTTGATACTGAGTATGTGCTACACATTTTATCAACGGTATCAACTCCACCTTTGGTTGCGTTATATTGTAAGATGATTTCAGGTTTACTCGACACTGGATCTATATATCCATCCTCGTGCATCGTTGAGATCAATACAACCGCTCTATTTGTTTTCGGTACATGGGAAATCAATGTTACATTTTTTTAGAATTCAAATAACGAAGATTTAACAGGTCTATTTTTATGAGGTAAAAACACTTGCGGTATTTCCCGTTTATTTTTTTTTCGTGGTCCCAATCATGGTAGTTTTCTCTTTCAATAATTCCTTCGTTAGCGGATAACTTGAATACCAGTTATCACATGTCAAGTTCCGATTAGTACCTTTTACTTCGTTCAACAAACGGTGCACAATTGCACTAGGTGTATTTGGCATGCTGTAGGGGCCGTACGGGCTGCTTACCACAATAAACTTCAAAGTTTGACACATAAAATGTTTTTGCATCACACAATATAAAAAGTTTCAGTCCATACTTCGCGGGTTTGTTGGGAAGATATTGAAGAAAACTACAACGCCCTCGGAAAGGTATCAACATTTCATCAATTGTTAAAAATTCGCCCAGAGTGTAATTGTCTTTGCAAATCGTTACGAATGTATCTATGACCCATCTTATTGCAGCTAACTTATCTACCTTTTTTCTTTCATTTCTGGTACTTTTATCATCGAATCGAATCACTGCGAGTAAAAATAAGAACCTGTTTTTGCTCATACATGCCCGAAAAATTTCAGAGCCGGTGCCATCTGTTGTCCAGAGTTCCAAAAAGTGGGTATGATTTTACTTCTTGTATCCAGATAATAAAAGCAAACCTATAAATGCCTGCATTTCTACTTTTGTTACGTATTTTGCATTACGTTCTCTCATAAACTGTGGTTTAACATTCGTATGTCGATTCGTGCATTTAGTAATGTACTCTATCATTTCATCTGTGAATATTCTCATAAAAGCATCTACTTCGTTTTGAATATCCCTTGCTTTTTGTTTCACGCCAGGAAAGATTTTAACAAGATTTTTAGCGCTGACTTTACTAAATTTGCTCTTGAGTGGATTTTTATTCCATCTAGTCAGTTTATTTTTGGCAATAAAGTAACTGCTAGATTCAACATATTCTAAATCGTCATGGGAGTCGTTACTTTCGATTTCTGATTCTGAGTCATGTTCAGTCTCCTCTACGTACTCTTCAGAAGAAGTATCAGCATCGTCGTTTAGTAATTCTTCTTCCGAATCGGAACTGCAAATAACTTGAGCCAGCTCCTCTAATTCCATCTGTGTTAATTTGTTGGGGTTTCTGATTTTTACTTTGTCCCTAAAAATAAAATATAAATATAATAAAAATAAATAAAATAATGAAAATGTCCAAAAAACAAAAAAAAACACCAATTTACTGAACAAATAATTATACTTACATTGCTACCCGCGCGGTGTATTTTATTCACCAAACTGTATTTCACGAAGAAAGTGATAAATAAATCATCACACTCTACAGCTATCGACGTGCAACTGCGTGTGCACGTAAAAAACACATCGTTCCAAGGTTACATAGAGTGTAAAAAAGTGGGGTATACGGAATTTGGATTTTATCGTTGTTTTAGTAGAAATGGTGTATTTTATACACCAGCGCGGGTAGTTAAAGGTTAAATTATTAAAAAATCATTCTACTAAGTATTATTTTGATAACTAGCTAAGTGATATTTAACTTCACAGCTAACTTAGTATGAACACTTTATTAAACGAGCCGAATAAAAACTGTAAACTTTAAATTATGATACTCGATTCATTTGGCCCTATTACTTAAACGAAGCGTCTTATTGAAACTATAAAATCCAATTTCTTGTAAGAAGGGTTTTCTTCAGTGGTTCTCTTTGTTTCCCTAAGCGTTCTACCATCTATGCCGGTGATTTCTCTGTCTAGTAAGTATCTCAAAATGGTTACGTTGCATGCAATACCGCTGGACGAACGAATATTTGCAATTTATTTTCATTGGATCCGTAACTCCTCGCATGAATGAATCGCTCGATGGAGCTGGGTTTTTGCCATTCTTGGTTTCATGGCAGATTATTATGAGACTATTATGGCCTAGGCGAAGGGGTATCAGAGACGGAGAAACACGCAAGAGCGGTTTAAAAAAATTAAAATATCGGCAGAGTTTATTAGCGGGAGAAATTATTTTGTCTTGAAAACAAATGACGTTGACGCAAAATCGGACTCATTAAAACAAAATAAGCAAGTGTATTGTTATATGATATTTAACTCATGTCCAGAAGTTAAACAAAAATGTAAAGAAAAGAGACAGACTTACCTTCAATATCGAGCAGCGAGAATATCAACAGGATGTCATACTGGTGGAATGCGGATATCAAGACACTAAGAAATGAGTGTATAACAATAGGAAAAAGAGAATATTCAACTAGAGAAAGGGGAAGAGCAGGGATTAACTCTGTCATCGAGGAGATCGAGGAAGGCTACTGCGCATAGAAGAGGGAACTTTACAGGAAAATTTACTATTTAAATTGAAATAAGCCACAATTAAAAATTAAAGTACGTTTATTGACTGTAGATAGATCTCAAATATGTAAACACGCATGGGATAATGAACATAGGGTTTAATGGAATGGTTACCCATATTAAAAGAGGAAGTTATTAAAAGAAAAAGTTATTAGGAAAGGAAAAAGTTATTAAAAGTTGGTAACATATAGAAGATACATCATTTATGTTTTTTATATACCAAACATATAAAATCAGAATTTGGTGTTTATTGACAGTAAACTAAATGCACGACCAAATACTTACCATGTCGGGATAGTATTCTGAGGTTTTTTTCCTGGTTTTTCCCTCATAATTTACTATGGAATTGTAACGATACGATCGTTAATAATCTAACATTTTGAACGTTAGCAAACCGGATCCCTACATTAGCTACTAATTTGCCGCCGTTGGAGTATGCAACCCACAATACGATCTCCAATATTTAACTTTATGACTTTCGAAAATCGTTATATCGATTGATAATATAATCGATTCCCTTGTGATTGGAAACCTAACCTTCTTGAAGGGAATTCTGGTCATTTTGGAAGGGAACTTCGAGAAGAGAAGTTAAGTTATCTATCACGGCAGGCAGGACTTAGGAGCAGGGATAGAACAATTTTTAAGTTATTATTTTTGGGAAATGTGAAGAATTTGATTTTGAAGAAGTTTTTATTTTGTACAGTTTTCGTTAGAAAGTTACGTTGTTTTTTTATAAAAAAAACCCTCCGAGGTTCTGGTAAGTTACTTTCCATACACATATTATTTCTATTTAAATATTACAAGTCCTCAATCATCTATCACCTTAGTAGAAATATCAAACGATAATTTTTTTATATATACATATATAAGTAAATTCCAGTATGGAAATATTAAATTTTTGAGTCAAGGTCACTTAATGACCAATATATTATAGTTTTTGTTATTTGAACAAAAACTAATAAGTATAAGAACACTGAATAAAAAGGTTCTTTTTGTTCTTTTATAGCCTGCCGGCTCCAATCTTTGGGAATTTAATTTTGGGGAAGAATATTTTTTAAGTTGGGAAATACTGGGATTTGGGAAGAATTGAACGTTGATTTTGGGCAAAGAAGCCATATTAAGTTGGAATTTTCTGGTTGGTCTGCCAGTCCTAGTCAGCTTTTACTGTAGTCAAGATAAGCAGAGCCACCTCAGAGTCCATCCACTACCTGGACAATAGACCACGACTAAGGGATCTTCCTTACCAGTAACAAGGCTACTAAGGACATTTATTTATTTTTTCTAAACTATTAATAATTTAAATTTAAACTTTTTTACATTATATATTATATCCTCGGATACTTAGGCCTTCAGCCTAAGTAGGTTACGAAACAGATTTGTGCACAATCCCGGGTTAGTACCCTCAACTCTTTGAATCCTTTTACTTGCCTTATTTTTACATTTCTACTTTATCTTTAATTAATTCATTTATTAATATTTTACATAACAACATAAGTTGTCAGGATACATTATACCATTTTATGGTTACTAGTACGTACCTTTATTTTGTTAAATTTATGTAAGTTGTGTACTGGTCTAGTTACTTAACTGACTATTGTCATACTTTAAAACTGCCTCCTTTATTAATTTGTCTAATTATTTAATTATTGTGTGCTATTTTAAGTACTATTTACTCACACCAATTTACATATTGACCAATTTACCTCATTGTCAAAGGACTGGGTAGATCAATTTTTTGTAAATATTTATATTTTGGGTCATATTATTTTTTTCGTACTTTTAGATAACTGTTTTTGTATATAAATATTTTGGGGGATATATTTTGGACATTGTTTGGTATATAATACATATTTGTTTTGGGGATATAAGTAAATTAAGATTATATTTAATATAGTATATAGCATTACAGATTTTTATTTGTTTTCCCATAATCTTTTATTTTTTAGTTAGTGTATAACTATAGATACCCCAATTTGGTGTGATATTTAAAATTCACCCTGGCGCCCATCTTAAGATCATCTTAGGATTGATCTAACTATCTTAAGTTACTACAGGCAAGCAAACGTGCCGACCTCCTCTGTGACCACAATTCTCATTCTCTAGAGCTAATCCGATTCTCTTGTAGTGTTTAAAGTAAACTTTATATTTTCTTTTGTATTGGTTACATTCCCTGTTGTTTAACAATTCTATTTAACCATAAATATTCTGATTCACTACAGTTTATCTTCATTAAATATAATTTCCACTTAAAATATTAACACTTTTTTTTTTCTTTTAATTTTCAACAATTAGCTTTTCCCTTTTTTCATTCGTAACAGAATCACTAACAGGAGATTTTTACTGTCATCATGGCATGTGTTTGTCTTTTTAAAAACGAATTACATGCTATGATTTTTTCTGGCGGAAATTCTCAAGTTAAAGTTGATTTCATGTAATCGAATGAACTATCTTACAAGTAAAGTCGTCCCAGGAACGCAACCCAACAATATTGGCAATATCATTTTAAAGTCATCTACTTTTGATCAAACATTTTAGTAATTTCATGTTTACGTATTCTCAAGGCATAAAAATCACTTATTTGTTTTATTTCAAGATATAAAATATTGACGTAGGTACAATTATAATATTCCTTGTCTTATTCTTATTCTTGAGGATACTAAATTATTCATAACTATTTTTCACAAAGATACTTTTTGTTGAATTTAATAATAAATTGTGCAATAACTTATCTCGTCAAACGTCTTAACGTCAAAAATTATTATTGCTAATTGCAACAGAATATCGTCAACTTGACTGACTGACTTGTTTGCTCAAGTTTGGTCCATATCCACAATATTCTCAATATCCTCAATATTCCAAAAAAAAAACTTAAAAAATTAAAAAATAGAGTTGTGTTTTTATGTTTTGTTTGATTATTGAACATGACTTTTCATTAAGTAACCGCTAACTTCATAAGTGTTTTAGTGTAACAAAGAAAATAAAAACTGAAAAGAAACTGACCAACGAAAATTCGAAATAGCACGTATGTGTATGAACGCCACTGGCCTGTCTTAAAATCCAATATAAAAACAAAGATATCTTCGAAATTCCTGCTTCTGAAAAGCAATTCAGTCGACAATAGACAGAGCAGGGGAATTTGGATAGTGGAGAGCCGTCCGTTGTCGCGTGCCATTCGCCACTTTCACGTATCATAGACATAAGAAAGTGTCTACGTCTTTTGTCATTTTATGGGCGAACCAAGTGTGTTCGGAAAATAAAGAGCAGTTGCCTTAAAATAATGGACCTTGGATAAAATATATACGTAGAATAGTAGGAGCAAATATGAGAAAAAAATGAGAAAAATGAACAAAAAGTGTTGAGATGGAATAATACGAAAAGGCGTCATGTTGTATCTAACTGATTTATTTTTAACATGTATATTTACAAATCAAAATGAGATATAGAAACAAATAATATAAAGCAATAAATTTGAAAATCTAGAAAAAATAATAAATAAAAAAAGACGCAGTTGAGAGTATGGACCCTACGTTATCATAAAAAAAACAAGCTCATTAAAATAATAAGAGCAAAACACCAGTGAAACTGTAATGATAGGACGAACGATATCAAAGCAGATCGAAAAAGAAAAGAAATACTACCATCTGAACTTACAGAATAAAAGTTAAAATTGAAAAGCACGCAGCGTCAGTGCTAAATTAGCCAGTGGTATGATTCAACATGATAATCCGAAATTTTGGCCAAGAATTTGTTATTAACCCTCAACTGGTATGATGGGTCAATATTGACCCGACTAAATTTAGTTTTATAATTTAACCAATATTGCAAACGGCACTGGCCAATTATGAACTCTCCTATTTTGTACGGTACTCTCAGTTGACCTGTGACTATTGTGCGTGAGGGCGACTGTTTTCCGAAAACACAAGAATTTGATCCAGATTTGACCCAGTATACCTTTAGTGACACTATTTTTGTTTGACTGTTTTACATAATGAACCGCCGAAACAGACCTCTTACGCAGCAAGAACTTGAACAAAAAGCGAGTTAAGCGATCATGACTGTGATTCAGTGTTAGAGGAATCAGAAAAGGAGCAACCTGAAAATGAAATTGTTTAAGGACAATCCGATACAGTTGAAAAAGATGATAAGGAAGAATTAGAGGTAGCAGGACAGTATTTTTTTAAAAATAATAAATACAAGTGGTCAAAAATACCTCCAGTCTGCGCAAAAACTCAAAAAGAAAACACAATCAGAACACGCATACCTGCGGTGATAGGTAATGCATACAGAAAAAACCAGCTGAACCAGTACAATTATGGAATTTGATATTTAATGATCATATGCTAGATATTATAATAGAACATACAAAGGAAATAATTACTGATTTGACAATGTCTTACGCCGATAGGGCCCTAAACTCTCAATTTACAAACCATGTAGAAAAAGCTGAAATGAAAGCCTTCATTGGTCTTCTTTTACTGTCTGGTGCTTTTAAATCAAATAATGAGGATGTAAGTTCATTATAGGAGACAGATCTAACAGGTCGCGACATTTTTCGCGCCACTATGACACTAAAGGCATTTGACAGAGTTCAACATCAAAAGATGATAAACATTTTAAAAGAAGCAGACCTGGATGACAAAGACCTCAGAATAATTTCAGAACTATACTGGAATCAGACCGCATACATGAAAATTAACGGAGAAGAAACAGATCACATAAAAATACTACGCGGAGTTAGACAGGGATGTATTCTATCGCCGTTGATATTTAATATGTACTCAGAAAAAATTTTTAACGAGGCTCTTTACGGAATAGACGAAGGCATCCTTCTAAATGGTGAAAGAGTAAACAATGTTAGATATGCCGACGACACCATGGTGATAGCAGATAGTTTAGAGGGACTTCAGAGGCTAATAGACAGAATAAACGAGTACAGTCAACAGTACGGACTAAACATTAATACCCACAAAACCAAACAAATGATTGTCAGCAAGGAGAATATAAATGGGGCTCATCTATACATTAATGGGACGCAGATAGAGCGAGTAAAACAGTATTGCTACCTGGGAACTATTATAAACGAACAGTGGAGCAATGTACAGGAAATAAAGTGCCGCATAGGAAAGGCAAGAACGGTCTTTAACAAAATGAGCGCCATCTTCAAAAGTCACAACATATCCCTGGATACAAAAATGAGACATTTGAGATGCTATGTTTTCTCTGTGTTGTTGTACGGGGCGGAGGCATGGACGCTTACAGACACCACTATTAAAAAACTTGAAGCATTTGAGATGTGGCTTTATAGAAGAATGCTGAGAATATCATGGACAGCAAGGATCACGAACAAGGAAGTTCTAGAAAAAATGAAGAAGGAACCAGAGATTGTGTTTACGATCAAACGCATAAAATTGCAATATCTGGGACACGTTATGAGAAATCAGCACCGTTACTCCCTGCTGCAGTCTATATTGCAAGGTAAAGTCAAAGGTAAGCGAGGACCCGGTAGAAGGAGAATATCATGGCTGCGGAATTTAAGAACATGGTTTAAGAAAACCTCAACGGAGCTGTTTCGAGCCGCAGCGAGCAAGGTCGTGATTGCCAATATGATTTCCAACATCCGAAACGAATAGGAACCAGAAGAAGAAGAAGAATGACACTAAAACGTTTTTGTTTCTTATGCGCTGGGTTTCGCTTTGATAATAGTGTCACAAGAAATGAACGAATCCAGAATGGCGATAAACTTGCGCTATTTTAGAAATATTTAACCGTATGTTTGCCAACTGTCAATCAAATTATGCTTGTGGTCAGTTGATGACTATTGATGAAATGCTGGTGCAGATAAGGGAAAGATTTCGATATAAAATGTATATGCCGAATAAACCGAATAAATACGGCAAAAAAATAATTTGTTTGTGTGATGCTAAGACACATTGTTTATTGAATGCGTTTATATATGCTGGAGAAGATGATTGTCCCGATCCAAAAAAAATTATCCATTCCCACACTTAACGTTTTCCAACTTGTATAGCCTATTGTAAACAGTAATTGAAATATCACGGCTGATAACTGATTTTCATTAGTTGAATTGGCAAATGAATTTAAAAAATGTGGACTAACGTATACAGGAACATTGCGAAAGAACAAAAAAGAAATTCCCCCTGAATTTTTGCCTAATAAAGGCCGATCCGCTTTGTCAACAATTTACAAACGATGTAACACTCCTATCATATGTGGCTAAAAAGTGTAAAGCTGTCATAATTCTGTCTTCACTACACCATACAGCTACAATCAAAAATAATGAAAAAAACTTCTCGAAATTATAAATTTTTATAATTCAACAAAAGGAGGAGTTGACAGCTTGGACTAAAAGTGCGCCTGTTATAATGTAGGTCAAAGAACTTTAGGAAGAGAACGGTTTCTTTAGGAAGAGAACTTATCAAGGACCATCTTCAAATGAGGGCTAAAATAAAAAATATTCCAATTGACCTTCGAGGTATAATAAGTCGTGTTATTGGACTACCTGCAGAATAATCTAGACAAGATAATCCCCATGACAAGAAAAGACGGCGATGTCACTTGTGTTCTAACGACAATAAACATCCAAAAATGTGCTCAGTATGTACTAAGGGTATTTGTTAGGAGCATAGCATTGAAGTCGTGGAATGTTGGCAGTATACGGCGGATTAAGTCTTCAAATAATTTTAAGGTGCAAAATACCCTAGACTTTTTGACTAAAATTCTTAATATTTTATTTGTTTTTTTTACAGGATGAAAAAAAAATAACTTGGAAAAAGGATTACCTAATTATATTTACGTTTTTTAAATATATCAACTATTATTTAATTAGTTTTCGTATAACCGTACAAGAAATACAATGTTTATGAATAATTCATAATAATTAGGTACATATTCTGTTTTCATTTATTTTCTTGTTTTATATGTTTTCTAAAGGTTTAATAAACAAAATCATCTAATTAAAAAATAACATATCTTGCGTATTTAAAATCGTGTAGGTTTTTTATTTGTGGGTCACCATTGACCCAGCATACCTTAAAAAGATAATTAAATCACCATACCAGTTGAGGGTTGATAATTCAGTTGTTTAAATGCTTATAAGTAACAAACTAAACAAGATATACCAGTTTTTCTAATCATGTTTTGTTTAGAAATCATTAGCATTTAGTATTATAAAAAAAACAAACCAAAAACCAATAAAAAAATTAAAATCGTTTTATTAAAAACCAAAAAAATGCAAATTTATGATTAAAAAATAGCAAATTACCGACAAGATCATACATTTTTGCTTATAGCTTTGCTTTTGCCCAATCTAAAAAGATATAAAGCACCTTAGTTTAAAGCTATGGTTGTAATCTTAAAAATTACTTTATCAGTTTTTGACTCAATTTTATTGGCGAATAGCTCCCTAATTTCATTTCGGTCGCTTATAATTTTGTCATCTGTTGCTAGAAAAGGTATTTTGTTTAAACATTTTTCTCCAGATATTTTTCTTATATTTTGCCACACTTTACTTGCTAGGGTAGAACTATTTATACTTAAAACACATTTTTGCCATGATGTTTTTCTGCATTTTTTGAGAATATATTGTATTCTTCGCAATTCTAATGGGGTAGTGGTTACTGTCGTATAGGTGCGGGTTAACGTCCTATTTTAGTGTTGGGGATAACGTTGGATCACATAACGTTAAATCAATGACCGTTTGAATGCTAAACCTGGTCGGACTACCATCGCTGCTTCAACGTTAAAGTGTGTTGATTTGTAATTGATGGGCTTCATATTTTTTATCGACGTAAAAAGCAAAAGTAGTTTACTACGGGGAAATGCTTAATGTAAAAAAAGAATAATTAGTTCAAATAAAAATTTTATTTGTTGAAAAATGGTAATCAATTAACAGCTTAACAGGTAATTTGGGGTAGACTTTATACTGTAGTGTTGTAGCATCATATTTATTCTTTAGATTAAAACAAGATTTAGCTCATGTGTAATAAACAATGTTTTGAACGTTAAAATTTAAATGTTCGTCAAGTCTATATTATATCCCGAAACGCAACGGTGTTTTGTTTATAAATATTTTAAACAGACTTATGTTATATAAAATAAAAATGGACTAGTCCATTTTAAACCGAATTTTTAAACTTTTTGTTTTTTAAATTCGATGTCCAACCTGTTAAAAAATGGCATCGAAAAACGTTAAAATTTGCATTTTTCGGCATTATTAATTGTTTATTTGTATTTTACGTTTCAATGAAGTATTTTACGAACAAAAAAACACAAAAATAACTTTCGTCTTAAATTAACTCTATAATAATTAATTATATACCTAAATTATTTAAGAAAAGTAATTTTGAAACACATTTTTTTAAATATGTTCAAAAAGTTTTAAACAAATAAACATTCATAAATAAATAAATAGGTTTCCATGAAAAAGTTTCCGTTAAGATAATTTTTTCATTGAGAAAAACCTTAAATTTTTATTTAATGTTTTTTATTTATAAAGCAATATTTAGAAATAATTGAATAGTATATTTTTTTATAATATCTATTATAAATAAATTATTTACGAATTTCACTGAAGAAATATATATTAATCATAAACATTTATGTTTTACAATAAAAATTACCTCAAAAATATTACTAAAAATGTTAAACTCAAAAAAAAAATTATTTAAACAAATTAGATGGTTTATTTAACAATTTATTTAAATAATATATAATCGTAATGTACGCATAAAGTACATACAAATTATAAAAAGAAAGAGAACCGGAGATACACTTAACAGCTCTTTCCCCTTCCAACGCTCTCACCAGTTTCAAAGACGGCCGATTTTGAGAACGGCATTTTTGAAGCTTTGTGAACGATTACATTAAAATGCAATCTTCTTTAAATTTTGCACATTTAAATATTTAACAATATTCTTTCGAATGACCCCAATAAAATCTCTTAATTGTTATAAACAAAGCTGGTATGAATTAAAAAAAAAGGCAATAACTTGGTCCCAAAGTGTCCTAGGTCATAATTATTTTCTTTTAAACTTATAAAAAATACAGGCTTTCTAAATTTGCAAAAATAATTTTCTTAGAGGATATTGTTAAAAAATTAGTCTAATTGTTTATAAACAAAAAATCAACATGTTTTTGCAACATTATTTTGCAATATTTAAAATTAATTATTTCAATTTATTTTTAATATTATTATTACAATAAATTTTCTTCTTTAAGAAGCTGCTCGTATAATTACTATAACTACATAATTTTCTGTCTTAAATTTAATTTGGGATAAACAAATTAAATATCTTTTAAACTTTTTGACCGATCCACTTGAAATTTTGACCATAATCTAAGCATCACAAGACTATAAGAATTATATGTTTATTTTTAAGAAAGTTATTAACATTTATAGAAAACCGAAATTATTAACTAATTTGCAACTGTCTTAGCAACACATAAGAATAGGAACATTTAAAAAACGCTATTTTAAAGGTTTTTATATAACTTATGTTTTTAGTACTCTCAAATTTTATTTAAATGTTTCACTTTTGATGATAGATGAAAAAAGCGAAAATTTACCGTGTTTTGACCTTAACTTGTTAATAACTTCTTCTTCTTCTTCATTAAATCTTCGCTTATCCACTGCTGGACATAGATCTCCCTCATAATTTTCCATCTATTTCGATCTTGTGCTTTTTTTTTCTTTTCGACGCCTAACTTCACTTATACCGATTATATCCCATTTTATGTGTTGTAGTTCATTCTCCAGTTCTATCATTGATGCTTCTGTTGATAAAGTTTGTACATTGTAGGCACATATATGCATTTGTCGTTTGTTTTGGTGGCCTGATCTCTTCCGGTGATTCTTAGCACCCTCTGCTCCAACACTGTTTTGACCGCCGCCTTGGTCAGGGAAATTGGAACCGCCGGGGACTGAGGGCCGTACACTTGATGTATCCATCATGAGGGGAAATTTGGTCTTGAAACGCCGCGCTGGCCAAGCGTGTTGGCGAGTTTTAGAGTTGTAGTAGAAGGAAATATAGTGACCCGTCTGCCTTCGGAAATCTAATAGCCATTCGGGGTCGGAAGAAACAAGAGTTAGCCAAGAGAGGCTGATAGGAAAGATTTAAGACTTTTCACTCAAGACAAGTTGAAAAAGAGTAAAATGTGAATGCCCTTATGATCCGCCAGGTGCGTTTCATAAGCGTATGAGTATTTATTTACTTTGTGTTCCCGCTCATACCTCGGGGTGTTGACTACAGACTGTATGGCTCGTCCAGCATGCCATAGCATGAATAATAGGGTGCACGCCATTTTTCCAAAGTTGACACCCCACTCCATGGCCTGACCATACCAAAGACCATGTTAATAACTAATTAAGTCCAAATAATCGAATTGGCTAAAATTTAATATGTATCCCTCATGCATCCATTTTTATTTTAGATTTGCATTTTCTTAATTTATTAAAAGTTTTAAATATATATTTAATTTTTAAGGATCAATAACAACTTCACCAGTTTTAAGATGCCATTATTTTTCTCTATTGACTGGATTATAAGTAGAAGTTTAACAACAAGGATTAAGTTATTTTAGAATTTGTCTCAGGTGGAATAGAGCCATTACCAAAGAATTTGGTTTTACGGTTTTTACGGTTCCCTGACATTTAAATTGTGTTTGAACGTGATGACTTTTGGGTGAGAAATGTATTGGCTGGGGAACTTAGTTTAACGGCCAATTTCGACTCCGTAATATTTATTGACGGTATCGCCAAGTGGAAATGTTTTACTTTAAAAAGGAGGGAGCTGGAACCGCTCTTAAGGAAAAATTATATTGGTAAACTTTTCCACTTAAATGTGTTGGTTTTTTATTTTCTATGTTTAGTTTTACCTGTTTTTAGTTTATATATTAATCTTGAGCTAAGGTTTTTTTAATTGTCGAAACAAATACATAACCACAAGAATATACCAAACCACAAAGTATATTAAATTCTTTATTAGTTAACATTTAAACTTTTATATCAAAAACTAATTAATATTACTTACAATGAAATAAAATAAAATTTAAGTCAGGTAAACTATTTTGTTGACGTCATTTATTTTCCCTTTCCCTAAGAAAATAAAGCAGTCAGAAAGCTACAGAAGTTGTTGTATTTTAAATACTACGCTAAAAATTACAACTAAACTTATACAAGAACTAATTAATGAGAGGATTTGAAAAAAGTTTAGCAGATGGACAACAGGATTTTCATACTGGAACCTCGTGTACAGATGCAATATTTGTCATAAAGTAAATTACTGAGAAATCACTAGATTATAATACCAGTATCTGATTGACTTGACGAAAGCATTTGACGAAGTAAGTCTCAAAGGTATAATCCATCTCCTGTACAATAAAAAAGTTTCCCTATATATCATAAAAATTATTAAAAACATCTACCAAAACAAAAAAATTGAAGTCAGAATAGATGGATGACCAGCAAACTCACAATATCGTAGATTTATTGTATATTACAAAAATAGAAAATGTACTAGCATACTATGCACAACCTATTGTTATTTATATTTTTGGTAATATCGTCTGCAAAATTGCCGAATTTTTTTAAATATCGCACCCCAAAGAATACAAAGGGCACTGTTTGCAAAGGAGCTCTGCTACTTTATAAGCTGGTGGTGGATGCAGCGGATGCTGCACCTTATATGCTTAAAGTAGGACAAAATTTAAAAATCTTCTACCAGAATTTTAATACATGTAATGTGTTTGGCACATGGAATAAATAGAGTCGCAGAGCAAATAAGGTGCGAGTATACATTACGAAATGAATTAATTAATAACGCCAAGAAACTATTTCTCAAAGCTTCTATTTTTATTAAAGTAAATTATAATTTTATATAGGTACAATACCATTTTACATAAAATTAAAGAAAATTTATTTTCGAATTTAAAATTTGCGTCCATTACTTCAGTTGACGTGGAACGAAGCTTTTTCTATATATATATATATATATATATATATATATATATATATATATATATATATATATATATATATATAGGTATATATATATATATATATATATATATATATATATATATATATATATATATATATATTAACTGATATGATACAATCATTTCTAGAAAATTTAGAAAAACATATTAAAAATAACTTATTTGATATTATTAAAAAAAATGAATTAAAGAGTCAACATTTTTATTATACAAATTTCCAACTTTTTATAATATCGATTTCATTAAGTAGTAAAATTATATAAGCATATTGTAGATTTTATGTTTCAATCTCCTTTTTTAAATAGAATTTTAAATCCTCAACACACACACACACATATAAGTGATCACCCTGTCCCTAAGAAACATTTGTATACCATTTTAAAAGTGGGATCCACATGTCCGAAGATCAAACCGGTCTCACTTCGCTAAAGAAGAGGTACCTATCTGACCCCCCAGGCTTTTTCTCCACTCCTCCTCAGCGCCTGACTAACGTGAGGAGGCTTATTAACTCAAAGTTACTTTGAGTGCCCTGGGTAATTGACTGTGGTTTTTATTGACTGCCGTTAAGCCACTTAACTGTAGGAATACCACAAAATGTCGGCTTTTCTCCCTATTTACATTACTGACTCTATAAAAGATACTCTAACATCACTGCGGGATTTGAGTCCCTCAAAAAAGTGTGTGTCTCGAGCAGATTGCCACCAACTTGATTAGATGACACTCTAGCCGTGAAGTGTGTGAACTCTAACTATATTATGGCCAGGCCAGGCTTATAGGTCACTCAGCCGCCGAATTGGCAAAATAAATTTTCATTCTCTCTCCTGAAGCCATCCAATTTGTAGCTTCGTCGATTTTTATTAATTTTTAAACTGTTTGTCCTTGTATCGTGTTGTGCTAATGTATCATTCAATGTTTATGACATTCTTCATATATTGTTGGATATCCCAATTTTGACGCTCTAGGAGCGTCAGTACTTCGGCAAGATTTAATAAAAATACTGTGCTCGATATCTGCCTTTTATTTGATTAAAAATAAAATAAATTTTATTCTTCTCACCGGCTGGGCACCCGAGAGGGTCTGGACACCGAGCCTATGTATGCTGCACATGACCTCGATGCTTAGATTTTTCGTAAAATGATCTAACTTGATCTGCCTGAAGGGGCTCGGCCGCCAATGCGGCTGTTAGAACGCGGACTTATTTGGGTTTAATTCTTGTATATAGTTGTCACAGCAGTTGTTTCTATGGGTTAGCAGTTGTTTTTTTAACTTCTCTATCTATTTCGTTTGCAATCCTTTTGTCCTCCCTTGTTTTTTTATCCTTGTTTTTAGCTAAAACCGATCTAGCATAAGCTCTTCAAGTTGAGATAAACTATCAGCGCCACTTACGGTGTCTTACTCACCGAGGGCTGAAAAGCTCTGTAACCACTGATCAGTCGCTTTACTGATCACTGATACTGATTTAAATCCTCAAAAAGTAGTTTGAGTGTTTAAATATTCTAAATGTGGTTCAAGTATTAAAACAAACAATTTGTATCATCTGCGTATTATAAACAATATTTGCATATTTTAATAACAATCTTGCATTTTTTACAAAAATATGTGCATTCAAATGCTCATTTTAGCCTCAAGCATTTAAATCCTCAAAAAGTAGTTTGAGTGTTTAAACAATATTTGCATATTTTAAGTATAATCTTGCTTTTTTACAAAAATATGTGCATTCAAATGCGCATTTTTTCAGATTTTATTTGCATTTATCCGCTCTTTATTCATAAGTAATAAATTATTGAAAGCAATAATTGTTATGTTACACGATCAAAAAGTGATTTTGCGGGATTCACAAACTTCTTCCTCATCCCGTAAAATATCACTTTCGGAACTTGTTACGTAAATTACTTTTATTTTAAAAATATGTAATTTGTAAAAAGATACGTTATTTTTTTAGAACAACCAAAAAATATTTAAATTTTTTTATTCACAATAAACTTGTTTTTTAAGCCTCTGATATTATTTTTATATAGATATATTATATCTTTTTAAAAGTTAATTTAAACTTTACTTTATTTTGTAAATGAATCACTTTTAAAATATCTTCTTCTTCAAGGGTCATCTCCGCGGCGGAGGTCGGCAATCATATACTAGCTATTCTGACTTTTGAGACGGCTGCCCTGAAAAGTTTATTTAATGTACATCCATACCACTCTCTCAGGTTGCGCAGCCATGACATTCTACGCCTCCCTATCCTTCTCTTTTCTTGGATCTTTCCCTGCATAATCAGTTGGAGCAAGGGATATTTCTCTCCACGTGTAATATGTTCGAGATATTCCAATTTTCTTGTTTTAATTGTATTTAAAATTTCTATATCTTTATTCATCCTTCTCAGATCCTCTTTGTTTGTGACGTGTTCTGTCCACGATATTTTCAAAATTCTTCTATACACCCACAACTCGAATGATTCCAGTTTTTTCATTGATGTCGCATTCAAGGTCCAAGATTCCATTCCATAAAACAAAGTCGAAAAAATATAGCACCTCGCCAACAAACTCTTCGTTTTAATTTTTAATCCCTTGTGCATAGCACCCTTCTCATTTTGTTGAAATTTGCTCTAGCCTTTTCTATTCTGATTTGATCTCCTAAATGTAATTATTTGTGGAGTCAATAATTGTTCCCAGATATGCATATTTATCCACTTGTTCGACGGTGGTTCCGTTTATTACAAGGTTCTCGTTATTTCTTCGATAGAGTTTTCGATATTCTCATAAATTTCGTCTTCTTGACGTTCATTGGTAGACCGTACTCTCTTCCATACTCCGCTATTCTGGTCACCAGTCCCTGAAGATCTTTAATATTTTCGGCGCTATGATCATAGTGTCGTCCGCATATCTAATGTTTTTAATGGGAACTCCATTTACCTTTATTCCAGCGGTTTCACCCTCAAGAGCGTTTTTCAAGATCTCTTCGGAGTAGGCATTAAAAAGAATCGGCGACAATACGCATCCCTGTCTCACTCCACGTCTAATTTCAATTTCTTCGGACAGCTGTTTGTTAACACATACTTTTGCTCGCTGTTTATAGTATAAATTTGATATGACCCTGAGGTCGTTATAGTCAATCTTCTTTGATTGCAGGACATTCAATAATTGTTTATGTCGTACTTTATGGAATGCTTTATTATAGTCAATAAAACATGCGTATATATCTTGATTAACGTCCAGGCATCTTTGTATCAGTATATTAAGTGAAAATTGGGGAAACGAATAAAAATCGACGTTAACCGTTGTTTGAGTAATACGTCTGAACCATAAATTTGGTTCAAGAGTGTCACTAAAACATCAATGTGCTTCTCATCGAGAATTTTTAGGATTTCTATAGGAAGCATTTCAGGTCCAGGGCTTTTCCCACTCTTCATTGTTTTTAATGCGTGTAATATTTCTTCTTTTGTAATATATAGACCTATTTCTTCTGACCCAAGTTCTATGTGTTCCAGATCTCCTCTGTCATCGAACAATTCGTCGATATATTTTGCCCATCTTTGTACTTTCTCGTCCGTATGTGTTATAGTAGTCCCGTGTCTATCCAGAATTGCACGAGTGGGATTTTGTTTTCTTAGCCGTGCCAGTTCTTTAACTTTCTTGTTTAGGTTAAACAGATCATATTTATTTTGAAGGTCTTCCGTCTCTTTACATTTCTCTTCAAAATATTTTTATTTTGCCTGCTGTATCATCTTCCTGATCTCGTAGTTTATCTCTCTGTATTTATTGTTGTCTTTGTTTTTAAATTGTCACCGTTGTTCCATCATATTGAGTATCTCGTCATTTATCCATTCTTCTTTCCTCTTTGCGGAAGTCTTTAGTATTTCTGTACAGGGTCCCAGTAGACAATGTTTTAGTCGATTCCAGTACTCGTCAATATCATTGGTGTTTGTGTTCAATTTTCTGCAGTACATGCAGTTCATGTTAAAGGCATTCTTTTACTTTAGGTTCTTTAAGTTTTCTTGTGTCTATTGTAGGGATTCTTTGATGTCTTTTAATATTTTTAAGGGTGAGTGTAATCTTGGCGATAAGTGGATTGTGATCTGAGGCCACGTCTGATTTAGGAAATACTTTTATGGCTTTAACAGCATTACGGTATCTTTCATTGATCATAATGTAGTCTATCTGGTTCCTGACTACTTTCTCCGATGTATCTGCGGGCGATCGCCATGTATACAGTCGTCTGTTTGGTAACTTGAAAAATGTGTTTGTAATAATCAAGCTCTGCTCTTGACAGAATTTTAATAGACGGTCTCCTTTCTCGTTTCGATTCCCCAGACCATAGTTTCCTATACACTTTCCCTTTCCTATTACGCTTTTTCCCTTTCCAATCTTTACATTGAGATCACCTAGGACTATCGTGATTTCTCTTGTTTTCGTTATTCTAAGTGCCTTTTCGATATTTCGGTAAAATAATTCCACTTCTTCTTCGTCGCCATTCGCCGTAGGGGCATAAACTTGTATCAAATTCAGTTTGGCATGAAATGTTACCAACTTCAGTACCATTACCATTTCTGAGATAAGTAAATAGCATTTCACCGCTCTATTAGATTTTTTATTAACTATTACTGCCACGCCGTGTCTGTGTTGGTTATTCTCGCTACCGGAATCATATCTTGTGGCTTGGTCTGTTGAAAAACAACCTGAGTTGGGCCACCTGGCTTCACTGATATCCAGTACATCGATACTCAACCTGTTCATTTCTCGAATAACATTGTGCATTTTACCAGACTGAAACATGCTCTGAACATTTCAAGTTCCTATTCTAGTGTTGGAGAATCTTATTTTATCATCTCCGTTCTTTTAACAAGGAACTTCCAAAATATAAAAAATAACAAATAATATATTCTAGTACAGTTTTCGTACAAAAAATGTTCTGTTGATTTATGTCCAGAAGCTGATGCCATGAGTTACTACTATTGATATATCGAAATATCTAAAGTATAGTTTATTACTCAAAATCTAAAGAAAGTCTGCAGAGAAATACCTTTTTAAAGCAGTCAGGGACATCAAAGATACAAAATGCCGTGATACATTGTTTCCATAAAATCATCAGATTAAATCATAGAAATTAAACTAGGCTCTGATTAAATTAGTAAAGTGTATATAATTTTAATACTGTATAATGCAGTTATAAATTTTTTACTTCCACTACACTCCCCAAACCCGTTTAATATATCAAACTAACAAACCGTAACGATATCTAGTTTTTTCACATCCTGCTGAATGTTGTGTTGTTCCATACTTCGGATGAATGTTGTGCCATAACACTCATCGCTGTTCAGTCCTTTGTGTTTACATGGCGCAGTTTTAGGATAAATTAATCATTTTCGTCCGTCGGTGTAGTCGTTTTGCGGACGTCAGCTTCCAAAATAACAGAGCTGTCATCCTGCGGTGAGGACTGGCTGTTGTGTTATATTTCGTAAACGATCTCGTGGATTTACGGGGGTTGATGGTCACACGAGAACTAGTCAATTGCAGGGAAATTTTTATTGTTGCGTATTTATTTAAAGTTATAATCTGTAGTACTGAAAAAAGTACTATTTATAATTTTTACAATTAACAGAATAAAAAAATTCAAACTAATGAGATAAATGTGATTCTTTGAGCACACATATTTATTGAATATTATTGAATTATTTTGTTTTGTTTTAAAAGTTTGAAATTAATAAATCTTAAATACTTACCGTTTTTCAATAATTACTGGCTTATATTCTCTTTGATTAATATTTCTTCAATACTTCCAAAATGCTGTCGAATTTGATTTAAAAGAGGCCATCTAAGATGCTGTTTTCAGATTGCTGATGCGCAATATAAGATGCTGTTTCCAGTTAGCATTCTCTAGCCTCTCCTACTCAATCCCTATCCTCACCTCCACGAAGTGCGGCTTGGGCTGCACGGGTGAACCCTGGAAAACCTGAACAACCTTTCTGGAGATTGGGTAACCAACCTTAATGAAAGGCAGGGTCAGTGCTGATGAGGAAGGAAGAAATGGTCCTCCGAAAAGGGGGTTGGTGAGCAAGGTACAGCAGCCTACCTACTGTCAAAAAAAATCAATGCTCATAGAACCGAACAGAAGCCTTGGAATTGGACATAAAATATGGGCCCTGGATGAAACAAAAAAGCAAGGGCAAGGAAGTGCCAATAAAAATAAATTTATTTTCCTGTACAGCGGAGTAGATAAAAGCAAACGAGCTCAGGCAGAAGTAGGCCTCTTAATGCAGAACAAATATAGTAACAATATTCAAGAAATAAGATACATCAACGAACACATGATGCTGGTTTGCCTTAAACTTCACCAGACGATACTTAATATTATCCCCGAATATGCACTGTATAACAGCAAAAACAAGGACGACAAAGATGTTTTTTATGGACAGCTCCAAGATCTACTGGACACCATAATAGCGGGTAGTAAAACAATAATTCTCGGCGACCTAAACGCCAGAGTAGGCAACATACCTGTAGCTGGAGTTACACAAATATTTAACGAAGAACCGCTCAACGACAACGGAGAAAGATTTCTAGAACTTTGTTTAATGAATAACCTCCGAATTATCAACACATACTTTGACCACCCAATCAAACATAAGATCACCTGGTCAAACACAAGAGGACGTAACTCTATGATTGACTACATTATAACAAACAGACAAATACACCCCAAGAATAAAATAGATGTGCGCACTCTAGCTTCCACCAATGCAGGATCCAGCCATGGCCTGGTACTAGGAAAAATAAATATAGCAATTACCACACAAGCCAAGCGAAATACAAAAGTAGAAGAAAAGTTAAACATAAAAAGCTTAGAAGAAGAAGGCACACAAAACTTGTATAGAAACAGACTAACAGAAAAGCTAAACAGCCTTAACCTAGAGACTAAAAAGAACATAGAAGCAACCTGGAAAATTATTTAAAAATGTATCATACAAGCAGCGGAAGAAGCTTTAGGTAAAAGAAAAGTTAACAGAAATAAACGAGAATACAAAACTCCATGGTACGACGAAAGGGTGAAAGCACTAGCAAATGAAAAGAAACAAGCTTTCCTAGCATACAAACGAGTGAAGACACCGGAGGCGCGAGAAGACTACGTAAGAATCAGAAGATAAAGTAAATCAAGAAATAAATAACATCAAAAAAGAACACTGGGAGAAATTTACCAAAGATATGGAATACGACCTCTATGGATCCCAGAAAAAGGTGTGTAAGATGATAAGGAGACAAAAAATAGAAATGAATGAATTTGTACGCATAGATAACATTACGGAGGAACAATGGACTGAGCATTTCACGAAATTATATGGAGGAGGAGAAGAAGAGAACAGAGAAAAAATCATTAACGAAACTTACGATAGAGTACTAATATCAGAAGAAGAGCTACAAGAACGAATAAAAAAATTAAAAAACAGAAAAGCATCTGGTCCTGATAAGACAAACAATGAACTGCTAAAATATGGAGGAACAACACTACGCTACAAATGGCTCCTAAAATTATTCGTCGATATAATAAATACCGGAGTAGTAACAGCGGAATGGAAGGAAAGTCTCCTGCTACCGATACTTAACAAGGGAGACTCGAGAAATCCTGAAAATTATAGAGGCATTAGTCTGATGAATAGTACATTAAAATTGTTAACGGCAGTCATAAAAGATAAAATCGAGGAAAAAGCGAATATGGCAGATGAACAACAAGGCTTTCGGAAGAACCGCAGCACAATAGATGCAATTTTTATTATCAGACAAATAATAGAGAAGTCTATTGAATATGAAAAACCAGCATATATGTGCTTTGTAGATTTAAAAAGTGCTTTTGACAGGATGCAGCCAAATGACATCTTAAATTTATTACAAGCTGATCAAATAGACCATCAGATAATAAGGACAATGAATGAAATTAACAAGAACAACAAGACCAGTTATAATGCCAACAGTAGAAACACTAGCGGACCAACTCGACATCGAGTTTTTTAAATTAAATTTTTATTTTGCGAGAAAAATTAAGAGATCAATACAAACAATATAAGCAAGAATATACATAACATTCATCAATAATAATGCAAGTAAAAAGTGTATTAAATATCACGAAATATTTCGTCGAAAACAATGTTTTTTGTTACAATGTTATTATTTAGCAGTTAATTTTGCATGCTGATCACGAATCCGGTGTCAGATTTGCTCTATCTTGACGTTTTATGCGCTTTCGGGTCACTTCCGGTGTCGGATCGCAACCGGAAGTACATACTTAGATTCGACTCGACGAGACCTTTCGATCCATATATACATTGTGGGGTCTAAAACTTAAAGTAAATTTTAACTTCCGGTCATCTCAAAACCGGAAGTGAATTTTTGTACCAAAAGTATATCTTGACAATCTCACACGTAATACTAATAATATTCTAAAAAAACCTTTTAATTATCTAATATGGTTTTTGAGTAAAGTGGTGGACAAAAAAAGGGCTTAGCGTTTTAGTATATAAGATTTCCGAGAAAAATTAAGAGATCAATACAAACAATATAAGCAAGAATATACATAACATTCATCAATAATAATGCAAGTAAAAAGTGTATTAAATATCACGAAATATTTCGTCGAAAACAATGTTTTTTGTTACAATTTTATCATTTAGCAGTTAATTTTGCATGCTGATCACGAATCCGGTGTCAGATTTGCTCTATCTTGACGTTTTATGCGCGTTTCGGGTAACTTCCGGTGTCGGATTGCAACCGGGAGTACATATTTAGATTTGTCTCGACGAGACCTTTCGATCCATATATACATTGTGGGGTCTAAAACTTAAAGTAAATTTTAACTTCCGGTCATCTCAGTGAATTTTTGTACCAAAAGTATATCTTGACAATCTCATATGTAATACTAATAATATTCCGAAAAAATATTTTAATTATCTAATATGGTTTTTAAGTGAAGTGGTGGACAAGGAAAGGGCTTAGCGTTTTAGTATATAAGATATGAGAATTGAATGAGGGCATTTTTGATACATATTTATGAATTTTTTACAGTGGTCCTCAGAACTGTGTTTTTTTAACATGGTGGCGCTTACTTACTTACTTACTTAGTCCTAAGCCTTTCTACCGTTAGGTGTAAGGCTAGTGGAGTTAAGTTTTGTACTGTTGTCTCCATGCTTTCCGGTCTTGTGTTAGATTTCGTGCACTTTCCCATGTCAATCCTTTCTTCTCAACTTCTTTTCTGATTTCGTCTACCCACCTAACTCTTGGTCTTCCTCGTTTGTTTTTCACTTGCACTCTCGTTTCAAACACTTATTTTGTTAACCTTTCATTCGACATTCTACACACGTGCCCGAACCATCTTAGTTGTCCCTCTACTGTTTTTTCGTTTATTGGTTCTAGTTTTAGGTTTTGTCTGATTGTCCGATGGTGGCGCTTATTGTGTTAATATTTTTGAGTTCCAGTACCGCATATAGCAGCACTCCCTTAACGAACAATTTATATATCTATTCTAATGAATAAACATGAGACTAAGCTTTAATACCGAAATCATCCTAATCATATTAAATAAATGGACATTGTATTAAAAAATCTTAATTTTATGGTATTACCCTCGTAAACTTTTATTTCATTTTTCCGTAAAACCCTTTTTCACAAAAAAGACTTTAAAGTTCGCAAGGATATTTAAATCTATTTTGAATAGGGTAATATATCACGCCTGACAGAGATTGTCTGGGTAATTTTGCTGTCATTTGACAAGGTTTTTGAGATACTTCTTAATTCGAATTAGCTTGTAAGATTTATGAGGTGCTGCAGAGATAAGACACTGGTTTCATTAGTAAGTTCGAGAAGATAGTAGAATGGTCGTTAGTTTTGTTACTCGACAAAACAAATTGTGCTTTTACAGCAAAGGAACTTACAATGTGTCGCAGAGTTTATAATTACAGTTTTTGGTAAATGCAGTTATATGCGGTAAATGGTTGTAGAAATTTAAGTGGGAAGAATGAAGCAAAATTATTTCCAATTTCCTTGGATATGAAATATCTGATATTTGATGAAGAAAAAAGAAAGAAACGTGTTATACTTATATTTTTTAATTTAAACGTTTATTGAAATTAAGTTAATGTAAACTATGTATGTAATGTGGATTAAATATTCACCATAACAAGAGTTACCTGAGCAGTTGTTTTTGGTACAATTTGTTAAATGTATCATTACATACATTGGAATAGTTGTTGTAATCAATAATAATTTCTTGTTTTTTAGTAGTAGTATCTAGTTTTAACTCTACAGTATGTTCACAGTAAAAGTAAAAGATAGATCTTATTTATCTGAGCCAATAGAAACAAGATTTACTATTTTTACTGATTGTTAACCACAATGTTAGTTTATAATATGATTATTTAGACGTTTCGATTTCAAAAATTAAACAAATTTTGTTTTTGTTACATGGTAATACAAAAAATTCTTCTAATAATTTTATTTTCTCTCACTCAGTCATATTGACAATTCAGTTATATATTATACAATTTAACTTAAGAATATCCGTCAAAAAATTGGAAAATTAAACTTCAATAAACTTATTTTAACCTTCAATTGTGACTTATTCCCATTAAAATAGTAATTACTTTAAAATGCCACAGGAAAATAGCCTCAGAACAATATGGAGAAATATACAGAGTGTAAAAGCCAAATGGAATAAATTCATTATTTAGGTTACTGTACATATTTATAAAAAATCCCGAAACACGTCAAATTTAAATTATAACTTGACATTCTTTAACGTGAAAATGCAACCCCTACCTTCAACTCCCTTAGAATGACAGGTACAGCCCCCAATTTTTAAAATAGAAAGTATAGGCTTGTGATATATCGTTTGAAAGGCCTTTTCATTCTTCATTCAAAAATGTTGTCGCTTTCAAATTTATTAAGATTAATTAAGATAAAATAAATTAAAATCATGTGGTTACCGAAATTCGCTACAATACAATCAAAACCTAAAATGTAATGCAAAACGTAATAAAATGTAGAACACGAAAAAGAACTATGAATGTTAATGGAGTAGATGTTCAAAATGTTCACCGCGAACGACTTAGCAACATCCTAATCTTAAATAAAACTGTCTTCTAACATTATTTAACATAACAGGCGTGATCGACCTAATCGCAAGCGTTATTCGTTCTTTTAAGTCATTTAAATCAGAAGGTTTAGTTTTGTACATATGGCTCTTCACATATCCCCATGAAAAGAAATCTAATAATGTAAGATCAGGTGATCGCGCTGGCCATTCAATTGATCCTCGCCTCCCTATCCACCGATTGGGAAATATTGTATCGAGGTACTGGCGGACATTTAGTTGGTAATGTGGTGGTGCTCCATCCTGCTGAAACCATATCGTATTCGCTGGAACTTGAGGGTTTCCTGGATCAGGATATAAATTTGTCAACGTTGGAATGACATCATTTTGAAGAAGTGCCAAATAATTGTTGCCATTCAAGTTGCCCTCAATGAAAAAGGGACCAATGATATTGTTTCCTACAATCCCTGTCCAAACATTAACCTTTTGAGGGTATTGCGTGTGTTCTTCTCTCATCCAGTGAGGATTTTCCGTGGCTCAGTAGCAGCAATTTTGCCGATTAGCATGACCGTTAAGTGAAAAAGTACACTCATCATTTGCTCAAAAAAAAAAGTTCTCCTATCAAAATCGTCTTCCATGAGCTCCTGAGTAGGTATCATCTTATAGGGATGCAATTTATTTATTTTTAATATGTTTACTATCGATGTATGGCTAGTATTGAATGTAGTGGATGCCTGTCTACTCGATGTATGTGGATTTTCCTGAAACTCAAGCAACACATCTAATTTGAGTTCATCACTAAGTGCATTGGCAGCTGCTTTTTTTATCTGCCTTACGTGACCAAACTTGCGAAACTGCTTCTCTATTTTACTCATTATTCCTTGAGATATAGGCGGTAAATTAGGAAATTTCTCATGAAATAGGCGAGTTACTTCCTGTTGTGTTCGGGTGTTATTTTCGTAACCAATCATTTGTAAAACTGTTATTTTATGCACTTCCGTTAATTTAACCATTTTTCAGAATTGAATTGAACGAACTTTTTACTTAAATTAAAATACTGACAACTTAAATAAAACAATTTACTAATGCGTGTTAAAATAATGTTGCCACGGAAATTATTTAAAGTTTTTTAATGGTTACCATCTAAAAACCTCATTGCTATGGTTTTTGTTCACTTTCTCATTATCAAGACCCAAACGGGAAATAAGTTTTGAGTATATTTTGCGAATTTCGGTAACCACATGATTTTAATTTATTTTATCTTAATTAATCTTAATAAACTTGAAAGCGACAACATTTTTGAATGGAGAATGAAAAGACCTTTTAAACGATATATCACAAGCCTATACTTAATATTTTAAAAATTTAGGGTTGTACCTGTCATTCTAAGGGGATTGAAGGTAGGGGTTGCATTTTCACGTTAAAGAATGTCAAGTTATAATTTAAATTTGACGTGTTTCGGCATTTTTTATAAATATGTACAGTAACCTAAATAATGAATTTATTCCATTTGTCTTTTACACACTGTATGATCGTTTCATAAACAGTTACTAATTTTTTATGGCTATTTATTTTGGGGCTGTGTATAAACTTTCATGCACTTGATTTTAGATCCCTAAGAGATTCATATGAAATCGAAACATTCACAGGAACATTTGGTTACTGCAGTCGTTAACAGTTTTTTGGCCATAAAAATATTTAATAAAAAATATTTTTATACTCCTAAATTATTTTCCTTGGCTACCGGCTTAATTTTTTCGGCTTACAAGAATGCTGCTATGCGATCCTATTTCGTAATTTAGTTTTTATATCTAATATTCAATTTAGGCTGTACTCTGGAAGTTATTTAGGTAAATTCAATCTCAAAAGTAGTTACTGCTTCATCAAAATTACCAATGACGTGACTGGAGTTCTAAATTTTAAAGTAGTTAATTTCTTATATTAACACATTTTGCACGATTTTCGTATGCCTCACAAGTTTTTAAAATACTTAAAACAGACCATATAAAAGCAAATTAGGTTTAACATTGGCCTTGTTTTTGACTTTTCGTAAATTCATGACAAATCAATCTCAGGTATATGTTACAAAAGTAACAAACAGGGTTTAAACACGATCTAAGTTACTAAGATTTATATTAAAAAAAAAATAAAAAAGGTGTCACTACAGTTAGATTACTTGTATATTTACTTTAAATTTTTTACGTGGGAGTGAATAATCAATAAAAAAAGGCTTAATCCATGGCCGATCTAAATGATTAACTTTTCATTACGATCTTCTAGACTCTTCTTTTGGATGTGTAATATATGTAGTTACCTAAATATCTGTATTGGCATATTATTTCCTTATTCAGTGCTTTTTGTATTACATTTGCAGAAATCTGTACCTATTATTTATTTCAAGTTGCCTTTTCTGTTGTTGGCTGTTATTTCCTTTTGTTTTTAGCTAATCAAGTCTTTAGCTGTCAAAACCTGCTGTATTTTCAAATAATCAGAGCCTTTATCTATTTAATTATTTTTGACGAAATCTTGTTCAATTACATTATCTTTGCCAAAAGACATTTATTAAATTCATGTTCGAGCTCGTTTTCGGTTCATTTCCATTGACGTACAGTCTTTCTGGTAAAGGTATTTACTTACAAACAATATTTTACTGAGAATATATTACAAGCACAATATTTCCGATTAAACATTCAGGCTAGCTTACTAAAAATTAATTACTTCTTAAGATTATGTTCGTACAAACTGTATACCATTCATATAACCAGCTCGTGTCACAACTTGTGAATATTCATAACCGTTACCTTGTAAAATATCACGAGTGTACCAGATTTCACCCAATTATTGCTGAAGTCTCTTAAGGCAGTGTGCTCGGATCAGTAATGTCGGATCAACTTTTGCAGATGACACAGCAATATTTTTTTTTTATGAAGACCCAGCCGTAGCATCACACAGAGTAATGCTAACCTAAATGCAATACAAACTTGGCTAAAATTGTGGCGTCTACGGGTCAATGAGAAAAAATCTATCTGCGCAGGTAACATTTACAAACCGCAAGGGAAACTGTTCTCCGGTATTGTTAAATGTTAAACCTCTAACACAAACAGACGAAATAAAATAAAAAGCGATTCATTTGGATCGCAGTCTTGCATGAAGAAAACATATTTACCAAGCGAAAACAGCTGGGCCTCACACTCAGCGAACCATATTTTTTAATAGACCGGAAGTCAGAACTGTCAATCCACAACAAAATTTTTACATATAAAGGTATTTTAAAACGCATTTTGTGCTATGGAATTTAGCTATGGAGAACAGCAGCTAGAGCCAGTATTGACATTCTTGGAAGATTTCAAACGAAAGTCCGAGTGATAACTAATGCTCCATCATTGTACGTTCTAAACAAGACAAGCGTACGAGACCTCAAAATGACAGCTGTCGACGAAAAAGTCACCAAATTTTGACAAAAATACAATCAGAGACTAACAGATTACCCCAATAATCTAACCCAAAAATATAATGACACAACCAATCCGACAAAGGCTAAAACGAAAGACCACAGCCAACTTGTTAACTATAAAATAGTCGCAGCCCAATAGAATGTAGAAGCAGAAGTTCAACTAAACTCTAAGACATACGTGAAACTATTCCAGTGCCAAGAATATAAAGGAAATCGTCAATGGACAATTTTCTACACGACATTTTTTCTTTCTTCTTCTTAGTGTCGACTCCAATAATAAAGGTTGGCTATATCCATTGCAAATGTGTCTTTATCTGCTGCTTTTCTGTAAAGCGTCTGTGTCTTCAACCCGATCCAGTCGCGAATGTTTCTCAGCCAGGATATTTGTCGTTTACCAGGACCCCTTTTTCCTTTGATTTTACACTTAATAAACAGCTGCAACAACTCGTACTTTTCGTTTCTAAGTATGTGCCCCAAATACACTGTGTTTGTCTTTTAATAGTGGTCAAAAGTCTTCTGTCTCTTCCCATTCTGTGCAAAACCATTTCGTTGGTAATATGGAAGGTCCATGGTATTTTCAAAATTTTTCTAAAAATCCACATATCAAAATCTTTCAACCTTCTCATTAAGTCAACATTAACCGTCAAAGTTCGGTACCATAAAGAAGAATATAGTGAATATAACATTTTACCATCCGATATCAGATTTGCACATTGAGTCTTTGGTTACTCAAAAATTTCCTTATCGTCAAAAAGGCTGCTCTTGATTGCTCTATTTTATTCTATCGAATTTCTGATTTTGGATTTTGATCTTCAATAATCCAGACTCCTAAGTACTTCGTTTTGTCCACTTGTTCAAAATTTTTACTTTTTTTTTGGATCCTTGTTATGACTTTACCCTTCTTACTAATAACCATGGTTTTTGTTGTCATTATGTTTTTGTTAAACTAAACTGTTCCCCAGTATCACAAATTGTGTTAAGTAACGTCTGCACGTCTTTCTCACTTTCAGCGATAATGACTGTATCTTCGGCATAACGAATATTATTTATATTTTCACCATTTATCCCGATCCCTTATGTGTAGTTTTTAAGTGCTTTTGGAAATAACTCTTCGGATTATATATTAAATATTAATGGTGAAAGTAAATAGCCTTGTCTCACACCTTTACTTATCTGTTGCGCACCTGTGCTATTTGCATCCATTGTTACCACAGCCTGTTGGTTCCAATAGAGATTTTATCACTCTGTTAACATCATGTTTGTCGAGTCGTTTTCGCTTTAGATGTTCCATGAGAATGTTATATTTAACTTTGTCGAAAGCTTTCTCATAGTTATAAATAAAGCTCGGGAAATATGCACTTAAAAAACCCTAAAATATGCATGCAAATACACACAAAAAGCAGTGAAAATATGCACTAAATTGCTCTTTTTATACTTTTATTATGCATTTAATTCATATAATTAAAAAACGCAGTAATACTTGTATTGAAGGTATTTAATTTATTTTATGCTAGAGTCACAAAAAATAGTTATTGAAATTTATATTGTCTACATCATTATATTCATTTACTCTTTGATTCATCATCATTTATCATCATTATCATTCTTTATTATACCATTATTACAGTTAAAACTATATAGTATTAAATGTTTCTCTAAATTTTCTAGAGAAAACTGTGCCGTATATCTGATAATAATTATTTATATGCTAAAAAGCTTCTTTCTACTTCACATGAAGTTAAAGGAGCACACTTAAAATATTTTTTAATTGAGGTTTCTACAATTCCCTATTTTAATAATATTATTTATTTGAGTTATTTTTTTATATCCGTCATTTTTTTTTATTACTGCGCAGAATTTTTGATACAATTTGTTGGTTTCCCCAAGGTGTTTAATTTTTTCATTTAACGAATTAATAATTTCAATACTTTGGTCTAATGAAATGTTTCGATTTTCTAATCTAGTAATTGATTCAGCCATATTTACAAAATTGGTTTGGATATGTGCCAAATTACTTTTTAATAACGATTTTTTTCAAAACGTCCACACATTTTTTATAGCACCTGTGCTATCTACATCGAAACTACAAACGACGTCTCTAATTCTCTCAAAATTATCAGTTATGAAATTTACTGAATTTAACCATGTTCCTCATCTAGTTATCACCGGTTCAGATGGTAAAGGTACATTAGGTAAACGATCCATATACGCCTGTACTCGCAGAGCGTATTGACCATTGGAAACGTTGTCCTTACAGTTTCTGCTACTCTATTTAAAGCATGTGCTAAACAGGTAACGTGTATCATATTTGTAAAAAAATTTATAAATGTTGTCCAGCTGTGTTCATATATGTCCCAGCATCACTTAACAATAACAAAATTTTTTCAGTTGGTATCGGTTGAGGTAAAAAAGTTACTCATTCAAGACATTCGTTTACAAATCTGCAAATGGTTACATTGTTCGTTTTTTGCAACTCCTTTACGGAAAGTAAATATCCGGTGCTACACTCACTCCCGTTTAAACTTCCTTTAACCAAATTTGCAATATACCTTTCTTTAACATCAGTTGCCTTGTCAACAGATATCCATATTGGAATATTCCCAATTGCAGATTTAATCGCTTCAACAGTAAATGGCATGCTGGAATCTACATATTTTTTTTTGTAGAGTCGCAGCAGAAAGAACTTGTTCAACATCATTATTGCAGTACGTTTTTAACAATTTTGTTGAAATAATGGATTAAATTATGGATCCAATTTTGCAATTGAAATATTGCAGCCAATCAGTAAACTGCAGAGATCCTTATTAAAATGTTATTGGTAAGAAACTTTCGTTTTATTTGTAGATATGTGCTGCTAAATCGAATCTTGAGACTTTTGTGCTCGAGATTAATGCGTTGCAGTGCCCAAGTGTTGATAAACTTGAAACGTTTGTTCACATACAATTTAAAAATTGGAAATAAAAAGTTAACCAATAAACTTATAGTACTTTTACTTTAAAATTATTTTAATATAATATCCTAATTTAATTGGTTTTCACCTCTACTTAAATTTTATATACAAGATATTAAGACAAAGGGCGATTTCCTTAGACAATTTTAAACACACAAACGACATCAATCAAGCACACTACTCGTTACAATTTTATTAAACTTATTTCCCGAAGTATCTCCTATATAAACTACTTCTTTTCTCGTAAAATTTTTCCCCAAAAATATCAGAGGTTTTAGTAAAATGACATCTTTATAATAAAAAAAAAACGTATTGATTTATAACGAAAAAGTCAGTGTCAAAACCATGTTTAGACCTTTGCTAAAAATAATTTTAAAATAAGTACATTAAAAAAATTTTTCACAACGAATGACAGTCCTATTCTAAAACTTACATTTTAACGTAAAATTATGTTTACCTTATATTTTTTGAAAAATATTTAAAAATTAAAACAATAATTAAATTAAACATAATACTAACCGGTTTGTTACAAGCCATGCAAAATATATGGTTGTCATCAATAATTTTAAACTCTGTTTTACTATTAATAAACTTTTTTAGAAGAATTGATTTACTTGCACTTTGTTTTGGCATTTTCAGACACTTTTAATAAACACTTAAATACAACTTTACTAAACCAAAGAATACACCAAACTGAACTAACTGTATTTACGAACAGAACAACAATTGCACTTATAGTCACTAAAAATTTGAGATTTGTTTGGGATTTTGGTTTGTGGTCGCGGAACAAAGCTATAGATAAACAAAGCCACTGTGTGGGTATCTCACCACATTTGTATATTTATGTTGTTAAAAAGGATAGTTATTGCGCTAAAAGTGTCTTCATCTCTAAATTTAATCAGCTCGATGTGAATTTTATTGAGCCCGGGGGCTCTACCATATTTTGAGTTGTTTATAGCATGTTGAACTTTAGATTTTAATATTTTTGGAGCTTCCTCGCTATAAATATATTAGGTTAATGTGTTCATAATTTTCCAGATAATTCTCTGACTTTTATAATTTAATTAATTTTTATACTTTTTATACTAGACTTTTTATAATGATCATATTTTTTCTGCAATTCCTTCACTTCAATGCATGTTTCCATCATCCATTTTTCTTAAGCCTCTTTTATTTTTTTCCTTATTAATTTATGTTTTTCTCTGTATTTATCTGTGTCTTTGTTTCTATATTTTCTTCTTTGTTCCATGATTTATATTATTTCTTATCCAAGGTTTTAGGCTTTCTTTTGTAGAGTTTTGTTCTGTTTTTTTTTATAATAGAATCTTTTATTTTGCTCCACATAATATTCACATTCTCCATGTTTTTCGTTTCTAATGTTAATCTGTTCATTTCTTGATTTATATTTCTTTAAAGTCTCAGCACGCATTTCATTTATCTTGAGCAACTTAGTACTTAACTATTCACCTTAGAACTTTTGGATTTTATTTTTTTTACCCTCAGTTTCATTTTGAGACGAGGAGGTTATGGTCTAATGTGACATCTGCTCCAGGAAGATACATTTTTTCTTTAATAATATTTATACTGTTGAATATTGTTAGACAATTTGCTTATTGTTACTATACTAAGGTTGTAAGTATATTGGGATAATAATTAAATAAAATTTACTCTATTACTTGGATACTTTCTTATTCAAATGTTACAGAATAAGAAAGACATGATGTCACTACAAAAAAAACATCTATATAAATTTCAATAAACAAGTATCTACTACATCCTTACATCTAAAGCCTTAGATAGACTTAATTTAAAGTTTAACGCTAGAAAACTACAAAAAAATGAATCAGATCAACGTCTAAGGTTCTCAAGATCCAAAACGCATTGACAAAATGACACGACAGGAAAAAAATGATTTTAAGAATATTAAGAATTCTTCTTCTTCTTAGAGTGCCATATCCCTACGGAACGTCGGCGACTACCATGCTTTTAATATTGTTATACTGATCTCGGTCTTGCGCTACGTGTAGCAATTGGTCCGCTGTCAAACCTGTCCACTGCCGCAAATTCCTCAACCAAGAGAGTTTCTTCCGTCCTGTCCATTTCTTTCCTTCGATTTTACCGTTGAGAATTAGCCGAAGGAAATCATATCTTGGTCCTATGATTATATGTCCAAGATATTCTAGTTTACGCCTCTTAATAATATTTAATAGAGTTCGTTGATGTCCCATTCTTCGAAGAACTTCTTCGTTTCTGGTTCTGCCAGTCCATGGAATTTTTAGTATCCTTCGATACAACCACATCTCAAACGCCTCGATTTTATTCATGATATCGGCGTTTAAAGTCCAAGTTTCACATCCATACAAAAGTACAGACCACACGTAACATCTTGAAAACTTTTCACGGATTTCCAAATTTAATGAGTTATTGGATAATAGAGTCCTGAATTTTTGAAATGAGTTTCTTGCCTGTTCAATTCTACATCGAATTTCGAAGGATGGATCCAGATTTTGGGTAATCCAACATCCAAGGTATTTGAATCTCTGAACTCTCGGCAGCGGTTTTTGGTTGTTGGTTGCGCCGATATCCACTTTACTGGTCACCATGTATTCAGTTTTATCGATATTTATCGACAGTCCCCAATTTGTGCATTCCATGTCAACTCTATTGATTAGCTCCTGCAGATCGTCGATGTTTTCAGCTAGAATCACAGTATCGTCGGCGTACCGTATATTGTTAATTATTTCTCCTCCTATGATAATTCCGTTTTAATCTTTTAAAGCTTCCCTAAATAGATTCTCAGAATACACGTTAAAGAGGGTGGGAGACAGTACACAGCCCTGTCTTACGCCTCGTTCAATACTGATTGGCTTTGATTCTCTGTTGTTGGTATTAATAATGGCTGTTTGGTTCCAGTAAAGTTTGGCAATAAGTTTGATGTCTTTCTCATCTAGTTGGATGCTCTGCAAGGCGGTAATTAGTCTGGTATGCTGAACGCGATCAAATGCCTTTTCAAAATCAATGAAGCACATATATACGGGTTTTCTTACCTCCCAACATCGTTGAAGGAGTGTTTCCATAGAAAATAGTGCTTCTCTAGTTCCAAGGCATCTCCGGAACCCTAACTGCTCTTGACTAATTATTTCTTCGCACTCGTTGTTAATTCGGTTTAGAAAAATATGCAACAGTATTTTAACGGCATGGCTCATTAAACTAACATTAAGAATTGGATGTATTGAAATAACCTATGAATATTCAATGAAACAAATAAACCTTTTTATGTTTTCTAAGTGTAGTATACTGTGAGATATATTGTTGTTGATCAAGAATATACAACAATTCCAGAAGTTCATCTACAAGAAAATATCCGAAATTGGTGTATTCGGCTAACGGTTGCTTAAATGTTCTCGATTCCTTTAAAATATGCAAATTGTATTACAGGATTTAAAATAATTCTGTAAACTACCCTTATAATTAAAAACTTACTTGTAAATTTGTCCGCTTCCTAATACACCTCTGACATTTTAATAAAATTCCTAACAAACACAAGCAATATTTCAAGCACTCCGGATTCAAGACTCGAACGTCTCTGAAAAATCTCTAATTATAAACCCATTTGTAGGTTTTAGTCCCCGATCTAACTAGGTTAGCGGGAAAGCTTTTAGATTTCCTTAGGAGCTTTTACTGATGCAAGGCACGTTTTCTCCGAGAAAACTTGAGCTCTAAAAGTCGCGTTTGGGAAACGATCGCTTACTAACCACGTATCTACTTACTTTTTAACGTATGAGTCGTTCTCTTGATGCCGAAATGCCACCATGGAAGTTTTAAGAGTCAATTACACTATAGCTGGAAGTTGGATAGAATATGTTTTAAATAAAATTCCTGATTTCATAACTTGGGAAGTACAATAAAGATTTAAAATGGAGAAACATATCATATGGAATTTTTACAGTTATATAAAATTATAACAGGAGAATTCGTTTCAGAATGTTCAGCAAAAAGCACTGTAGAGCTAAACGTTACCGCTTACTTTATTATTACTGATGTTACATAAACTGGAGTGATTTTAACTGGAGTTACAATGTTGGGAGTTAATTGGGTTATCTCATAATATATGTATTTTCTAGTTCCTCGCTGGCTAAGAATTTTGCAAAATATAATTCTGTTCTTTTTAGAATTTAATACATAGTTCCATTTTATTTTCCTGTCAAATTAAATTAAGATGTGTAAAGTCAACAGTTTTTAAATTATTATTGTTATTTTATAATTCTAATGTACCATCTTACACAATTAAAGGACGTCAACCGACGAAAAATAAATGCCTTCAAAATGTCGGCTGACAGAAAACTATTCCAATTATTACACATAAAAAATCGCATCAAAATTACAATAATAAAGCAATTAAGAGTAAACACAAGACTGTCAACAAAATAAATCAGTCTAGAAAGCTTTTTCTTCTTTCTTGGCTCTACAACTCTACCACTCTAAGTGAGTCTTGGTCACGTTTACTATTTTCTTCCTCTTTTGTCTATCTTGTGCAGCAACTTCCATTGTTACTAGTCCATCTTACGTAGATCACTTGTATCTTCGCCCTTTTTTCTAGTCTCTCATCATTTGCTCTCAGTACATGTCCTGCCTATCTTATACGATTTGCTATTTATACGATTTGCTTATACGATTTGCTTATACGATTTGCTTATACGATTTGCTTATACGATTTGTATCTGTCGTACTATGTGTTCGTCTTTGTAGAGTCCTTGAAGTTTCTGGTTGTGTCTTTGTCTCCACTCTCCTGATATATTCTCTCTAAAAGGCCCTAAGATTGTACTAAGAATCTTTCGATTTAAGACCAATAATTCTGTTGTTTCATGCTCAGTGGTTTAGTGTGTACGTCTTCTTCCATAAGTTATTATGGGGCGAATTATAGTTATACATAGCTTTGTTTTAGCTGTCTTTGAGAGCAATTTTGCTCTTTACGTTAAGTACGCTCTATTTACTGACGTAATTTTAGCTGCTACATATTTTTTGTAACTGTTTTCGACTGCTATCACTGCTCATAAGTATTTGAATTCCTTGACGATTTACCAATCTTGTCTACGTAGGCCTCAACGACAATTAGCTCCTAGCCCCTCGCTTTGAAAAAGGGTAAAAACTTCTTTTGGGAATCTGGTGGATTGTGCAATTGTGTTGACATTGCATAACAGAAGCTAAGAGTATTTTTAAACCTCGAAGCCATTTTTTGGAGCAGTCTGTTTTACAGTTAAAGCTAATCGTTTTTAATAAATTTTCTGGTAGTTGCAGCTGTAATCCGCAAATAGGTTATAAACTTTTTTTGAAGCTCCCAACCCCTCTGTAGAAATCCAATTATTACTATAATCGGTTCACAATTTGTCGATAGCTCATTAACCTAATTTTAACCCTAATTAGAGAACTTAAAAACAGAGAGGATATGTAATACGATATAATAGTAAAAACCAACCTGAAACTGACGGTTTAAGATGTTTTCGACTAACCCACCTTGTATCTGAAGGAATGCAATACAGCAGCCAACCTTATAATCCGATTACGAAGGTATTTTGAATGGTTACAGATGACCCACCAGTGTCGTAGAATATATGATTGAAACATTTATTTGAACTAAATAAATATATTTTTTAAATTGTACTTATGTAAATTGTATTTTAGTTTTAATAAAACTTCTTTATTTTATTTAAAAATAAAAAGTTTCTTGCCATTTGTAAAAGATACATTTATTTAATTAAGGGTAAAGGCCAAATGTTGCCTGGCAAAATTTTCAATTGTTTTAAATGTATCCATTATTTTCGAATCCGTAGCAAACTAATAAATATTTTTGAAAAATTAAAACGCAGAATGAAAGATTACATTATTACCAAGGGCAGAAAGTCCCTGAAAACTTCTATAATGTTTATTTTAATATGTTATGTAACAGGGGTGAAAATAAAAGAGAAAATATAGTATAATTTTTAATTGAAAATATTGCATGCAAAAGAAACTTTTTATTTATTATAATAAATATTTCAATCTGCCTTTAAATTTTTCAAAAATACTTTTTAGTTTTCTCAGGATTTGAAAAAAAATGGATACATTTAAAACACATTGAACATTTTGACAGGCGATATTTTGCGCCTTTCCCCTTTAATAACATACGATTACACCTACTCTTACTTACCTTATATAATTACGATTAGAAAACTATTAAAATTCAAAGTAAATAGGATCAACTTCGGAATCAGAGTCGTCTTGAGGCTTAATAATTACCGGTTGTGTCTCTACGGTCGCATCAATTATGTTATAAGATCCCATATTTTTTGTTCTTCTTCTATTACATGTCTTACTGCATCTTTCTACTACTACTTACTACTAGTCGTGAATGATAAGGTGCATTATCTAATACTATAGTTGAATTTGGTGGTATGTGTTCAATCATCTGCTCAAAATACTCTTCGAAAACATCAGCTGTCATCTCCTCATGATAGTCTTTTGTGCTTTTGGACTGAAATTCCAACAAACCATGCTTAACAAATCCTTTTTCACTGCCAATGTGAGAAATTTACCAGAAGGTGGGGAGATACCAGTAGACCAACCTTCCATAAAGGCTTGCCTGGAGCTTGATATATTTTTATCCAAATTTGACCAAATGTTTTTTAGACTATGACCTGAGTTTACCCACGTTTCATACTGGTAGAAGATTGGCCTTCCTTCATCCCGGAATTTTCGTATGGATCTTAGATAATTTCTTCTCCAACATATTATCTCCTCCCAGTCAATCAAAAGTGATTTTCGGTCAGATTTCTCCCACCGGAAATTTAATTCTTTAAAAACTTGCCACAATTTAGTTCGTCCGATATGAGGCAAATCCGGGTCGTCTCTAAATTCTTGTAAAATTTTGTTTAGGTTTGGTATTTCTTTTTTGAAAAAAAATCCATGAATTTTCCTTCGAATACCATTTTTTGGCAAATTCATCAATTTCAATAGGCTTTTTTCCTCTCTTTAAGTGTTCGTTTGTGTTTGGGTTAGCTATACCGTGTTTTTTTCTTTCTGATAGAAACCTATATATAGCTGACTCCCCTACGCCAGTCATGTTGGCACAACTTTCGACTATGTTGCGAACAGTGTTTGTGGGATTCTGAGAAACCAGAGCATCGTGAACATTTAGGACAATAGTCTTCTCTCTTGGGGAATAGACAGACTTACTGACTGTACGCAACAGTACCGGTGTAAAACTTGATGATGTTGATCATGAAGCCATCACAAACAATCCAACAAAACGAGCACGAGCGAAAGGTACGTATATGTTCGTAGGTATATGGAATGAAAAATCACTCACGCACTGCATATAATTCGCAAAAGAAATATTCGAGACGCTAATTACTGCCGTAGACGCGGAAACACCGACGATCCGTAAATTACATGCGATCAAAAACGTACTAAACAAAAAAATTGTTTTCGTTCGGAATAACTTCACCCTTTCAAGTTAAGTTTCGAATATAAACTGAACAGACGAGGCACGTGGCCAAAGCCGGCATCTTTATACCCATTATATTATTAAAAATCTGAGGAATTCCATCCTACTTATCTTGCAACGAATAGTACATTCGAATATGAATTCCAAGTTTTCTAGTAAAGTGATTAAACGCGAAGATTAGTATTGAAATATCCAAAGAGATAAGGTATTTTTATTTACAAAATTTTTAATGGTTAAATTCTTATTTTTATTAATATAATATAATAACCAACATTAGCCGTGAAAGTTTTAATTGTTTTTTGCTAAATATATAGTATTAAAACATTATTAATATTATATATAACAGTATTAAAACATTATATTATTATTTAATGAATAAATACCTCAGGAACGCCTATGATGATACAAATTTTACGACCGTTTTATAACTTTGAGGCACATTTCGTGCTCTCAATAATTTGTGAACGGAGAATAAGCCACTGTTGAACTTGATATTAGTATTGTACACAATATTGTTTGTGCCAATGGTCTTTGCAGCCGAGACACATTAATTTAAATAAAAAATAAAGTTTTATTTGCCCATACAATTACTTGTACTGATCACGTGAACTGATCTATACTATATAGCAACTTTTATTAGTTGTATATGAAGTGTTTTAAAAAATGTGATTTTAACTCGGGAGTAAAATATTCTTATTTTTGACATTGAAAATTAATATAAACGAAATATATGTTTAGAATTAAAAATAAGTTTAAAATGTTCAACATTCTGTATTTATAATAAAAAAAACTATTTTTCAACATTTTCTCTGCAATAAAGTTAAAAAGTTAAGTTGGTGCAATGATTAAATTCAATATTAATTATAAATTTACTTAAACAATTCTAAATAAATTTAAATTTTAAAATCTACTGAGAATGTTAAAAAATGTTAAATTCTAATTGATCTAATCCATAAAATTTTCCGTATTATATTTTTATCATAAATATAAAGAACATAAGCTCTATTATTTCTAAAAAAATATACTTTATAAAAAAATTATAATAATTTACAGTCGTTGTATAGTGCCATAATTCGTTTCCTAAAAGACTGCCACCTTTACTACTCAGTGTAATTATTATATTAAGACTTATATAGCTAATGTATTCTATAATATATAAACAGATTGTATCTGTATGCATACCGCAATAAACTTTTATTAGTGTAAATGTTCAATAGTAGCCGAGACACTTTAGTCATTAAAATAAAATAATTATTTAAAGAAAAATAATAAACATCTAACGTTTGTTACGTTAAAAGGTTAGCATAGCCCAGTAGGTTTTACGAAAACTCCACTTTGTTCTTTGCTTACTTTGTTATTGAAGTCGTCCATTATTAGCATAACTTTTCTAGAAATCGTTTTGGCGAGATAAGTAAATTCACTTTAGAATTTCTTAATAGTTTTTTTGAGGGCGTTGGCAATAGCATCCTATTCTTAAATGATGTTGTTTCTTATCGAATTTGTGTGCTACAATACGTTTCTATACTTAATTAAACCAAAATTTACTTTAGACTTTTGATAAATTAACCCAAATGAAGCACGTTATTTATTAATATTGAACAAATTTAATATAAACAATAAAATTCGTCTGCAACTTGGATACAACTAAAAATCCATTTAAGTTGTATCCTTTTTAACATATTGAAATCATTTCAATATATATATATATATATATATATATATATATATATATATATATATATATATAACACGTCACAACTGAACACGTGCATGGGTTGGTAAAAAAAATACAATCAGCCTTCCAGGAAAATAGCTTTGGCAATGACATTTTTCTGGATGTTAGTCAAGCATCTGACAAGGTCTTGCATCCAGGATTGCTATTCTGGATTACTAACTGAAGAGAGCAATAGCTAAGCCGCTATACATGATAATAAAATCATACCTCCAAGAAAGATTAGATTACGCAAGATACGAATAAATATCCACAACATAAATGGGGTCCCGCAAGGCAGTGTCTTGAGACGAATTCTCTACACAATATTTACAGCCGATTTTAAAACTTTACATTAAATTGAAGTTTGAGCTAAAAAATGAAAGATAAAGATCAACTTTATTAAAATCAAAATCAGTTAACGTAGTATATACTAAGTGTCACAGAAAATTCAAATATCCTAATGCATGACAAGAACATTCATCTCCATATATATATATATATATATATATATATATATATATATATATATATATATATATATATATATATTGCGCAAGGCATGTATTTAGTACATAAAATCATTTTTCTTATAGTAGGTGTAAATAAGATGTCAAATCAACTTGGCTCGATCAGTTTCGGTCGTATTAGTCGCCCTAAAAAATTTTTTTACGAATCAAGGGCACATAAAATTATGTCCATGCTGGAAGAATCAAACCTTATGGAGTCGGCTTTCAGTGCAGATGTTTTCCTAGCACCTCCTGACCCCACTGAATTGACTGATAGTGAAGATCAATACTGTGAAAGAACATTCAATAACCTAAACAAAAATATGTTGGATGCGGAATCAGAAACTGTAATTCATCAGGAAGAAGAAAGAAGAATCGACGAAGAAAATATAAATATGTATGAAAAAGAAGCAGATCTTCAAAATGTGACGCAAGTTCAGGAAGAAGAAGACACGGAAGAGATTAAGATGGAAACAGAAATAGAGACAAAAAATGAAGAAATTCAAGATATATCAAGATCACTTGATAAATCAAGTGGCATCTACTGAGATTCGTGCAAAAAGTGTAACTTTCTTATCACGGCAATGGATTCAGGGAGATTTACGATATAAAAATTCCCTTTATTTGGATGTTGAACATTAAAAAACTTAATGGAATACATACACTCCTTCATTTTATTGACGATCACTTACTCCTTTACAGATCTTTAATTTTTTTTTTAATGAAGAGCTTTTAACAAATATTGTAAAGGAAACAGTTTATTGTTCTCTTCAAAAAGGTACTACTTTAAAATTTAGAGTAGTCCAGTTAAAAGCCTTTATAGTGATTTTACTAGTAAGTGGGTACAGCACGAATCCAAAAAGACAGACGCATGTACTAGGAAGAATATGATGACGTTAAAAATATACTAATTTTAAGTAACATGCATCGTAACCGATTTGAAACCATTATAAGATTCCTGCATTTTAATTTTAACCTAAACATAGATCGTTCAGACAAAACCTACAAAATTTCTCCGCACCTTGTAAGTCTTCGCAAATCAATTACAGAATAAACTGTATGAGAAACCGAATCTAGCGTGAAAGAGGCCATCATACCATACTATGGGCATTATAGTATAAAACAAGATATAAAAGGCAAGCCCATATGCCTCGGGCTTAAATCGTGGTGTTGGAATCAGAAATCGGGTTACCTCATAGATTTCAATATTTGTCAATGAGTCAAGGGAATCCAATTAATACAAAAAAGAATTTGGTCTTGGAGGTGGAATAATACTGCCGTTTGCTCAACTTGTGTCTAAAATTCAATGCGATAGGGTCATGCCTCATTGCTTATATGCTGATAATTATTTCACCTCTATGAAACTAATTGATTTTTTTAACATCGTAGATGGTAGGTTACGTTGAAACCATACGATCAGAACAAAAGAGTGTCCATTCAGTGCAACGTTTACAAAACCCATACGTGGAATTTACAAAAATTGGTATGACGAGAGAAATAAAGTGCTTTTATGTAGGTGGAATGACAACAGCGTAG
Source organism: Diabrotica undecimpunctata (assembly GCF_040954645.1). Taxonomy (NCBI): domain Eukaryota; kingdom Metazoa; phylum Arthropoda; class Insecta; order Coleoptera; family Chrysomelidae; genus Diabrotica; species Diabrotica undecimpunctata. The sequence continues at coordinate 41,496,628 of NC_092807.1, read as the reverse complement.
TTACTTTGGTATCGAATTACCACAAACTATCACAGTTGATCAAGCGAACAGATACTCCTTGGCTCAAAGTAAAGGATTCAAAGTAATACAACCATATTTTATTCGGGCTTATAACGAAAATATGGAAGGAACTGATCTGATGGATCAAAATGTTGACTATTACACATGAACAAATATAAGATCCAAGAAATGTTATTGGCCTTTATTTATTTGGTGTCTTTATGTCTCCGAGTATCTTGGTTAATTTACCGTAGGATGAAACACATCCCTAAACAACCCAAAATGAATTTGCTGCAGTTTCGTCGAAATATAGCTAAAGCCCTTTTGACGATGTGCGGAACTCCTCCAAGAAGACCTGGTCGACAACATCGTCCACTTTATTTATACCCAACAAAAATAAACCCGATACGTCCTTTGTCACTCAACAACCAATAAAAAATGTATGAAGTATAAATTTTTCTTAACATCCTTACAGTCCAGTGTTGCATTTTCGCAACCGCCAATTATCAAAAAAATTGAAGTTTTTCATTTTTTATACATATTTTATATTTTTGTTAATTTTGTGACTTTTAGAGCATGCATTTTTCATAAATTAAAAAAAATACACATAAATAGTTCTAGGCATAAATGGGTTAGTATTTTCTCTAATTATTGATTTAACTGCTAATAACACTGATTAAATATAACTTACATCCCTCTTTTCGAAAAATCATTGAAACCATTAAGACGAAGCTCTACCTTTGAAGGAATATAGTTACGTTTTAATTGGTCTATTAGGCAATCGGTTAGGAATGACAGTATATTTGGAATATAAACTAACTAGAAGGGTGCGTAAAACGGTAACAGCAATCATCACCCCGTCTCCCACAAGTCAAAATATTCACCCCGACATGCCAATGTACGAAATCGGAGAGTAAAGAGGGTTCTTATGAGAGTCAAATACCATTTAGGGAGTGTTAACATGTTAATTTCGATCAAATAACTTAATAAAGCAGTTCTTGTTAGATGCATAGATATGTAATTGTTATTTGTGTATGTATTACTCTCTCAATCAAACGAAATATTCCTTTTGTTGTTAATATCTCTACAACAAATAAATTATTTCATAAAATTAATAATTAGTTTTACTTTATTCGATACCTCTTGTGCAGCAATATATAATTGGATCTGTAGTTCGCCTTAAAACTAATTTTAATATAGTGAGCTTTAAATACCATATAACTATTAAATGACTAACGTAGTTTATACTAATTTTTTTTTCTTTTTTGTTTCAGGTAAGAATATGTGTATCTAAAAATTAGTAGGTAAGAATTATAATTTTCTTTTAAACTGTTGAATACTTTTATTTTCAAGTAATCTAGGGCAATTTTAATTTCTACGCGGGGCATCTGCCATCAGCTTATACATATATCAACCTTATTAGGTATCATTAGAGCGTCATATGCAGAGTCCCTACATTGAAATTAAATCTAAAACCATATTTCTGTTTTATTTCTTTAATCGGTTTCGAGTACTAGAAACTAAATTCACTAAGAGTTTTGCCGTGATAAACAACATGTGGAATGCAAATTGTAGATTCCATTGTCGACTAAATTATCAATCTGTCTGCTTTTCAAGTTGTAGAAAGCGCAGTGGTAAAAATTTGAATTTAGTTTTGCCAAGTAGGAAATCTTAGGATTTCTAGTGTTGTTAAAATAAATTTCATTTTTTAATATCCGTTTCTAATAGCCATATCTCTTTTTTCTTTTTCTTTCTTTTTTTCTTTTTAAAGTGCCGTCTCCCTACGAAGGTTGACAATCATAATGGCTATTTTTATTTTTTAACTTGCTGCTCTAAACAAATCAATCGATCTGCATTGATACCAATCACGTAAATTCTTCAATTAGGAATTCTCCTTTCGGCTAACAGATCTTCTTCTTTGAATCTTTTCCTGTACTATGTACCCTCTTTAATGACAGAGTAGAGGTTACCCAGGGAACGGTACTAGGCTCGGGCTTCTTGGTCGGGGTTCTTATTGCAGCTCAAATACAAAGAATTAGTTAGTGGTTAGTGGAACATTGATATTAAATCCAACCTTCTCGACATTTGTTTAAAAAATTCATTAACGTATGGTAAGAAGATATAGTGTTTTTTTTTATTTAGTGACATTACTATTATTATTGCTATGTATGGTTTGGTTTTGGATTGGTATTAGATTGATTTCTGTTTTACAATAAAAAAACAAACTCAAACACGTAAGTTACGCGTAAATCAAATATAAGCAAATATTTTGTAGTTTACAGATCGAATAATCATTCACATGCCAATGTTTCTGACAATAGCAAAATATTTTTAATTATAGTATGCAGTAGCATATATGCGGTAGCTAAAGCAAATATTAAATTTTCAATTTACAAAAACCACCCGACTGCAAGAGTAAACCTGATATTAAAATTAATAATAATTAATTATATAAATGTACTAAATTAATTACAATGCCGTTTTATTTTATTTTAATATGTAAATTAATATTTAAATTAAAATGATGACTCGCTAATATGTATTAAAGAAGCATTTGATTATCTAGGAATAACTATGACAGTTTTTTCGGTTTTCAATTACGTTGCAAAACTAAAAATACTTTTGAAAAGATAATAACCGCAGATACCCTACCATAGTAATACATAAATAGTTTAATAAAAGCAATAAAGTTTTTTTCTTTTATTCAGTACTTCAGTACTTCGGCACCAACAACAAATCTAGTATTCTAATGTCAAAAGAATCATCCAAAAGTTTACCTTCAAAATCAAAGTTTAAACCAACTAAAACATATACGTTGTAGATAAGTAATTCCAAACGGAACAAATTATCATCTTTATTGTTGGGTTGTCTCAGTGTACCACTTCTCTTCTGATACCTCCAGTGCCTTGCCCAATATCTTCCCAGCTTTTTAATTTTTACTTACTGCATTTAGCTTTTCGTTTTTTTACTCGTTATGTCATTTTGTATAGATATAATTAAAGATATAACAAAAAGATATACCTTTTTTACCTTTCTTAAAAATGCAACATTTCAAATCAACATAATTTTGGCAAAACTTGACGCTCATCTTTAAGCTCATATGCTGTCTTTCCCCTTGTGGTGATCAAGAGTTCCCTGTATCTTCTCATTTTGTGCAACACCATTTTGTTTGTAATATGATTGGTCTATAATATTTTTAAAATTCTTTTAGAAAGTTACATCTCAAAAGCTTTCAGCTTTTTTATCAAGTCAACATTAACAGTCCAAGCTTCGGCACGATAAGGAGGAATACTCAGAAATTTTCTCATCTTTAAATCAAGCAATCAATCAATTAGTTTATAACGTTGTACGCCGTCTTCTGATTTCCAGTCTCCATTTATGTCGGTCATTCCAAAGGTTTTCTTTAACTCTCTTCTCACTTAAGTCTCGGTCTACCCTGATTTCCCTTTCCATGCGGTGTCCAGTTTAATACTTTCTTTGGTATTCTGTGTTCATCCATTTTTTGAACGTGTCCATACAATCTTAGTTGATTTATTCTGATGTCCTCTGTTATATTGTGCTTAACACCCATAATATCTCGTATTCTTTCGTTTCTAACTCTGTATAATGTTGATTTTTCAGCCGCTCTTCTCCAGAAGTCCATTTCTGCTGCTTCTAATGCTATTAAATTTTTTCCTTTTAATGGCCATACCTCACTTCCATATGTAACAATGCTTTTTCTAATTCCCATGTATCTGCATTTTCTTTTCTACGTCTTCATCGCTTGCTCGGACTAGATCTTAAACAAAGCAAGAGACACGCAGTATCCTTGTTTAAGTCCTTTGCTGATAGTGAAACCCTTGGATACCTTCTGACCTTTCTTTATTTTACTTGTGTTGTTCTTGTAGAGGTCTTGAACAGCCTTGATTAAGGTTACAAGAATATTTGTTTTCTCGAGAGCTTCCCAGAGTTTTTGATGTGGCACACTATCATAAGCTTTTTTAAGGTCCACGTAGAGTAGATGTATTGGTTGATTTTGTGCTACTTTTTTTCGATTAGCTGGGTAACAGTACTCCTCTTTAAATAGTAGTCTTAATTCATCCATTCTTGATCGAATTACTGATTTCGGATTTAAATTTTTAGTAATGCAGACTCTAAAGTACTTCATTTTGTCCACTTCTTCAATATCTTAATTTTTTATCTGGATCCTTGTTATGACTTTACCCCTCTTTCTGATAATCGTGATTTTTGTTTTCTTTATGTTTGTTGTTAAAACAAACTGTTCCCTAGTATCACAAACTCTGTTTAGTAGCATCTGAAGGTCTTTTTAACTTTCAGCGATAATGACTGTGTTGTCGGCATAACGAATGTTATTTGTATTTTCTAAGGAAATCTTAGATTAGTTAAAAATCTAATAGAACCATTGTTCACTTCAGGAGTTAACCACATGTCATGTAGTTGTACTTGACGGTAATCGGTCAGTTCAGAATCAAAATGAGTCAGAAATTATAGTTGATAAATAAAACAACCCGACAGTCGATTCGTAAAAAGTTCATTGAATGATAAGCCTCAGAATATTATCAAAAACATATCCTTACATCATTACTAACAGTTTGACAAGAAGTAACATAACCTAAAAATCAAATTTTTTTCTTTTCAAATCTTTAATATTATATTAGTTCAGAAGCTTATTCACTCCACTTATTCAAGGTTTGACAACAAATAAAAATAAAGATCTGATACAAATTAACAAATACGTAGTTAAATTGACAAATTCGATAAATTCTTAAAAGTATTTGACGATGCTCTCGTGAACAAATCGGTCAATTGATTGCTTGAATTGACATAGCTTATACATATATGCTTGTTTTCAGACTCATCTCGAACAAGGTGAATCCTAATATCAATATGTTTTGTTCTGCTATGAAGTTTTTGTGCCTGTGTTAGCTTAATGACAGATTGATTATAATCAAAGATATTGACAGGTGACACATTAATTCCAATCTCTTTAAAAAAAAATTGGGGCATAAAGCTTCTATAATACCAAAAGACAAGGACACATATTCAGTCTCTATCGTTGATTGTGCCACTATGTTTTGTTTTTGGCCCTTCCAGGTAATAGGGCCATTGCCTAGTATAAATATATATCCAGTAGTAGATTTTCTTGTATCTAGACAGCCAGCATAGTCTGCATCAGTGTAGCCTATTACCTTGATATGTTTAGTTTTTCTATACATAGCTTTGCAATAAGCAGTATAGTTCAGATATCTAAAAATTCGTCTTACTGCTTTCCCATGTTCATCACTCTAAGCATTACATAATCTGCTTACCTGATTAACTTCAAATGTAGTATCTGGTTGACTGGTGGTTGCTACAAATGTTAGTGAACCGACAGCCTCACGATGTGGCAAAGATTTATAATAATTTAAAATATTTCCTTCAGACAACCAACGCGCAACGGTATGCTAGGCTCAGCAGTAATCTTTAATGGGTGATTAATCATATTAAATTTAGTAAGAAGTTTTTATATACAATTATGTTGATGAATAGCAATTGTACTCGCACTAAAATCTTGTTTAATGTCAAGTCCAACAAAATGTAATTTAATATTTAAATTCACAGTAATCTTAAACATTTGCTTTAAAATTTCTTCTTCTTCTTATGGCGCCGTCTCCTTTCGAAGGTTGGCGATCCAAATGGCAATTGTAGTTTTGGAAACTGCTGCGCAAAAGATTTCTGCGGATGAGCGGTCGAACCATCTCCTTAGGTTCTGTAGCCACGAGCTCTGGCGTCTTTCTACTGATCTTTTGCCCTGTACTTTTCCTTCCAGTATAACTTGAAGTAATTCATATCTTTCGCCTCTCAACGCATGACCCAAGTATTGCATTTTCCTCTCTTCGATTGTTCTTAGTAATTCTTTTTGTTTACACATGCGACGAAGTACCTCAACATTAGTAACTCTTTGTACCCATGAAATTTTCAACATTCGTCTGTATATGTACATCTCAAAGGCATCTATTCCTTTTTCTATTTCAGAGTTTATTGTCCAACTTTCACAGCCATATAGTAAGACAGAAAAAACGTAACATCTGATCATTCAGATTCTAAGCTGTAGATTAAGGTCTGATCTTGTAAAAAATGTTTTCATGCTCATGAATGTTTTCCTTGCTTGTTCGATTCTTGATAGGATTTCTTTTTTTTTTTTTGGATTACACTGACTATTGATATTTGCTTCCAAATATTTTATGGAATTTACCTGTTCTATTATTTGACCCTTGGCACACACCTGTACGTTTATTGGTGTCTTTAAAAATACTAAAGTTTTAGTTTTGGAAACGTTTAAATGTAAATCGAATATTTCGCTGTGGTAAACTACCGCATTTATTATATTTTGTAGTTCTTGTGCGTTGCTTGCTATTAAGACGGTATCATCAGCATATCTGATGTTGTCTATGCTGATTCCGTTAATCTAAATTCCGCCTTGGACCTCGTCTAATTCTTCTCTGAATATAGACTACGAATACAAATTAAACAGTAGCGGTGATAAGACGCATCCCTGTCTCACTCCTCGTCGGATTTGTATGTCTTCGGATGTTGTGTGCTCTATTTCAATTGTTGCCGTTTGGTACCAGTATAGTTCTGAGATAATTCGCAAGTATTGTTCGTCAACTCCAGTTGTTCTCAGTATTTTGATCATATTTTGATGGTTAACGCAGTCAAATGCTTTTCGATAGTCAATAAAACAGGCATATTCATCTACATTCATGTCTCTGCATCGTTGCGTTTAAATAATAAATAAAATACTTTCAGATTTTGACATGACAAGTCCATCATCAACATAACTTGCTAAATAAGTTTTTTTTTGCAAAATTACCAACAAAAACATATTGATCACTTTTTAATTGGTTTAAGACAAATTTATTAAGAAAAGATACAAAAACTTTTGGTTCCATTATCTTGGTGATTGCTTAAGTCCATATAAGCTTTTATTCAATTTACACACTAAGTTCTGTGGCTTCTTACTTTCAAAACCAGTTGGCTGCTTCATATACACATAATCTGGCAAATCAACATAGAGAAATGCAGTATGTACATCAAAATTAGCAAGTGTAAAGTCCTTTTCCACCGCTGACGATAACAAAATTTGCACCATACCGTCATACCGACAACCGGCGCGATAGTGTCTTTATAGTCTATTCCACGTTCTTGCATAAAACTGCGAGCAACCAGACTTACTTTATAGCGAACAGGATTACCGTCTGAGTCAGTCTTAACGCGATAAACCCACTTATTGGCTATCGATTTTGCACCATTGGGCAATTTTACAAAGTCCCATGTGTTATTAAACTTAAGGGCATCTAGTTCTTCCTACATTGCTTATTGCCACTTACTAGAATTCTCACAATTTATTTAACCTTCATAATTTATAGATTCAAATACTTTACAGTAGTTTTCTACACCATAATAGTCAGACCTAGACAGTGTATTGCTGTTGCATAACTGTCTGTCATTAATACTATCATCTTTAGCATTAAAGAACAGATTACAATCAAATCCTCGTAATCATGACTTATTGCTTTAGATTACTAAGTTTTGACATTTCTAAACTCTCTTCTTTGTCACATTCTTGAATATTATACATAGCACATAGTCTCTTTCTTTACTTTCATCTAAGATTTTAAATTTTAACCTAAAAATGTCGTTCTTTTTTTCAATTGTTTTATCTTTATTAAAATTTACATTGTAGCTCACTTTAATTATTCTCTTCTTACAATCTCAAAGTCTATAATTTAAAAAATATCCATCATATCCAACAAACAATAATTTTCTTGATTTTGAACCAAACTTTTTTATGTAACTGTGACGGTATCAACATGTAAGCTGTACTGCCAAAAACTCTAGTGTGCTTTAGATCTGGTTTTCGTCCAAATCACTTTTTATATGGAGTCATGTTTTGTACTTTACTTGAAGCTGTTCTATTGAGAACATACAAAGCAGTGTTTACAGCTTTAATCCACAATTCTTTTGGCACATTTTTGTTGATAAACATGGCATGGTCCTCGCACTTTTAACAATTGTTCTTTACTGCTTCTAACTGCTGCAGTTTTGTTGAGGTGTATATAAAGATCGACATTCATGTAATATGATGAGATATAAGGTTAAATGATAGAATAAATGAACTTTAATCAAATGAAAGAAAATAAATTGTGCTCGATATCTGCTTTCATTTGATTAAAATTTATATAATACACCATTTTTCCTGATAAAATCCTGTATATCACTATTTATTTATTCTCCTTTACCTTAGTCAGTTCTTAAAAACTTAGTCTCATTACCAGCTTGATTTTTAATCAGCATTTTAAAATCTTTAAACTTGTTGAGAACATCTGGTCCACATATATGGAAAATATTTACTGGTACGCATACATCTGTGTAAATCATTTCATCTGGTTTGTCTGATTTGCTTCTTGTAAGACTTTTATGGGATTTTCTTGACCGCTTCTCATACCGCTGTGTTTCAGAGAAAAAATCCTTCTTTGACTGCAACTCGCTTATTTTTTACTAAATTAGTTGCTTTATAAATTGTACTGAAGTTAAATGCCCCACACCATCATGCAATAACTTTATTGATGTTTTGCAAGCTAATACAGCTAAACAGTCCATGAGGGGAAAGCCAGTAAGATTTGTGTACAAGGACTGGATGTTTTGTAGTTTAACTGGTTATTGCTACAATTGTGATACATATTGAGGATAATCAGTGGATTAATCAAAACGAATTATTTTACTAGTTACAATTTAATGTAAACTTTAAAAGAGATTGGCTTTAGAGCAACAGCATCAGCAAAATAAAAGCGTATAAACGAAAGTCCTTTGCCACCTTTCACTGTAATGAAAAAGAATAATCGTGGATATTTCGAACATCGCTTTGACAAAAGAATTCTACTTCTGTTTATTATATAGAAGGACAACAATGTGGTCACAATGGCTTCAAATTATGATAGTATTAAACCACTTTCAGAAGTGAACCGTTGGTGTGCTTCTGCCATAGGAAAAATTAATGTTCGCCCACTAAAACTTTTCTCAGCATGCAATGCGTCAATGGGCGGTGTTGATCTCTTTGACCAATCGGTTAATAACTGCCGAATCAGTATACAAGGTAAGAAATGGTGGTGGCCCATTTTTACCCACATGCTCAACTCGGCTCTTGTTCACTCGTAGAGATTATAAATATTAGCTGGAAATAAATAAATTGATCTTTTAGCTTTTCAACGAGATATGGTACGTAATTATTTAAGAATTTTTGTGAAATCTACTTATTCTAGAAAACGACTAGCACGATCTGTACAAATGAGTCTAAAAATGCCATCAAAGAGTATGTGGGACTTATAAAAATAATTAAAAATAATTAATTAAATGAATTGTGTGTGTGTGTGTGTGTGTGTGTGTGTGTGTGTGTGTGTGTGTGTGTGTGTGTGTGTGTGTGTGTGTGTGTGTGTGTGTGTGTGTGTGTGTGTGTGTGTGTGTGTGTGTGTGTGTGTGTGTGTGTGTGTGTGTGTGTGTGTGTGTGTGTGTGTGTGTGTGTGTGTGTGTGTGTGTGTGTGTGTGTGTGTGTGTGTGTGTGTGTGTGTGTGTGTGTGTGTGTGTGTGTGTGTGTGTGTGTGTGTGTGTGTGTGTGTGTGTGTGTGTGTGTGTGTGTGTGTGTGTGTGTGTGTGTGTGTGTGTGTGTGTGTGTGTGTGTGTGTGTGTGTGTGTGTGTGTGTGTGTGTGTGTGTGTGTGTGTGTGTGTGTGTGTGTGTGTGTGTGTGTGTGTGTGTGTGTGTGTGTGTGTGTGTGTGTGTGTGTGTGTGTGTGTGTGTGTGTGTGTGTGTGTGTGTGTGTGTGTGTGTGTGTGTGTGTGTGTGTGTGTGTGTGTGTGTGTGTGTGTGTGTGTGTGTGTGTGTGTGTGTGTGTGTGTGTGTGTGTGTGTGTGTGTGTGTGTGTGTGTGTGTGTGTGTGTGTGTGTGTGTGTGTGTGTGTGTGTGTGTGTGTGTGTGTGTGTGTGTGTGTGTGTGTGTGTGTGTGTGTGTGTGTGTGTGTGTGTGTGTGTGTGTGTGTGTGTGTGTGTGTGTGTGTGTGTGTGTGTGTGTGTGTGTGTGTGTGTGTGTGTGTGTGTGTGTGTGTGTGTGTGTGTGTGTGTGTGTGTGTGTGTGTGTGTGTGTGTGTGTGTGTGTGTGTGTGTGTGTGTGTGTGTGTGTGTGTGTGTGTGTGTGTGTGTGTGTGTGTGTGTGTGTGTGTGTGTGTGTGTGTGTGTGTGTGTGTGTGTGTGTGTGTGTGTGTGTGTGTGTGTGTGTGTGTGTGTGTGTGTGTGTGTGTGTGTGTGTGTGTGTGTGTGTGTGTGTGTGTGTGTGTGTGTGTGTGTGTGTGTGTGTGTGTGTGTGTGTGTGTGTGTGTGTGTGTGTGTGTGTGTGTGTGTGTGTGTGTGTGTGTGTGTGTGTGTGTGTGTGTGTGTGTGTGTGTGTGTGTGTGTGTGTGTGTGTGTGTGTGTGTGTGTGTGTGTGTGTGTGTGTGTGTGTGTGTGTGTGTGTGTGTGTGTGTGTGTGTGTGTGTGTGTGTGTGTGTGTGTGTGTGTGTGTGTGTGTGTGTGTGTGTGTGTGTGTGTGTGTGTGTGTGTGTGTGTGTGTGTGTGTGTGTGTGTGTGTGTGTGTGTGTGTGTGTGTGTGTGTGTGTGTGTGTGTGTGTGTGTGTGTGTGTGTGTGTGTGTGTGTGTGTGTGTGTGTGTGTGTGTGTGTGTGTGTGTGTGTGTGTGTGTGTGTGTGTGTGTGTGTGTGTGTGTGTGTGTGAGAGAGAGATGGCATTAGACAAAAAATCTTTTTGCCACAGAAAATGGAACGGAATTGTTTTGTACAATTTCAGAATCGTTAGAATATAATACAGGATATGCCCAAGTCTTCTTCTTCCTATGCCGTCCCCATTAACGGAGGTTGGCGACCACATTTTTAAAAGCTTCTCTGTCTTTTGCAACGTGGAATAATTCGTCTACAGTCATGTTTGTCCAGTCTCGAATATTTCGCAAGTATATACCTATATTTCTTATAAGAAACTAAAACATCTTCATTTTTACACAATATTTTATATTTTTGACTCCCGATTAGCCTATTAAACTTGTATAAGTACACCTACTTTTTGCTAAAAATCAATTTTTTTATGTTAAACAAGTAAATTTTTGCTATTTAACTCAGGTTCAACAAGGACATTAAAAAAATGTTATCGAAAAAATAGCCGTGGGATCAAATAGGTAGAGGAAGAGCTTCTGATTAATGTGTCCTGCCTATTCTTACATATATGGCACAGACACACTTAATAATATTTTCCACCTAAGAAGACCGCTTTACAATTAAATGCTGGTAACTTTATTACTAGCGGACCAGGTAAGCGGCGATATATTTTACACTACCTTTATGAATAACATTTCACTGCTCTGTTGTTTCAATGGTACGAGTACGGAATATTTATTTATTCGAGTAATATATATTTATTTAAACAGTAAATTTATTACATGTTAATTTTTTTTTAATTTCTTCTGACGTATCGTATAATGTAAGTTTACCTAATAATCAAAGTTATGCCTTTACAAGAACATATTATTTGAAAAATACGAAGTAAATACCATGTGTCATATTAATTGTAATCTCCTTTATACACACTTTAAAAATTTGTTTAGTAATGTATTTCTTAAATTCACTCAATCATTAAAAAATGATTCATGCTGTTTAAAAATATCTTTCTGTTAACGACACTGTCATCGACAAGTAGAACAAATTCAAACGACATCATATTTCTCTTCTGTTTATCGTTAAAAATTAACTGATGGTCGTGGGTTGTATTGGTGTTATTTAATAATAATTGATAATTAATAAAATACATAATCAACAAAAATCTTATTTAAAACATGCGAACGGTTTTTGCAATCACAATCAACGTTTATGCTGGTTTAGCATTGGCTGTTAAATAATTTGTGTTCAATTGTTTCGTCTGTTGTACAACCCTCGTCCTTTTTAGGGTGTAGTAGTTGTATATAAGTACCTGTTTTTTATAGTAGTGTAGTGAAGCGGTACTTTAAAGTAAAATGAGTCATTTGGAAGGCAATAAAATACAGTCGAAACGTAGAGTGTTATTTCCAGAAGAACGGCGTTTAGTTCTAAAAGTCGAAAGTTATTTCAATTCGGAAAAAAATACTATGGGTCCATTGACATCTGTTATGGCAGTTCAAAAATGCACATGCGATGCTTGCGGTATCTCAGAGAGGACATTCCGAAGAATTAATAACATGAGTGAGGATGAAATAAATAAAGTAATCATGAGAAATCGTCGACATTCAAAAACTTTAGATTTGCACCAGTCAATTAAACTTGCAATTAAAAATAATATTAAAGCCACAATACATGTAACAGTTAGTGTTGTGTTACAAAAAATAAAAGACAAGGAACTGTGTGATATTAGTTTAACAAGTTTGTGGAGAGTGCTGAAACATTTAGGTTTTCGATATTAAAAGACAAATAATAGACAAGTATTGTGTGAACTCTCTAATGTTCTTTCAACACGGTGGCATTTTTTAATGAAAATACATGAACAATAAAATGTCTGATAGTCCGGGGCAAGTTGTATTTTTAGATGAAACTTGGATTTTCGTTACATTATACTTCATGCTGGAAATGATGAGGGTTTTATTCCTGACGCTAGTTTAATTTTTTCGTCCACAAAGAATACAGGTGATTACCATGGAAATATGGATGCAAATATTTTTGAAGAATGGTTTGAAGAAAATTGGAGCGACCATTCCATGATGGTGTTGTATATTGCATCCTACCACTCAAGAGTATAAGAGAGATTTCCTTCAAGTAGCTGGACAAAAAAAGAAAGTTGTGATTGACAGAAAAGAAAATTTCTCACAGTGACATATTTTTAAAAGTCGATTTATTTCAAAGGTGTGGAGAGCACAAAATTTCAAAGGAATTTTTACTAACCAAATGGCTTTTAAATATAGCCATGAAGTTCTTCGACCTCCGCCCTACCATTGCCACTATAATGCAATTGAGTTAGTTCAGGGTATAGCCAAACATTTTTATTATAAACATGCATCCAAAACAACAGATGATGCTAGCGTTCTTTATGGCTAGTTTATGGAAAGAATCGCTAGAACAAATAAAGGCAAAACAATGACAAAATTGTATTAGACATACGGAAGACAAAATCGTTCAGTCTTTTCAAACCGAGCGAGTCATAGATGAGGTCCGGCCTCTAATTATTCGGATAGACAATTCAGATAGTGACGACTCTGATAGTGAAATATCAGACAGTGATTAGCACAAATCGTTTGCTAAAAAGAAGTAACAAAAAAGTGTTTCGGGAATTCAATTCAGACTTTGTGGTGTGTTTTAGTTAAACGATTAAGTACCTTTGGTCTAATGACTTTACTGCATACTCTTAATAGCTTTGGTATTAATTACTGGACTACACTCGTTTAAACATTTTGTTTAGCTGAAAACTCGGAAGTGATTTAGTGCCAATTTGTTTTAAGGTTATATTTAATACAGTGTCTGCAGAAAGTAAAGTCTTGGATGTATTTTATTCAAATTTGGACATACCAGCAACTTGGCAAGTATTTTCCAATTTAACTGCATGCAAAACCATTTGTATTATTTTTACTCTACGCAAAATAGAGACTTATAGAGACATTGATGAACATTTGATGTCGACAAATAATTTCGAGTATTCCAAATATTCCGTCCCACTTCTTTTAATACGCCATATATATACATATTATATTTATTTTATTTGCCTTTGATAGAGTAAAATCCAATATTATTACTGAACACAAATTACAGGAAATTAAATATTTTTACTTTTTAAGCGATCGGAATTAAATATTAACGCCCCACTGTTTGAGGCTCACTGATCATATCTTAATTACATATCGCCCGTAGTAGGGTAAAAGGAGTATATCATAAGGACATCTGAATGAAAATTACAATGTTATTGTTGGGCCATAGAAAGGTCACTGTTGGGCATAACGTTGAGTGCAAGGTTTAGACAGGAAGAAATTGGTGGGAGAGGGGTGGAAAACATTATAGAGCACATAGGTAAATTTAAATAGGAAATGGGCAGGACACAACATCGTTTAAGTAAAAGGTAGTAGCTGGACCAAAAAATCTTGAAGTGGAGACCGAGAGCGGATAGACGAAATTTGGGAACACCATACATGAGATGGACTGACGACATAAAGAGAACATGTACCAACTTGATTGCAACAGCGCAAAGTAGATCTAAATGGAAGTTATGAGTTCGAGGAGGCCTATGTTCAACAGTGGATAACTATGTGGGGCTTGTATGTCTTGTTGGGCTTGGTACCAGCTTCATAGAGTGTAGATATACTCAGTTTACCCGAACCAACGCAGGTAGAGTTGTTTGTTAGCAGCTTAACACTACAAAATATGGAAATTCCCGCTAGACGCACCGAATATTTTAATATCAATTACACGACAGATCTTGGAAGGTATATGGAGGCAAGCAGCGTACAGATTTAAGAAATGTTATCTGTCATTAAGAAGAACAATGAGAGGTCACATCTATGTCCCGTCCTGTATCTCCATTGATAATGCCTTACGTAGTTGCAGATGAAAACAATAGGTTCTGAAGAAATCCTATAAACACCAATAATCGGTGTAATAGTCTAACCAGTCTATAAATCAGTAGTGTAAATTATGTTGTTAAATTTTTCAATGACTGTCATATAGTGTGAAATTTGTACATAATTAAAATGGTGCCCAGAATTTATAACTTAAATTATGAAACTATTTTTGCTTAAACTTTCTGTCAGATAGTAATTTTTCTAAAATAAAATTCCAAACAGGCCTTATTTGAAGAACAATTATTAATCGAACACGAAATCCTCAACAAAGTCTAATCCGTAAACGGAATCCCATTTTTAAACGTAATCGACTTGAACTGAAAACAAAGTAGCTTCTCAAAACAAATCATATTGGATTATGGCCATTTTGGAGTTTCCATTACTCATTCAAATGGAGATAAAGGGGATCACCATCGACCAAATTGATATACTTTTTAAAATGCGCAAAAAGCTTTTACGAGACTCAAAGCCGGCTTGATATAATGATAGTCATTTTTTTATAATTGGTAATATTGACGTTTATCCTTTAAGCAATTCCGACACGCTAACTAAAAATTAATATGCGGTTGGTTTAAATCAAAGTATTGTATTTCTTTTTGTTTTAATTTCTTTAAAATTAACGATAAAAAAATTTTTATATAAATAGATATTTGGAATTTAAAAAAATAGTCACCTTTTAGACTCATGCGTCATGAGACTAAATAAATTAGAGTCTTTCTGTCTTTCTTGGTCTATTTATTATTGTTTCTGAGCTACGGTATATTTTCCAGCTTCGGCTTCCTCCTTCAGTTGGCTTCCATTCTGATATAAATTGCAACTGGTCAAATTTCTCAGATAAGATATCGACCCAAAACTACGAACTAAGCTTTAATAACCTAATGAACCAAGTCAAGTTAACTAAAAAACGTTTATTTACACATCATATGTTTCCGAATGTTATACTTTAAATTTTTACAGTATATTTTATTCTGCATTAAAAATATAATTGTAAGTTAGTCTAGATCAACGGTGCTCAAAGGGTCGATTGCGATCGACCGGTCGATCGCCAAAGTTTTTGAAGTCGATCGCGATTCACGGAGAAAATACGGGAACTGTTCTGACTCACCACACGTGCATGATCAAAATATTTATGATGCTATCTCTTCACCCGAAAGTTGCGATAATGCCGATTCGGCATATAAGCATTCACAGATTTTTAAACTGGGAGTGTGCTGAGTCGGCATTGTATTGCTGTTAGTCAAGTATTAATCATTCATTACTAAGTTATTACTAGTAAAACATTTTGTAATATATTATTTACATTAATATTTGAAACTCGATATGAGTGCCGCGAAAAAGAGTAAAACAAATTTCAATAATGCGTGGGAAGAAGAATTCCTGTTTAGTATGGCGAAAGATAAGTGTGTTTGTCTTGTTTGTCGGTCTTCGGTTGCTCTGCCCAAACGCAGAAATTTAGAACGGCATATAAAGCTTTGAATAAAAACTAAGAAAATGATTTTCCGAAAAACAGTTTGTTTAGAAAACGGAAAGTGCAAGTCTTGAAAAGTAGTTTGAAGACGAAACAATCAATGTTAACTAGGCCTGTTAAACAATCAGTAGCTGCAACAATTGCATCGTCTAAAATTTCTCATATTGGCTTATATAAACCATTTGAAGATGGAGAAGTAGTGAGGGAAGCATTCATTGAGGATGCAAATGTATTATTTGAGGACTTCAAAAATAAAACAGATATAATGTCTGCCATCAAAGAAGTCCAGTTATCCGCCCAACGGTTAATAGACGTATCGAAATCATGGGCAAAGATTTGGAAAGCCGAGTTAAAAGTGATATTATGAAGTGTATGTACTTTTCTTTGCAATTTGACGAGTCAACCGTCGCTGATACCGCCCACTTGTGTATTTTCATTCTAATGGTATTTTCTGACATGTTGGGTAAAGAAGAATTGTTATTAATGCTGCATCTGAAAGAAAAAACTCGCGGAGAAGATATATACAACGTTTTTATAAAGTTTGTAAAACAACACGAGCTATCGATTTACAAACTCGTGTGTATTACAACAGATGGTGCACCATTCATGACTGGCCTTAACAATTGATTTGTTGCATTATGTCGAGCTAACGATAACTTTCCATCATTTTTTTATTTCATTGCATCATTCAACAGCATGTTTTGTGTTCTAAAATTTTATATACGACATCATGAAGATGACAACAAAAATTGTGGATTCAATCAGAGCGCAAAGCTTGCAACGACGTTTTTTAAAGCGCAATTGGAAGCTAGCGACTCTGCGGAACACACTGATTTACTTCTGCACACAGATATGAGCTCTGCAGTTCACAGCATTCTTTGGATCAACATACTTGTGTGAGTCTGCATTTTCCCATATCCCTTCATGCTTGCGTTTGGCCCTCGGTAATTAAGTACTATCATATGAAATACATGTGGATGATATACAGTGCCATGCATCAACATCCAATTAAAGTTAATATGAAAAACATGACTTTAATTACAACTCTCTGTAGTTACAACTTTTTATCAACTAGAAATGTGCAATAAATTTTTTATTTTGTCAAGAAAGTCACTAGAAAAGTTACCAAATACATCTTCGTTTTTGATTGATCGTATCGGCCTTCCACGGTAATCCAAAAATATTATATTATACCAATACGTCGCTAAAGAGTTCTAAAAACAACTGTTTTTTATATAAAAGCAGACTAAAAATCTAAAAATTAAAAGAATAACGCAGAAAAGACAAAAAATCGCCGATGTAACTTAATTAACTTATGAAATGCCATTAATGTCAAAATTTCATAACATTGGAGTAAACTTGCCTGAGGTTGGACCAATTACAAATAAACATTGTGGCGCGGTAAATTTGAATTACTCCTCCTGGTTTAAAAACAGGGTATAGCAGTCGATCTCCGGACGCTTGCAGTTTATGTGGTAGATCCATGCAGTATAAGTCTGAGCACCACTGGTCTACATTCTACGTAGTAGAATGTCTTTGTTAATATTTGTGTTAAATAAAATATTTTTTAAAACTGTATTTTAGAAAAAGTCTTATATATTTCTCGCAGTCAGATTGGATGGTCAAACGGGCGTTAATGAATATAACTCTTGGTTCGTTTTTACGATTTTTTGACCATTTAAACCATATTCGCGAAGTGAATTCCAGTTGGGCGAATTGAGTAATCTGATGAGAAGATTCGTACTTCTATACTGGAGGGACTCTCAAGTGAATGCTGTGAGTGTCTTTAGGTTCAGTTCCAAAGCAAGGTATATTATGGACAAGATCACTACTGTAACGAAATAGCCCATCTCCGATACGTCATAATTCTTAGAAGGACGAATCTAGAAAACGTAAGAATCGGATTTTCAATAGCGCCCGTCTTTCGGACGGGAGACAATTAGAGGTGGGACAACGCCAGAATGTTCTCGAAAAGTAACTTTATTATATATATGTAACGTTGTTAGGAGTGAGTTTAGTCGATAAGAGAGTACCGAACTGTAAAGTTATAAATAAATATATGTATATAAATTCGAACCGCTCGTTTTATTTAATCTCGCTACAATTGGTGTCACGGTGTGAGGATAATTGATTTGTTTAAAAATAAATTCAGCAGTGACTTTTGAAAAAGACTTTTGAACATTTTAAAAAGTACGCGTGCCTGACCAAAGATGCTGCTAGTACAACTCTCAGTAAAACAGTTGCGTGAGCAGCTAGAAGAACGCGATGAAGATTGGAGCGGGTCCAAGAAGATCCTCCAAGAACGACTGAAGAATATTCTTAACAAGAATGGAGATGACCCAGAGACATTCCATTTTCAGTCAGAGGAAGAAGCAGTTTTAATGAAGATAGAAGAAACTTCTAAAAAAATTGAAGAAACTTCTAACAAAATTGAAGAATCTTCTAAAAAAACTGATGATAAATTCGAGACTGTTTCCAAAAGATTCGATGAAACGTCTCAAATGATAGAAGAATCTTCTAAAAAAAATGATGATAAATTCGAGACTGTTTCCAAAAGATTCGATGAAACGTCTCAAATGATTGAAGAATCTTCTCGAAAGAATGATGAAAGATTTAATGAAACGTCTCAAACTATTAAAGAAATAGCTAGACAAAACGACGAGAAATTCGAAAATATGTCTAGAAGATTCGACGAAGTATGTAATCAAAACAATGACAAATTTGAAGAAGTCACAAGAACATTCGATAACATACAGAAAAATGTAAACAACGTAGAAGAAAAGATCAAACAATTAGAGAGCATGATAACTAATACAAAAGTGCTACCACCAGTTAATACAATAGCCTTAGATCCGGTAGTGAAAGAAGAATCACCTAGAGACGAAACAACACATAATATGAGATTCAAATTGCCACCATTTGATGGAAAGTCTTCTTGGTCCATATACCTTAGACAATTTGAAGCTATTGCGACAGCCAATCATTGGACAGAACAAGAAAAAGCTGTTTCCTTGACTGCTGCTTTACGAGGTGATGCTGCAGATATCCTAAGATCGATTCCCAAGGGTCAAGAAAAATGTTACCAGACCTTGTTCACTCGACTAGATAAACGTTACGGAGATGCCCATCTACAACCAGTCTACAAAGTACAAATAAGAAGTAGAATCCAACGAGCAAGTGAGAGTTTGCAAGAATTTGAAGCAAATATTGCTCGTATAGCGCTGTTGGCCTATCCAGAGGCACCAGACAACGTTTTGGAAGAAATCGCTGTAGATGCCTTCGTCAATGGGTTAAGAGACATTGAACTACAGAAAGCTTTACGACTAGCAAGACCGAAAGTTTTAGATGAAGCGCTCGCTATTGCCTTGGAACATGAAACAGCTAGTCAAGTTTCACGGAGCTATCGAGTACGAACCTCTGAAGAGAGCGACGAACAAAACGAGAAACGTCTGGAGGAAATCGTACGGAAAGTAGTTCGCAACATGATGCCGAAGAGACACGAAACCAGATGTTCGAATGATGGCGACGTAGGTCACATTCGTCGTAAATTGCAAGAAAATAATACAACAGTCAGAAAGCTAGAACAAATGGAACACAGGGCTGGAAAGAGTCATTCAAATGATGATGCTCAGTCAAGACGGGCATACAGTGCAAATCGTAATCATTGTCTTGAATTAGAAGAACGACTTTGCCCCGTGAGACGAACCGCCGTCATTAATGATCAATGGCAGCCTCAACAGCTACAAGACGCTCAAGCAGATGATCCATGTATAAAAAGAGTATTGGATTGGATGCGTCGAAGTGGAAGACCTTCTTGGCAAGACATTAGTGCATGTAGTCCAGAAGTCAAGTGTTACTGGAGCCAATGGAATTGCCTAGTGCTGAAAGATGATCTTCTGTATAGAACCTTTGAGAACGATGATGGTACAGAAACTAAGCTTCAGTTGATTGTACCTAAAAGTAAAGTGTCGGAAGTTTTACGTCAGTTGCATGACGGTTCATCAGGTGGACACTTTGGTATTACGAAGACTCTGCAAAAGGTTCGAGAACGGTTCTATTGGGTGAACTGTAAAGATGATGTAAGAAGATGGTGCCGGAAATGTGAACTGTGTGCAACCAGTAATGGTCCAGTTGGTAAAAAGAGGGCACCCATGAAACAGTACAATGTTGGTAGTCCTATGGAAAGAGTAGCAATCGACATTGCAGGTCCACTTCCAGAGACGAATGATGGAAATAAATATGATTCTCGATGCAAGAGTGAAAGCTATGAAGTAGGTGATCTTGTTTGGCTTTATAATCCACAACGTCGTCGAGGCTTGTCTCCCAAACTGCAAAGACAATGGGAAGGTCCGTATGAAATTAAAAAGAAAATAAATGACGTAATATACCGAATTAAGAAGTTGCCGAAAGGTAAACCAAAAGTAGTTCACATAAATCGTCTTGCACCATATGCTGGTTCAATTGAAACAGAAGAAGCACGTACCCTTCAACATAAGATCAAATTACGCAGAAAAAAAGAGTGCTAGATTCGGCGTGACCACAGAAGTTCAGCAGGATCTTTTTAGTGTTCCGCATAACGTCTCTCTAGCCCACTGTGTTGCCCAAGATCTTGAGATGACTAAAGGAATCTCATCCGTATTTTATAAGAAATTCGGTCGTTTAGACGAGTTAAAAAACCAGCAGCCTAAAGTTGGAAGAGTACTGAGATTAGAAGATGGTTCTCGATCTTTGCTGTATATGGTGACCAGGAAGTCGTATACAGACAGGGCAAGCTACGAGGATATATGGCGTGCTCTAACTAATTTGAAGAAAATTGTGTGCAATTACGACATCAAGAATTTGGCCTTACCCAAAATAGGCCATGCACTAGATAATCTGGACTGGAAGATTGTCAGAAGCATGCTTGAAGTGATCTTCCGAGAAACCGGCGTACGAATTACTGTGTGTTGCATTAACCCGATGAGATCGTATCCTTCAAAGTCAGTAGACTGTTATTTCTTTCTAAAGGGTTCATGCAGAGCTGGAGAGTCCTGTAGATTCCGCCATCCTGTGCCTACATATAGAGTTGCTGATCGGGACAATCAGATTTAAGAGGGGAGCAGTGTAACGAAATAGCCCATCTCCGATACGTCATAATTCTTAGAAGGACGAATCTAGAAAACGTAAGAATCGGATTTTCAATAGCGCCCGTCTTTCGGACGGGAGACAATTAGAGGTGGGACAACGCCAGAATGTTCTCGAAAAGTAACTTTATTATATATATGTAACGTTGTTAGGAGTGAGTTTAGTCGATAAGAGAGTACCGAACTGTAAAGTTATAAATAAATATATGTATATAAATTCGAACCGCTCGTTTTATTTAATCTCGCTACACTACATTACTGTAAGTGAAGATTACAGATTCTGACTCAATTTTAATAGTAATAATAAAATAATTCCAGAAATACTAAAATTAAATAATAAATTTAAAATGACAGTTCCGCAATTAAGAAAGAATACTTAGATATGATTCCAGATTTTGAGGGAAATCATACATTACTTCCTAGATTATTAGAAATTTGCGAATTTAGAAAAACTTTCATTGTTTGTTTCATGTTGTTTTTAGCTTATAGTTTTTGTTACAACAAAGACCTATGTACTATGGGCTGATGATCGGGCATATTTGTAAGCCCCGGCACTAGTAGCAAAAAAAAATAACAAAAAAACTAATTAGTTGGGTATGTTCACGCTGCAGTTAAAATGAGTGGCATTCAAATAAACTAACGTTTAACAATTCTTTGAGTAGATGGCAGCACGTGCATCATATTCTAATATTTTGATTTTCCCAAAATTTAACTCTCTAAACAGCGACATTGTTACCAACGAGGCGAAGTACTGGGACTTTTAATATACTATGCGATCGGTAGAATAGGTACAGTTCGCTCTCAATCGGCAGTCTTCTTCAATGTAAGTTGAAATTAGCTATTAATTGAAGTTTTACAAATTCTAATTTTTGGATTGGATCATTCGATATACATTTTTAATTTTTCGTGTATCGTGTTGTGTTGTTGTTCATTTACCTTTAAAGTTAAGTTGCTGTTTTGATTTTGAGTGTTGTTTTTTTAACAACATTACGTTTAACGTTTTAAATAGTGCATATCAGTCTTGATTCCTGAATAAACTAAAAAATAAAAATTTCAAATACAAAAAAAAATTACTTATAATAAAAATATACACCTGTAAACTTTATAATTTATTAACCCAGCAGCGGACGCTAAGGTCTGATCAGTTCTTTGTAATTTTACATTTTTTTTTTGGCAACTAAGCTATTGAATTTATATTTATTTTCAGCCGTTAAACGAAAACCTTCCATTGCTAAATCAAGTTTTTGTTCATTTTGAACTTCACTCTGTAAAAAGCTCATTAGCCCACTCAATCTTGTTTCTAAAGTTGTAACTTTTGCAGATATTTTGGCAAACATGAGTCAATAAGAGGATACAATATCCCTCTTGTCAGCAATTTTGTCTAAGGTCTCAAGTGAACGAAGTTGACTCTCAATCATGTCATAAGCAGCAGAAATATTACAAGGGCTACTAGAAACTCAACTCAAAATTGACTTTAAGATCTCTCTAATGTAAACTTCAATGTGGAGATCCTCTTTGCCAAATCTAGACTGCAAACTCGATTGGAGGTAACTTAAATTTGCGCTTACCTTTACATTTGATGACTCTGGACTTACTGAACCTGTTCTGTCATCATACATGTACTTAAGTTTAAAGTACCTTGCACTGTATTTATCTTGCCATCTCGCTAATTAACTCTTCTTCGGAAGTTGCTTCGAATATACTTTCAAGTACCACACTCTCCACTTTACAAAACTCATTGTACTTTACTTCTAAGAAATCCCAGGTTCCCACTGTACGCTAATTTTCTGCCAATGTCGCGTGTCTACCGGTTCAGCTAACAAACTGTCCAAAACGATAGCAATTTTAGTAAATGCACTATAAACTACCGTTCTGTGTTTTCGCAGAAATAATACCTTCTTCATTTTCTGGGTTCGAAATAATACAAAGTTAAATTTTAAGCACAATAAATTTACTTTTGTATTAAATTACACAAGTGTGTTTAAATTTTAATACAGTTTGCTTTGATGGTTCAAATTCGACTAACTGTATCTATCTAGGCCATTCTAATATTATTAATATGACACATGATACAACATTCACAGACGAAAAATTCTTAAAATTTAATTGCCTCACACTAGCACTCAGCTGGATGTGCTGATTAGGGAATTTTTTAAGTAAACATATTGACATTTATCCTACTATACACAAAACGTTCATTTATTTGGAAATATTTTATTACTTATTTCAGGCGAGAACTCTGAATTATTTACCTGCCCAAAAATATTTATTCCAAACTGATAAAGAAATTTGGCATTGTTTAAAAACGTAAATAATAATCAAAAAAGGGATTATGGTAATTGGATTATTTATGTATAGGAACAGTATTTATAAGAAATCTAAAATACGTTAGTCAGTTGAAAAACAGCGTCACTACAATAACAGTTTTTTTCATATCGAATATCAACAGGGGAAGTTTTTTCCTCAAAAAATTTCAGATTTTCATCTCATTTCTAATTATGGCTCAAGTAAATTTCAATAATCTTTTTCACTTAAGGAAATAATTAATCGACAAAATTTCATCGATCATTACTTAATATTGTTTTGTCTATAGAAATTAAATTTGTTTAAGTGAATAAAACTGGAATTGTTTTTATGTTTATTTATTATGTAAAAAACAGTATAATACCGCAGTAAACTTTACTGACCATAGTTTGACTTTCAACCACGATTGTTATCCCGCCGGGGTGCCAAGGATAAAAATGGTATACTTGTATATTTAAGACACTGTGTCGTTATGTAACCATGATTGGACATTGAAAGTCAAATGAAGCCAAAATATTAACTGGGAGGGGCCGCTTTGCTAAACAAAACCACGTGATTCGTATTACCAGGGTTACTGCATAACCGATTTCCATTTCGGAAAGAATATTTTTTTTTTGTAATGCAATGTAGAATATATTTTGTCCTGTATAGTGGTCACATGTATTCTTCCAACTAAATCAGTATAGTACATATAGGTACATTCTGTAACAAACATCAGCAGCTTTTACGCCGATTTCAAAATCAAAAGGATTATTTCGTTCTTTTATTATACTACTCAAATGCATTTGAGGTTACTGATATTGGAATTGGGATCGCAGGTACTGGATTTTTATGTATACTATGTATACAAATATGCGGCCGTTCACATATCCTACAAGCTTAGAACTATATTTCGAAGGTGGACGTCTTATGTTCAAAAATTGAAATTGAAAAATTTGAATTTTCTTGGTATTATGGAGATTCGATATTGCTCGCGTTGTATTTTTATAGTTTATCTTTAATACAGTCGTATACATGAAACATAGTAGATTTAGTGTTATTTCTTATATAAAAAAGCTAACTTTTGTGTTCGATTTACATTCCGTGGATTATACTGACAAAAGAATTATTAAAAATGAGATTTATTGTTTATCAAAATAGCGTTTCAGCATTTATTAGTAAGTCATATAATCAAAATATTGTTTTAAAACATTAAAATGTAAAAATATATCTATATCTATCTACCCATTTGTCAACACAACTCCTCAGTTATTAGAACAGATAGAATAAAAAATAAGGTGTCGAATAAAAGCGTATAACCTTAAGATTGTACTTAGGTGAGAAAAACTTCGGGCTTCCGGTTTCAGAGTTCCAATCGGAAATACCGTTTTAAATTCGCCGAAATAGTACAAACCATATATTTTTCGAGGCTCCCTAACAAGACGACAACAAATATATACTTCTACAGTTTTGTGCGAAATAATGGAATTATTGTGACATTTTTGTGACATTTACAACTGACCAAGAATTGAAAACATAACCTCACTTTTCTCTGCCTTTTATTTGGGGTGTTTTAGGACATTTCCCACGAAGTATGTGTTGTTTTGTACTATTTTGTGTTGTTTTCGGTAATTAGTGAGCTTGTTTCGTTTAATTTCATTATGGATATTACGCCTAGGATGCGTGAAAAGATAATCACGTTAAGTACACATACTTCTAAGAACCCGTGGATTGGAGTCAAGGGGTAGTAAGCAAGATTTTGAAGCATAAACGAGAAACGGGATCAATGGATGTGAAAAGGTTAGGAAAATGCAGAAGAAAGAGAAAAACAACACTAGCAGATGAAAGATTTATACTTCGAAAGAGCAAACTGAACCCAAGAAAAACAAGCCAACAGCTCCAACAAGATCTAGCAGCATCAGGTGTAGTGATTAATGACTCAACTGTTAAAAAAAGACTTATTATACATAGAATATTGAATTATCCATATCTATCTACCCATCTGTTAACACAACTCCTCAGTTATTAGAACAGATAGAATGACAAATACTGTATCGAATAGAAGCATATAACCTAAAGATGGTACCGAGGGTGAGAAAAATTTCGGGCTTCCGGTTTCAGAGTTGCAATCAGAAGTACTGTTTT
Organism: Diabrotica undecimpunctata; assembly: GCF_040954645.1. Taxonomy (NCBI): domain Eukaryota; kingdom Metazoa; phylum Arthropoda; class Insecta; order Coleoptera; family Chrysomelidae; genus Diabrotica; species Diabrotica undecimpunctata. The sequence continues at coordinate 41,470,962 of NC_092807.1, read as the reverse complement.
AAAGTCGCCGAAATAGTACAAGCCATATATTATTCTAGGCGCCTTGACAAGACGACGACACACACACATATATATATATATATATATATATATATATATATATATATATATATATATATATATATATATATATATTGTTATGATGTATTTTTTGTTTGAATGATGAGCAATGAGTATTTTTAATAATATAGGGTTTTTATCGCGGTTCTCAAAGAATTAGCTTATAAGTACTTTTTTAAATTATCTTTATTATAACTATTATGAAACACACATATATATCTAACCTAGCCAATGTAAATTTAAAATAAACTATCTTTAAATTGATGTTCTTATAAAACTAATTAAATTCTATAGACAATGTTAAATTTAAACAAACTATCTTCAAAATTGAAATTGTTATGACACTAACTAAATTATATTAACAAAATTTTGTACCTTTCTTTCACTGAATGCCTAAATGAACTGTTTTCCACTATATAGATTCTAATCACCACTGAATGTCTTCGTACTTGAGTTATCCTTGTTTTTTTGTGAAATTACTTTTTCCAATTATCAGCTTCTACCAATTTAAGATATAGTTTTCTTCACCAGCATTTATACACCACCAGCAAACACCATTTATATTTATTCTTCTTTTCAATATACCAATATCCAATTATTATAAGTTGATTTATACCAATCTCCAATCATAATATAATTTTAATTCCTTCCAATGTCCATCCAATATTCTTCTAATATACTTTTATAATCTTCAATAATTATTTGTGTATAATTATAAATGTGCATTAAATATATGCATAATTTTTAATCTTCATTTAACTCACTATATTAAACAATTGGACTATCTCCAACTAACTTTCATATTTCTTATTAAACTGCTTGACTGACTTACTAAAACTGTGAACAATTGACTTCACTAACTAATCTACTAACTTTCATAATAAACTGCTTGACTTCTGACTAAAAACTCAAAAACTGCTATCTTGAATCCAAATCACGGGTATTTATATCCTTTTTGATATTCCAGAACCATCTGGTAAGAGATCATGTTCCAATTTGTTCCATTACTTCCATATAGATGTTCTCGAAAAAAATATCTGTTCGATCCACCGCCATAATCATTATTTCGAGAATGTTCGACTTTAAACAATGGTCACACTCTCCACTCTGGAGAATTCGTTAATGTTCCATTGATAATTTTGTTGACATTTAGGCTTTTCAGATCAGAATAAACATTCAAATTAGTAACTAACACTCTAATTTAATAAAATACACAATTCAAACAATATATTATTATAACCCCACTTTATATTCCCAATTATTTCCTAAAATGTCAACTTGGAGACAGAGTTTGTATAGTTGGTTGCCTAGTCACATGGCTCACTTAAATGTATCTACCAAATTACAATTACTAAAATACAATTTTTTACAATTAATATATGCTAATTTATTAAAAATGCCCTCACATAAATATATTTTTATTAAATTCTCTAGTATATAACTTATAAATTATTTTCTATAAACCCTAATTGTTACAATACCCCAAAAATAATATTTAAAATAAATAATTAACTTATTATTTTTTTAAATATTAATTTTCTCATACCTTATTAAATTTAATAAATCAAATTTTTTTTTATTTATTTAAAATGTGTTAAATACATCCCTGTTCGCTGTCTATGTCAAAGCAGAGAACAACGGATCACAGTTCGGCTATTCTATGGTCAAACTGTCATGTCAAATGGAACAATGAATGCTATATCAGAGAATAAAATATAACCTTAATTAAAAATCTAATCTATATTGTATAATGTTTATTTATAGACAAAATCTAGGAATTATTTCCATTCAAAATAACTTTCATCAATATAAATTGGTAAGTTTTACACTTTTTATAAAGACATTTACACAATCAATTCTGTATCTAACCCCAAATTATGATTTTTAGGGTACCAAACAATTTCCATATGTACAAAATTCAACAAGTATGATGTCAAATTTATTTACAACAAAGAAATCTACCATCTATCTATGAAATGGATCTATCAGTAAGTTTTTTTTTTTGAAATTCTTTTCTTTGTTTAGTTGACATATTGGGCATTGGGTAGTAATTTCTTTTGCTATACTTATGTCATTCTTTGCAAAATAATTGTCCCTAAATAGCATCCATAGCTTTCTTGAACCAATATGCATATAATTGTTATGTAAATTTTTCAATATTTTCTTTGCTAAAGTTCTAGTTATTACATATACTTCTATGCCATTTATTATTTTATAATATACCCCATCTTTCCTAAGGACTATTTACATATTTACAACTGACCAAGCATTGAAAACATAACCTTACTTGTCTCTGCCTTTTATTTAAGGGTGTTTTAGGACATTTCCCACTAAGTATGTGTTCTTTTATACTATTTTTTGTTGGTTTTGGTAATTATAGAGTTAGTTTCGTTTCTTGAATAGACTTAGCAAAAGAAGAGAAGAATAGACTTAGAGAAATAGCAAAAACGTTTGGATCAATGGATGTAAAAGGTTAGGAAAATGCGGAAGAAGCGGAAAAGGAATACCAGCAGATAAAAGATTTTTATTTCGAAATATTAAATTGGACCCAAGAAGAACAAGACAAGATCTCCACAAAATCTAGCAGGATAAGTTGTAGTGACTCATAACTCAACTGTTTGAAAAATACTTTTGGAGAATGGTAGAAGGGCAACGCGTCCACAGAAAAAAACAGCTTCTAACTTAGCCAATGAAGAGACAAAGGCTAATGTGGGCCAAAAATACTCTAATATTGGACTATAGATGACTGGAGAAAAGTACTATTTACAGATGAAACTTACTTTAAAGTTCAGGGACAGCGGTCGAAATTCGTCAGGAAGTCTGACAATGAAAACCTTTCACCATCTCATATTGATAAAACCGTAAAACATCCCGTCAAAAAATGTTTTGGGGATGTTTTTTATATATGGGGGTTGAATGTTTGGTACCAATCGACGTCATGATGAACAGCCAAAAATACAAATACATGTTGGAATGGCGTTTTTACACAAAACTTGAAAAATTTCAGCCCCAAGAAGGAGCGATTCTTCAACAGGACTCTGCTCCCTGTCACAAGTCAAGGCAAATGAAGGAATTTTTCAAAAATAAGAAGATTAATGTTTTAGATTTGCCCGGTAATTTGCCAGATCTCAACCCCGTTGAAAATTTATTTGCAAAGCTATACTGCCCTAAATCGACTGGACTACAAAAATAAAAATGAAAGAAGTGGTCATTCAGGTTTGGTTTCGAGATGAGAGGAATCTGTGCCAAAATGGGTAAAAGCAGTAATTATAGCCAAAGGAGACATATTTCCTACTAAATGATGTATGTTCACCTTTATAGATTTTTCAAAATATAATTTTATTCTAAATAAACTTTTTTGCCGGCAATATTTTCGACCGGTATGAAAGTTGGCTCGACCGGTTGAAAGACCAGGCACCACCAGACCGTGGTGCCTGGCAATTTTCGCGAATTAAAGTATCACAGTTAAAATTTTGTCAAAATTTAATAAGCGAAAATTGCAAAGGGGCAACAAACTTAAATAAAACCAGAAGAAAATTTTACTGGTAAATAATTTTCTCTCGAATGATATTCGACAAGATCATTTCATGAGACAATTAATGCACCATATTAATGAAAAATAATCTTTATTTATTTGTAGTTTGCCCATTCTTTTCTATCAAAGCATGATTTTGTGTATTAATGAACTGTAACATTTGGGAACTCGAAGGTCCAGCTTCGTTTGTTGTTCTGAGATTTTCGATCAACTTTTGGTGCAGCGGAATCCAGCTGCAGATATGGTTTTAGAGATGCATTTGAGTGCCCCGTTAATTTAATTAACTTCTGTTTAGAAAAAACTTGCTTGAAAAAGGCTGACACAGCCGAAGAGCGGTAAGAAAAAGTCTGTCTGATAAAATCTGTGGTCCCCTTTTTTCCATTAATTTCAAAAATAATCTAACTGGGCGTAAATTTTCGTTTGATAAATTTCTTACCATCTATGTGCTGCTTGCCAAAGTTTTCGAACCGCCTTGATTTGTTTTGGAAAAAATGCTGTTGTATTCAATTTGGTACGTAAATTCTCCTATAACATCAAATTCATTCTGGAAAAAGTAAATCTTGCAGTTTAAATCCTCATTGCCTCTTCAAGCAAGTTCAAATGAGCAAAGGCGAAAAAACTTTTTTTTGTGCTCCATCGGGGGTTTCCTAGTAATTTTGGATGATTTTTCGGTGGTTTGTGCTTTTGGACTGAGTTTTCTTTTTTCTTGAGCAGTTTGAAGCTGCCTCTACTTGGTATCTCTGGCAATTCTTGCACATTTAAAAGACATATCTATGGAAGGGTCGATTTTTATGCCGTACTCCATAAAATATTTTTCTTGTGCCATTTTTGCTGTAGTATTCCACAATGACTTTACAGACGACTCTTTATAGTCTTCGCCATTGCCTTTTTTCACGTTAAAGCCATAATCCTCGAGAATTTTTGCTAGTTTTTGATTAGAAAATTTTTCACCCGTAGGAACTCCGAAAATTGGGTCCAAATAGAGCTTCTATACTCGGTTCACAATTTGTTGATAGCTCACTACAAGTTTAACCCTAATTAGAAAACTGAAATACAGAGAGGATAGGTAATACGATATAATAGTAAAAACCAACCTAAAACTGACGGTTTAAGACGTTTTCGACTAACCCACCTTATATCTGAAGGAATACAATACCTTATAATCCTATTACAAGGGTATTTTGAATGGTTAGAGATGAACGACCAGTGTCGTAGAGTATATGATTGAAACATTTATTTGAACTAAATAAATATATTTTTTAAATTGTACTTATGTAAATTGTATTTTTTAATAAAACTTATTTATTTTATTCAAAAATAAAAAGTTTCTTGCCATCTGTAAAAGATACATTTATTTAATTAGGAATAAGGAAAAAGGCGCCAAATGTCGCCTGGAAAAATTTCCAATGTGTTTTAAATGTATCCATTATTTTCGAATCGGGAGAAAACTAATAAATATTTTTGAAAAATTTAAACGCAGAATGAAAGATTACATTATTACTCAGAGCAGACAGTCCCAGAAAACTTCTACAATGTTTATTTTAATATGTTATGTAACAGGGGTGAAAATAAAAGAGAAAATATAGTATAATTTTTAATTAAAAATATTGCATGCAAAAGAAACTTTTTATTTATTCTAAAAAATATTTCATTCTGCCTTTAAATTTTTAAAAAATGCTTTTTAGTTTTCTCAGGATTTGAAAAAAAAAAATGGATACATTTAAAACATATTGAACATTTTGACAGGCGACATTTTGCGCCTTTCCCCTTTAATACCTTAAGATTACAACTACTATTACTTACCTTATATAATTACGATTAGAAAACTATTCAAATTCAAAATAAATAGGATCAACTTCGGAATCCAAGTCGTCTTGAGGGGTAATAATTAGGTTAATAATCTCTACGGTCGCATCAATTATGTTATCAAGATCCCACATTTTTTGTTCTTCTTCTATTACATGTCTTACTGCATCTTTCCAGTTTTGTTTTGTAATATGTTATAAAGACTCGTATAACAATTCACGTACAGCTTGTATTTTATATGACGTAATTTTTCTAGCCACATAACTTTTCATTTGTGCCCAAATGAGTTCAATTGGATTTATTTCGCAGTGGTAGGGTGGAAGTCTAAAGACTGTGATGTTTCGCCTTTCCGCCATTTTGTCAACGACGTATTTCTTGAACTTAGATTTGTGTTGCCGGGCAATTTTTAAAAGTTCTGCTTTTACCATTCCATCTTCGTAAGGCAGATACTTATTCCGCAGCCAGTCAAGAATATCCTGTTTCTTCCACGCATTCGTTAGAAGTCTTTCTACTAGTCGTGAATAATAAGGTGCATTATCTAATACTATAATTGAATTTGGTGGAATGTGTTCAATCATCTGCTCAAAATACTCTTCGAAAACATCAGCTCTCATCTCCTCGTGATAGCCTTTTGTGCTTTTGGAATGAAATTACAACAAACCATGCTTAGCAAATCCTTTTTCTCTGCCAATGTGAGAAATTATTAATCTACTGCCTTTACCAGAAGGTGGGGAGATACCAGTAGACCAACCTTCCATAAAGGCTTGCCTGGAGCTTAATATATTTTTATCTGACCAAATTTTTTTTAGAGTATGACCTGAGTTTACCCACGTTTCATCCTGGTAGAAGATGGGCCTTTCTTCAGCCCGGAATTTTCGTATGAATCTTAGATAATTTCTTCTCCAACATCATCTTCTCCTCCCGGTCAATCAAAAGTGATTTTCGGTCGGATTTCTCCCACCGGAAATTTAATTCTTTTAAAACTTGCCACAATTTAGTTCGTCCGATATGAGGCAAATCCGGATCGTCTCTAACTTCTTGTAAAATTTTGTTTAGGTTTGGTATTTCTTTTTTGAAAAAAAAAATCCATGAATTTTCCTTCGAATCAATTTCAATAGGCTTTTTCCCTCTCGTTAAGTGTTCGTTTGTGTTTGGGTTAGCTATACCGGGTTGTTTTCTTTCTGATAGGAACCTATATAAAGTTGACTCTCCTACGCCAGTCATGTTGGCACAACTTTCGACTATGTTGCGAACAGTGTTTGTGTCATTCTGAGAAACCAGAGCATCGTGAACATTCAGGACAATAGTCTTCTCTCTTGGTGAATAGACAGACTTACTGACTGTACGCAACAGTACCGGTGTAAAACTTGATGATGAAGCCATCACAAACAATCCAACAAAACGAGCACGAGCGAAAGGTATGTATATGTTCGTAGGTATATGGAATAAAAAATCACTCACGCAGTGCATATAATTCGCAAAAGAAATATTCGAGACGCTAATTACTGCCGTAGACGCGGAAACACCGACGAGCCGTAAATTACATGCGATCAAAAACGTACTAAACAAAAAAATTATATTATTAAAAATCTGGGGAATTCCATCTTAATTACCTTGCAACGAATAGTACCTTTGGATATGAATTCCAGGTTTTCTAGTAAAGTGATTAAACGTGATTAAAAGATTAGTATTGAAATATCCAAAGAGATAAGGTATTCTTATTTACAAAATTGTTAGTGGTTAAATTCTTATTTTTATTAATATAATATAATAACCGACATTAGTCGTGAAAGTTTTAATTGTTTTTTTGCTAAATATATTAGTATTAAAATATTATCAATATTATATATAACAGTATTAAAACATTATATTATTATTTAATGAATAAACACCTTAGGAACGCCTATGATTTACGACCGTTTTATGAGTTTGAGGCATATTTCGTGCTCTCAACAATTTGTGAACTGAACGAAGAATAGACCTCTGCGTGTTCAATGGGACATTTTCCGAAACCAATTTTTTAATTTCTTAACCTGACTGGCATCCAAATCTTGATTTTTCTTCTGGATTAATTAGATCTGTCCAAAATTGATTACGTCTTAATAACGTTTGTCAAACTGACAACAATAGAATTATCAGACACCTTCGTGACGGATCTGTCATAATTTTGTCGCTGAAAAATCACGGAAAAAAAGCTGTTTTGTCAGTAAGAAACGTGGTCTTGCTATGACGTTTTATCGGTTAAAAATAGTCTAGTGGAATAGTCATTAAAACAGCTTATGATTCCATTCATTCGCACAGTATTGTAGTTTTTATATCACTTCCGGTCAAAAAGTTGTAACCGGAAGTGCTACATTATCTTCTTCTGCTTCTTCTTCCTACTTTATAAATAGGCAAAATGCCTGTTTTACTTCGATTTTTAGCCTCAATTGACGTTGTCTGACCATCTTTTCCTCGGTCGTCCCAATGATCTTCTTCCATTTGGCGATTTGTCTCTTGCTATTCGTACTATTCTATTTTCTGTCATTCTTTCTATGTGTTGATTCCATTCCACTTTTCTTCTTTTGGTCTTTGTGTTTTCGCCGTATCTGCTCTTGTTTTCGCTGTGTACGTCACTATCGGTCTTATTGTTGATTTATATATCCTGGTTTTCGTTTTCGTTGTGAGGTATTTGTTTCTCCAGATTGTGTTGTTAAGACATCCTGCTGCTCTGTTTGCCATGTTTACTTGTTTTTGTACTTCTTCTTCCACTTTTCCGTAGCTTGACAGTTTTATGACCAAGTATTCAGTTTCCATCACTTGTTCTATTATTTTGTTATTTACGACTAGTTTACATCTTCTCGGTTCCGCTGATATCACTATCGCTTTAGTTTTCTCTGTTGAGATCTCCATGTTGTATATGAGCGCCGTATCTTCGAATTCTTTAATTAATCTTTGTAGGTCATCTTCATTTTCGGCTGTTATTATGGCGTCGTCGGCGTAGCATATTATCCTTATTTCCTTTTCTCCCATTCTATATTCTCTTCTTTTTTAACTTTCTTTATGATTTCATCCAGTATCAGATTAAATATTAATGGGCTCAGCGAATCTCCTTGTCGAATGCCAGTTTCATATGTCATAAGTTGCGATAGCTTTCCTTTACATCTTACCATAGCTATGTTATCTTTATATATATATTCTCAATGGTTTTTACTAAATCCAGTGATATTCCCTTTTCATATAATAAATGTATCGCTTCCCGAATTCTCACTCTATCAAACGCTTTCTTCAAATCTATCAGACACATATATGCTGGTTTGTTGTATTCCTACTCCGCCTGCATTGCCCACTAGGTGGATCGAGTAGCTTGGTGGGTGATGTTGCCGGTCCCAAGCCCGGATAAAGGAGGAGGGTTGTAGGGTTAGGTTAGCAGCCTGCCCTATATAAAAATAAAAAAAAGCTCAAAGAACCGGTGACGAGTGCTACATTATATTAGCAGAAATTAAAAGTGTGCTCTATCAATCAAATTAGGCATAAAAATAGGGATTTCCCACCTCTAATCATATAAATAAATTGTATGTTTGTGATGATTTAAAGATACGAGACATTCAGCGGTTCTATAATAATGTATTCAACCACTGACATAATAGATCAAGATTTTTTGCTGAAATTTTGTGCCAAAGGCCAAAAGCCCAAGAGAGCAAGTACAAACCTACATGGAATTTCAAGTAAATTTTTTGTACCTACAGTATAAAGTGGCCTTTAAAAAGTTCGCAAGAAAGCACTTCTTGAAATAACTCGTTAAAGCTCTAAAAGAATAGTGCGTGTTGTAAGAAGGTTTGCTATCTGAAGGGAAATACCAAAACAGAGAAGAGGGGGAGCTACAACAAAAGGTAGATTTGATCCTATAAAATTGTCTATCCAAACATTTTTATGGTGCGTTTGAACGGTGCAGAGAGTCATTATAATAGAGGACGATCAACTAGATTGTATTTACCATGTGATCTGAATTTAACAAAGCTTTACAGAATGTAGTGTAAACGTTATCCACATCATTCTTAGAGTTATTATATTTCCGAATATACGTTAATGAACACTACAACATATCATTCGGCACTCCTATTGGTTATTCCTTTTTGCCACCAGATAGGATTTTCGGTATGATAGAAAGGAATATAAAAAATGAGAACGTTGTAATAAACAGAAAAGAATGAGTGTTTTCCAATGAAGACATCATTGGAAAACACTCAAAGGTGCTGAGACTGGCAGATATCAGACTGGAAAAAAACGAGTGACGTGGTTGTTAAAAAACCTTTCCAGTTGCATTTTTAATGTAATTCATCGAAAAAGATTTATATTTTCTAAGGACAAAGATCTTATGGTCACGGTAAGTGTTGAAATATTTTATCGTTCTGACATAGGGTTCAGCAAGTTTCTAATACGGAAAGGGAAAAAGATTTCTTTATTAAAACTCAAGTTACAACACACTAGATGTTCATTGAAAGGAGATAAATCGTCCATAGATACTCTCCTTAGAAAACATTGTGGTGAAAGTTGGAGAGACCAGCCGGATCTCATATTTTATAAAATAATAGATACTCGCGTATAGACAAATAATAATGAAAGTGCTGCAGAAAATGATCATATTAATGATGAGGGCCCAGAGGAACTTGGAACTTAGGAATTAATATAAATATATACACATAATATAAGACGTAAGACGTTTAATATACGTATATATACGTATACTATACGTATATTATACATAGTTAAGAACTAGAAGTTTACTTCCATATGCTTTCTTCCTTATTCGTAACACACTAGGTTTGGAAAACAAAATAATTCAAGAACCACTAATATCGTTAATGGTTGACTATTATCATTTATTTGCAAATGTTAGTTGCATAAATCTGTATTTACATAATTCACTTGCAAAACACTGTATTTTTAAATTTTTCTTTCTTTCCTAGTAAACACAATAACTTTCCAAGATAAAAATCATTATATTTTATCTAGTAAAGCATTTATCGATAACAAAAAGTTCCACTCATTAAATCTTAGGTTTTTTGCAAAATTTACCAGTTTTTTGTAAATAACTTAGTTTGACTTATACGGTAAATACAAAGCTTTTTATCTGGCGGACTCCTGATGGATTTTGTTATTTTTTTTTGTTTACTGTCTAAAATAAATTTTTAAGTATAGAAAATCTACTCTGATTACAAACTCTTAAAAATCTTTTAATTATATTCAAAATCATATAAGTAAGTTAATATAAATAGAGCTAGATTTGGGTATATTTATGCATCAAACTGTGTGTAGGTATATTGGAAAATGTCTGTTAACATAATTGAGTTATGTGTTCGGTTGGGCGTGGATTCATATGCGTATGTTATGAACCGACGGCAGCAGGCGGAAAGCATGTTTTTCCAATTTTCCGCCGAGTTTCCTCACAAACAGAGCGACCAGAGCGCCACCATGCCTAAAATGCTGCACTGTGACGTTAAGATAAAAAGGATTATTGGAAATGACAGCCAAGGAACAGTCTTTTTAAGATTCGTACAAAGATTTTTGACGGCAAATCAAAAATAAATTTTTAAAAGAAATAATATATACAGTGCAATTTAAAATTCACATTATTATTTTAAATTCTTACAAATCCTACTAAGCTCTATAACCGAAAGAACGACTCTCAATAAGTATAGATATAGATAACAAGACAATCTCAATAAGACAAAGATAATAATTTTTTTATACCAATTTTAAAAACGTACAATAACAAAAATACAATAAAACTACAATCTCGAAAGTAATATAACACAATAAAATCTTAACAGCATCTAGCTGAAAAACTTTGGTCGTTTTGGTACATAGTATTAATAAAGTTTATTTCTATCTTCTTTCTCTTAAAAGCATTGCTATAAAGAAAACTGCTATCAAATAAAGGTACCACTAAAAATGATGTAACAAGTATTTCAATAGTTTGCCATATTTAATGAAATTTTAGAACTTACAAACAGCCCAGTATTATGAAGCAATGCCGTTCTTGTAATTATGTATCAGATCGGCGACTCCAATATCACGTTTAACTTCCAAACTAGATTTATATCCCGACAGCTCCTGGTCTTAATATGTGGACGAAGGGAAAATGTTTGAGTAGGTGGACCAAGATTAAATAGTTGCTGCACTGGCTGATTTAAAGTAGACTACAGATTAAAGCAAGAGAGTATTGAGCGCCAGTTGTATAGCAATTAATTTGATTACCTCTCCCAGATGTAGGTACGTTCTTGTCTTAGTATAAAGTGGACAATGAGGAAATCAGCTTAGAATAATATAAAAAATAATTAATTTACTATATTATTAAGGGTATATCAACTTTAGAAGAAAAACTGCTAGTGCTAGAAAAATAAAAGAATGAAAGAAAAATAAGAAATAAAAAAAAATACAATTTAAGAACATAAAGTGGACAGTGATAGAACTGGCAGAGATACGACGAAAAGAAGAAAAATGTAACGAACTAAAAAGCAGCCACCAAGTATCCTATAAAGAAGAAGAAAGTTAAGAAGTAGGCGGTATAGGCTTCCATATCAATTAAAAAGTGATGTCCAGGATCACACAGTATATGAATGTATTAAAAAGAGTAATATTAATAGAAATAGAGGAGAAATACTAGTTAATTATGCAAAAGAAAACAATCTGTACACAATTAATACGTTCTTTAAAAAAACAAAAAAGAGAACATGGACATGGAAAAGACCAAATGTGACAACTCTGCATGAAATAGAATATTATCTAGATTTATCCATAAGGCTCATGCTTCCTTTAAGAGAAAAATTCACTTATCCCAGATACTTACGGTATCAAAAGGATTAAGCTCTAGTGAAACTCTACGTGTTATAGAGCCCTAGGTGATTTGGTATGCTAAACTATCTCCTAAAACTTTTTGTATGGCCTTATAAAGATGTTCACGGTGTTCACGTTTTACTCTTTGTAAGAACTTCGAAGTTAGTTCAGTTTTTATTTGTTTATGGTCAATTCTCCGCGCTTATTTTACTCCGAGATATTTGTACATATCATTTTTACCCATTGCCTTGATCTTTTGGTCATCTTGCATATCGAAACCTCCGGGCTGAACCTTTCCTCTGACTATATTTAGTATACGGCACTTGTCTAGTCCAAAATGCATACTGATATTATTTGAGAAAGTTTCTACAGTGTTTTTAGCATCTAATCTAAGTGGTTTCGAGTGGAAGCCATGAATTTCATGTCATTGACATACAACAGATGATGAAGCTTCGCCAAAACAGTATTTTTATTTTTGATGCTAAAACCTTTGTCAGTGGAGATCAGTAGCTGAGATAGTGGACTCATCGCTAAACAGAACTAAAAGGGACTCAACGAGTCGCCCTGGAAAAGGCCCCGGTTAATTGGTATATTTTCAGATCCGATGTTGTCTTTACCGGGTATTTGAAGGTGAATTTTAGTCTTCCACTCCGTCACTATATGCTTTAAAAAGGTCACTATATTATCATTAACTTTATATATTTTTAGTATATCTATAAGACATTTATGCGGTACTGAATCAAAGGTCTTCTTGTAGTCACGGCGGTGAAAAGGTTCCTTTTTTGGTGTGCACCTGGTTGGAAATTACTAGTCGATTATAAGTTGTTCTTTGCAGCCCATGGAACCCATAGCGCATCCTTTCTGTTGAGGCTCTATGATATTGTTTAGAACACAGTGTTGGTAGATACGCTAAGCTGCACAGGATGTGACCAATTTGTACCAAGTTGGAAGACAAATAATTGGGCGTTACTTCGCTGGATCTTGGGTTTTATTTTGATCCTTCGGTATTAGAAAAATATTTCCCTGAGTAAGAAATGGTGGTATTTCCTGCGAATTGGAATTTTACGGGAGAGTAAAAAAACATATTCTTTTGGTATTAGTTGAAATATCAACTAATTATCGTTTGAGCAGTTTCTAATTATTGTGATACGTGTGCAAATTTTGATAACCAGAAGGACACAAAAAAATCAGGTGTGCTGTGAGAAAAAAATGACGTTTTCGGAGTTACTGCTTTTTTTAAACACATAATAATAATAATAATATTTATTCAAGAAGCTTAGATAGATTACAAGAAACAAAAAGCATACTTAATACTAAAAAAACATAAAAACTCACTGAAGTGGAGCTACTATAAAAGTAGCACCCCTATGCGTAAGTCTTAAAAATAAAATTTCAAACAAAGAAATATTTAACAATTGTATAAATACGAGTATAAATTAATAGTAAGTTACATATGCAGACTGACAAAATTACATTAATTTTAATTTTAATATAGCATGTGACATAACAGTGAGTACATGATATTAACTGCAGTAAATTCAAGAAAAGTTATAGTTGGTAGCCAAAGTCTATTTATATATCTATTATTTATTACTATTGTCCATTAATCAGTTTTTTATAGAATTGTGTTGTTTTGTTTTCAATCCATTGTTTAATTTCACATTTATATCTGTTTTTTATAATTTATAATTTGTTTAAAAAAAAAAGGAAAAGGAAAGTCAAAGGAATGGGTATACAATTGAACGATCAGGATTACATATATACTTTACAGTTTGCAGATGATCAGGTGGTAATCTCAAATGACAAAGATGACATGGATTACATGCTTAGAAAACTAATTGAAGAATATCAGAAATGGGTATTAAATATCAATTTAGAAAAGACAAAATACCTCTCAATTGGAGCTGAAGCAGAACAACTCGATATCGATGACAATCAAAAAATAAATCCATGCAACGAATATAAATACCTGGGCGTCATCTTTGACCATAGTGGAAAAGACGAACGAGAAATAGAACATCGAATTGTACAAGCACGAAGAGCTATAGCATGTTTGAACGGAATTCTATGGAGTAAAGAAATATCAAAGAAAAGAAACTGGAACATCTATGAGACAATGGTTAAAACTAGCCTACTTTATGGAGCTAAGACATGGAGAATAACCGAAAAATATAAGAAAAAGGTCGAAGCCACGGAAATAAATGCCATCAGAAGATCGATGAGAATATCAAGAGCCGACAGAATACGGAATGAAGTGATAAAACAATAAATGGGTATAGAGGGCACTATAGTTAAGGATATCGAGAGAAAACAGCTCATATGGTATGGGCATGTGAGCCGAATGGGGGACGAAAGATTGCCTAAAAAAACGATGATGTGACAACCCCCAGAGAAGAGGAAACGAGGAAGACCACCACAGAGCTGGAACCTGGGAGTTAGGAAAGCGATTAGCGCCTCGAAATCTGGACGAAGACCTAACTCAAGACAGAATACAGTGGCGTTTGGGAGTCGGACAACGTCGTAAGACGTTATAAAAAACCGAATATATATATATATATATATATATATATATATATATATATATATATATATATATATGTATATATATATATATATATATATATATATATATATATATATATATATATATATATAATTTGTTTTAAATTCTCTGGTAGACAATTATTGTATAATTTGAGCCCTATGTAACTAACATATCTCTGGAGTATAGATTTATTACATTTAGGTAAAATTGCATTATTCCTTGAATATCTAGTTTGATGGGCATGATTGTTAAAGTTTAATATTATCTTTTTTTTTTTTCAGTATATAACAGCTCGCTAGAATATCTTATTTTTTCCATAAATAATTATAATTAGCCACTTCTGAATAATGTTTATAGAATGCAAGTAATTATTCCGTATTCCACCGCGTCCTAAAAGGCCATATAGCCCAGTCTGGTTAAATAAAAAGGTCGAAAATTTTTGCCAGGTATCTGCAGCATTTAAGATATAGGTGGGGGTTACTAGATGACGAATAGATGAAAAAGTACTTGTATTTTTTGTCTATAAGATTTTTCCCCTTATATTTTACATAAACAATATTTATATCTTTTGTTTATATCAAGAATATATTTATTTTCCCGATTTTTAAATTAAAATTGATATATAATTTACACAGATATTTGCAAAAAAGCAGTTTTTTTGTACTAATTTATAAGTGTTATTATTTTTTTTAACAAAATAAAATGTTATTAATACATTTGAACATCGAGGAATTACCGTCTTTTAAATTTGTGCGAAATTTCCCCCTGATCGGTCAAATAGTTTAAAAGTTATTTAATTTATTTATCCCTGGGGCTAAATAGTTAAACTATTAACCTTGCTCTATTAATGATTCTAGACACATTTGGCAAATTTCATAGGATTCTTTAAGACTTAAACTATCTTAGAAGTTAAATACATATTACGTTTTCATCGAAATTATTTAGAAAATAAACGTTTGAATAAGGGGTATGTTTTTTACTTATAAACAATTGTAATTACTTCTATATCAAGCTACAGACTTGTACGTACAACCACTGGATAGCTGGTAAAAACTCACATTTGAAAACAAAAACCTTCTATGATCAATAGGAACGAAGTTAGGGACTATTTAAAAAAAAAATCATTTATCTCCATTGTTTATACACACTAAAAAGTAAAATTTGCACAAATTTTGAATAGAAATCTAAATCTAAACTTATAGCTATAAAATTCATTTAATTTTTCCAAACTCACAGCCCTTCGAGACGAAGGTACTTTCAAAAGATCGACATAGGAAAGTGGAGGGAATAACTGTTTTAGCTCCGTTTTTTTTTGAGATCGGAACTTCAAATTGAAACACGTAGGAAAAATTTTCATTATCTCGGTTTCCATTGCAACTAGAAGCCTCTTTTTTAAACGATTTTAAAGGAATATATTTTGTTTACATTTTGTTTTGTTTACTACATTTAAGGTGAACTTATTAAACTGAGACCATTTCTGAATTGTAGCAAAGTCTGTTTCGGCTTTTTGTTTTACATTGCTCCACATATTTGCAGCATAGGAAATAGCTGTATTGTCTGTAAAGCTTATTATCTTAACGATACTATTCGGTCTGAATAAATATTACTTATTTCGATCAAAAATTTTTTGAAGAATTTATTATTTTTACCACTTTTTTAGTTTTATCTATATTTATTCTTTAGTCAAACCCAGCAGATGTTGTCAACTAGAAAAAAAAAAGGATAAAATCACAATATTTAAATCATTATTTAATATATTTAAGGAATAGAAATAAAAAAAAAATCTTCACCGTTAATGGTGAATAATATATATCATTTTAAGTTAGGCAAAAACTAAAAACTGGTTTTGCTTTAAAACTATTCTAAAAAATAAATTATATTTTTATATTCTTTAAATTTGCAAATTTATTAAAGATTGGCAGTAAAAAACAAAAATATTTCTAAATAATGTTTCCAAAATATTTCTAAATATATTAAGCTTTTATCTTAACCCACCAGCTCCAGACTTCCGTTTCAAAATGTTATCCCTCTAAAGCTCGCCTTCATGTTAGTTTTAGAATCGAATCAAAGTAAAACCAAAGGCAACCTTTCTAAATTAATAACAACTGAGACCGAGATAAGGAAACTTGACATATTACAACTGGCAAGTTTATAACCAGTGAAACAAAACGTAGGAATTTTCCAGGCAATCCAGGATTAACTCTAAACGTCACGAACGAACGGCAGATTTCCACAATTTTCCAACGCGACGTTTTATTGTTTTTCCTTAGAGTTGACGTTTCGGATGAACATCTGTCACGACAAACTAAGTTGGACGTTTTCTTGCTTTGAAATTGTATCACAGATGCGAGATATAGCCCTCTCTGATGTTCAGAGAACAGGAAAACTTTCAGGTTCTATATTTATTTAGTAGGGGGAAATATATCCACTTTCTTTATATGAGCTTAAATTATATTTTGATTAATTATCTATGACAGATAAAGTAAAATAATATTTATTACTCAATTTATTGTTTGGGATCACTTTAACGAACCTATTTTTTTTTATTTCAATATAAAGTCTTAGATTTCCCAATAAATAATTGGTTTTATATGAATGGAAACATGAAAAATGTTATAAAAGGATTGATAACTAGATTTTTATCCAAGCGGCTTTCTTCTATTATAGCTTTCACCTCATAAATCAGCTCTTCAAGTTTTTATTGTGACAATTTTAGTCATTTCATAATCAGTAAAAATTTAAAAGGTGTTATGGTATTCTACATTAAATACATATTTAGAAACTTGAGTATTAAGAGTACTACGCGAATAATTGTTCTACAGTATTGTAGCTGTTGCTTTTCACTTAGATCTGTTGTAACAAAAGAAAAGGTGTGGACAAAATTAAATGAGTGGCTCAGAACCAGAGGTGACTATACAACAAATTTTTTTTTGAGATAATTGAGGGTAAAGTTAATGGGTTATATAAATTTCTAAAAAAAAGTAACATAACTCCAATTTGGGGTTTTTGTATAGGAGAAACTAAAATAATTCAGGTAGAATAAAGCAAAAAACATTTTTTTCAAAATTAGCTTTATTTAAAAAAAAAATGAAAAAAATGTTGTATAGGCGTTTTTCGCACTAACAAAACTGAAAAATATTTTGAACCGGAAAAAAAGTATTACTCCGTTTCTTCCTCTTCCTCTTGAATCTGTGCTAGACCTGTATCCATCTCATTGGTACACTTAAGAGTTTTAAAATAGTCGTGGTAGATAGGAGGCACGTACTTTAACAATGATATTAGATCTTTCTTTTTCTCTACTGTTATCCCCCTTCCTTCGGGAAATAATAAATCTAACTTCATGTATAGATTTTTTATGAAGACCTAAAACGACTTTTTTATTCCTATTCTGCACACCACAACTATCAAAATATAAATTTAGGATGGATGTTGTTTCAGGCAAAAAAGAAATATACTTGATCAAACATGACAAGATCTCTTAAGCACCACGCGAAGCAACACTTTTGTTCCATACAAACATATGCTCAATGTTTTCAACTTTATTATGTACACACAAATTGAAAACCCACATCTGTCTTTTGTAATAAGCTACAGATGTAGACAGATCTCGCACTGGCAAGGTTCTCTTTAGATAAAAAATTGCAACATGTTTTTCTTCTTTTTCTTTTTTTGCTGCTTCAGTTTCTTTCTTCTTTAATTACTTCACAAATTCTGCTTTTTTTTGGTGTAGGTTCCTTTCCACTTCAATCTTAGTTTTCTCTTCCCCTTCATTTAATGTTTTGAGCAGAGTTTTAAAATAGTCGCATTTTTGACATGTGTCCTTTTGTGGCCTATGAAATGATAGATTAAAAAAAAAACTAAAAGTATCTCTAAAGACAAAAAGAGACATTGGCTTCTTTTCCACAACTTCACAAATTTTTTTTATATTCATTATACATTAGGGACATGTTTAAATTTGGAGACAAATATTCTTTAGTTGTGTGATGCCTACAATAATGTGATTCATATACTGGAAATTTGTTAATAAACTCCATTAGGTACTCTGCATCATCTTTATTTCTCTTATTATGTAGTGCATATTTATCACGTTTATCCGAAATGGGAGTTCTCGTATATGCTTTTCTACTTAGAGCATTTGTTATTTTGCCATCGCTAAAATCTAAGACGTTTTTAAAAAATTTTTTACATACTTTGTGGTCATTTCCATTTTCATCTTGTAATCTGTAACTCCTCTTCTTCTGTTTTCTTGATGTTTCCTTCTTTGTATATTTTCTTTTTGCAGGTTCAACAGTAATTTGACCAGAAAGAAAAGCATCTTTGGATACCCAATCTAGCGAATTAAAATATTGAAATATTTGCTGTTGACGATATTCACTTAGTTTATCCGAGCAACTTAGATGGCAAGTTAGCAACTTATTATTCTTATCCACAAGGAATCTACGTTCCTGTATTTGGCTGTATACCATATATTAAAAAAATTTTATTAAAAATCCTTTGTAAAAGGTATATATTTTTAAAAACCCAAACGGGCTGTTATAGACAAAACGTTTTCGGAATCCATTATTCCATCATCAGTGTCCTATAAAATATATAACCACTTAATTAAAGAGAACGTGAAGTTAAAATTTTGACTAAGGTTAATGTAAAGTGTGGTTAATACTTACTAGGTGTACATGAATGTAGCCACTAAATACATGGGTAAAAACCCGTTAACAAAAATTCAGTTACATTTGTTTTACATTATATTATATAAATTGCTAGGATGCTAAAGTTACCGTTGGATTAGGTAACATGGCGACATATGACTCCACGTTGAAGTTGCAAGTCCTGAGACGGTGTGTCTACGAGGACTTAATGGAAGCAAATTCAATTCAAATTCAAAATCAATCAGTTGCTTCCATTAAGTCCTCGTAGACACACCGTCTCAGGACTTGCAACTTCAACGTGGAGTCATATGTCGCCATGTTACCTAATCCAACGGTAACTTTAGCATCCTAGCAATTTATATAATATAATGTAAAACAAATGTAACTAAATTTTTGTTAACGGGTTTTTACCCATGTATTTAGTGGCTACATTCATGTACACCTAGTAAGTATTAACCACACTTTACATTAACCTTAGTCAAAATTTTAACTTCACGTTCTCTTTAATTAAGTGGTTATATATTTTATAGGACACTGATGATGGAATAATGGATTCCGAAAACGTTTTGTCTATAACAGCCCGTTTGGGTTTTTAAAAATATATACCTTTTACAAAGGATTTTTAATAAAATTTTTTTATTATTCTTAGTTATTTATTTGTGCATACATTTATCATCAGTTCTCCATTTTCGTTTTTGACATCCTCGTTATGTTTTTGCTTAATTCCAGGTGTAATAAATAATGCTTCACTTATCGTCTTGTATGGTAGATTTATTTAAAACACTAGATACTTATAGTTTAGTTTATTAGAATCAAGTACAATACTAAATAGTACTCAGTTGACGTTGACTAACTTAGACCGTTCTCTTGATTCTTCATTCTTAACTATAATGATAATAATGCTAATCCCGTGATTTCCAGCTATTTACCTCCCGTGCGCTTGTTGATATATTATTGTTTTTACTTGTTTAGTTTGTACACATTATTTAATAAGCTTTTGATTACATTGCAAATTGCACTAGGTCAGAGCGCGTTCCAGTTACACCGATATTTTCAATGTCGTAAACAAATAATATATTTTGGCAAATGTGTGTCACGTTATTAAAAAGATTACTTGAATCTGATGCTTAATTAAATCCCGTTACATCCCTATCCCTCAGAAGAAAAATTTTCTGAGTGCTGTTCGTTTTCAATCAATTACAGGAGCTGGTTTTACTCTTCCCCTCCGAAAGAAGAAAATTTTTCGTGTCATCATCAACTGATTACTGTACATATATACATTAATTACATTCAGTATTTACATATACATATTTATAGAATTATATACAAATTTTTGGTACATATTTCCTTATATCTAAAAAAATTTAGTAACCTAACCTAACCTAACCTCAGCATATTATAAGGTTACCCAAATTGTTCCCTTATAATATGCTATCTGGTATCCTTCATTATGCCTTACTGGTATATTAATTTAATATTTTACGTACGTTTTTTCTTACCTTACGTTAAATCATTTAGATTATATTACCTTATATTACCACCTATTATGTGGTTGATTACATATTATATCTTACCCCCTATTATGTGCACATAATATTTACAATAACCTTTACATTTTAAATAATAAATAAAAATTTATAATAATAAAATCTTATATCTTGTATTAATTCTTGCATTAATTCTTGCATTAATTCTTGCATTAATTCTTGCATTAATTCTTGCATTAATTCTTGCATTAATTCTTGCAATAATTCTTGCATTAATTCTTGCATTAATTCTTGCATTAATTCTTGCATTAATTCTTGGTACCAAGTAATAGTTCTGTTTTCACTTTTCATATATACACTATTAATAACTTTGACATCTCACAATAAAGTTTTGTCGTTTTATTCATTTATTCATTTATCCCTATTTCTTTTGTTTAACTACTACTATACAGTCTAACATTTTTCTTTTTGTTATACACATTTTAAATATATATATTGTACGAACTTAAAACTATATTTACACATTATATTCATTTAAATATATTTTTATATATTATTTGCATTCAAAAGTACATGTATATATTACAAGTATATTCATTGACTCTAATTGTAGCAAAGTATTGTTTCCTTATTTATTCTAGCTATAAACTCTGTGCCTTGGTCTGCTATTATTTTTCTGGGTACTCTATACCTCAAGATAAATTTTTCTACCAATGATTTGGCTACTGTTTTGGCTTATTTTATTTTCTATTACATATTCTTCTACGTAGTTGCTTAATTCGCATTGTACGTCAATATATCTGTTTCCATTTTCATCCATGTACATTTTCATGGGTTCCTTGTTTATGATTTACTGCTTATGCCTTTGGCAGTCATCGCATCTCTTCACATTTCACATATTTCTCAACATTTCTTCGTAATTCGTTCCACAAATAGTATTAACTTATATTTCTGTATTTAACATATCCTATTTATTCTTCCATATCCTTCCTGTAACATGTGGAAGTCATTAATTATAACTCTTCTTGATCTGCTTATCTTGTACTATATTATGTATTGATTGTATTATGTTTATCTTGTACTATACAAGCTTTTATACTTTCCTTAAAAAAATTATTATTTTTCTCTTCGTATTTTATTAAGATTTGGTTGATTCTTTTTTCATCTCGTTTTATTCTCATTTCATTATTATCATTTTCTTTATAATCTTCTGCACTCACATTTGTGAGACAAAATCTCAACAAGTCTCCTAATGCTATTCCTGAAGCATAAATCCTTAAAATAAATTTGTTTTTCTTCGATAAATCGGGGAATTCCATAATCGGGGCTTATTAGATATATCTTGGGCTTATTAAATGCTTCTTGACATTCAGTAGTCTATTAAACTTTACTTTCTTCCTAGATAATCTGTTACGTGGTTTGACTATTTCCGCAAAATTTTTCTTGCATTGTAAATAAAATTTTAGACATACGGATCATAATAATAAAATAATTAACCTGGTCAGTTATATTTTACTAATTTCAAGTTTATGGACACGCTTACTACGTACATTCCAACTGTATCAAATATCATACTATTAACCTAATGTCATTACGTAATGTTTTTATGACGAATACTGTTTGCTATCGTAATGAAATTATTATAGTTATGCTTTTTTGTTTTTTGTTTATTGTTTGGTTTCTCGTCTTTTACAAACTAACTTTTGCTTGTACATATGGGTCTTTTCTAAATAAAAACATCTGCATATTTTGCACTTTTTCTATGGTCATTTCTTCTTCAAATATTAATGGATTTTACTGTGCTTAATAGGTGTTCGACTCTTTTTTTACTCTTTGCTTTGTTTCTTCCATATAAAATATATAAAATTTTTCCTGGTTTTGTATCTTCGGAATTAAACATCTAATTTATATTTCTCGATTATTTTCCTATAGGTAACATAATTTTAATCGGTTTATCTATTAATCCTACTGTAAATTCCTTCTCAACGTCTGGTTTCTATATTACTGTAACTTTTACTTCTGTTTTTCAGTTCGATCTCGAAATTAATTTCGTCAAATATGTAATAATACTGACATATACTTTTCAAAATAATCTGTTCATCATTTTTCGCCTTTGTGCTTACTTAATTTACTTAACATATTTTCTTCTCTTGCATATAAATACAATAATCGTAGGGAATCATCTTTCATTGTGACAAACTTCCTTTTCAATAATTTTTCCATTTACTTCATTAAAAAAAAATCATAATTAAAAATTTGTTCCGCAATTTTAATCCATTCTGTAGTTACTGTATTGTCGTGCTGGAGCCGCAGGACTCTTAGCGGGTTGGGATTCAAGTACCACCCTAGCTTATCCTCTTAGCAGCCTCCTGCTCGACGTAGGTTTCAACCATTAATGTTGAACCATATGCAGTTTGCCTACATTTCTGTCAAAAATCTACTTCTGTCACTGTATTCGTATTCGCATGCGGTGCGTAATATGCTCTTGCTGTGCCTCTATTTCTGTTGCATCTCACCTGTGTCCATTGATTATGCTTTGTTCTTCGTTGTGATTGCCAATCTCCTCTGTTTCTATTACGATATATCCTCGTATTATGTCTTTCATATTCACTTATATTTCTATAATTTTTGTTTCTATATTGTTTTCTTTCGTCGAATTTATTTTTATAATATCCATATATTGTATTCTTACTTTCTTTTCTCATATCAAAATCGTATTTGTTCCTGTAATTTAACACTTTTCCTTGTGTGCTATCTTCTGTCTCGTCGATCGATAAAAATTTGTACATTACCTCTTGTGTGGTTGAAAAGTTACATGATTCCAAAATGAATTTAGCTTTTTCTGTGTTGACGTTGCGTTTCATTGCAGCTACTACTGCCTCTGTTGTGTATTTTTTCGCTAGTTCCAATGACATTCCTTCCGCTACGTATGCAACTTTTAGCTGTTCCGCTAATTCTTCAACTTCAGATGCATAGACCTCTGCATCTTTATGTCCTTGTCTTTTCTTCGCCAATTTAGCTATTACCGTCTTTGGACTGTCGCCTCTCAGTTCTCTCTTCAATACCTCTGCTATTCTTGCGATTGTATCCTCTGTAACTATAACGTTTCTGGCCTTATTGGTTAATCTTGTCTTTATTAATGTTGTCGCTGTCTCCTCGTGTCCTATCGCTATTTTCTCAAGGAGTTCTAGTGCATCTAAAAATGACTGCAGTTTACCTGCTTTTCCATCAAACTCGCTGGGTAACACCTTGCTTGCGATATTTAAAAATTCGTTTGTTGTAAGAGCCATACTTATTTCTTGCTCTGTGTCGCTATGTTCTTCCTTCTTTATAGGTTGTTGTTTCTTTGTCACAGGTAGAGAAACTGGTTTAAAATCTTTTACATTTTGAGTATATTCTTTATCCGAAATTTCCATAATGTTATTATCATTTAAAACTTTTCTATCTCCAGTGAGTCCTTGTATTTGCAATGATTCGGCCATTTCAATGAAGGTATTTAAATCTTCTTGTCTAATTTGTACTTCTCCATGGTATATAAATTGTAGTAAGTCTCTTAGTGCTTCGTAAGTCACGTTTGTCAAAATTACTATAGGATTTTGACATGGATTTGACATAAAAATTTCTTTAAAATATGGGCTACAAACCGAAAGAACCATTTTATGCGCTTTTATGCATTTTCCTTGTGCTGAAAGCGTTACGTCTACAAAATCTTGACTCTTCCATAATGAATTTATTCCTGAACTCATATTTTCGTGGAAATTGTTCCAACATAATGAAAATTTTTCTGACGCCATGGTCAATTGTCTTTAAAAGTTCTTTTAAATTCGTTTTTCTTCCTTATAAATGTAACAATAATTCTAAATATCCTAATTTATTGTAACTAAATCGTAAAATAAAAAGTCATATCCGATTTCTTCGTCTATATTAATTGAAGAATTTGTCATCCAAGCATATTCATGTCGTAATTTAATATTTTCCGACTTATGTCACAGTGTATGTTCATGGTCAAATATAAATATTTTTTAAACTATACCTTAAGCAAATAAAATTATATGGCACATTTCTTTCATTAAAAAAATAGAATTTGATATATAAACAGTTATTTAGCGATAATTTAAAAATAAATTATATTCTGTACTACTTTTAAAAACAATAAAAATTGTGTACTCAACATTCTGAACTTGAATTAGTTAAATTCTTATATTCAAATACTAAGTAATCTTTCTATCTGTCAGACTGCATAATTTATATAAATTAGGGATAAAAATAAAATTTACTTACATAATATATTTCACATATTGTTTTTGATAATTCACTTTTGTCCATTCATCCATTTTTCCGATTTATTTTCCATTATCATGCGCTGGGATTCTGTCGCGGGGCTCCTGGCGGGTTTGGTTCAGAATTTGGCGGGAATTTTCTTAAGTGCCGATGCATTTTCTATTTCGAAACTGGTACAGTGGCTTCCATATATCATCCATTATGTAAATTTCCATTTAAATTTCCAGTATGTGGTTGGCATTTTTGATTTGTTTCTGCGAATCAGAAAACTCCTTATTCGAAAGGTAGGATCGCCATGTAATAAATAATCTTCATTTATCGTCTTGTATGGTAGATTTATTTAAAACACTAGATACTCATAGTTTAGTTTATTAGAATCAAGTACAATACTAAATAGTACTCAGTTGACGTTGACTAACTTAGACCGTTCTCTTGATTCTTCATTCTTAACTATAATGATAATAATGCTAATCCCGTGATTTCCAGCTATTTACCTCCCGTGCGCTTGTTGATATATTATTGTTTTTACTTGTTTAGTTTGTACACATTATTTAATAAGCTTTTGATTACATTGCAAATTGCACTAGGTCAGAGCGCGTTCCAGTTACACCGATATTTTCAATGTCGTAAACAAATAATATATTTTGGCAAATGTGTGTCACGTTATTAAAAAGATTACTTGAATCTGATGCTTAATTAAATCCCGTTACACAGGTATTACTTAAGTACCTATTTCAGCGTTAAAATGCCCCAATATTATCATCAATTTAATTTACGTATATAATTTTCTTTATTTCCTTATTTCTTCGTTAACATTTTTATTTATAAAATAATATCTACACTTTTCATGTCTCTTCTATTTTTGTTAGATATATTTTTAGGTTAGTTTAACATAAACGCGAAGAGGAGAACTCATAATAAACCAAAAGGAAGCGAAACAGTAACCTACTTTCACCTGTCTGTCCCTGCTCCTCTGTTTATGCAACCTTTATCACAAGCTATGACATAGAAGCGAGAGAGCTGTTCTGTTTACTTTCTCTCAGTATTAATTAAACAAGCAACAGGGTTTTTTTTACCAATGAAAAATAATGCAAGAAAAACTATATTGCTTGTTTAATAAATACTATTATTCATCTACCCCATTAGTCTCTACCTAAAAAAACACTTTTCTATTTCTGGGTACCATTTGGTCAGAAATTATCATCCATTCGGTATCCCTGATTTTATTTAGACTATGTGCTAATCCAACCCTTACGTTACGCAGGTTTTCTTGCAGTCTATAATCTCTCAATCTCGTCTCCGTCCTTATCATTATTTAGGTATAAATATAAGTAAGCCTTTAGTCAATATTACCGCAAAATACTTTACTTAACTCACCAGATTTGGATATATACCATTTAGGCTTAGCAGACACTCTAAATTCCTTCTTTGGGTAAATTTTAGGATTTTGAGCTAATGGAAGCTTAGGTTTGAAGCCCACAATAGTTTTTAAAATAGTAAAAATCCCTACATTAAATACAGTCAGATCCTGCTGAATTCTCATCACGTCTCTGACTGTGCCATTAAATTTGCTGTGCGCAAAGATAATCAGGTCATCCACATAGCAGCTAATAAAATAATTCCTGTCGTTACTTAATCTAGCTTTCGGCCCACCTTTGACCAAATTAGCTGACCTATGACCTCTAACAACTTGTTGCGTATGTCACATGTCTCCTTAGCATGGAGTCTATCCATCTGCAGCTTGTTTTGTCTATTTCTTTTAGGCTAATTGCCCTTGTGATTACTTTGTAGGCTTTCTCGAATTATCTTTCTATATCAAAAAATGCACTCAATATCTCCTCTTGGTTTTTCAAAACGTACTCCAATCACTGTATAAGATAATGCAGTGCCATGTCATTATAAGTATGACATGTTATAAATTACTGTTGGTCCTTTTGTAGCTTTTACTGTTCTGTACAGTATAATAGTAAATATTTTTTATTAGGAAGTAATTGTATGTGATTTTCCATATTGTCTTTGGAAATCCATGTTGTTTCGTAGATTAAAATATCCTTGAGTTGCTTGTAAAAGACATATTTTATATCTATGTTCTTATATTCGCTTGTAACCAATACATTATTACTAATGTTGACTTCGAAGTTCACTACAGCCTCTTTTATTTTTGCATTTTTAAAAAATTATATCTAGTTAATACCGCTACTAATAAAAAGAAGACATTTGTCATATTCTAATATGTGAGTGTATTTTAAGTTAATATTGTTCTGAAGCTATTTTGTTGTAGCATTTTGAAGTAATTACAATTTAAATGGGAATAAGCCACAATTAAGGTTAAAGTAGGTTTATTGAGGTTTCAATTTCCACTTCGGAAATCGTTCTCAAAATACAAACATAAGTTTAATACAAAAACAAACTTATGACCCCACTTATCTTATTTAATTAGTCCGTTTCCTTCTCCTTAAAGCCACAGATAGTTAAATATATCTTTATCAATTCGCTGTGATTATTTTCTCTCTTTGCTTTAACTTGGTTTTTAATTTTTTGGCTTTCATATCATATCAATCGTGTCCAGCTTTATCAATATTTAAATCATCTTTTCTTCTTGGTTATTTTATCTTAATACGTGTCTGTAAATGTTATATTGGTTGCCTATTTTAAAAATTATACTACGAATGCAACTGGAAACGACTCTTTAGAGGTTATGTTCTTATCAGTGTGTTTACTTAGCTGAAATATGCCTCAATAGCTTTGTTATACTTTACCTGTTGTTACTCACTTAATACACTTACAGCAGGAAAGGTTTGATACATCCTGAGATTTCGAGTATGTTTCGGAGCTCTACTGTTTGCGTGTTGACCGTAATTTTGTCAGAACTGGTCCAAACAGTCTTAGAACAAAACTATATCTAAGAACTCAAAGAAATCTTATAACTAAATAAATTATTTAAAACGATAGGCCTAAATATAAACTATAAAAAAATCAAAATAATTATCCAAGAACACACAAATATAAACATGTAATATAGTTTACACCTAGGGTATGTTATCAAGCTAGGAAAATTAAATCAGTGTGCCGAAAAAAAAAACAATAAACAATAAATGAACAAAATATAATTAACTTTGATCAGATAAAAGGCATATATCGAGCACAGTTTAATTAAATCTTGCCCAAGTACTTTCGATCCCTAGATCATCTTCAGGGGCATTTCGTCAATTGTGGCCTATCCGGCAAGAACAGGATGTCATAAACATATAAATGTACATTACACTACAATACAAATGGACAAACAAACACTTTAAAATAATTTAAGGAAGGCTACATTACTTGAAGAAGCCGGAGACAGAATTCATTCTGTCTCCGGCTTCTTCAAGTAATGTAGCCTTCCTTAAATTATTTTAAAGTGTTTGTTTGTCCATTTGTATTGTAGTGTAATGTACATTTATATGTTTATGACATCCTGTTCTTGCCGGATAGGCCACAATTGACGAAATGCCCCTGAAGATAATCTAGGGATCGAAAGTACTTGGGCAAGATTTAATTAAACTGTGCTCGATATATGCCTTTTATCTGATCAAAGTTCATTTATTCGAGCATTCAACCTTATATTTATTTTTTTAAAATATAATTAGATTAACTATTACTAATAGGCAAGATTAAAAACACCGAAATACGAAAAAGAATAAAAGTCAGGGACATTGTGGAGACATTTAGAATCATGGAGTGGAAACCAAGTAAGATGGAAAGAAGCTAGGGAAATCTTAAAAAAAAGCACTGCTAAACACACACTTTGCTGACATAATTTTTTTACTGATTTTAGTTAATTTGGGTCTGCTGGATACAAAAATGCCACCAGATTTGCTCCATCAGATCGTTTTCAAAAAATAAGACAACAGATCATATTTCTAACATCTAGGGTAATTTAACGCTTCATCCCATCAAATAAACAAAACACGAATAAAAAGTAAGATATATTGTAC
Organism: Diabrotica undecimpunctata; assembly: GCF_040954645.1. Taxonomy (NCBI): domain Eukaryota; kingdom Metazoa; phylum Arthropoda; class Insecta; order Coleoptera; family Chrysomelidae; genus Diabrotica; species Diabrotica undecimpunctata. The sequence continues at coordinate 41,441,809 of NC_092807.1, read as the reverse complement.
AACAATATACTTACAAAAATCATCACATATATCTACCAAAACATTAACTTTTTCTTTCTTTTAACTTTCATCTAAACTAACCAGCATCGCAGCACATATCGGTTATTCAGCATCACCTAAAAACTTCCTTTTATAGAATTTTCTTGCAAAGACTGTAAAAGGACAGTTCTTTTGAAGAAACCAGCAGAAATCCGCCATTATGTGAGTGTATTATCTCCCCTGATACCTAATTTTCATCATTTTGATATCTTGATGGAAGCGTTCCCCTCGTTCCTCACTGAGGTCACCAAGATTTTCTGGGAAACAGTCTAAGTGACTGTGGAGGTAATGAATTTTAATGCTCATATGACAAAAATGTGTTTGTTTAAATTGTTGAGCATTTCTTCCACTATACCCCGGTAATTTTTCAATTTCTTGTTTCCACGAAAATTTTTCACAATTTTTACATAAGAGCACCATGCACTACATTCAATTTCAGTCGTCGATACTGTAAAATGCGAATCTTTTATAAGTTCTTGTATCTAAGACTCATTAAATATTCCGGAGTTCTATTTTTCTTTACTAAGTGCAGGAAATTTGCTGGACAAGTATTCAAAACAAGGACGATTCTGGTCCAGGGCCTTTACAAATTATTTCGGTAACTACGTTAGCTTCTCTTTAAACTAAAGTATCTCTAGAATGCCATTTTCTTTTACTCGAGTGTTGTTCATTAGCCCTGCTATCCCACAGACACAAGAGACAAGGATATTTTGTATAGTCACCCTTGTTCTTCCAGGAGAAAATTCACCATCTTAAAATCAACACAGATCGCAACACACTGATGTTTTGATGTTTTTTAGCACCGGCGATATTGTTTTACATCCTTTTTTCATTTTTGTAGAATGCTCAATTGGTATATTTTCATATTTGTTGCCATTATGTTAAACGACATATTTTAAACTTCATTTGGAACTATCGATAATAAGACGCCAGTGATCTGGTGTATACTCCGATATACCCATTTTCTTTAACAGTCCTTTAATATTGTTAGAAAAAACCATATTATCTTGCTGTGAAAAAAAGGCAAAAGATCTTTTTCTCTATTATCGTAGTATGTTATTTTGGTGTCTGGGTGAAGAAGATTCTTTTCCTTTAGTGTTGAGGCAACTCAGAAGAATCCTTTGGAAGGTTCAAATCTCTGATAAAATCGCTTAGCTCTTTCTGAGTAAAGCCCTCAGGGCATAATGAACCCCCTTGAAAATCACTATCGTCTTCCTCAAATCTACTAGTCTGTAATTCGTCAGATAACATTTCGACATTATCCTCTGGTACCGTAGATAGACTGCTAAATATTGGAATGGAAATCTGCTTAAGCTGATGTGGAATTGATCTTTTTGCTGAATCCAGGTTAGGATATGTCCACTAAAACTAAAACTAATAATTTTACAATGGAATGCAGTCGACTTTATCGAAATTTATTAAGGCCATTTCAGAGAAAATACTATGTACTTAAGTACTGAACAATAGTTAAGAAGCAATTAGCGCTAATTTCAAGTTATGGGCATTTCCAATAAGTACACTTTAATTAGAAGCCATTAGTATGCATTTGTTTTAGAATTTGTTAAGTTTGTTTAAACATATTGCAATTATAGTGGTGAACTAAACAAAAATGTAAGAATAATTAAGTATTTGATGATTATGTTATATCTCGAAAACTACAGCTGATAGAAAGAAAAGGTTTGTATTTTTGATATCAGCACAAATGTATTACCTAAAATTAGTTGATAGTTTTTTCGACAACAAGTCAAATTTTTTTTTTGTTGGGCTTTGAGTTAAAGCAAGAAATTTTAAACTTAGGAACTACTTAGAACTTACATACAGGAATGGATGGATGATGGTTGATGATGAGGCAGAAGTTTTCTCACACAACTTTATGCCTCCTAGAATGGGAGAAAAGGAAATAAGGATAATATGCTACGCCGACGACGCCATTATAACAGCCGAAAATGAAGATGACCTACAAAGATTAATTAAAGAATTCGAAGATACGGCGCTCATATACAACATGGAGATCTCAACAGAGAAAACTAAAACGATAATGATATCAGCGGAACCGAGACGATGTAAACTAGTCGTAAATAACAAAATAATAGAACAAGTGATGGAAACTGAATACTTGGGAATAAAACTGTCAAGCTACCGAAAAGTGGAAGAAGAAGTACAAAAACAAGTGAACATGGCAAACAGAGCAGCAGGATGTCTCAACAACACAATCTGGAAAAACAAATACCTCACAACGGAAACGAAAACCAGGATATATAAATCAACAATAAGACCGATAATGTCGTACACAGCGGAAACAAGAGCAAATACGGCGAAAACACAAAGACTACTGGAAACAACAGAAATGAAATTCTTACGAAAAATAACAAACCAAACTCTAAGAGACAGAGTAAGAAGTGAGGAAATACGAGCGAGATGTGGTATAGAGGAAATAAACGCGTGGACCAAAAGAAAAAAAGTGGAAGGGAATCAACACATCGAAAGAATGACAGAAAATAGAATAGTACGAATAGCAAGAGACAAATCGCCAAATGGAAAAAGATCATTGGGACGACCGAGGAAAAGATGGTCAGACAACGTCAATTGAGGTTAAAAGCCGAAGTAAAACAGGCATTAGGCCTATTTCTAAAGTAGGAAGAAGAAGAAGAAGAACTTTATGCCTTTTATTTATCTCCGTTCTTAGTAAAAATCACTAAATTACGTCAAATGCTTTTCCATAGATTTGCTAATAGTTTTGATATTGATATTTGGATAGTAGAGCGGGAATTATCTATGTAGGTTTCTACACACTGTTGATTTTACTTCTCTTTCTGCATTTTTGTCAAAAGATCCTTGACAGCTCAGTTAACTCTTTTTATATATCCACTTTACGATTTACTTTGTTTGTTTAACAAATATGTGCTTTTATTCTTACCGTTTATTTAATGCTTAAATAATATTGTTTCAGTATTATTCCTGACAAACATTTATCAAATCAAAGAAAATACAACTCTAAAAATTACCTGAAAACTGTCAGTACCTTTTATCTTTCAAAATCAGAAACTTCCAGTTTTCGTTTTATAGAATCAAAGTTTAGCGTTTCATTTCTCCCCATAGAATTCATATACTTTTCCAAACTGTTTAAATATTACATCGCAGAGAAAATCTGACATTTAAAGCGGATTGAAGACTTAAGGTCAGTTCGCTGTTTTCAGTTTGAAAACGAAGTTATTCTTTTGTTAGTGAAGAAACCAGTGGCAAAACTTTAAAAAGAAACAATATGACTATTCAGAAATATTTAAAATATAATAATTAAAATATGTATATATAGTAAAATATATTTTAATTTTTTTTTATTCTTTTGATAAGCTATGCATTTCCAATAAATTATTAACGATTTTTGGCGGAGAAAATGTACAACAGATCACTACAGACCAAAATAACATACATTTATAAGGTAAAGTCAATTCTTTACGAACTAGGCGATAATTATTTAGACCGACGAATTGAGTTTTGTGAACTCATGACTGAAAGAATTCGCGTTGAACCGAGAATTTAAAAAAATATTTGTTTCACTGATGAATGTATGTTTATGCTAAATGGTAATGTAAATAAACAAAACTGTCGGTACTGGAGTAATGCGAACCCGCATCGATTCAGAGAAGGTCACACTCAATATCTTGAGTGTGACCTTTAGTAAAAACTAAATGTTTGGGCACGAATATTAGGCGATGCTATAGTTGGCCCCTTGTTCATACCAGGCAATTTAAGTGGCGACATTTATCTTGATATGCTGGAAAACACCATCGAACCTTTAAGTGTGCATAAATTAGATAACCAAAGGGACGATCAAGGCAACCTAGCTCTAGACGAAGACTTGCTGCAATTCCAACAAGATGGAGCACCTCCAACTTCACTATGCAGCTCCAGTTAGGCACTGGTTGGATACTAATTATCCGAACAAATGAATTGGAAGGAGAGGTCCTATTAAGTGGCCTCCGAGCTTACCAGACTTACCATCATCTGACTTTTTTCTATGGGGTTACCTTAAGTCAGTTGTTTATAGAACTCAACCTGCGTCACTTGGGGAATTGCGAGAAAGAATTACGCAAGCATGTCGCGGCTATTACTAGAACAACATTTGCCAAAGTTCGTGCAGGATTTGAAAATAGGCTTTACTATTATTTAAAAAACAATGGGACCCACTTTGAATATTTACTTAATTGACATTTAACAAATTTGTAGTTTAACAAAAACCTCATTAAATTTTCGATTTAAGCCAACGTTTCACAATTATTTCTTCACCCTCTATAATTACTACTTATACCATTGTATAGCATTTTTTATAGTCTTTTCAATGATGCATCATAAGTAGGGGTTTGCAATTTAAACTTTTTTTGGTTGCGGTGGGTGGGGCCTAGGGATTGAGGGGGTAAGTTCTCTTTTAAGGCATTTTAGTTCCCCCTTACTATCCTAAAAACGGTTTCAAGCATTTTTTGATATCAGCTTTTGTGTGTGAGGTATAGCCCATTGTAAGTTTTAAAATTGACACACTGTATACGAAATATATTGTTCTTTTGGTTAGTCACTTTAATAACAATCACATAATGTGTTAAACAGATATATAATTTACATTTGCTATAAATTAGTTAAGTGTAAGATAAACAAAGCTATGTTATTTTAATTTTCAACTTAAAAAGAAAAAGAACAAATATTTTTTTTCTTGAGTGAGATTTATTTGCACCCAATTGATCTTTTACCCCTTCAATAATATTATAGAAATGCCTTTACCAAGCTAATATTGTTTCAAGCTTTTAGAACGCGATTTCTTGGTTAACATAATAATGGGGTTTTAAAAAAACAAAATTCGTTGAAATATATTTGAAACAGTGAAAATACTTATAAAAAGAAAGGATATTTTATCTGACGAAGTAAATGCAAAAAATATGAGTATGAGGCTTAATATACTGACAGACAAAGTGCCTAAACGATTTTTAATTATTTAATTTTAGGTTTTGTATCGGCTATCCACAGTTATCATTTTCTGTTTTAGACAAAATTTATATTAGTTATAATAATCATTTGTATTATGACAATTTATAATCTAAATATCATTTAAGTTTATGATCTGGAAATAAAACAATTGCTGCATCAAACCAAGATGGTTAATATCACTTTGACTTAGGGAACTTCAACGCAAAACTAAGCAAGTGCAGATGCGATGACACTATTGAAAATGGACTGGTGTTAAGAAACGAAACACACAGTAACCTTATTGAATTTTGCCAATGTTAAATATTAATATCTAACATATAGTTTAAACTAGCCTTAAGGTTGCCCCTTTATATGAAGATCTGCCCAAGATACTTAAAATTATCCAGTTGGAAATCAGATTGACTATATCCTAGCACCAAAAGGATACAGAAACAAAATTCCTAGAGAAAAAAATTATCTTTATAGTAAAGTCAGATTCAATCCCATAGTAAGACAAATGAAAACATTGCAGCCTTAAAATAAATAGCCAAACCCAGTTTTCCAGTATTTACGATTATTTTACTTTCACCCCTAAGCCAGGTTAATAATCGCCCCAACATTTTTTAATGAAAGTGGAAGTCAAATAAGATACATTATTCTTTAAGTTTAAAAATTCAGTCTATTAATTTATTTAATTTATTAGAAAACAAAATAAATTTTAAAAGTAATATTTTTAGCTAGCTACTTATTTCTTAGTTAACCAAATGGTGAAACTGATGAATTCCGGCGTACAATGAAAAAGGTTTTTTTTTTTACCGCATCAACCCCTAGGGTTATTAGCGGGGTGGTATATCTTTATTTTAGAAAAGTTACACTTTACATAACAGTTTTGGAAAATACAAACATTTTATGTTATGTTACAGTTTGTTATACAGTTTACAATTTTTGATAAAAGTTATTGTATTGCTGATGTCTTCTTTTAGAGTTTCTTTCAAATTGTGTTTTATTTTTGCTGTCGATCTTGCTGTTGAGTACACTGGACAGTCTATCATTATATGTTGCACTGAAAATGGTATTTGACAGGTGTGGCAAATCAGCTGAGGGTCCTTGGAGATGATGTGTCCATGTGTAAATTTTGTATGACCTAGCCGCAGTCTGTTAATAACTACTTGGTCATGTCTTTTAGCTGGGAGTGGTAGTAAAGCAGAAGTAACATCTGGTTTGATACTTTTTAATTTTGCTTCTGTTTGGTTCCATTTTACTTGCCAGGTTTTGTTCATGTAAGTTTTTATTAATGTTTTTTGGTCTGAAATTGGTATGTTTTGCATAATAGGAATTGTCATGTTATTGATAGTTTCTGTTGCTGCTTTATCAGCTGCTTCATTACCCTTTATCCCAACATGGGATGGTACCCATAAAAATGTTATGTTTTTACCACATGTTTGGGCATTGTATAGCATGTCTTTTATTAATGCTAAATTGGCATGAGTAGGATACATTATCTGCTTGACACCATTTAAGGCACTTAGAGAATCTGATATAATAAGAAAGTTTGTATCAATGCTGGTACATTGGTTCAGTGCGTTGAAGATTGCCTGCAGTTCTCCAGTATATATGCTACACTCCTTGGCTAGACGGGTGACAGAGGTGTTGTCTTCAAAAATAGCTGCAGCAGCTACACCATTACTGCTTTTAGAGGCATCAGTAAAAATTAGTTTGAAATCAGGGTATCTGGAGATGGTAGACCGGAATTGTTGTTGTATTTCAGAAGGATTGTGTGAATGTTTGGGATAGATTTAGAAGTGGCTCTCAATTGATGTATATTGAATTCAAATCGATTTATTCGTTCATTGAAAGGTAAGTTTCTAGGGCAATAATTTGAGTACAGATTTGGAGGGTTGCTCCTTATTAGGCTTGTTATAAACGGGTTTTCCTTTGCACTGAGATATTTAGTAGCACACAACATTGAAAAATATTGTCTTCTGAGAGTTAATGGCGGTTCTCCTGCTAGGACTTGAAGGCTGCTAATTGGCGTGGTTCTGAAAGCTCCGAAAACTATGCGTAATGCTGTAGATTGGATGATGTCCAGTTTGTTCATTTGACTTTTAGTAGCAGTTTCGTAGCATATACATCCATAATCTAGTTTGCTTCTAATTACAGCTTGATATAATCGCAGAAGAATAGTTGTGTCTGTTGGCATGTTGTGAAGTAGTTGGCATGATTTAATTAGTTCATTTATGTGCGATGTCCATTTTAGTTGAGAGTCGAATGTCATTCCCAAAAATTTGATTTCGTTGATTGTTATAAGAGTATTTCCGTTTAGTTTTAAATTTAAGTGGTGTTGTGTTTTCCTTTTGTCAAATATTATTACTTTAGTTTTTTCGGTTGAAAATCTCAAGCCTATATCTAAAGACCACCCTTCTAATTTATTTAGTGTATTTTGTAATATTGATGCAGCTGATTTTAGGTTTTTACTTCTCATATATATTACAAGATCATCGGCGTAAAGGTTTGCTTTTACTGGAAGCATAAAATGGTTAGATACGTTGTTGATTGCTATTAAGAATAGCAGGGGGCTTAATACAGATCCTTGAGGAATACCATTTTCCAGTGATTTCTTAGTTGACATGACACCGTTTGTTTTAACCTTTATACTTCTGTTCTCCAGGAAGTTTTTGGCGAAGGCTAAGAATTTACCATCTATTTTCCAACTCTTCATTGTTTTTAAGATGTGATATGTCCACGTGGTGTCAAATGCTTTTGTGATGTCAAAGAAAATTGCTATTAATTTTTGTTTATGTATAAAAGCTTCGTGTATTTCAGATTCTAATGCTATAATGTTATCTATTGTAGACCGTTCTGATCGGTACCCACTTTGGATGGATGTAAGGAGATTTTTCTTTTCTAAGTACCATTTTAATCTTTTGCTTAGAATCTTTTCCATTATTTTGCAGATGCTACAGGTAAGAGATATTGGTCGATACGAAGAAGATAAGTTTTTTGGTTTATTGTCTTTTAAAAATGGTATTATAATTGCTTCGCGCCAGAGAGATGGAAATTTATGGGTCGAATAAATTTTGTTGAAGATCTCTACTAAAGTAACCTTCGCGCTTATAGGTAGTTTTTCTATGAAAATTGGTGGTATGTCATCAGGTCCAGGTGAGGTATTTTTGAGGTTATTAAGACTTTCATTTAATTCATCAAGTGTTATGGAAGTGTTTAGTGGATCAGCAGTATCTTCTATATTAATTTTTGATGCTTCTGTTCTTTCTTTGTGTTCTAAGAAATTTGGGTGGTACTGCTGATTGCTTGAATACAACTGATAGTGTTCTACTAAAATTTCTGAGATTTCGTGTTTGTCTGAAGTTGTTAGATCATTTGTAGTGATTGTGTCAATATGGTTAAATGTTTTTGAACCTTTTATTTTCCTTATTTTTTGCCATATATCCCTTATGGGCGTAGTCGAGTCAATTGACGACACGTAATTGGTCCAGCTCTCTTTTTTGCTTGCTTTATTAAAAATCTCTATCTGGCCCTTAAAGATCTAAAATTGTTTAAGTTATTAGGTGTGTTAAACTTTTTGTATATATTAAAAGCATGTTTTGTTTGCTTTAAAGCGGATGCGATTTCAGTGTTCCACCAAGGAAGAGGAGCTTTTGTGATATTTTTGGTTTTTCCTATAGAATCTCTGGCTGCGTCTAAAATTATACCATTGAAAGATGATAGAGTAGTGTCTATATTATCTGATATAACGAGATTTGGTATACGTATGCTTACTAAGTTCAAGTATTTTTCCCAATCAGCTGACTTTAATTTCCATTTCTTATGGTGTTGGACAGGTTTTTTCATCTTTGTCATGAGTAATTATTATTGGAAAATGATCACTGTCGTATAGGTGGTTCAATGTATTCCACTGTAAAAACGGAGCTAAAGTTGAATCACTGATAGATAAGTCTATGGAGGAAAAAGTGCCATTATGTGCATTGAATCTAGTAGGTGTTCCTGTGTTTAACAAAACTAGTTTTATGTTATTAATTGCTTCTAATAATATTCGTCCATTTTTATCTGTTCTTTGTGATCCCAATGCGATGTTGTGACAGTTTGTGTCACCCAAAATTAATTTTGGAGATGGAATTTGTTTAATTACATTTTGAAGTTCTAATAGAGTAGTTTCGTCAGGATGTGGTAAATATACGTTGCATATGTTGATTTTAAAATGATGTATTACCGAAACTGCTACTGCTTCCAGATTTGTATTTAACGGAATTTCTTTGGATTGGATGGTTGAATGTACAAAAATTCCGACTCCACCACTGGATATTTGCTGTACTGCTCGATTTTTTGTATAGGGCATATAATTTTTTAGTTTTGCTTGATTGTTGGAAAGACGAGTTTCTTGAAGACATATTATTAGTGGTGACAGTTCATTGATTAGCATTTTAATGTTTTCAATGTGGCTATAATAGCCATTCAAGTTCCATTGAAGAATGAATATAATTGGACTATTGAGATAAATCGTAGTCGCTTTCTTCAGTGAGGGAAGATTCATTAGTTGGATTTATTTTCTATATAATTCTTATGATATTATTTTTCATGCGTCTATCATTTAATTTTGAGTGAACCAATAAGGTGTATAAGCCGTCAAAATCTTCTGTATAGTTTTTAGCTATGACTTCAGGAAATTTTGATCCTATTGCGTTTATAACGAAGTCGCATAATTCAGAGAAATTTAGCGTATATGAAGGAGATGCTGTCATTAAGATGTTTTCAATTGGTTTTAATGTGGCTTCGACATCTAAAGCCTTTTTCTTTTTTTTGTGTGCGGATTTTTTTTGGAGTTATGAAAGTTTCGTTTAGGTTTTTAGTTTCTGAGATTTCAAGAGAGGTTGAAATTTGCCTTTTTGCTTGATTGGTTGTTTTAGTATTATTGCTGTTAGCTGTAGTTGAAGGTGTACTGTGTACTATAAGATCATTTGTCGTTGGGATATCTACAGAATTAGGGTTGGAACAGTTGGTTGTATCATCTGAAATATTTGTTGCTGAATTATTCTGATTTACTTCCATGGGTTCGAGTTCTGAGGTATATTGATCTTTAAGTGTTTCTGTACCAGTTGATGTTGATGTGCAGTTTTCGTCTTTGTGGCCAGTAGTATTACATCTAGAGCAATTTAAACCATCTAGGGATAGGAAGATTCTGTAAGGAGTGTTGTCATAGGTTATTAAGATTGTATTTGGAATTGGTTTGGTGATTATCGGAGAGACAAATATTTGCCGCCTAAAGCTTAAGACATGACTATACTCAGACTCGGGCATGCCAACTTTTAAAAACGTTAATTTGGATACTGCAGTTATTTCTAGTTGTTTCAGTTCGTCTTCTAAAATACTGTTTGGGATGCTGGGGCAGATGTTTGATATTACTAGTCTCCTTGCTGGCGTAATAAGTCTTCAAATTTCTATCTCATTGCCTTGGATGACTACTGTTTTATGGTTGTTTAGTAAGGTATCTACTATGCTAGTATTGTTCAAGTAAATAAAAACTCTGTTGTTAGCTATTCGTGATGCAAAGATAACATTTTTTGGTGTAAGTAGAGACCCTATGGCTACTATGTATTCATGTATTTTAATACCTTGGATAGCTGACAGAATAATGGCTTGTTTCTTTGAAGGAAAATTGAAGTTGCTTACTGCATTGGAATATGTTGATGTTGATGATGTAGTAGGTATGCTAATATTTTCAGAATCATCCATTTTTAATTTTTGTTTTCTTCATTTGATGAAATTTTTCTAGAGCCGGTCCTGTATCGGCTAATTAGTTTGACTTGTGGAAGTTGCCAAAAAACCAGAAACTGGATTAATTGATGTGTTGTATTGAATTATGGGTTATGTATAATATTTAATAATATTGAATTTGTATTAAATTGGTAATGTACTCACAGTTTATTTTTTGTATGAAGAAACTTTGTTGTTTAAATACTCTATTTAGCTAACAATATTTTACGTTTCTTGATTATAAACCGCTGAAAAGTTAGTTTTAGTAAAAGCAGATTTTAATCGGCACTTTATCAACTAAACGCAGGGTTGGGGTTCGAAAAAGGTTTGTTCAAAACGTTCTTCCACATTTCGAAGAATTTGTAGATTGATTTGTAGGTATTCGTTGACATTAAATATTCTAAAGATACGGGTGGTGTTCTATAGATTTTACTTTTTAGGTGTCATTACAAAAAAATTCAGGAGAGACAAATCTGATGACCGAGTAGGCTATTAGATGCTTCTTTTCCTCTCAATCCAATGCTGTGGAAAATCAGCACCGTCCTGGTAAAAAATCAAATGATCTTCATCATATTGTTGAATAATATCAATAATATTAATCAAGGCAGATTTAATCACGTCTTCCAGTTATTGTTAGTATATTTCGCAAGTCTAATTGCTGGGTAAAAAAATGGTCAAACAAACTGTCCATTAGAATTTGTAATAATCACGGCGATTATTATTGAATACTATTTTTAAATTACCTTAGCAAAATTACCTAAATAGATTGCATAGCGTTAATTGTTCCGTTTTAAAATGAGCTTGTTCCTCTAATTATATTGCTCAATTTTTATCGCATTCAGTTATCATCATATTTTTTTATTGTAATCCCCATATTAGCTACAAAACCTTTTTCTTATTACTGATTGTATTTTTAAATTTGTTAGACAGATAACAAAATCCTAACCTTTGCATACAAACCCTATTCTCACTTCTGTTCAGTATGTTTTCGGAATGAAAAATGAAGTAATCACAATGATGCAGTGAAGCGTGGAACGTTGGAGAGTCTGTCACTTTATTTACAGAATCTTCCCTCCCACTTTTTCCTTTGCTTTCCTTCAAGCCAAGCGTGATCAGTTAAAAAATGCTGTAGTAGCGAAATTAAATTTATAACCCTCGGAATTGTAGGAGAGAATGATTCCTCGCGAATTTTAATGAAGGTGATCGATTCCTGACTGAAACTTCAGAGGCGTGGGAGGAGTATATAGATAAGTTGTTAATATTTAAATAATAATGATTGAATGTATAGTATTAAAAATGTTTTTCCTGTTTTAGCACAAATTGATCACCACGTTGTCAACAACAAATGGAAAATAATTTAAAAATTTGTCAATTTATTATATAATATATATAATATCCAATATCATATTGATCGAAGTACATTATACTTCGATTTTATTAGTTATACTTAGAGTGTAGCTTAAATTCACATAAACAAGGTATATACCTAAGTAATTATCCATGTATTTACAACACATGGTAAATCAATAAATCTCTTTGATAATATCATGCATATGAACGATATACTGAATAGAAAGAAGTAAAAATAACAGGCAGAAAGGACAGTACAATTAGAGTTAAAAAAAGATATAGAGATATTACACATAATACGTATTAGACTGTGGTCTGTAGTTAGTACAGTATCGTCCTTATAGAAAAAAAGAGAACCTTATACCTATCTATACCTTAACCTTTAAATTATTTTTGAGAGGTGAAGAAAATTGAAATGAAAAATTTCCCTAGAATGGAAAACTGCATATATAGTATTTTTCATATAAATATGCGTGCACGTCACAATTTATATAAAGTGACGTCACTTATATTTAAAATTTCCAGAACGTCAACCTTAGAGTTCAAATTTTCCTAACACAGCTACTAATACGAAACCCATACGGAACCGCTCGATCTTTCATAGGCGCCAACATGGTATAATAATCAGAAAAATATAATCATCATTATATTGGGAATTTTAGAATAGTATTGATTAAATAACCAAAAACATTTGTTATTATTAATAATATAAATTTTATGAAATAACTCTATAAGTCTAATATTCAACAAAATAATAATTTTAATTAAATATATTAGACAATTGTACGCAACTGATACGGGTATACTTAAAATTTTTTAACAGTTCAGCGTGTAGCAAAATTGTTTTAAATGGTTGCCGCTTTTTTAGAGTAAGAATTTTATTTATATTTGATTTCTTACACAAGTTGATCATAATATATTATATATTAATAAATTGTATTTATAAATACATATTAAATTAAGATTAATAGCTTTAAAAACTAATTATTGTTGTGTATTGTGATTGTGATATGCCAAAACAACTAAATAGTCTGTAGAAAGCTGATAAGCTTTCATATAAGATAGATTGTTTTGAACAAGAAATAATGTCGGGAAGTTTTTACTATTAATACTCTAAAAGTGGTAAGTTTAAAACTTAGAATATATAATTTTGTATTAAAATGTTTTCTTATATATTTTAGTGTGTTGCAGTAATCTTAAAACTGAGTGTATTTACTGTTAATATAATAGTTTGACAAATAGTTGACATTTTAAAAATTCCTCACTTACTTATTATTCTGATGTTTTGGCAACGCTGTGGAGTTCTGACGTCGTAAATCTTATATGACGTGCACGCATTTTTACACGAAAAATACTATATAAGCAATCTATGCAAGAATAAAGATGACGACAGCAAGGATTGTAAGAACCACCGAGGGCTTAGTGTAACCAACTCAATTTGTAGTATGTACGGGAATATAATTAACAGACGAATTATCGGGAAGATTCTGAATATCAAAGTATCTTTCTTACTGGTCCTTTTTGTATAAATCATGGTTTCTGTCGAGAACAAACAAAAGAAAATAGCTTAAAACACAACATGGAGACACATAATGTAAGAACACAGCTAAAATCAGCACCGCATAAAAATTTAAAATAGTATTTTACGTTACAAGTTCAGTAAATGACTATAAAACTAAAATACGAGAGGAAGCATCGTCGAAATGCCGTTCACGCTGGTAAAACTGATTGTGAAATTTTGGAGTAGTCACTAATCGCCTTTAGTAAACACACAAGTAAGGTTACGTTAGCCGCGTACTTTGTAATTTTAATTATAAAGTACTGGATAAATGGTTAAATAGACCCGTAGAAGCTTTAAAAGAATGTTATGTTCAAGAAACAAGTGATCTACCATACACTTCAAGCAAGGTCACAAACATTTATTTAAACTGAAATCGTAAAAAACAAAAAAACAGTTAACAGAAGATAGGATTCAAACTATTTAAAAACGAGATTTTCTTTTGTGGATGTTAACAAAGAGCCACGCCCGCAATGTGTATTATGTTTTGAGGTCTTTTTACATCATTCAAGCACAAGAATCATCTATCAGGAATACCGCTAGATTTTTTTAAAATAAAAGACGCTAAACTTAAAGGTGAACAGAGAAAAATAGCTGCGTTTTCTTCAAGCTACGAAAATACTGTTTAAGCTTTTTTGGGCCACTGTAAGAATAACCAGGTGTGAAAAATCAAATACAATTAGAAAAAGACTTATTTTACCAACTGCTAAACACATCGTAAATTGTCTTTTGGGGAATAGGCAGCCAAACAATTGAATTCTATTTCACTTTCTGATAGTACAGTTAGCCGTAGAAAACCTAAAATGGCCAATGGTCCTATAGAAATCGTCATAGAACCAATATAGTCTCACAAATACAAATATAAGTACCGATTTAACAAATTCTGCCCCAATAATGGTCTAGTGTTGCTTTTTGCACGGAAATAAAATAAAACAATTCTCATTTTGCGAGTCCCTTACTTGTATGACATCAGTTCAAATATTTAAGCTTCTACTTTTTCTTCTTTTTCTTTTTCTTTTTATATAGGCATGACTCTGTCTGTTTTTAATGTGCCTCCAGTAAGTTGTCGTTCCATCGTTTTCGTTGTCTTCCTAATCGTCTTCCTATTGGGGAACCGTCTCTTGCCGTCTTTACTGCTCTATTTGTTGTCATTCGGCTTATGTGATCGTTCCATTCTACTCTTCTATTTCTTACCCACTTCTTGATGTTCTCCACCTTGCAAGTGTTTTTTCAAGTGTTTTCATCTCTGTTGTTTCTAACATCCTTTTTGTCTTCTCTGTATAAAGTCTTGTTTCTGCCGCGTATGTCATTATTGGTCTGATGATTGTTTTGTAAATTCTGCCTTTCGTTTCCTTCCCGATATTTTTATTTCTCCATATTGGTTCAGTTAGGCAGCCTGTGGCTCTGTTTGCTCTATTCACTTAATCTTCCACTTCAGTTTCGAGCTTTCCGTAGCTAGATAATGTGATGTCTAGATATTTAAACTCCATCACTTGTTCTATTATCTGACCTTCCAGTTCCAATTTACATCTTAGTCAATTTGCTGTTTACGCTGTAACAATGCGTTTTGTCTTTTATTTTTTTTGGGAAAATAACATGATAAATTTTCTGGCGGTTATATTAAATTGGTGCAGTATACGTTGTAAATTATCTTCACTTTGAGAGAGTGGTATTACGTCGTCTGCATAGCAGATTATTTTAAGTTGTTTTTCTCCCATTTGGTATCCTTTTTTAGTTCTTACTTTTTTTATTATTTCATCCATATTCAGGTTGAACAATAGAGGATTCAGGGAATCTTCCTGTCTTATCCCATTGCCAGATTCACTAAGGTCGGTTAGTTCTTCTTCTACTTTAACTTTTATTGTGTTGTTTGGTAGATATTTTCAATCGTTTTGATTATTCCTAGAGGTTCTCTCTTGTGTACGGTAAGTGGATAACGTCTTTTAATTTGGCCCGGTCAAATGCCTTCTTAAGGTCCACGAAACATAGATATGCCGGTTTATTGTATTCTAATAATTTCTCTTGTACTTGCCTCATTATAAATATAGCGTCGATTCATGATTTTCCCGACCTAAAACCTTGGTGCTCTTCTGCTAGTGTTATAATTTCATTTAGTTTATTTGTTATCACTTTGGTTGTTAATTTGAGTGTTGTGTTTAATAAATTAATTCCTCTGTAATTTTCCGGGTCCGATTTGTCTCCCTTTTTGAAGAGAGGTATTAGTATATAGAATATAAAACTCCATACTTTAGGAGTTCGTTCGGTATTCTGTCCTCTTCTGGTGGTGTTGGGGCATGAATTAAAGCAGTCGCACTAGAATTTATCTTTATTCACAGCATACACAGACAAGTTTTGGCAGCTAAAGAGATGCCGGATGAATAATGGCAGGTCTCGAACGACGCTGCTAAAGTAGTAAATTTTATCAAATTTTTGTCAAAAGTTTTGATTTCAAGACTATTTCGGCTTTTGTGTTCCGAAATATAAAGTATTAATGGCAGTTTGCTTCTACATAGAGAGGTTAGGTGGTTTCAAGAGAAAAAGTGCTATCTCAATTATGTGACCCTTGTTCCAAGGTTCAAAAATTACGAGCTAAACAAAATCATGGATTGAAAGACTGACCAAATTTTGGTTCTGTCATTTAGCATATCTCAGAGATGTATTTACCAGACTGACCGATTTGAATTTAGGTTTGCAAGACAAACATACCGCTTGCTTCGTTATTATTGGTAAGGTTGGATCGTTCATAAAGCAGCTTGAAGTTTGTAAAAACAAATCTTGAAAATAACTTATCTCACAACACTTGAAAACTTCGTCAGAGATATTAAAATTAATATTAATTCTGAGATATGCGACCTTAGTGAATTTTGGGCAAAAAGGAATAGACTACCTAAGTCTGACGTCACAATGTGCGGGGGTTTTAAAAACCTTTCCAAACATTTCTAATTTGTGGATATTTGTCCCATAAGAAGTTGGAAATATTGGTTTTTTTTTAATTGTTTGAAAAATAAATAAGGACTTTTGGTTATGAACATTCATTCTGTGCGATTGGTATTATTTTTTTGTTTATGAAGTTGTGAGATAAGAATGTCAAAGTATTAAGATATTTACTATGAATATTTTAAGGTTATGTTATTATTTGATTAAAACTTTAAATTTTTTTTCTGTATTCTCAGGTATTTTGTTGTTGTTTTTATCAGGAATATTTTAAAATAAATTAATAAATCATTGTTGACAAATATTTCAATGTTTTATTATTTTTTCGTTGCCAGTGATTTTATTATGTAAAAGACTAAAATACAGTAATATAACATTCTGTGGAAACCTTTTTTATCAAATTGTCATCATAAGTTTTTAAAAAATATTTTTTTAATGTTGTTATAGTTTTAAACTTATTTTTTAGATCTGGGCATATAATGGCTAGTAAAAATATGTTGCAAGATATCCAGTATTACTGAATTTTTCAGTAATGTCAACAAAACTACTATTAACTGTACACCATGTGTATATAGTATTATTATTTAACCGCAACCCCATATTTTTGGATTTGCTCTTCCAAAATTTCAGAATTTGTTCGTGACTAATCTTAAATAATATTAAGACAATAGCTTTGTTTATGATCCTTGCTGATTTGGAATCGCTTGGATAGGCTATTTCCTACAGTTTATACAACATTTTAGTAATTTGTTAGATATTTCTATAAATATATGTTTAGAGTCGACTCGAAAACGATAATATGATTTTTAGAAGTATAGATCCGTTGGATTCAAAGATATATGTTGAGTATCTACAAAAGACCTTTCAAGTCGTAGTGTGAATAGCTTTGGAAGGATAAATAACTTTATAAAATCTAAAATCTGCAAATGACAATAGCCTTATTTTTAGTTTTCCATATAAATTCATATTAATAAAATTTCATAATAAACTATTACTATTGTAAAAATAGAACTTTGGGCTTTCTTGTTTAGTGGCTTGGACAGCTCTTTTAGGTGTGGGTACGTTCTTGTGTTAATATAAAATGCACAATCAGCAAACCAGATTCCAAAACAAGGAAATACTTGTCTCTGCCTTACAAAAATAAAACAACTCAGATCTGCATGAATCTAGTTAATAAATAAATAAAAGCAGTTTCTTGTGGTGTAAACTTACCTTCATTAAAATATTGGTAAAGCAAGCTTCTTGCTGGCCTGCAAAATGGTTATGCTGGAACTGTTATTCTTACTGTGTTAACTGTTAACTGTGGTTGATGATAAATGTGAACTTTGCCGTGTTCTTCTTAGGTGTTATTTGCATTCATAGATTTATTGATGAATTTGATAAAACATATTAAATAGATTTCATGGAACTGATATTGAATGGATTGGATGGCACTGCTTTCTTACATAAAAAATTGATATAATAAAGTTCCAAGAAAGATCCCAAAATAAAGGTTGGAACATACATCAGAAAATAACTTCTGTTGGCCATCTTTGTTATCTGGTGTCAATCAGTTTTGTCAATCGTGTGAACAAAAAGACGAGAGGTTAAGGGTTATACCAAGAGTCAAGAAGTAATCGAATTGAATTATTAAAAAATTAAAATAGAAATATAATAATTTGAGCGCCATCTATGTTTAATGGCGTTCAATAAAATAAATGTTCAATAAAATAAATAAATATGTAACGTTTGTAACGTTACAATACCACAAGAATGAATTAGAATATATTTTAGTTTACTCCAAACTAAGGACAGACGTTACTTGTATTTTAGTCATCATCACAATTCCTATCTTTTACAATAAAAATTTATTTAGTAAGGGCATCCCAGTACCGAAAACTCCGCCACTGGGAAATATAAGTAAGTTACCAATCAGATATTAATAATTGCAACTTGGTTTGCAATTTAGATAAAAGAGAAGAAAACTTCATTTTTAGATTCTCATAATTATCTTTAAATTTTTTTACACAAAGTTTGCAGTAATTAATCTGGTTTTAATAAAAACTTGTTATCGGTAATCAACATTATTTTATATACGGTTAGTACATCAGAAACTATTTTACTTTTTATTTCATCTTCAATAGTTTAATATTTTTATATATTAATTTTAGAAATAATTTTAATACCCAGATATCTTTTATATTTTTATCTTTTATGTTAAAAGTGGCTACTTTCTTTTTCTAATATATAGAGAAATTATTACATTTTATAATATAAGTTAATGTCTTTAAGATATCTAATTGTATTGGATAAGTTACAGCTATATATTTTTATATATATTTTTTAGCTGACTTGGTTTTTCAGAAATGTTCCTAATGCTTAGTTGTACTAGACTGTTTTTGGGCATCTACAGTATGATCATTCTGGTGGTAGCTGTTTCGTTAATAGTGTTTGTGAAGTAATGTTGTATGACCAATTCTTAGACATTTATAACCACCTTTTCACTTCTTATTTCTGGAAGTTGGAGCCGGACATCGATAGAAAGTTTAATCACTTTAAAATTTGAGGTATTTAAATCCCAACAACGTTGCCAAACTTGTGTACAGTAATGTTTGATATTAAGATAGATATCTGTGACTGACGATTATTATCTGTATATTTTGACAAAAATCAAGTGATTTTAAAATTGCGATAGCTTCTTCAGTAAATACACTGCAAAAAGTAGGTATTCGTATAGCATGTTCGATATCATCTTCTGTTATAAGGGCTGCGACATAGCTATTTGCGGATTTTGATGCATCGGTAAAATTTTAATAAAACTGTTTTCCATAAATTTATGGAACCTCTCTTCAAAAAGGGAAACCAATCGGACTCGTAAAATTACACAGGAATTAATTTATTAAACACAACACTAAAATTAACAACCAAAGTGATAACCTGATAACAAATAAACTGAATGAAATTATAACACCAGCAGAAGAACAACAAGGTTTCAGGTCGGGAAGATCATGCACTGACCCTAGGTTTATAATAAGGCAAGTGCAAGTCATTCAAATACAACAAACCGGCATATCTATGTTTCGTGGACCTTAAGAAGGCATTTGACTGGGTCAAATTAAATGACGTTATCCACTTATTGTACGCAAGTACAATATCACGCTCCTTTTCTAACTTGAATGAACATGATCCTTTTCCATTTGTTTTAAACGTTTCAACGTTTGGCATTCCTTTCCCCATGTAGCTGTAGCTTCCTTCGTGGTTATTGTTAGTTGTTGCCCTGGAAACCATCAGGGTCTACTAAGTCTAATGCCACAAATTGGTCGCATTGCTCTTGTAGTGATCCTTTCTCAAGTTAATATGTTCCTTTCTGACCAATAGTCAGAAATACGTATACACAGTTGCCTTCCATCGATATACCTTATTTGATTTTCTGTTTTCCGAGACATGTCATTACATTTTACTTATATATACATACATATACAGTGTGGAAACCACTTATGGAATAAAATTATTTGTGTTCATATTATAGAAAATAATAAAAAACTCTGAGACACGTAAACTTTTAAATTTAAATGTGCGCTTTTTAATCATAAATTTAAATATACAGGGTGATCCACGCAAGTCTGGCATAGTCCAAAATCTTTATTTTTAATGAAACACCCTGTATATTTTTATGTTTTTATAAAATTCTTAACAACCTGATTTTAACGAACTATATCATGTAGGGTCTATAATGAATAATACGAGGTGAAATTTTAAAATTAATAATTTATCACGTATTATGGTATTATTTTAAATTAGGTAAATACACTTCTACTCTAAGTGTCAGTATATTGGGGAAAATGTCTGTTTAGTAACCGTGTTAGCATTTTTTGTCATGAATAGGTAAAAACTGTCTAGATAGTGTGCTAATTAAACTAAATCGGGAAATAATGCGGATTGTTATCGATAGTTGTTGGTGTGTTGAAATTGTAGAAGTCAAGTTGAAGTAGCAAACTTATTTAAACAGAGGTATCCTCAGTTGCCTAATATTGCACAAGGTACTGTGTCTAAAATTTATGCACAATTCAGAGAACTTGGACATGTCAAACAAATAAAAAGTAAACCGAACTTCATTAAAGATGAGGTGAAAGTGGATATTTTGTTAAGTGTCGCAGAGAATCCAACGTCAAGTTCACGTCAAATTGAACGTCAAAATAATGTGAGTCACACAACTGTCCTAAGGTGTCTCCAAGAAGAAAAACTTCATCCATATAAATTGACTTTCGTGCAGGAGATATCAGAAGACGATCCAGATCGTAGAATGGATTTCTGCGAAAGAATGATGGATAAAATTAACACAAATGAAATAGCTCTTGGCACAATTCTTTTTTCTGATGAATCAACATTTACACTGAACGAAGAGGTAAACCGACAAAACTGTAGATATTGGTCAGCGGAGAATCCTCATTGGAAGCGTGAGACACACACTCAGTATCCTCAAAAGCTGAATGTTTGGGCAGGTATTATAAGAGATCATATTATTGGTCCTATATTTGTAGATGGTAATTTAACAGCGGAAAAATATTTAAGCATGCTAAGGAACGATGTTCTTTCTCAGTTGGCTAACTTATATCCCAATTCAATAGATCCGACCCTACCGCATGAAACTGTCTGGTTCCAGCAGGACTGTGCAACAACCCATTATGCTTTAATGGTGAGAAATAACTTGAATGGAATCTTCTTAAATAAATAGATTGGACGAAAGGGTACTATTGAGTGGCCAGCTAGGTCGCCAGATCTTACGCCTTTGGATCTTTTTTGTGGTATCTCAAAAACAAAGTATATGCAACACAACCAACTAGCATTGAAGACCTCAAAGAAAGGATAACGACAGAAATACGGAATATTTCACCTCAAACTTTAAACAAAGTTCGGGACGAGTTTTATAGGAGACTGTGTTATTGCCAATAACAAGGTGAAGAACATTTTGAGCATTTATTTTAATGGAATCCAATCAATTACCTGGGGTATTCTATGAATTAAGTGGCTTGAAGAAAATTATACTTAATTTCAAAATTTTACCTTGTATTATTCATAATAGACCCTACATGATATAGTTCGTTGAGATCAGGTTGTTAAGGAGCTTTTAAAAACATAAAAATATACAGGGTGTTTCATTTAAAATACAGATTATGGACTATGCCAGACTTGCGTGGATCACCCTGTACATTCAAATTTATGTTTAAAAAGCGCACATTTAAATTTAAAAGTTAAATTATCTCAACGTGTTTTATTATTTTCTAAAATAACAAACACAACAAACACAACAGACACAAACAATTTTATTCCATAAGTGGTTTCCACACTGTATGTATACATATATATAATGTCTATTTAATAGTTATGTAATTTTACCTGGAGTCCTTTCAAAGGTTTATTCGCGATATTTTCCTTGAATTTCCGTGAGTTAGTTGTTTTTTTGTATTGGAGTTTTTAAATAAAATTAGTTTAACTACATGGACTTTACTTAATCCTTGAACCTACAGAAAAACGTAATAATTGGTGATAAAAGAAAGTGGGATTAAGTAAAAGAAGTTATTATCGAGAATTTATATGGTAAAAACAAGAAACGAGACCAACATAAAGGAAATTCAAGATATATGATTGCCGCAATGAAACAACGTCGTCTAGAAGAAAAAGTGGCTGATGAAGAACGGCAAGAAGAAAAAGAGAAACGTCGTAAGTAAGACAGAGAGTTGATTATGAGTCTTTTATCACAAATAGAGGCCTGAAAAGTGAAAAAGAAGATAATAAAAGAGAAATCAAACAGACAGAAGATGACATAATTAAAGAAGTTACAGTAAAAAGAGATCTAGTAGAGAAACGGCATAATGAGATAACGAGAAAGACATAAACTTAAAAATATCCGCCTAGAAATTGGAAAGACCAAGCAACTGAGAGTTAAAGATAAAGCAGAAGTGATTTGTTTGCTCAGGTTTGCTGAGTAAAATCTGATTTGCCGTGTGTTGTGATAATTTAGTCATCTGCAAATTATATTGTATAAATATTACAATATAGTTTTATATTCAATCCATTTAATAGTATAGTTGTATATTCAATCCATTGTTGATCAAGATCATCCTTATTTGAAGCATGAATGCGTAAATGCCAATCTTAAACACTCTAATTTTAAAACAATATTAACTTTTAAAATATGTGTCAAATTTTTTAATCAAAATTTTTAACCTTTGAAAAAATTTTCGTGTTTGATTATACAAAAATAGTGGCAATAATTTGCTACTCGTTTTGTTTAACAGCATTTTGCTTTTATCTTATATTTGCCGTAAATACAAAACAAACTGGACGTACCAACCAACATAATAGATGTGAGAATATTGAAAGAATTTCTTAGTCCGGTCACGACTGATCGCGTCTTTTTAAATTGCGAAACGTCCTTTCCTTGTGGTGTCAGAACGATTTTCTGACTATCTAGACTGGCATTCCTAAAGTAAATTGAGAAATACTATATTGACGTTTCTCTCCCAGCAGGATATTCTTTTCTTAAGAGAAAACCGTGTTATAGAATTCATCATATTTGCGTGAGTATCGAAAACATAAATAAAGAAAGATATCTTTTCTTTTTCAAGTTCTCTTTTTTAATTTGTAAACATTTTAAGTAACTAAGAATAAAAATGTATTTCGTAAATAGGTTTGTTTAAAAAAACTGCCTCATAATATTTAAAAAATCCTTTTATTTATTTTATGTCGTACTAGTTTATTATTGTGTTTTTATTGCTTGGTTACCAACTACATAATAATATAATTTATGTGCAGGCATAAAGTGCATTTTAACACTAGAAGCACCAGCATTTGTGCATACCTAGAAGCACCACCGGCGGTCAAAATGACGGATATTAGAATTTTCTATTGCCAGCTGTTTTTGTATTCTTTTTTATTTGATAAAAACCTATATTGAGTTAATAACTAATAATAAAAGACATATTTAATATATTTAAATAAATTATTTAATTATTTAAGTACATTTATGCAGTAGCAAAATGTTTCAATTTTGCTTGTACATGACCCACACACAAATTTTTTACATAATATGACAAATTTCAAATGTTTTATTTTTGTTGCAATTCCCTGTTTGACACTGCTTACGTTTATTATTTGGTGGTTTTTTTGTACCTCTTGGATTTGTATCCGTTGATGTTGTCCTGCCCTTAGTCATGTGATCTTCTCGCAATTCTTCTGCTAACTGAAGTAGGAAATCCTGCCTAGATATTTGACTGCCCGTAACTTTCTTATACAGAACCCAAGCATTTATTCCTGCCATATCTAAAATATTAAAAAAAAACTTGCAACGGCCATCTTCTTGAAGCAGATTTGGTTGAATACAGTCTAGCCATCTGATCTACAACGTCTACTCCGTATTTTGTCTGGTTGTAGAAGATGATGGTTTACGGTTTTTTCTTTTTATCTGTGCCCATTTTAATATCATTCGAGTGTAAAGAACTCAGCACTAGAACATTTTTGTTGACTTTTCCCTGGTACGCCGTTAGCGTTAAGTCTTCGTGTTTGAAAATTTTTGTTTTGTACAATTCCATCTTTTCATTTTTTACTGACGGTGGAATATCCTTTCTTGTTCGGTTGATTGTTCCAACAATGCTGGTAGCCTTCTTTCGTAATTCTTTTGTCAACTTTATGGACGTAAAGAAATTATCCGTCGTGACATTTCTTTCTTTATTTATAAATGGTTCCATTAGACGGCTAACAACATGTTCCCCCAGAAGTTGATTAGCTGGTCGTTGTTCATCTTTCCGTAGGTAACGAAATCCGTTCAACAAATATTTGGACTCGACATCAGCTGCAAGCCAGAATTTAATTCCAAACTTATCGGGTTTATTCGCCATTTACTGGGTAAAGCGGCATCTTGCCTTCGTGGAAAAAAGCTGTTCGTCGATAGTTATATTTTCGCCAGGTGTATAACATAATATACAATTCTCTATAAATGGGTTCCATATTCCCGACGCAAGTGCAAATTTATCTGTTGATAATCGCTCAGACCTGGTATTTCTCATATCAAAACGGATAAAACTCATTATTTGTGTAAATTTGTTTCTAGACATCGTCTCTTGAAAAAATTTTGGACCCCATGTACCAAACCACAGCATCTTTATGCTAACATTTCATGCCATATAAGCTCCCCTAGTATACAGTAAGGATATAAATGCTTTGATTTCTTCAATAGAAATTTGCCAATTTTCATCTTTGAGTTTTCTTCTACCTTCAGCAACAGTACATGATTTTATGTAACGTTTTAAATTATGCATTCATCAATCAACAGCCGCCATGCGCTAGCTGCAGAATCACTAATAATGCTTCTCTTAGCATGAGGGGCTGGTCCAGCAGCTTTCTTTAGAACATTTTGACTGGTACGCCTTCCTAAAATGAACGAAATAAATTAGTATACTGGTATATACTTATTTATTTATTCATTTAAATAAATGGCACCGTTTAATAAATAAATACCGCTTTATTAAATAAATAAAGAATGGAACAACAACCAAGAAATAAGAGCGCACATCGGCAAAGCTAGATCCACCTTCAACCAGATGGGGGCCTTCTTCAAGAACCATAACCTCTCTCTTGGTATAAAAGTAAGGATGCTGCGATGCTATGTCTTCTCTGTTCTTTTTTATGGTGTTAAATAGTTGACCTTGACGAAGATATATGAAGAAAATTGGAAGCATTCGAGCTGTGGCTAAATCGGAAAACACTTCAAATCCCGTGGACCACTATTAAATCTCAAAAGTTACAATATTTCGAAAACATTGTGCGAAATGAATCTAGATGCGTCCTTCTACAAGCCATCCAGCAAGGAAAAATATTTGGAAAACGGGGTCCAGGAAGAAGAACATCCTGCAGATAAGGTAAATATTGCCATGATTATCGCCAATATTCGTAACATCAAGAAGAATATGCTCAAAAATATTATACACCTAAGTGAATACATAAACAGAAACTACTAATATAATATAGTTGCTTACCTGGTGTACTAGCATTGTTGTCAAGTAACTTCCATCCTATGGTATCTATGGAAGAATTCTCTAAATTGTTTCTGCGAATTCCTCTTACCTGGTTGGTAATCATTTCTGAAGATGTATTGAAGTCTGCATTCGAAGTTGAAGCAGAAGTACTGGGCATCACCTCAATCTCAACTTAACCTTCAGAATCACTGCCCGATGAATGTCCTTGATCAACTGTATTAGGCACATACTCGTCAATATCATTATCGGATACATCTTTATCAGATAACTCTGCTACAGATTCATCTTCTGACAAATTCTGTAGACACTCTAATAGCTCCTGCTGAGTCAAATATCGGCGAGACATGATAACAGCAGAAATAATAAAAATCACAATGTAAAATTAATCAAAATACAGATTGAACATGCAATTGCAAAGAATATACTCAAACTACATAATAACAAATATTTTCAATATATTTTATACATAAAATAAGTAAAAACTTCCCAGAAAAGTAGAAGAAAAATTAGACTACCTCATCATTAGGACCGCATTTTTCTAGGTAGACATCAACATAAATATATTCAAAATGTAATTATACTAAGTACCTGTAAAAGAGAAATTATAATCCTTAAGTAAATAATAAAAGCCCCAAATCATAAATTTTGTAAAATAAATATGAATGAGTAATACTCTAGACTAATGAGGGTCGAAAATAGAAAGCAGTCAAAATGACTGCTATATGGTAGTTTTAGGTATACGTTACCATATCTTAAAAAGTAATTACGCTAAGTACCTGTAAAAGAGAAATTATAATCTTCAAATAGCTCTAGGAAAAGTCATAAATTATCAAGTTTCTAAAACATTTATGAATAGGTAATACAGAGTGTCAAAAATAAAAAGCAGTCAAAATGACCGCTCTGGTGCTTCTAGTGTTAAGGCCCGCACAGGCATTACGACAAAAAAAATTGATAACTTCTATATGATAACATTCATTAATAAAATTACAAAATATGGAATTAAATTATTATAACTACATAACATTATTTAGTGGAATTCATATAAAATTGGCACATCCGGAAAGATCCGGTGGTAGATAAATTTGACAATTTTGCTTTTTAGGTTTGACAGCCGCAGAAGTTTATTTATGTTTGACATCATTATCCTAACGCCGATATTGCCTACTCTACTAAGATAAATTTTCTGAATTTTTAAAAATATTTAAATTGTGAATACCATAACAAACTAGTATAACATAAAAGTTTTTATGCACCGTGGACATTAAAAGATGTGCATACCCTCGAGCCATGGGCCCTCGTGTTTGTAAGATAGTCACCCTCCGGCATAAACATTTACTTAATGCCCTTGGTACATAAGTAACTATTATGATTATTGAGCGCAATCTAATTTGCTTAATTCCTCTATACTACTATTACTCGGAGTGTGAATCGAGAGTTGCAGGTTGTTCTGTACTTTCTATTACTTCCCATGGGAGCCCATTGCACATTTTTAAGGGATCATTGGACCCGGCATGAATCACATATAAATCAATACTACAATATGTAATAAAAACTTTAGAAACTATGACATCAATTTTTACCGGTACAGGTAACTACACATGTCCAACGGGTCCTAGACGCCAATTCTTTTATCATAAACTGAGAGAAAAAAAATTTATTGAATTTTATGCATCATTGAATTTGTTTCGAAGTATGTTTCCTCCAACATAGTCATGAGTTATTCAAAATTTGTCACGTATTTTGTCTTAAAAAAAGAATTTTGTCACGTAAAAGGGCAACGGGCCCGTCGGACCCTAGTGATAAATAAAGTCTAAATATTAGTTACAGAACTTAATAAGGTAATGTTTTTGTGGATCATCTAAACGACTTTTATGATTCTGGAAATCCAATAATTAATTCTAAATGTGTAACAAACAATGTAAACATCTCTTTGATGTGGACATCAGATGGATGCTTACAATAAGTGTTATAACTATATTAAATGAATTTTAAAAGCTGATAATCATTGTCTTCGTCTTCTTCTTCCTATTTATAAGCAATTCAGCTTGTTCATTGGCGGATTAATACCTCTATGGAAGGTTGTCACTCCA
Organism: Diabrotica undecimpunctata; assembly: GCF_040954645.1. Taxonomy (NCBI): domain Eukaryota; kingdom Metazoa; phylum Arthropoda; class Insecta; order Coleoptera; family Chrysomelidae; genus Diabrotica; species Diabrotica undecimpunctata. The sequence goes on along the minus strand of NC_092807.1, from coordinate 41,414,099 downwards.
TATTTTGCGCGGTCGTCCGATACTTCTTCTGCCGAGTGGTGACTTCTCTCTTGCTATTTTGACGACAAGGGTCTCCTGCATTCTGCTTATGTGGTTATTCTATTCTGTTTTTCTATTTTTTGACCATTCATTTATACACTGTACGTTACATTTTCTTTTAATGTCTTTACTTATCTTTCGATCTCCCAGCGTATTTCCTGTAATTCTTCTCAGTACTCTCATCTCTGCCGTTTCCAGTAGGCCTTTGTGTTGTGGCTGTGTCGGTTCTTGTTTCTGAGGCGTATGTGATTATTGATCTTACACTGGCTTTATAAATTCTTGACTTCATCTCAGTGTCAATGTGTCTGTTTCGCCATATAGTGTTGTGTTATTAAGGCATCCTGCCAGTCTATTTGCTTTTTGTACTTGATCTCTCACTTCTTTGTCCATGTCTCCATAGCTAGACAGTGTAATTTTCAGGTATTTTATTACCATTACTTGTTCAATACTGATGCCATCAATTTCTATTTCACATCTGGTTGGTTCTTTACTGACTACTATTGTTTTTGTTTTCTGAGATGAGATAGGCATATTAAATTCTTTTGCTCTTTTGTTAAATCTGTGACTATCTTCATCTTGGGCTGTCAATATTGCATCGTCTGCGTAACAGAGTATTTTAATTTCCTTGTTTCCCATTCTGTATCCTCTTCCTTTGTTAACGCTTCTAATAACTTCATTCATGATTAAATTGAAGAGCATGGGACTCAATGAATCCTCTTGTCTTATTCCGCTGCCTATTTCTAGAGGTTCTGTAAGTTTTCTATCTATTCTGACTTTCATTTTGTTGTTTTGGTAGATATTATCGATAGTTTTTTTATAATATTTAGGGGAACTTCTCTATTATACAGAAGATAGATTACATTTTTAGTCTTACTCTGTCAAACACTTTTTTAGGTCAATCAGACACAGAAATGCTGGTCTATCATACGATAATCATTGTCGGAATGCAATAATATTGTTAGGTAGGTACCTATAAATATTTTGAAATAAATAATACATCTACTATCAGTCGTTTGATATCAATGTTAGTGTCGACAACTAAGCTCCTAAAATTATACTGAATTACAGTGAAAGTAAATAGTGCTAATAAAATATCCCGAAAACCATTATCAGCTGCAGACCTGCAAGATAATGCTAATAATTTATGGGATTCCGATGATGAAGAATCTCTTGTGTGATGAAGTAGGTGGCGTTGAAAGTGACTCTGAAATTGAAGATTATCTTTTAGAAGCAAGTGAAGCAGATGATCGGCAAGTAGTATTGAGTGATAATGAAGAAGAATGTGTAGCTACAAGTTCCCAGATTTCAGAGTGTAATTTTTGAAACTAAGGATGGAATTAACTGGAAGAGTCAACCACAACCGACGGAACGTATGTGATCCTGCGGCATAATAAAAAGCAAAGTCACAAAGTAATGTTATCCCCTAGTCAAAGTGTAGATGATCCTGTTGATTCTAACATCCATAATGTAGATATACTTTGGAGTAAGTTCTATGAACCTACTATATTTAAAGCTACCATGGGGTTGAAAAAATTCAAAAATTTGATAAGATTTGTTCGATTTGACGATAAGGACACGAGGTCTAAACGAAGAAGGAGCGACAAATTAGCAACAATACGCAATGTGTGAAATCAACTTAACCAAAACTTTCAGAAAACTAGGAAAACCTCTAGTTTTAACAAGGAAAATGTGTCACATGTGCCGAACAAAAAAGGACTGAAAAAAAAACAAATTTGTGAAATATGCAGTAGAAATGTGTGTAACGATCACTATATAATTAAAAAAGTTTGTTAGTATTGCAATACAGAAAAATAAATGACTAATCTATGGTTTTATATTTTTATTGTTTTTTTTTAACCTAATACTTTTTTGATTGATTTTTCATATCATTTTGCTATTCTAGTTGGAAATAAGCTAATCTTGTGGCTTAGTCCCAACTAAAATTGATATGACAAAGTATTCATTTGAAAAAAAAAATAAAATAATAATATTATTCTGAATTATGCGTTTTTTTCATTTTGTAAAGGTTGTTTTTGTCGGTATTTTATACATAAACTGCTAATTACCATAACATTTTCTCAGAAGGGTTTTCACACAATAATGAAAGGCAACAAAACAGTAATTTTTTCCAGGGTATGCGTAAACATCAACCCCTTTTTTTAAATAAAATGGCCTGGTAGATTTACAAAAGTTTTTATTTATTTATTAGTTGATAAAATTAAATATTTTTTCTACAAAATTTTTCTTGCATTTCATAATTTTGTGCAAATTCTTCAGGTAGATCGCACCCTCAAGGTAGACCGCATACTATAGTAGCACTTTTTTTTAATCTGGACAATTTAAATTTAACTTTAATAAAAAATTAAAAAAGAAATATGTGTAAATATGAATGGTACATTCAAGAACAGTAGTGGGCCCAACGGACCCGAGTTGCCCGGTTACGTAAGTAAAATATGTTGCCCTGACAAGGGTTAAAATTAGTTGGATAAAATAATAATATTAAACCGCAATAATGTTTTAGCTAACGCATTGCTAAACTACATCGTTCATCGTTTTTTAAGGCACTAGTTCTCGTTCAGTAGAAAACCAAACAAACGCACTGTAACAAATATTCGTGCATTGCATTATAATATAAATGGATCTATCGACTTCAAACTTAGACTTGACGATGACTGGAGCGAGTTACCATCTAGACCAAAAAAAATTCTTTCTAAACTAACTGCTTATCCTGCACTAAATGATTCAAAAATACCCATTAATAAATACAAGTTTAAGCATCTTCAAGAACATAAGAATGTTATATCAGAAGACTGCCATCATTTCTATGAGAATTTACCATGTAAACCTGATTAATAATTAAGAAAACTTTTTTTCTAAGTGTTATGTATAATAAATAGCTGATATATTGTTCCAATATCTCCTATCTTACAAATTATTTAATTATTACTAAAGTATGTATAAAATTTAATAAATTGTCATCGCAATAAGTTCATACAAGTATATTATTACATACATTTCGCATTATCATATATATAATAAGTTTTTTTATTGATATATACAGTTTTTTGTGTCTCCTGTAAAATTTATGAAAATAAAGATAGGAGGTATTTGTGGTAAACAGTCGATATATATGTATACTTCTGTGGTATTTTTTGTATACGTATGTGATTTCTTTGTAGTAATTTAATAAATTCCTAATTCACTAAATATCTCGCAACCACAAAGCTCGAGAAGTTACAAAACAAAACAAGGCAATTCAATAAAAAAGTTTTGTAATTCGTAGCAGAATAACAGGAATTGAGCCAATCCAACTTGTTATAGATGAACAGCGTAAACTCAGATGCCTGAAATTTGATCGCCCATAATTAGAAGAGCGAACTTTTTGTGTACGGCGGCGGCGTATGGTTCGTTAATGAAAATAAGAATAAGCGAAAAGGAAAAGAGTATCGACCACTAGCTGGCTTTACCAATTATCAGAAAATATTAATTATTCTTAGCGGGAAATACGTTGTGCCGTCTTTTACTTTTAAATTATGCAGGAGCATTTTGTAATTATTAAAATTTAATTGAACAGATGACTAGAAAAAAGTGTTCCATGTGATGTGTTTAAATTTTGTAAATTAAATATTGTACCAATACAACTACTCTTAGAAAGTTGGATAAACAACAAGGATTCAGATCTGGAAGATCCTAAGACAAATCACAGAAAAAGCCGTCGAGTACAATAAACCAGCATATTATCTATGTTTTATTGACCTGACAAAGGCTTTCGATCGCATCTAAGTCGAAGACGTCTTACATCTACTGTATGAAAGAAACATACCAATCAATATTATACAAACCATCGAAAACATCTGCTTCCATATTCAAATACAGGCAAAGATAAATGGAAAACTAACACAGTGTATATCAATACAAAGCGAAGTCAGACAGGGTGACTCATTGAGCCCACTTCTCTTTAATATAATAATTGACGAAATAATACAAGTAGTAGGTAAAGGTCATGGTTACAGAATGGGGAACGAAGAGATCCAAATATTATGTTATGCAGACGACACCGCATTAATCGCCTAGACAGAAAACGAGCTCCAAACATTAAAACACATCTTCAATATAACAGCCAAGAAATACAATATGATAATATCAGCAGAAAAAACCAAATGTATGAAAACATCTAAATACCCACTATGATGTAAAATCGAAATTGATGGGAAAATAATAAGGCAGGAAGCAAGGTTTAGATATCTGGAAGTAGATATAACTAGTTACGCATATGTTGAAAAGTAAGTACGACAACAAAGCTTAAAAGCAAGTAAAGCGGCGGGATCTCTTAATAACACAATCTGCAAGAGCAATCACCTAAGACAAGACATAAAAACAAGAAACTATAAAGTAGCAATTAGACCTATATTAATATACACGGCGGAGATAAGACCTGGCGCATCTAAAATGAGACGACTACTAGAAACACCAGAGATGAAAATACTCCGACGAATATGATCAAAAATCTGTTGGATAGGGAGAGAAACGAAAATATAAGAAGAGCATGCAATATAGAAGGCATATATGGATGGGTGAGAAAACGGAAACAGGAGTGGAATGAACACATTAGTAGAATAGCAGACGGTAGGATAGCACGAATAGCACGAGATAAGTCACCAAATTTACGAAGAAGTGTGCAGACCAAGAAAAAGATGGTGCGATAATTTAAACAATTTAGGAGGCTAATATGGACGAAGAAACAGGCTTTAAAGCATACATACAAGTAGGTAGAAGAAGAAGAAGAACGTTGAGAGCCAATGTTTAATACTACAACCGCAAGTAAAGTTGGGAGCAAATTGTTTAAAGCTTCGTCTAGCTCAGTCCCTTAGGTGTAAGTTTGTCTTAGCTGGGACGAATTAAACATGATATTAACTAATCATATTCATTAAACTTTAAAAATGAAACTAAATTTTAATATTAAATAAAAAACAAAGCAAATTCTGCCTAAGGCCGTACAAAAATTTTAAAATGATACTTATGGGAATATTTTGGCATATATTGTTGGTTTTATGTAGTTTACTAAATGGTAGGCTTCATAGAGTTGGCTGGATTGTAGATAGACGCAAAGAGTATAGTTGTTGGTTTTGTATGTTTGTTTGAATATACGCTGAATGTGTAGATTTATTGAGATTTCAGGCTGATGTTAAGTTTTTCGGAGTAGCGGCCATGATACTACAGTTTACTCTCTATGGTGGACCATGTGATTAAGGAAAGTTCCTTCCAAACAAAGGGGAATAAGAAAAAAATATTAATTAGGCAAAAACTCAAACGAGAAACTTTGTGTTAACCTATATAACAACTCATTATATTTTAATATTAATAAATAATTTAGATTAATGGGATGATGGACATAAGTCAAAGAATTTAGTAAATTTAAAACCATATTCATATTATTTGAATTCTTATAAGATTGTGTTGTAGGTTACTCATCTGACCACAAATGGAATAGACGCAATAAACTGCAGTCGTTACAGAGGCGCAAACGTAGACTTAAGTAAAGAAAATAAAATGGATAGAAAAAATGGAATGTGCAAAAGCTGAGAGATGTAAGAATTGCATAACGGTACTCGGAAAACATCACCCACAGGCTAAAGAACCAAAATGTAAATAAAAAAGTCCAGTCAGATATAGACTCATACTGGACCAGCATAACAGAAAAAAATAAAGCCTACAAAACAATGCCTACCCGACAAACTAGAACGAATGTAGAGAATTACCAAACAAAGAGAAGGGAATAAAAGAGAATACACAAAACAAAAAAACGAAACCACTTACATAAGGAACTTAAATATATGGAAAACATCAACAGAGAGAAAGAATTTAGAGCACTTTACAAGAAAGTTACCATCAACAGAAATAAATTCAAGTCAACCACAAGACACTGGAGAAGTCAGAATGGCAACCTATTAATAACAAGGAATGATGTATTGAATAGATGGGTGGAATACTATAACCAGGCACTTAATATAGAGACAGAAGAAGAAAATCTGGAAAACGAAAGAGGTGAGGTAAGGGAAACAGACTAGAGGGAAGAGGAACCACCAACGATTCTTGAAGTTAAAGATGTAATTAGAAAACTAGCCAGAAACAAATCTCCCGGAATAGATAATCTCCAAGCTGAACTATATAAAGAAGGTAGCCATGATACCATAATGGTATTACAGCAGCTTATGAAAAAATATGGACACAGAAATCCCTCCCCAATGATTGAAATATTAAAACCACAGAAGAATTACGCTTCTAAATGCAGCGTATAAAATATTTTCCATAGTACTATGTCACCGTATGGCACCACATGCAGAACGGAAATTTTAGAAAAAACACTGAAATATGGAATTGATACTCATCACATATTTATAGACTACAAAGCAGCCTACGACTCCGTGAATAGCAGAGAAATGTTCAAAACAACGAAAGAGCTAAGAATACCAAATCAGTTAGTAAATTTTACAAAACTAACTCCTGAAAAAGTTAAATGTAAAGTACAAATTCAGGGTGAACTGTCTGAAGCTTTTAAAAGAAATAAAGGGCTGAGCCAGGGTGATTCTCTCCCCTCTTTACTGTTTAATCTGGCGGCTCTGGATACATAATACGTATGTCATAAATTACACCCATTGATTTAATATATAATAAATCATTGCAAGTCTTGGCCTATGCTGATAATATCAATATTGTTGGAAGAACGGAAAACGCTGTACGAGAGGTGTATGCAGCATTAAAAGAATCAGCTACAAAATGGGTTTAATAACAAACACCAAAAAAAAAGTATATGAAAATAAGCACGCAACCACAAATCCTACCGCAGAATTTGCACGGCTAACAGATGCTATTTTGCGCTCAATCTTCTCCTTAAATCCACAATTATATCGTGAAATACAAAAATTAAACTCTACAAAACAATAATACGCTCAGTCCTAACGTATGACTTAGAAAGCTGAACTCTAATAAAAAGTAATGAAAACATGTTAGAATGTTTCGAAAGAAAAGTTCCAATGCGAATCTATGGAGTAGTGAATGACAATGAAGTGTGGAGAAGACGATACAACTTCAATACAACTTTATATAATATACAGGGACCAGATATCGTAAAACATATTAAGATAGGACGTCTGAGGTGGTAAGAGCATGTTATGTGGATGGAACAAAACGACTCAGCTAGAAAAAAAATTAATAAATTAAACACATTTTGTTTAATTTATTAATGTTTGTATTTTGAGAGAGATTTTCGAAGTGGAGACTGAAACGTCAATAAACTTATTGTTACCTTCAATTATGGTTTATTCCCATTAAAATAGTAATTACTTTAAAATGCCACAAGAAAATAGCTTCAGAACAATGTATTTATTATATTTAGCTGGCATGTTGGGTTGAGTAATAGAGACATCTTAATTTACCTTGCGATTATATCGTTTTACCGAAAGAATAGGCTCTACTACATCACAATTGGTTGCCACCATCACCACAAAATTATCGTTTCAACGTACAATACTTATTTTGTTAATTTGAATGTAGCGACAATCCATAGCACCGTGATCTTTTTTCACAATGGATTTTGTATCTCCAACGGACAATTTAGCAGCCTGTTTTCACGTATTGTTCCAGTGGCAATGTATCCTTGTTGTTTCAAATAAATTAATAACTTGTTGCTGGTAAAAAAATTATCAAAATATATCTTGTGTACAGTCTTGTCTTTAACAATTTTTAAAGGATTGATAACAACTTCTTCACTCATACCGAACTCTTTGGAATTATTCTGGTTGGATTTTCCAGGACCTTGGCGTCTTCCAACTGATCTTTTGTTAATACCAAAATGATTTGGAGTAGGTTGTACCTTTCACATCTTAATAGATGACTAGATGATTTTATTTTTCTCTCTTTGGTTATGCTGAGCAATTATTTTTGTTTACTCATGCGTGTACCTCACAATTGGTAACTTTTTGTATCCATGGAATTCTCAGCATCCGTCTGTATATATACATTTCAAAGGCATCTATTCTTTTTTCTGTTTCAGAGTTTATTGTCCAACTTTCACATTCATACATCTAAACAGAGAAATTGTAACAACTGATTGTTCGAATTCTGAGCTCTAGACTAAGGTCTGATCTTGTAAAAAATGTTTTTATGTTCATGTGTGTTTTCCTCACTTGTTCGATTCTTGACAGGATATCTTTTTTTGGGTTACACTCGCTGTTGATATTTGCTCCCAAATATTTTATGGAAGTTACCTGTTCTATTCTTTGTCCCTTGGCGTACAAATGTTCGTTTGTTGGTATCTTTGAAAATACTAAAATTTTAGTTTTGGAAACATATAGATGTAAACCGAACATTTCGCTATGAGGAACTACCGCATTTATTATATTTTGTAGTTTTTGTGCGTTGATTGCTATTAGGACGTTATCATCAGTGTACCTGATATTGTCTATGCTGGTTCTGTTAATCTTGATTTCACCTTGAACCTCGTCTAATGCTTTTCTGAATATAGATTCCAAATAAAGACTAAATAATAGTGGTGATAAGACTTCGAAAGCGCATGGTTAAATGCTACATTTGGTCAGTCCTCTTATACGGTGTCGAAGCATGGACATTAAAAATATCCACCATTAATCGTCTGGAGGCCTTTGAAATGTGGCTGCACAGACGTATACTAAAAATTCCATGGACGGCTATGCTGACAAATGTGGCAGTCCTTGAGAGAGCAAATGCTGCTCGCGAACTGCAACTTCTTCTTCAACTTATTATGATGGGTAAAATCGAACAACGCAGAGGAATTGGTAGAAAGCAGGCCTCTGAGTTGAAGAATATCAGGGAGTGGACAGGAATGAGGAAAGCTGAGCAACTCTTTAGAATAGCTTAAGACAGAGACAGTTTCGCCATGTTAATCGCCAACGAAGACCAGCCAAGTCTTGGATACAAGGTGTTATGGAAACCATGAAAGATAGAGCCATTGATGAAGACACCTGGAGAGATAGAAAAAGATGGCGATCGAAATGCGGGAAGCGGCAGAAGCTGTAGGATCCCCGCTTATATATATATATAATCGCCAACGTAAAGAGGACTTGATAGGGCACGTTAAGAAGAAGGTGATAAGACGCAACCTTGTCGCATTCCTTGTTGGATTCGAATATCTTCGAATGTTGTGTGCTCTATTCCAGGACCTTAAATACAAAAAAACCGTTATACAAGAGAAGTCTGTGTTTAGATACTGTCCTTACCAAATCAAAACGACGTCTGATAAGCCAAGTATACGAAAGACAAACTAATAAACACCACGTGTTTATTAGAGTTGGGTTTACACAAGAAATTAGTTAACTTTATAAATCATACCTACTGTTCCATGGTTGCATTAACGCAACACTATTCAAAGTCCTGAAACGACATTTTTTTCTAAAAACAAACAAATATTACGTTTATTATTAAAAATATATAAATAAATTTTATGTTTTACGCTATAAAAATATCTTGTGAATAATAAAACAATAACACCTTAATCTTTTAAAGCATTTTTTTAGAATGTACCTTGCTTGTAATAATTTCTACAGTTATTTTGCTACTTTTAACAATATTCTGAATTATTTTTTTGTGTTAAATTTTTTTTCTGAATTGTAAACTCTACCTTGACGCAATATTATTTGCAATTTATGTATAAAAAAGACAGTATGAATGTAAAAAAAAATTGCATTCAATATGTTGAGTTAACGCAACAATGAGCCTAAATGTGCATTTCAAACCTATCTTTTCCACTAAATTGGGCACTTATATGAAAAAAGCTCAAACACTTTAATCATTTTATGATTCTGGGTGTCTATTTTCAACTTATTATATTATTTTTTCTATTACTATTACCACAATTACTATTTCACATTCCTAGTAGTTCCAATTTTTTGCACCACTTTCCGCAATATTCTTTATACATCTAATACTTTCTTCGACTGAGCTATTAATGATAGCTCAGTGCGTAGATTAAAAAAGTCAATGGGACCTAGGTCCGAAAAACTATTAATTATTTTAAAGCTATAGCCATCTGAAGTTATTTAATTTAGAGGCTCATTGTACGTCAATCGCACATATTCACAGTTACGTGAACGAAAATATTGATTTATGAAAGAACAGAGACATATTTTCTTAATGCATATTTGCACGCTGAATATGAATTACTGGTCAAAAATAGACGCATTGTATTTTATTCTTCAGAAAACCGCCGAAAAATCTTCGAAGAAACTGAAGAAAAGCGATAGAAAATATGCTGCTAGAGACTTAAGAATTATCAATATTTTCAGAAATGCTGCATACTTATTCAATACCAGCATAGCTGCAGTTGCGCCTTATCTTTAAAACACTACTAAAGCGCCTTCATAAAACTGAGAAATAGCCACGCCGACAAGTGCTGCTAGAGCAGCACAAGACATCTCATGCTTTTACGTATGCTGAATACATAACTGATCTCAGCAAAGCAACAGCACCATTTGGTTCTCAAAAAACGCTGAATCATTATTAGAAAAATATGAAAAACCGTGATAATGATAATTGCTGTATCGACAATACCCAAAATATCACGTTAAAATATGTCTCTGTGCTTTCATAAACCAATATTTTCTTTTACTTGACTGTGAATAATTGCGTTTGACGTACACTGGGCACCTAAATCCAATAATCTTAGAAGGCTGTAGCTCAAGAATAATAGTTTTTAAGACCTAGGTCCCATTGACTTTTTTAATCTACCCACTTAGATCTATCATTGACCGAGCTTTCGTTTAATTTGGCCGGGAACGGTTTTTCGTAAGCATAATTTCGGGGTCCTTTCATTCCCAAAGACGAAATATTTACACTTTCTCACACCTCACTAGTTTAATATGTATTAACCCTTAAATACTGACGTGGACGTTTCAGGACATAGACACTGACATGCGGTATGGCATACCGATGCTCCTTTGTTTTCAATATGAATTTGTCTCATACCACTGTATTTGTTTTTTACATCAACTACAGAATGATTCTTCACACTTCTGTAGAATAAAATACTGCTCCAAATTAAATAAACTTTATTTTTTCAAGAAAATTATGAACGCATGCATAATATTAAAAAAATGGTAGACGTTATTACAAAATCCTTTATAAATTGAATTACAAAAAAATTTGAGTAGGTATTGGTAACTAAAAAATGGTAAAAGAATGAATACACAAAAAATAAAATACAAAATACTGACAATAATAAAAAATTCAATAAAATAACGTTGTCATTTTGAGAGTAAGGTCAGCAAATTTTCTTTGTACACTGTAAGCACACTAGTTTTCCACAAGAAAAGCACAAATAAAAGGTTTTTTGCTTTAATGCACTTGGACATAAGTACCACGTCTTCTTTATCTCAAGCCTTTCTTCAAAAGCTGCTTCTTTTTGATGTTTTTGTCCTAGTATTCGTTCAATACAACATATCAATTCTTTCGAGATACTGGGATTTTCGAGTCTTTTCCTGTAGTGATTGGTACACAACGCGCGAAGTAACGGCAGCTATATCAACGATGCGGTAAAAATAGTCTTTGGACCGAAGAGCTGGTAGTGTTGTTACAAGATTTTGTAACGGAGTTCTTACATTTTTGAGGGTTCTGTAGTAGACCACTTAAAACGATTTTTGCCATACAAATATGACTTATCAGTAGCATTTGAATCATATTCGTCTTCAAAATATTCAGATTGCTCATTTCCGCTATCGTGTTGACTTTCAATGCCTACTTCTTTGCTTACATCGTTAATACCACTATCGCTAAAATATTCTAAATCGCTAGGTATTTCTTTAACCCATTAAGCTAAAACAGCCTCAAAATCATAATCTGAAGGTTTTACAGATTTGTGAGTAAGTTTAGAACAACTTGATGAGCTTGCTGCGACAGAATACACTGCACTGCTTTTAACTATAGAAACGTAAACACTGACATGCAGTACGTGATACCGTAAGAAAACTTTACGTCAACGTAGCTCAAAGACTAAACCCGTAATAAAACTGCAGCAGTTAGGAGCAGGTATAATTACACTGTTTTGCAGTGTAAGTTTCGCAGACGATCAAGTAGTGATTGCACAAGACCAAGACGACCTCAGCTACATGATGAAGAAACTACAAGAAGAATATACCAAGGCTGGCCTAGATATTAACCTCGCGAAAACAGAGTACCTATTTACAAGTGAAGAAGACATAGAAGATCTACAGATTGATGACAACGTAACAATCAAAGGAAAGGATAAATTCAAATACCTGGGGTTTATAATCACGAAAAAGGCAACAACAGAGGAAGAAATTACACAAAGATTAGGACAAACAAGAACAGCAATCCGACAACTTAACTCAGTATGGTGGGATAGACACCTAAATATGAAGACAAAAACGCAGATTTATAAAACATTAGTGCGAAGTATTATGACATATGGGGCTGAAAATTGGATCATAAACAAGAAAACCAGCAGTAAGATAGTAGCAACAGAGATGGAATGCCTGCGAAGATGCTGCAGAGTAACAAGAATGGATAGGAGAAGTAATGACGAAATAAAGCAAAGAACATCAATAGAAACAGACATACTAACATATATAGAACAAAAAAGACTAAAGTGGTATGGACATGTAAGAAGAACTAGCGACAGCAGATGGATAAAGAGAATAACCGAATGGAGCCCCATAGGAAGGAGGAAAAGAGGACGACCCCGAAAATCCTGGAGGAACGAAGTAGACGACGCCATGAGTAAGAGAGGACTAAACGATGGAGAATGGAACAACAGAGAGAGATGGAAACGGTTGAGCGAGGGAAGGCAGTGAATACTGTAGAATCCCTAAATATATATATATATATATATATATATATATATATATATATATATATATAGCGAGGGAAGGCAGTGAATACTGTAGAATCCCTAAATATATATATATATATATATATATATATATATATATATATATATATATATATATATATATATATATATATATAATTACACTCCACTTGAAAATAGACAGATGGTTTTTTAGAAATCTTTTCAAAAGATTCAAAACACCTTTTACAACAAAATATATTTTCGGCGCGGTATGTTATACCACATGTCAGTGGTTAAGGGTTAACACTACTAGAGATACCGTAAAAATAAAGAAAGACGTTTAAAACTGATATTTTTTTGGAGGAACTTCGAAATAGCCGCCTTTTGATTTGACTTTATTTGACGTTGGGATTTGTTATTAGCTATATATCAAAGCTCGTTAATTATTTTATAACAAATATTATGCCTTATTTTTTATATTTTCCAAATATGTATTGTTTGTTTCAAAGAATGACAACTATATGTATTTTTTGTTTCAGGTACGTATTTTCGTTATAATTTCAACAAACTATTTTGTAAGTAAAACTATTTCATACCATATTATTTAGTATTGCTCTAAAGCTATTTTCTTGTGGCATCTTAATGCAATTTACTATTTTTTTTTTGGAAGTAAGTCACAATTTTAATTGAAAATTTAGTGTTTTTGACGTTTAGATTTCCACTTCGAAAATCGTTCACAAAATACAAAACATAAATAAATCAAACAACTTTTTTTTTGTTTTTTTTTTAATTCTTATATGGTCAATATTTTTGAATTGTGTTTCTGGAACAACTTTATTGTAAGATAGTTCATTCTACTACATGAAATCAATTTAAACTTAAGAATATCCGTCAGGAAAATCATAGTATGTGATTTGTCTTTAACCGTAAATTACCAATATAATTTTTGTTTAAACTCTTCTCTTTATTCAGATTGCCGAATATACGCCTCTCCTTATTCTTGCCATTTATTCTTTTAATATCGACATTCCAGCACATTTGCGGTCTTCCTCGTGGTCTTTTGGTTTCATATGGCCGCCAATTCCCGATTTCTTTATTCCATTGACCATCCTTTACACGTTCGTTATGTTCAGCCCATTTCCATTTCAGTTTAGCTGCCTGTTCAACAGCATCTTTTACTGTTGTTCTATTACGAATGTCTTCATTGGTTTTATGGTCTTTGAGTGCAATAACCAGCATCTGTCGTTCCATAGCTCTCTGAGTTTTTCTGATCTCACCCATGTTTATTTTACAAATACACAACAAATAAACTAAATAAAATCACAACACTAGCATATGAACAACAAGGTTTTAGGTCAAGAAGATCATGCACCGATGCTATATTTATAATGAGGCAAATACAAGAGAAATTATTAAAATCCAACAAACCGGCATATCTACGTTTCGTGGACCTTAAGAACGCATTTGACCAAGTTATATTAAAAAACGTCATCCACTTATTGTACGCAAGAAAGATACCTCTAGGAATAATCAAAACCATCGACAATATCTACCAAAACAACACAATAAAGTAAAAGTAGAAGCAGACCTAACCGACCCCATTGAAGCTGGCAATGGGATAAGACAGGGAGATTCCCTGAGTCCTCTATTGTTCAACTTAATTATGGATGAAATAATAAAAAAATAAGAACTATAAAGAATATCAAATGAGAGAAAAACAATTTAAAATAATCTGCTATGCAGACAACGCAATACTACTCGCTCAAAGTGAAGACGATTTACAACGTTGCTGAACCAATTAAATATAACCGCTAGAAAATTTAACATGTTAATTTTCCCAAAACTATATGGAGAAATAAAAATATAAGGAAAAAATTAAAGGCAGAATTTACAAACCAGTCATCACAGCAATAATGACATACGCGGCAGAAACACGACCTGATACAGACAGGAAAAAAAGGATGTTAGAAATAACAGCGATGAAAGTACTTGACGGTAAGACACTATGGGACAAAGCTAGAAGTACAGACATACGACATAGATGCAAGGTGGAGAACATCAAGAGTTGGGTAAGAAATAGAAGAGTAGATTGGAACGATCATACAAGCCGAATGACAACAAATAGAGTAGGTAAAGGCGACAAGAAACGGTTCTCCAATAAAAAGACGATCAGTAGGAAGACCACGAAAACGATGAAACGACAACTTACTGAAGGCACATTAAAAAACAGAGAGAGTCATGCCTACATAAAAAGAAGAAGAAGAAGAAAAAGAAGATGTTTACTTGTTTGAAAAAACTGTAATTGGATTTGGACGACAAAGTTTGGCTAACGATTCATTATCATTTGATAATTTTTCATCACGTGAAAGTTATTTTCTACTGGATCTGGATGTTTTACCTTATTCTCATTATTTTGGTATTCCTCTAAACTGCGGTTAGTTTTCTTCCCAATAATTTTCACTCTCCTCGAACGGTTTATTATAACCATCTTCCCCATTCATTATTTTTTCAATCTATTGTTGCAGCTGCAACGGAGTAGGGGACCTGACAGTTTGTAAATACTGAAAAAATACATATAAATAAATGTTTTATCTTTATTCAAAAATTGGCATATTGAAACCGTTATATAAAACTCGAAGTATTCTTTCTAATATAAAATGAACGCATGCAACGCGGCGGTTACTAGCTGATGTATAATAAACATTTTATTAGCATACTCACATAATAAATGTGAATTTTTTAACAAAACAAGGAAAATAGTTTATATAGTCCGATATAGTGTTTTGTTAATCGTTTATTTTACGAGGACCGAATCAATCAGTGACCGACTCCGAATCATTTCAATCGTTCGTTCCAATACTTTTCGTTGCCGTTTAAAAGAAATAACCGATTGAGTGAGCTGAATCGACTGAAACCCGAGAGCATTGCTTACGGTAATTCATATGTGTATTCACGTTCACCTAAATTATTGGAATATCATGTTTATTTTTACTACCTAAATATATATTTTTTAACGTTTAAGTTCGTAGAGATTCATAAGAAATTATTCGAGATTATTCGGACTCCGATTACCATTACTAACATTAACACTAAAGCGTTGTACAAAATTTAATAGATGTTTATACACCAACGTTTATTCTAGTACTAAAGAGAAGGACTGTGGGACCCGAGTTCACGGAATTTTTCTTTGTTGCCAAATTTCGCAGAAAATATTTCATTGTTGCATATTTTACGAGTATTAGTATTCTAGGGTATTTTTTCTGGTTTTTTCCCAGAGATATGTAAGACGGAGGATATGACATACGGTGAAATAGATGGGATCGGTTCGCCATATTGGTGAGTATCTGACAGATTGTTGCTTGTGTCGAGTAGTTCTGTGCATAGAAATTTAATTTTAAAAATATTTTGAGCTTATTTTTGTACTGTTTTTACGTTTATTTAAAGTGAAACTACTATTACATCGTGTTATTTTATTTTGTGTCCAAATAACACTCGTAATAATAAGAAAATCTCCACTGGAATATCTTTTCATAGGTTAGTATGAAATTGTAAACAGTGTACAGGGCGGTATTACTTCCGTTTTAGTGATGCCGCGTGTAAAAAGAACATGTAGTCTTTTTAATTTGGTTTATGTGGTTGTAGATTTTCTAAAGATGTTGAAAGGAGAAATACCTGGATACAGGTCGTAAATAGTGTGGGAACTGGGAACCTTCAAAATTTAGTAAATTGGACATAATTATAATTATAATTACACCTGGACATTACACAGTATACAACTTCAATTGTACATTTCACTTGCTTTCATTTGCAAATAAATAAGTTTGTATGGGTGTAAACAAAGAGATTTCAACTACACTCGAGTGCAAAATAATCGACTCAAAATTATTTTCCGAAAGTACGTCTCCTGTTTCAATCTAAAAAGTGTAAATTTAAAAATATTTAGTGTACAATTATTAACCTCATTATTGAGTTTTAAAAAAAATTTGTTTTTTGGTGAATTGGATGACGCATTACAAAAAAATTATAAATAGCGGAGAGGGGGTCAGAATTTAACTAATTGAAATCGACAAGCACTGACTTAACGCGTTCGGTTAATATCGTACGCATCAATTTCCATAGCGATCCACTAATAGATCAGTCACTTAAGTTCGCAACTGCATTACAAATGGATACCACACCCGTCAACGCAATTCAAGCAGTAGCATTATTGAGAGAAGGCCTGAGCCAGAGGGCCGTGGCAAATCGACTAAATTTAAACCAATACGGTGTGTCCCGAGTGTATCGTGCGTATCAAGATACTGTTAATTATATCCGTCGACAAGGAGAAGGCCGTAAACAAATAACAACGGAGAGAGATGATCGATTTCTTGTATCAAAATCCCTGAGAAATCGACATTTGAGTAGTGCTAAACTCCAAAAAGAGCTTAGAGAGGTCCGAGGTGTGGTAACCAGCGTTTGGACAGTCTGAAGGAGACTAAAGGCAGCCAAACTGACACCAAAAAGGGCAGCTATGGGTCCCAACCTAACTGCAGTCCAGAAGCAAAGGCGATTGGAATTTGCTCGTGAACATCTGGATTGAAGCTACTATCAATGGAGTCAGGTATTATTCTCCAATGGAAGTAGGATCTGCCTACATGCCAACGACAAGAGTCGTCGAGACTATGGAAGGCCAGTAGAGTAATTTGCTCAATTTTGTATACGAGGAATTGTGCCATGAAGTCGATTCTTGTATGTTTTGGGCAGACAGTTCTATGGATGGGAAAACCGAGTTGATTTTCGTGCCTGGTGGAGATCGTGGAGGAGGTTTAACGGTAGATCGTAACATCAGAGACATTTTGGCGGAACATATGGTTTCATAAGCGGGATTTATTGGTGATGCCTTCATTTTAATGCACGATAATGCACGATGCCATATCGCACGAGTCACCACCACCTATCTATCCGAGATCGGTATACCTATAAATTCGGTATAAATTGGCCTGCGTTAAGCCCGGACATAAATCCAATAGACCATCTTTGGGATAAATTTAAACGATGGGTCCGGGACAGAAATCATGTACCAAGGAGCACAATAGAATTGAGAGCTGCGCTTAATGATGAATGGGAAGCAAAGCCTCAAGAATTTACTAAAAAAGTCATCCGATTCATGCGAAATCGATTGGAAAGTGTAATTAGGAGTAGGGGTGGTGTTATTAAATACTGAATAATTAAGAAATTCATGTTGTAACTGATGATTTCTCTGTTCATAACGTCTTTCTTACGTTAGTTTCAATGATGAATATTTAAGAAACTCTGTTTGTATTGCATATTGTTTTTATAATGCGTCTTCCAAGTAATGCAATAGCAGTTTTTGTAAGTTCAATAATAAAGTTATTGTTTGCACATTACATTTTTTTATTTTCATAATTCTTACATTGAAACAAAAGGTGTAATCTCAAATATCGCTTTTGAGTCGATTATTTTGCACTCAAGTGTAGAAGGTTCTTGATATTTTGTATAAAGTACTAGTTAATAATTAATCACATTTTTGTTTTGGCCATTCTTTAAATATGTACTATTTGACATTTTTTTTATGTAACAACAGCAGTTTTTTGCATTTAAAAATATGATTTATGCTTTTTTTATAATAAAGCTACTTTATTTGTGTACAAAATGAAGTTTCAGTCAGCTTATAAAAAAATTTTGGTGCATGTTGAACTGAAAAATAAATTTAGTGGTAACTGCTTTCCTTTAGAAGATTTAAATATTTTAAAATGCAATCCCACCGATCACATTAATATCACTTCCAGAGAATATAGATTGAATAATAGTTGTGATACTGATGTGTCAGTAGATATAATTGATCATGATCACAGCTATATCAATCCTTTCTCTCAATACTCTAAAAGCATAACTACATACATTGCTGGTTATGTTGTGTTTTACTTACAAAAAAGATTAGTCTGTAGTGAATGTTTAAGCGCCTTAGTAAGTGTCACTCGGAATAACTTTTTATTTTCATTTATTGATAAAAAAAAATAAAAAAGGATTGCAATATCCATCTGAAAGTGTAATTGATATATGCTTTATGGCTGAGACAATTTTAAAAGAAATCCAAAAGTTTAAGAGAAATACAAAAGTTTTCCGGAGGTACATAAACAAAGACATCTTTTTAAATTTACTTAGTCATAGCATTGATCAACAATTCTCAGATAATCACAGAATACTCCTAATAAAGGCTGTAGCAAGCCGCTATATTGATATTAGGATGTTCTATATGTGCAAGAGTAAGACTGACAAATCTCTCAGTATGAGACCTCTTATTAATAAAGTGGTATTATTTAGTGGACACTTAAGTGGAATTCAAATTGTTTAAAAAAAAATAAAATAAAAATATTGTTTAAAAATTCTTGTAAACATTGTTAACATCAATATAATAAAGCTCTTTCATTTTTCTAATTTTTATTCGAGGGCTCGATATACCATCATATTGTGAGCTAGTTTTTGTACCAGCTTTATACATAGGATGAGTGTCTCAAACTTTATATGTTAAGGAAAATAAACGAAAAGCCGGTGAATATCGACAATCGCCTGTTGAGTTAGTTATTGTTGACAGTTGCAATAGCTAAAAAGTAGTATTTTCAACCATTTAAAATATGCCGCGACTTTGACACTAGCTATAATATCCCTTATCATAGGCTCGCATTACTGGAAAAGGGATCTTTATATGCAGATATAACAATTCCATAGAAACCACAATAAGTTAAAAAAGGATAAAGAACACGGCATGTCTTTGATACAATTCTTTAACTACCTACCTATACACAATAACTAATTTTTATATTTTTTATATAAATATATAAAATAATTATATATAAATATATAATTTATATTAATAGTACATGGAACTAACATATCTAAATGTATATAAACTTATGTAAGTGCACTTGCTAATTGTTGTTTTTTACTTGTATGTAAATGTTATAATTTTAAAACCATATCATTGACTGGTTTTGTACATTTTTTTAAACTTTATGTATGTAACAAATTTTATAATTATTATTAAAGTGTACTTGAAGAGTACTAAAAATGAAAGTAATTTTATTCCAAATAACTATTATTAATCTAACTCAATGCTTATTCCCAAACTAAACAGTAAATCGTAATTACAGTTTGAATTAATTTCAATCCGGACCTGCCCGTCGCCATAATATAGAGTACATCCTGTCAAATTAAGTGGTCCCATTTAGTAGATACAGAAATATCGTTTGTGTCATATCCCCTCTCTTACATATCTCTGTTTTTTCCTCACCATTTACTATGGGATCTCTACCAGTAGAATTTAACTGTCATCATTGCATGTGGTTTACTTTTTAAAGACAAATCATATGCTATAATTTTCCTGGCGGATATTCTTAAGTTAAAGTTGATTTTATGAAATCGAATGAACTACCTTACAATAAAGTCGTTCCAGGAACGCAACCCAAAAATATTGACAATATCATTATAAAGTTATTTACTTTAAAATATATAATGTATATCTGAATCAATATAAATGGGTCAGATAAACTTAAATCATTAAAAGAATTTTTTACCATGCAACATAAACGAAATTTGTTTAATTTATTAATGTTTTTTATTTTGAGAACGATTTTTAAAGTGGAAATCGAAACGTCAAATAAAATTGTGGCTTATTTCCAACAAAAATAGTAAATTTTATTATTTAAAGTTCCCACAATTAAATCTTTAAACTCAAAAGAAATAAACTTCATATAAATAGAAATTAATATATACTGAATATAATATACTCCTTTTATGGTGAGGTCTGTAGACGCACATACATATTTAATTTGTTTGGTATCATTTAATAATATTTACATCCTTTAACTTTTGTATACTCATGAAAGTGAAATTCGGATTTCTGGATCGATATTCAAAAGATCGTTCATGATACTGAGGATATTCCATTCTCGAAGGAAACTGCCTACACCCGCTTTTGACAATTACTCGCCTGTAAAAGGAAATCTTCGAACCGAATTCTCTTGGAGACTTATCCAGATGTCCTTTTTGTTGGCTTTTCCAAAAGAGTTTTCTTTTCGGGAGGACTGGTTTGGGTGCTAATTAGGCGACAATAATGGCTAAAGGAAATTCGAAGTTATTGTTCGAGTGATACCTGATAAACCTATTGTTGGCTTTTCCGTTTTCAATTTCCACGACTTTCCGTACTTGGAATACGAATCTTTCTCTTTTAAGAAATACGAAGTACAGTGAAATACATTACATCGGCTTCGATTAACACATTATTGTTTCTTTGTTTGTTGAAAATTTCTTATAAATTGCAGCTCTAAAATTTAATAAAGTTTAAATTAAGTGGAATATTGGAACTTAAGGGATAGATCAATGCGATAAAGAAATGAAATATTAATAAATTCCAAGACGGATAACTTTTATTAAGTTCTTCAAATCGTTAAAAAGAAAGACAGAAAACAGAATTAAACATAGACTTTTTTTGAATCCCAATTCCTGTTTTTAAGAGCCATTCTAGATATTGTATTAATAGACTACAAACCCAAGAAACACTTTTAAGGGATCGTTTGACCCAGCATTTTGGTCAAACATTTTTCTACGGCATTTTTAACTTAGACACTTTCGGCAATTTGATACAGTACATCATTTAGACACATAGTTTCTAATCGTTATTTGCATTCGGAAATCAAAGATTCTCCCTTCTACTGGTACCAATATTTTTGTACGACATTAGGTAGCAAGTCATTATTTTTGTATTACCACCTAAGTTATAAATTGCCTGATATTGTTATAGAATGCCTGATCCTCCCCGAGCATCAGGCCCAAGCCTTTATCGCTTGTTCTATCTTTTACCGCAGTATCTTCCCATATAATCTTTCTATTGATGATATTACGTTTATTCCTCTGTAGTTTTCGCATCGTTTTCTATCTCCTTTCTTAAATATAGATATCATATATGCCTCCGTCAATTCATTCGGGAGCTGTTCTCCATTTATGGCTTTCTGAAATATCCATTTTATCATCCGGTGTAATTTTTTTGAGCCGTATTTTATAAGCTCAGGTGAGATGCCTCCAGGTCCCGGTGCTTTCTAATTTTTGATTGCTTTTATGGCCGTTCTCATCTCCCAATCTGTTATTTCTATTTCTTGTTGTGGGGATCCGCCTCGTCTTCGCCTGTTTTCTTTTCCAATGAATTGTGGTCTTTGTTCTGTTAACAGTTCCTTGTAATAGTCCTTCCATTCTTTGTCCTGTATATTTCTCAAGAAAATTCTTTCCTATTCTTCACTTTTTTGTTGCATTTGTTTTTTCACTTTTCTCTTTTTCTCTATATTCTTTATAAACTTCATCGTTGTTTGTAGTTAGCCATATTCTGTATGGTATTTTCTGTATACCGGGGTATGTATAAGTCAGTTAACGCTGTCAAAGCGTTAACGCAGTTCAAAAATAGTGAGGACGCGGCAACGGTGCTTGCCGTACCGAATTGGTGCGATGACAGAAGGAGTGTGGCGCTTGTCGTTAGTTCAAGATTGTCGGCCACCGTCGCTATGGCAGCCCAAGCCCGTGTAAAGTACACTACAGAAGAACGAGTCTGTCTGTTGACTTTGTACCTACGTTATCATGCAGATTATCAGACGGTATTCAACGAATTCACTATTAAGTATCCAAATAGGCCTGTTTCTACAAGGCAGATGGTTTACAAGTTGCATAAGAAGTTCCAACAAAGTGGGTCGGTATTAGACGCACCGCGTAGTTGTCGCCCTTCTGTGGTAGTGACAGATGAAAATATGGAACCCAATGCGGAAGCATTTGTTGAGATGCCCAAGCAATCCAGTTCAAAGACGGATTAACCGACACAATTGTGTGTACTGGGCAGATGAAAACCCTCACGAAACCATTGCTCATGAGTTATATCTTCCTGGAGTAACAGTGTGGGATGGACTTCACGCCGGTGGTCTAGTTACTTCCGTATTTTTAGGGCAGCGTAAATGCAGAAAATTATCTTGAACTGCTTATTGATTTAAAGGGTATCTTGGAAAATAACCCAGAGTTTGCAGATATTCGCTATTTTTAACAAGACGGCGCTCCTCCGCACTTCGGACTTGCAGTTCGCGAATACCTAAATGCCGAGTTTGACATATGGATAGGAAGAAGAGGAAGAATTAAGTGGCCAGCACGGTCACCCGACATAACGCCATGCGATTTTGTTCTGTGGGGAGTACTCAAAAACAAAGTTCGCCACCCCATTACGTGATATTGAACATTTGAAAATAAGAATTCAAGAGGAATTCGATGCACTCCGCAACAACCCAGAATTATTTGATAAAACCTGCAACCTCGTATTTAAGCCGTATCATAGGTGCATTGAGGAAGGTGGTCTGCAGTTTGAACACAAACATAATTACTTTAATAATTAATCAAATCAATAAATTACTTTTCTGTTTAGTTTTTTTTATTTGGTATGCATATTGGTTAACTGACTTATGTCCATCCCTGTATAAAGAATTCTATCTTTTACATATACAAAAACAGTTTTTTAAATACTCCATGGCAGGATTTCCTTCTTGTTGAATTCATCCATACTTCGGTACTTCATACAAAGTAATTTGTGACAAAATAGCCTAACTTTCCTAATTGATTTGCCACACATACCTTTAAATATATAATTTTAATGCTTATTTCAAGAAAGACTACTTTTGATCTTTTGGAAGAGTCATATGCTAAAGCAAGGAAACAACTAAGGATTCTTATAGCTTGTTTTATCGGCAAAAGTATAGGGATCGAAAAATTTCTAAATATGCTTGTTTGTTTTAAATAAAAAAATTGGATGTACCCAATATAAGGATACTCAAACCTAGTTTTTTGCCAAAGAATATATTATCTTCTTTGATCTAGTCATGGAGCAATTTTTCGTGTACAAAATCATGTTCTTCGACATGTTTTAAAGCCTTTTTTTAGAAATTCGGAGAAAAGTTAAGTTAAACGACAATGTTTGGACTTGCCTCGTGCATGATGTCAAATCAATCGCTCGTAGTTTAAATAATCAGAAAAACTAAATTTAAATTTAATTCTATAAAATTATTTATTACGTTTTTAATTAAAAATATTTTTTTCAAATAATTAAATTAGAAGGTTAAGGTTAACTTAAGTTAAATTAGAAGGTAAGGTGCCCACTTAACACGTATAATTTGAATCAATGAGGTTGTGCTTTTTACGCTGCATTTCGAGGACCTTTTTATCACTCAATTTGGAAGCTTTAAACTTTACAAAAAAGTTCTTGAAATACTAAATGTTAGTGAAGATTTTTCAAAAAATCACCATTTTGTTTGTAATCATAATTAAGAGTTTGGACACAAATTTTAATAGAATTATCGAATCAAAATTTTTGTTACTATTTATTTATTTAATTTATTTATTTTGTTACAAATATTTAGTACCAAATTTGCCCGGTTGCCAACTAGTTATGAAATCAGTCCTGTTCCAAGGCATAATCCTGTTTCTATAAGCTGTACGGTTTTAAAGTCTATCAGTAAAATTTTAATCTGGCTGTAGACCCTCTCCTCCTTTATTCGGGCTTGGGACCGGCAACAGTTTTGTCGAGCTACTCCATCCACTCAACAAAACAGCAGGCGGAGTTATCATCAGCATCAGTATTGAACAAGTAAAGGAAATAATATACCTGGGAATTACACTGTCTAACTATGGAGACCTGGACAAAGAAATGATAGATCAAGTGCAAAAAGCAAATAGGCTGGCAGGATGCCTTAATAACACTATATGACGAAACAGACACATTAACACTGAGATAAAATCAAGAATTTATAAAGCCAGTATAAGACCAATAATGACATATGCCTCAGAAACAAGACCCGACACAGCCACAACGCAAAGGCTACCGGAAACGGCAGAGATGAGAGTACTGAAAGGAAATAGTGTCGTCAAAATAGCAAGAGATAAGTCACCAATCGGCAGAAGAAGTGTTGGACGACCGATATGGGGTATGCGCTCGCTTAAACTGATTCATTTTAAACTGCCGAATTTTCTTTAAGAGTGAACTAAAATTAACCTTCATCGGACTGGTCTGTGACCCCAGATTACAATTATATTTGGCTGTTACTTTATAGATCTTAATTTTCAATCGGCAGTCTTCCATCTATCTGTATTTTATATATTGTATTGATAAAAAATCATGCCCACAAGCATTTAACGGTTAGATTAAATTTAAAACTCAATTCTATAAGCTGGGCCAGCCTTTTATGACATATAAAATGAATTCTAATAAAGTTGTTATAATTTGGGAATTCCATAGATTTTACGGATTAGTACAGACTATGAGTGTACTATCTTTTTATGTAAGGATTTTACATCTTTAAATGAAAAATTTCCCTAGCAGCGATAAAATTTAACGAAATAATATAAATATATTGAGTTCCAGTGACAGTTAGTTTCTTGTCGTATTTGTGAATAGTGCATAAAATTCTGAACATGAGTTACGTTTCATTTATATCTACCCGAAAGCAACTGAGTGAAGATGGACTTTTACGTTTACTTGAAAGTAATGATCCAGAGCTTGATATCAATGAGAATACAGCAAGTGATTTAGAAGATGAAGAGAATGTGACAACGGTAGAAAAAGAAAATGACATTATTATTGATCAAAGCGTAGAGCAAAATGGACCAACAATTACTGACTCAGAAGGCTTACCGGTATATGTATCTAAAGATGGAACTGAGTGGTCAAGTTTGCCAAAAAACACAAAAATGAAACGCGCAAAGGCCAACATTCGTAGACCTGCTCTAGGACTGACTAAATTACAGTGATGATATATCAAGTATCAACAACGCTTTCCTTCTGTTTTTTCAGACAAAATTTTAAACATAACTGTCATTTAAACTGTTTGGAAAGCTCAAGCGTATTACGATAAACGAAATAGTGAAAACCTAAATAAAACTAAAGTGTATGTTCACGTTGATTCTCTAGCGATTTAAGCCTATATTGCGATACCTCTTACGTAGAATATCGTAAGCTCATTTAGTTAACTTTAGAGTACAGCTGTTTACGACGATTGTGATGGCATGTCTGATCTGTTTATATCAAACCGCTAAAAATGTCTAGTTTTTCCAAAGCAGTGTAGACACATTGATCACTTATAGAGGAAGTATTTAAAAACGTCTTTTTACAAACAAGTATAAATTCGTCCTTATCACCTCTCTTCACTTTCAGTCTATAAATGAGAGTGAAATTGCGCCTTGATACTGTATCAGTAAAAACCCTTCTTTTTTTTTTGTTTAAGTATTAAGTAAACTAGAAAACCCCATTGCTTTTTTCTCTCTTACCTAAATTCCAAAACTTCCTTTCATCGGTACTCATTTTTGAAGAACATTGTTGTCTACAATTTTCCGGACACATCAGTTTTAATGATTTCGCAAACTGGTTGTATCATCACGAGTTTTTTATCATTTATCTATATTTTTTAGTCCCTTTCTTGTATTATTAATCCAAGATGCAACATGTCGACATCTGATGTTACCTACATCATTTCGAGAGACATGTTTTCGTTTTCTAGAACATTGCGGAGTTGATTCGGAAAAATGAAGAAATCGGGGTGTTAGCTTGGGTTGTTGATAGTAGGTCAGTAGTAGATAAAACGGCTGACTGCGGCTTTTGTATTTTGTATACTGTGGATTTTCATACCAAGGACAAAAGTAGTTATCACAATCGTAGTCTAAATGGTTGTTAGGACACTCTGAGGATGGAATATGTGTATTATCTTTCTCTGACATGGTGCTCTATTGATTCTAAAAATAATTCAATGTTAAGTTATCATTGTGTACCTATACATAATATTATTATTATTATATTTAATATCTTTTATTTATAAATATTTACCAGAAAACAGAGAAGGAGGAACGTTATTAAAATCTTCATCAACTGTATCTGACAAAAAATTCATAATTTTTTCTATTGCACTCTCGTCTACTTAACTAAACGAAGTGATCTATGGCAAGTAGTAGATACGATAAAAAAAGAATATGAAACGACAACGTAAAACATCTTATTATATACATACGACATAATTTTTATTTATTTTCCGTGTAAAATATCTTATTTAACACACACGATACTTTTTTAATAGCACAAACAACGTAAAGTACTTACGATATTTTTCGTCGTCAAAGATAAAATGATTACGTTTTATATTAAAATACTCATTTTACTACAAAATATTAATACACAATGATATATACATACCTTCATTTCTTTCACTTCCTTCAATTAAATCTTCGCCCCGTATATTCTAATTGTGAAGGCCTTTTATTAGAAACATTAAAATTTTAATTATTGCAGACGTTAGTTTATATGTTTAGAGGTATGAAAATGAAAAAAAGTAAAAAACCGAAATTTTTGGTTACAATACTTTACGTAGGAGGTGCCGATTGGAGTATTGCTTATACTTGGAGCTTTTTATGGATCGAAAGATGCGATCGATATGTTTTGGTGTGATGATATTACTTACTGCCGTCCTATAATACCAGCTGCTATGTCTAGAGATAGGTTCAAACAAATAACTTTATTTATACATTTTCACAATTTTGAAACTAGACAAGAACGAAAATCAGTAGATAAACTGACCCCAATAAGAGATGTATGTGACATTTTTATTTCTAATTGTAAGAATTCACTTAATCCAGGCGAGCATTTGTATGTAGATCAGCAGCTCGTGCCTTTTAGAGGTAAAGCACCATTCCGAGTTTATATGAAGATCAAACCTGACAAGTACGGATTAAAGATATGGGCCCTTATGGACTGCACTACTTTTTATTTGTAAACATGCAAATTTATTCGGTTAAGTTGTGAATTGCAATAAGAAAACAAGCAAATATTTAAATCTATTATTTTTTAAAAAAATATGGTCCTAAGGCGGAAAAAGCTCAAGGCCAAAGAGTTGTCCTAGATTTAATAGACCATTGGAAAGGAGGGTTTGAAATAACAACTGAAAATTTTTTTAACAGTTTACACCTTGCGAATAAGTTATCGGACAGGAATATAACTATATGTGAAACTTTTCGAAAAATTAAAATGTTTTTTCCAAGGGAGCTTCTACCAGCACCATATAAAACAGATTATTCAAGTATGTTTGCTTTTAGAAAATAACAAACTTTATTGTCTTGTGTTCCAAAACCGAGAACTGCAGTCATTTTACTTTAAAATAAGAATGTTTATGACAAAGTGGCTGGTGAAGAACACTCCTGTAAACATAAAATTATTCTACAGCTATTAAGAATTTACTTTTTTTAATTTAAGAATAATGTTTCGTGAATTGAAAATTAAAATATTTGCTGGTCATGTTTCATTGCTTTCATACATTTTAGTACCAAAATAGCTGTTTTATAGTGCAAATTTGTTATAGTAATTTGTACAAACCACACAATGCAACTTTAAGAATAGTTAGAAAACTTTTTTGGTGATTGAACTTTACGATCGTATTGTTCGAATATTTGCGGGCTGGTAATAAACTAACTCTGTCCCTCTTCCGTGATTTTGCAACTCGTATACATAAATTTTAGATTTGTTTGGATGGAACAGCCACTGCAAATCGGGTAATTTTGTTATTTATGTAAAAGGTAAGGTATTGCTTTCGAAGTCGTATTTTTGAGAGGAGCGCTATTAAAACAAATAGTCTAGCGGAATATAGCGAAGCTATTTATGTATTTCTCCAGGGATATGTCGCTAGAGTAACTCAAGTTTTACGCTTTTATACTTACAAAATTTTTGAACAAAATTTTCGTCTTATTAAAAGCTTATAAATATTAATTGTTCTTGAATTAAAAATTTTAAAATTACCTCTATTTTTTTTTGCTTTAGGATTAGTTCACGAAGCCAGAAACGGAAATAATTATTAAGTCTAGCTTTTTTTTTAGTTTTCTTATGACAGACTAATAATTTGTTATGATTCAAACAAACAATATTTTCAACATTTTTTTTGGAAGATTATTCGTAATAAGCATTTTGGGATTAGGACAAAAGTCACACTCTCTCTCAGGGCGTCGTTCTGAGCATTTTTTTTTAACAAAGACTGGATAGATCACGGTAAGGTAGGTATATAAACAAAAGGAATACATTTAAGGTTACAAGCGTAGACTAGTTATTCTACAATTTAATTTTAGACTGAAATATGAATAATAAAATAAAATCTAAAACACGTTTATCATTTAGTGCCAAAAAAATCATAACATTGTAGGGACCCTAAACGTTTAAAATTCTTAGATTTGTTAAGTTTGTCTGACTGTTGTATATACTTCTTTCAGTTAAAAAATATTTGATCCAAATCTGCCGTTTCTTTGAAAATATGACAAATATTATTGCCAATTATATTTATTTTATATAAATGGGCCAGATAGCAAGCATATCCAAACTTCACCCGAGATATGGTTGTGTGGAACAATAAAAGCCACTTCTGTGCTATAAGGATCATTTAGTGAATCAATTAGAAGTATCTAAATCCTTCACATAAGTAATGTAGGTGAGCTTCTGTTTGTCCACTATGATCCTGTAATATCTTGAATATTTAGGGTATAGATTTTGGGAGCAAGTGATATCATTGTTCCTGATAATAATTGTCTTTTTCACTTTCTACTGTTATAGTCCTTTTCCATGATATTGATAGCACATTATGTATGCAAATCCTCAACAGGTCAAAAAACCATAGGCGTCACCCTATACTTGTTTTGAAATAAATAAAAAAAATTAATATTTTAAGATGCCATCAACAATTCATTATCTTTTAAAAAATCTTCTGTAAAATAAGTGTCCACTAATCTCACTATACCTTTTTTGTGCGTAAAAAACGTCGGTATATATGCCACACGATTATTGTTAATTATACACGGGTGATTAACGAGAGAATTCAATGTTTCACAAAATAAATTAATGTAAACAGTAATTTAAAGGTGATTATTGTTTTCTATACAAGTTATCGCCTGACACAAAAAGAATACCTTCTTTGAACGATTACCTGGAATTACTGATAAGGCTTCACTAATGATAGTTTAAGTAGTTTTTATGCCACATCACAGCTTATTCCAATAATATAAATTAGAAATTGTTTGCATCTTCCATTTAGTTTGTAGTTCATGTCTTACCTACCTACGTTTTTGGTGTCGATATTTTGTTATTTGCATTTAAAAATGACGTCGACAACAAGTTTTATCCCGGTTAAGTGTAGTTTTAAAGGTGCCTTCAGTCTTAGAGAGAAAAATATAATATTAAATGTACACGATGCACTTGTACATCAACGCCCTTTAAGTAATGTCCGTGAAATCGTTAACATGTGTTCAAATATGATAGGGGTTGGAGAAGCAACAATTTATAGATTCCCAAAAGAAAGAAAAGGAGGAACTGTTTCATCTCCCAAGAAGAGTGGTGGGAGTAAACCCTTGAAAATTGAAGAAATACATAAAAACATGATAAGACGCAGCGACCAGTCATTTTTTTTTTAACAAAGAATTTCCAGCATTGGACAAAATCCAAACATTAATTAGAGAAAACGAAGAGTTACCAATCATAAGCAACAGGAAATTATGGGGACTATTGAGAGAGATGGGATTTCGTTGGCAAAAGAATAGAAGAAAATCCGTTTTAATTGAAAAAGATTACATTGTATGTTGGAGACCAGATTAGCTAAGAACTATTAAAAAGTACCGAGAAGAAGAGAAAACAATTTTTTATTTGGACGAGACTTGGCTAAATGAAGGTCATACTGTACCATATCTATGGGTTGATACAAATCTGAAAAGTTCCCGTCAGGCATTCATCGAAGGTGTATTTACTGGAATAAACAATATTCCCGTTGGAAAAGAACTCAGACTCATAATAACCCATATTGGAAATGAATACGGTTTTGTCAATGGTGGATTATTAAGTTTTGCCTCAAAATCAACCAAAGATTACCACGAGGATATGACTGCTGACTTTTTTGAAGAATATTTTGAGCAAATGTTGGATTTAATTCCAAAAAATTCTGTCATAGTCATGGATAATGCTAGTTACCATTCAAGACTAGCAGAAAAATTGCCAACAACTGCATGGAAAAAATGAGAGATAATCGAATGGTTGGATAAACACGCAATTGAGTACAAGGAGAATTCGAAAAAAAAGGAATTATTACCTATTGTAAGGCAACATAAAGCAGCTTATAAAAAATATATAATTGATGAAATGGCATTAAACCGTGATGTAATTATTTTACGTTTACCCCCATACCACTGTGATCTGAATCCGATAGAAAATATATGGTCTCAAGTAAAGGGTGAAGTCGGACGCAACAACAAAACTTTTAAATTAGAAGACTTACAACAATTATTAGAACATTCCTTATTAAAAGTAACTCCAGAAAATTGGAAAAATGCTGTTAGTCATGCTCACAAGGAAGAAAATAAAAAGTGGTATTTGGATAATATGACTGATGCAATGCTGGAACCGGTAATAATTAACATTGGAGTTGAAGATTTCTTAGATTCTGAAGAAAGCAGTGAATCTGAAATGGAATTTGATTAAAATAATATTCATTTTTTTACAAATCGGCCCCTATTACGGCCACAAATTATGTTATATATAACCAATAAAATAAATATCTTACATTTCTTGCAAATTCATTAGTACCTGTTAATCTTCATCACTCCGACACTGGCAACTTTATTTAGGGATTAGTAGCCCTTAAAACTATTGTATTCTACTCTGCTTAAACCTTTATACCTGGTGGTCATACTCAATTTAAAATTGTTTTCCTATATACTTCTGTAAACTTGTTGACAAATATCTATTTTTCATTGAGTCACCCGTATCAACGGTTTAGGGATTTGCATACATAATGTGCTACCAATATGATGGAAATGGACTATAATAGTTTACTTGTAGTTAATTTTATTTTGTTTTGTCAAGTATCTAATTTTTTGAGTAATGTATTATTTGCGCTAGAAGGCTACCATAATCTATAATGAATCTTATAAAAAGTCATGTCTGTTTGGTGCTCTGCCCCCCACCATGTCCCCCTAATACATTTTAAAAATTTTAATACCTTACTACATTTTTGTAAAATGTCTCTGATGTGTGCTATAAAGGTTAATTTTTTCTAGCGAGATTCCGAGATATTTCGTTTAATTGGGTAAAGAAAAATTAATGTCATTCAGTTTTATGATGGTATAATTTGAACTATAAGTGAAAAAATGGTCACATTCAATTTATGTGCAGATAAATCAAAACCTAGATTACCTATGCTCTGGATGAAAGGTGAAACTGCTGTGCTGAAACTTTTTAATCTTTTATCATAACTTCTTGCATGTATGTATAAGACGAAATTATCAGCGTACTGAATAACATTTGCATTAGTTGAAATATCGTGTAAATCATAAGTATATAATGTTAAAAAGTAATGGCAATAAAACCGATCCTCGTGGTAAATCCTTTATTACCAAACGGTATTCAGATAATTGTGATGCCGTTATCTTTTCTGATTGCTTTGATTTGATGATTTATTTATATAGAGTTTAAGTATCTTCTTCTTCTTGATGTGCTTATCCTTTACGAATGTTGGCGATCATCATGGCAATCTTTATCTTATCTGCAGCAGCGCGGAAAAGCTGCACATATGTTGTATTAAACCAGATTCTGAGGTTCTTTAACCAAGATGTTCTTCTTCTTCCTGTACCTCGTTTTCCAAATATTTTTCCTTGCAGGATGGCTTGAAGTTTAGGTATGGTGTCTGCTAATTTCTGTGGAACTTGTAAGTTACCCATTTTATTCTGTAGTATAAACTAGTCTACATTATTATACGCTCATTTTATTTCATGAAATAATGAAGCTTGGTAGTTATTTCGAGAAAGACATAGCTGTATATCTGTAACCACTTCACACCAGCATCACCAGTCCCATAGTTTATTTTTAAACCGTACCGACTTTGAGGAAAAGCGTTGTTGTTACTAAACCACCATTTCAATCTGTTTTTTGACAATTCTTACAAATATTTTTAATATACACAGTAATAAAGAAATGAGTCTTCGTGATTCGCTTTCATCTGGGTTTTTATCGGGTTTCATAATAGTCACAACGATAACTTCTTTCCAGTCTTCAATACTTTCACCGCGTATCCAAATGTAATTCATTATTTGAGTTAAAATTATTGTAGCATTGCTTGATAAATGATAAAACATCGGATACCGAATTTCTTCCTATCCAGGAGAGGTATTTTTTTTATGATCTAAGTCAATTTCTTTTAAACCGATAGGCTCTAAAATATACTATGATTTTTCTTGTCTGGTTCTCGTTTCATCATTCTTCTTCTTCTTCTTGATGAGCCTATCCGTTACGAATGTTGACGATCATCATAGCAAACTTTCTCTTATCTGCAGCAGCGCGAAAAAGCTGCACAGATGTTGTATTGAACCAGATTCTGAGGTTCATTAATCAAGATGTTCTTCTTCTTCCTGGACCTCGTTTTCCAAATATTTTCCCTTGAAGGAGAGCATATTTGGATTAATTTCGCATAATATGTCCGTTTCATCATTAAGTGATTTATATTGTTATGCACCACTGACAGCTATTATATTGAAGAAAGGATCTTGATAGTTCGTTCTATTTCATTAATTTCATTTAGTTCTGGTCTCTTCATTTTTCTATAGTTTTCACGAATTACACGTAATTTATTATTTGTCCATTTGTCCATTTAAGTATTTCTTGTATTATATCCTCGGAAATAAGAACATTAAAGAAATGATCAAGTCTCGTTTCTTACATCTATGGGCGGAAGAGCTGGTAGCGTTGTTACAAGATTGTTTAACGGAGTTCTTACATTTTTTGAGGGTTCTGTAGTAGACTACTTAAAACGATTTTTGCCGTACAAATATGACTTATCAGTAGCATTTGAATTTTATTCGTCTTCAGAACCTTCCGATTGCTCATTTCCGGTGTCGTGTTGACTTTCAATACCTACTTCTTTGCTTACATCGTCAATATCATTATCACTAAAATATTCTAAATCGCTAGGTAATTCTTTAGCCCATTGAGCTAAAACAGCCTCAAACTCACAATCTGAAGGTTTTACAGATTTGCGAGTAAATTTAGAACAACTTGATAAACTTGCTAAAATACTAATAGCGACGGAATACACTGCACTGCTTTTAACTATAGAAACGTAAACACTGACTGCGGTACGTGATACCGTAAGAAAACTTTACGTCAACGTAGCTCAAAGACTAAACCCATACTAAAACTGCAGCAGCTGGGAGCAGGTATAATTTCTCCTCCTCAGTCCTAATCCCTTTTGGGATGTGCTGACACCATCAGGCCTTTACAGTTTTTGCACGATTTCTCTCCATCCTTCTCTGTCCTCGGCTAGTTGTTCGGCTTCATGTAACCCTTGGTTAATCAGTATTTTTGTTTGGTCTACCCAACGGCTTGGAGATCTTCCCCTAAGTCTCTTTCCTTCAACTCTACCCTCGACTATCAGTTTTTTCCATCGTACCTGTTCTTCTAGCAATGTGTCCAAAATACTGCAAATATCTCTGTTGTATTTGTTTAAGCAATCTATCCTTTACTTTAAGTGGTTCTAATATCGATACGTTAGTGCGATGATCAATCCAGGATATTCTCAACATGAGGCGGTATACCCACATGTCAAAAGAGTCCAGTTTATTTTTATCCGCTTTCTTTAGGGTCCACGTTTCGGATGCATATATCGCTATGGGAAAAATGAGCGCCCTTACCAGCCTTAGTTTTGTATGTATTTTTATACTAGAATTTTTCCAAATTGCTACCAGTTTCATCATAGCTGTTCTAGCAAGGCGAAATATAAAAAAATAAAGTTATCAAAACCACACACACACACAAAAACACACAACAAAGTAAATCCCAGCTCTAGAAGACATGAGATTCCTGGAGTAAAGTGTTCTCATGTCCAAATGTCAAAGATATCTAAAGGCCTAGTAGGACGTCCCTGATCCCCCAGATACTACTACCTCTCTCCAATCGCAAACATAACTTCGAAGAGGCTTTATTTGTTTTTGATCTTAAATGCCTTGAAAATGGGGCGTCTGGGAGGCCTTTGTACGGCGAGGCCGCCTTAGCAGGATGGTGTTACGCGCCCCTGGATTGTCTCTCTTTTAGTGAAACCTCTAGAACTACCTCTTCTCCAAATGTGTATCCACCCAGCGAGCCAGTGACTTTGATTTTTGGCCTTGTTTACTGGCTCTCCGCACTAGGATTTTTGTATGTGCCAGACGATTGGCAACCATACGGAGAGTCTGACCACTAAGTCCATTCCTAACCGAACACAGCCTCAATTCTTAGAAATCGCGGTTGCTTCATCTGATGTGAGTGGGGAAAAAATTACTATCCTTTTTGAACAAACTAAATCTTAGACAAAATTTGACTAAATGGTTGAAATAGTACTGAGTCTAGAGGGTGAGGCATGTATTTTAAGGTGTATGGTGCCCTCACATGTCTGGTGTATGTGTTTTTGGGTTTGTTTTTTTTTTCTAAACATACCGATCATATTATATTAACTAACCAGTTTTAACTACTTTACTTGACGGGTCCGTAGCGACGCCAACTCGTTTAGTCCCGTTTTCCACTATGTGACTATCTTTTTATGTCTCTCTCTTTATTCTTTGGGTTTATACCCTACTAGTTGGTATCCGGGTCTTCTTTGAATTGCCGGTCTGTTTTTATTGTAGTTCTTCAAATTCCTTAGACTTTCACTTAAATCGCTTCTTAGTTCGTTGTAGATTCCATACGCTTTTTCATTAATTTTATCTAGGACCTATTTCTTATCTCTGTATAAAAGCCTTTCAGATACTTTTGTGGGAATATTCCGAGCCTTCTTTATAATATCGATTTGGGCTGTTTGGAAGTTTTTTCTGTTGGTCTTACAAGTTTATCTCCAAGCTGCCGATCCATATGTTATGGCTATTATGATGATGCTGTTTGCCATCCTTAGCTTTGTTTTCAGTCTTAGGTTGCTACTTCCTCCTATAAGAGGTCTTAGTGTGCTTTTTAATATTTTGTTCTTAGTGATAGTACTGTTAGCATATGGTGTGTATGTCATTCTTATGTATTTTAGCACTTCTTAGTGTTTCTAGCACCTTAGCAGGTGTAACCAACCGCTTTTTCTTATAAATCATAATCCGTAAATTTTAAAATTAAACTAATACATATTTTTTTAATAAGTAGTTTTCAACTGCCAGATGAAGAGGGATCGTGAATGTAGAAAATTTTAAAACATTTATGTCATTGCATACAATACTGATTAGCAACTTTTAGCGTTTTTCGTATGTTCAGAAATAAATAGTAAGGTGATAATACTTACATCGTCTTAGTATAATATAAATATGTATAAGTAAATATTGCGTTTAAATTGCCCATGAACTAAAGTGGTACACATACATAAATTCTACCACATTCCATAGAGTCTACATTAGTTATCTAAGGAGCAAGTTATTATTCCTAGTTATTCAAATTAATGGTGCTGTCGCATGGGAAATAAGTAGGTGCTCCAGAATCTGATGGAACGTAATTAACTTAATTAGTGCATTCATGACCCTTGGTCCAGTTGCAGCACGCAGCAAACAGCTATCTGGAATTCTCTAGATGGGATATAGATATACGGAATCAAACGAGTATGATTTACAGGAAATTGGATTTTAACTAGTTATAATTACTTATCCAAGGCTACATACACACAGTTTTAATTAAGTATGATCAAAACAAGGTAAAAAGCAGTAAATGCAAAAATAATGGTTTTGAGTTATTTATAATTTAAGATTTTTTCTTTCACACAATTTATTTATTTTTTTTTATTTTAAGCAGAGAAACGTTAATAAACAATAAAAAATATGTCTTACTTTGTGACAAACCAAACAATTGTGTTACTTGTTTTTTGGCTGTAAATTCAGCAGTGCTGTTTGTCCAGAAATGTAGAATTGTCAGCTTTATGTAGTAAATATCGGTTTTAAAACTAAAACAAAAATGCGGAATAAAGCGTCTTAATTAATTACATAATATTGAAAAAACTATTAGAAATTTATTAAGTCTTCTACGTCATTTCTTTTAATGACAGCCAAAAATGCCGTCTCTGGTCTGAACTGGTAATTTCAGAGGTGGCAATCATTTTTGAATTTACCATTGTGACAAACATGGTAAATAAGCCCAATTTTTATTTTTGACTCAGCAATTGTCTGTCCAATACATTACTTTAACGGCGTCTCTTTTTTCAACTAAAGCTCTACAATATGCAGATGTAATTTCTTCTGCCTTTCTTTCAGCCACTCCTTCATGCCACAAGACTGATATGTTTTTTTAGTGCTTTTACTCTTCTTGCTTGCCATTTATGCAAAGGTTAGATGAAAAGGCACAAGTCGTCTTGTAAAAAATGTCTTCTGGCTTCCGGGAATCCTTTTTAGCATGATAACTTTCTTTAAGTATACACTCCTTACTACTTCGGTTTCCACTTTTTCCTGTGCTACATCCTGTTTGTATTTAAATCTTCCTTTTTTTGGCCTTTTCAGAGTGCTGTGCCATTTCATGCAAGATGTACAAGATGCTTTAAGTTTAATGCTTACAGACTCAAGAGACGACAGATTAAGTTTAGAACTAGCAGCTGTGTTAATAATATGTGTACTCTGTATTGTTTGATCTTCATTAGAACCTTCCACAAATTCAGTAACATTTTCACCTGCATTGGCTATTGTCTCATGAGATTTTATATGCTGAATATGCAACATACAGTTGCATATTGAGCACTCGTGTACGTGTAATAACTAACTTTATTTTATGAATATTTTTGAAGATAATCAGCATGCATACTTCGAACTGTGATATCATTAGCTAGATACAAATGGTTAGAAGCATGTTCTCTTCGGTAGTGACTTATACATGGATGAAATGGTGAAATATGATGTATCAAAATTTGACGATTACATTTGGTAGATGGTACTGCTGATACTCGTCTATCTTTATTTGGGGTTATTGATTCCGGTGTGGCATTGCGTAACATCGTTGTGATAAACTTATCGTTTTTTCATCATAGATGTCATCAAGAGTTGTTAAAAATAGTTTTTTACATATGCTCTGTGTATTTACGTTTTCATCCGGTAACGTGTAGATTAAAGTTCTACTTCTCTTTCTTACTTCCACCCTAGTGGGTACTAGTGTGCTTTATCTTTTTGAGCAATAAAAAAAAGTAAAGTTCGTGTAACCTTCTCGCGAAGATCTAGTGTTAGAGTTTTTAGGTCGCGAAAGCGCCCCTAACATGACTTAACGACTACTTTCGTAGCCGGGACCGACGGCTTTATGTGTCCTCCGAAGCACGATGATAGCTCAGTTAAATTAGAAATTGAAAATTTTGTCGGTGCAGGGATGCGAACCCGAGCCCTCCAGCTTGTTAAGCCAGTAACATAGCCACAGAGCTACGACTGCCACTTTTTTGGGCAATGCAACCATGTTCCAAGCTCTTCTTGCATTGTAATCCATTTTATAGAATTTATTCCAGACGACTACTCTTCTTTTCTCTTTTATTTTTTCTACACATCTCTTTTTGCATACACATGGACTCCTTAACTGATGACTTCTCTTATCTCTTTCTCTCCTTTCTGAATTCCTTCTTATTCTTTTCCTTTTTCAGGAGCGGATAAGTTTATTATCTATGTCTTCAGATACATTACCTTCAGTAATACTATTATTGTCTTCTGAACTATCAGTCTCAGGGAGATAATTTGGATCATCAATTGAATTGTCGAAGTATCCACTAGTTTTATCTTGTATTTTTCTACTGTCTTGTGCTTTGTTGACCGATAAACCAGGTTTTAAAAGGTTTAAAATTATAAAGGTATGTAGAGTTAAATCCGAATAAAAAAACATGATTTACTTTCTTGGTCTGATGCATCTGGCACAGGCGTCTTTAAAGCGGGCAGTTGGGCTTCAGTAGTTGTAGTAAGTTCTTCGTCGCTTTGTTTTTCGATAGCCGATACTGATGTGTTAAGAGCTGATAGGTCTAAAATATAAAAGATATTTATAATTATTAAATTCACAGTATTCCACGAAAAAGATCAAATTACCTTAAGTTTTTATTTTCTCTAAATTTGTTTATTAATTTTGATAATAACAATATTTATTACTCGAAAAAACATCAAACAACAATAGTTGAAAAAACGGACTACGATTAGATACAACTAGATATTAGACAAAAGTAAAAAAGAACTATACAACACCATTATTAAAACAAAATGAAACTAGAAATCATAATAAAAATTGATACTATAGC
The DNA here is from genome assembly GCF_040954645.1 of Diabrotica undecimpunctata. Classification (NCBI taxonomy): domain Eukaryota; kingdom Metazoa; phylum Arthropoda; class Insecta; order Coleoptera; family Chrysomelidae; genus Diabrotica; species Diabrotica undecimpunctata. Next base: position 41,374,901 of record NC_092807.1, on the reverse strand, counting down.
AAAAACTGGTGTAGACACATTACTCATTTATAACAAAAAAAGCGTTAATTTTAAAAACATAAATATACCTACCATCTTGAGCTGATGCTTCTGCATGTGTTATTAAGGACTCTAAATATTTACCCTGTGAGGTGAACATGTTATTTGAATAGTTTTGTCGCACTCCACAAAAAACAACACCTTACATACACTTCAAACAGTGGACTAAACAAATCTAAGTACGGTCAGGAACTGCAAATTACACTTTCTGCGCGATGTCATGTGTTTATTTTAACGGATGTTAAATCAGCTGATGTTTACGCAAATGGTAGTATCTGAGAAGATACTGCCTTATGTCATAATATAATACAAACTTTGAATACAAATGTGAAGGAAAATAATCGTTTACATTCACATTAAATTTATGTTCCAGATCTCTGTGTAGGCAAACAGCAGTATATAGTTATTACGTTGGATACTGCCTGTTACCATCACATTGAGAGTTACTTTGTTAGTTACTGCTTTTTGCCTTTGCTAGTTCTAGTATAACTTGACTGTAATTGTGCACCAAACCCTTTGTAAAAGTAAGACCAGTTACTACTTAGGTCTTCTTCTTGATGTGCCTATTTGTTACGAATGTTAGCGATTATCATGGCAATATTTATTTTATCTGCAGCAGCGCTAAAAAACTGGACAGATGTTGTATTGAACCAGATTCTGAGGTTCTTTAACCAAGATGTTCTTCTTCTTCCTGAACCTCGCATTTTCCAAATGTTTTTCCTTGCAGGATGGCTTGAAATAGGGCATATCTGGATTCATTTCGCGTAATATGTCCGAAGAATTGTATCTTTCGAGATTTGATGGTGATCACTACCTCTCGGTTTTTATTCATTTTTTGTGGTCCTCCTTATTAATGACTCGGTCAGTCCACGAGATCTTAAATATTCTCCGATATAGCCACATCTCAAATGCTTCCAGTTTTCGGCACATATCTAACTTGTACGTGGTTTAACAGGCTTATGAATCGGTAATTCTTAAGGTCTGTTTGGTCTCCCTTTTGTGTAATAAAATGGTAAGTGCACTGTGCCATCTTGTAGGAGTTTTACTTTGGTGTATAGAAAAATTGAATAATTTCTTCATATTCTCTTAAAGTCTGCCTTCTCTTAATCTTTGTAACTCTTATAACGAATTTATCTTCTCCCGGGACTTTATTCCTTTTCATTTTCTTCAGTGCGTTCCTTGTTTCATTTGGTGACATATCAATTCCAATCCTAGGTTGACTAACCTTTTTTCTGAATTTTCAAACTTTTCTGTTATCGCTCATCATGGTTTTGTTGACTTCTGTATAATTCTATATAGAAATCTTCTACTACTCTTCCTAAGTTATCTCTGTTGGTGATGATATTTCCATCTTTATCGTTATTGTAGCAATTTTATTTCACCCGGTATATAATAAAACACCGAAAAAGATTTTTTTGCATGTCTGAGCTTAATAATATAAGCATTTTCGAATCTGTTTATAATAATTTTGATCAAATAAACAGAAATCTTTCCGTTGATGTTTATACCGATGTGGGAGCATGAGGTCACTTTTTGATGGACTAGGGGCGATAGCAGTCGGTTTCATTGTTTGAGTCCGAATTTTCTTAAAATTTGTTATAGTTATTCGTTATACGTTTTTGTTAACAGAAATTCGTTAGTAAGCAGTCAAAAACAAAGCAGATTGGGTTCTGAACGGGAAAGGATTTTTTTCGGTGATAGTTTCAAAAAACCTTTAAATTTTTGTTTAATTCCATGAGTAAGGAGGTGATTTAGTCTCAAAATGCTATTTAACAGTCTTTGTAAAGTGAGATAATCACCGGTTTGTTGCTGTATTCCACGTCACGGGATTTGATTAAAAGCGTGTCTAAGGATTAAGTGAGGACCACCTAGTTTTAAGTGAAAATTTAGCGGCCGAGTTTTGAAGAATACATATTGTTATCATTAGGATAACCTGACGTCCAATTCGATGTTTGACCTTCCCAAGATTTGTTCAGTTTCCATTTTGTCTCATATGGCTCGAATCCAGATCATTTAAAGTTTGTATGGGACAGTGTTTTTTTTATCTAATTCCAAGGTAATAAACTGTCTTAATAACCTAAAAAAAAAATAATTAGCCAGTGAAACAAAGTAGTTTTTGTTAAACGTTTCTAAATAAAATAAACATTCTTCGGTAATATACTAAGATTTGATTTCATGAGAAATTAAAAAGTTATATATAGATATAAGTTTTATTTATCAGCTAAGTGTCATATTTTAGTTTTCTTTCAAATAAAGTTAACCTTGATTAATTATTAATAATTCAGAAAAGTTTGATATTTCATTTCGACATATGACAGTCAATATTATCCTTGTCTGTCATTTTAAATTTTTTTAAATTTTAAATTCTGTTTTGTTAAGAGACTAGGCGCAAATTTTAGACGGAGCGAATCGAAACTGACTCTCCTATCCCTAGTTGTTTTTTCTTCACACAGCAAATTATGTGTAGTAAAATTCTCATGGTATGAAAGATTTAAAACTGTCGGTCCAGAATCGGCTCAGCACGTGCATACCTATGAAGAGCTGCATTGTATAGTTACTGCTCAATTAATTTATAAAGACTATTTATTTCTTTATTTGTTTAAATTAAAATATGAGACGTTGTTATAAGAAACGTGTTAGTGTAAAACGAAGAAATTGACGGTTAGTTTAATTGAAGTAAGTAGGTACTTTTTACATAAATCTTTTATATTTTTCTAATTAATTTGTAAATGTATAGTGAAAATATCATCTATAAAATCGATCAGTAAACCAAGAATTTTGGCATTAAATTATATGCAAATAGTCTTATAAAAAATATGAGTAACAATTATGCTGAACAATATAATAATGTAATAGCGAAGTTTCAAGGAGGTAAAAGAATAACTGCTGCTGCTTTGTCGTAAAACTCTAAAAGTCATTATCACCAAGCCCTTCACAAAAGCATCACAAAAAGAAGTCCTGGTGTATATACAAAAAAATTTATTTCAATATGCACCAAAAATACATTGCATAAAAATTATATTACAAAAATTTGCAAAAATCAAAAAAATATAATAACAAAAAACCATGCTCCAGATGAATATTATGGGCCACAAGTACAAAAAACGTTAGAAATTGATCATGAAGAATTAGAGAAAATTAAAGAAAAATTTGTATCGGAACTTCGTAAGAATAATGAGGACTGTACTCAATTATTCAATAACACAATAACTCAACGGAATTCAAGTGAATGGTATTTAGAAAGAAGGAAACGTCTGACAGCCTCGAGTTTTGGTCGAATTTGTAAATTAAAGGTAACAACCGACCAAAGAAAAGTTGCCAAACACATTATTTTAAATGCTTTTAAAGGAAATAAATTCACAGCCTATGGAATAGAAAAAGAATCTATTGCAGTACAATAATTAAGCGAAATGCTTGCGTTAGATATTTGCCAATTAGGAATGTATGTTCATCAGGAATATCCTTTTTTAGCTGCAACACCTGATGGACTTATAGGTAATAATATGATTGTCGAAATTAAATGTCCAATTCCAGCAAAAGATTTATGTCCTAAAGATGCAATAGATAGGAAGAGAGTAAAGTATTTTAAATTGAAAGATGATATGTAGATATATTTTAAAGAGGAATCATGCATATTACTATCAAATTCACGGGCAGTTATTTGTAGCAAATAAAAACTTTGTTACTTTTGCGTGTGGACCCCGAAAGGATTAATATTCCAGCTTATTTAAAAAGATGAACAATTATGAGAGCAAATGGTCAAAAATTAAGAGAATTTTATTTTCACAATTATCTTCCTCTATTAATACAAGAAATAATTGACGAAAAGTAAGGTTGAGTACTTATATATTTTGTTTTCTATTTTTACATTTTCCATCTATAATTATAATATTTTATTTGTATGTGATGACATAGTTTTATAATGCTGGCTCATTGTATAAAAGCTTTTTTTTATTTATTTGAAATTGAATCACTTATTTTGAAAAGGTAACATGTACATAAATGCAAAGTTTACAGGAAGACAAAAAAACTGATTTTCTTCAAAAATGATGTAGTTACAAAAATCTTTCAAATATATGAGTTGATAGTAGATGTGTTGTTTGCACAATGCCATGGTTGTCAATTGCTTAAAGTACACTATACCAATAGAATATTTGTTTACATATTTTGCATATGTTACCTTTTCGAAACAAATGTGTGCGAGTCTAAGAAAAAATGGAGCAATCATTATTTTATTTCAGTTTAATTCAAATGATAAGAAAAAAAAATTTTGAAAAGTCAACTAATAAACTATACTGTTGTGAATTTATTAATTGTTATGTCTTTAATTTATAATGTCTTTATCAAAAGGTTCTTATCTTAATTTATTAAAAAGCACAATAACTTATATTAATTTATTTATCACTAAAAATACATAATTTATTTAAAAGCGAACGTGACAATTAAAAATCGCGGGCGCGGTCTTCGGATCTTAACTAACTGACTCTCCATATAAAATTTGTCCTTTATATAAACCTCCGTTAGTTCCGGAATTCCCTATAGCAGACTCGAATATTGTTGGTGGTGTTGACAAGAATAACGGGAACGTCATCGAATAAACTAGAAGGAGGTCAACAGCTAAAACTAGTTTTTCAACTGCTTGGAAACCCTCGAGTCGTGGCCCATGACTCATCATTTCAGGTAAATTTCTGCCGGCTAATCGAAGGCTCTCGTAAAATCTAAAACAGAAGTGAATAAACAAGATGTTTACATGCTTTTTAATATGACTCATAATGTTTTACGTAACAATACACTAATTAGAAATCCTCTTCTACTGGTTCAGCTTGCTCTGTTGTAGGCCATGTGACAATCTGCGATCAATATTCCTTTTCTACTGGAAAATTCACCAACAGTTCCTTTAAGTCTTCAATTTTTTTATGATTAATAGGCAATTTGCCGGAATATGCAGGATATGAAACGCAGTCAGGAAGTTTAACTCTGCTTTCTTGTATTTTGGCTAATCCAAATCACTCCTGGATTATTCCATCAATAAATGGAAGTGCAGTTACTTTGCCAGCAGTTTCCTTAAAATATCGAAACTCATAGAAATTGCTGACTTGAAAGGAAACTTTTTTATCAGTGGCAATGTTCTTGCCATGGCTTGATATTGACAAAACTTGCTTCTTATAGTGTTGTGGCCACCATTTTTTGAAGTCGATTATTTTCATACCAACGACTTTGTGAACATTAATTTTTTTACTTTTTAAAGAAGTCTCAATGAGGGAGATATATTCATCATGAGAATATAATCTATCATGTCTCCGTATTTTTCTTTTCACAATTCCAAAATCTCGATCACATTCATTAAAAGAATGTCTCCCCATTGGAAAGTAATGTGTGATATTTTGAAACAGACCACTTGATGTTAGCGTTAACAAAAATCGCACTACGGTATTGTTTTTATTTTGGCCGGGGCATCCGTCTGAGAAAAGAGACAACTCAGTTACCGTTAAGGGTACGTGTTCTTCAATAAAATTGAGTAAAAATGTACATACTTCATTTGGACTTTTCAATGATTCTCGTTCTTGGTATGAATAGAAAAAGGCCTTGTTGTTCTTCATATTATGAATACAAAATTCATAAATCCATAGCTGCCTGTAGTAAAATACCACTTGCACAGGAATATGGGGAAGGGGCAGATTCTGTATGTAGTCGATTGTTATTGCAATTACATCCTCTCTTTCTCTGCACATTCTGCTTATTTCATCTATTTTTGCGTAGAATTACTTTGCTCTTCTTTTATGCACTAGAAGCTCAGCTACAGGAACTCTTTTAGCATTTTCATTTAAAAATGGATCTGTTATCTTTGTTTTTCAATTTTCACACAGTGAAAGATTGAAGTTTGAAATGAAGATTGAAATTTTCTTTAAAATAGGAATAGAAGTAGTTATATTTTATGATTTCATCGGTGATATCCGGATTCTTCTCCAGAAATATTTCATGAATAATTTTAATGTTTAATGAAGCAGACAGGTATTTTTTTTTGAATATTGTTTGAGTAGTGGACTTCTTTTTTAGGTAACGAATCAACAAATTCATGAATTCGATGCAAGTAGTTGCCATCAATAGCATTATGCCTAGACGATATTGCTGTTCCTCTTAAATCAAGAGGAAGTTTGTTCTGAGACTTTAGTTTGCATAAACGATAAAATCTTTTTATTATAATACCATGCAAGCTTATTAAAGCTGTCTTGCATACTTCTTTTCTCTGCCCATTACTACAAACATAGTATTTACAAGAATAACTTTTTTGCTTACTTGATGCTACGGATGCCTTACGGTTTCTAATGTTTTGCACCGGATTCGAGTCTATGAGTCCATGCAGATATAGATCCTGCTCATTTTTGTTTGAAAGTTGGTTAAGGTTGGCTATAATTTCTGCCTTGTTTTCACAAGAGAACATATGGCAACACTTCTTTAGACAGCTAAAAATAATAAAAAATTTATTTAACTCTGTACTCTTAAAACTGTACTATTTTTACTTACCCACAGTTTACTCCTGTTTTTCTCTGAGGAACTTCTTTTCCAACATGATTTATATGAGCTTTTCCTTTCACATTAGCATTTCGTATAAAATTTTGTTTATAGTTGTCTGCATTCACAACACCTTTCCTCTTTTTTCGTATTATTTCATCTTTACTGTCGCTACTAGACGAGATCACTGAGTGTATTACAATAAACAACGGTCAAGTAAGCTAGCTGTACTTGCGAGAACTGGCGTGATATTAATATTATCATTCCAATACGTTACCGTCAGCCGAAAGCCGATCGTTGCCGAACCAATTCAGTTGGTTTAGTTTGAAAAGGTAACATGGCCAACATTTGTTACCTTTTATAACTAAATCAAAACTCAATGTCTATTTTTAACAGGGACGAGATGAGATATGTTACGTTTTCAAACTACATACTGTGTAGGAACAATTTGTGAGCAATATTGCGTCAACAAGTGTATTTGGCAAAAAGTGTCATTTGTTACCTTTTCGAAACAAGTGATTCAAATATGTAATGTTTCTCTTTAAACTAAGAGTTTAACATTATTTCTTTTAACCTTAACCCTTGAAATTTTTTAGGAAAGAAAAACCTTTCTTTCTAACCAAAAAGAGGATTTTTTTAAACGGCGTCCATTTTAAATAGTTTAGAAATCTTCTTGTGTATTATTGCCAAGGACATTTTCTGGCCATATCCGCTCAGTATATTTTTGATTTCTTTTTTTTTTGTAGGTAGTTTCTCCAGTTCCCCAAATAAAGAAACCTTTATCCACGACCTAGCTCTGCAACCAAAAGACGAGTAGCCGTTCGCAAACATTTAAATTTATTTGCTTTCCCTCTCTCCAGCCCAGTAATTGTTCAGTTTCCCCTTTTAACCCCCTATAAGCAATTATATATTGTTACAACTGGCACCCAACGTGGTAAGCTTTATATAATTGTTACAAACTTTGAGGCTCTTGTTATTTTTAATCGTTTGTTGAATTTGTTGAGCTTTATGCTTTCGGTTGTCCATCCTAATAGATTTTTGTATTCTTTTACTTATCTCTCTAAGGTCACAGTCTTTGCTCCTATTATTTTGTATTTTGCTCCTCTCTTTTATTAATGCTTGCGTTTGGGGACTTACTCTTTCGTTATATCATTTCTTTTGGCAGTGTATCTTTTGCCTCTTCTCTATAGCTTCTATTATATTGTCATTCAAGGTGTTGATATTGGGTCTGTAGTCTTATGGCTTTCGAGAATTCTGTAAATATGTTTTTTAAATGCATTTATATTACTCAGCTTTGTCCAGTTAAGTGTAGACTTCTTGTTGATCATGCATCTCTACATGATTATGTATCTGTCTTTCCCAAGGTCTAAAAGCATTACTTGATAAAAAATTTGTTCTCGGAAATTTATTAAGTTACTTAAAATACATAAACATGGCATAAACATATTACATAAAATTTTGTTGTTACTAATGTCACAGTAATGTCGCTAATGATATTCGAGTGGATGCGAATTTGATCTTTAAATACTAAAAAAAAACTTCATGTCGATTTTTGCTTTAATGCTTATTTTACTGTCTTTTTTTAAAGAAACGGAATATATTTTCTTTTTAAACTCAAGTTAAAATCCATAATATTTAAACAACAGCCAAACATGTAATATTTTATTCTTACTGTCGCTTCTAGAGAGCATACATCGCAAAAACTTAAGTATTGCAGTTGTCGTACACAAGTATTTGTTTTTATCGTTGCAGATTTTGTATTCTCTTTCATTTTTATTCTTTAGGTCTCGCCTTTTAAGTATGTTCCTATTGTTTTGACTACTTAAGAAAATGTCTTAGAAGAAAACTTTTCCATATTTCCTTTTTACTCATGAATTTGACCTAAATCTTTTAAAATGCTCTTTTAAATATGCAAAAAATGTGTTTATTTAAGAACAAAGGGAAAATGTAGATATCATGGTTCATATAGGGCGAAAGAAATTACAATTATTTACGATTTAATATATAAAATACACATTGATATATAAAATATTGCGTTACCATGGTAACAAAGAAAAATTTTAAAAATGTCGAAAGAAATTAAAAAAATTTCTGAGATTAATTTTCCACAGAAAGTGTACATGATATATTTCACGTTGATTTGAACAAAAGAAAAATTTCTACCAAATCGATTGCCAAGTTCTGAATGTTGACCAAAAACAATAGAAACTTTAGATAGCCCGAGACAAGCATATCGGACGAAATCCCGCGGGTGGACCTCATGACTCATCTGGCATAGCACTGTATTATATTAAATAATTAAATTGGAGTAGAAACTGTAGTAAGAGAAACAGCAAGTTGGAATCTCCCTGTGAACTCCCTGAAAAAGTAAACAACTGCAAAGGGTTCTGGGATGGCACCCAGAAGCCAATTGACAGCGTACAATCGATCGAAAAAAACAGAGTCTTCTGTGTGTAATAAAATTCAAATGGCTTTTAAACGTACATTGCGTTCATTAAGCTGTAAGTCAGTTGTAATTGGCTCGCCACCCCCGCCCGACAATATTTCTAAGCACCTTTCGCTATATTTGGAAGTTGATAATACTCCAGAATAAAATCCCAATCCAGTTACAATTCCTTACTTGAGTGATTTAAGCTTTAGTTTGAACTATAATTTAAATTCTGACTAAAATGATTTAAATGCCTACTCCTTCTATCCCATAGACACCGAAGTATTCTCACCAATTTGTGAGAACACGTACCGTAAAATGGGGTAAAAAGAAACTCGAGGGTGAATCGAAACTATGTAAATGACAGTATTTCACTAAAAAAACATAAGTTGTTTAAATTTAATTCGGGAAATAACTATTGAGGTACATAAACTAAACAAACGATAAAAAACGCCAAATAAGTGAATTTTGCATTTTAACAGATGGCAACACTGGACAACAGCAAAATTTTAATCGGCGACAACCTCTCAAGCAATTTTAGTCCCAAAATTATAACCGAGTGCTTAGAACATGATATCTCATTCGGTTCTTTGGCGTCAAATTCTACACATATGACCCAGCCCCTTGATGTGGCTCTTTTTCGCCTTTTAAAAGAAGCATGGCGAAAAATTCTTAAAAAGTGGAAAGTAGGTCACGGAAGCAGCTACTATACCCAAAGATCGCTTTCCTCATTTTGTTAGAGAGCTGATGGAGAGCATCAGACCCAACCAAGAAAAAAATATAAAGTCTGGTTTTAAAAAATGTGGGATCTACCCGTTAGATCGTGATCAAGTCCTAAACCGACTCCCTAGTGCCAACACTGCAAATGTTCAACAAGTACAAAAACATGTTAGCAATGTAGTGGTTAATATGCTGAAATCCATGAGATATTGTGAAACTCCTACAGAACAACGAAAGAGAAAGGTCGCCGTAGTCGCTGGTAAAAGTGTAACTGGAGCAGACTTTAGAGGAGAAGAAAGTGAAGACAAACAACTTAATTCAAATGCGCATAACAAGAAAAATATAGAAGAAAATGAATAGATGAAGAAGTCGTTAACAGAAGTGAAGGAGGGGTCAAATCAGATGATGAGGGGATGAATATTCCTTTAAATCAGATTGTTGAAAATCAAAAACGTGTACAGACAAGTGTTCCTATTCCTAGTGTTTCCTACAAAGGAAGAATTTTTAAACAGGTTTATCCCGTTTCGAAAGAATTTATTCAACTATCAGATTGGCAGCTGGTTGCGTTTTCAACCAGTTTTAGGAAAAATGAAAGATTAAAGTATTATATTGTAAAAGTGTTGAAAACCATCAATAAAAACGATGACGTTTACGGAACTTTTGAGGAGGCATCGCCAAACCAAGCAATCCCCAGGGTTTATTTATGGATTTCCCACGAAACCAGACGTTTGCTCTTTCTCTTTTTAACCAAGTTGTTGGTCAAATTCATCCATCTGATAACTTCCAGCTGTCGTCAAGCAATTCAAATAGGGAGATTCTTAAATTTCCCATCAACAAAAATAATCTTAATTAATGCAATCTTTTATTTTTACGAAGATTCTGTTGCGAGAATTAACGCAGCAGATCTAGATTTAAGTTAAAACTTTTTTTTTATTTGTTCCTACACATGTAATTTTTTGTTCCTATAGCTATAATAGTACAAAAGTTATGCTGTGAGAATTAATGTAACGCAACAGGGTCGTTTGTGTTCCCTAAAGTAAGAAAGTTGTATATTTTTCTATATTTTCATACTAAATAAACGATATAAATTCCAAATTTGTATGTTTATTATATTTTTTTACTGAAAAAATTAATTGCACATTGCACATATTACTAATATATTTTTAAAATTGATCTCCTGAATGGTATATAAGCCAAACTAATGCAAAACAAAGCATTGTTTCCTTTCACCCCGTTTGGAGGGTGAATAGAAAAACACTACTTTTTTTCATTTTTTTTTAAGTGAGAAACTTTTTCAAATGTGCTCACTAGGCACTTAAACCTATTAGCCGTAACACACATTTTGCATATTTTTCGTGGCCGATTAGATAAATAGCAACCTAACTACAAAGCCTGAAAACCTCAAAACTGTTTCTATTGACCCCGTTTTACGGTATGCAAGCCTACCGAAGACAATGTATCTACTAAATCTACCGAAGTTTTCTTGACTACGAGTGGCAGCCAATCCGAAGTCGAAGAAAAAGGAAACCCCAAAAGACAGCGCTCCAGAAGAGACTGTTCGGAATCGTAAAGTAGAATCCAAATGAACTAAAGAGATGGAAGAAGACAATGATCTAGTTCGGCCAATGGAACGGAAAATAATAAAAGACAAGTAAACCAAAAGTAGAACACAAATGAACCATAATATATCACTATTAGATCAATTAGAAGCCCAAATAGCAGCCGAGAAACGCAATGGCTTCCCCTCAGATTATGACGGAAACAGAAAAAGGCAAAAAAAATGGAAACAGAAAACAATGAAGATGACGCCGCTTGGAAAACCCAGCAAAAAAGGAGTAAACAGTCAAACAAAACTAACAAATCCACTGTTAAAGCAACCAAAAAGTTGCCGACAAACCAACTAAAAAAGTTGCAGAGGGCAAAGCTAAAGAAATCGTCGAAAACTTATCAACAAAATTGTTGCTTAAAAGGAAACATAAATTATACAGAAAAAAAACGAAAAAGTTGCCAACAAACCAATTTTTAGAAGTGGCACCTTAGAAGTAATGGGTGTGAAAATAAAATTAGTTCTATAAGAATGAAATAATATAAAAATTAATTCCGAAATTATTTCGTAAGTTAATAAAACTAATTTCAAACATCAGTTCAAATTGGAATTAAATGTTCAAACAAACCACCATCTTATGCCAATAGAAACCAAATCTATTATATAATGCCTTTCTCATTGCGTCGAGTTAATTTGATATGTTTTGGCTAAGTTCGACTATATCTTTACGAATTCCTCTTTAGGATTTGCCAAAAACATAGAAATCAACAGGATCTAAATCTGATGACCAAGGAGGCCATTTTATTTTATATTGTGTATTTTATATTGTGTATTAATCACACACTGACATGATAGTGACGTTGGGTAATGGAATCAAAAGACCAGTAAAAATCAACTGAGAAGTAAGAAAAGGAGACACAATATCTCCAAAATTATTTACAGCTGCCCTAGAAGACATCTTTAAGTCAATAGACTGGGAAAATAAGGGAATCCCTATTAACGGACGATACTTGAACGAACCATCTTAGATACGCAGATGATGTAGTACTAATAGCCGACACGTGGAATGCATTGAATACGATGATTGAGGAGCTACACATAGAATCCCTAAAAAAATGGACTGAAAGTGAATTTCAGCAAAACTAAACTAATGTCAAACAAAGATGACAAACCTATGATAAACATCGAAGGGACAGAGATAGAACACGTAGATGAATATACATATCTATGTCAAAATGTCAAGGTAAACAAAGCAAATCAGACTACCGAAATAAGCAGACGTGTAAAAATGGGATGGGCAGCATTCGGAAGACTCTCATACATACTTAAAAATAAAAATATACCTCAAAGACTGCGAACCAAAGTATTTAATTTCTGTATCCTACCTGTACTTACATATGGAGCTCAAACCTGGACATTCACTAAAATAAATATGGAGAAGATCAGAAAAACTCAGAGAGCTATGGAACGACAGATGCTGTGTATCTCACTCAAAGACCATAAAACCAATGAAAACATTCGTAATAGAACAAAAGTAAAAAATGCTGTCGAACTGGCAGCTAAACTAAAATGGAAATGAGCTGGACATAACAAGGAGAGAATTAGGAGAGACCTATATTCGGCAATCCGAATAGAGAAAAGGGCTTAAAAAAAATTAATCACACGTTCAGAAAAGAGCGTACGCATAGACACACTCAAATGCTAATTTTTTAAGAATAATAACGTACGATGGATGAATTATGTTTCATGTGAATTGTAAAGGAAGACTCTCTGTCTGCTTCTTCTAGCTTCATGAACGTTTTCGATTATTAAATATTATGTTGGCTAACATAGTCGCTATCGTCGACGATTTTCCGTACCATTAGATTCCGTTCCATTTCGTCTTAGATTTTTTAGCCATGACATTATTTTTCTCGTCTGTAAATAAAATATTCTTTAAAAAAGTATTACTTACATTGGATTTCTTCATTACAGTTTTACAGAATTCCATCAGTTTAAAATGATTTATCAGGCAATATTTCTGAAGTGGCCTGCAGTTTTTAACAATGGTAGTTGTTTCTTGTTAAAATACGCCCCACTGTTTCTTCATTTAGTTCAACTTTATCGACAATTTGTCTTTTTGAACACAGCGTCGCTTCAGATAATGCAGAGACCTGGGTTCCTCTAATTTATAATCCTTGACTAATTTTCGTTTCACAAGGTTGATCTGATGGGCAGCAGGTTTTACATTTTGGCAAACTTCAAACTCAAACTTTTCAAAGAAAAGCTAATGTAAATAAAATGGCCCCCAAAGTACAATCTTATTATGTTTATTATTGGTGGAGTGCTGCAAATAGCCGGCACGTTGAATTTATTTCGTTAGACCTAGTAGCTACGTCTAAAATAAACGAAATAATTATTGGAGAAGTAAAACATTGTTAAATTTGTTCTGAAACAATGGGGTTTATCGCTCGATATAACACTTCATTGTGGGCATTGATGCAAAATGTAAAGGGAAGATATGGGACAAAATGATTTTGATCTCTGTCTATTAGATGAAAACATAATTTTAGTATCTCTGTTATTCGCCTTTTAAAGGTGCCTATCTTTCAGTGATGTTGATTACTATAATCACCCATCTTATTTTATTTACGAACATTAGACCAGTCTATCTCCTAAGATTGGCCAACCAGGATATACGCCTGTATCCAGGGCTTCTCTTACACTCAATCTGGCCTGGTTGAATTAACTGTGTAAGTCGGAATTAAGCCAATTTTCTGTTTTATACGGTGTTAATAAATTATTTGTGTTTTCTTTGTCGTTGGTTAGAATATTCGTGATTTGATCCTCTTCAGATGAGTTATCCAATAAGGACGGTTCAGATAGGTCATCTCCGGGTGACCTCTTAATACTTCGAGTGTCCATTGTACTTACTTGAATTTATCTTGGGAAAAACACCTTAATGGAACACTATATTCCCTATTTTCAAGCAACGAAACTATATGAACCAAACTATAGCAATTCTTCAAAAACCCATAAATATCATAAATAACACCTAAACAAAATAACTAAAAAATATTATTTGTTTTTATTATTTGACAGTCTTTCTTAAAAGTTAAAAAACAAATCTGACATTTTTTTATATTAATTTTAAATTTTGTAACTTGGCGGTCATTGGAGGCGTTTTCTGAAGTTCTGATGTAGCTTCAGGAACATCCTAGCCTCTGGAGAATGGTTGTTAGTTGTGTGGTGTGTAATCAGATTCTTAAGATATGTCGCTAGCACCACATTTTAAATGCTTCTAACCGTTGTATGGCATCTTCTGTAAGATTCCACCTTTTACTTCTACTCCGTAGAGGAGGACATTCAAGACGTAACATCTAAGAATTCTTATGCGTGTATTGATACTTAAAGATAAGTATCAGAAATCTTTTTAAAGTCGTTAAATAAGCTTCTGGCTTTTTCAATACGCGTTTTTATTTCGCAGTCTTGATCTCAGGTATCCTTAATATTACAGCTCGGAGGAAATATTTTCTTCACTGGTATCTCTAGCTAATTTTGTAATAATAACTAAAAATTTTATCCGTATCTGCATATAGAACATTTGTCCATGTTCCAAGAGGCTACAGTTTAAGTGGTGTAGAATATAAAGTTTCAAAAAAGAACTCTTATGTTGTTTAAAAATATACTTTTCCTTTCCGACCCTTTCCATATTTACCAAAGTTATACGAGTATATAATATTTCTAAACGCTTTTATGTATAGTGATATTCTAACAGTCCTAGGTTTATTAATCCTCATACAAATTTCTCAACGTATTTACTGTAGACCGAAGAACTTGCAAATGTGCATTTTAAAGCTAGACCTACATTACAAAAAGATCAATAATCATAATAATTCCATATGCACACACAGGCGAATACCGAGCAAAGCTTAATGCCGATAAATGTGGCGTATATGTATATATAAATACACACCACCTTAATTAAAGGAAGTGCTTTTATGCACAATTTATTAAAACAGGGGGTTGTTACAAACTTCCTGGCATTTTGTGTATAATTTATAAAAATATACCTTTTGATATAATCCCTAAAATTATTTCTACCACATTACGTAGCAGTTGTACAGGACTAGATTATGAATAAACTTAAGTTGAAAGTGTCAGTATCTACTTTTATTTACATTTTCGTATTCTTAGTAATGTGCTATCTATTATTTATTATGTTGTTATGATAACCATCAGTTAACGCTATCATAAAAGATTTTATTATAAAGTGTTCATAAAGATTTTATCAAGAGTTTTTAAAAAAATATTGACATCTGATTGATATTTAAAAAGAGTAATAAAATGGTTAACTATAAATTATTAAAGACATATTTAATATTTCAAATATTTTAAATTGAAATGCATTTATTAATGACGGACAAGTAAGAAGATCCAAACCATTTCGTCACCAAAACCAATAAGTTTAAAGAGTGGAATGACGAAGTCTATTTTTCTATTGTCAAACCCTCTCAAAGAAATAAATATTGTTGATGGTTTCTTGTTATATTTCATTTAAGGCTCCGGCAAAGTTCATAATTATTCTGCGGATATAATAATAAACAATACGACGTGTAAGTTGGTAACAAAAACGGCAAAAAACTGTAAAAGTTTAAACACGCTATTTGAATCCACTATATGCAAAACTCTGAGATTGCAAAAATTGTAAAAATTAAGTTTCAGCTGAGAGTTATTTGTCACATGTTACAGCTATCTGCTGATGTAGAAATTTAGCTGCAAAGTCAGGTATTTGCTAAGAAATATGCATTAGAAATTTTGAGTCAGATGCAAAACTCTGTATTTGTGAGCCTATCAAAGTTACACAACTGTGTAATTGCAATTGGCTAATCGCTTACATTGTTTGAGTCACATGACACGTCAGATGTGCATATGTCAATTACGCTATTATGAAGGCGCACATGCGACCGGGTGTTGTTGTTTGAGTGCTAAAAACACCACAAATGTGAAACAGGAAAAGGGAGAAAACGAGTTATACAAACAGAAAAATAGAAACGAAATGCAACGAAACTGAAAAGGTAAGAGGAGTCTACAATTAACTAGATAGGTTCAGTACAGTGGTAGATTTGCTAGCTACCAGACGTATGTCTATCAACAAAACCTGTGATAATTACCGGTATCGGTTATTAATTATTTAATTTCTACTTTGTAAACTAGTTTAAATTATTTTTGTGATAAGTATAGTGTACGGAGTGTAAATACCTCCCCCTAAATGGGGGAAGCTGTAAGACGAAAGGCGCCGTTAGGTGTAACTATTAACCAGACAATGAGTTCAAATAACAATAAAAGTTAATAACATACAAGACATTGATACCATTTCCACTTCTGAAGCAACAGCTGAAACCAGTCGTCAGCTCATTAGTTATAACGAAAAGGATATTTATAAACAAAACAAAACACCTAAACTTTTCAACCTAAGGAATAGAGATAAGTAAAATTTGAATAATATTTGTGTTTTTATCGAACGAAAAAATATTGAAAATGCCTGCCGTCTTCATCCCTTATTTGTGGGAGATGTCTAAAAACTGAATTGTTAAGAATATTAATCAAATTAGATCTGTTGGAAAAAATAGAATAAAAGTTTGTCTAAAAACATGTCCTGATTCCAATGCTTTAGTAAACAATCCTCTTTTATCAGAAAATGATCTTGTGGCCTTTATACTAAATCATTTATTAGAAATTAAGGGTTTGCTAGAAGAAATCGATACTCAATACGATATGAAATATATTTCAGATAACATAATATCTCCCTAAACGTACACATCTTAGAATAAAGAAGGATGGTGATATACAGTATGTCCCGAAAAAAAACATTATTATAACTTTTGAATGGAAGTCCTTACCTAATTATATTTCAATAAATAGTGTATATTTTTCGGTAGAGCGGTTTTTGTAACAGAGTTACACAATCCTTCATATGTCTACGTTATGGTAACATTTCTAGGCAATGTAAAAATATTGAAGAATTATGTATTAAATGTAGTAATGTAAAAGCTGAAAATCATGTTTGTCACGATTCAGAAATTCGCTGTTTATCTTGTAAAACAAATGACCACCCACGTTTCTATTTTAAGAAAATATCCTCATTATAAAAAACAACGTAAAATTAAGAATATTATGGTTGAACAAAATATTTCCTTTATTGAAGCAAAAGAATATTGTGAAATGTCTTATTCTGGAATATCTGTAAACAATAGTTCTTCTATTTTGTCCAACTCCAATTTTCCGCCTTTACCAACGGTTGAATCTAAGTCTGGAAACTCCTTTTTACACTCGAATTTTAAGAAAAATAGCAATTATGTTTTGCCCACACATCCTACACGTAGTCCTACCGGCAAAAGCAATAAAAAACGTTGAATTTCTAATGAGACTCCTCCTCCACAACCGATGTTCCCTTTTTAGTTTGGCCCTAATCAACCACTGCCTCGAAATAATATTCCACCAAATTATCAAAATTTAAATAATAAAAACATTGAAAAGTCAATTGCAGATTTTATAGTTGAATTTTTTAAAAGTATTCATACTATTGAAGATATCAAAAATTTAAATAATGATTTAACTCAAACAGAAATAAATAAAGTGTTGGAGGTTGGAGGACACGTAAAAAGTAACCTGCACTCCATTACCAAAAACATTAACTATTTGTCAGTGGAACGCACGTTCTGCTGTTTCCCAAACAGGGTAAAGACCCTAATTTGGCCCATTCTTATAGACCAATTTCTCTGCTATCATCTGTGCAAAAAACTTTCGAACGTATGATAAAACATAGGCTGGATTGGTGGCTACATAAAAAAAACCTGTTCACGCCCTGTCAGTTTGCATATAAAAGAGAAGTGGGTACGCTAGATGTACTTACAACCTTAGTAACAAATATTCATAATAATTTCTCTAGAAATAACTTTCTTCCAACAATTTTTATTGATATTGAGAAAGCATATGACACCTTAAGCTTAAATATTTTGAGTTAAAAAATGATTATTGATTTTAAAATTCCTAAGGCAATAGTATATGCTATTATCGGATTATATTCAGAAAGACATGTTTATGTCAGAGATTTCAACAACCACTTATTAGGCCCAAGATATGTTTTTACAGGAATTCCACAAGGACCTCTCTTAAGTCCTTTTCTTTTTAATTTATACACAGTTGACCTACACAAATTAAAGTTGGCAAAAATATTCTTTTAAGATCATCCAATATGCAGATAACTTTAGCATATACTGTGAAACAAAGAAGAGAAATGAAGCTTTTAGATTTTTAATGGATACTCACAACGTTTTAGAAATATATTTGGAAGAAAACCACCTTCAACTGTCGGCCACAAAATCAGCAATGACCATTTTCAGTAGACATAATATTCCCAATATAGAAACATTTATGGTTAAACAGCGAGAAATTCCTTCTAAAAAGGTAAATAAATATTTGGGCAATATACTAGATCATAAGCTCACATGAAAATTTCACATAGAATATATGTTACATAGATGTGAAAAAGGCCTAAACTTTCTGAAAATGACAACTAAAACTTGGTGGGAAACAGATGTTTAGGCTTCCTTACTTTTTTATAGAACGTACATTCGCTCTATCGTAGATTATGGATGTTGGTTATATGGATCTTCCAGCAGGAACTTACTAGACAAATTAAACATATTTATAAACCAGTGTCTGCGTATCTGTATTGGTGCCATGAAGACAACTCCTATTGAGCCCCTTTATGTTGAAGCACTTGAGCCTCCAATTTCTCTTAGAAGACATTTCTTGGTCGAAAAATTTTTACTGAAAATTAAACACCAGAACACTTTCCTTTATACCGAATTAATAAATTTAAACAATTATGATTTAACGAATAAATATTGGATAAAGAAAAACTCTCCAACCCTATGTAAAGCTCTTAGAGAAAACACAGTTTCTGCTGATGAAGCTCTTAATTTAAAATCACACACAGATATAATTAATTTTTAAAATGAAAAAGAAAATGAAAAAGACAGAAAAGATTTGATTTCACGTTCAAATCGTCTATGTATCTGTTGATACGTATTTCGACTTAATAAGTCTCATCAGAACAGTTATTCATAGCCGTTCTCTATTAACATCTTTATCAACGTCTGGCTATGCCTTGCAATTTTTAGATGGCTCCAGATTAAAGCAGAAATCTCATCAGAACAGTTATTCATAGCCGTTCTCTATTAACATCTTTATCAACGTCTGGCTATGCCTTGCAATTTTTAGAAGGCTCCAGATTAAAGCAGAAATCTGAATTTGTTTTGAAACTATCTTACCTAATTTTTAAACTTTTTTTATAGCATTAAATTTATTAAACCAAATTATGTAAACACTGGAAGAGCAAATAACAACATTATAACAAGCATCTTATCCAATTAGGATTACTACAGTACTATCTACACGGATGCCTTCAAATCAGAAGACAGTACAAGATGTGCCCTTTACATCCCCATGGAGAAGGTAGAAAAAATTTTCAAATTAAAAGCAAATATTTCCATATTTAGTGCGGAAGCAATTGCCATATAGCAAGCCCTACTTTTTGTTTCTAACAGGGAATCCTCCGTTATTATTGTTTCAGATTCCATGTCAGTTCTCACAGCCATTAACCAACCTTTTTTCCAACCACATACTTCAATCCCTACATAATATTAATTAAAAAATTAGTGATATTTATATGGGCCAAAGCACACAGTGGAATTAAACATAATGAACATGTGGACCAATTAGCCAAATTAAGTATTTATTCAGTGGTTACCACAGAATATCTTCCCAGTATTTCTGATTTGGTTGCTGCACGCAAGGCAGTCTTGAAATATAAATGGAGTGATCTATGGTCTGAGTTTTGTTTTACCAACCCAATTAGATATACTTCTTTACACACAACTGTTCCTGTTTCACATTGGCATAGAACTTATAATGTCCCTAGGCGTTATATAATAACTATACGCTAAAATTTGGACATGCTTGTTTTCCTGCTCACCTTGCAAGAATTCATGTGATTGAAAGTAAAAACTGTGTGGAATGTGGAGTAGAAGGCGACCTAGATCATGTAATTTTTGGTTGTGCCAAATATAATTTGGAATCCACCTTATTATATAATAATACAGTTCATATTACCGGTAAATCTCCGTTTAACTTTTATCTGCCCTAGCGACTCAAAATAGATTAATTTACGATTGCATAATCGATTTTTTGACCAAATGTAATATTTTTCTTTAGTTCAAAAATATATATTTTTTTGTTTTTACTTTTTACCTTTGTTTTCCCTCCTTTATATGTTTAATCCTATTTACCGTGGCCTAGTTTTCCTGTGTATGTTATACAGATTGAACCAATTTAAAACGGAACATACAATTTAATATATGTCTGTTTGAACTGCATTTGAAATAGTGGACCAATATAAAACTTGGACAAAAATAAATCCATACCCGGTGATAGACATTGTATAAAATATCGTTCAACTATCTGTCTCCTTTAAAGGAAAGAGGTGCTTGCCTAATAGTCGGAGAGATAGAGCCGAAATTTTGAACTGATCAGTAATATGACATTTCTCTATTGGAATATATTCATTGTAACTGGGTTAAGACTTTGCCTTACAGGCGGACGTCCCTCTTGGTACAGGGGGTGGCTATACAGGGATGAAGTTGCAATTTTTTGGGGAAAAATTAACGATAAGTAATATGTCCGCCATTTTCATGGCTTATTATTTAGCCCCTAAAAACTCTAAATCCAAAAGGGCGGACAGCTGAGTTGGTACAGAGAGCCACAAAACGGGGTCAAATGTACCACTTGCCTGCGCATTTTAGGTCTCGGTAACAATTTTCAAACTGATTTTATTATTATGATATTTTTATACCGATTGATTTGAAAATTTGTATGCTCACTTCTGTTACTATTCTGAGAAGCATCAAGTAGAGTTTTCCTCAAAATTTTCCAAAAAAATTTCCGTAAATGAAAATTTTCGTAATTTTTTGAGGTAAAATCTAATTTGTAGAATCCTTTCAATTTTCTGTAAGTTATACCATGATTTTTTGCCAAAAATTTTCAAACGATTTTTCCGATAAGAAAAAAAAATTTAGAAAAACTTCGTGATTTTTCTCACTCTCATTGATGTTATCACATTCATCATCTTCGTCACTTTCACTTTCAATAACATCACATTCATTATCTGCTTCATTTTCAATCACTACTTCTCGAACTGATTCTGGCATCTGAGGTCCACTAAACCATTTGAATTTATATGTTTCATCTTCAAACTCCCAACCATGTTCTTCAACAATCAATTCTGTTGGTACTTTTTTATGAGCATTTGTCCAAATATTTGAAATATAATGAGCTCGCAGTAGATGTTGGTGTAATTCATCTTGACATGGTGGTAAGCTTGAAGCATCGAAATTTTTTAGTTTTTTTTTAAGGCTCGTTCACATCATGCAACTTATACTGCCGGTTAAATAGTAAAAATCTGACATCGTTTACTTTTCTTTTTGGAATTGTTCTCGTCAGTCCTGTTTCATATAAGTGACTAAGGTTTCAAAAACTTCATTACAATCGAAGTCAGTTTCACCAAGTTGAATAAAAGCATCTTGATACTTATTACATTTAGCGCATGCGTCTAGAATTACTGATCTAAATGAACGCGCATCATTATTATTTTAATATTTTAAAATAATATTCATGCAAAATTAATGTCCAAACAGAATTTGTAAAATTATAATTAACCAATGAAAAAAAAATTCAATCAATTTGAAAGTTAAAAAAAATATTGAAAATATCTACAAAGTAAATTTCAAAACTTAAAAAATTGATAATTCCACTATTATATTGATTTTTATTAATAATTATTTGTAAAATGTTAAAGGAATTCTACAAATTGAATTTTACCTATTGATAAATAGAAATAATATATTTTGTATTTGATTATTAATGTAATAATAAATCAAATTTTTCTTATATCTGAACAATCATTATTTATGCAATATGAATTTAAAAACCTTTTTATTTTAATAAAAAATAAGTAAAATTACTGTTTGTTATACCAAAAATATTTAATAGTTAAATTATAAATTCGGCTCTATCTCTTGAACTATAACGAAGCGATAAGTGGTTTGATAGCATAATAACTGCTTGTTTAGTCTAGTTTTTTCAGTGATTCTAGGCAACCTATTTGGGTGGAGTTTTGACTTGTTCTTGAATGAGTTCCGAATCCAGCAGCCCGCTGAAGTATTGGATTTTTATAATATAATTATTTGACAAACCTTTTGTTGGCCAACCACCTAGAGCGGAGTTGAGCCGAAATACATTGATTTCGTATGTTCCGTTTTAAATTCGTTCAATCTGTATATTATAATGTCCTGATGGGTGTCTGGAGGCGAAGCGAGTGACCCATGTTAATTGTATGTGTTTATGGATATATATGTGTATATATATATATATATATATATATATATATATATATATATATATATTCTCTATTTTCTCTTTTTTTTTATTAATTGTTGAACTGATTTCCCAACTTTAAATTTTTTTATTTTAGTCTATTCAATTGCAAATAATTTAAAAACGTTTTTACTGCGCCTAATGAAATTAAAAGATCATGTAACTGGCTGTATGGCAAACTGTAGAAGCCATATCAAAAGAAAACTAGATACGTTCGGGACTTATTGTTAATAATTTTAGGCATAAACCCAAGGATTTACCCTGTTGAATATGTATTCAACTACTGACAAAATAAAACAAGATTTTTTTTTGAAATTTTGATCTCAAAGAGAGCTCATGGAGACAGGGAATTTCAATTAAATATTTTGTTCCTACAGTAGAGGGTGAGCTTTTAACAATATGAAAGAGAGCATTTCTTGGAATAACTACTTATTTAAGTTCAGAAAGAATAGAGTGTGTTTTAAGAAGGTTTGTTATTCGGGGTGAAACACCAAAAGAGAGAAGAGGGGGAGATACAACAAAAGGTAGATTTTATCCAATAAAATTATCTATCCAAACATTTATGGATACAGTAGTTTGAACGATACATTATAATAGAGGACGATCAACTACATTGTATTTTCCATATGATCTGAATTTTACAAAGCTTTACAGAATATACTGTCAATGTTGTCCACATCATTCCGTAAAGTTATCGTATTTCCGAACATACGTTAATGAACACTACGATATATCATTCGGCGCTCCCTTAGTAGACGCTTGTTCTGCGTGTCTCAGAACGAAAAAAAATTTGAGAAAAAAAATTTAGAAGAAGAAACGTTACAAGTTATAATAGAGCAGAGAGTTCATACGTTAAGAGCTAAAGGCTTTTATTCTTTGTTAAAAAACGAATCAAATCGTAATATACAAATTTTTTTTTGACTGTCAAAAAATCTTTCCTTATTAAAGCTTCCCGACTAGGCAGCTTATTTCTCGCAGCAAATAAATTTTTATAATTTCACCATCGTGGCCGAGAATTCAAAATCCCATATTTCTTTTGCAAATGTAACGTCATATGTGTGGCTGGAGTATGAAAATCCAAAAGATTCAAATGCTATTGCCAATGCTGTATATGATACTCTCATAAAATTCAACTTAAAAAATCAAATCGAAAAAGTTTACCTATTTGCAGGTGGACGTGGTTGACAGAACAAAAATAGCACCATAATGTCTATGATAATCTACTGGTTGGTTTACGAAGCACCTGGTCACATCAAGTAAGTGGAGTTTACGTTTCCTGTTGTTGATTATTCCTTTTTGCCACCAGATAGGATTTTCATTATGATAGAAAGCGAGATAAAAAAGAAGAACGTTGTAATAAACAGAAAAGAATATGAAGATATATTTGGAAAACACTCAAACGTGCTGAGCCTTGGTAAAGACTGGCAGATATCAGCCTGGAGAAAGACGAATGACGTTGTTGTTAAAGAACCTTCTTAGTGGCATTTTAAATTAAATGAATTAAAAAGATTTAAACTCTGCCTGTATTGGTGTGGGGTAAATTGAGTAGTTATATAACCGATGCAGCTGGTCCCAAGCCCGTATAAAAGAGGAGGTATAGAGGAGTAGTGACTAGTTTTTTATAAAGCTGTTAAACTCGTCTAGCCCTCTGACGACTGGACTATTTTAACAGATGTCAAAATAACTTTGTCAATGTAACAAATATGACTACAGCTTTTAGACAAGTACAAGTTCGAAACCCAATATAGGAAAAAGGCAAGACATATGATAAAACAGTGATACCGGTGAAAGAAGCTACTAAAAGAAATACACCAACATTAATAGGGTAACAACTTATCAAAGATACCTTTATGAATAATTAAAAATAATAACCTAAACTAGGCATAAGAGCTTCAGGGTTTGTTGTCAAGATTGAGAATCATATATTTAAATCTTGGTTACATGGGTGAGTTATCATAAGCTAGACGAGTAAATTTAAACTGTCAGAAGAATTTATCTATAGACAAATGACCCAAAGCACAATAATATTAAGTTTTTTATTTTTAGTACGTTTTCACGTACATTAGAGAAAGGTAGGAAGTAAAAAAATATTAGGAATAAGAAACTTTAAAGAAAAAATACAAAGGGAAGAAAGAAATACCAAAATAAAACATATTATATAATATCATTATAAGTTTAAGATTCTTTTTGCTAAACTTAATTAAGTAGAAATATAAATTTATCATTTATCTTCCTAAAATTAGCCCTAAATTGAATCTAAATGACAATGAAGCTAATTATATACTTCAAAAATAGGTCAACATTCAGTAATGGAACAGTAATTACTTAAATTATTTACTTAAATAAACTAAAATCAACCATTATTTGACATGAAACGTCACGTAATTGAGAACTTAGAAAATAGTGTACTTTAACGATCGTTATACGTCTATATAATTTTTTTGTTTTCGTTTTGTTCGAAGGGAAACGTATTATTACTCTGTCAGATGGCTTATTTGTCGAACTGGAGTGTACTTCAGGTAAAGTGATATTAAATTATTGGTATTAGTTGTCATTACTGGAAGTAATATAACTATAATGTACTTTTGGTACAATCGGAAATGTATATATATATATATATATATATATATATGTATATATATATATATATATATATATATATATATATATATATATATATATATATATATATATATATATATATATCCAGAAAAGGAGTACGACCGTGTCAATCCAATATAAATTAAGAAGAGTGGTGGGTTTTTCGGTCAAAGTGGAGAAATAAAAGACAAAGTTTCTCCTTCGGCGTGGTACCTAACTGCTGAATGAATATTATACTGTTGGATGTGCATCTTATGGTCTTTTTGGTTGTCTATAAATTAATGTTTTTGACTTAAGTTTTTTCACATATTTTTTCATATACATGTACCATTACCACATGTCTTTTGCTGTGCTAAGTTGAGTTAATTTGTAAACTGTATTCAGTTACAAATAATTGTCTATACAACATAATATTATAATGTCCATTATGATAAGTTTCTTTACACATTTAATATCTTTGACTGCTACATATCTTTTTAAGGTAACACACTTAAAATAACTTTTCCATGGATGTTTGGTTTTTCATATTGTCGACGACAACCCATTTTGTATTTGAACGGTCCGCCACTGCAGCCCAGCCAGCCAGCTAGTCGGTACAGACGACAGATGACAGAATGACATTCCATCACCAGCCGTTGAGAAGCATAGAACTATTTGTTATTGTTTTCATATTTTTGTGCAAATTCATAAATAAATGCAGTATTTTAGACTATTAATTAATTTCAATGAATACAGTCCACTACAACAATAAACATTGGTCCATTCGACCCGATATTTGTGATAAAATCAGTGCTAAAAGTGATTCACAGTTAACGGTCAAGTGAAAGAACACGTGGGATTGCCGAACAATATACAGCCAAAAATACCGGTGAGTTCCCATCTGATTCCTATACCTATTTATACTGTTTTTGTTTGTGTAAGTTGCATAAAACTATTTACAATCTATATATCTATTTAAATTCAATTCGAATCTATTTGATTAATAAACAATGTCGGACGAACACTTAAAAAGATTAATTAGAAAACGAGCTGGTCATAAGGCTTCATTTACAATTTTCTCCAAATTTCTAGAGTCTATTAAATGCAAATTAGAATTACATGATGTTGAAAAAATCGAACTAAGCGACAGAATAAATAAACTAGAAAATACATTTTTAGAAATTAAAATTATCCAATCAGAAATAGAAGAATTGGCAGACGATCCCGAACCACACTTTGTGATAAGGGAAGAACTTGAAAACAATTTTTATTCACTATCGGCTAATGCCAAAGCATTGTTAAATAAATTCATTTCAGATATTGATGATAAAAAGTCGGTGACAAGCGAGCATACAAGCAATAACACTTCTATTTCTGACGGGGCTTATCGTTTACAAGGTGTAAAACTGCCAACAATACAAATTCCAAAGTTCGACGGCACATACGAATTTTGGCTAGAATTTCGAGACACTTTTGAGTCACTCATTCATACAAATGATAGTATTACAAATATTCAGAAGTATCATTATCTTCGGGCATCATTACAAGGAAATGCCGCCGCAGTCATAAAACCTATCGAATTTTCCGCAAACGGGTACAATTTGGCATGGGACTCTGTATGTGATCGATACAATAATAAAAAACTCTTAATACACAATCATATTAAAGCTTTATTTTCATTGGAATCTATTCACAAAGAATCTTTTGTAAAATTTCGTAAATTAGTAGATGATTTTTCAAAACATTTAAAGTCACTTCAACAATTAAATCAGCCGTGTGAACAATGGGATGCCTTACTTATATTCATTATAACATCAAAACTAGACGAAACTACTATTAGGGAATGGGAAAAGCATATTGCTACTCAAACGGAACTACCAACTTTATCCGATCTAAAAGGATTTTTAAAATCAAGAGCAGATTTTCTAGAGGCAATTGAAATGAACATTGAAACAAAAAATAAAAGTAAGGAGAACAGGACGACTAGGGGATTCTTAGCAACAAAAACAAACTATACATGCGTCTCTTGTCAAGGCGACCATAGCATTTACACTTGCGAAACATTTTTAAATTATCCAATAAACGAAAGGTGGAATTTTATTAGATCAAAATCATTGTGTACAAACTGCTTGCGATCGGGTCACTCCAATAAACAGTGCAAACTCGGGCCATGTCGCAAGTGCAAAGCACGTCACAACTCACTTTTACACAATAATACAAATGATATTAGCATCATTATAAGCCAAAATAATTCGGGCAAGTTCAATAGAAATTCGAATATATCCAATAGCAGTATTAATACAAATCCATCACAAAGTACAAGTGAGCCAATAAATCCAGTAACAAGTAACAATACATTTTGTGGTAACAGCATGCTTTCTTGTTCTGATACAGGCTATGTTTTTCTCTCAACAGCAATCTTAAGTGTTAAAGATATGAATGGTAAAATGCAAAGGGCTCGTGCACTATTGGATTGCGGGTCTCAATCTTCATTTATCACAACAAACATGTGTAACAAACTAGGAATCAAACCACAAGATGTCAGCTTAAATCTTTTGGGCATAGGCAACAAACTATCAACTATTACAGGTCAATGTCAGTTAGAGATTTGCACATCTAATAATAAATTTGTAAAAATAATCAACTGTTTTGTATTGCCAAAAATAACAAATATTCTTCCTCATACAAACATTGATGTAAGCGCTATAAACATTCCTAATACAATTCGGTTAGCAGATCCTAATTTTGGCAATGCTGGATCTATTGACATTCTTATCGGCGCAGATATTTTTTGGCATTTGATTTGTAAAGGTCGCATATCTTTAGATCAAGGTCCTATTTTAACAGAAACAATATTTGGGTGGATAATTTCTGGCCCGCTGGGATCGGTTCCCCACAATACAATATCTTGCAATCTTAGCACAAATCTGGAACTAACTAAACTTCTTCAGCAATTTTGGGAAGTAGAGGAATTGCCAAATATTCCTCATCTATCTGAAGAAGAGCAATTGTGCGAGGACAATTTTCAAAAAACTACTACACGTGATCCAAATGGTAGATTCATAGTTATGATGCCATTAAAACAATATCCGCATGTGTTGGGTGATTCAAGGATACAAGCTGAAAGAAGATTTCATCATCTAGAAAAAAGATTAGCACAAAACAATCCTCTTCGCGAACAATATATACAATTCATGCGCGAATATCAGGAGCTAAACCACATGTCGTTAGCAGATATCTCTGAAAACTCTACTGTCGACTACTACATGCCACATCATGGTGTCCTAAAGGAGGACAGTCTTACAACAAAACTTCGTGTCGTGTTTGACGCATCTTCACCAACAAGCAACGGGTTATTATTAAACAATATACAATGCGTCGGACCCAGTATACAACAAGATCTATTCTCAATTCTCATCCGATTCAGAAAACACAAATTCATCATAAGCTCAGACGTAACCAAAATGTACAGGCAGGTGTTAATTCATCCCAGCCAACGCAGTCTTCAAAAAATAGTCTGGAGGGAAAGTCCTTCAGATCCATTACAACATTTTGCTTTAAATACGGTTACTTATGGCCAAGCATCAGCTAGTTTTCTTGCTATCCGATGCCTTTTCGAGTTAGCTAACGAATGCCAATTGTCGCAACCAGAAATCGCGAAGATATTACGTCAGGATTTCTACGTAGATGACTTGTTAACCGGTGCGGATACTATTACTGAAGCTTCGAACATTTGCCGTGAAGTCTCACGTATTTTACTTACAGGTTGCTTTCCACTCAGAAAATGGATTTCAAATGACCCAAGAGTTTTAGAAAGGGTAAATAATCAAGATGATTCCTTTGGAATTCTAAACCTCTCTAAAGATGGAGTCACAAAAACTTTAGGACTTATTTGGTCATCCCAACGTGATTCACTATTATACAATGTACAATATAACAATTACAAGGAAACTTGTACCAAAAGAGATGTTCTTTCTTTAATTGCAAGAATATACGATCCACTAGGCTTAGTAGGTCCTTGTATCATACTTGCGAAGATTCTAATGCAAAGGCTATGGACTGAAAAACTGAATTGGGATAAAAAATTAAGCGGTTCATCACTAAATACTTGGAATAGATTGAAAAATGATCTTGTCAATCTGAAACAATTAAGTATACCACGTCATGCAGTGTGCAATAATGCTAAAGATATAGAAATACACGGTTTTTCGGACGCATCACAACAAGCCTACGGTGCTTGTATCTATTTAAGAAGTACTGATGACAAGGGAAATATCTCGGTTAAAATTCTATGTGCTAAATCAAAGGTTGCCCCTATCAAAACTCTAAGCATTCCACGCCTAGAGCTTTGCGCAGCTGTATTACTTTCACGTCTTTTAACTAAGGTAATTGAATCCATTAATATAGACCTCAATAAATGTTATTTATGGTCAGATTCTACAATAACCCTTGCTTGGATCAATACTTCTCCTAACAATCTTCAAACCTTCGTAGCTAATAGAGTCTCCGAAATTCAGGTCTTAACAAAGTCCTATACATGGAAGTATGTACCCACACAAGATAATCCTGCAGACCATCTATCAAGGGGATTATCTCCTTCTCAAATACTAAATTCTTTACTATGGTGGGACGGTCCATCATGGTTGTCTTTAAGGGAAGAATTTTGGCCCCTTTTAAATCCAAAGGTAGACATTCTACCCGAAATAAAATCTCAAACTATTCTCAATTTTGTTTCCTATTCTCAGCAAGAACAATGGTTTCCATTCAAGTCCTTTTCACAATATTCGCGTTTACTGCGCGCATTTGCATACATCCTTAGATTTAAAAATAATTTATTAACACCCAAAATTCTTAGAGAGTGTGGCTCTCTAACATTAACCAATATTAATGACGCTCGTCGTTATTTATTGAAGATCATACAACTACACTCTTTTCTCGAAGAGTATGATCAGCTGTCAAAACAAAAAAGCGTTAGTTCCAACAGCAAGCTCTTCTCTTTAAACCCATTTATTGACCAGAATGGTTTATTACGTGTTGGTGGTCGCTTGGCTAACTCGGATTTTCTATATGACAAAAAACATCCCATTGTCTTGGATTCAAAACATCATTTCACGATATTATTTTTCCGTCATGAACACCTGCGTCTATATCATGCAGGCCCTCAGCTGCTTCTATCTACTATTCGGGAGACATATTGGCCTATATCAGGCAGAAACCTATCTAGGTTGACTGTTAAACAATGTACTACTTGTTTACGATTTAATCCTAAACCTATACAACCAATCATGGGTGATTTACCACGTGACCGATTACTGTACACATTTCCCTTTGCCATCACTGGTATTGACTACGCCGGTCCGTTTTTGTATAAAAATAAGGACAGAGGTGCCAAATTAAATAAATGCTATATTTCATTATTCATATGTTTTGCTACAAAGGCGATTCATCTTGAGCTCGTAACCGATTTGAGCACTCAAACATTCATGCTTGCCTTGCGCCGGTTTATCGCTCGTAGAGGAAAGCCAGCCAAATTGTACTCAGATAATGGTAGAAACTTCGTAGGTGCCATGTCTGAACTTAAAAGATTTATAAAAATTAACAATGCACACATACAAGATTCATGTACACATGAGGGTATTGAATGGCATTTAATTCCGCCATATTCTCCACATTTCGGGGGACTCTGGGAATCCGGAGTAAAATCTTGTAAATTTCACTTAAAACGTTCACTTAAAAATACAAATCTTACATTTGAGGAGTTTGCAACAATACTATCACAAATAGAAGCAGTACTCAACTCCAGACCTTTGTGTCCTATTAGTCCTGATCCTAATGATTTAACACCACTCTGTCCCGCTCATTTCCTCATCGGTAGAATGCCAACGCTAGCTCCAGAACCAGATCTACTCCAAGAGATTCCACAACGACTCAATAGATTTCAAAGCATCCAACAAATTTTCCAAAGTTTCTGGAAGAGATGGTCTTCCGAATACGTCGTCGAGCTACAGAGACGTTCTAAGTGGCAAATATCCAAGGGAGAATTAGTAGAAGGAACTTTAGTCCTTATCAAAGATGACTGTCTGCCACCAGCAAAGTGGAAACTAGGCAGAATAACTCACATACATGACGGATCGCAGAATACCGCTAGAGTTGCAAAAATAAAGACTCAAGAAGGTATCATCACGAGGTCATTCTCCAAAATATGTCCTCTCCTTCCATTAAATTGAAAGATTCAGGATCTTTCAAGGCCGGGAGTATGTCGACGACAACCCATTTTGTATTTGAACGGTCCGCCACTGCAGCCCAGCCAGCCAGCTAGTCGGTACAGACGACAGATGACAGAATGACATTCCATCACCAGCCGTTGAGAAGCATAGAACTATTTGTTATTGTTTTCATATTTTTGTGCAAATTCATAAATAAATGCAGTATTTTAGACTATTAATTAATTTCAATGAATACAGTCCACTACAACAATAAACACATATTGTTCATTTTAGATGAACTGATGATGCTTTCTGATTAGGAAGCGAAACGTCTTCAATAAATGTATGAAGTAGCCACCTTTTTTGTATTTTATTTCTCCACTTTGACCGAAAAACCCACCACTCTTCGAGTGTTCCTTAATTTATATATATATATATATATATATATATATATATATATATATATATATATATATATATATATATATATATATATATATATATATATATATATAATGGACTTGGGTAGCACTAAATGGAATCACTAAGAAAGAAATTAACTTCATTCTAACCAACAAAATTGCTACAATAAAAGATGTCACTGGAATAAATAAATTTCAAACAGGCAGCGACCATAGACTAATCAGAGCAAAAATTGTTCTGGAAACTAAAAATATTAAAATTAATCACAAAACTAAGAGTAACCGGTATAAATATTAACAATCTAAAAGAAAACTCAAATCACTACCAAGGGACAATTATTGATGAAAGAATACATGACCAAATCGACATCTCTTAATTAATGGAAATCACCCTTGATAGTGCCAAAGAAATCTTAGGCCCGCAACAACAAAATCAACATAGTAAACTGTCTGGTAAAACTAAAATAATGCTAAAACAAAGAAGGGAAATGAAAGTGAGCAGCAACATACAGAGAAAACAATACAAAGAACTTTTTATGACAATAAGGAAAAGTATTAAGGAAGACACAAGAAAATAAAATGAAAGACTGGTAGAAAATGCAATCGAAAATAGGAAAAACTATAAGGAAACAAGAAAAGCATTAATCATTGGGAATAAGCAAATCGTTGCTCTAACAGACGAAAACACCAGAATTACAGACAGAAGGGAAATAATACGACTCGTAACTAAATTCTACAGCGAACTATACAAAGCCCCTGACACACTTGGAGAAGTAATCAAGAAGATGTACCAGCAGTCCTTACGGAAGAAGTAGAATCGACAATTGCATAAATGAAAAGCGGTAAAGCAGCTGGAATAGATGGTATAACAGTGAAACTGCTTAAGTACGCTGGCCATAAAACCTGGAAAATCTTAGCAGGCATATTTACGAACTGTCTAATATCGAGATGCATACCAGACCACTGGAATACTGCATACATAATTCTCATTCATAAGAAAGGTAGCAAAGAGGATATTAAAAACTACAGACCTATAAGTCTACTACTCATCGTATACAAAATATTCACTAAGATCATCAACAACGCATTAGTACAGAATAAAAAACGTATTAGTACAGCCGAGAGAACACACTGGCTTCAGAAGTGGATTCAGCACCATAGATCATATTTATACACTTCGAGAACTAATGAGTAGAGCTAAAGAATAGGAACTAGCACTAGCATTACCTTTTATAGATTTAGAGAAGGCTTTCGATTCTGTATATCCCAAGGCAGTAATAGAAGCTTTGATCAACTAAGGCATTGACAAACCGTACATAAAATCTTTAGCAAATTTATGCAAACAAGCAAAAGCTAAGGTAAAAATTTATGAAAACACTCCAGAATTTCCCACTATCAGAGGCGTCCTACAGGGAGACGCAATATCACCAAAGCTCTTTACTGCAACTCTAGAAAATATATTCAGCAAAATGAACTGGCAGAACAAAGGAATATCCATTGATGGAGAATACCTCAGCCATCTAAGATTTGCAGACGACATCGTTTTGACTGCTAATAATCCTGCAAAACTACAAAAACTTACAAGTGACCTAAATGCAGCTAGCAATAAAGTTGGCCTAAAAATGAACTTGACAAAAACAAAAACCATGTACAACGAGCTAGTGGATGTCAAAAATGTAATAAACAACACTGCACTTGAGACAGTAGACGAGTATGTATACCTGGGACAATTAATACATAAATCATACGTAATTCATCAAGCTGTTTGCATCGCAAGTTTTAGGAAGAACGGTGGTAAAAATTTGAATTCGGTTTCGCCAGGTAGAAATCGTTTGATTTCTCTTTTTGTTTTTAGATGGCGTAGTAACGTCCGTATATAGTTATTTTGATAACTATTGTCTAGGACGGGAAAGATTTTTGTTTTGGTTCAGAGTAGTGGCTATACCGCTCTGAGGAGACCTAAAGAGGTCGAAATACGTATAAGCGGCTGTCGCTGCCCTGTATCAAAACAAAAATCTAATACCGTCATTATGTTTTCTTACTTTACTTCGGTTGGAGTACCAGAAACTGAATTCACTACGAATTTTGACCATGATGAACGGCATGTGGAATGCAATTTTAGATTCCCCTGCCGAGTAATTCATCAAGCTCTTTGCTTCGAATAAATTATAATTAGCTACCATATATTATCTATTAAAACATTATTGATCTTACCGTAACTTAGAATTGTAGAGTTAGAATATTAAAAAACTTTGCTAGTAACATAGTGGTGTTTTTTGTTACTATGTGCAAAAAAAGTTTTTTATAAGGATTGAAATGTATGGTAGCTTCGAACTTGACACGTAAAGGCTTACCCAAGGTTAATCGAAAAACCCAATGCAACTACATTTAAAAGGAGGTAATTCTTTGAAATGTCGGCAATAACTAAATTTTTGATTTTTAGATAGTTAAAAGTGAGGTTCTGTTTAAGCCAGAACGCAAGCGATGACAACTTCATTATTAATTCGTATGAATCTTTATGTCGTTAAGGTTCATTGGTAAAAAACGAATAAATTTAAATCCCAGTAAAGGGAAATATTATTTTGATTTTCTTTATTTAATTATATTATATTGTTCATGTATTATTAAGTCTTATTGAGACGTATCTAAGAAAAGCAAGGGAATATTATATATTTTTTGTTAATGAAAATTAATTATAAAGGTATGTTAGTTGTTAATGGATATATCAGTCAAGTTAGTAATCTGTGATATAGTATTGTTCTTGGTATCTGATTTAAGTAACAGGTGGTATATATCGCTTAGATTCTTGATGTCACTCTTAACATTAATGGAGAAATCGTTAAGGAAAATATAAGACATTTCAATGAACTCTCTTTTAGATTTATTGTTCTCACGGTGGAGAATTGTGGTGTTAGTATAGTCCATGAGATGACCAGTGGAATTGACATGTTTGGCTAATGCACAACGGTCAGGGTGAAGTCGAGAATCACTTTTGTGTAGTGTAATACGTGATTTCAATAATTGAGATGTTTGACCGATGTAGGAATTGTTGCAAGAGAGACATGGAATGTTGTAGACAATATTACTAAGCCTATCTATGGGAGTCTTATCTTTTATCTTAGAATAAAGATTATTAATTGTTAGGGCTGATCTACAAGCTACATTAAGTTTAATGTTGTAATGTTGTAATGTTGTAATGTTGTAATGTTTAATGTAGCTTGTAGATCAGCCCTAACAATTAATAATCTTTATTCTAAGATAAAAGATAAGACTCCCATAGATAGGCTTAGTAATATTGTCTACAACATTCCATGTCTCTCTTGCAACAATTCCTACATCGGTCAAACATCTCAATTATTGAAATCACGTATTACACTACACAAAAGTGATTCTCGACTTCACCCTGACCGTTGTGCATTAGCCAAACATGTCAATTCCACTGGTCATCTCATGGACTATACTAACACCACAATTCTCCACCGTGAGAACAATAAATCTAAAAGAGAGTTCATTGAAATGTCTTATATTTTCCTTAACGATTTCTCCATTAATGTTAAGAGTGACATCAAGAATCTAAGCGATATATACCACCTGTTACTTAAATCAGATACCAAGAACAATACTATATCACAGATTACTAACTTGACTGATATATCCATTAACAACTAACATACCTTTATAAATAATTTTCATTAACAAAAAATATATAACATTCCCTTGCTTTTCTTAGATACGTCTCAATAAGACTTAATAATACATGAACAATATAATATAATTAAATAAAGAAGATCATAATAATATTTCCCTTTACTGGGATTTAAATTCATTCGTTTTTTACCAATGAACCTTAACGACATAAAGATTCATACGAATTAATAATGAAGTTGTCAGCGCTTGCGTTCTGGCTTAAACAGAACCTCACTTTTAACTATCTAAAAATCAAAAATTTAGTTATTGCCGACATTTCAAAGAATTACCTCCTTTTAAATGTAGTTGCATTGGGTTTTTCGATTAACCTTGGGTAAGCCTTTACGTGTCAAGTTCGAAGCTACCATACATTTCAATCCTTATAAAAAACTTTTTTTTGCACATAGTAACAAAAAACACCACTATGTTACTAGCAAAGTTTTTTAATATTCTAACTCTACAATTCTAAGTTACGGTAAGATCAATAATGTTTTAATAGATAATATATGGTAGCTAATTATAATTTATTCTCTTTCAGCCCTGAAGAAGCCAAATTAATTCTCTTTGGCGAAAACGTTCGGCAAAACAATTGATACACATTAGAGTATTTCTTGCAGATTTCCCCAATATTTAAGAGTTTACTATATATATATATATATATATATATATATATATATATATATATATATATATATATATATATATATATATATATATATATATATATGTATATATATATACATATATAAAGCGAAATAGGTATATCGATGGAAGATATATAGAACATATTAACTTGGAAAATGATTACTACAAAAGCAATGCGACTAATTTGTGGCATTAGAGTTAGAAGACCCTGATGGTTTCCAGGGCAACAACTAACAATAGCCACGGAGGAAGCTGCAGCTCTCTAAGGAAAGGAATGCCAAATAATAAAACGTTTAAATCAAATAGAAAAAGCTATTGCGAATGAATACATTTTTATGCTTTACATACATGCTTTATAATTCACAGAATTCTTAAAAACGAACATGCATAAGGGTTCTGTTTATGCATTTTAAGTCAAACCGTGTCAATATCATAGTAAACATATTTAATTATCTACTAATTAACTAAAGTAACTTAATAACTTAGTAGTTAACTAATTAAATTATAATATATATTAAGTTTAATACGATTGGGCGCTTAACCAACCTTTCATTTGACCTAACAGGTCCATTATGGGTCATCTTTAGATTCAAATCATTCTTTAAGTCTAGCCTTTTTAACGTCTATTATGGCCTTTGGCAACACTTCTACGAAGTCAAAGGGCTGAGGTTGTTAGTGTCGGAAAGTCCGCATATTTCTATATCCTCTCTTTTGAATTCTCGTTGTAGTATATGCAGTTTGCCTGGTTGCAATAATTCTCGAACATTCCAGGTTGCTACTCCCATTGCTTTTCTTAACTGAAAATCTGATTTTCTTCCAGGCACCAATTTCGCATGTGTTGCCTGGTTGTATAAAACAAAATTTGAATCGCCCTAATGATATCCAGTCTCCGATAGGAGAGGCACTCAAAGAAAAAGAAGCCTAGTTGCTCATAAACACATGCCCGGTAGCCCATTTGACATTAGTTAAGCTTATCTGACAACTAAGCACCGATCGCTAATCGGATCGCTAAGCATATCTAACTGATTCGATACATTCGTGATGGTGTAGTCACGGGAATATAATCAGGTGGTTTTCCCTTGCTTGCCTGATCGCAGTAACACGGCGGGTTGGATCATTATATGATATCCTCCCGTGAGTATCTGTCATTAAGCCAACAGCAGAAATCATTCCGCTATAGCCTTAATGAAGTAATGTTATAGCTGCTACCCTATGCTATGTCGTCAGTTGGTGCATGGATGCTTATTTGGCAAAACCTTATTCACATCTATCCTACATATCTGGAGGACATTTCCCTATCAGCCAGTGGGACGCGCCGTGTCGGAATTGAGGACTCCTCCGCCCGTCCGTCTTCCGCGAAGTACAGAAGAGTCCTTACTTAATTCAGAACTCCTCCACCACTCAAGCTGGGATGGACACGGCAATCTAACCACCACTATTTAAATTGTCAAAATGTTCTAGTTTACTTCGAAGTATTTTTTAACAAAATTCAAAAGTGATATTTTAGTACTTTCTACTTTGAATATAAATTATCATTAGCATGGTAGTATTTGTTTCAGAAAAAATTATTAAACAAATAAGTGAAAGAAATTTACGTTAAATAACATTATGCAAGAATACTATTTATTAACAAAAATGTAACAAAATATACAAAACTATAAACAATGGGTTAATGACACATATATTTATTTTATACTACCTAAAATTTAGCAAATTGTTAAACATTATGGAGAACACCAGTGCAGTTTACCGTGCCTTTTACTGCAACGAAAGATTTTCTGCGAATTTCATTAATCGTTTAGAGGTGAAAGTTGGTTGAATCCACTGTATATATGTATATAAATATTTTTATCTTATCTTTATATGTTTTATACGATATACCTTTTGATTGTAAAATGTGGATTAGAGCTAAGTTGTTTTTGTTACACAGTAATAAAAACAAAACTAGTTTTTAATGCAAAGTTTTTTTTAATCGGTAATATATATGAAAGAAGTGGAATGTATTTCTTAATACGATAATATTACGTATAAAACGAGATCGTTAAAGTTGCGAGAAACGGAGAATGTGCCGGAAAATGATTAGTCAGCATATTTCTTGCCCGACACTTCGTCCGGTGGGCGCTCTGCAATCAAAGCAGATGGTAAAACAATAGTTATCCGACAATTATTAGTTCGCCTCAACTTGTGTACAGCTTGTAAAGCTTTATGTTACGTGGCGTGTGTTATCTGTAGCATCATATTCAAAAGCGTACGGTCGCAGAGTCCTTTTGAAACCTTTGTAAAGGACTACGTGGACGACGGCAACGGCTAATTGCTTGCTAAATAGCAAAAAGTC
Organism: Diabrotica undecimpunctata; assembly: GCF_040954645.1. Lineage (NCBI taxonomy): Eukaryota > Metazoa > Arthropoda > Insecta > Coleoptera > Chrysomelidae > Diabrotica > Diabrotica undecimpunctata. The sequence continues at coordinate 41,336,302 of NC_092807.1, read as the reverse complement.
ATATACTGTTAACTGTTGTAATTATGGCTGTACGAATTTTAGTGTTCTACCATTTTATATCCTTTTTTTTTTGTTTATTGTTGCATACATACTAGCTTATTAATATTACAAACAATAATATCCCCATTCTATAAATTGTTTCGAGTAAAAAATTTTTATAAATACTACGGCAAAACATATAGTGTAATAAGTTTATAATCTGATAAAAATTTATTTATATAGAGAAAATGTTAATAACATAGTCATATTTCATTACTATAATTTTTGACACATTTTTGAGAAAGCATAATGAACCTTAAAATTAATTATTTTTAATTTCCCCTCTAAATTAAAAAACATAAAAAATATATTTTTAAAATAACAAGATTCAGTTGTTGTAATTACAATAAATGCATCTTTTGTTTGCTGTTTGTGTTTGTTGTTTTCTTGTTGATTGATTTCTTTGATATATTTTATCATATCGGTTATTTCTATTTAGTCTTCTTTTTGAGTCTTCTTATCTCTTTTATAATTTTAAATAGTCTTCCTTTTCTTCTTGTTATGTAGACCTAACTCTGTTTGTTTTTCAATGTGCCTCTAGTAAGTTGTAGTTCCATCGTTTTCGTGGTCTTCCTACTGCTCGTCTTTCTATTGAAGAACCGTCTCTTGTCATCTTTACTACTCTATTTGTTGTTATTTGGCTTATATGATTAATCTATTTTACTCTTCTATTTATTACCTAGTCCTTGATGTTCTCCACCTTCCATTTACGTTACGTTAGATTACCGCGTATGTCATTATTCGTCTGATGACTGTTTTGTAAATTTTGCCTTTCATTTCTTTCCTGATATTTTTATTTCGCCATATGATTTCATGCAAACAACCTGCATTGTTTGCTCTATTCACGTAATCGTCCAATTCTGTTTCGAGCTTTCCGTAGCTAGATAATAGTTTAGCTACTAGCCTAGATATTTAAAATCCATCACTTGTTCTATGATCTGATCTTCTAGCTCCAATTTTCATCTTAGTCAATTTGCTATTAAAACCATGCATTTTGTCTTTTTTGGGGAAATGTTACATTTTCTGGCGTTTATATTAAATAGGTGTAGCATACGTTGTAAATCATCTTCACTTTAAGAGTTGTTTTTCTTCTATTTGGTATCTTTTTTTTGTTTCTTACTTTTTTAATTATTTCATCCATAAAAACGTTAAACAATAAAGAACTCATAGAATCTCCCTGTCTTATCTTATTATTAACTTCAATAGGGTCACTTAGTTCTTCTACTTTTATTGAGTTGTTTTGGTTGATATGTTCGATCGTTTTCATTATTCCTAGAGTAGGTATAATTTATCCATAGTACAATATCCATCCATATCAATATCCATTAATCTATTGTACAATAAATGGATAACGATTTAATTTAATTTAATTTCCTTTAATTTGATCCGGTTAAATGCCTTCTTAAGGTCCACGAAACTTAGATATGCCGGTTTGTTGAATTTTATTGATTTCTCCTGCACTTCTCCATTATAAATAAATAAATGCGTCAGTGCATGATCTTCCCGACCTAAAACATTGTTGTTCTTCTGCTAGTGTTATAATTTCATTCAGTTTATTTGTTATCTTTTGGTTGTGTTTTATAAATTAATTCGTCTGTAATTTTCGAAGTCCGAAGTGTCTCCCTTTTTGAAGAGACGTTTTAGGATGCTTGATCTCCAATTTTAAACAACACTTTTTTTATTATAATATTTTTTTGAATTAGTTGTAATAGATGTTAAGTCAGATCTGGCCCTCCGTACTTTAGGAGATCATTCGGTATTCTGTCCCCTCCTGGTGATTTTGTATTTTTTAATTTCCTTAATGCTTCCTTTACCTCTTCCTACCCAATATCTATTTGTTGGTTTTGTCGTCACTGCTGGTGTTGGTGGTTCATTATCGTCATCTTTAGCAAATACGGGTCGAAAGTAGTCTGCCATGTTTCCTTCTGAATGTTGTTTTTATTGGTTTGTTTTTATTTTATATTCTTTTCTTTTTTCTCTGATTATTCTCCATATTTTTTTGTGATTGACTAAAGTTGAGTAGAATGATTTTGAAGATCTCATATGTGAATTACGTTACAAGGGTTAAAGGGTTAAAATTACGTTACATGTATTATTTGTAAACCTCTTCTCCCTTAAATCTTGCCTTCCACTATAAGCCGTACCAACCTGAACTTATCATTACGGAACACGTGGTCCTAATATGATGCTTTTCTTCTTTTAGCAGTTGTCATTCTATCTCTTTACCCATTCGTCTCAATAACTCTGTATTGGACACTCTGTCTCTATAAGGTATTCTGAGTACGCGTCGGACAGCCACATTTTTAAATACTCTAACAATTTTATATGTATTTTATTTAGCATAAGACTTACATGGACAATTCAAGTTCAATAAATAAATAAAATTATAATAATATAATATATAATAATATATATAATAAGTAAAACATAAATATAAATATAAATATATATATATAAAACAAATGTACATCAAACTATTTACATTCACTACGTACAATTACACCGCAGAAATAGAAACGAGTGTTACTCATAATTCATGCATTGATCATGCTACCAGAGTATGCCGTCAGGGGACATTCCATCACAATAGGTTTCACACAGTCGCATGCTTGTATATATATATATATATATATATATATATATATATATATATATATATATATATATATATAAATATATATATATATATATATAAAGTCCTTATGAGACTTTCTTGTAGACTACGGATGTCTCGAGGTGTAATATGATGTAAAACAGAAAGCCCTATAGTAACGGTAATTTTAATACATCTGCTGATAATTCTTTTGATTTGATTGAGTTTTGTGTTGATCTTTGTTACATGGCTGCTGTTCAGCCAACTGCAGCGCCGTATTCAGCAACTGAGTAAACTAGACTTGGAGCTGCTGTTCAGGAAAAGCTGACACTTGCTTCCCAGGATGTTCCGCTTAATTTGTGAATGATTTTATTTCGGCGGCAATGTTTTCTGGATGTTTTTGAAGGACAGTGTTCAGTCCATTATTATGCCCAAATATTTGGGGTATGGGTTAAAACGTAGCAGGTTGTTCTTAAAATATATTTTAGACTCGTTATTTGCTTGATTTTAATTCAGATGTAAGAGTGCAACCTTCGTTTTACTTGTATTTGGAATAAGCCTCGAGTCACTAAAGTATTTACCAAGAACTATCAAATATTTTGTCAGTATGTTTCTTGCTCATTTCATTGTTTTATGGCAGTCGGCTAGTGCCAAGTCATCAGCATATGCATATTTATTTGCTAACGTTGGAGGTATGTCAGAAGTCAGATGTATATGGATAGAAGAGAATTGGAGCAAGCATCGATCCTTGAGGTAGCCCATTTTACAATTTCCTAACCCTGCTCTTACTGCCTCCAGTTATTATTTGAAAACACCTATCGCGCAGCATATCGCTTAGTAAGGTAGGTAGTAAGAAACTTGGTTATACGGTATAGTACTGAGAAATTTGAAGATAAGTTCGTTCCTCTATATGGTGTTGTAAGCAGCAGTTAGATCAATGTAAGCTGCCGTGGTTTTTAAACGTCGGTAAAAGCCAGCTTCAATATGTGTGGTAAGACTGAGCACTAAGCACTGTGTGGTAGAGATCTGTGCAACGGCGATGAGATGGAACCTAGCCTGTTCTATTGGTACGCTCTCTAGTATTACTGAGCTGAGTCTGTCCACAAGTAGCCTTTCAAGTAGTTTGTAACATGAGCTTAACATTGCTATCGGACGGTAGCTTTTTACCACGTTTCTGGGTTTAATTAAATTAAGGCACTGCAATTATTTTAGCTTTTTTTTAAAACCGATGGCGTACATTCTGTTTTAAGGATATTAGAGCAGAATTTACTTATCCAGATTTTTCTGGCTTTCAAAGAAGCATTAAGATCTTTGTTGCAAAGACCCTGAAGAAACGAGAAATGTACAAATTAAACAAAAATATTTAAAATAATTATAATATATCTTAGCCAACTAAAAAACGAGGGGACTCTTGACGGGAGGAGTGGTGTTATATGTTCTTCAGCAGCAGACGGAAACTAACTATATTTGGTAATTTAGGTATATTTATATTGGCAAAAACACTACCTAGATTTTGGCAACAGTTTTACGTTTAACTAAAGTTAAATTCCAAACCGGGGGGAGTAGAAAAAGATGACATCTGTAAAAAGATATCATATTTTTCATCAAAATCAGAGATGTCATCAAAAAGATGACATCTCTGAAAAGAGGTTGATATAATATCAATGGCTATGAGGGGGCAATCAGGGGCTATGAGAGCAAGAGTGGGCTAACCCCAAATATTGAATAATGGATTTACATGAACCAAGAATATATGCCTTTTTTGAAATTTTATAAAATTAAAAGATGATGCCAAAAGGTAGTCATTGTGTACAAATCATTAACTTATAACAAAAAACTCGAAGATCTTGCAGTATATTTAACAAAAATATTAAAATTTCCCCTTTTTTTGTGGATTAGACCGCTTTTGCATCAGCGTGCCCTTAAAAATTTTAATAGGAATGTGGATTAGACCTAGAGTACAATACAATTAAATAGTATCAATGTTGAAAATATGCTTTATTAAAAAAGAAAGTAAGAACAATACTTAATTTTCATCGTTAATGAAGTTTTCTTTCTGCTGTATAGTGGATCTTATTGTTCTGGCCCTTGTGTAAAATCCATAATGTATTGGAGGTATAAATGAAAGCAATTCCAAAATATCTTTTTTTTGCTTCGGTTATTGGACGTCCTTAGTAATAAAGATAATCTAGCTGAAGTATTTCCCTGGATGTCCTCTTTTTGTCATCTATTGAGTAAAAGAGAACATCTACATTTTTGCTGTATTTGTAGTAAATTGTAAATGGATTTGTTTTCTTGTATTGCAACCACTGATTCTGTAACCATTGGACTTTTGATTTTTGTGTATCAAGTTTGCGATTTGTTATATTTCTCTCTATCTTCTTAGTAGAATAAAAATCGTTTTCTGTCATCTTTATTACCGTAAAATGTGCTTTCTTTCGTGCATGTGCTATTACCTTTATCCAGTCGTCAGGTACATAGATATCTTTAAAAAATCTTTTTTGCTTACTTATTACTCCGAAATCTTGGCCACAGGCAAGGTAAGAATGTTCGCTGACTAAAAACTTATGATCAATATTTTCCACCACAATATCAGGATGTGACAAAATAAAATCGCAAAGGACAGCCATTTTAATGTTATGGTTCTGCCCTCCGCATTGATCGGAATATAGTATTACATTTTTTGTTGTAACAACATTTTTAAAATAATGCAGTAAACAGGATCCTATTTTTTGAGGTCCTCGTGATGCTTGTGCCTCGTTCCAAACATACATATGAGCAGTATTAGTAGCCAAATTATGGACTCCTAAACCGTAAGTCCACAACTGGCGTTTATAGTAAGAAATTCCAGTACTGATAACTGATGTGGGCAACGTTCGCATCAAGTCAAATGCAATCACTGTAATTTCTTCAGGAATTAGTTTTGCATACTCTGCATCTTGTTTCATACCACATCTCGCACGGTCTGCTTTTGGTTGGTGAACCTCTAGTGTTACTTCAAATTCATGTTTTTCTGCTTGCACTGTTGAGAACTTTATTTTATTGTTATACAAATCACATTTTTTGCACGAATCCGTAATTGGTGCATGGAATCCAATATTAAATTGGGTATTAAATATTACTGATGGAGGATGGTTAGCCCACTCTTGCATTCTTTTACGTATTTATGTATTGAACAATTTTGGTCTATTCCACAACTTCGTGGGTTAGCCCATTCGTGTTTTCAAATTTTTGTTATTTTTTATAATGCAAAATCACCTTACTGGCGAGATTTATGTTATAATATACGAAAATATTGGTTAGACCGATTTTGCTTTAAAACTTTAGGTCGTTAGAAGTGATTGCAATATATAACTCAATTATCAACAAAATGTTGGTTAGCCCACTCTTGCTCTCATAGCCTCTAAAAGAGAATATTTAAAAATAAATATCTCATGATAACAGATTTTTTTTATTATTGCAGAAATTTTCAAAACAGTCGCAAAAATATTATCATGAGAAAGGAGTGCAAAGAAATAAGTAACTATACAGGTTGTCTTGCACGAAAAATAACTAAATTTGGTAATTTATTATGGTAATATTTTTTTTTATTATTGCAGAAATTTTCAAAACAGTCGCAAAAATAATATCATGAGAAAGGACTGCAAAAAAATTAGTAACTATACAGGTTGTCTTGTAAAATTAGCAAAATAAAAAGATACATAAATTGTGAATTGTTAAAAGTGGAAGTATTTTGACACAATACAGACTTTCTAAAAATAATTGTAGACTAACTAAACAGATGATCATAAAAAGAAACATTGTATATTTCTGTCAACAACATTTTATCCTTCGTACTTTAAGAAAAAAATTATAAAATCCAAAAAATATTCTTAAAGTTAAATATATAAAAATATATACATGTAAAATGTAACAATTTAAATTATCGTTCTTCTTAAAATTATTTTATATACTACTAACCTAGTTGATTTATCACTTTACACAGCTTTGTTTGGACAGTTAATGACACTTTATCCGTTCCAGAATTAAATTGTATCTCTATTGACTCATTTACGACCTTCGTACCGTATTGAGCACTATTGAGCTTGCTACCAGAATCAAACGGAGGACGTTATATACATAAAATGTATACATTAACATTACATCTTACCGATAAAGTTTGTGTAACACAAAGGGCATAGTTCAAACTTAACACTGTTTTTTCAACTTTGTTTAGATAGATACCAAATGTCAATGTTTTATTTAATATTTCGATAAAGGTGTGCTATATTTTTAATTCTCTAAATAAAAGAAAAAATAATTCATTCATGTAGCGTATAGCTTACATCACAGAATAAATAATTAAATTTACATTGATACATTATACAAATTATTTGACTTACATACAGATGTCCATTTTTAATTATTCTATTGACTCTTCGGTTGCCATTAAAAAGTTTTTAGGGTCGCCTGTGTATTGCCTTGCACTATGTGCTTGATCTTTTGTCTCGGAGCGGCATAATAATAGTAAGCCGAGGTAAGCTACCCCATCTGTAGAGGAGTCTGCGCATCTTCCGCAGTTCGTTTGGATTCAATTAAGGGTTGCCCAAATCTTAAGAAAACGTTCACGTCCGTTAGGTTTACCTGTGACGTCCAGTAGGCTATGGTAGTGCGAATCTGTTTTACTTTTTAACTCTTCTTTCCATTAGGCATTTAAGTTAAAATTGGCATGATAATATAGCGCTTTTAGGAAGGATTTCAGGAGAGGTAACCTGACTCGGAGTCAGTTTCCAGGAATATCGAGAATGCTGTTGTGGACTAGAACTTGACGATTATCCAAAACTTTGTAGTATCTGCTAACTAATGCACGTTCGCTGCGTAGATTTTGTGGAACTATGTTACTGATGGTGATTAGCCACATTGGAGGTGTGCATAATTGTGTCTTTTAGCATACACATATTTTCATTCCCAGCGATCTTCTCTGATATTCTTTTCCTGTATAAGCATTCAGTGGATTCCGTATTTGGTCCTTCGACTTTGATTTTTGTTAGTGTTGACGCCGTTCTCTTGGGTGGGAAGTATTTTAGGATAATTCTTATTTTACATAATACTAGGCTATGGTTGCTACCTACATCTGCTGAGTTGAGGCATCTTACGTTGATTATTTTCGATGGATGTATATCTCTGTTGGTAATAATATAATCTTTCTTATATCTTTGTTTACGGATGTAATTAAATGTATATTTGTGTTGGTCTTTGTGGTCAAAAAATGTGTTGTTTATTCTTAGTTCGTTTTTCAGAATAAAACAGAATTTCTCAACAATGGAGATCAAGCAACCTAATACCTCTCTTCAAAAAGGGAGGCAAAACGGACCCGGAATATTACAGAGATTTAATTTATTAAACACAACACTAAAATTAACAACCAAAGTCATGACAAATAAACTGAATGAAATTATAACACTAGCAGAAGAACAACAAGGTTTTAGGTCGGGAAGATCATGCACCGACGCTATATTTATATTGAGGCAAGTACAAGAGATATTATTAAAATAAAACAAACCGGCATATCTATGTTTCGTGAACCTTAAGAACGCATTTGACGAGGTCAAATTAAAAGATGTTATCCACTTACTGTACGCAAGAGAGGTACCTCTAAACTATCGAAAATATCTACCGAAACAACACAATAAAAGAAAAAGTAGAAGAAGAACTAACCTACCCTATCGAAGCTGGCAATAGGATAAGACAAGGAGATTCTCCGAGTCCTTTATTGTTTAACCTGATTATGGATGAAATATTTTAAAAAAGTACAAACTAAAAAATGATACCAAATGGGAGAAAAACAAAATAATCTGCTATGCAGACGACGCAATACTACTTTCTTAAAATGAAGATTATTTACAAAGTATGCAGCACCAATCTAATATAACCGCGAGAAAATTTAACATTAATTTCCCAAAAAAATAGAAAATGCATGGTTACAACAACAAATTGACTAAGATGTAAATTGGAGCTGGACGGTCAGATAATAGAACAAGTGATGGAGTTTAAATATCTAGGCTTCACATTATCTAGTTACGGAAAGCTCGAAACTGAAGTGGAAGATTAAGTGAATAGAGCAAACAGAGCCGTAGGCTACCTGAACGAAACAACATGAAGAAATAAAAATATCGGAAAAAAAACGAAAGGCAGAATTGACAAAACAGTCACCAGACCAATAATGACATATGCGGCATTAATAAAACCCGACACAGAGAGCACAAAAGGATGTTAAAAACAAAGATGAAAAATTTATGATAAGACACTATGGCACAGAGCCAGAAGTACAGATATATGATGTAGATCCAAGGTGGAGAACATCAAGAACTGGGTAAGAAATAGAAGAGTAGTATGGAACGATTTTATAAAATACCGGTGCACTGTTTAAAAATACCGGTGCACAGTATTCTGATACCGAAAATATCAGTCTAAAAGCAGTGGATTTTAAGGTTGATACTGTGGACACCATGTAGTACTTCAGAGTTTCTGTATCATATTGTTACTTGTTTTTAGTTTTCCTGAAGTTTTGTCAGCCGTTCTCTGAATGTGAGCACTTTGTCTAGAGTAAACCTGAGGTATTTCGGTATATTTGTAGTATTTCAATAATTTGTTATTAAGATACACTCATATTTCTCTGTTTAGTAGCCTGTTGTTAAGATGAAAAGTTTTTGTAGTAATTAGTTGTAATCTCCATTTCTTAAAGTTTTCGCTGAGGATGACTAGATCATTAATTTTTAAGGATTTGTGGCTTTTTGCAAAAGTCTAATAGTGAGCATAGTCAAACGTGGGAGATTTGGTAATATAGTAATACAGTAATAATATGTACAGACAGAAAGTAAAGTGGCAAGCACAGAACCCTGTGTAAGGCCATAATTAAGTTTCATCTGTTTGCTCAGATACTTTTCCATTATTATCTGAAAGGTTCTGTTTATATAGAATTTACATTTGTGAATGCTGTTAGGGGAATGCAGTTACCAAATGATTATGTTTTAATTTCTTTAGATGTGGTGTTATTTACAAACATTCCACTAAATATGGTCACAGACATTATAGAATTAAATTGGATCCTTATAAAAGAATACACGACATTATCAAAAGACAATATGCAAATTCTTAAATTAATTTTTAACAATGCAATGGTAAATTTTACTCTCAAATTTTTGACACACCGATGGATTCCCCGATTAGCCCAACACTTGCAACTATTGTAACTGATTATCTATTAGATAATGTGATTACGCAATTACCTTTTGAATTACCGTTTATATATAAATATGAAACTAAGACAGATTTTAGGTTCAGATACAGGATCAGGCAGGTATATAAATTACTATTTACATCATACCACCCGTTAAAAATATAATACCGTACTAGGTATGAAAAACAGGATAATGTCCATTTTTGATGACCACATTTTACAAAAAAATCTGGACATATTTTACAAAATTTTTCATAACAACGGCTATCTAAACAAATTTTAAAATCCTATTTACAGCAGTAATTTCTATTATAGTCCCGTCCATAATGCTAACAACAAATCAATCAAATATAAAAAACTTCCCTCAATAACGGTCTAACTCATTCTGTCATATTCATATTCAGAAATGTTCCTTATATTAGTATAACTAAATATAATACCATGAACAGCAAAGAACTATTTTCAAAAATCAAAGACCCAGTACCAACCTTATATAAAAGTAATGTTGTTTATGAAATACCGTGTATTCATGGAATTGGTAAATTGGCCAAACATCACAATGGCTAAAACAACGCATCACACAACATAAAAGTGATTGCCGCTTGGAAAAAATACTTGAGTATACAGTAGTTGAGCACTATAAAAACACCGGTCATATGCTAGACTATAACAAAGCTCACATTTTGGCACAGACTGATAACTACAGAAGTAGATTATTTCTTGAGATGTATCACATTAACAACAATAAAAACATTTTAAATTATAAAACGGACACTGGACAGTTAAGTAACATATATTGTAATATATTGAACAAAATTTATAAATATTCAAAATAGCCAACATTCACCTTAATAACAACTAACCTTAAATAATTCATCAAAGAAATATCATTCCTCTAACGTTTTTTTTATTGTTATTTTTACATTTGAAATAATTTTAATTTTTTTATCGTATTACTGTAACGAACGTGTTTAAGACAGTTTAATCTTGACATTCAATATTTTACATACTTTAATGTCAGTTTTTATTTGTGAAATCTTTTAATTTTTGTGAGTGTTTATAAATCTATCTGTACGTCTTTTTTTATAATGTTCAAATTGTTTTACAGTGTACTGATAAAGTTATCAAATAAATAGAGAAATATTGAGTTTATTAGAAAAAACAAAGATGTATATTAGAGACCACTGTACTTGATAATTCCTTCATATATATATATATATATATATATATATATATATATATATATATATATATATATATATATACATATATATAAATATATATATATATATATATATATACAAGGAAAAACCAAACTAATCTTTAGTTGTTATGTAAACTAGTTTTAATTAAAGTTTTAACAATACAGACCAAAAAATAAGATAAAATAAATTCACAAACCAAAAACTGATAGCACCTACGACATACAAAGAAATAAGTTAAAAGAAAACTAAGTAAACAAAGTACTGAGAACGTAAAACAGACCAATGGTACAATAAAGAAATTAAATGATCGATCAATATTGTAGTAAAGAGGACCTGTCTCTATAACAAAGTCAAATGGAAAAAGTCAGTGAGAAACTAGTTACGTAAAATTATTTTAATAATTTTAAAATTCCGTTTGATTCGAATTATGAATCAGTAAAAATTATACGGGTGATATTTTTATAAAAACTTGTTCTAGTGTCTGTAAGAGCGCTCTGAAAAAATTGTTAATCTGCTAAATATTCAGATGCAATTCGGCAAAATGCTGCACTTCTCCAAAAGGCCTTAAAGTATAAACGCCTTTGAAGTAAATATCCTCCGTATTATACACAAACTCATTCGAAATAGAAACGTACTATAATATAGGAGCTGTCAAGGGAGACCCATTTCTTGCTATAGCTACTAAAATATTCATTCAATGACTCCAGGGCCAAGTTTCCATTAAATATGAAAGAGCTGCCAACCTTTCACGGCACTTACTTCACTTCTCAGCCGAAGAACTTGGAACATGGCCGGCACGGAACTGGAACAATTCATAAAGAAAACGGTGAACGGTATTAGTATTTGTTAGCGGGCGTAATTTTATGAAGTTAGATGTGACGCCGCTTTATCAAGCCATACCTACTTACCGTTCGATCTCTATTCGAAGTTTATTACTACATAATAATGTTGACACACTCCATTGAGGCCAATCCAATTATAAACAGTATTTTAAATTTTGGGTATGCTCCATCATTCTTATGACTATATTATAGTGTTTTCCGATACAATATATGAGCATATTGGACCTGAACATGTTACTGAACTGGCAATAATTGGATGTGTACTTCCTTTTGTCTGAGATCGTTGACAGTTTCTAACGTTTACTATAAAACGTTTACAAATTTAACAAAACATAATCTTAATAATTAATAGTTCGTAAAAATCCTTTATTAATGATTCTATTTTTACCATGCGGTCCATATGTATGGAATAAATTGATTTTTAGCGTTATTATGTACTATCTGAAAAAAATCTAAAACAGGTTGATTTTTATTTTTAAATTGACAATTTATGGTATGAAAATATTATACCCCTCCAACACCCCCTTTGAATTATAAGCACCCCCTCGAAAATTTTAAATAACAAAGGGGGTCGTATGGCACCTTGTTAGAATGGGATTTTATTCCTCTATTCAGAAATATAAAGTTTTTTAAGTTTGATGCAATCATAACTGAGAAAATTTATTTTTACGATGTAAAATTTTAATAATATCTCTATCACAAAACTTTAGGTTGAATGAAGATAATAATGTTACATTATATTTAGAATGTATTTTTCAATGTACTTTACAATTAAATTAAATGTTCAAAATGACCACCATTCACTTCTTGAAAATAACCGAGGCGATTTTGGAATTCTCGTACAACTTTTTGTACGACCTCGGGGTTTTTTTTGTTAATTTCTTCCGTTATCCTAACTTTTAAATCAGCAATATCGCCTGGTCTATTAAAATATACTTTAGATTTTAAATAACTTTATAAGAAGTAATCGAGAGGAGTAAAATGGTGGGATCTAGCCGGCCATTCGATCGTTCCACTTCTTCCAAACCACTTATTGGGAAAAACCTCGTTTAAATAATTTCTAAATATACTGGCAAAATGCGGTGGCCCCCGTCTTGTTGGTAGTAAATAGATCGATCTATCTCATTTAAATTATTAACAACAGGAAAAAATCTTCGTAATGTCGACACTAAAAAGTTAATCAAAAAATCTAGATCAATCTAGATAGGATAACAGAAGAAAGTAATAAAATAACCCCCGAGATCATACAAAATGTTATATGAGAATTCCAAAATCGCCTCGGTTATTTTCAAGTGAATAATGGTGGTCAAGTTAAACATTAATTTAATATTAAAAATCAATTTTCTCATTTATGATTGTACAAATTTAAAAAAACTTTATGTTGCTGAACATAGGACTAAAATACCTTTCTAACAAGGTGCCACATGACCCCCTTTGTTATTTAAAATTTTCGAGGGGGTGCTTATAATTCAAAGGGGGTGCTGGAGGGGGATAATATTTTTATACTGTAAATTGTCAATTTAAGAATAAAAATCGACCTGTTGCAGGTTTTTTCACATAGTACATAATAACGCTAAAAATGAATTTATTCCATACATATGGACTGCATGGTATATCATCAGGTACTAAATCTTCTTCGTGTGCATTGCTTTTAAGGATATTGGAGATCATCACGGCCCATGTTACTCTATCTGCAGCAGTTCTGAAGAGTTGTATTGCTGCTTTTTTACTTCACTGCTTCAAATTTTTCAACCAGGACGCGCGTTGTTTCTTTGGCTCTTTTTCCTTCCATTTGCACTTGCACTTGCACTTGTCAATCGCATCAACTTCTTTTTCGTTTCTATTTAACCAAAGTGGTTCATTTTTCTTTATCTTTTCTTAGTGTTAAGTATTTTTTTTTTCAACTTTCTTAAAATTTCTGTATTTCTTTTGTATTGTGTTTGTCATGATAGTTTCCGCATTCTTCAATAAAACCACATCTTAAAGCTGGCAAATGTTTTTTCAGTTGCGTCCGTAATTGTCCAGGCTTTAACTCCATATAAAAGGGCAGAGAATATGTAGCGCAATCCACATTTCATTAATCAAATCCTTTTTTTCCGATGAAGCCACATTTTTTATACATGGTACCGTGAATCGTCAAAATTGTGGATATTGGAGTCAAGAAAACCCACATTGGATGACTGAGTCACACACGCAATATCCTCAGAAAGTAAATGTATGGGCAGGGATCATTAATGACAGAATCATTGGCCCTTTTTTCTTTGAAGAAAATTTAACAGGAGAATCAACTTGCTAACATGTATCCAAATGCCAATAATCCAAATTTACCTAGTGAAAATATCTGGTTTCAACAAGATGGAGCGCCTTCGCATTACGCACGTTAAGTACGTTAATTTTTTAAAGCATTGCTTTCACTGGAGGTGAATCGGAAGACGAGGTTTTATAGAGTGGCCAGCAAGGTCGCCAGATCTAACACCTCTAGACTTTTTCCTAAGGGTTACATAAAATCAAAAGTTTATGTCAATAGACCACAAAACTTACAGGACTTGAAAGATATAATTAGGCATGAAATGAGTCTAATTAGTCCAGAAGTCATTCGCAATGTACTTGATGAATGTGTCCGTAGATTCGCATATTGTCAAGACACCGATGGATGGCATTTCGAACATTTAATTTAAAATAATCATTATGCATAATTTGGTTACTTTAAAGTACATTATTAATGAAATCATTAGTTGTAATGTAGTTGAATTCAAATTAAAAAAAAAATTGTTTTTGTACCCTTAGAAAAATATTTTCGTTAAAAATGTAATGTCGTTAAATAGAAAATTAAATTTCCGTTTAAATGAGATATCGCATTATACCGATTTCTATTTCAAAACATTAACGATTACGTCACTACACCATGTACGTTATAACATGGGTATTTTATATAAAAAATAACAAAAATCGTCCTGTTTCGGAATTTCCCTCAAAACTCGACGGTTTCACTAACCAGTTCATGATTTGCCGCACATATCTCAAGGGACAATTAGTAAAATAGAGAAGCAATTCCACGAGCTGGGCCATGTTAGGAAGGTAAAAATAGAAGGTGCCAATGCAATAAGTGAGGATACCAAATTGGCTATTATTATTGAGTTTGAGAAACACCCACATACATCTGTTGGAAAAGCAGCCCCAGTACTCGATATTAGCTATTCATCGGTTATTCGAATATTAAAAGATCAGGAGCTCATGGAAGATGATTTTGACAGGAGAACGTATTTTTGTGAACAAATGATGACAGTGTTAGACAGCAATGTGATCCAATTAGAACATGTTTTGTTTTCTGATCAGTGTACCTTTACTCTTCACGGTCATGCTAATCGTCAAAATTACCGCTATTTTTTAGGGGAAAATCCTCACTGGATGAGAGAAGGCAATACTCAATACCCTGAGAAGGTTAACATGTGGGCAAGAATTATTGAAAATCAGATCATAGGTTCCTTTTCATATATGGCACTTTGAATTGCGAGAATTATTTAGCATTGCTCCAAAATAATGTATCGCCAACGTTGGCTAACTTGTGTCCTGATCCAGGAAACCCACAAGTTCCAGCGAATATAATATGGTTTCAACAATATGGAGCACCACCCCACTACCAAATCCATGTCCGGCAGTACCTCAACCAAATATTTCCAAATCGGTGGATAGGAAGGCGAGGATCGATAGGAATGGCCACCAAGATCCCCCTATTTGAAGCCATTAGACTTTTTCTTATTGGATATGTGAAAAGTATTGTATACAAAACTAAACAAAACATAAATAAATGAGGGAGTATTCGTATCACTGACTTAGCTGACTTAAGAAGACAAATGACGCTTGCGATTAGATCGATTACATCTGAGATGTTAAGTTACGTTAGAAGAAATTTCTATTCACGGTTAGGGTGTTGCCAAGACATTCGTGGGGACCATTTTGAACATCTCCCACATTTACATTATTGTTTAGATTTGTATTAGATTTGTATGCTATAGCGGCTTTCGACAAATAAATAACTTTCTTTTCTAAATATGAATTTTTGCATTTTACTTAATATTTCCGAAAAAGTCAAAGATAGGTACAGGACATCGTATTCAAAAAATGTCTAAAATTGTCTAAGGAATCTAAAAATAATTAATAATCAGGGTGTTCTATTTAAAATTAGCAAGTTGGTATTGGCCACCGTTATCTGATACACCCCATATAAAAAGTTTTTATGGAAAAAAATGCGCAACTATAAATACTAATCGACGTGTTCGACCGTTTTTTCGAATAGTTCCTCATTTATTTATTAGCTAATTTATTCCATTTGGCTGACACACGGTGTATATATATATATATATATATATATATATATATATATATATATATAATATAGGATAATGACTTTGTTGTTAAGGGTTGGATGTATAAGTCTGTGTTGGAGTAGAATATAAAACTGGAATTGTTTGACATTATTAAACGATTAGATTTTAAAAAACTCTTTGTATTATACATAATGCTCCAGAAATTCGTTGGTAAGTGGTACGTATATTACAGTTTAGTGTTTTTGATACGTTGCCAGATAATATTCCAATTTTAATATGTTCTTTTATATCATAAACCCATTTTTTATTGCGATATGTTTATGGAATTGGAGTAAAACCGTTTTATATATAATGCGGTCGGTACATTACTGAACTGCATATGTATAATTGAGGATGCTTTAAATTTGACAATATATCTGTATAACCATTAATATATTTTCTGAGTTTTCTACTTTACTACTACAAATCACTAAAACTACTAATTTTCCGCAGCAAGATGAATCGCTTTACAACGTTTTTCGCTCGATTCGGGAAAGTTTCAGGAAAGTTTGGTGGTAAAATGAAAAAATTAGATTTTTGTGCATAAAGAAAATGCATTTGCAAAGTATACAGAAAATAAAAAATTTGCTACCCAGAATATATCGACAGGAATAAGGTCAATTTTGTTGTTCAGGAGTTTTCGATGCCGCTGAATACGAGTATTATAATGACGATGGTCCTCTTGGTGCTCAGGATGAATCTCGTCTTCTAGAATTTGTTAATGTTATTCTAAATCAGTCGACTTTCAGTACTTGGGATTTTTCGAGGTCACTGAACACCTATATGGACAACCGCCCTCAAGCTGCTTA
Organism: Diabrotica undecimpunctata; assembly: GCF_040954645.1. Lineage (NCBI taxonomy): Eukaryota > Metazoa > Arthropoda > Insecta > Coleoptera > Chrysomelidae > Diabrotica > Diabrotica undecimpunctata. The sequence continues at coordinate 41,319,228 of NC_092807.1, read as the reverse complement.
GTGCCCAGGGTGGACTTCGACTCCTGTTATTTTTATTCGAAATCAAACAAGTCATTACTCGGGGCTTTTTGGGGTTGTTAAACACAAATATGATAACGGCGATATTCTCCAAGTTATATGGTGCTAGGGTAACCTCATTCCCTAGACATTTATGTTAATTCCATTCTTAAACAATCGACAGTTATTACTGAGAGGTTTTGAGGTTGCTGAACAAGAGTATTTTGTTGATAAGTTTTTTCCACAAAACCCATATAAAAAAATTGTTTAAAAAAATTTGAACCTATATACTTCCCACCACATTCGGGACAAGAAAGTTGATAAATAAAATGACTTTGATTTAAAAGCAGTGCTCTTTAATGTGCAAAATTCTGTTTTTCAAACAGCTGTTTTTGATACCAATCCAAAATTTTCTTACTCGCTGATGTTCTGATCTCCTTAGTGTCTAAAAAAGAAACACTTTGTAATTGTTCAACCTTAATGGTAAACTTTGGGTGTTTGTGAAATCTATTAACGATGTTATGTTTGTGTCTAATTGCAAGTTAATTTTGAAGTATTTTTGTAACGAAATTAAAAAAAAATAGAATAATTAACGAAATATCGGACTCCAGAAATAAATTTAGCGATAGAAATAAAGCCGCAGACCGCAGTACCGACATTTTACTACGATTCCGTAGAGTAATATAACATAGGTCCTTGCGTAGTTGATAATTACAAAGGATTTTGAATTTAATTCCATATATATATATATATATATATATATATATATATATATATATATATATATATATATATATATATATATATATCTACGGCATTAAGTGAACTCCGCCCATGTTAAAATTCAGGTTCAATTGAGCTCCGTGGTCAAGTGGATACCGATATACGGAGCTCACTTGACAATTCCGTAATATTGGTTCAGTCGATTCATCAACGTGTAGAGTTTAATAATTTATAAAAATTTTTTGGAGCCCGTAAATACCCCTGTATCATAAATGTATATCGCTTAGTTCACGTGTATATATTATAGGGGTCGTTCAGATCTTCTTCATTGTATATTTGAACCATACGTTTATCGGTTTAAGTAAGCTCTGAGAGTTTGGCAACTGTGCGATTGTACCGTATATTTTCAACATATACCCTGAACGGTTTATATGGGCTCCTTATTTTTATCTACTGTTTGTAGACAGTGGAATGTCATACGCATTACACTGTGTAACAGAGGATATCATATTACCTGGTATAACTAAGTACTAAAATGTAACTGGTTCTTTAAAAAACAGGTATGTAGATACAAAAGGATTTTGAGCTTATTATTGAATGGAATGTTCGCTTGCATAGAAAATTTTATTTTTTCTATATTTTTAAAGATGTTGTTTTTTTATTTAATATAATTTTATTAGTTCAATGCCGAACTTGATGTTTTTTTTAATTACAGAAATTTCGTATTATATTTTGTTTACGTGAGTATGTCTTTGTACATTTTATGTAAGCATCTGATTAATAAAAACTACTTTTATTTCATCCAATCTTCTGCGATATATTGTATAAAGCTTTTTTAATATTTTAGTTCTGGTCTTATTTGTGTACTACATGATATCTCGATAGAAGGCTATCTCAAAATAAATATGGTTAAGTGCTGCAATAGATATTTTTGTGTTAAAATGGATAGTAGTGTGCACAAAAAGAAAGAATGGTTAATTTGTCTATCAAGGTATATTCGGCAGCAGAAGCATATAGTGCAAGCGTCTATGTTTTAAAGGCGGAAGGACGTACGCCTCATTTTTAGCTGACAAGCTTGCGAAGAATATTATTTCTGGTCCTCAATTTACCTTTTAGTTTTAAACAATGATCTGTGACTGATCCCGTGGGATACAAACTATTTTCAAGAAATTTATAGGAAGTCTACAGTTCAACAGTTTCATGACATTATTGGATGTTCCGTTTGTGAAAGCGTCTATGATAGGGAAATTGAGGAGCGCACATGAGTTTTTCAGGGGTTTTGGCTGAAAATTGATTCATAGTTTATTTTTATTGTGCAATAATAGGTGTATCGTCTTTATAATATTAGTCCTATTATCTACCGGTATGAGTTGATCGTTTGGGTAAATGTTATACAGTGTAGGTGCTTTTATGCTACCCCAAGCGAGACCGTTCTTCATCTGCTATTCTTAACATTGAGTGATACAAAAAAATATTCTCTTGTGTAGGCATACGCAAATAATATAAGTGAGTTTGTTATCTAAGGGGATATCATATAGTTTTTCGAGAAATATTTGGTAATTTAAGGTGTCGTAAGCGGCATTTAGATTGAAAAATACCACCCCTGATACCCGATATTTTTCGTACCCGTCTTTGATGTGTTGGGTAAGATTTAGCATTTGTAATGTACATGATCTTCCCTATCTATAGCCACTTTTGTCTTTTAATTTGAGCTTTTCTTCAAATATCGGTGAAATCATATTAACGATCTTGTGCAAAAGTATTTTAAATAGCTGACAAAATAAAGATATTGGCCGATAGTTTTTGTGGTCGTTGAAGTTTTTTCCAGGTTTAAGCAAGGTAACAACTTTGGCTTGTTTCTAGATTTTGGGTGTTTCCATAATTTGAATACAGTTGTTCATCATCCGGATAAGCCATTGTGGTGTTTTTGATCCAGATTTCGTAATAAGCTTTGTGCTCAGATCCTCAATGTCGGTAGTTGTATTATTTTTCATTAAATATGTAGATGGTGGATCCAAGCTCAACATCGTTGAAAGGTTCTCTGAAAGCTGACTGGTGTTGTCCTTTCTTACTTTGAGTTATTCTTTGCTTTTTTCCGACAGAGATAGCATGTCTATATCTATAATGTGGTTTTCTGCGATAACCTTTATACCAAATACCCTACGTTAGGCCCTATATGTGTTTCCTGCACTAGAAATAAGTCAGATTCGTGTTTAGCGCATATGTCTGATAAGTTTAAGTAAAGTTTCTTGATCTCTAGATATACCCTTAACAGTTATAAACATATGTTATTAGAATAGTTGGTCCTAAAAAGGACCAATTTGACAAAATCATATTAAAGGGGTGACTGACGAATTAGCCTATTAATTATTTAATCATTACCCTGGGTATGCCCGATTGTGGTGATCTTCTTAGTACTTAAATTTTCGTAAAGGCTCGTTCTTTGAACCCCATAAGTAATGCCTAATATTTTACTTTTTATTGAAAATTTAAATTTTACATGGCGTGTATTACTTTTTGACGATATTTCGAATCAGATTTGTATAGTAATAATTTAAGGTATTAAAGAGCCTGTTTGTGGAAAATAAATAAGTTTGTGATATCGTTCGTAACTCATATATAGATAATAAAAAAATAAACAGTTAAAATAGGTGTAAAAAATTTCAACTTCATACATCGGCGCCATTGTTCAGGTGATGGGTTTATCACAGGTATCAAAGGTTATATTTTAATTCAAGGTTCTATTTGCGTATTTTCAATATTAAAAGAGTAGGAAAAGACATGTTTATGCTTTTATTTTTTTTTTGCTAAATCTATTCTATTTTCTTTCTTGAGTTCCGTCTTTTTTGAACGACCTGTGGTCTTTTTTCAATTGGGCACTTGTCTAAGGCTATGAAAAATACTCTGTCCTCTGCTATTCTACATTAATATGACTGATTCATTTTCTTTTTCTTGCAGCTATTTTATTGTTTATCCTGTCAATCCTGTGTATCTTTTTCTTCTTCTTCTTCGTCTTCTTTTTATATAGACATGACTCTGTCTGTTTTTTAATGTGTCTCCAGTAAGTTGCCGTTCCTCATCCGGATAAGCCATTGTGGTGATTTTTGTCCAGATTTCGTAATAAGCTTCGTGCTCAGATCCTCAATGTCGGTAGTTGTATTATTTTTCATTAAATATGTAGATGGTGGATCCAAGCTCAACATCGTTGAAAGGTTCTCTGAAAGCTGACTGGTTTTGTCCTTTCTTACTTTGAGTTATTCTTTGCTTTTTTTCCGACAGAGATAGCATGTCTATATCTATAATGTGGTTTTCAGCGATAAGCTTTATACCAAATACCCTACGTTAGGCCCTATATGTGTTTCCTGCACTAGAAATAAGTCAGATTCGTGTTTAGCGCATATGTCTGATAAGTTTAAGTAAAGTAAAGTTTCTTGATCTCTAGATATACCCTTAACAGTTATAAACATATGTTATTAGAATAGTTGGTCCTAAAAAGGACCAATTTGACAAAATCATATTAAAGGGGTGACTGACGAATTAGCCGATTAATTATTTAATCATTACCCTGGGTATGCCCGATTGTGGTGATCTTCTTAGTACTTAAATTTTCGTAAAGGCTCGTTCTTTGAACCCCATAAGTAATGCCTAATATTTTACTTTTTATTGAAAATTTAAATTTTACATGCCGTGTATTACTTTTTGACGATATTTCGAATCAGATTTGTATAGTAATCATTTAAGGTATTAAACAGCCTGTTTGTGGAAAATAAATAAGTTTGTGATATCGTTCGTAACTCATATATAGATAATAAAAAAATAAACAGTTAAAATAGGTGTAAAAAATTTCAACTTCATACATCGGCGCCATTGTTCAGGTGATGGGTTTATCACAGGTATCAAAGGTTATATTTTAATTCAAGGTTCTATTTGCGTATTTTCAATATTAAAAGAGTAGGAAAAGACATGTTTATGCTTTTATTTTTTTTTGCTAAATCTATTCTATTTTCTTTCTTGAGTTCCGTCTTTTTTGAACGACCTGTGGTCTTTTTTCAATTGGGCACTTGTCTAAGGCTATGACAAATATTCTTGCAGCTATTTTATTGTTTATCCTGTCAATCCTGTGTATCTTTTTCTTCTTCTTCTTCGTCTTCTTTTTATATAGACATGACTCTGTCTGTTTTTTAATGTGTCTCCAGTAAGTTGCCGTTCCATGGTTTTCGTGGTCTTTTTACTGATCGTCTTCCTATTGGGTAATGTCTCTTGCCGTGTCTACTACTCCATTTGTTGTCATTCGGCTTATATGATCGTTCCAGTCTACTCTTCTATTTCTTAACCAGTTCTTGATGTTCTTCACCTTGTATCTACATCGTATATCTGTACTTCTAGCTCTGTCCCATAGTGTCTTACCATCAATTTTTCTAAGTGTTTTTATCTCTGTTGTTTCTAACATCCTTTTTGTCCTCTCTGTGTCAGGTCTTGTTTCTGCTGCGTATGTCATTATTGGTCTGATAACTGTTTTGTAAATTCTGCCTTTGGTTTCTTTCCCGATATTTCTATTTCTTCATGTTGTTTCATTTAGGCAGCTTGCGGCTCTGTTTGCTCTATTCAGTGGATCTTCCACTTAAGTTTCGAGCTTTCCGTAGCTAGATAATGTGATACCTAGATATGTAAACTCCATCACTTGTTCTATTATCTGACCGTCCAGCTCCAATTAACATAAGTAAACTTGCTGTTGTAACCATGCATTTTGTCTCTTTTGAGGAAATTAACATGTTAAATTTTCTGGCGGTTATATGAAATTGGTGTAGCATACGTTGTAAATCATCTTCACTTTGAAAGAATAGTATTGCGTTGTCTGCATAGCAGATTATTTTAATTTGTTTTTCTCCCATTTGGTATACTCTTTTATTTCTTACTTTTTTATTATTTCATCCATAATCCGGTTGAATAATAGAGGACTCAGGAAATCTCCCTGTCTTATCCCATTACCAGCTTCAATAGGGTCGGTTAGTTCTTCTTTTACTTTTACTTTTATTGTGTTGTTTTGGTATATATTTTCGATTGTTTTGATTATTCAATGAAATTGACATTAATTTGATAGTTTTCATTTTATTAGTACTGATGGTATATAACTAGCATCTGTTGGTACTATATATCAATTTGAACATGTGGAAGTAAGAGCACTCTCTTGTTAGTAATTTCAGTGTAAATTATGACGAAACCAGAAATAACCCATAATATTATCCCACACCTCAAAGGTCTGCCTCGCGGTATCTGGGAGACGCAATAATTCGCTTTTGATAGACTAAAACAAAAACCCACTAAGACGAACACAACATAGATCAAAAAAATCCGTCAACCTGTCAATAGGGACATACAATATTAGATCAATGTCTACGGATGAAAAAGTACATAAATTGGAAGAAGAATTAACAAACATAAAATGAGATATCATAGGCCTATCAGAAACTCGACGAAAAGAAGAAACCCGAATACAGCCTATGTCATACTTAAAATAAGAAGAACATCAATTAAAATTATCCAGGTATATGCCCCCATGACAGCTTATGATGACGAAGATATCGAACTATTTTATAAAGATATATCAAAGGCTATGGAAGAACATAAAAATCGTCTTATACTAGTAATTCGAGATTTCAATGCCAAACTGGGTAGAAAACTAAACAAGGAAGAAACTAAAATAGGAGATTTCGGGTATGGGAAGAGAAATGATAGAGGTGCTACTTTGATGAACTACCTCGAAGAAAAGCATCTATACGCAATGAACTCCTTTTACAAAAAGAAGCCCCAACGAAAGTGAACATGGATCAGCCCTAATGGATCCACAAAAAATGAGATCGACTACATACTGTCCACGGAACGATATATCATTAAAGATGTAACAGTTCTTAACAGATTCACAACAGGTAGCGATCACTGGATGGTCAGAGCAAAAATTAGTGTTGACGGTAACTATGAAATGAAAAGAAAAATAATTAAAAACTGGGATCTAGTAGATAGAAACAAACTAGGGCAATATAAAGAGATATACAAAGACCTATTAAAAGAACAACTTAAAAATTAGACAGTGATGACAAAGATATAGATGAAATAGACAACATACTTACAGCAACGATGATTACATCAGGAAAAGAAATAGCAAAAAAGGATCTAAAAAAGAACAACTATATATCAACAGAAACAAAGAAGCTTATGGATAAAAAAAGGAAGCTATAGAATATGTAGAAATCAATAAAACAATAAGCAGAATGATAAGAGAAAATAAGAGAAAAGAACAAGAAATAAAAATAGAAAAAGTAATACAAAACAACAAAAATATGAAATGCTTAAGACCGAAATTAGGTAAGTATGAAATAAACAAAATAAAAGATGAAAACGGACTAGAAACAAACATTAAAGATGACATTATAAATATTATCCACCATTTCTACTCAGAACTATATAAAACAAAAAAGGAACCACCAGAAACAATTAAAAACCAACTTAAGGCTAAAAAAGTAAAAAATGTCAACTCAGAGCTACAGCCAGAAATAAGCAAATCAGAAATAAAGAAGGCATTGAAAGAAATGAAAAACAACAAATCGCCTGGAAAAGATGGAATAACTGCAGATATGCTGAAATATGGTGGAAAAGTGGTAATTAACACTCTACATTCCCTTTTTAACAAGATATTAAAAGAAAAAAGAATCCCAAACAACTGGAAGGAATCCGTAACCATTATCCTACACAAGAAAGGGGATAAAGCAGATATAAAAAACTACCGTCCCATAACACTCCTCAATGTAATGTATAAACTCCCAACAAAAATTTTAACCAATAGATTGACGACAAAATTCGATGGATACCCAACAAGCTGGTTTTAGAAAGGGATTCAGCAAAAGTGACCATTTACTAAGTATGAAAATACTTATAGAACGAGCAAATGAATACCATATTCCTCTATATATAGCGTTCATAGATTTAGAAAAGGCTTTCGACAGTGTCGAACATTGGGCAGTGAAAAGTTCTTTGATTAACAGCAGAATTGACCACAGATATACGGAACTAATAGCCAATATATATAAGGAAGCCAAAACAACAATTAAAGTATATGAATAAACAAAATCAATACAAATAAATAGAGGCGTGAGACACAATATCACCGAAACTTTTCAATCAGGCTCTGGAAGATATTTTTAAAAGATTAGAATGGGAAGTAAAAGGTATAAAAATTTGTGGACAACACTTGAACCATCTAATATACGCTGATGACATCGCATTGATAACAGATAAATGAGAAGAATTATTTGAAATGATGAAAGAACTGGACGTAGAAGCTGGAAAGATAGGCCTTATTATGAATTACAGCAAGACCAAAATTATAACAAATACAGATGAAAACATCACAATGAGGATCGGATAAGATGAAGTAGAACAAGTTCAGGATTATATATATCTGGGTCAAACTATAAAACGTAACAAAGAAAACCAAACAGCAGAGATAAAAAGACGAGTTAGACTGGCATGGGCGGCATTTGGCAAACTAAGCTACATTCTTAAAAACAAAAGAGGCATCTTAAGACTAAAGTATACAATCAATGCGTACTCAATGTTCTAACTTATGGTTCTCAAACGTGGACATTTACAAAAGCAAACATGGACATAACCATAAAAACCCAAAGAGCAACGGAAAGACAAATGTTGCACATACGACTAATGGATAAAAAGAGAAACGAGTGGATAAGAGAGAAAACAAAAGTGAGGCATATTAGACAAGAAGTTGCAAAATTGAAATGGAGATTTGCCGGGCACAATATAAGACAAAAAGAAGACCGATGGAACACAATTCTTATAAGTTGGAGACCGTGGGAATATAAACGAAGCAGAGGAAGGCCCCAAATGAGATGAGCAGATGATATCAAGAAGCACGTGGGCTCTAGGTGGACTAGGTGACTATACCGACAGACAGAGAAGAATGGAAAAGGATTGGGAAGGCCTATGTCCAAAGATGGACCGAAAAAGGCTAATTAGATAGAGACAGATTCTCCCCGTGTGATCTTGGTATTTCCGTTGATTGAATAGTATAGGGTATCCAATATTTTAATTAACGGTATGGCAGAGTTTTATTAATTTTTATATATATTTGCAAAATGAAGAAGAAAGTACTGCACAAACTATAGCGATATAAGCTATATATAAGCTATATATCTATTAATTATTAGGATATACAATATTTTTTCTAATACACCTGGAACGATTGAGTGAATAATCAATTATTGACTATTAGGCAGTTAATTAGAAATGTTGGGAATACAAAAAAAAAACATTAAACTAGTTATTTATAGATTTTAAACAAACACTGATATAATCATCAGAATAAAACTATGAAATACCATGGCAGAACTAGGCTAATTTAACAAGGAGTAATCTACAAGTAAAGTATCTTACTGTCGACTTATTTTCAAATGTACTGCAAAGAGCTTTAAAAAATGTGAACGAATTATTAACAGCTGTTTTGAAAACTAAATATTATGAGACGAATTGGGGATATTATATTACACAAACTAAACCGCTTGCCTACAAAAAATATTAGGAAAATATGATACGACGCGAAAGACTAATGACTTTACAGCTAATTGCCACATAAGTATCAATGTAACTATACCTCGCAAAATGGGTTCAATTACATTGCAATTTTTAAATTTTTCGTGATAAAATGAAGTGATTGATTGTTGTTTTGAAAAGGTAAGTTGTTTTTTATTTTTGTATTCCTATCATCTGATATTGTAATATCAACAACATTTTTCATTATATATTCTGAAATGCGCTTTCTCTTACTGATAACGAACAAAAGTTTTATTAACTTCTCGTTAATATAATTATGTTTGCAGATGATGTCGTATTAATCGCAGATAACTTACAGGATACGGTTTCTATGCTACATTCGCTTAAAAGTCTGTCTGAAAGAGCAGGATTAAAGATAAACTTTGAGAAAACTAAACTTATGACAAATCTCGTAATGAGTGGAAATATAACTATCGACAATAATACCATACAACAAACAGACACTTACAAATATCTGGGACACGAGATCAAAATAAACAGAGACAATCAAACAAATGAAATACAGAGGCGAATAGGCCTGACATGGGCAGCATTTGGCAAACTAAGCCATATTCTAAAAAGTTCAATTCCCATGTGTCTCAAGCGAAAAGTTTATAACCAATGTGTTTTGCCTGTACAAACTTATGGAGCAGAGACTTTAACACTCACGCAGAAATCTGCGAATAAACTAAGAGTTACACAACGAGCCATGGAACGTGCAATGCTGAATGTGAGCCTCCGAGACCACATAACAAACCGACAAATCAGGCAAAGATCAGGAGTTCAAGACGTCATCGAAAGAACCACGAGACTTAAGTGGAACTGGGCAGGACACTTAGCCAGAACACAAGATGGACAATGGACAAGACGAATTATGTAATGGAGGCCCAGAAATTATAAAAGAAGCCGAGGACGACCACCGACTAGATGGACCGACGACATAAAAAGAGTAGCGGGAAACTGGCTACAAGCGGCCCAGTGTAGAGAACACTGGAAAGAACTGAGGGAGGCCTATGTCCAGCAGTGGACGGGATTGGCTGATTGATGAATATAATTATGTAGGAATTTAGATTTTTATCTTGTTCTTACTATAGTGCTAAAGCACAAATGTAGTCATAGTCTACCGTATTTTTTTCATAGTGGTCATAGTTTTTAATTGTAGTATAGCTTATGTGTTTATAATAACTAGCGCATAGAAAATAATAAAAATTTTTACCTTGTGCTTTATGTTTCCTTTATTGTATTGGAACATCTAGAAGTATAGCAATACATTTTAATTGTTGAACAAAAGAGAAAATAAAAACACTTTTTGTGGTGTGCCACTTAACCATACACAAAATTGTACACAAATAATCAAATGGTAGTAAAAGTATCCGATGTAGGCCGCCAGACGCCAGAGGCACCGCCGAGCTCTATGTCTATACTATGAGATGTTTTTCATACAGTTTTCGGATCAGATTTTTTCAAAACATCAAATTACATCTTCTTTTTGCCTTTCTTTATTTAGGCTAACCGCTACTGTTTTTTCTTCAGCGTTTCTTCTTAATCTACATTAATGTTATTATATTTACAATTCTTTCTGGAACGAGCTATAATTTTTCTCAAATAACCATTTTGTGTGGTTTAGTCGCCTTAAGGTTTAGCATGCTTTGTCAGATGCTCTTTAAAGTCCCTTTTAATATTAATATCGTTTGAGAAATTTTTCCCAGATACTTATATTTCGTTTTGATTTTCAATCTTCTTTTAATGTTAGTTTAAATGGTCCAGTAGTGTGTTCGTACAGTTCAGTTATAAGCAAAATTAGGTGTTGCTGTACACCTAATTCTTTTAGTATCAGTCATAAGTGTATCCATTTGACTCTGTCGAATACTTTACGATAATCTATAAAACAAATCCATAGTGGGATATTGAATTCCCTAGACTTTTATACTTTTTTTTGGACTATTATAATAATAGCTTTAAAATTAAATGTTTAGTGAAAATCTCTACGCGACTTTAATGCATTAAATATTTTAATTAAAAATCAACATATCTATTGAAATTAGGCAGTAAAAAAGTATGTTATTAAAGATTGATTTATAAATTATTGTAGTTTAAATTCAACTACGCTATAAAACAAACATTGCATGTCATAAACTGCAGTAATCCAAAAATTACAAAAATCTCCCTGTTGTTTGAGTTTTCTTTAATTATATTAATAGGGTAACAAGCATTATAATCCTACCGAAGGGGCTTCTACTTTCATAAACTGTTACACGATTACTCTATCCGATGTACGTACATTTATGAACTAAATGTTTTAGTGACAATGCCTTTTAATAAAAAATACTAATTAATAAAAATGGAAACTTAACTTTTCCACGTTTATAATAGACACTTTCTTATGTTTAAAAATATATAAAACAAGTAATATAAATTACCGCCTTGTTTATTAAAACTAAAAAGTAAAATAAAGTTATGTGTCGGTTAACAATTTATATTTAACTACATTAGCCAAATAATCCTGAAATTCCTCCATGACTAAATTGATGGATATTTAAATAAATTTCAAGTTCCAAAATGTACCAGCTGTAAAATTTGAAAATCTACTACTAATACAATTATTGGCAACATCTCAGGAGATTAGAAGTGTACGCGAAATGGTAAATACGGATCCCACAAATGATTTATCCTGTTGTGGAGTCCACTTAATCCTACATGTTGGTCGGAGTCTACATAAAGCGCTACTTAGATAATAATATACACGGTGTATATTCTACTGGAGTTAGTATGATACCGTTTTAGAACGGAGCTCAGATTAACCGCTAGATGTATATATATATATATATATATATATATATATACATATGTATATATATATATATATATATATATATATATATATATATATATATATATGTATATATATATATATATATATATATATATATATATATATATATATATATGTATATAAACACCTCATAAATCAAGTCGGACGAAAATTTAACTGAACCAAAAGATTGGGCGAATAGGACGATTATCGTTAAAGGCTAAAAAAATACACTAAGAAACTGAAAAGGTCAAAATAAGAATCGTGAAGAAGGATTGCAAGAAGATAGAACACTCTGAACAAATGCTTCGTAAAGATTCCTTTACTTTAAAAGCAGCCTCCAGATTAATATACTTGAAAAGATGTAGAGACCCTAAAGGAACTTTTTAGTGTATACTTTTGTGAATCCGAAAATAAGCTGATACGGCTAAATACACAATACACAGCAGACTGGATAACACAGAAAAAAAAAATTTTTTTTTCAAAATATTTATGTACCTGCTACCCCAGAATTGGGTTACACATCAATAGCATGGCAAAATTGGATAGGACAAAGTTATGTCCCTGAGAAAGATACGGCTGTTGTCAATTTTACAAAAGACCTTAGAAAAACTGCCTAACAGACACATTAGGAATGGTATTTTAGTTTAATATGTCATGGATAATATGCATATAGTGTAGAATAATTATCTATGAAAACAAAACTACTTTATCATACAAAAAGGTGAAATAAGTTATGGAGCACCAATACGTAATGCTTGATTTACTTTTTGATATAGAGGTACAACAAACCTTACCTAGCAAACATGAGTGCGATTGGTTAAAAGAAACAGAGGAAACAAGTTGCAGGTACATAGACTAAATGCAGAATAGCCTTGTAATATACGGAACAAAACTGAGGGAAACTCAGTTCAGGTAACCAGAGTCTGTATGCAAGTAGAGTGTTGTCTCCTCCATTTTGGAATCTAACCATAGATGGGTTGACATCTGGACTCAAAACAACAGACTTTAATTGAAAGGTTTATTATAAGCCCTTCGGAAGCCCAAAATCACTTAAAAAAAGAAATTTAAAGAGATTATGTACATAAATAGTACAAATTTAAATCTAGTGAGCGAAGCAAAGTACCTTGGAGGAACAGTAGACATGACGCTTACACTTGGAATCAGCAAAAATAAGGAATAATTAAGAGAGCAGTGACTGTCTTAATGACAGCCCGAAGCACTTATGGAAAAACGTGAGGTGTAAACATATTATACTTTATTATGGAGGCCTTACTAGACCTCCCTTTACTGCACATTATTATAACCTGGGGGGTTTTTTCTTCTTCAAGTGTAATGCTCTCCTCGGGTATTAATAGCCAATTACGTGATCTTTATTTTGTCTACTAAAGCCCAGAATAGTCATCTGGTAATAGTTCTGTGCCATTAGCGGAGATTTTTAAGCTATGAACATTCACTAGACCTATGCAGACATTCATGATACCTATTTCAGAATTCTGGAATGGTTAACATGAATAAATAGGAGATATACAATATACGAATTAGAAGCAATACGACCGATTGATAACATATATAATAAATATAACATGTATAATAGATATGTCAAGAAAAAAAAACTGATAGTTAATTTTTGTTTCAGGTAATTATATCTTTTGCTCATCTGACTTGGTCAATATGTAAGTAGATAGATAATTATCTTGGTTGAGTGTACATTACAATTATTTTAAATATATAGCTGCATTAGACATCTTCGATTGATTAAACTAAAAACTGAAACTGATCGATGAAACTAAAAACTAAACTACAAACTAAAAACTATAAATTCTATCAGAATAAAAAAAATGCACGAAATATTACGCAGGTAGTGAAGTATGACTTTTATTAAACGAGTAAAATTTTAAGATCTACTCGCTAAGTACATTCAGATATTTTTTTTTTGTTAGTATGCATTCTTTATCTTCTTTTCATAGTAACTTCCTATCTATAACACGGTGCTGCAATTTAAAAAAAAGATCGATGACTGAAAGCTGAAAGGTGTTTTAGAACTCGTTTGCCGTGTTCATTCTTAATCTGTCATCGGATTTTTCCTATCACTTACACATTTTTCACAAATCGCCATATAACTATTATATGAAAAGACAGGTCTGCTATAGCAGCTATGCTAAATGCAAGTATTAAGAAGAAGAAAATAAAAAATCATTGGTTACAAGTTAAAAACTGACTATTTTATTTTTCTACCACCATTACACAAATTAATATAACGTTAATAGCCAATATGTCAAAAGAAACTTCCTCTTTCTTGAGTTTCTAAATGTAGATTCCCCATCTACATCTAAAAACTACAGTAGTCATCACAGTAGTATTGCACGTGCCTTAATAACGTTGCTTCGTTAATATAATATATCTTGATGGAATCTCTACCCCTTTCTTGCTGTAATCTCCCAAATTATCGGAAAAATAGTGCAGGTGTGAGTGAGGAAAATGAATTTTTACACCCATAAGACAAGCTAGGTTTTTGACACATCTTAACAAGCCAGTTATTTCTTCTTCGTAATTGGGATTAGAAGAAACCTGTTAACAACTGATTTGAAGCTTCTTTTTATATCCATGCATTTTTCAAAATCAGTGTCGATCATTAGTTGGCGAATTTGAGGATTCACAAAAATTACAGCTATTATTTTCTTAGCTTTTATTTTCTCAGCGGCGGATGTACCGCCGAATGCTAAGAATAAGCTGGGCCAGCAGAACTACGAATGAAGAAGTACTGAGAGCAATGAACACACCCCCTCATCTGGTCAATACTATCAAAATTAGAAAGACGTCATATCTAGGACACATAATGCGCCATAGGGAATTTGAGCAGCTCCAGCTAATATTAGAAGGCAAGATTGAAGGTAAAAGAGGCATAGGACGAAAGAAAAAATCGTGGCTACGAAACATCAGAGATTGGATCCACACAAAAGGAAATGAATTAATTCATCAAGCCCAGAATAGAGAGAAATTTGCCATATTGATCGCCAACCTCAACAGAGAAGGAGGAGGATTTTCTCAGCAGTTATGTTAGGAAACTGTTTACCCAAAAAATAGAAACATGGTTTATCCTGATTCAATGCTTTTACGAATTGTTTCATTAAACCCAATTTAGTATATAAATTGGAGTTGAAGTTGGATGAAAAACATGTTTGGCGTTTAATAGTGGACTATTTATGACATTCTTTGAGCCTGGTGTGAACTGGGTTCTTGTTTTTCAAGATACCAAGAAAAAGTAACACTCGTCGCAAGGAGATTTTTTATTTCAATCTCAATCCAAGAACTTCTGCAGCATTCTTTGGGAGATTTAAATCTCTAATTAAATTATTTAATTCTTCTTGCGTAAAGCATTTAGGTCAGCAATCTTCATCAGGTTTATATGCTTCATCACATACGTTGTTTCACAGTCACAGTCATCACTAACATCTTTTAGAACAGTAGGAG
The DNA here is from genome assembly GCF_040954645.1 of Diabrotica undecimpunctata. Taxonomy (NCBI): domain Eukaryota; kingdom Metazoa; phylum Arthropoda; class Insecta; order Coleoptera; family Chrysomelidae; genus Diabrotica; species Diabrotica undecimpunctata. The sequence continues at coordinate 41,303,618 of NC_092807.1, read as the reverse complement.
GTGCAGGAACAGGTATAGTGTCACTAGACACTATAGATTTCTTGTTCTTAACTAAGTAGCCGCATATATTAGTCATACAAAAGTAACAATTATCCACATGATTTAATGGTTCTCTCTAGACCATCGATATTCTAAAGGACAGTGCCGCCAAAAAACATCTTTACCCAGTGAATAAAACACATAAATCAGGATAATTGTTATTTTAATTTTACAAATTAATACTTTGTCATATCACTTTTTTAGTCGATGACAAGCTGGATGCCCTTGGGCATAGATTAAGCAAGGTTCAAAAAATATTCTTCCTTCATGGTCCTCAATAACCTCTTCAACTCCTATTTCAGCTGATTTATGTTGCTCGGTTGACACTTTTGAACCTCATTTTTCATCATATTCCAGGCGTTTTCGATGGGATTAAGGTCGGGCGAGTTACCTGACCATCCCAATACGTTGATATTGTGATCATTTAAGAACTTTGATACTGTCTTGGCCTTATGAGCAGGGGCACCATTGTGGATAAAGAAGATACATTTGTGAATTTCACATGTGACACATTATGTTATGCACGAGTTCAATTGGGAATAAATTAAGGTATCTTGGAGGCTAGGGCAAAAGATTTACTACAGTCTGTTCAAAGAAGTCAATTGTGACTCTCGCAATGTGTGGTCCTTGCGCCATCCTTTGAAAAATAGGATGTTGGCGCATCTAAAGGTAGGGTATGAGATACAATTCTATATTTTCCTCGCTGTATTGCTGATCATTTTATCTTTGAAGCAAAGTTATTAATTAGTGAATTATGCTCAGAGCCAGTGTCTGCACCAGGGTAAGCAAGTACTCTTTTTATGCTATTTTGGAATTGTTGATTTATTAGGACATAATCTATCTGATTTCTAATTTTAATTTTGTGTTATTTAGTGTCTCGTGGCGACTTCCATGTATAATATCGTCTGGATGATAAGGATTATAGTACATATTTTTAATTAGCAGTTCTTTTTCCTTGCAAAAGTGAACTAGCATATCTCCACCTTCATTCCTTTCTACCAAGCCAAAAGTTCTCATGACTGTTTCTACTCATTTTTTTCTTGGCGTTATTGTCACCAATAATAATTTTTATTCCATTATATTTTTTGACATTCCGTAGTTGTTCGTAGAACTGTTCAGCTTGTGTGTCTAGTTTAGCGATTCTGTATTCCAGTGATATCATTGTTATTCTTTCGGATATAGGCACTACATTTTTTAAGTATTTCATTAGAGAATTCTTTAGAAGGATACCTACTCCATGTCTATGTTAAATATTTTGTGTATCAACTCCAGAATAAAAGAAACTGAATTTGTTGTAATGACATACTCCGTTATTAGGCCTCTGGTTTTGCTAATATTCATGATCTCCATGTTCATTCTTTTAATCTCTTTAACTGCGTAAGCGAGCTTTCGTTACAGTAAATAATGTTCTTACATTCCGTGTCATTATTCCGTTCAATAATGCCACTGTGTTAAGCCGTGAAATTCTCGGCACCTTATGGTGATTTAACACCTGCCCAGGACCGAGGACCACTTGTCTAGGTTTTCCTGTCATAGTAAAATTATAGTAGACAGCATAGTTGCCCCGGGAAAATAAACACTATATTGTCAGCGTTTTAGGTTCTCGTTACTTTTAACGATACGTGAAATTTCATTTCCCTAATCCCAATTTTTACAGTTACACCGCTGATACTCGGTCGCCAAAGTCTCGTTTAAGATCTAACATGAAGTAACAGGTAACAAGTTACCACTTGTGTAGATGAGGTTGACATTTGAGTAGAAGAAGCTATTTGAAATGCATCATATCCCAATAACTCGCTATATTGAGTGGTTACTCACTATAGCGAATATACTCAAGAGAAAATAAATAACATAGATATATTAATAGAATAGCAGTAAAAAGTCGACCTAAAATAAAGTGAAATAATAATATAACATGTGATTAAGGGATCACGTTGAAAAAAAATCAATAGGATTAAGTAAATGAAGCATTAGAAAAATTCGAGTTTGATAGGGAAACCCAATTCAAAGACAAACTCAAACCGAACAAAACTCTTTAAATGTAAATTTATTAAGGAATCAAAATGTGTGCAGAACGATCAATTATAACGCAATAGGTGTCGATGAAAAGCGTTACCAGAATATATTACGAAAACCGAATTATCTAATGGTTCATCACAAAAAGATCTAACAGACTGATACAAAGCGAAGGAAAATTTAAATTTTTTAGCTAATGTATGGAATGGTATGGTATTTAGTGGCTTTGTATAAAATAGTGCAGAAAATTTGTGTCAAATATATTGTACATTTTCGAAACAAAAATGAAGCGACCCAAAGAAGCTCAGACATTTCTGTAGATAAATCTGCACATTGCATACCTCTGAAGCTTAATTATGTTCAAAAAACTGCGTGGATATAATAGAGAATTTTAATTATTGTATATAATATGAAAGAGAACAATATATATTAGAAATTAGGGAAATATCTTTATATACCGAGCTTTGTACAAAAGGATACTCAACAAAATTTCTCCTGGCTAATCGCATCATGTTATTGTGCCAGAACGACTATAGAATGATTACAAGCAGAGTAAGATCAAGTACAGGGATACGAACTCCTCCCAAATTTTCGATGTAATTTTGTCGAAATATTTATGACAATATATAAGATTCTCTAAAATAAGATCAAAAATAAAATATTCTTAAAAAAATTAAAACTAAAAGAGAGGCAAACAAAATTTATTTTATTTAAAGAAGAAACAGCTGTATTCGTACCCAACAAGATATCCTTGTGATTGCTTTCGTAAGCCCTTAGTTGGTACCATTGCACTTAACGTAATAGATATAAATGATATAATCAGGTATCCATGTTCGTTCGTCCGTAGCTCGTAGGTCTTTATGTAGTGGGAGTTGTAGGTTGCTGTTGATTTTTCGTATTTCTTGTCAGCATGATATTTTCAAAGATCTAGTGTATCTTGGATAATAATTTGCAGGTAAACTGGTACTACTTCTGCCAGTTAACTTATTTTACATCTTTCATTTACTGACGAAATCCATTTTAGAATTTAGAAACCCTACACCAGTTTATAGAGGACTAGAAAATTGGTACCAGATGTTTTTGGACTCACTTGGTAGTCTCTGAGTTTTTGCTGTCTGTGATCCAATAAGATCTAATGATTTTTCAGACATGAAATACATGATTGACTGTCTCAGGTCCTATACTACAGAGTCTGCAGCTTAAGTTTGCATGAAACAGTGTCACTGTATGCAGTGGTCCCTTAATTGACGCATGTTTAGTAAAGGAGCCTATTATGGCTCGAAACTAATTCCTGCTTGTTTTTCACCGTACTTTAGCCTTATTAGGATATGTCCGTCCAATGTAGATCAGTATACAGTCTATTCATCTATAACTTGTGATAATTGATAACTTAACTCACTCTTCTTGTAATTGCTTCGTAGGAGGTGTTATCAAACACTCTCTTGGTTTTTCAGAATGTATTATAATCTCCATAGTGCCGTTTTCGTAAAGAATCTTATTTGATAAGCATACTGTTCCTGATATATCGGACTTTCAACCAGTATGCTATATCTACTATGCCTATTGAGCAGTTTTCAGTACGCGTGACGTAACACTTACTAACCTCAGCAAGTTAGCATGTCTGTTTTTGCCTTAAACTCGCCTGTCTGTTTTCAGTTTTTGTTTCAGGTTGGGCTGTATATATATATATATATATATATATATATATATATATATATATATATATATATATATATATATATATAAATATTTATATATATATATTGTGATGATTTATTGTTTGTGAATGATAAGCAATGAGTGTTTTTTAATAATATATATATATATATATATATATATATATATATATATATATATATAGGGTTTTTATCGCGGTTCTTAAAGAATTAGTTTGTAAGCACTTTTTGGAATTATCTTTATTGTATCTATTATGAAACACACATATATATCTAACATAACCAATGCAAAATTTAAAACAAACTATCTTTAAATTGAAATTCTTATGAAACTAATTAAATTATATAGACAATGTAAAATTTAAACAAACTATCTTTAAAATTGAAATAATCATGACACTAACTAAATTATATTAACAAAATTTTGTACCTTTCTGTCACTGAATGCCTAAATGAACTGTTTTCCACTATATAGATTTTAATTACCACTCAATGTCTTTGTTCTCAGCCTCGGTTATCCTTGTTTTTGTGAAATTCCTTTTTCCTATTATTAGCTTCCACCAATTTCAAATATTTTTCTTCTTAATAGCATTTATATTTATTCTTCTTTTCAATATACCAATATCCAATCACCAAATATATTATATAATTTTAATTTTCAATTAATACTTCTTCCATTATCCAATCACCATTTATACATAACATAATTTTTAATCTTTAATAATATTTTCTTTATACTGTTTCTTAATCTTCATTTAACTCACTATATTTAACATCTGTACCTTCTGACTGACTATCTTGAAACTTACTGAACAACTAACTGTAACTAACTTTCTTACTAACTCTAACTAACTTTCTTACTAACTGGACTGGCCATCTTCAATCCAAATCACCGAGTATTTATACCCTTTTCAATGTTCCAGAACCATCTGGCAAGAAATCATATTCGATTTGTTCCATTTCCTCCATATCTGAATTTTCTGGAATAGTCCATTTCGCAAACAGGCCATATTCTGTGATCTAGAGAATTCTTTACTTTTCTATCGAGAATTTTATCGACATTTAGGCTTTTCAGATCAGAATATAACTTTAAATCAGTAATTACATGTAAACCAAACATTTTAAACCAACACATAACCCCATTTCACACTCGCAATTATTATTTCGTGTCTGTCACTTTCAGAGTATATTTGGTTGCCTAATCACATGGCTCACTTAAATATATTTACAATATTATAATTATTAAAATAAAACTTTTTACACTTATTATATGCTAATTTCTTAAGAATACCCTCATATAAATAATTTTTATAAAATTCTCTAGTATATAACTTATTAAAATAACCAAATATTTTTTATATCTAACATTATCTAGTGTGTAACTTATAAATTATTTTCTTTAAACACCAATCATCTCAATATATATATATATATATATATATATATATATATATATATATATATATATATATATCTACGGCATAAAGTGGACTCCGCCCATGTTAAAATTCAGGTTCAATTGAGCTCCGTGGTCAAGTGGATACCGATATACGGAGCTCACTTGACCATTCCATAATATTGGTTCTGTCGATTCGTCAACATGTAGAGTTTAATAATTTATAAAAATTTTTTGGAGCCCGTAAATACCCCTGTATCATAAATGTATATCGTTTAGTTCACGTGTATATATTATAGGGGTCGTACAGATCTTCTTCAATGTATATTTGAACCATACGTTTATCGGTTTAAGTAAGCTCTGAGAGTTTGGCAACTGTGTGATTATACCGTATATTTTCAACATATACCCTGAACGGTTCATATGGGCTCCTTATTTTTATCTACTGTTCGTAGACAGTGTAATCTAATACGCATTACACCGAGTAACAGAGGATATCTTATTACCTGATATAACTACGTACTGAAAGGTAACTGGTTCTTTAAAAACAGGTATATAGATACAAAAGGATTTGGGCTTATTATTTAATGTAATATTCGGTTGCATAGGAAATTATATTTTGTCTGCATTTTTAAAAATGTTGTTCTTTTATTTAATATAATTTTATTAGTTCAATGCCAAACTCGATGTTTTTTTTAATTACAAAAATTTCGTAATATATTTTGTTTACGTGAGTATGTCTTTGTACGTTTTATGTAAGCATCCGATTAATAAAAACTAATTTTATTTCATCCAATCTTCTGCGATATCTTGTATAAAGCTTTTTTATTATTTTAGTTCTGGTCTTATTTATGTACAACATATGATATCTCGATAAAAGTTTATCTCAAAATAAATATGTCTAACATAATAATATAATAATTTTTCTAACAAGGTATATTCGGCAGCAGATGCATATAGTGCAAGCGTCTATGTTTTAAGGGCGGAAGGATGTGCACCTCATTTTTAGCTGACAAGCTTGCGAACAATATTATTTCTGGTCCTCAATTTACCTTTTAGTTTTAAACAATAATCTGTGACTGACCCCGTGCGATACAAACTATTTTCAAGGAATTTATAGGGAGTCTACGTTCAACAATTTCATGACATTATTGGATGTTCAGTTTTGTGAAGGCGTCTATGTTAGGGAAATTGAAGGAACACACACGAGCTTTTTAGGGGTTTTGGCTAAAAATTGATTCATAGTTTATTTTTATTGTGCAATAATAGGTGTATCGTCTATATAATAGAAGTCTTAGTATCTACCGGTATGGATCATTCGTTTGTGTAAATGTTATACAGTGTAGGTGCCTTTATGCTACCCCAAGCGAGACCGTTCTTCATCTGCTATTTTTACCATTGAGTGATATAAAAAATATTCTCTTGTGTAGGCATACGCAGAAATTATAAGTGAGTTTGTTATCTAAGGGGATACCATATAGTTTTTCAAAAAATATTCTGTAAGTTAAGGTGTCGTAAGCGGCATTTAGATTGAAAAATACCACCACTGATACCCGATATTTTTCGTACCCATCTTTGATTTAGTATTTGTGATGTACATCACTTTGAATAGCTGACAAAATAAAGATATTGGCCGATAGTTTTTGTGGTCGTTGGAGTTTTTGCCAGGTTTAAGCAAGGTAACAACTTTGGCATGTCTCTAGACTTTGGGTATCTCCTAATTTGAATACAGTTGTTCATCATCTGGATAAGCCATTGTAGTGTTTTTGGTCCAGATGTCGTAATAAGCTTTGTGCTCAGGTCCTCAATGTCGGTATTTGTATTATTTTTCATTAAATATATAGATGGTGGATCCAAGCTCAAAATCGTTAAAAGGTTCTCTCAGCTGACTGGTTTTGTCCTTTCTTACTTTGAGTTATTCTTTGCTTTTTTTCCGATAGAAATAATATGTCTATATCTATAATGTGGTTTTCAGCGATCAGCTATATACCAAATACCCTAGGTTAGGCCCTATATGTGTTTCTTGTACTAGAAATTAGTCAGATTCGTGTTTAGCTCATATGTCTGATAAGTTTAAGTAAAGTAAACTTTCTTGATTTTTAGATTTACCCCCTTAACAGTTATAGATATATGTTATTAGAATAGTTGGTTCTAAAAAGGACCAATTTGACAAAATCATATTAAGGGGGTGACTGAAGAATTAGCCGATTAATTAATTAATCATTACCCGGGGTATGCCCGATTGCGGTGGTCTTATTAGTACTTCAATCTACCTAAAGGCTTGTTTTTTAAACCCCATAAGTAATGCGTAATCTTTTACTTTTTATTAAAAATTTAAATTTTACATGCCGTGTATTACTTTTTGAAGATATGTCGAATCAGATTTGTATAGTAATAATTTTAGGTTCTAAAGAGCCTCTTTGTGGAAAATAAATAAGTTTGTGATATCTGTCACAACTCATATATAGATAATAAAAAAATAAACAGTTAAAATAATTGTAAACAATCTTAACTACATACATCGGCGCCACTGTTCAGGTGATGGGTTTATCACAAATATCAAAGGTTACATTTTAATTCAATGTTCTACTTACGTATCTTCAATATTAAAAAAGTAGAAAAAGACATGTTTATGCTTTTATTTTTTTAAATCTATTCTATTTTCTTTCTAGAAATCTATTCTATTTTCTTTCTTTCATTCTATTTTCCGTCTTTTTTGAACGATCTGTGTTCTTTTTTTAATTGGGCACTTGTCCAAAGCTATGACAAATACTCTGTCCTCTGCTATTCTACATTAATATGACATTCATTATTTTCTCTAAACACTCTGTCCTCTGATATTCTACATTAATATGACTGATTTATTTTATCTTTCTTGCAACTATTTTAATGTTTATCCTGTGTATCTTCTTCTTCTTCTACTTTTTCTTTTTATATAGACATAACTCTGTCTGTTTTTCAATGTGCCTCCAGTAAGTTGCCTTTCCATTGTTTTCGTGGTCGTCCTACTGATCGTCTTCTTATGGGTTAACTGTCTCTTGCCGTCTTTATTGTTTTATTTGTTGTCATTCGGCTTATACGATCGTTTCATTCTACACTTCCATTTCTTGATGTTCTTCACCTTGCGTCTACGTCGTATATCTGTACTTCTAGCTCTGTCCCATAGTGTCTTACCATCAATTTTTCTAAGTGTTTTGATCTCTGCTGTTTCATATCTTTTTGGTCATCTCTGTGTCAGATCTTGTTTCTGCCGCGTATGTCATTATTGGTCTGATGACTGTTTTGTAAATTCTGCCTTTCGTTTCTTTTCCGATATTTTTATTTCTTCATAATGTTTCATTTAGGCAGCCTGTGGCTCTGTTTGCTCTATTCACTGGGTCTTCCACTTTAGTTTCGAGCTTTCCGTAGCTAGATAATGTGAGTCCTAGATATTTAAGCTCTAACACTTGTTCTATTATATGACCTTCCAGCTCCAATTAACATCTTAGTAAATTTGCTCTTGTAACCATGCATTTTGTCTCTTTTGGGGAAATTAACATGTTAAATTTTCTGGCGGTTATATGAAATTGGTGCAGCATACGTTGTAAATCATTTTCACTGTGAAAGAGTAGTATTGCGTCGTCTGCACAGCAGATTATTTTAATTTGTTTTTCTTCCATTTGGTATCCCTTTTTAATTCTTATTTTTTATTATTTCATCCATAATCAGGTTGAATAATAGAGGACTCAGGTAATATCCCTGTCTTATCCCATTGTCACCTTTAATAGGGTCGGTTAGTTCTTCTTCTACTTTTACTTTTATTGTGTTGTTTTGGTATATATTTTCGATCGTTTTGATTTTTCCTAGAGGTATCTCTCTTGCGTACAATAAGGGGATAACGTTTTTTTAATTTGTGTATCTTCTGTTTATCATTATTTCTTTTGTGTACTAAAAATTAAATTTTGGTTATTATTTCTTAAGATTCTCTTAACGTGTTTATTAATTGTCTTGTTTCATGTGTATCAAGATATGTGTGTCATGATAGATTGTAATGCATATTTCATTTAATGTAATTAAAGTGCTCTTTGTGTTTGCCAATTACTTTCTCACTTCCTCAGCGATAGGTCTTTTTTTCCTCATCAATAACCTTATCCTCGCTCAATACAGCTATTTTAACCCTCTATAGCCCCGTGTGTACTCAAGGCAACAAAGGAGTTTTTGATGCAGAAAACTTTTTTAAAACAATTTACGACTCTAGTATGCCCTCTGTTAATTTCAGGCAACATTTGGTTATACATTTTAATACACTCGATGAACCTATGACAAAACCTATATGGAAATGTTTAACAGTATGTCAAATGGACATGACTGCCTTATTAGTTTGTATTTTCGATCGTGATTTATTGTTATAAATTGTGTACAATATATTTTAAAATACATACAGAGGCATTATATCAGCATTTAGATATTGATTACCGTTGACATTTGTTTATTTTATTGTGTTGTTTCAGTACTGTGATAAAAAACAGGTATGTTGCTTAGATAATAAGAAATTGATAATGAATTTTCGAGGTACTCAGATATCAATCGATCCAGGATCAAATAAAATGGAAAATGAAGATGATTTGTACGAAGCAAATTTAGACCAGGATACCAATTTAGATTTGGACCAAGATGAAGATGAGGGCGATACCGATAAAACAGAAAAACACACTGAACAAAATGTGCTCAAAAGGTCAAAAATGATCGTAAAAAACATTCAGTGGAAGAGTGGTTTCCGAACAGTATTTCCAATTTCAGAATGGAAAGGTAATTCACCAACATGCAAATTATTAGAACCGGAATCCCCTCTACATTATTTTAAAAAGATGATATCTACCAATATGCTGGAAAACATAGTAGAACAAAGTAATTTGTATGCACTGCAAAAGAATATAAATAAACCATTGAATATGACACTAGCAGAATTAAACCAATTTATTGGATATGTTCTACTGATGTCAATATATGGCTTGCCAAGGACAAGATCATTTTGGCAGAAGGAAACACGTGTTGCTTAAATAGTCGATACTATATCTAGGAATCGCTGGGAAGAAATAAAAACTAAAATGCATTTCAATAATAACGAAAATATGGTCAACAATAATGATAAGTTATACAAAATTAGACCATTCATCAACGGTCTATTTTAAAATTTTCAAAGTATTCCAATGAGTGAAAAATTGTGTATTGATGAACAAATGATACCATTCAAAGAGGCACATTCTTTAAAACAATATATGAAGAACAAACCCAAAAAATGGGGATACAAGGCATTTGTTTTGTGTGATAGCAACGGTATTGTTTATAACTGGGAATTATATACAGGAACTGTTAAACATCCTCTTCATTTGCCTAATGTAGACACCAGCGGTAATGTAGTAATAAGATTGTGTGAGATAGTCAAACCAAACAAATACTATAAAGTATATTTTGACAACTGGTTCAATAGCATTCAGTTGCAGATTGAAATGGAAAAACGTGAACTGCAATGTTTGGGAACTGTTCTTCCAAACAGATTGCCTTATTGCCATTTTTCTGATGACAAGAATATAAAGAAACAGAGCAGAGGTACTGTAGAAGAAAAGCACGCTACAGTAGATGGCATAAGACAAACAGCGTTAAAGTGGTACGATAATAAACCGGTTCATTTGCTTAGTACATTTGTTGGTTCTGAGCCTACTTCGTTAGTCAAGATGTGGAATAAGAAACAAAAATCAAGAATTATTGTATGCTGTCCAAATTCAGTGCAATTTTATAATAAATTTATTGGAGGTGTCGATCTTATGGATTCACTAATTGCTTTTTACCGAACAGACATAAGATCTAAAAAGTGTTATCTAAAAATATTTTTTCACCTTCTGGATATAGCTGTTGTTAACAGCTGGTTGTTGCATCCTCGTGATTGTGATTACCCTTGCTGTCGTGATTGTAATTACTTTGAAATTAAAAAGAAGTTGCCTTTGTTACAGTTTAAGTACCACTTATGTAGCGTACTGTTAGCAAGCAATGACCAGATCAAAAACAAAGGACGTCCCAGGCTCAGTGAAATTGAGAACGAAATTGTAAAAAAACAGAGGAGAGGATCTACTGCTATTGTCCTACCAAAGGAAGTTAGGCTTGACCAAACCCTTCACTGGCCAGTAATTTCTGAAAAAAAGGGAAGATGCGAAAAACCAGGATGCTGTAATACTTCTAAAGTAATGTGCGATTAATGTAAAGTTGCTTTATGTTTTACAACTACAAATATTTGTTTTTTTGAATTGCATAATAAATAAGTATAAAACTTAATTCGTTAGTTTTTGGTAAACACTCCCAAAACTCTCCCCAAACGAAATTTAAAAAATCTAAAAAAATTATTAGTTGTTGTAAATGGATATTTGAGCACATATACAAATTAAAACATTTTATAAACAAAAAAGTTTACAAAAAAGTCGGGCAATAGAGGGCTAAGATATTTATATTTCACCATATGCTCTATCATTTGGTTTTCATTTCAAATTTGCACCTATGACGAAATTTATAATATCTAATATCTGGTGCTTTCATATGAAACTGGAATAAAACACTTGTTAGATAATATTTATTTGTTTTGAGTACACTTTTTTTAGAACCTAGTATATAAAAAAATAAATATTTGTCTGTCAACAAATTTCTATATAAAAGTACGAGGCACTATTCTCATGCTGTGAGCTTTGCTGCTCTGTTACTTTTATAACGCTTAAGCTATTTTTAATTTATTTTCAATATTTTTGAGGTGTGTTTCCTTAAATGAAATTAAATGAAATTTACATTAATTTGATAGTTTCCATTTTATTAGTGCTGGTGGTATATGACTAGCATCTGTTGGTACTATATATCAATTTCAACATGTGGAAGTGAGAGCACTCTCTTGTTAGTAATTTCAGTGTAAATTTTGACCAAACCAGAAATAACCCATAATATTCTCCCCGTGTGATCTTAGTATTTCCGTTGAATAAATAGTATAGGGTATCCAATATTTCAATCAACGGTATGTCAGAGTGGTTTTTATTAATTTTTATATATATTTGCAAAATGAAAAAGAAAGTTCAGTACAGGCAGTTAAACAGCTGATCTGTCAATTTAGAAGTAAGAGCAAGTACCAACTTGCTGAAAAGTATACCCATACACAAAAGTGATGATAAAATGTACTGCACAAACTGTAGCGGTAAAAGCTATATATAAGCTATATATTAATAATTAGGATATACAGTATTTTTTCTAATACACCTGGAACGATTGAGTGAATAGGTGAACTATCAAATAGGAGACCATTAGTGTGGAATTAGAACAACTTAATAAATCGCTGATCAATTATTCACTATTAGGCAGTTAAAACATTAAACATTAAACTAGTTATTTATAGATTTTAAACAAACACATGATATAATCATAAGAATGAAACCATAGAATACTAATGCCGAACAAGGCTTACCTAAGAAATTAATTTTAACAAGGAGTAATCTACAAGTAAAATAAATATGCTTTTACAGAAAACTGGACAAAGTGCTTTAAAAAGGTGAATGAATTAGCGTAGGTAACAGCTGTTTTGAAACCTAAATATTATGAGAACAATTGGGGATATTATATTACATAAACTAAACCGCTTGTCTACAAAAATTATCAGGAAAATTTGATACGACAGGACAGACTAATGACTTTACAACTAATTGCCACATAAATATCACTTTACACAAATAGGATGATTTTGTATAATATAAGACAATTCATATATTATAAATTATACCTATATAGATACAAATAGTAAAATAAAATTACAACTATTATACACTATAGTAAATACTTATTTAGATAAACGTAAAATATTCCACAGAACGTTAAAAATAAATGTTATAAATAAAGGTGCTTTTCAATTCGCGGTAAAAGATTTGATAGAGTTCAGCACACAAGATAAATTCGTAACAAAATTCATATACCAGTAAACGGTACTCGATACAGCAGCAAAGTAATTTTGGCAATAAATATGTAGGTTGTACTTTATCCCATTGGAATCATAGCACCCGCTATGGAAAATGGTGTCTTCTTTGACATACAGCAACCACAAATGTGAAATCAGGAAAGATTAATGTGAAGTTAGGAACATTATATACTTAATGAAAAATGTTATGGGAAATGAAATGGGAATAAAAAAACATTAAGCTAGTTATTTATAGATTTTAAACAAACATATGATATAATTATAAGATTGTAACTAAAATGCTATGGAAGAACTAGGCATACCTAAGGAAATAACTGTCAACTTACTTTCAAATGTACAGTTACCTCAAACAGGAAGATGCCGTATCTCCAATCGTGTTTACGATCGTTTTGGAAAGCATCGCCCTGAGAGCTAATACAGAAAATCTCACAGTTTAATAATCAAGGTCTTCAGATTATACGGACTTTCGAGGATGAGTTTAATATAGTAGCGAGTATAATTATTAGTAACAAAAAAACATTAATACATTCAATAGAAAAAGCGCAGAAAAGGGTCCTCCAAATCAACGATAATAAAAAAAATATATGGCTATCATAAGAAGAGCACTACGAAACAGAATAGGACATAATATTTTAATAGACCAGTACAACTTTAAAATGGTTCATCAGCCTAAATAGTTGGGATTTAAGAGCACTTTTAACAAAAACACTACAAAAGAGAATAACAGAATACAAGCTGGCAATGCTAAGTTTTAAGCAAAAAAATTAAATCCAATCTTTATTTTCCTGTTTGACCTTAGCATTAGTTCCCGGTCGTAAAACATTTCTGGGGCTTTTCTTGTGAGTTTTACTTACATTGTTTTTTTATATCCTGATTTTAGTAGTTTGTATTACACTTCTGGATTTAAATTTTCAAACCTTTCAAAATTATATGGGTCTATTGTTACGTTATATGCCCTATTCTACATCGTCTCTTTTGTCTTTTAATGAACATTTATCTGGTTTTCTCGTTACTGACTATTATACCGTTTTTTTTTGCTGGTATGTAATAGCATTACTCAATAGTATTCTAATATTTAATCGATGGATTAAATCCGGATAGCGGATAGATAATCTTTACTTTTTTGGAGAAATTATATTCTAACACACAAAAAACCTATTAAATTGCCAAAACCTTCCTTGGCTATTATATATAATCGTCTGGCTGGTCGTTGGATAATAGAAAGCATGAATGTAGCAGTTTTAATGGCTTGCTAAAATCGGGAAGCAGAGATATCAGTACCAAGTTAATAACTCTTGGAATTGTTGCTTGACCGGCAAAATATTAAATACCAGAAGGTATAACGATAGCAGTCTCACTGCGACCTCGATGGAGAAGGCAAAGCGAAACAACTTCATTATTATTAAACAACATTATATTTTCTAGTAAAATCATCACGATTTTACAGTAAGACAAATTTTCTAATGTTGGTAATCAAAAGATCATGTACGTACCACTGGATTCCCTATTTCGGTATCCAGCAAACTCCTTGTAATAACGATACAGGAAATAAAACACCAGAGATATAAATAAATAAACCAGAGATCTAATAAAATACAGATTCTCGATTCAAATAAATCAAAAATGATCGAACAGCTTACCAAAATAGAAATAACGTCCTTTTAACACGTAATCCATTAACGGTCAATTAACAAAGCAGCTCCTAGAATGATGCTTATGATATAGATTTCATAGGAAACTCTCTCCCGTTCCTAAACGACATCTTCAACAAAGTCCAGAGAGCATGAAAAAAGTTTTACTTAAAATCAACGAGGTGAAAACCAAATACAAGCAAATACACAGAAGAGACCAATTCAATGAATTTAGATAAAACATTAAAGTCAACAACTACGTTTTTTAAAGTATGGAAGACTTTAAATATATTGGATCAATAATCACAGTTAATAATAAAGCCACTGAAGAAATAAAGAACAACTTCAGACCTATTTTAATATAGTGATGCGAATTATGAAGAATGACTAAAGCAAATAAGGTTTTATTACTATACTGCTACAAATCCGTATAGATTAGGAACAGATACTGAATGAAGAAAGCTCTTATAAGTCCAGGAGAATTAATTTTATTGACTAAGTTAGATCGGACACAAAATCGGATATCTCAAAAAATTAATATTTCATTTGATTGCAGATTCATAGAAGACCGATCAACGTGGAGAAAAGTTGTAGTTAGCGAAGACTCACCCAGTGTTGTAGCGCTATGTAATGATGACGATAAAAAGAAAGGGCAAATAAAAAAGCAACAAAAATGAACCAATGGTGCAGAGCTGCTTAAAAATCTTGATTGGAAATAATTAATAATGTATATGTATAGGTCATTTCCAGAGCCAATGTGCTAATTGTGCGTAAAATAAAACTTTTTAGACTAAATCTGCTACAGGATTGTGTGACCCAAATACATCCATAGCTAAAAACTATCGATGTTTGTATGAAAGATGAAAATTTCATTTTTAAATGCTAATTACAATAAAATGGTAAATTTATCGCTACGGGACATACCGATGTCGCGGTGTCTACCTGCGAATTTTATTAATCTCTTTTAAAAGAATATTGGCACGTACACATAATCACATAATTGTAGACGGTATCTTGTACATAAATACTAAGAAGGTTGTCGTTGTTATCTAAGACTAAGTTTGACAATTTACAGGAGAACCATGTTGGAGTACTATTACTCAGGACTCCCACATGAAGAACATTTAGCTGATATTTGTGCTCCTAAAGCGCATAAGAGTGTTATAGCTCACAAAATGGGTTCAATTACATTGCAATTTTTTAAAGTTTTTGTGATAAAATGAAGTGATTGATTGTTGTTTTGAAAAAGCAAGTTGTTTTTTTATTTTTGTATTCCTATCATTATATAAATGTACCTGATATTGTAAAACCAACAACATTTTTCATAATCTAGTCTGAAATGGGCTTTCTCTTACTGATAACTATCAAAAGTTTTATTAACTTCTCGTTAATATAATTATGTAGGTATTTAGATTTTTATCTTGTTCTTACTATAGTGCTAAAACACAAATGTAGTCATAGTCTACTGTATTTTTTTCGTAGGTTTCATAGTTTTTAACTGTGTGATAGCCTATGTGTCTATAATAACTTACGCATAGAAAATAATAGAATTTTGTACCTCATAATTTATGTTTATTATCCTTTGTTTTTTTTGGAACATCTAAAAGTATAGCAATACATTTTAATTATTAAACAAAAGAGAAAATAAAAACACTTTTTGTGGTGTGCCACTTAACCTTACACAAAATCGTACACAAATAGTCAAATGGTAGTAAAAGTTTCCGATATAGGCAGACGGCAGAGGCATCGCCGCGCACGATGTCCATACTATGACATGTTTTTCATACGGTTTTCGGATCGATTTTTTCAAAACATCAAATATAATCTATTTTTGCCTTTCTTTATTTAGGCTAACCGCTACTGTTTTTTTCTTCAGCGTTTCTTCTTAATCTAGATTAATGTTATATTTACAATTCTTTCTGAAACGAGCTATAATTTTTCTCAAATATCCATATTGTTTGGTTAAGGCGCCTTACGGTTTAGCATGCTGTGTCAGATGCTCTTTAAAGTCTCTTTCAATATTAATATCGTTTGAGAAATTTTTCCCAGATACTTATATTTCGTTAGCTAATCTACCATTTGAAGTTCAATTTTCTTTTAATATTAGTTTAAATGGTCCAGTAGTGTATTCGAACAGTTCAGTTATAAGCAAAATTAGGTGTTGTTGTACACCTAATTCTTTTAGTATCAGTCATAAGTGTATCCATTTGGCTCTGTCGAACGCTTTACGATAATCTATAAAACAAATCTATAGTGGGATATTAAATTCCCTAGACTTTTATACTTTTTTTGGACTTTTATAATAATATCTTTAAAATTAAATGTTTAGTGAAAATCTCTACGCGACTTTAATGCATTAAATATTTTAATTAAAAATCGACATACCTATTGAAATTAGACAGTAAAAAATTATGTCATTAAAGATTGATTTATAAATTATTGTAGTTTAAATTCAACTACGATATGAAACAAATATTGTATGTCATAATCTACAGTAATCGAAAAATTACAAAGACCTTCCTGTTGTACAGTTTTCTTGAATTAATAGGGTAACAAACATTATAATCCTACCGAAGGGGCTTCTACTTTCATAAACTGTTACACGATTACTCTATCCGATGTACGTACATTTATGGACTAAATGTTTCAGTGCCAATGCATTTTAACAAAAAATACTAATTAATAAAAATGGAAAATTAACTTTTCCAAGTTTATAATAGACACTTTATTTTTGAAAATATATAAAGCAAGTAATATAAATTACCGTCTTGTTTATTAAAACTAAAAAGTAAACTAAAGTTATGTGTCGGTTAACAATTTATATTTAACTTCATTAGCCAAATAATCCTGAAATTCCTCCATGACTAAATTGATGGATATTTAAATAAATTTCAAGTTCTAAAGTGTACCTGCTGTAAAATTTGAAAATCTACTACTAATACAATTATTGGCAACATCGCAGGAGTTTAGAAATGTACACAGAATGGTAAATACGGATCCCATAAATGGTTTATCCTTTTGTGGAGTCCACTTAATCCTACATGTTGGTCGGAGTCTACATAAAGCGCTACTCAGATAATAGTATACACGGTGTATATTTTACTGGAGTTAGTATAATACCGTTTTAGAACGGAGCTTACATTAACCGCTAGATGTATATATATATATATATATATATATATATATATATATAACTTTCATATATATATATATATATATATATATATATATACATACATACATACATACATGTCGTGGAATGCAAATTTTATATTCCCCATGTCTCTATTAACATCTTTATCAACGTCTGTTTTGCCTTGCAATTTTTAGAAGGCTCAGAATAAAGAAGAAATCTGAATTGTGTTTCGAAACTATTTTACGGATTTATTATCAGATGTCGCTATTGCGTCCATATCGAAGCCATTTTATTGTTGCTTCTTAAAGACAGAAAAGATTTATTTTTCACGTTGAGAAAGCCTATGAATATCTGTTCTGACGAGCCCTATTAGGGCGAAATACGTATAAACAGATACATAGACACTTTGGACGTGAAATCAAATCTTGACTGTCTTTTTCAATAAATATATATATATATATATATATATATATATATATATATATATATATATATATATATATATATATATATATATATATGTATATAATCCTTAACCCTTTTACCCTAAGGTGTCTAGCTTGCGCCTTTTTTGTTAGTAGGTTTTTAAATTTTTTTTGTAGCCCATTCCGTTTTTGTGTTTTTTGTAAATTTCTTTTGTATTTGTTTTATCTCGCGGTCCTTCTTAGTGCTTAGAGCTTTTGTCGAGGGCTGTTAATTTCAGAACTTAAACGAGTTTAGTCCTAATAAAAAGTAAACACAAAGAACCGCTCCGAATCAACAAGGTTGCAGAAGTCCAGAGCTGAAGTATTCAAAATTACAATGCCACTCGACAAATGAATAAAGAGAGACATCAAAGAAGCCAAGTGACAAAAACAAACGACAAAAATTATGTAAACTGCATCCGATGAAGTTAGGTCATATTCTAGATAAAAAAATTTAGCTATTAAATATATACTCAATATTGATAAAATAGCAAGGTGTTGAGTAAGAGTTCAAGTAAAAAGCACCAGTGAAGCAAACAGTTTAGTAATAAACGAAAAACTTAAAAAAGAGCATGTAAAAGCATATATTCCAAATAATTTACTTTAAAGGAAAGGTATAATTAGAAATGAAGACACCACATTTAGTGACCAATATCTATTTGATAACATAATCTCAAATATTGTGGTAACAGAAGTTTATTGACTCAAATGGAAATCTGTCCCAAATGAGGAAAAAGTTTGTTTCCCCAGACATAAACTTTTGTGCTACTTACTTTTAAAGTAAATATGTTACCCAGATATGTATTTTAGCGATAAGACTACCAAAGAGAATTGAAATACTATTATAAAAATAATACCTCAGTCAACCATGGGAGCTTATCGCCTATGCTTCGCCTAGCTCAGTATCTCAAGTGTAAGTTCGTCTTATCTTAAACTAGGAATTAAACCATGAACCCTTAGCTGATAGCAAATAAAACAATTATTTAACTAATTATATTTATTAAAAAGAAAATAAAAAAATACAATTAACCCTGCCAAGGCTTTACAATAAATAAATTTGGCGATAATTTTGGCATCGATATGTGATTGTGTGGCCTCCCAATTAGATGGTTTGGTCCTTCTGAGCTGCAGTTGTTCCATTTTATATTGGTGTGGTTTTAATTGGTCCCAATTAGGTGATTAAGTCCTCCTTACAGCTGCAGTTATTCCATGAATTCTCCAATAAAGCCAATAAAACCAATAATTCAGCCAACTAAAATATAAGGATCAGCTTGTATTAGAGAAACATCAAAAGGGGTTTAACTTCCTTGCCATTTTACCAAATTACAATTAAACAAATAGCAGATGGCAAGGCAAAACGAAATAGAATTACTATTGAACTTAACTAAATTTTATTACGATTACTACATACATATAATCGAAAAACGTGCTTTCGAAAGAAGTGAGGTTACGAATATTAAAAATGCTGTCTGAATTATAGAATATAGATTACAATGAAAGTACTCACCGCAAGAGAATTCTGCAGAGCATAAAATGAAGCTTATAATAATTTTTGCATTCTTTTATAAATTTCAAAAACAGGCAAAAAGTTATATTCCCACTTCGTTAGAAAAGTTAATTGACAGAAAGTAGGGGGACTAAAGTGAAGTTTGCACAGATGACATAGGACGTATGCCTATGATGGAATTATCACTTCTGTCAACATAGAACAGAATATTTAGTCTCTCGGACAGAAAGAGAGAGGGCAAGTATTTATTCTACCGGACAGAAAGAGATAGAAAAGAAAGACAGACAGCGCCAACTACTTTTTGAAGAAAAAATAGTAAAAAAAACTAAAGGTAAAGAAATCAATAAATTAATAAAGAAATTAAAATAAAATAATTATTTGAATATAAATTAATAAAGATGTGACGTTTATAACGTTACGGTATACATAAACAGCGTTGCATATGTTTTAGAACCCTACGTGCACAAAGTTTTCCAATACTTCACATGTTTAGAATATGTACACATATTGAGTAATTGTAACAGTAAGAAAACTATATGTATTAACTGTGGCAAGGAAAAACGGTTAACATAATTTTCAAGATCCTCAAGGTAGTTTTTGCATTCACTGTAAAAGTTTTTATCTCCAAAACTGTGTCAAAATCAATTAAATTGATGTACAATTCATATTGTAAGTACACGAAAAATATTTTACTTGGAATAGCTGACCTTCAAATCTGAAATTTAAGCCTAACTTTATACAAAATAAAATATTGACCCCACCCTCGTTCTTTATGAATATAATATAGTAGTTACCCTATTAAACCACCATTTACTTTACTAACACCGTCATTTGACAAGATCGCGTTTGGCACGACATGCGTGCAACTTGTCCACTTCATTTCTTTTCTCGTAGGACCAAATTGAAATTGTCACACTGAAAAATATATGTGCGTATATCATTCGAGCTATTATTAAAAATTTATACTATAAAAGCTTCCGCAATTTCTCTGAGCGATTTTCGTACGTACAGAAGTTATTGTAACATTTTTAGTGACAAATATCGTATATCATTCTAGTCGGAATACTCTCTTTTCCGGGGAAAATATTACTTCTCTTAATAGACCAACAATCTGAAAAATTTATTTGTGAGTAATAATTTAATACACAAAATTGTTGGTAAATCCCATACAAGTACTGCAATGTACAATTGACTGATTTATTAAGCAAACTGATATAAAATTTTCTATTATTATTTTTTTATAATATTTCTATTTCCTGTTAAAGAAATGGTAGTGGAAAAGGTAATGGATATCTGTTGGTTTAAGTTGTAACAATTATTAATTTTATAAGTTGTTTAATGTTAAACAACTATTAACATCTTTATCAACGTCTGGCTATGCCTTGCAATTTTTAGAAGGCTCCAGATTAAAGCAGAAATCTGAATTTGTTTCGAAACTATCTTACCGATTTTTCTATCAGATGTCGCTATTGCGTCCATAACGAAGCCATTTTATTGTTGCTTCCTGATAAGACATAGAAGATTATTTTTCACGTTAAGAACGGCTATGAATAACTGTTCTGATGAGACTTATTAAGTCGAAATACGTATCAACAGATACATAGACGCTTTGAACGTGAAATCAAATCTTTTCTGTCATTTTTATTTCAAATTATTAATTTGCTTATTAAGGGTTGAAAAGGGGGACTAAAAAATCACTGAGTTTGGAGATAGGATAAGAAAATAAATTGAAACGTTTGCTAACGTCTACTCGTGTTTTTTGGTTGGAGAGCTAGGTCGTGGATAAGCGTTTTTTTTATTTGGGCGACTGGGAGAAAGTAACTAAGAAAAAGATATCAAAAAATAATTAGAGATGTTCTGGGTAATACTAAAAAGGAAGATTTCTAAACTATTTAAAATAGGAAGTTCCGTTGTTGTTTGTAAAAAAGGATTTTCTTTCCTAAAAAATTTCAAGGATAAATTTAATATCTGTTTAAAAAAAAATAGTTTTAAACTTTTGGTTTAAAGAGAAACATTACATATTTATTTTTATTAAAGTTATACTTCTATACGCGCGGTCGACGTTGGAAATTTGCACGGGAGTGAATCGGTGAAATCATTACATATGTAAGATATGAGGAAGAGAGAGACAGAAGATATATTTTCTCTCTCTTCCTCTATCTCTCTATCTAGGAATAAAAATGTTCCTTTTGTATATATATTTATATATATATATATATATATATATATATATATATATATATATATATATATAAATACATTTATAATATTATATATACATATTATGTTTTGTATTATTTATTAAATGTTCATAATTATTTTAGGCTTTTGTATTTCAAAATAATAATTACAATAAATCACTGTATGACCGACAACTGCCAATTTTGAAATACGTTAGTGTCATATCTAATTGGCAAATTTCTTACGTGTTTGGTTTATACGCTGGTATATGTGAGTTCGAATCCCAATATGAATTTACTTTTTTATTTTTGAAATATTTAAAAACCCCACGTTAGTCTTATTAAATATATGTAATATACGAAAATGCTAAATTTTAAAATAAAATGAAAATTTACAACATAATCCGAGTTATTGGCTTTTTATTTTTATCTTCCACAAACATTTTTTGAAGTTATACTTCTATACGCGAAGTTATACTTCTATAATATTTATTAATATTATTTTTTTATTAATATTATTATCATGGTAAATTAAAAATATACGTAAGTTATGTATATCATCATTTTTAAATACTTATGAGTATTGCATTTTAATTTGTATTGTATTATAATATTGAATTATGTGGCAGTGTATTGTATTGTATTTTTATATTATTTAACAAAATTAACAATGAATTTTACTGCAGAGTATGTGTAAAAATTTTTTTGCATTCAATTCCTTTTATACATATATGAAAATAAAAATATATATTTTTACTAAAATATTGATTCAATCCTTCATTTACTTACTATACTCCTATTACAGGTCAAATGTTTATATACAGCAAACGATGCACCATATACCTGTATACCTAATTCTTTTTCTTTTTTTTGCTCTCTCTTACCTATAGCATTACATATGTAATGATTGTGCAGATTGACTCCCATATAAATTTGTAACGACGAACGCGTATATAGAAGTATAACTTCTACCGGCAGTCTCACTGGACTGCCACACCCGTTTTTTTCTAAACTTCTCATTAACTTTTCTCAATTATTAATTAATTATCAAAAGACAAATTTACTTAAAAGAAAACTAAAATATGACAATTAGCTAATCCAAGAAACTTCTATTTATTTATAAACTTTTTAATTTGTCATTAAACAAATCTTAGTATATTAACGAAAAAATGTTTATTTAAAAAATTTTACAAAACTGTTTTCTTTACGGGCTAATTGTTTCCTTTACATTATTAAAAAAGTTTGTTCTCTTGAAATTGGATACAAAAAGCACTGTCCCATACAAACTTCAAACAATCTGGATCCGAACCACGGGAGACACGAAATGGAAGTGGGCAAACACCAACGCTGGACCTCAGGTTATCTTGGATTAGGGATGGGAAAAAACTACCGGTTTTAATCGAAAACCGGTTTTTTACTTCGCAATAACCGGTTTTATTGGTTGTTTTTTTTTTGTCCTGGTTATAACCGGTTTTTTATTTTGAAAGTAAAAACCGGTTATTAGGTTTTTACGGTGATTAGGATTAGGTTAGGTAATATTTTGGATCCCAATCATAATTATTATTCTGAAGTAATTATTCCAAACCAAACTATAAATCAAATTTTATTTTATTTTATAAATACAGAAGCACACTGAAAGAGCAAACTTGTAACCTATTGGATTAAAACAACCGAAAACCGGTTTTTGGAAAAACTGGTTTTTTTGGCCGGTTATAACCGCCAGGTTAAACCGTAATCAAAAAAACCGGTATAACCGAAAACCGGTGTTTTGTCAAATACCGCCATCCCTAATGTCCGCTAAGACTATATCGACATTACAGCGTCGAACTATTGGTTGGCATCAGGAAAGTTGTTCCCTGAAATAAAATCTCCACTCGGGATTAGGTTATTCCAACTAAAAATTACCTGAAATATATTGTTAAAGATCCTCAGGTCCAAAACGACAAATGGCGATGTGGATATCATGCCCAAGATACCTTCCAACATCTTACCGGAGTTGCCAGGCATTTGTCGGTACTAATTATAAAAAACGACATATCTTAGTAAAAATTATCATTTACTAATTATCAGCTTATAAACTGGGTCTTTTTCAAACTGGCCATCTCCCTATTAATATGTCTATGACAGAATGGTTGAAAACAACAACTATAAGCCATACTGGGGCCGCACTAGTTAATAAACTAATTAGGAAAATAACACTAATTGATCTGGCTTAAAATCTAACAACAATAACCTGTCGTTTCTGATTCGTTTATAGTGGTGGTATGCCTGTTGTGTTTGTTGTGTTCTGTATAGTAAAAAGGCTTTCAAATCATGAATGTGTTGTTTGTGTGAGTTAAATTATTCAAAATTTTTATAAAGAAATAGGACATTTATATGACAATGAATGAAAGTACTTATACTATTTTGTGGGTGTGCAATTTCTTTGACTTGTAATTATCAACTTTTGATTAAAAGCACTTATGTGATGTTAAATGTTAAAATAATAAATTAAAACACAATTAGTGACAAACACAACACAATTAACAGGACAAATCAAACATAAAACTTTAAAAAGGGGCTTATAGGCACTACTTTACTTGCTAGGAGAGGAATTGGGTTTTTTTGTTGTCTACTAGTATTTTAAGAGGTAAATTTGACAAGATAATGTAGGTTAAGGTGTGACAGTTCTTCATGTTAGTTTTATTATTTAAAATTCTTCATACTTGCAATAAAGGCCTTTTATTAAATAATCTGGAACATTTAGAAATTTTAAAATCTTAAAAAAAACACCTCATTACATACATTAAATGCTCAATTAGAACTGGAATACACACCAGTCTACTCAGTATTAACATAACTACTTGAATATATAAAATAACATTACCTGATTCTATTCCACTTCTTTTATCTACTCTCAGTCAAAATACATTTTGATTTTATCTGATTGATTCCCTATTTTCTTGATTTCGTAGATATCATATATCATCCATTATCACCATGTGGTATGTAAAAGTAACTTCAACATTATGTAAAATCCATATTATATATATTTCACAACTTCACATATATATTGATAACACAAATCAATACATCTAATTCATCTTATTAACGATTCCAATCGTCAATGAAAGACTTCAAATTTGAACACTCTCACCTCCACAATATTCTTCTTGATAAAATTCCTTTTCCTTAAACTAAATTAAATATCAGTATTTGACTGGTATGGTACCTCAACTTATTTGCCACAAATTTTCTAATTTAGTCCACCTGACTTTTAATATTTATGATATATACTCATTACATTAGAACTTGATTTAATTCAACACGTGGTTTTAAAATTCTAAGACAACACTGGAGAATCGTTCAGACTAAGATCTATCCCACGAGACGCGATAGTGCTAGTAAACAACGAAATTTACGCGTATGGGGTTATAAATATTTTAATTGGCTGCAATTTAGTGCTTTCTCCGCCTTTTTCAGATCTGTATTACGAAAATTAAGTGATTTATTTATGAATTTATATTTTTAAATAATAGGTCGTTTTTATTTAATGCCCTTACAAAAACGGAAATAAATGTTTTTCTCATCCCATATGTCATAAACTTGGATACAGGTATTCATTATACAAGGGAATGACAATTAAAATACCTTTTTTTTAACACTTTATATTTTTTGTGTTTCTATTTTCGTTAATCACTCTGGTGAAGTTAGAACAAAATAATAAATCAAACTTGAGGCAAATGTATGTTACGAATTATTTTTATAAAAACGATATTCAAATAAATCGATGTTCGACTTTTGTTTTATAGCTAACAAAGGAAAAATAGTGGCTCGTTAAAAACAATTAGGAAAAACAAAAACTGTCACCATCACTATTACCACCAACTTCTATAATCAACGGTTCAACCATAACCTCAATAATATTATCAAGGTCCCAGAACTTTTTTTCTACTGTATTCTGCACATGCTTCACACAGTTTATCCATTTCTCCGGAGTAATGTTGTTAAGACATCATTTAAAAGGATTTTGACATCTGCAAATTTGACTCTTGTTATTGGCAGCAACAAAATTTTTAGCATCAGCCCAAATCACCTTAATCGGATTAAGCTCACAATGGTACGGTGGCAAACGTAAAACGGTTTTATTTTGAGCTTTTGCCACTTCATCAATAACATATTTGTTTTATCCAGCCTTACACGGTTTCACTAATTGTAAAAGTTTAAACTTAAGCATGTCCTCATGATAGAAGTCGATATTTTTTTATCGTAACGTTTTATTTTTTGCTTTGTCCATGCTGTAGTAGGTACTTTCTTACTTTTTCGCGAATGGTAAGGAGCATTATCGAGAACTATTACACAGTTGTCGTCTAAAAGGGGCAAAATATTTGCAAACGGGCCTGCGTAGCGCAAGCGGTAGGATGCTTGCCTCGCACGCCGGAGGTTCGGGGTTCGAATCCTACCGCCGGCAAGAACAACTAGACATTTTTAAAAATGTTTATAGGCCCCAGGTCGACTCAGCCTGAATAAAATGAGTACCTTGGGTAAAACCAGGGGTAATAATAGGCGGTTGAAGCGTAGCACTGGCCATGTTACCTTCCTTGTATACCGTAGGCCCTAGATATAGCAGACTACCCTGCTATACTCCCAAAGCCGCGAAGCGGTATAAAACGGGAGACTATTATATATATTTGCAAACCACTTTTCAAAGTAGTCGGAGTTCATTTCCTCGTGATAGTCGCCACTCTTTTTTGATTCAAACATCCATAGACCACTTTTACAAAACCTGTTTCACTCCCAATATGTGTAATAATCAGTCTTTTTACAATTACCTGATTTGAGACCTGCTGAGAGACCGGATAAAAACGCCTGCCTGGAAGGTTTCACCGTTTCGTCGACCCATACATGAGATTTTGTATGTTCTGCATTTACCCACTTTTCATCTAAATAATAAACTTTTCTCCGCTTTTTGGATTTTCGTTTTACAAAAAAAACATGTTTAAAAAGGTGTGCTTCAGCAAACGTTAAATCCGGTCCTGACAAATTTGGCAACGCCTTATTGTTTTGGTGCCCTATCTCTTCTCATTGGATAGACCTTAGTATTACTAATTAAATCAACTTATTTTAATCTTAAATCTGTGACTGAAAATTTGATATTGTTAAGTGTTGCAGAAAGTTATTGTACAGATTTACCAATACCGACGTGGACGTTACATTTTGTTTTGGTACATTATAAACTTAAAATAAGACTAAAATTTACTGTTATACCGTTTAAATAGCACATTAGTTACCGGCATTTATACATCTTGCCTATATCCGGCGTTCAATTGTCATTTACCAGAGTTACCAACCTCATTATTAACTAATAACTAGAATTAATTTTTGGAATTTGTTGCTATAAACAATTTTATCTTTTTCTTTTTTTTTCTCTGGTTTACACATTAATATAATAAAACTAACATGAAGAAGTTTAAACACACCATTGCAGAATGCTCGTCCACACCGACAATAAGTTTTTTCAAAATCTTTTTCAAAAAAATTTTGTATATTTATTACACATTTGGATTATTATCTGTTACCAAATGCTCATCTTAAATTTATTTTGTAATTCTGGTTCTTAAAAAAAATTTTCAAATTTTGTTATATAAAAATTATTTCAATTAATTTGACTGTCACACTTCAAATTTTAAATTTAAATTTAATTCAGCAAGTGATGGTTCAAAGTATGCCAATATTATACACATTAGCTTACATTTTCAATTTCTTTTAATGGTTTAACTACACACTCATTATCAGTAATACGGGATAGTTTGAACTATGAATCACCAATCACTATATAAAAACTCTTGTACCGGAATATAAGTAGTATTTTGTTTATTTCTAATTTATTACAATTCAACAGATTTTTTCTCTTACCAATTTGTGGGTTGTTTCTCTGTCTGCTAAAGCAATTTATGCATATTAATTAACACAGACATGTTATATTGGCATAATTACTAAAACCTTTTTTTTGATCTACAACTTTTTTGATCTATATCCTTATAAGACAGCACCCTAATATGGGCTTTTTATAATTTCAGCATTTAATTTACTTTGTACCACTGACCTGATGATGCTTTGCAAATTTTAGAAAGCGAAACCGGTCGTCTTGGGTAGTAAAATTAAACTGATTGTGAGTAAGTCTAATTTATTTCTTGTTTGCCTCTTTTAAAAAGGCTTTCTTCTTTTTATCACATTTTGTCTTCACTTCGTCTCTAAACCATGGGGTTTTCTTATTTGATATGTTAGTGTTTGTTACTTTCTTCTCTCCAAGTTATTCTTTTGCTGCCTTAATTATTTTATTTTTGAGTTTTTCCCAGCTTTCCTCGATGTTATCGTTGTCTAATATTTTATTCCTAGCAATCTTCCCCTATATTATTTTTCTGTATACGTATTCCGTGGATTTCGTATTTTAACCCTTCGACTCTGATTTTGTGTTTGTGTTTGTGTTTTCACCGCTCTCTTGAATGTGAAGTATTTCATGATGATTCTTATTTTACATTATACTAGGCTATGATCGTTACGTACATCTGTTGAGTTGAGGCATTTTACGTCGATTATTTTTATGGATGTATATCTCTGTTGGTTATAACGTAATCTATAATAAATCTTTGTCCACGGGTGTTATTGAATGTATATTTGTGTTGGTCCTTGTGATCAAAAAATGTGTTGTTTATTCTAAGTTCGTTATTTGTGCAGAAGTTTATCATCAGTTCTCCATTTTCGTTTTTAACACTCTCGTTATGTTTTTGCTTAATTCCGGGTATTACGTGATTGCCTATTCGAGCGTTAAAATCACCCAATATTATCATCTTTCCCCTGGCTTGATCTACTACTTGTTGCAATTCGTCATAAAACGTTTCCCCTGTTGTTTGAGGCTTGCTGTTTTCTGGGCCGTATACTCCGATGATGTTTAAGTTTTCGTTTTCCATTCTTGTTTTTACTTTTATAATCCGTTCTGATATGTATTGACACTCTTTGATGCGATTTTGGTATCTTTAGTGTATTAGCAAGGCTACACCTTCTTTGGCTTTGTTTTCTTTTGCTACTCCACTGTATATTAGTATGTATTCACCTAATTTTGATTGCCCTCTTCCTTTCTTTTTTGTCTCCTGTAGAGCGTAATCGTCTATTTGTTTCTCCTTTAGCACTTGGGTTAATTTATAGTTAGAAGTATTCATTCAATACGTTGAAGTATTTACTCAATTTATATATTTTAATTTGAACTGTTTAATGCTAAACTGGCAATAACAGAATAATCTTCATAACCTAAACAGGTAAAAAGGACAGCTTCTAATCAACTAAAAATATACACAATAATAATTATTACTATTTAAAATAACCTGCATGTTTCGTTAACATTTACTGTTGAAATGTGTTGCAGTTATGAAATGCAAAGTAATTTCGAGAACAAGGACGTGGAATAAAAATCTTGGGCAACTGTAATTCATTGTTGTACGTGATAACAGAAAAAGTGCGCGCGAGGTTATTTCTATTCGCAGCAGTAAAATCTCTATCATGCCAATTATTGAACAATAGGTGAGATACTAAAATATTTTATTTAAAATACAATGCAATCGCAATCGGATTCATACAGTTAGAGTTTCAGATACAGCTTATAATCTCCACATTGTAATCTTAAGATTTTTAAATAAAAAAAAATTACAAATGAATTGAGGTTGGAACGAGGACGTTAAAATCTTGGAAGTATTCGGTATGGAGTAAAAGTATGAAGTCGGTAAAACGTTTAAAAGGACTAGATTACAAATTACTGCATTTGAAATGTGGTCATTGAGAAGAATGATGCGCATACCTTGGGTGGATAGAGTTCGAAACGATGACGTCCTTAAGAGAGCCGGCGTGGAAAGAGAACTCTTTGAATTAATTAAAAAACGCAAGATTGGTTACCTTGGGCACATATTGAGAGGAGCAAAATATGAAATACCACAGTTAATCCTACAAGGGAAGATCGAAGGTAGGAGAGGAGCCGGCCGCAAACAATTATCCTGGTTAAGGAATATTAAAGAATGGACAGGAATACACAATACAGGCGAGCTGTGTCACGCCGCCAAGAACAGAATTCTAGTAATGAGATAGTCGCCTACGCACTTTGGTGTATGGCATGTTAAGAAGAAGAAGAACAAATTACTGACAAAGTGGAAAGGATAAAGTGCGAAAGAACTAGGTGAAGGGTACAAATTGGGGTGTGTAGGGAAAATTAACACTACGAATTCTTCTTTACCTGCCATCTCCGCCACGAAGGTTGGCAATCATCACTGCTATTCTAACTTTTGACACTACAGCCCGAAAGAGTTCAGTTGAGCTGCATCCAATCCATTCTCTGAGGTTTCTCAGTCAGGTCATTCTTTTTCTACCTATGCTGCGCTTTCCTTGAATCTTTCTCCCTGCAATATTAGTTTTATGAATTCATATCTGTTACCACGTGTTATATGACCCAGATAGTTGACCTAGAGAGTATGACCTGAGAGTATGACCTAGTTGTCTTATTTTGATGGAATCTAGTATCTCCCTGCTGTTCTCTATTCTTCTTAGTACTTCTTCATTGGTTATTCTGTCTGTCCAGGAGATTCTCAACATCCTTCGATATGTCCACATTTCAAATGCTTCCAATGTATTGAGACATTGTTTATTTAAAGTCCATGTCTCCACACCATACAAAAGAACAGACACACAACAGAAGAATACATAACACTTTAGTACTCGGTCTCTAAGATTTAGGCTGAGGTCTCTACAACATAATATTTGTTTCATATTATTGAATGCACTTCTAACCTTTTCTATTCTAACTCTAATTTCTTTGGTATAATCGTTTGTTTCATTAATGTTTGCCTATAAATAGTTATAATTCTGAACTCGTTCTATCGTCCTATTTTTTACGTGTAGATTGATGTATCTAATATTTTTCTTTGATATAACCATGAATTATGTTTTCTTTATGTTTAGTGACAGACCAAATTCTTCACTCGCTGCAAAAACCTTATCTAAAATTATTTGTAGAACTGTAATATTTTCTGCTATTGGTATTGTATCATCAGCATGTCTAATTTCACGTATAAGTGGGTCATTTATTTTTATGCCTGCTACTTTATCTTCTAATGCTTTTTTGAATATTTCCTCTGAGTATGCATTAACCAATGATGGCGACAAGACACAACCCTCTCTAATACCTCTTTTGATTTTTATTTTATTAGTTTTTAAATTATTTATTCTTATGACAGCTTTTGTTTATAATACAGATTATTTATTATTCTTATATCCCGTGTGTCGATGTTCTTTGTTATCAGTAGTTTTATTAACGGATTATCTTTCACTGTATCGAATGCCTTGTTATAACCTAGGAAGCAGACATAGATGTCCTGGTTTACATCTAAACATCACTGTATTGGCACATTTACTGCATATCATGCTTCTCTGGTTCCTTGAGCATTTCTAAATCCGAACTGAGTTTGTCCAATGTCTTGTTCTACATTTTATATATTCTACGATGAATAATGTTTAGGAATACTTTTAGTATGTGGTACATTAGACTGATGGTACGGTGATCGCAAAATTATCTGGCGTTTTTATTTTTCGGTATAGTCACGAATGTTGATAGAAGCCATTCTTTTGGTAATATACCTGTTCTGTATACGGTATTAAATAATTCAACAGTAACATATATTTCGTCTGGTCCTACTGCTTTCAGAGTATTCTCTTTCTAATAATTTATTTAATTGTGTGTTTTACTCCACTTGCTGTTATTTCTGGTCCAGTCTCTTCAACGAAATATTCGTTATCTATTTTGTCTCATTTGTCGGCTGTTCTATATAGTTTGCCCATACCATCAATTTGTTTTCTGTATCCATTACTGTGTCTCCCTTTTCATCAAGTAGTATATTTTGTTTGTATTCTGGTCTTC
The DNA here is from genome assembly GCF_040954645.1 of Diabrotica undecimpunctata. Classification (NCBI taxonomy): domain Eukaryota; kingdom Metazoa; phylum Arthropoda; class Insecta; order Coleoptera; family Chrysomelidae; genus Diabrotica; species Diabrotica undecimpunctata. The sequence goes on along the minus strand of NC_092807.1, from coordinate 41,271,658 downwards.
TAGTCAATTATTTTATTTTCCTGGGTATATTAAAGCTGTCATGTTTATGTTTTTTTTTCACAATTTTCTTTTGTTATTCAAATTTGTCGCCGTATTTCGTTTTGTATTTGCTGGTACAATGATTTATTTTTGTCCTTATATACTCTTCTTTTGTCTATCAAGTTTTTAGTATTTCGTTTGTCATTTAATCTTTTTTCACATAAATACTAAGAATGGAGTTAGTCTAATTGCTAATAGAAAAATGAGAGACAACCTAGTATAAGAGATAAGAACAAGTGATAGAGTAATGTAACTTAAATTTGAACATGATAAAGAAGTACTAATGTTGTGTGTACGAGGTTCCTCCACAAAAAGGGTAAAACGAATGTGCAAATCAAAGCCGACTTGGACGAAGTTTATGGTAAGGTTGCACCTTTGTTAGCAACAGTAAAATTTTGGAAAGCTGAAGTTGTTCGTAATAGTACGAGTGTTTTTGATGATGAGTGTCCCGGGAGGCCAAATGAAGTCACCACGCCGGAAATGATCAACAAAGTCCATGACATGATTATGGCAGATCGTCAAATTAGGCTCCGCGAGTTAACAGAGAGCCCAAACATTTCCTACGAACGCAAACACAACATCATTCACCATCATTTGGACATGAAAAAGCTATCCGCGCGATGGGTGCCGCGTTTGCTGACAATCGATCAAATGCAAAAACGTGTGACCACTTGGGAGACGCTTTTGGCGATGATACGGCGCGATCCGAAGGATTTTTTTCGCCCATTTATCACCGTTGATAAAACCTGGGTGCATTATTATACACCGAAAACCAAAGAACAGTCGAAACAGTGGCGCAAACGCGGTCAAGGGCTGCCGAAGAAGGAAAAGAGTGCACATTCGGCCAGCAAAGTAATGCCGACTGTTTTCTGGGATGCAAAGGGCATCATCCACATCTACTACTTGAAAAATGAAAAAACAATCAATGGTGAGTAGCACGCAGCATTATTGGATCGATTCGATGCCGAATTGCGTCGAAAACGCCCCGGTTTGAAACGCAAAAAAGTGCTCTTTCACCAAGACAATGCACCGGCTCACCAATCGGCCGTCGCCATGGCAAAATTACACGAATTGGTTGATTACCTACGGTATTCCCCAGATATTGCCGCCAGTGATTTTCTGCTGTTTCCAAACCTAAAAAAAATGGCTCGGAGGACGCCGTTTCGCAACAAATGATTAAATCGTGGCTGGGATGTAGTTAACGTAGGGGCAGGGTTGCCAAGCCCTGAAGTAGTCTGTCCTCTTCTGGGAACTGTAAAAAGTACTACACGCTACTCATATTATACTAGTAGCAAGCTAAAATCTTTTATCTTATAATAAAATAGCGCCCAAATTGCAGCATGATGTAAATAATCAAGTAATTAGACTAAATTGGAATTGTGTAAATATTTTGAACGAAATCGATCATACGAAATAAAAGAATAAACAGAAAAAAAAGAAACTGTTACACTAGAAATGAAAAATGATAAAAGGATTGCATTAAGCAAATAATAAATTAAGCACACAAGGATTCGATATAGTCTATAACGTAGAAACTGTAAGAACTGAGCATATAATGTATAACATGGTATTGAATGATGCTTTCAAATCTAATAAACAGAGGGCCACATTTATATTGACAACAAAGCAATAGTACGCGGATACGATAAAAAGCTTGTTATAAATTTCAATAAGTTTTCCCTTTAGTTAACAACATTCTCGATTAAAAAATACGAAATTTCTTCCAATGGTGAAAGAGTTGTTTTCCATAAAATTTATAATTCCGGTTTTTAATCATGTTATTGAATGATTTACTTTCAAATCTAATAAACAAGAGGCAATTTTTATATCGGAACACAGCAATGGTAGGCAGATACGATAAGTACGCGGATACGATCAATGCCGAAAGTTTTTCTCTTTAGTTAACAACAACATTCTCGAATAAGAATAGGAAACTTCTTTAAATAGGAAAATAGTTTTTCCCCTAAAACTAACTATTTTGTTTTTTTTATCTACTGAGTACTCAGAGTTTTAAGTTTTCGTTTTAAAATCGATTCATTTCTATTGCAACAGATAATTAGACGACAGTACCCTAATTAGTCCAATAATAATACATTTTGATAAATTTGATTGCTATCTGACCTTTAAACGCTGCTTAATTTGATTATCTCGATGGCTGTATATTTTTATGCAACATATAGCCCGTCCATTTTCTTTTACGCAAATTTGTATGTACTGAAATACTTAAATTTACTGCAAGTTAATGTTACTCATACTTTCCAAATTTGAAATTACCTTTAATAAACTGCGAGGCATAAGTTAGGGATATAGTTAAATATTAAACGAACACTAATATAACAATTACATAACTGTATAAAATAAATTAAGTCACTTATCTAAATCAACAATGAACACTATTTTGTTGTTTTTTTCTATTCAAAAGAATACATAATTAAATTAAATTAAATTTATAAGTTATTACACCATGAAACGAAACCGAAAAATCACTTGAAAAGACGAAAATCTACTCTTTTTTTTAACTGAAATAAAAACTTTTACTGTGTCATGACATTTAAGCAAAAAAAGCTACTTTTTTCATTCATTTCAATATTGCGAAAAAACTACGCATTTTAGATAAAAACTTTCTTGAAAATACTTGCTCTTTATAATTAAATTTTCTAAATTAAAAAATGTCCATAAACAAAATTGCAAATTAAACTCGTAAGTAAGAATGTTTTCGATAGCATGCGTCCATAGGTCTCCCTCAGCTCTTTCCATCTGTCTCTGTCTTATGCGGCTTGCATTAATTTGTTGCTAACACGCTTCAGGTCGTCAGTCTATCTAGTTGATAGGCGACCTCTGCTTCGTATTGCTTCTTGTCTTGGTCCCTAATATATATAATCTGGTCACGTGTCCTGCCCAATTCCATTTACGCGACGCGATTTTTTCGATAGCGTCTGTTGTTTTTGTTCTACGATGTATTTCCTTGTTTGAGATTCGGTCTCTCATAAAGACACGCAACATCTGGTGCTCCATAGCCCTCTGAATCATGCGAATCTTGTTCACTACCTTTTTTGTGAGTGTTAATGTTTCTGTTCCATAAGTGAGTACAGGTAACACACATTGGTCAAAGATTTTTCTTTGAGGCATGTGGGTAGATCCGATTTAAATCATCATCATCATCATTAACTAGCCTCTAACGTCCACCGCTAAACATAGGCCTCTCGCATGCTTTTCCACTTAGTCCTATTTTGCGCCATCTGAATCCAATTTGTAGTCATTTTTTTTATGTCGTCTGTCCATCTCGTTGGGGGTCGACATCTATTTCTGTTAGCTTGTATTCGGGGTCTTAATTCCGAAATTCTTTTTGTCCACCGGTCATCAACTGATCTTGCTACATGACCTGCCCAGTCCCACTTTAGTGTTGTTATCCTTTCAATAACGTATGCTACTCCTGATCTTTTGCGTATAGTAGCATTGGGTATTCTATCAAGTAAAGAATATATGTATAATATGTATACACTCATGGACAAAAATATCGAATATTTTGGAATTTTCCGATTTTTTTGTAGTCACTATTATTTCAAAATAATTTTAGACTACTGATAATACTCATATAGTAGGTTGATGTACTCAACTGGTTTGAAATATTTTGACGTTTATTTTGACGTTTATTCAGTGGTTAGTGTCATTCGTACATTTTATCATAAAAATCCTTCTTCACGTAAAGGAAAAATCCTACTAATTCGGTTATTTTTAGTTTGATTTATTAAGTTTAATTAAATATTGTTTTGATTTAACTAAGTTTAAAACAAGTAGCACATATTGTAATTTTGTACGAGGACGGATATGCACAAAAAGGTATCGCACGACGTCTCAGCAGAACTGAATCTATAGTTTCGAATACTTTAAAAAGGTACCGTGAAACAGGAAATTTTATACGAAGGCCTGGTCAAGGACGCCCAAGGCGCACAACCGCAATTGATGACGTTTTTTTGGTTCTTAATTCTACACGAAATCGTTTATTGACATCGATGCACCTTAGAAATGAGCTATTCAATGTTAGAAAAGTTAATGTCAGCCCACAAACAATTAGACGAAGATCAAAAGAAGCAAACTTAAAGCCCAGGCGCCCCGCCAAAGTTCCACGTCTTCTTCAAAATCATAAAGCTCGTCGTTTGGAATTTGCAAGAACACATATTTAGTGGAATATCGACAACTGGAAAAACGTTATTTTAACTGATGAGGCCAGAATTCTATTATGGAAGCCAAATGGTCAAAACTACGTCTACAGAAGAGTTGGAGAACGATTCGCCAGCTGAAGTCTCGCCCAGACCGTTAGTTTTGGAGTTGATGGCATAATTCTTTGGGAAGGTATGAGTTGGGAGGTACGTACCGCACTTGTGGAAGTAATTGGACGGTTGACTGGTGATTCTTACAATTAAAACGTCCTGCATGATCATGTTTTGTCATATGTTGGTTACATTGGATATGAAAGAATCACGTTAATGCACGATAATGCTCGACCACATGCCGCTACCATAGTGAGTATCTTGACGAGGTAAAAATTCGAAGACTGGATTGGCCACCGTTTAGCCCAGATTTAAATCCAATAGAGCACATGTGTGATCACCTAAAACGCAGCATACGACTAAGAAATCCCGTTCCAAATACGATAGAGCAGCTTCGGCTTGCTGCACAAGATGAATGGAATGCAATTTCCCAAGAATATGTAAAAAAATTTCTTGCAAGCAGTAATAAGAGCTAGAGGGGTGAATACTTATTACTGATTATGCACTTCTTTCAGTTAAAACGACTTGTTTAAGCAATTTAAATTATCATTTAAGTTAAGAGTAAAATAACCTTATTTACCTAATATTAAGCATTTATTTTTATCGGAGTTTTCTCTGCATAAAAACTTAAAATTGTTCATTAAACATTGTTAAAATAAACCCTATTTTACAATAAACGAAATTTATTTTGAAAAAACAAAAATTAGAAAATTTCAAAACATTTCGATATTTTTGTCCATGAGTGTATAATATTTGAACTACTAAATCGCAACAAGTAGTTTTTAGTCAGTAGAATAACAAAAACTAACCAAACTAAGTCTTCAAAAAAATTAATCAATTATGATATATGATATATTTGTGCGTCGCGCCGAAATAATTTTTGTTTTCTTTTCCGTATTTCCCTACTGATCTCACCTACTTTAGATATTCGTAGTCCACATTACAAAGCGACATTTCCCCGGTTGCCAGGATACTCACGCTTTTGATACACACCCATCCAAACACTCACCTACGTATGCAATGCATATTTCAAATGTTATATCTCATAATCTGGAAGGGATAAGGCCCAGAGGGCCCCGCTATAAAGCCCTACCTCATTCTAGCTCGTTTATATTAATGAGGTCATTCACTTTGATAAAACAGAGAATTTTCAAAAGCTGAACAAGTACCCAACTACTCATGTATAACGTTTAGTTTGAGTTTCACTTTAACAGAACGTTTTCCTGCATGGCTACGTTTTTAAACTCTATATGTACTTCTTTGTAGAAGAATCCGGGATCCGTAAGGTGGGTAAATAGAATAGGGAAGAAGGCAGTAATGGTAATTGGCAGTGAATGCGTCTGTACTTACTTTTTAAAATAAAAATTGAATTAGTGTTTTGAATAAAGTTTAAATGGAATGATTAACAATTCAAGATAAAATTAAATATGACTATAGCAAGGGAATAATATTTTATCAAAGTTTTAGCCTTGGTTAAAAACGTTTAAAAATCGAATTATAAAATTCAAGGAATATTGTTTATTACAGGATAGGTGTTTTGTATAAAACTTAAGAGGTCGCTGGTTAAATGATAATAGATAAATAATTATAAAGTAAAAAAGGTAATATTTTGTTTGTGAATAAATTAGCGACAAATAGCAAACACAACTGTAAATAAATTAAGAAATTAACTGGTCTTACTCATTATTGATGTTTGTACAAAGAATATAGACTTACCCTTTAAAATATTGGAATCGTAGCCAAGGAAATCTCGTTGGTACCGCGTCGGGGCGCCCGCAGACGCTGCTCTATGGCACGAGAGCCAACAAACTTGGTGTGTTTCGTTCGCTGTCTTGGGATGAAGTGTCTTGAGATTGCAGGTCAGAAAAGAATCTTTTGGCCGTTGGGTAGAAGAGGGTACATCAATAAATCACCCTATTGTATTGTGATTTAGAATGCGATAATTTAAGTTAATTGAGACCGTAATACGAAACCGTACACACGTGTTCATATTTGTGACACAGAATACAAAAGAGAAGTCAAATTCTCCGCACTTATAACATAATACATGAGACAACCAGTTTAGCAATTTTACGAAATAACAGGAAACAATATATTTTACCAAAGTCGTTAGAATACATAGCATTATATTAGATCACATTACAGTACCGTAACAGAAAAATATTAAATGTAAAAATATGAAAACAAATAGTATATACTTTCCCAAACATTCTCCCGCGCCAAAAACGAATGTTTTTAAGAACAGCTGAAAGGACAAGTATAAAGAATAGACATGAAAAGATCGATATACTAATAAAGAACTAAGTGGGAATAAAATATGAATTGACAAATAAGCGGCGGTCATATTTTGACCACAGAACATTGTTGGATGTCATCTGACCCTGTGCTCAGATTAACAACGCGTACAATGTCCTCAATTAAAAAAGAATAGTGTCGAATCAGTAGAATTTTTCGACCGACTAAACTAGAAAGACTGTGTCATACACAATACCGTTGGCCCCTTTTCCTATAACAATTCCGTGGAGTGCGAAAAGACAAGAAGAAGAATAGCGTCGAAATGTCGTCGTGGTGTCCCATTTCACGTCTTCAATGACAGCCGGGAAGTAATGATATTTCGACGACCTCCACGGTAGGAAAATGCCAGTTTGGTGAAAATTGAAATAATTGTGCCAGTGGAAAACACGACTAACACAATCAGAGAGGTGTTGATTAGAAGGCATTTGATGCCGAGTAAAGTGTGGTATCAGTTCTTGTATGTGTTTAATACGATTGCCAATTTGGGGTAGAAAAATTAGCTCAAGAGAGCGCAATCGTCGATATCGGAATCGAAATATCGGAAGATCGGACGAACAACCCTTTGACAAAAGTGACTAGATCAGCCAGCAATATGGCTGCCAGGAGTTCCAATCTTGTCGAGACAGAGCGAGCATGAAAATTGGACTAGACTCGTTGACAGCAGTGACTAGATCCGTCAGCAGTATAGCTGCCAAGAGCTCCGATCTTGCGATAGCTGTTCCTGTATAGAAATAACACCAGAAATGTAACACATACAAGTACAGAGATCAGATGTATCTGTTCAGATGTTTCATCATCCCAGGATACATTGAAGTACCACAACGATTTTAGAACACGTTTGACTTGCAAAAAGACATGGAAAATGAAAAAAAACAAGAGGATAGCAACAAAAATACGACTGATTTACAAACGAATAGCCCGCTTTGTGCACGGTTTGTCAAAGGGACAAGAAGAATGAGAAAAGAAATCAGTCGTAGGATTCCATTTTAGGCCCAGTACCGTAAAAATGAAAGGTTCCTCTTTGTCAACGAACAACATGTCAAAATGCGTAAGCCAAAGCCTGAAAATAATTAGAGATGGTTGCTGACGTTGTCGATTTGTCTAGCGAAAAACCATCGAGCTTTAAAAGCTAAGCGACTGCTCACTGCAGAGGGTGAGTAGTATCAAAGAGAATCACTTGTAGCGTGATTCTGACGTAAGTCCGTCGAGATGGCTGCTAGACCACTGCCTAGCGGAAAACCATCGAGCATTAAAAACTAAGCGTTACTCTTGTAGAGTTTATAAGCAAAATAAAACAAATAAGTACCGTTAGTAACGATACGTAGTAAAAACTCTTGGAGAGGTTTAAAAAGTCCGATCTCCAGAGAACCCCTTTTATAGTTCCAAAATTCCTTATTTACTTTAATTTGTCGATACGTTTGCTTTATATCGCAAATAAAACAACAACGAAGATATGGAAAATTAAGTAAAGGACGAGATGCCCTTTTAGGACCAGTATCAAAAGCGTCGATTAGCGACACACCTCGAACGTCATATAGATTGGCGTCGAAGCTAGTACGAATTTTGGATAAAAGAAGCGAAATAAAAATTTGTTCTTTGAAAACTGTGTGAGAGTTATAAGAAATAATCGATTTAAAATCGGATTCAGAAACCGGCATCATATGTTGAGAAGTAACAAAATCTTCCATGAATGCAACATATGTCTCTTTGAGATTCGAAAGTTTCCTGAAGCGATTCTCTAGCATACAAAATGAAGATATGCATAAGAATAAAGAATAAGTAGCGAATATAAACAAGAGAAAAAGATAAATAAAGAGGATTGGATTGTGAAAACGGTGGAATAACAGAAAATCGGCCTGTTAATTTTCGAAAAATCAACAACTGAGAAATATCCTTCACGAGCTTCGTCGTGTTGGGACAAAACTAACAGGTGCCTACTGTTTTCGACTTCCCAAAACCTTTGTAGAAAATATCTATGTTTGTATACATAGAAGTAACGAAAGATGTGAAATAAAATATAGAATGAGTCGTAGAGACTCGCCCTTATAGAACATAATTGAAAATGATTTCTAAGGCCACAGGATGATTTGGTTCGCCAAGAATTTTGACCAGAATTCACGAAACGAAAAACCAATTCAACACCTATGAGTATGTCTATAAGATCTGATTACCAAAATGCGTGATTTGGTAGATCACGGAAATAAAATTGGCTGTGGAGCCTGTATCTAGCAGGATACGAATTATAAGAAAGATGCGAAAACATATTTGATCTGTATCAACTATGTGGAAAGAAATAGACGAGGCCATTAAATGTTGTTTGTGAAGCAAATTAAAAATGTTAGTATTTGAAGAAGTGGTTATCTAAAGGAACAAGATGAATTTTGAGCGTTGGTTAACAAACGAAGTAAAACGCGAGACCGTGATTCGCAAACCGTACAATTCGTCGTTTCGAATGAGGTGGAATCAGGCCGCGTACACAAGAATTATGTGGATTAACCAACGAGAAAAAGTCTTGAAGGTGTTTAGTCCCAAAAAATACGAACATTTATATGAATGGTGAGAACCAGAACACAAAGCACGAAATAGACGAGGACATTAAATGTGTTTGTGAAGCAAATTAGGAATGTTGGTATTTGAAGAAGTGATCGTCTAAAGGAACAAGATAAATTTGACGGTTGGTTAACAAACGAAGCAAAACGTGAGACCGTGATTCGCAAACCGTACAATTCGTCGCTCCGAATGAGGTGGAATCAGGCCAAGTACACAAGAATTATGTGGATTAACCAACGAAAAAAGTTCTTGAATCCGTTTAGTCACAAAAAATACAAACATTTATATGACTCATAAGAACCGGAACACAAGACACATTTAATACCTTGATTAGCTACCTTAGGGTGCTTTGTGGCACTAACGAAATCACAAGTAACGGAGATTGTATCAAAATATTGAAATAAGACAGCGATAATCGAAAGCGAGTAGAAGAAGACAATAAATTCAATCGAAACAAGGTTGTGAGATTTATGAAAATCTACCCTGGCTACGAATAATAATGAAGGCGTGTGGTTTTGATACTTGAATGCGTTTCATAGGCCTCCTTGAATCTAGAGAATGCCGAGAATGGCGCGAAAAGTTGGATTTGTTCATTTTGTTGAGCATTGTAAGATACAAGCACGAAAGAGAGGACAATGCAAACATAAATTAACAAATCAATACGAAGAGAATATCTAGATTTAAAGAAGTGAACGGTTTTAAACAAAATCAATTTCAAACAAGTAAGAACATCGATAAAAGGTAAGTAACGAAAGGTATAGTAACAAAGAAAATCAAAAGAAATGTGTTTAAGTTAACAAACAAGACGTACAGAATGAGTTGGAAAGTATTGTACAAGTAAAACAAAAATAATTCACAAAAATCAACACAAAAATAATGTAAATATGTAAAACAATAAATCGTTAATTTAATATATATGTATAATTAATGTATGATATTAATCAAAATATATATAAAAGTATTTTACCTTCTGAAATTATGAATTATAAAAATAGAAAAAAATTTAAAAATTGTTGTGTAAATATGATCCAATTTAGTTATGTAAATTAAGTTTAGAAATAATGCCGAAGGACCGAATCAAAGTTAAATCGAAAGGAAAAAAAAACAATTAATTAAAATGAATTAATTGAAACACAATGAAATTAATTGAATCAAAGTCAAAAAAAATTATTTATCATCCGGCTCGAAGGACCAAATGTTTTGTATAAAACTTAAGAGGTCGCTGGTTAAATGATAATAGATAAATAATTATAAAGTAAAAAGGGTAATATTTTGTTTGTGAATAAATTAGCGACAAATAGCAAACACAACTGTAAATAAATTAAGAAATTAACTGGTCTTACTTATTATTGATGTTTGTACAAAGAATGTAGACTTACCCTTTGAAATATTGGAATCGTAGCCAAGGAAATCTCGTTGGTACGGCGTCGGGGCGCCCGCAGACGCTGCTCTATGGCACGAGAGCCAACAAACTTGGTGTGTTACGTTCGCTGTCTTGGGATGAAGTGTCTTGAGATTGCAGGTCAGAAAAGAATCTTTTGGCCGTTGGGTAGAAGAGGGTATATCAATAAATCACGCTATTGTATTGTGATTTAGAATGCGATAATTTAAGTTAATTGAGACCGTAATACGAAACCGTACACACGTGTGCATATTTGTGACACAGAATACAAAAGAGAAGTCAAATTCTCCGCACTTATAACATAATACATGAGACAACCAGTTTAGCAATTTTACGAAATAACAGGAAACAATATATTTTACCAAAGTCGTTAGAATACATAGCATTATATTAGATCACATTCCAGTACCGTAACAGAAAAATATTAAATGTAAAAATATGAAAACAAATAGTATATACTTTCCCAAACAATAGGAAAACTTAAAAAGTTTCTAAAAGTAATTATTCGTCAATTGTGTCTCAAAAACTTGTAACTTATAACTCATATAAAAATATATGTAAAAGACCTTTAAATACTTAATACACCTTTAACGTTATAAACATGTTTGTTACTTTTATTTTATTAATTATTTTATTTTAATGTCTTTCGATTTTATTTAGTTATTAACTTTATCTTGCATTTTGCTATTTTTATTTTAAAAATAGTTGGCGTCTAATTCTTCATTCAACTTTTCAATCAACTAGATATTCTATTTAATCTTGTTTTTTCTTTTTGATTGCCTTTGGATTGCTTGATCCATTCAGCCACGATATATAATAAATACTGTTTGCTGCAATATTAAATATAAGAATACTATATACACATGTGCACATATACACACTTATGCACACACATACATACATAGGTATTATTAAATTCTTCTGCTTCTTCTAGTGCCGCCTCCACTAATGAAGGTTGGCTATAACCATGGCAAATTGGCCCCTATCTTCTGCTTTTCCTAAGAGTGTCTCTGTCTTTAACGCGGTCCAGTCGCGAACTTTTTTCAGCCACGATATTAGTCGTCTACCAGGACATCTTTTTATTCGATTTTACCCTTCATAATCAGCTGCAATAACTCGTACTTCATCTATTCTAAGTATGTGCCCGAAATATGCTGTCTTTCTGATTTTACTTTTGAGTCGATTTTTTGCTCTCAAGTATATATATATAGCCACTCGACACTGAGGAGTAGGCAGATTGAGACCTCAGTGCCGTTTGACGGTTCTTGTATTTATACAGAACACGATACTGGTACGTCACGAGTGAGGGGAGTAGGCAGATTGATACCCCGAACTCGAACGGAATCGTATCACTCTTGATAATGGCTCCAAAATGGGTGCCGAACCGTCGAGTTTTCAATTCTCAACGCGGTTCTTCCCGAAAACTTAGTAATTTTCATATGTATTTATATATATATATATATATATATATATATATATATATATATATATATATATATATATATATATATATATATATAAATATATATATATATATATATATATATATATATATATATATATCTGGTTCCTGTGAATAAGCACATTATTCAACAAATTATCAAAACTAAAATATTTATAAAAAATTAAGTTAAAAATTCCTTTATAAAAGGTATAATAATAATAAAAACTCTATCGGGCTACATCACAGATTATTTTTGTATTTAATATTCCATCATCAGTGCTATACTAAAAGTATATAACCACTTTAATTAAATCAAACATCAAATTTAAAATTTTGACCAAGGTTATTACAAAAAGTGTGGTTAATACTTACTGGATGTACATGTTAAAAGCCACTAAATATATGGGTAAGAACCCTTTAAATGTTGGTAAATTAACTTTAAGTTGCATTATTTAACTCTATAAACTATGATGGTTAAGTTACAACAGGAATGGATAACAGGGCAACGTAAGACTCCACTGGGAGGTTGCTAGTCCTGAGACGAAGTGTCTACGAGGACTTGTTGATAGCAACTGATATTATAATGACATGTTAGAACGGAAGTCGGAACAAAGCAGTCAATGTAATCTGAGGTGTGTCTGAATATGAAAGTAGCCAGCAATATTTAAAATTGAATATGTTTAAATTTTATTAATAATAACAGTAGCAACAGAATCAATATCTTGTAAAAGTTTGAAGTATGATTTATCCTAAAACTACGTTGAAAAATTTGAGAAATTCTTAACATTGCAGGTGAAATAAAGTTTGGTAAAAAAGTTGAGAGTACAGGTGGGCAACCAACTATAGATTTTTATAAAAGGCCCTATATGTTTTTCATTTGGTACCTGTAATATGGAAAGCAGATATGTGTAGGAAGTTGGGTTTTTTAAATTTTATTATTGCAGAGTGAAATGCTAATTGATGTATTTGAGTGTGCTATTGAGATGGAGTGTGAATAGAATAAATTTTGTAATGTATTGTTCGTATATTACTTAACTTATAACTTAAGTAGAAACGGCCCTATATGTTAAAACATTTGGTACCTGAAAATGTAAGAAGTATAAGTTATAAGTTCATGAACATAAGGTGGATGGATAAAGTTAATTAAATGTTATTGTGTGTTGACATAATATGTAAAACCAACAAAAATTAATAAGCTAAAGGTGGCTCTGTTTGACTGAAGTTATATGTGATGTTTGAATGTAGATGTGAGAAGAGACTCTACAAGAGGCCAAGGTAAATAATGTAGGTTATAAATAAAATGAAAGGGTGATGATCTTAGTTAAGCAAATGTGTTAAAAGTGTGGGGAGCACTGTAATATTGTAAATTATATGTGTTCTTACCGAGGGAAATTAATTGATGCATGTAATTATGTGATTGATAAAGGAAGTGGTCAGAATAATTGGTTAATTTAAATGCTACTACTATATTATTTAACTTATGACTTAAGTAAAAGGTCCTAGATTATTGAAGATTGACAAAACTGAAGGGTATAGGGTGAATTCTATTAGATTAGAGATTCTAGTCTATAAGTACAGCTTCTAGCCAACATATTAAGAATACTGGACACATTGCCAAGTGGAAGTACTAAAAAAGGTTGACAACCAATTCAAGAGAAATTTCATAGAAATGTGCTACGTCCATACCTTAGCTCTTCTATGAACTGTAAAAAAGATGTGTAAAACTTGAATTGTATTTAGTCATTTTTGCTTCAACAAGACTTGACAAGACGTAAGAGATTGGAATATGAAGGCAACTTATCATAACATACACAGATAACTTACCTGCACTTATTACAGATAGATTACAGAATTTATTTCCCAGCTGATTGTATTTATTAAAGTTTTGTTCCAACTGGTGGTTCCATGTTATTGCATAAGTTGTAAATAAAAATATAACCTTATTACATATTACATTGAGATATCGACAGAAGATAGCCAGATTTTCAACAAAAAAAGAGGAGTTCTTCTATTCTACTTCTTCCCTTTTAGGTGCCTTTGACATAAAGTTATAGTTTTTGCTGTTTTTAGCAAATTTTTAGCATTATATGCAAATATTAGTCGCTTTTAACAAAAGCTTGCTATTGCTGTAATGAAATAAAAGCCACATATTATATATACTATGGCATTGGAGCACAAATTAGTCAAACATTTACGTCTGAATCGGAATCAATAGAACGATATAAAAGTTATTTCAGTATCTCTACTTCGTCAGCCGTTCGAGCTGATTCCAATTCAAAGTAAAAAGTTTATCTAATGTCTCCAACATCTTCCCACTTTCATAGATACCATGAAATATACCACTATACACAAGAAGTTCTTACTTCTATATAAGATTTTTAAACTATGGTATACAGCCAACCATTTAGCTGTTCTTTCTCAAACGACCCTCTGATATTTCACGTTATTATTCATCTATATTTTTGCTTTGCTAGACTGTTTTTGTTTTTTACTACATTGTGGAGTTCTCGTTTTCTTTTTCCATGGCTTGCCGTTAGCGTTGCTTTGTCACCTTCTATTTTATTTGCTAGTTTTTTAACTATCTTTGCTTATTTTTCCTAGTCTGTGTTTTTGTCGATTCCATTTCCATATTTCATTGTCGATAAATGTCTTTTAAATATAATCTTAACTTGTGCTTTTCCGTTGTTGTTTCGTCCTTTACATAGTTCCTGATTTTCAATTGTATATATGTTTCTACTTTATTCATATCGTCATTTGTATAGACCTTCTTTCTATGTTTTTTAATTTATTTTTATTTTTCAAAGTAGCGTTTCCTGTTAAAATAATTCGATATTTCGTCCCGCAATTCTTTCTGTGCATTGTTTTTTAATTGTTTTTTACTTTCTATTTTTACCCTTTTCCTCTTAAGAGCTCTCAAAGCGAGCTCATTTCTTTCTTTTAGTTTCTCCATTTCCTTAATAGCTTGTCTGTAATAAAATTATTTCGCAATAAATTCAAACTAATGTTTTATTTCTTTTATTAAACAATAAAAAATATTAATAATAGTACTTTCCCATCTGATCCTAAAAAGCGATTCCTACTCTCTCCTATTTTCTTTCGTGTCGTCTATGCTTCATTATCTAAATTGATTTTTATTCGTTGCCAGAAGGAAAGTAGGGGATCTCGGTTGGAAAGAGGTGAATATTAACACACAACCCCGCATAGCGAGAATTAGCGCATATTTTGATTATACGTTAGATTACATTGAAGCCAAAAGGGAGAAAGTTAAGGAAATTTGGTTTGAGGAATGTTCTTGTTCAAGCTCAGTGTTTTCTTTGTAATATGCCGTATACCGCGTTTTAATCAAGCCATAATATACATTTAGGGATGACAATTTGATTGGAAAAATTCATTTTTGTAATTTTTTTTTATTAATGTTTTGTAAATTGAGTAACGAAAACAGATCGTAAAATTAAAAGTACTGGCAGTGTGGACTATAATAGTGATTTAAACTGTACACTAATAAAATGCCTGTTGTGTTTATTTATATACCAAAATATAAACGATATATATTTTTTAGTGAACTACAATAACTAATATACATACCTATAGATTATATATTTTTTACACTATTAATTCAAAAATCGTTCTCAAAAAAAGTGTAATTCATTCTTTTAAAAGTTAAAACGTACTTGTTTCGCTTATAGTGACAATTTTCCATGTGTAAATCTAAGATGTGTATGTGATTTTCCATGTGTAAGACTAAATAATCTTAAAAGGTAGTGTTATATGTCTATATTGACATCAGATCCTAATATATTTTTACGTCTACTATTATGTGATATTGAGACGATACAATACGATGGAAATAATTGGAGTAATAGAAGAAAACAAAAGCTTGAAAGAACTCAGACAGAACATGCCCATTGGAATAAAAAGCATCCACAAATTAAGTAATGAACAGGGGCATATCATTGAGGATCGAGATCAAATTATTGGGATGTAAGGGATAGTGATGTGCAACATATAGCCTTTCCGATCCAAATGTCAACCTCACCTGCACGTGTAATGGTCTTGATCCTGACTATTCAGTGCATCCTGCCAGATAACAAACGACCGAGAAATTGCCGGTATAAGCAATCCTCCCACTTACTGGCCAACGGTTTCGGGCGGATGAGCTGGTAAGTGGCAGGGCACTCCTTTGTCCTAGGGTTGAGAAACTGGCCCTAAAGGCAGATGAGATAAGACATTAGCTAACGGCATAGGAATACAGAAGGTATTTATTCACTTATCCACGACCCCAGCTCTCCAAATAAACCCTGAGTGCCGTTCGCATAAGTTTCGTTTATTTTGCTTGCCCTATCACTGCACCAATAATTTCTGTCCCCAATTTTCAACCCCCCATAGTAATACCCTATGTGGTAGGCAAAATTATTTGTTACAAATTCAAGATTAAATTCACCTCCTTGTAACTCATGTAATCAAACAAAAATTTTGCAGGTTTGTTCTGAAACCATCTGTCGAGAACCAACTGTACCGTTCTGAAGTCAATCTGATTCTCCTCTTTTACTGCTCACTAACTAATTTCCGATAACAAAAACGAATAAGAAATAACTATAACGAATTTTAAGAAAATCTGAACCCAAAACAATGTAACCGACTGCTTTTGGCAGCGGTTCCAAAGAGAATGACATCATTCTTCCAAATCGTTATAAACATAAACGGAAATATTCTTGTTTATTTATTGCGCAAAATATCCAAACGGAATCAAAATCAAACACAATAGCAATTTGTGTTATTATAAACAGACAAAAAATGTTTATATTATGTATCTCAGCAACGCAAAAAGATTAAGAATATTTTTCGGTGTTTTAATATATACGAGGTAAAACGGAAATGAATGATGAAAAGATGATCGACAGTTGATCTTTCTGCTCGACACCTGCTTAGTCTTCTGCTTCTATGTACCTATATTCTGCTTCAATTTTTTCAAAAATTTACTACATATTTGCAATTCCTTGATAGTTCTGACAATATTTACTTTACGAAGATATCTGGATAAAATAATTGGTGTCTGTTTATTCTAATACCGGTCTTCCCTCAATAAATTGGATGTTATTATAGATATTAAAATATATATAGGACTTTAAAATAATATTTTTAATATTTTGGGTCTGTCCGAGGGACGATTTTATTTAAAGATAGTAGATTATTCATATACATAAAACTAGGATAAGATACATAGACAAAATAAGTAATAATGGTATGTGGTCGGTCTTTATTATTATCACACATTCCATCATCCTAGAAATGTTCAATCTGCTTGCTAAATTCTAAACAAAGAGTTTTGTTTATAAAAAAGAAGATATTTGATCAAATATCAACCAAGGTTTAGTAGGACATTATTAGATTTGATCAAATAAAGGAGTAAACAATTTTAAATGCTTCAAATTACAAGAAAACACTTACTTTAGTAATATTATTTAATTTTCTCAAAGATCAACATAAAAGTTTAAATTGTAAAATCCCTGTTAGCTTCGTATCAAAGACTGTAATCAATACTCCAATTATTCTTAAATTGTCCCTTTACTAATGCTAAATATTACTTCAGAACCCGCGATATATTTTGATTTATTCAGATCTAATAGAAGGGAGTGACGGAAAGCCATTGTTGTTTAATCAGCTCTACCCGATTCTCCCCTAGTTTTATAGAAATGAGACGGGCAACGTCATTTTGAGAATGCTCTCAGTGACGAGACGAGTGCTCTTGTTGTCGTCCTAGCGAAGAAACTTTAAGCAGGACTCCGACAAGAGCCTCAAAAATGAGGAGAAAATTAAGAAAGGGAGACGGGACCGTGCCAACGTCACTGAAGGCGTACAATCACGGAGAAAAACGATTTATATATTAATTCGTACAAAGCACAAAAAACTTGTTATGTATGAATTGTAATTTTAAAAGTAAGAACTCACTTTCTTTTTCAATTACGAAATAATGAGAATGAAAAGACACATGCAGATATTATTACCTTTTTTTTTATTTCTTTTTTCAGTTTTATTTTGATATGTTTCAACTCTATCTTGCTTGAATTTGAAATAAGAAAACTAAAAATCATGTCGTGTTTTGACATAGCTTTAGTGATAAATTGAAAAAATCGTCTACACCGATTTTTAACATTAACTTATTATACTCAATACTTCTAAGATTCGAAGAATCTGTGACAATATATACCGATGCTTCCAAGTCCAAGGATGGTGTGGGATGTGCTTTTTATATTCTCTCCAAAAATATTAATTATTCCTACAAACTGGATAATATATTTTCTATATTTAGTGCTGAAGCTATTGCAATATACGAAGCCTTGACATTTTTAACACAATCTACAATAATTGATTCTGTAATAATTATATCGGACTTCTGGTCTGTTTTAAATTCCTTGGTCTTCGCTAACTACCCAAGTTACGCCTCCAATTATATCAAATATGCAATTAAAAAATGGATTTTAGAACTGCAAAAAGTTTACAAAACAAAAACATTAATTTTGTATGGGTTAAAACACATTTCGGTCTCGAGCATAACGAGTATGTGGACATGCTGGCAAAAAAAAAGTGTAAAGAATGGTTTGACCAATAAAATACAAGTTTTTGTGATGCAGTCGTTTATATTAAAATGAAATATCTCAATATTTGGAACGAATGTTGGTCACAACATACTTATACCAACCCTTATAGATACTGCAGTATACAAAATCAAATACCGAATAGAACGTGATTCCAGCCATATAATTATTCAAGAAAATATATCACAACTATAACACGTCTTAGATTTGACCACGCCTATTTTTCCACACATCTGCATTAAATTCATGTTCTCGAAAATGATCTTTGTCAAAATTGTGGCAAAAAAGGTGATTAAGATGAAATTTTTTTCGAATACCAAAAATATAAGGATGAAACAGATTATTTTACTTTATTCAACAATTACATGATCTTAATATATAGGCCACGTTTAATATCCTCAATCTCTTAGCTAATGGAAATGAGAGAATTTATAATGCATTAGTAAAGTTTCTGTCAAGCACCAAAATAGTCTTGTAGTGACAACTATCAAAAAAATATATATGTATAATTGCAATTGCATAATATGCGAAATTGTGGTGAGAAACTTAAGCAGTCCATAGCAAAGCAGCTGTCGGATTGAGTAGATAGCTGCTCAAGAGTTTGCTGTGGAACTCTAAGAACCTCATCATCGTGTTTGTATGTAAATATATATAAAAAGGAGATAACACAAAAAAAAAGTATCTTAGCTATATTTACCTCGTATCTTATTTTAATTTTAGTACTTAAAGCATATTATTCAGCTCTTCGTTATTGATATTTTATGGACTTTACGATCATTAAATCTGTACTCTGGGATCAAAAATGGTCAAATCCATTTATACAACAATGGAGATAAACATGTAGATGTGACATACACAATAGACTGGCATTCCGTGATACATTATTATTTTCTTACTAATATATAAGTGTAATTTATTAAAGAACAACATCGATTTTCCACCGATGGGTTCCGCAATAGTATGGGTACCAGAGAGGCACTATTCTCCTTCAACGTGCTGACGCAGAGATGTCTGGATGTTAACCGTCCTCTTTACGTCTGTTTTATAGACTACAATAAAGCGTTTGATAAAGTAAAACATGACCGACCCATGGAAATTCTAAAAAATCAAAAACCTAGATGAAAGAGATTTAAGGCTAATAACAAGCCTTTATTACAATCAGCGAGCAATAGTACGAATTGAAAAAGAAACATCTGAAGAAATGGAAATAAAGAGAGGAGTCAGGCAAGGCTGCATACTATCACCTCTATTGTTTAACGCTTATTCTGAAGAGGTAATTCGAGAAACTCTGGAAGATGAAACAGTGGGCATAAGAGTAAATGGAGTCTTAGTTAACAACATCAGGTATGCAGATGATACAGTAATAATAGCCGATAGTTTACAAGACCTGGAAAGACTCATAAGTAAAATAGTAATGTGTAGTAAGGAGTACGGACTCTCGCTCAATATCAAAAAGACGAAGTTTATGAAAATTTGTAAAAACAACCATAATACTAACGATATCTTGACAGTAGAAGGCCAGCAAATCAAAAGAGTAAAAAAGTACACTTACCTAGGAACACTTATAGCAGAAAATAATGACTACACTGCAGAAATCAAAGTCAGAATCGAAAAAGCACGTTCTAATTTTATGAAAATAAAAAAGGTCCTATGTCGCAAAGATTTAACATAAGCTCTTAAAGTACGCCTAACAAAATGTTACGTATACAGTGTACTATACTATGGAGTGGAATCATGGACGTTAAATCTAGACACAATGAGACGACTTAACGCCTTTGAAATGTGGACCTATAGAAGAATTATGAGGGTTTCCTGGGTAGATAGAGTTACGAACAATGAAGTACTGAGAAGAATAGGTAAAGAGAAGGAAGTTGAACTAACAATTAAAGAAAAAAAGCTACAGTATCTCGGACATATGATGAGGGGCGAGAAGTATGGCATCCTGCGACTCATAATGCAAGGAAAGATAGATGGCAGAAGAAGCATCGGAAGAAGACGAATTTCATGGCTCAAGAACCTGAGAGAATGGTTTGGATGCAGCTCAAAACAACTTTTTAGAGCTACTGCCTCAAAAATTAAAATTGCTATGATGATTGCCAACCTCCGTAGCGGAGATGGTACCTGAAGAAGAAGAACATCGATTTTATGGAACACTTGAATACACAGAAAATGCTACTAATAAATTAGATTTGACCAGTTTTGAAAATTTGGTACTGGATGTCAGAGGATTTGACCCCTTTTGAAAATTACAATAATGGATTTGTCTAAATCTGAAACTAACAAAATGCCACTATAAACAGGTACGGATTCTGCCATTTCTTATACTATGGTATGCCGTGATGCTTTCAGATTTATTAATAGGATTATTAAATAAATGCAAACTAGTACTGCAAAAATTTATTGAATTAAAAAAAATCAACATTTCATAAAATTAAACTCTTACACTTTCGTCGTTTTGATCATGATTGCAGCAAGGTTCATCTTCTTCAAGGACCTCTGTCAAGGTAGTGTTATTAATAATGTTTAAATAAAATGCTAATTTTGTGTTTTCGACTCCTCTATCAATCCAGTCCACTCCATAGTGTTTCCCTAACAGCTTTTGAACATCTGCAATTTTAACAGCAGTAACTGAAACTTCAGTTGTCAGTCTTTTTGGTGTAAATGAAGATAATGTTACACCTTTTTTTAAAAGACTTCGAGCGTTGGTAATATCGGATTTATAAAACTTTTCACCAACAACCAATACAGATTTGCGAGAACGTGTAATAATAAATCTTTTACATTTTTTTATTTGAAAATGAAAGGTTTGGGTGTTATCATTTTTAATTTTTTTTTCTATAACCCCAAACACTCTGTCAGGGGAAGATACGAATGTCCCGTTACTGGAAATATCAACTCTATCTTGTCAATTGTATCCGGATCTTCTGTAATCAACCAGTTCATGCACATTGTTAAAATAATTGAGTTTTTATTTTGCCCCCCGCAACCGTCACAGGCAAGATGCAAAACTTTTATATCCTGCAAATTAACATTTTTTAAAAAGTGATAAACACACCTTGCTATCTCATTAGGACTTTTTTTGTGTTGGTTTGCTGTCCTGTAGAAAACATGAGTATTTTGTTTACTAAAGTGATCGTTACTACTACCTTCCACAATGGTAAAATTATAAATATATAATTGGCGTGAGTAATAGGCAGAATGGTCAGAATCTTTAACATCTGGACATCTGGACATCCGGCTTCTTCTCTTTTATCAATTGGCAAAAAGCTTTTGCCCTTAGTTTATGGACTCGTTTTTCTACAATTAAGTTTGTCTTTTTATGCGCATTTTGCTCAAACTTAATTTTTCCGTCCAGGTCCAAATACTTAGAACATACGTCTATTCTGGGACTTCCAAATCCCAAATTAAACTTTGTATTGAATACATGACGAAAATATGAGAGCTTACAAAGAGTATTTTGATATGACTCTTTGTACATCCTCTATATTTTGGATATATTGAGTTCAGAAGGTAAATACTTTCGAATCAGTTTTGCTATATTTTAATGAGATTCAACACATTTAAAAATCTTAATAAATTGTATTATATTACCTTTCATACTCTGAAACTTCGTTGTATCTAAAACTTTCTATCACCACCTCTAGTTTCAGTATGCGTTTCTCCGGTACGATAATAACGATGAAGGACTTCCCTTATTCGGCCTTTCTTTATCAAAAGTATTTTTTAAAATGTACTTCTGCACACGGGTATAATTTGTGCTTCACAAGTTCTAACAAAATATGTAAATGATAATAATCGTTCATTACCGTGTCCATTCACAACACGTTTTCGTTCTGGCAATAATGAGGCAGAGTATCTGTAAGAAAAAATGTATAATAATATTTGAAACCGGAAAGATACCATTATTAAATCATAAGGTTTGTTCCAAACCGTCACATTACCGTTTTTGAATGGTTACAATGGTTTTTGAAATGCTATGAGCAGTAACACATTTTTCGTTACTGAGCATACTCGTAACCATTCAAGAACGGTATTTGTGACGGGTTGGAACAAACTTATTGTAGACATTATTTTAAACCGATTTTTTGGTTGTATATTTGATTTATAACTCATCAAACAAAACATAAAAACAAATATCTATTTACATTGATTTAACATCCCTAAATTGGTCTAATGTTTTAATGCAAGAACGTTCGCGTATAAAATAATTTTAAGTACAGCCCTGCTTTTAGTATACAGTCGTAAGCTGGAAAGTTTCTTACCTTTTGTCTTTGCAATTTTACCCGTTTAGTATCTTCCTGTCGCTTTGTTCTTTTTCTACTTGTGTTTGGCGTTGTTTCCTCTATCGAATTATCCATATTTCAGTAATATTAACTTAATTTTACATCAGAAAATTACAAAAAATCCTCCGCGTGATTGTTTATTCGACAAGTACCGGATAACTGATTCTGAATGGTATAGTCACGTGAACAAGTACCGAGTTACTATTGGTCGAAATGGACTTGCCCAATATTGAAACTGAAATTGTCAGGATTTGACTAAATTTGAACATCACACTGATTTTTATAGGCAATTTGTAAGAGTAAATATGGATTTGGCCCGGTATTGAACATTACTATTCTGAAGACTCGTTTTCAAGGTTTTTATCCACCATAAAAGTACATTTTCTTAATTTTTGGATTTGACCAATTTTGACTACAGGCTACAGAAATTTTTATGTTTAAGGTATTAGCCATATTGTAACTGGCTGACTGACACCTAGTCTATGCCAATAAAAAAAACCAAACAGAAATCCTACTTCCACGTACTCCAGTACAAGGAAGAACATAATTAAAACAGAAATAAAGGACAAACAGGGATAAAAATGAATAACGTTGGATGGATTACTTATTTCTAACCACCCTTAACCTAACCTAAAAAATAAACTAGCAAAAGAATAACATATTACAAAAGTTCTTGCAGATTCATAGTAAGCGTTATCAAATTGACGAGAAGATCCAACTTTTAAACAAACACTGATTTTAAAGTTATTTCAAAACAATTAGCAAAGTGAAAAAAAAATCATATTTAGCGTCAGCACCCTTGATTACACCTTTTACAGCACTAAAACATTTAAGGCTTATCCTCGAAAATCCTAACGGTAAAATTCAGTGAGATATCTATTTCAAAAATATCTTTCTTTACATTAACCAAATCCATTCACGAAGAATATTCTAAACGTCATCTCTTGTACTAGATTTTATATTTATACCTACTTAAAACCCCCTGTGGTGAATAGTCTTGGGTCTATAAAATAAAGCGATCGGGCGGTCTTCTATTCAGTGCGGTTATGGGGTAATTAGAATAATACGAGTATACCAGAGTAATATTATTTATTAAATAATTAATTCACAACTTAGCAAGGGTACATACAGGTAACAAATAATCGTCCTGTAAATGATTCATAACAATCAAATCGAAGACAAACTTTTATAAAATTTTATTACAAAATAATGTATAACAAGATATTTTTTTTATGTCTTATATTTTCTTTTGTTTATATTTGTTACTTTTTTTTACTGACAAATTGGCTTTTAACGTTGATTACAGTTTGATGATAAATATTCTGAAATGGAAAATGTTGAGATGTGGCGAATAAAAACATTCATGAAATTAAAATTAAAGGATTTACGTCTATTAGTGGTGCTCAAATGGTACGGACATGTCCAATGAATGAAAGACAGTAGACTCCCGAAACAAATACCTGTATGAACAACTACAGGAATCCAGAAGAGAGGACTACCGTAGAAAACACGGATGGAAGGAATAAAAAACTCAATGAGCTCGAAAGAACTTAAAGAAGAATGGAACAAACGAATTGAATGAAAAATGGACGTAGGAAGACGTTTTATACGCATTATATCATATTATAGGTACATTATCACATTATATCATATTATATATA
The DNA here is from genome assembly GCF_040954645.1 of Diabrotica undecimpunctata. NCBI lineage: Eukaryota > Metazoa > Arthropoda > Insecta > Coleoptera > Chrysomelidae > Diabrotica > Diabrotica undecimpunctata. The sequence goes on along the minus strand of NC_092807.1, from coordinate 41,247,117 downwards.
TTTATATAATATATTATATACACAATATTGAAGGAGGTTACAACATAGACAATCAACAAAATCTACATTGTCAACTACACAGTGAAGACCCAACAATAATAGAAGTGTCAAATGCCGTCCTAAAACTCAAAGACAATAAAGCCACAGGAATCGATTAAATCTGTTGGGAGATGTATGAAAAGGTGGTGATCAACTTTTTGCAGTAATCCATAAACTAATACCTAGTACTTATATGGCAGAATAGATTGGTACCAGAAAAGTGGCTAAATGAAATAATATGCGTTGCATAAAAATGGCGATCAACTGGATTGTAAGAACTATAGAGGCATTACTCTGTTAGCATCTGCGTGTAAAATCTTCGGCAATGTATTGTTTGAAAGACTTAAACATTTTACAAAGGATAATGTTGGTCAATATCAATGAGGATTTACAGCTGAAAAGTCAACTATACATCAAATTCAAGCACATGGGCAGATTCTAGAAAAGTCACTAGAATATAACATAGATACACACTATCTCTTCGTCGACTTCAAAGGAGCCTATGACAGTGTTAAAAGAACTGCATTATATAATGCAATGATAGACTTTGTTTGGGATCACACCGAAGTTGGTTAAGTTGACCCAACTAACAATGTAAAACGTAAGCTCGTGCGTTAGAATTGAAGCAGAAAACTCTACATGCTTTGACGTTAATGATGGTCCAATACAGGGGGAGGCTCTGGCGGGTCTCCTCTTTAATGTTGCGTTGGAAAAGGCAACCAGATTTTAAATATTAGAATGAATGTTACTATTTTTAATATAACCACGAGAAACATGGTGTAGTGTTTTACAAGGCTTGCGGAGCAATGTCTTATGAGTCTACACCATGTCTTATGAGATTTATGAGGAGCATTTATGAAACTTGGATGTATACTGAGTAATTATTTCAAAAATTTACAACTAAGGATTTAATTTGTTACATGTAAATATACTGTATTACTATAAGGATGTGAAACATGGATCATGAAGGATAATATGATGGACAATTTAGGATGTGACTCAGGTATATGATAAAGTATGGCAAAGACGCCTTAACTATAAACTAAGACTATATTTACCAAAACGATACTCTCAAATACTTGGAAAGATATTTCAGAATTAAACAGAAAGATACATACACGGAACTGAAAGAAACTACAGCAGGGCTGCCACAAAGAAGTGTCTTTACCTTTTGTATACGTTTTATATTATTGTTCTAGAAAATAATACAATTGCAACATTTACCGATGATACTGCTATCATAACAATATGCAAAACCAGCGAGGAAGCGACAGAAAAATTACACAGATGTTAATCAAATATATACTCCAGGGAAATAAGCAAAAAATAGACCATGTTCGTGACACTTAATAATCCAGGTCGCTGACAACTTTTTTAGTTATTGTAGACCTTATAGGAAGAAAACCCACTTCTTTCCTGCCTTAAATTTGGAGCCGTTTTTTAATTATTAACAATTTAATGCAAAAAACACGACTATTAATGATACTAGGTTTTAAAAAAATAGATTTTTGGAAGAAAATTATTTTTTCACGAATTGTTTAAATAAACTAGACCACTTATTAATTAATTAATATATAAACAAATTACATATTTGTATTGTACGTAGAAATTACATACAAATTAAAAAAAGAGTGATCAAAATCCATTGAGTAGATCCGGAGATATAGAAAATTTTATTAGTTTAAAATTGTTTGTTCGGTATTTAAACGCCATGGATTTGTGGGTTCTTCCTAGTCACTATTTGAACTACATTTTTGAAAATTCGTAGAGGGTCCTGTAAAGGTACAATGTTTGTGCAAATTTTTTAACAAAATCCTATTCTTTAACATGGCGTCAATAAGGTTCCTTAATTATTATTATCAAATTAGCTGTGAATTAACAAAAAAACATGGCTAACTTTGGCCCAAATTAACCTAGGCCAAATTTTTTTATTTGAAAATTCGGGTGAAAATACTAGCTTTTCGAATGTGAAAAAAGATTTTTTCTAGGGACAATGTTTTTAAAGTTATTCTAAATGTTTATAAACTACATAATTTCAAAAATTTGACATCAGGATTTTTGACTATAATAAATTATTCTTTTATTTTTTTTAATGCATATTGATAGTATAAGTCTATTGCTTTCATTTGTCACCCACAGAATTACCCTATCTTCATTATTTTCTATCTCTGTTGTTATTGTAAAAAAAGATCTCTGAGATAAACAAATACAATAACTTTTAAACTAATTAATATATCGGTCCCAAATTTTGAGGGTTTGTTAAGTACCCCAATACCCAACTTTGGGTGGAACTCTAAAGTTTAAAGTTTAAGTTTACTAAGTGCTATGTTTACTAAAAGTTTTTAAAAAATATCAATTGAAACTTATTTTGCAGTTTGCGAAGCAACAAATTGACTTTTCAACTTTCAAAAATCGGCATTTTGAAGCTTTTTCAATATTCTAAAAAATAAAATTTTGTAATTTTATGTCAATTATTTACCTTTCTAATGGAGTGCAAAAAATAGAAAAAATCGCGTTTTTTGCATTAAACTGTTAATCATTAAAAACGGCTCCGAACTTTAGGCAGGAAACAGATAGGTTTTCTTCTTATAGGTCTACAATAACTAAAAAAGTTGTCAGCTACCTGGATTATTGAGTGTCACGAGAAAATCCTTATTACCCTGGACTAATATGACTGGACAAGCAAGTGGCGAAACAAACTTCATAAATTATGTAAACTTTACTAACAAAAACGTTTAAAATAAATATTCCAATAACTATAAATAATCAAATTCCATAGTCAAATACTGCAAAATATTTGGGTATTGTCCAATAAATATAAATAATCAAATTCCATATTCAAATACTGCAAAATATTTGGGTATTACTGTTTAATAAGCCCTAATAATGTTATTCAACATTATTTATGAGAGAGTGTATATTTCTTACCTACCTGTCGGCGAGAATCCAGAAGCTATCGACAAAGACAGCCTGTACTGACCGAGAGAGAGAGTAACATTTAGCAGAACTTTGAGATTTTTTAAAAAGTTTATATCAAATAGCTGCTTTGTGTTACACTTTATGTTAAAAATAAAAACAGATTCGGAATGTGGGTCAAATTCTGTAGTGCCCTATTTAAAAAAATTTTTACGTTTATTTTAACCAAAAATATTTGAAAAAAAAATTGTTTAAACAATTAATTAATTTACAACCAAATAGTGCACTAGAACTTTTTAAGACCTTTCATATAAAAAAAGAATCATCTCAATATCTGCCATAGTTTTTGCGTTATTTGATATAAACTTTTACATTGGAATTTAGCTATGCCCAGAATCGCGAGGAACGGCCTTAAGCAGAGAAATTTTATAAAATATTATGAAATACATTGTAAAATCTAATAGGTCATCAAACTAAATATAAGGGATTATTAATAAGCACCCTCTCTTCCATTGAAGATACTATGATTAAAGCTCTTTAATAAATGATTAAAATAACTTATACCTTTAAATAGCAGTAAAATGCCAGCAGTCATCTTAAATCAACCAAATTTTATGTGCACCAAATTCTAAGCTTATGTTGTATTATATAAGTTGTTTATATAATATGTCCTCACTAATACACATAATACGTCTATTGAAATATTGCCAAATTTTATTACAATTTGTAATTCTCTAAATCTAGAGATCGTAAATAACAGAATCAACCAATTCCTCAAATTCAAATAAACCAATTTAGAATATAGTCGTTTAGGCGAGCACCCTCCTATCTGTTTCCCCTTTAACATCTATCGGTACGAACATACCAAATAACGATAAAAAAATAACGTTAGCGTTTGATAATGATTTATCTATTTCCTATCTGCCCTTATTGCCTTCTTCCGCCTTCTTCCCCGATTCGAACATGTGTTTCACGGTTCGATTTCAACCTGGCTCGATGCGATGGTAGGTGATCACGGTCGGCCGGTGTTCGGTCGGAATGCCTCACTGAGCACATGCCGGCATGTTCAATTTGCGCGTTGTTGCCGGATAGTGACTACATTAGATCTTCGAGAAAAATATTCAAAGTATACAGCATGTCACAGTAAGTTGGAACTATACGAAAAACTTTTTTTATCATTAATTTTTGTACAGAAAGTTACTTTTCATTAAAATTCTGCGTGGTCCAAGATTTTAAGGTAGGCAACTAACTCTCACATACCTACATTTTGTTAGTGATACATAGTGTCAAAAAAATTTTTTTTTTTAAGATTAACGTAGCTTTTTATTTTTGTTAGTATTAATGAGCATTAAAAAAGTTGGTCCGAAAACAAAAAACAAACAAATCCACTAACATTTAAACATAAACTTTTTAATATGGTTCAAGCTATTTGTTGGTATTTTATATTTCTTCATATACAATTAAGAAAGTTTGTATTATATATATATATATATATATATATATATATATATATATATATATATATATATATATATATTAATGTGATATCAAGAATTTTAATTTAAAAACTTTACAAAAAATATATATAAAAACATTATTAAAATTTTTGATTTATGATTTATATTACACCTTTCAATTTTGTTATCTCAGGTTTTACTCGTGCTTCAATATCTATACTTTACAGCTGATGGGTTAGGTCCAAAGAATAACGGAATAAAACAACATAAGATGATATGAAAATAATGTAATAAAATAAACTAATTAAAATACCTTCAAAGATTATTAGCATACAATGTTTATCAAACAAAATTCGTTCTACGTATGTGAACCTTCAATAATGCATGGATAATATAATACAATTACAATCTAAAATCCAGCTTATTATTCTACATAAACAAATCAAGTAATATTCAGTGTCCTTCCTAATGCAATTTTGGTATATCGATTGTACCAAGAAAAATTTGTATGAATTATCCAATTCTCTCCACAGCTCCGTGTCCCCTCTCAGAACAAATTTGATCTCGTTCGACTATCGACAACTTATTCACACGTTACTAATATGATATAATATTATTTGACCCAAAATTCTCAAATTGAATATATCATGAATGTTTCTCCCGTTGAAACGCTTCCTCTGCCTTGAGTTGTCCAATTCCTCGTTCTATGCAAAATTAACCATCAGTTCTCAGCAGCCTCCTATGTAATTGGCAATATTAAATAAGATATTGCAATTTAGTGTCTTCAATGCTCTCCTTCGAATGCACGTACATTCCCAATGATGCCAGCCTCTTTTCCTCTCGCCAAACTTAATCTCTCGTTCCGAAATAAACAGCGATACGTAGAATACAAGTAGGAAAAGTTTACTTACAAATTTGTACCAGATCAACTACCGTCGTACACACTTACTTCACCAACTCACAACTTATTCTTTATCACTTACTACCCCTGGAGACCACCTCGAAAACCAACCATTCACTTTAAGAAACTGGAACTAACTAACTCTCTCATCTTATCTATCCATCCATCCAACCTCTCATTATACACACCCATCTCACCACTTTCCAAACTCTCGGCCAATCAGAAATTTGCATACCACTCCCCACATAAAATCAGAAATACCTACAAACTTTCCTAATTCATATTCAACAAGATTCATCTGTTAACACCCATCCCCTCAAGAAACTTCCTCCTAAGTTGTTAGACAGTTACAACATTGACCGAAGATCACTCATTATCAGTAATAAGGGATAGTTTGAACTATGAATCACCAATCACTATATAGTAATTCTTGTGCCGGAATGTAAGTAGTATTTTGTTTATTTCTAATGTATCACAATTCAACAGACTTTTTCTCTTACCAATTTGTGGGTTGTTACTCTGTCTGCTAATGCAATTTATGCATATTAATTAACACAGACATGTAATATTGGCATAATTACTAAAAACTTTTTTGATCTATAACTTTTTGATCTATATCCTTATAAGACAGCACCCTAATATGGGCTTTTTATAATTTCAGCATTTAATTTACTTTGTACCACCGACCTGATGATGCTTTGCAAATTTTAGAAAGCGAAACCGGTCGTCTTAGGTAGTAAAATTAAACTGATTGTGAGTAAGTCTAATTTTTTCTTTTTTGCCTTTTTTAAAATGGACTCACGTAAGCAACACATTCATGATTTATTATTATTTTGACTCCTGATTTGAAAACATCATTATTAAAAGGATTATTGGCTTCGGGTGATATATCCATCTGCCATATTACTAGCTAATTAAATTCTGAAATTTCAACTCCGACGTAATTCGAATTAGTGTGCTAATAATAAGGCAGGTCCGCCGCCGACGCTTTTGAATAACAATGATAATCAAAAGCAGCATTTCTTCTAGCTTCGTTTCCTCATTTGTAACCAGGTAGTATTAAATTAGTGTTAAAATAGATTTTAAATTTATTTACTGTTTTTGTAGTAGTTAAATGATAAATATTTCTATTGGAGTCTCTATTGGTAAAAATAACTGGTGCTTTTCTATGCGTTTTATATATTTCTCAAACAATACAAAACAATTTTAGTTTTTTCAAACAGTTAATAATGCTACCCTGTATTATAAAGTACGTACCGTTGAGTGTCGGAATACGAATGACATAAAGACGCTAATTGACAGAGCAGTCCTTAAAATTAGGATCCTGGTCTACTCAGAAAAATGTTTGCGGGTGCGAGATAATAGTGTACTTTTGTTACATAAGTAGTGTGTTTACAAATTCGTGTTTGGATGACAATGATAGAAAAGCCATTTAGGTGCCAAGTGCCAGAAATTTTCTTCAAACTATAAAACTGAAGATACCCTGTACAGTATATCAAAAATATTGTTACGTTTTTCTGTGTGTTCAGGGGTTAAGTGAAGTACACGTAAATAAACTAATTTTATTTAATTTACTCAACCACAAAATAAACTCACTAAAAAACAAATATCTCATTAATAATTATAAATACAATAATATTTATCACCGACAATAATATGGGTATTACAAAAACACTTGTCTAAAGACATTTTTAATCGCATAAAAGCTGTCTGCCGTATTGTTGCCGAGAGGGGGCATTTGGGCCTGTAGGACCCATCGCCGGCCCTGCGGACTTCTTCCTGTCCTCGGAATTAGACCGGGTGTTGACCATCTTTGCTTGTCACTGATAAAATGGTTTAATACTTCTACTGGTATAAAATAACGGTTACCGTGACAAGTATCTGTTATAGGTAACAGTTCCAAGGAGCAGTTACAAAATAACAGATCAAAAATAGAAAACAGAACAGGTAAAATAGTCTAAGTATTCCTTGACTTACGGAAGGAATAACTCAGTAAACAAGAAAAATAAAATGGTATAAAAGTACAATGCAAAGAAAATGTTTCTAAGTGTTTCTTGACTTACGGAAGAAACAACTTAGAATGAAAAGTAAAATACACAAGATAAAAGAATAGAAAAGTGCAGAAATATTCCTAAGTGTTTCTTGTCTTACGGAAGAAACAACTTAGGACAGAAATACAGATAAATGAAATATGTAAATAGGAAACAAGGTATGGAAATATTTCTAAGTGTTTCTTGACTTACGGAAGAAACAACTTAGAGTGAAAACAAACAAGAGAATCAAATATGGAAAAATAAGAATACAAATACTTATAAGTGTTTCTTGACTTACGGAAGAAACGACTTACAAATACGAAAATCAAATACAGAAAAGATGTGGAAATATTGCTAAGTGTTTCTTGACTTACGGAAGAAACAACTTAGCATAAAATAGAAAATGAAAGAGACAAATGTATTAAGTATTTTCTTAACTTAAGGAACAAAATATCTTAGATAAAATATCGGAAATAATAATGCAACAATGATTATGAAAATATTTCTAAGTGTTCTTTTGACTTACCGGAAAAGAACGGCTTAAACGCACAATTAAAATAACAAGTCAAATATTCAGAGAAATATTTCTAAGAGTTCTTTGACTTACCGGAAAGAACTACTTAGACAAAGTACAAATCAGAATATAAGATAGAAAAAGCAAGATAAATATTTCTTAGTGTTCTTAACTTACGGAAGAACAACTTAGACACAAAATACAAGAAAAATAAACAATTAAAACAAATATAGATCAATATATTATTCTAACCTGAAAAGGTCTGAATATACAATAATGCTAAAATAAAATGGTATATAAAAAAATCAGAAATAAAACAATAACTTAGTAGGAACAATAATAGCACCGACTAGGTCTACAGTAGAAGAGGCAAGCTCGACTGACCGATGAGAGAAAATATACCTGCTTTTATGTAAAACAAATCCTTTGTTTTACGTAGCGAAAGTGGAATTTCCCTGCATCGAATCAATTAGAAATTTGGATTTGGCCAACCTTGGAATTCCCAAGTATTTTAACCGATATCCAAATTCCTTGATGCGTCGAGGACAGTATCTTAGTTCTAGAGTCGATAAGATTGTCTTATGGTTCTTTTGTACGATCTCTGGGATGTTTTGCAGGATTTCCCCAGCCTCACCTCGAAGTGCTAATACGAGAGCTGTTACCTACTTTTCATATGGTCATCCATCATTTCGTGCAGCAGCTTCGAATTTTTTTCTATACACTGGGCAGGAGGTCTTGCAGTCAATTGAACGAGGCTTAATTATTCGTTTGACAAGGGAACTTCTGCTTTACCTTTAATTTTCAGTTGCATGGTCTTTTTAATTTCTAAGCTAGGATATTTTCAATGTTTCTCGTTATCTCATCATGTCTTTTCTCTACTAGACCTTTTGTTACTTTAACTTCGTTAATCGTTTCTTCTTTTTTATCTTAGATTTCTCATTTCATATCTTCTTTTGTCTCTTTAATTTCTCTTTTCATATCTTCTTTACTAACTTTTAAGGCCTCTATTTTTGATAAAAGACTCATGAGTCTGACGACGTCTCTCTTTAGCTTTGTTTTCTTTCAGATGACGTTTCTCTTCAGCTTTCTTTCTTCCAGACGACGTTTCTTATCAGCTTCATTGCGGTAATCATATCTCGAATTTCTTTCATTTTGGCCTCGTTTCTTGTTTTTACCATCTTTCTTCTGGCACCAATTGTTACGATTGTTTGTGGTTCAGAGATTAAGTGAAGTACACGTAGTTAAACTAATTTTATTTAATTCACTGAACTACAAAATAAACTATCGAAATAATAAATATCTTACTAATAATTACAAATACACTAATATTTATCACTGAAAATATTATGAGTATCAATTATAAAAACAGTTGTCTATTTACTTTGCTAATCGCATAAAAACTGTCTCTTCAAAGTGACGATTCATCTGTTTTTATGCACGAACAGATGTTCTAGATATCGCCAGAGCAGTCATGATTGACGAATCAGCGCTTTCAACAGGAAATTCCATGAAAATATCGCGAATAAACCATTGATAGAACGACAGGTAAAATTTTAGAGATATTACAGGACCGTTATAATAGTCACATAACAATATATAAAAATAAGGGATTATCCTGAGATAAAATGTTTCGAAAGCAAAACCAGTGAGGAATATCTCAGTGGGAACATCATTATAGGTTAATAAAATCCAAGATAGGCTCTTAAAATTTACCAGGAAGTTAAACAGACAGAAAACAGACTTAGTATATGCACATATATAAAACAAAAGAAAAGATATAAGTGAAGGATAGAAATTGTGGTGAAAGTAGGTAATAGTAAAAAGAGTTGATATACGTTCTCAAAGTGGTATGAAAGAAAACATGGTATAGATGTACATGTAGTCAAATTCAGCATTATAATGTCTTAACTACAGTAGCATCAGGAATGACAAATAGATGGTTTTGTGAAAAGAAAAACCATAATATATGAAATGCAAGAAATAGTTGCACATGCCCACTAAATATCAAATTATTAATATTATAAGGCTAGAAACAAAATATATTCAGGAACAAATTAAAGAAAAAATAATTAAAATATAAAATGGATATATGAATAGTATTATTAGAGATACTGGAATTAAAGCTCTGCAATAAAGTCCAAGAAAAAATAAAAAAAGAGAGAGAAGAAAAGTGTATACAGATTGGTAAGAAAATAAGTCTGGAACAAGTCTTCAAAATAATAATGTTGTCCAAAGAAACCGAAAGTACCTGTATCAAAATCCTACGCCAAAGTGTATAAAATTGTATGAGGTGAATTGATATTATTTGAACCAGAGATGATCGGAACGCCGAGAAGATCGGAGTCGGCAACTGGAAAATGCAAGCGAGGGACAGAATAGAATGGCGTAGAAAGCTTGAGAAGGTCGAGGCCCTCTAAGGGCTGTAGCACCAAGATGATGATGATGATGATGATGATGATGATGAACCAGAGATATACAGCAAATCAGTTGAATCAGAGCAAAATTCACAAACTACAGGATCATAAACTAGTTAGTCAAAACGTTAAATGTAGTCGACGGTCGACTACGATAGGAAATCAAATTATCAAAAATTTAATTTGGATTTATGCAAGACAGATCTAAACGAGGTGTTTAATACGTAATATGAATATTGCCAGGTACAACGATCTGAAGTAAGAAGACAATCAAAAATCAAAGTAACCTGTGTACATAAAACAAGTGGATTTCAGTGAACATCGCTACAGGAGAGGTCAGAAAGCGCTATCCAGAGAAAATTTTTGAAAAATACTCTGAAATATCAGGTTACCTAGGGCTCAAAAACAAGAAAATTCTGTTGATAATACTCATAAAGACTAGGAATGACTTTCGAAATTTTGCCAATTGGCGCGGAGAGCAGACAGAGAAAGTATTTGGAGAAAAAGAGATAGATAAACACCGAGACCCGACTACTTTTTAAACGTAGTTTGCAGGTCGAGTTTACTTCTCTCACTAAGATAAGTTCTGATAATTTTTCTGCGCATCAAGCGGACGTGCTAATTATAAGATTTTCAAAGTTACTCCTAGTTTTGACAAAGTGTACCCATAGGTATCTGAGAGGAGTGAATGTCCTCCTTCGAGGAAAAGAGTGCAGTATGCCTTTTATCTGTATATTAAGAAGTAATAACAAGTTTAATATCTTATGTTAGACTAATACCTAAAATTTATATCGTATATAACATTTTACTTTATTTACTTTTTTTGTTTCAGGTAATGTACCTATAGACATCTTTCACCTAGTAATAAAGTTGTAAGTAGAGAAGTAGTTTAAATATATAAAAATAACAAGAATTAATTCGTGAAGTGAACAAAAAGCAACAGTAAAAAAAAGAGATTATTACCATCAAATAGATAAGCATTACTTTGTCCCGACAATATCATTAGTTTTAATCTTATCTTATTTTCTTACTATAGTTTTTGACCAAAAGTTACTACTGTGGGTTATATCAATATTAAATTCACTCATATCTAATTGTCCCTACCTATATCTTTTTTGTTTTTTATTGCCTACTTCTTTTAGGAACTAGACACTCAGCGACTTATCTTATTGTGTGAATTGTGTGATTATCATTTCGGGGTTTGGATTTGCTCGATCTTAGCCTATGATATACTAATTTCGCTCTAGATGATACCTCATCTAGATTTTCTAATACAAATCCATTTTTAAGTTTATCCTAACTAGTCACGTCACTCATTTATATAAGTATCATCACCACTTTTCTCTACTGCCCTTGTCTTGTAATTTCCTTTGTGGGATAAAATCATCTCCATGTATTAAACGAAGAGATGGCACATTTAAAATTAATGAAATTAAGTAAGGCCAGCATTGAGCCCTTAAGCAATCTTACTTCCAAAAGAAATTTGCAACTCTCTTCTATACATTTCTTAACATATTTGTTACTCCATCACAAACGTCTTCTTCTTCTTTTTATGTAGACATGACTCTATCTGTTTTTCAATGTGCCTCCAGTAAGTTGTCGTTCCATTGTTTTTGCGGTCTTCCTACTGATCGTCTTCCTATTGTGAAACCGTCTCTTGCCGTCTTTACTACCCTGTTTGTTGTCATTCAGCTTAAATAATCGTTCCATTCTACTCTTTTATTTCTTACGCAGTACTTGATGTTCTCCATCTTACATCTACGGCGTTTATCTGTACTTCTAGCTCTGTCCTATAGTATTTTAATATCAATGTATTATCATTTTTGTCTTCTCTGTGTCAGGCCGTGTTTCTGCCGTGTATGTCATTATTGGTCTGATGACTCTTTTGTAAATTCTGCCTTTCATTTCTTTCCCGATATTTTTGTTTCATTCAGGCAACCTGAGGCTCTATTTGCTCTATTTACTTGATCTTCCACTTCTGTTTCGAGCTTTCCGCAGCTAGCTAATGTGATGCCTAGATATTTAAAAGCCATTAATTGTTCTATTATCTGACCTTCCAGCTCAAATTAACATCTTAGTAAATTGTCTGTGATAACCATGCATTTTTGTCTTTTTCAGGGAAATTAACATGTTAAATTTTCTAGCGGTTAAAATAAATTGGTGTAGCATCGGTTGTAAATCATCTTCACTTTGAGAGAGTAGTATTACGTCGTCTGCATAGCAGATTATTTGAAGTTGTTTTTCTCCTATTTGGTATTCTTTTTAGTTCTGACTTTATTTATTATTTTATTTATTATAAGATTGAACAATAAAGGACTCAGGAAATCTCCCTGTCTTATTCCATTGTCAGCTTCAATAGAAGCAGTTAGTTCTTCTTCTACTTTTAATTTTATTATGTTGTTTTGGTAGATATTTTCGATCATTTTGATTATTCATAAAGATATTTCTCTTGCATATAATAAGTGAATAAAGTCCTTTAATTTGATTCGATCAAATGCCTTCTTAATTAATCTAATGATTTCTATTGCACTTGCCTCATTATAATTATGGCGTCTGTGCATGATCTTTCTGACCCAAAACCTTGTTATTCTTTTGCTAGTGTTATAAATTCATTCAGTTTGTTTATCAGTTATTACATTGGTTGTTAATTTTAGTGTTGTGTTTAATAAATTAACTCCTCTGTAATTTTCCGGGTCCGATTTGTTTCCCTTAATGAAGAGAAGCATTATGATGCTTGATCTCCATTCTTGAAGAATTCTGTTGTGTTTGTTTTATTCTTTGGATTAGTTTTCATAGTTGTTTGGTCAGTCAGATTTGTCCTTCGCAAATTACAATATTCAAATACGTCCCGAAAAATATTAGACAATAATTAGACTGTCCCATTGTAGACGAAAAACGTCTGAGCGTGATCCTAGATAAAACTTTCTGTGGAACAATCATATAAAGTTTATAAAACAAACGTACAAAAAATAAATTATAAAATATTTTGCGTTCCACTCGAACAAAAGAACATATCAGCGTATCAACATGTATTTCTTTAACGTTTAATTAATCATTTTAAATAAATAAATTTAATTGTCAATGAACAAGTTTTATATTGACTCATCTCTCTTTGTTATTTTAACGTGAATTTGGTAGCTATCAATAAATATTTCATTAAGAAATATTTCCAATATTTCATTAAGAAATATTTCCAATATTTCATTAAGAAATATTTCCAATATTTGTACATGAAAATTTTGAAACATTGAAACATTTAAAATATTCTAAAGACAGTTCTATTGGATTTTAAAATATGCCTTTTGAGGAAGCTGCTGTACCGCGAAACATGTCAAGTGACACATATACTGTCTTTTTCTTTTTCTTCTTATATTCGGCCCCGTGGAATTTTCTTCACCGATTTTAAACAGGCATTCGTAGCTGCAATGTTAAGTGCCAGAGCTATTTTCGAGTCTTTCTAGTGGTCTCTTGCTTGTTGGTTTAGAATCTCTTGCCATTCCGACTATTGTCTTTGTCCATTCTCGTGACAAACTGATTCCAATCTCGTACATTCTCATAATATGGAGTTTACTGTTTTTCACATTTAAAATTATGTTCAGGATTTTATTGCTGATATGTTTCGTATCTTCTATGCTCTTTTCAAATTAAACGTGAGACAGAAGGCCCACTCCTGAGATATGATTAATCCTTTGTCTTTTTCTCTATAAAGGAGTAGGAAATCTTGGTATTTTGAAATCTATGAAATTCAAATTCTGTGTTATGCTCTATTTTAATTGAACTTAAATTTTTATCAAATAATTGCCAATTACAGAAACGGAACATAAGTAATAGGAACAGTTTACACAAATACGCTGTGAAAAGACACCAACTAACTAACTACTTGACTTCTTCAAGTTGTTCAATTAGAAGTTCGATATTTTATTGAAAACGAAAGGAATTGCTAGTTCACCTAGAGTAAAGTAAAAAAATCAATATTTTATCTAATTTATATATAATATATACATTGTATATATAATTTATATATACAATGTATAATTTATATATATATGCAAATTAAAATATCAGTTTTTTATTCTTACATATCAGTTCTTACAACGAACATAAAATTTTATTTGCAGTGACGCTGCTAGATTAATTTTTTTATTATTATTTTTTAATAAAAGAACACTTATAAATCAATTAATCACTACTAAACCTCTCGCATGTCCGAATTTTACAGCTGATCGTGTTTGACAGGCATAAAAACAAATTCTGTAAGCTAAGGTAAATATGGTCCGCTTGGCATCATGGCATGGCGCTCACCCCTCTAAAACAATAGAATGTTTTGGACGTAATGGCACCCGCGGCGGTTTCAGCGGCTACGCGGCGACGGCAGGCAAGGCAACAGAGCAGATCGTAGCGACGCGACGGCATCGCAGAAAGCCGCTCCGGTATAGCCTGACTTTAAAAGTATAAAGGTGTCGAATGTTATGATAACGTTAATATGGAACTATCTAATAACTAATAATCATGGTTACGTTAGATGACTTGCTTTTACATAATATTAGCAAAAAATTGATTTAAATTCGCAGAAATATCAGTATTTAATAAGCTTTTGATAATAATACTCGTAAAATAGCAGTTTTGGTATAGTTACGGGTTATAGATGAGTACAACATCGTATAAAGAAATAAAAAATAGGATTTTATTGTTTCAATTTAATGCTAAAACCACATAAAAATAAATTAAAAACTGGGTTGTAGAAATAAATTAAAGACTTAATCACAATCTATTTATTTATAGTGCCAATATTACTTATGTTTGTTAACAGGAGAAAATTTGTTTTAATGAATAGGAAATTAAAATTAAAACAAACTCAATAGTACACTTCCCGTCATATAAAACTGGTACACTTTTTTTTCCCAATGTAAACCTGGGTTCAGACTGGATACAGTGGTTCGTGAATTAATTCGCTGTTGCCATCACAGATAACGGAATTGCACTAAATCTAATTAAAAAAAATAAAGTTATTATTAGATAGGTATTATTTTTATTATTAACAACAAAAAACCGTATTTAATAAATTTAATAACCAGACATAGGGTTCAGCTAATATCCAAAATATTTGAAGGATCTTTAAACCTAGATTATTGGCACAGGGAACATTAGAATGCATTTACTGTCCCTAATTTTTTACTTCAATTACCTACCGAACACGAACTGTATTTTGTATCAATAAGTTTAGTCACAGGCCAACTACCAAGATTAATTTATTATTTATTATATGAACGATAACATTAACAAAAACTAACATTATACTTTATCCTACGTAGATTATAAAGTGACAGATCCAATACCTCACTGTAATGTTTTATTATAATAATTTAAAGTTATGTCTAGATTGATTTTATCTATCACTATATTTGAATTGAAATATTTTCATAAATTATAATAACACACAAATCAAGGTATGAGTACTTAATTGAGATAATGAAAAATTACAAAATTAATATGAGAATTTTTTGGGATGCATATTTAAACAAATTTAATGTGACTGATCGAGAATGCTCGATGTTTTAGTTTTTAGAATACTCAAAACTGGCGGTCTGTCACACAGCCCTGCTTTTAGCTTATTTCATATAATATTTTCGTTGAACTGGCAACAGTGCCCTAGAAATTAGAATGACACTTGTGACAAAATCAACTTACACAACTTGAAAAACATGATTTTCGGTAATAAGAGTTGTACCAGTTTTTTATGACGCGAACGGTACTTATATTCCAGTGCAAGGTCTGTTGTCAAGTTAACGTGTATCGAACGCTCATTTATGCTAAAATTTTGAGTGTTTAGCTTATTAAACATCAGCCTATAAAGGATGTATCTTAAGTAGAGTGTCTAGAAGCTACCGTGTGTTGTGATTGATTGGAATTGGAATTTTGTATTATTGAAGCTATATAAATGTACTCTAATATAGAGGTATATATAGAAAACTGTAGTAGATAGATCATCCTCATCATCATCATCCAGCCCCATTTTCACATCCATTATTGGATATAGGCCTCCTCCAAACGTCTCCAGTTCTCTCTATCTCTAGCTGCTGCAATCCAGTTTGTTTCTATTCTCCTTAGGTCGTCGGTCCATCGGGTGGGTGGTCTGCCTCGACTTCGCTTGTCGGCTTTTAGTCTCCACTCCAATAGTCTCTTCGTCCATCTTCCGTCTTCCATTCTAGCAACATGTCCAGCCCACCTCCACTTTTGTTTATTGATTCGCAGTATAATATCGTCTACGCCAGTTCGTCGGCGTATCTCCTCATTTCTCACGCGATCTTTCAAGGTCAGGCCCAACATTGATCTCTCCATTCGCGTTTGTGTTACCCTCAGTTTTTCGGCAGTAGCTTTCGTTAAAGTTAAGGTCTCTGCTCCGTAGGTCAAGACTGGTAAGATGCATTGGTTAAATGCCTTCCTTTTCAGGTGAATTGGGGTATTTGTTTTAAAAATGTCTCTCATCCTTCCATATGCCGCCCAACCCAACGTGATTCGTCTATTTAGCTCGCAGGTTTGGTTGTCTCTGGTTATTCTAATTTCATGACCCAAGTATGTGTATTTATCGATTAATTCTACCTTGTTGTTATTGATCTGTATCTCTTCGCTGGGAACCATATTGGTCATCATTTTGGTTTTCTCGAAATTTATCTCCAGCCCAGTTTCTTGTAGTATGTCATTCAGTTCTTGGAGCATGTCTTTGATCTCTCCCAGATTATCTGACAGAAGCACGATATCGTCCGCAAAATGTAGATGGTTTAATCTTTCTCCATCGATGGATATTCATTTCTGTTGCCATGTTAGTCTTTTAAATGCATACTCAAGAACGGTAATGAACAGCTTTGGTGACATGGTATCACCTTGCCTGACTCCCCTTTTTATCTTTATTTTATTAGTTGCTGAATGTAGACTTATAGTTGTGGCATTTTCATATATATTTTTAACTATATTACAATATCTGTGGTCAACCCTGCAATCTTGTAGATAGATATAGATTGTAAATAAGTCTGTAGTTTATTTGTACAACCTAGTTTAAAATTGACTCACACGGGCAATCAATTCATTATTTAAAAACAAATAAGTTTACATAAGAACATTGTTCAGCTATTTGATTCATAATCCTAATACACATATTGTTTAGAAACGAATTAATATTCTAGTAAACGATTGAGCAGTTAAAAAGAGCTCATTCCACGTAAAAATACACTAAGTGTCGAAAATTATACGGCATACAAAAAATACACAAACAAAATATCTCTGTTAGACCAACTATTAGTGCATTCAGTTCAAATTTACACAAATTAGAGAAATACTTGCCAGAAAATTAAAGCCATAAGTCAAAATCTCATCATGGCATACTTCGAGCAGGAAGCTCTAAAAGACGCCCATGTTAACAGCAAATTGAAACTATGGGTTCGATAGAAAAACATTAAGTAAACATCTAAACTTCGTCAATACACATAAAAACAGTTCTCACTAGAACAATGAATACACACTAAAATAGGTAAAAACCAACTCATATTCTTGAGTATG
Source organism: Diabrotica undecimpunctata (assembly GCF_040954645.1). Classification (NCBI taxonomy): domain Eukaryota; kingdom Metazoa; phylum Arthropoda; class Insecta; order Coleoptera; family Chrysomelidae; genus Diabrotica; species Diabrotica undecimpunctata. The sequence continues at coordinate 41,229,289 of NC_092807.1, read as the reverse complement.
TATTTACAACCAAGCACCAAGATGGATATGTAACATCACTTTGATATACGTTTATACAAAAACCAGCTCACTTGAACAGGTATCTAATTGCCTTTTCACACCTTATCTCATAAAACAAGCAGTCAACGCCCTCATAACATGGTCCATATGACTCAGCGATGATCACAATAGAGCAGAAAAACTAAAAAGGATAAAAGCTCCTTTAAATTTATTTAACGTATGGCATTTCGACACATTTATGGGATTACAATAAACAAATTAAAATTGAATGTACAAAAAATTCTTAATCATATCCAATTTATAGGCAAACACCGAGATTATTTATGTAGTTAACTACTCGGGCGCCGCAAACAGGAAATCTTGGGAGCTGCCCTCGTAGGCTCACTAATGGAACTCCTCCGTTATGTGCTCAATAGATTGGACCTCGCCGCAGTTGCATGACGGCAATGGTAGCTTGCCCTATTTGTGATGTGGTTAAGTGTGCACCAGGTCTTATGTGGTACGTCAAATCCAGGAGGTGTCTGTGTGATGCAAATTATAATTGTATTTGGTTGAGCTTTCGACCATTCATGGGTCCATTTGGTGATCACGTTGAACCCGGTGTTTGTATGGGAGATTTTCTGGAGCGCAGTCGACTTTTGGTTGCCTTTTCCTTAAAACGAAATGGCTTTAATTTATCAGCAGTTAGAAAAGCCACAAAACATGGTGAAAAAGACTGGTGGACAAAACTAAAACAACTTATAAATCAAAACTAGTTCTTTTCTTTATTAAACGAATTACATATCAAATTAAACGGCTATTATGTAAATGCGAGATATCCGCAGCCTAAAAGACAATTGAACTAATTGAGTCAACTGAGAAACTTTAAAAATAACATCCTTTAGAATATAGACTCTTAAAGTTGTCTATCTAGATCACAGGGGTCCATGACGATTTGCAGGTTATTTGCAAGGTTTTTTCCGATTTGCAAGTACAATAGTTTAAATATTTAGCCTCAGGGATAAACAAATTAAATAACTTTAAAACTATTTGACCGATCGGGGGGAAATTTCGCACAAATGTAAAAGACGGTAATTCCTCGATGTTCAAATGTATTACTAACATTTTATTTTGTTAATAAAACAATTAATAAAATTTATAAATTAGTGCAAAAAACTGCTTTTTTGCAAATATCTCCGTAAATTATTTATCAATTTTAATTTAAAAAACGGGAAAATAAAGATATTGTTAATATAAAAGAATGATATAAATATTGTATATGTAAAATATAACGGAAAAAACTTATGGACAAAAAATCAAATTGTGACAATAAATCATGGTTTAAAAACAAACGAAAGGTAAAAATACGAGTACTTTTTCATCTATTCGTCATCTAGTAACTCCCACCTATGTCTTAAAAGCTTCAGATATCTGCGAAAAATTTTTCGACCTTTTTTGTTAACCAGACTGGGCTACCTATATTGTTACATCTTGTATAAATATATTTTTTTTTTTTTTTTTTATTTTAAATTAAAGTGTCTCGGCAACTATGGGCCATTGACACTGGTACAAGTTTATTACAATATGTTTATGTTTACATACATATACAATCTGTTTATATACAAGTTAGGATACATTAATAACATCTTAATATAATTACACTAAGTAGTAAAGGTGACAGTCTTTTAGGAAACGAATTATGGCACTGTACATGTTTGTAGAACCAAGTAGATCACTTAAATTATTTTGAAAGTTGTAGTAGTCTCTTTGAGGTTTGTAGTGGACGCATTCTAGTAATATGTGCTGGACGGTTAAGGACTCATTACAATGTTCACAGCGAGGATGGTTTTCAGACGACATCAGATATCCATGAGTAAGACGAGTGTGACCTATTCTGAGCCTTCTGATAATAATATTGTCTTTTCTGCTCATTTGTGGTATGGTGATGGAGGTAACAGTTGGTTGAATTGTGCGTAGTTTAGTATTTTGCACATTCCAGTGTGTTTGCCAAGTGCTTAGTACGTTGTTCTTGATACTGGCCTTTAGGTCTTGGTGAAGTTGTATGTTTTCCATATTTTCTAAGGAGCAGGCCAGCTTTGCTGCCTGATCAGCGTTCTCATTTCCATTGATACCAACATGGGACGGTATCCAGATGATAGTTACTGAAACACCATTCTTTGACTGCTCTTGGCAGATACTGTGGATGCACTGTACAATGGGATGTATGGAGTATATATTTCTGATTGAGTCAATGGCGGAGAGAGAATCGGTGCATATTGCTAATGATTTCTCATTAGCAGTGGGCGAGTCTAATGCCTTGAGTATTCCATACAGTTCGGCTGTGTGTATACTGCATCTGGGAGAAAGCCGATATGATGCTACTGTTGTATTTGAGGTACTGACAGCACAACCGACGGCCTGTTTTTCTTTGGAGGCATCTGTGTAGAGAATTTTGTCGTAACGCTGTGTCTGTATAAGTTCCTTAAATGCTTGCACCAAGAGAGTTCTGGGCGTTTCTTCTTTTTTGTATCGGTTCAAGCTGGTAAGGACAGTAGGTAGCTTTTTGGTCCACGGGGGAATTCTGGACGTGGTATACGGAGTTGTGAGTTTTAGATCTGTGTCTTTTAGCAAACTTTTTAAAATTTGTGATAGAGAATGTGCTCGAGGGTGACTATTATCTGGGACAGAGTGGGGAGTATTAATTAGTTTAATTACTGGGTTTTTTGGATTAGCAGAAATTCTAGAGAAGTAAGACAGAAGTAAACGCTGCCGTCTTATAAAGAGTGGAGGTTCTGAGGATTCGATATAAAGACTTTCAGAAGGACTTGATTTAAAGGCGCCGAGGCTAATGCGTAAAGAAGTGTTGTGAACTGTATTCAGACTTTTAAGGTGAGTATCGGAAGCAGATATGTAAAGAATGCTTCCGTAATCCAACCTAGAGCGGATCAATGTTCTGTAAATTCTTAAGAGGACTTTCTCTTCTGCCCCCCATTGATGATGAGCTAGAGTTTTTAAGATGTTGATTCTATTTAGGCAGTTTGTTTTTGTATTCTGTATCTGATCTCTCCATGTGAGTCTTTTATCGAATATTACTCCTAAGAATTTGTGTTTATCAACAACTTGAAGAGGAGAGCCATTTAGGTGAAGTAGAGGAGGGTGAGTGTGATGTCTTCTAGAGAAGTTTATGACTTTAGATTTTCCAGATGAAAATTTAACTCCAATTTTAGTAGACCAGTTATGAAGATTGTTAAGAGTGTTTTGGAGTAAAGAGCATGTGCTCCTTGTAACTTTACCTTGGCAATAGAGAACAAGATCATCTGCATATATTGAGTATTTTATTGGAGGGAGAACAAGAGAGTTTATATCGTTAATGCTAAGAAGAAATAGTGTGGGGCTGAGAACTGAGCCTTGGGGTACTCCATTTTGTGAGATATGTGATGTAGATGTTTTCCCGTTTGTAACTACTTTGAAAGATCTCTCTTGTAGGAAATTGTTTATAAAGGTGATAATATTACCCGTTAAATTGAGTTGCTCAAGTTTTCTAATAATGACAGCTCTATTTATTGTGTCAAAGGCGCTTTCTAAGTCTAAGGCAACTGTGATGACTTCATTCTTATTTGCTATAGCTTGGGTTATTTCTGTATGGAGAAGTACCAGGTTATCCATCGTACTTCGATTGGGTCTGAATCCCGACTGTGCTGCATCTATAAGATTATTTTCTTCAAGAAACCAAAGCAAACGTTTATTTATCATCTTTTCTAGTAGTTTGCACATTGTGCATGTTAGTGAGATTGGCCTGTAGGCACTGGCAAAGTTAGAAGATGAGTCATTTTTCTTGATCGGTATGATAAGCGACTGTCGCCAAAGACTCGGAAAGCTTTGGCTGAACCATATCTTATTGTAGAGCGCAAGTAGCTTCAAGAGGGTTCCTGCCTGTAGATGTTTGAGAAAGATAGACGGGATGTCATCAGGACCTGCAGATGAGTTTTTTATTGATGAGATTGCCAACTTCAACTCTACTTCTGTGAAGGCGAGGTTTATTGGATTGGTTTGAATAGGGTTAGGTGGTGAGTGGTTTGTGGGGTACGAAATGGAGAGTTCAGACTTAGTTTTGTTTTGAAAGTATTTGGCTAGCGTTTCGGTTATTTGGTTATCATTTGTAATGATATTATCTCCATCTGTTATTGCGGATATTTTACGATATGTTTTTAAACCTCTCATTTGTTTAATTTTTGTCCACACTTGAGCGGGAGGGGTATCTGAAGTTATGCTGTTAACGAATTTTTTCCAGGATTCTTTTTTGCTTTCCTTCAGAATTCGTTTGGATTTTGCACGCATTTTCTTAAAATTAATAAGATCTTCGATGCTACGAGTTTTGCGATATCTATTAAGGGCCTTTTTGTATTCTTTTATTGCGAGTTTACAGGAGTCGTTCCACCATGGGACGGCCTTTCTTGAGGGATTTATGGTGCATTTACCTATACATTGGTTGGCCGCAGTTAGAATGCAATTTGTAAATTGCTCTACGGCAGCGTCGATGTTTTCCTTAAAAATAATTTGGTTTGAAAGGTCTTCAAGAGTGTCACTGAATAACCTCCAATTTGCCTGGGCAATTTTCCATTTATTTATAACTTCCCAATTTTCCGGTATATGACTTGAGATTAAAATGGGGTAGTGATTGCTATCATATAAGCTATCTAGTGTTTGCCACTGAAGCAGAGGAGCGGTTCCAGGATCGCAAAAACTTAGATCTATGCAAGAAGAGGTTCCAGACTGGATGTGGAAATATGTGGGGCTCCCTGTATTCAAGAGGTTAATGTTAGAGTTGCTTATGATATCTTCGATGTGTTTACCTCTCCCAAAGGTGCGCTGGGAACCCCATGTTGTGCTGTGAGCGTTAAAGTCCCCAACTAAGATGAAAGGGTTTGGCAGTTGTTTTATGAGGTCGCTTAATTCTGATCTAAATAAGTTGTAGTTTGGAGGAATGTATATAGAACAAATAACTATCTTGTTGGGACACCATGCGGTTATCGCAATCGCTTCTAGGCTTGTGTGTAAGTCAAACTCTTGATGAAAGATATCGTTGGAAACAAAAATAGATGAACCGCCACTTACTCGTAGGTGTGTGGGTCTTAGGAAGTTGTAGCTAGTGTAATTTTTTAGGTAGGGGTTGTGATCTTTGGTGAAATTAGTTTCTTGAAGACAGATAAACTTGGGCGAGCAGTCCGATATAAGTTTTTGTAAATATTCTAGCCTGGGGTAAAAGCCATCGCAGTTCCATTGAATTAGACTTAGCATAGTGTTAGTATTAATAGGAGCTGAATTGAGAGGATTGGGATGGTTGTGAGCTGTCAAAATTGTAGTTATCTTCGTTAGAATCGACGGAAAGATTTGGACTGGGCATACTTTCGGGTTCTTCTGGATCAGTGCCTAAGGCTTTTATCAGTTTTTTAGTTAGACGGGTTAGCCTGTTTTTGATAGACCTCTCCTGACAAGTTGGGTATAATGCTTGAATGTTAGAAATTAACCCTGATACATTTTCTGTAAACTTAAGAGCTTCAGCGTAGGGGTCACTACAGCCGAAAGTGTTTTCGACAAAGGCTATCAAGTTTTCTAGAGGAATAACAAGTGATTCTGAGGTTTGCTTAAAGTATTCTTTGATAGCGTCTTTTGTTAAATCGGAAAGGTAACGTTCTGATGGTGAACTTGTTCTGGGTTTCTTTTTGGTTTCTTAATGTCTCTACTAGGGGGAGGCATGATGTTGTCCTCGGACGGATTTGCGACCGAGATGTTATCGGGAATATCAGTCTGCTCACTTGTACTCTCGATTTCAGAGTGGCCACGTTTATGTGTGGGCGTTTTAGTCATTATGGAATTATTTGGTTCTGAATCGGACATATGTGGTGATGTTGCGGGTTGTATAGAAGACTGTGGTGGTACGGGATCTATTATCTGGGTTGATATTAACGGCTGAGGCTGGGATGTTATATAATTAGGTGGAGGATTGGGACAATTTGAGGCAATATGCCCTGACTTCTTGCATATGTAGCATTCCATTTTGTCTGTGGACAAAAATATTCTGTTTTCATTACCTTCGAATGGGATAACTAATGAAGTTTGCAGATTGAAATTGTCATCAGAGGTAAAAATATATACTTGCCTTCTAAAGCTCATGATGTGCGAATATTCATCGCCGGGGATACCTGCTCTTAAAAATGAGACGGGGGAGGCCAGTTGGAGCCCAAGTTCTTTTATAGCATTTTCTGCAAGGTCGTGTGGTATACATGGAGATATATTGGATATTATTTTTTTGTGGGAGAGACTAGCCTGCGAACATTCATCACAGAGTTTCCTACTGTCAAAGTCGGATGGGATTTTAGAAGTTTGTCGACGAGTTCTGAATTAGTTAAATATATACAAATTCTGTTATTAGATATTCTGGATGCGAATAGGATTTGTTTGGGACCAATAGCGTCACCTACTGCCTTGACGTAATCGAACAATTTTAGATTTTCATCGGCATGCAGTACTATGGCTTGATCCCTCTTTGGAAAAGTTGATCTGGGAGTTGATTTGGTTGCAGTTGCATATGAGGAAGTTGAAGTAGAATTATGCTGAATATTTTGTGACATCTTGACAAGTTGTGAACTGTGAGGATCTGATGTGAGAACTGTATTTGTTATCGGTACCCTTGTAGTCAAAGGTAGACGAGAAATTTATTTATATGTTAAATTTAGTTAGGTTTTATGTATTTTCTTCCAAAAATACATATTAGGTAGGCCTACGCCACTGGTAGCTGACCCAGTTATTGAAGAAATTACTAATTTGCTAATTAACTAATCGTTCCAAAAAAAAACATGCAATTAGGCTTATCGATACATACGGTAAAGTCTGGTCTTACTAGTATTTAAAAGTAGTTGTTTGGTTTCACAAAAACACTAAAACTCGGAGCAAAACACTGATACGATGTTACCTCGTTCAAGTACACACTCGGAATGAGTATAAATATTAATTTCGTATAGAAATAGGTTATATTAAATATAATACATAGCGATAAAGCTCGCATATCCAGTGCAGGAATATTTAACTAACACATTAACACAATGAACTATATTGGAACGACTCAAGGCCTCACTTAGTTCAGGGGATCAGGAGGTAAGAGAGATTCGGTTTTAACGTTAGTGTTTTGTTCAGCATAATAAATTATTAGTTTATCTTATTTGTATGATATACTAACTGCTGCCGGATATATAGGTATCTTAAAAACGAATTTAAATAACATTTTTATTGAGAAATACATTTGGCCGAGTGAAATACATTTTTGTTTTAACAAGATGGAGATGGAGCTCGCTTTGCTCACGCGTTAAAATATTATCTCAATTGTTAATCGCCCTTATTAATACACTTGTTGGTTAAAAAACTATAATTATACAAGATATTGGCTATAGTCACATTTAGATACAGACTTCGGGTTACATTGGCTGCTTCGTTCAGACTTTGATCCTAATCTCATTTTGATCAGTTGCTATCAACAGGTCCTCATAGAGACTCCGTCTAAGGACCTAGCAAATCCAGGGTGGGAGTCGTACGTTGCTATGAAGTAAATTCCTTTTATAACTTAAACATTCTAGTTTAGTATCAGCCAAAATGTAATTTAAAATTAATTTATCTATATAATAGGAGGGTTTTTTTAGGAGGGATTATATAATTATCTATATAATCCCTATATTTAAAGGGTTTTTACCCAGATATTTAGTAGCTTTAAACATGTAGACCTAGTAAATATTAAACCACATTTTTGTTATAACCCCAGTCAAAATTTAATTTTTACGATTGCTTTAATTAAAGTGGTAATACTTATTTTAGGAAAAGCACTGATAATGGAATACTTATTCCGAAAACGTTATATTATTATACCTTTTATAAAGGATTTTTTAATTAACTTTTGTGTGATTTATAGTATCGAGGTAACTACACCAAATTCTTTTTCCTTGTGAATTAAGAATAACATTTTTGCTACTTCCTGGGAAAAAAATATTTTTTCGTATTTCAAAAGCTGGCACTTTTTCACAAATTACAAAAAAGTTGTGCTGCGATAATCAGGGACGAAGTTGGTCATTTTTTTTTAAATAATAGCTTGTTTGTTTGTCATAATAAAGGAACCTATTTAGCGGCATTTGAAAGATAAGGGACTGAATTTGTTTTAATTTACAAAACTTAAAAAATATTGCTTTTAGACACAGTCGTCTACAAATATTCAAAATGTAGAGCTCCAATAAGTTCAGCTTGGAGTAGCGGAGGGGGTACTTTAAAATTCGCGTTATAAACTATATCTCCCGTTCTTGTTAAAGGATTTTGACGTTTCTTTTTCAATTTGTATGTAATCTGTATAAACGTTCCTTTTATTAATAAATTAAATGTTAAATTAACCATTTAAATTGTTTAAACAATTGTCGACAAAAAAAAATATTGAACGATATTGTTAAAACGACTGTTACTGCAAAACGTAGAAGAGATTACTTACTTACAAGAGAGAAGTTGTAAATAATTGATAAAATTAAAATTGTTTCTCTAATACCACGTGATAATATTTTAGCCTAAGGATGCACTGATCTCGGTGGTTGATTCTCATTCCCATAGTCATTTGCTCCCCAATTTACTAACTTTGCCTCTTGGAAGGATCAGACAAGAGACATGAGCTCCCGCCTATCAACGTATGTTATAATTATAGTAATTTGTTATATTGTTAAAACTAAATTATTTTTGTTAGATTTTTCTCTTATTTAACCTCTAATATTTCAATTTAAATAATAAATCTGCTGCTATCCTTATATAGAAAACAACGGTCAATTATCATGTCCTTTTATTTCATGATAACCGCGTTAGTTGAATTATTCTTTGCCGTTGTGGAATTAAGGACAACGGAGTGTTCAATAATTCATTCTTTAGTTTTGTGGTCCTAAATAAATTAGTTTAAGTGCTTTGTAATACGGTAGGTTTTTCATAATAGGAGAATATGGTTTATGTATGTACATAACTAATGTATTTTTGCACTAAATATTTGGTATGTTGTCTTTAATAGAGCTCACAGTAGGCATTAATTGCTTTATATCTAACAGAAACCTATTTTCGCCAGCGAAAAGTTCTTTAAATACTTATGTAGGAAGGCGTAATAAAAATCTAAAACTAAAAGGAGTGTTCAAAACAAATCTGTGATCATATAAATAAATGTAAGTGAATTCTTAGCGAGCTTTTGGGGTAAAAGAGATAGAAGTAGCGACTTTTCTAGAATTTGAGGGAGGGTTTTTCAGCGTATTCTTCTAGTCAGTAACGACAGCGTTTAAAAGGAGATGTGCTTCTACCCTCGTAGTGAGTGAAAAAGGCAGCTTTAAGAAATAGAACCAGTATGTTCATGTTAGACGAAGCCAGTTTTAAGGCGAACGTAGGAAAGTGAAACTCTACAGGAAGGGATATTATCCCCATTATTATGAGCAACACTAGTGGACAACCTCTTAATAAAGTTGTTTGAAGGCTTTTATAGATGACCTGGCAGCAGTAGTCAGTAGTACTATGACGGAGGTAAATAACAGGTGTGGGGCTGAAAACCTAAGGGTTAACCCGAATTAACAGCAGTTGTTCTGCAAGGATTACATTCACCGGTGCTCAAGGGAGTGAAGATTTCATTTTTAAGTCATGCCAAGTACCTGGCTGTGATGATTGATCAGAAGCTAACATGGAATCTACTCATTAAAATTGGTTTATAGAAGGATACAGTAGCTCTTATCAGATGTAGACGGTTATGTAGAAAGAAATGGGGACTAAATTCAAAAACGAATTATTGGTTAAACATTAATGTTATAAGCACTATGATGACCTACGGTTTAGTGATATGGTGGACCAAGACTCAACAGTCTGTGGTGACTTTAATCGTTTAGTGGCACACAAATGTCTGCTTGTTTTAGTATCACGGAGCCACCCCCACGGATACGTTAGAGTGTTGTTAAACCTGTCACCTTTACTGAAATTTATACAGGGAGGGGCTAGATTAACGGCAAGAGGTTAATACAGGATCAAGCTGCTATAAGCGTAATTTAAGGCGCCTAACAAACAAAATTATATTAGGAGATAAAGGCAGACCTATTCTGGGCATGCCTGCAGACCTAATGGCTTAAAGATATAGCATTTTAAATTTATAGTACCAAAAATAGCGGTAAGACACTAGAGGGGGTGTATATGGCACAAGGGCAACGACAAAAATCCAGTTAAGCTTGCCAACAGATGCCACTCTATTTTAGACTGAAGTTTCCGCTATGCAAAAGTGTTCTATGAAACTAATAGATCGCAATTGGAGAACGACTGAATTGTAAACTGCTCCAATAGTCAAGCAGCTCTAGAAGCCCCAGTTCGACGCAGGTTAATTTAAGGCTTATGTGGAACTATTTTAAAGTCCTATCCTAAATTCGAAATATATTGACATTATTCTGGGTTCCAGGGCATGAAAACTATCAAGGCGATTAGAAGGCTAATAAATAGGATTAAGAAGGCATTAGTATACTGCTAGTTGGACTTTTAATTAAATACACACAAAATAGAAGACATTGATAAATGGATGTAAAATAAATCTTTAAAATAGTATAATAATAACAAAGACAGGCTAATGAGTTTATTAAGAGACATTCAGCAAAATGCTTAGCCGACTTAATAATCTAAAGTCAAAGAATTGTCGGGGTAATAGTGGCGGTGCTGATTGAATACTGTAGACTCCATAAAAATTTAAGTCCTATGAACTTGACGGAAGGGGATACTTATCGGTTTTTTCTTTGAGAAACTTCTAATTTATGTACGGTGTTCTTTGTCTGTGTAAGCATTTTGGTACAATAAGCAATTAGTGGCAATACGCGTTTATTATAAACTCATGTTTCTAGGTTAATTAGTACATAAGTTTTAAAGATATCACTCAAACTTTCATTTGAGGACCATTCTAGACTAATTATTTTCCTGTATCGTCTTTGATTGCTCCTATTTATTCTAATTTTGCGTCCCATATAATGTGTCTACTTCGTTGTATTTGAACAGCAAACATTTGATTACTTAAAAGACTAGTCGTATAAAACGACAACAGGTTGATGAAATTTGCTAAATTTGAACGTTTTTATGTAGGTATTAATTATAGTGAACACTCTGGTGTTCCCCAAATTTGGCAGTTTTTCTGTAAACGTCAAAAAATCTCCACAAAATCGTTTTGGTTCATCCTTGTGGAAGATCTGGATAAGTGGAAGTTATATAAATATTTAATAATAACGAAACTGTGTTCAAGGTGAGTGCAGCTTTTCTTTACAGTTGATCTTCTTCTTCTTCTTACGATGCCTATCCGTTCCGGATGTTGGCGATCAACATGGCTATCCTAACTTTGCTTGCTGCTATTCTGAATAGTCCGGTTGTCGATGTATTAAACCACTTTCTCAGGTTTTGAAGCCAAGATATTCTTCTTCTCCCTGGTCCTCTCTTTCCAAATACCTTGCCCTGAAGAATTAGTTGCAACAAGCCGTATCTCTGTTCATTCCTCATAACATGGCCAAATATTCTACTTTGCGCTCTTTGATGGTGTTAATAATCTCGCATTCCTTGCCTATTCTACGTAGGACCTCAACATTTGTCACACGATCCACCCATGAAATTCTTAAAATACGTCTGTAACACCACATCTCGAATGCCTCGAGTTTTCTTAAAGAAGCTTCGGAAAGTGTCCAGGCCTCTACTCCGTATAATAACGTAGAAAATACATAGCATCTAATGAGAGAGATTTTGGTAGCAATTGGTAAATCGTGACTTCTGAAAAGAGACTTCATCATTATGAACGCCGATCTCGCTTTTCCTATGCGTTGTTTTATTTCACTGGAGTGATCCCATTGGCTGTTAATGTTGGTACCAAGGTATATGTAGCTGTCCACTCTGTCAATTGGATGTTGGTTAACCAAAAGCTGTGTATTTAATATTTCGCGCTTACTGACTACCATGTACTTTGTTTTCTTCGTATTAAGATCAAGTCCGTGTTCTCTACTTATATCTGATATACGCGACATTATTCTTTGCAAACCGTCCAGACTATCTGCAAAAACTACTGCGTCGTCGGCATATCTAATGTTGTTTAGACGTATTTCGTTGACTAATACGCCTTCTTGTAGTTCGCCTAGTTTGGCCCTATCATCTAACATGATGTCTATCTGTGTATCTCTACACATCTCTAGAGATGTGTATCTCTACAGTTGATCAAAAGCAGCAATTGCTGGCAGCTATTCAATGCAATAAACATACATTTTCCGCTGATTGTGACGACGAATGTATCCACATATTCCTTAAAAAGTCAAATCGCAAGTAATTTGAGTGAAGAGCAGAAAGTGAAAACCGTCCGTAGCAAGCACGCAAACATTGGCTGGCCAGGTGTTGGCTTTGGCTGTATTTTGGTATGTGCAAATTATTTTCTTCTTCATCATTTTGATTCATTTGATATTGCGAAAAAACACATATCTACTGCAACTGTAAACAAAAAAGATTGCATTTTGTTAAAATGTAAAATTGCATTTTGAACGGCTTCAAAATCTACCATATTGTTTAAACCAGCGACTTTGGTACAACGACTATTGCGACAGTCTGCAAAGACTTCAAAAGAGTGTAACAAGAAACGTGATTTGATACAATGACTGAATAAATTGTTAGAGGGGAGTTGGAATCAGTTTACCACCGTAAAAACAGATTATATTGATAAATAAGATCAAATGTTGCCTAAAAATTGTTGTTTTATCAGGACCGTGAGTTAATGAGTAAGGTGATATTAATATTTTTGTTTTTGATAAGACAAATTAGTTTAACATGAATAAGCGTACCAAAGTCTTTTGAATAGTTAGTGAAACAAATCCTAACTGTGTTTTGCGTTTAAACTTCTAAAACTAAAATCTGAAAATGTGTTTATTGACTCACTTATACATTATAACTTTCACACATAAAACACTTACTGTTATGTTTATTGAACCAATATGTTAAAATTTTAATAGTTAAAAATTTGATAACACCGTATATTCATAAATAAAATACATAAAAAAGTAATACAACTTGACATACAATGTGAATTTACAACCGATTTATAAAATCTGTTTAAAACACTCACTTTTAGGGGAGCATAGGGAACCAAATAATTTAATTACATCCCGCCATTGATAATCCCTACCAATAAATGTCTGATGTGTTTGAATTATCCTATTGTTTGCACCACTGTGTGTGTGTATCCCATTAAAGAGCAATGTAAAACCATGTATTTATACTTATTTTAAAAAACTTTAGCAAACATTCTATAGATATAACTTAGAGAAAAAACTATGGTGGGAATAATATACTTGTAGTAGAATATAGTCGTGGGTATTACGTTATCGATGTATTTCAATGTTTTCCTGTTGCATTTTTTATTAAGAGTTACTTTTGTAACTTTTTATCTATCGATGTAATCTCTAAACTTGCACCGTGGTGGTCACATCACTTTAACACCTTGAACGTTCCTTTGTTTCTCAATATCCTTGTGGTTTTTTGTATCTCTAAGTGAGATTCTGGTAATAACTTTTTATTGTTCTCTTTTCTCTAACTTTTGCAAATAATTGTAAAAAACAAACATTCAGGCACATAACATTATGTTATTTGTCTTTTATTTGTCTATATGTGTCTTTATTTCAACATGGCTTGCGAAAAATTTTAATCTCAACATTTAGTAAGTACTTTTACGATTATAATTACATGAAACTAATTAAAACATGTTTCAGTTGTCTTGATAAAGAAAGTAAACAGTTTCGAAAGCTAGACACTCAATAAAAGAGCACACATATATTAGTGTTTTAATCACTAGGCCTTTTTGACCGCAGCCTTTGGCCTTCCAGAATTTTGGAAGTTCTACATAACTAACCGTTCACAAACGACTTGTATATTTAAACGCTTGATTTAGCCATTGGATAAAAAAAGCTCAGACAGGTCCATTTTATATTTCAGTTGCGCATTTTTTGCTGAACTTATATTTTGATAACGGCATCACTATGCGAGTTATGACGTCAATATCATTTTTTTAAGGTAATACCTTATTTTGACCTTATTATCGCAAAGAGCGTATCTTTTTGTATATGGATGTCATATTTTTTATGTCAGTTATGTCACATAACATTTCCCGAAATTAATTCGGGAATACTAAAACACGTATTTTTCTACACGTATAATTTCGTTCCATCGCTGCCTGTATAATAGTTTTTTAAAACTACTTGTTGTTGTTTTAAATCTTGTAGTAGATAAAAACATGTTACATTAAGACTAAATTGCAATAATTCGACTTCAAAATAATAGAGTTAGCTATCAAACAATTACTGTGTTTTAAAAAGTTATCGACATGATGACCCGTTTAAGCGAAAAGAAACGCACAGAGATTTTAATGATGATAGGTTACGGAGATAAGATCTGTACACAAGCTTATTTAACAATAGGTTAAACAACAAGGGGTTTCTAACTTATTTAACAATAAATATCCCGATCCACCTATTACACGATCGACGATATGCAAAGTCGAAGCAAAATTTAGAAATTTTGGCAATGCCGCTGATAAATATACAAAAGGCCGTCCAGGCCTTACGCAAGATCAACAATTTTATTGGATGTAATATTATTGGTGCATAGTCTAAGAAAATCTTCATAAAGTTCCCCATCAAGTTGCATTGGAGCAATCGATATGTCAAACGTCTGTGTTAAAGTCTCGTAAAGAAAATAAGTGGCTCATGTAGAAAGAGCAAGTGATTCATGAACTAAATGATTTGATAATTAATTAATTACGGTAAATGCTGGTTTCAATGGGCGAATATCAGAGATGGTGGTGTCTTGGCTCATACTGCATTTGGTAAAGCATTATAAGATAAATCACTTCAAATTCCCAACCTTGCTTATTATAAAATAGTGGAAGAATATTACCTTTTTTATGTGTCGAGATTGACGTTTTTGCACTAACAGAAATTTTATGAAACCTTATACTCAAGCAGGATATTGCCATATGTCCTGAAAAATCCCAAATTTAGAACACGGAGACACACATAGAACGTCTGTTACATATTGATGCATAATGAAAAATGAAATAAAATTAAAAATGTTTGTCTTTTATACACACAAACAATTTCCTGGGCAAAATACCAATTCCAAATTTGACTAAAATATTAGAATTTTTGGGTGATTATAACGGTATCCTAGATTTTGCAGTGTTTAAATATTTGCAAACAAAAGCCATAACAGCCAAGTAAATCCAATCTAATAACTGGGTCGTCGAAGTAAACAGAATGCTTCTTGACGGGATACTTTTTAAAGCGATATATTTTTTACAAAAATATTTATCAAAGGTAGCTGAACATAGAATAATCAAAGAGAGGAAAATTCAATACTTAGGTCGTGTGTTGAGAGTCGAAAGATACGAATTACTTCAAGTTGTACTGGAAGGAATAGTACAGGGCAAAAGATCAGTAGGAAGACGCCAGAACTCGTGCCTGAAAGACCTTCCGATCCGATACAATTGCCATTTGTATCGCCAACCTTCGAAAGGAGACGGCGCCATGAGAAGAAGAGCTGAACATATTTCAAAAAATTATACTTATATACTGAGTGTTTTTAGAGAATCCAATAAAATAAACGGAATTTAAACAAAATGTGATATATCGACTTTTTTACACGTTACAATATGTTGCTGTGAACCTTCTTCTTCTTCTTCTTCAGTGCCTTATCCGGTCCGGATGTTGGCGATCATCAAGGCTATCATGGTTTTGTTGATTGCTCTGCAAAACAGCTCCGCGGAGGTCATCCCGATAAATTGTCGGAGGTTTTTTAACCACGAGATACGACGGCGTCCCGGTCATCTCCTGCCAAATACTTTACCCTGCATAACGAGTTGAAGAATTCGATATTTTTCTTCGTTCCGCATCACGTGTCCGAGGTACTCAAGCTTACTTTGTTTGACTAAAATAAGCTTTTCTTTTTCTTTTGTGATACGCTGTAGAACCTCAACGTTGGTGACATGGTCCACATACGATATTTTTAGTATCCTCCTGTAGATCCACATCTCGAAGGCTTCAATCTGCTTTTCTGTGGCTTGCGTCAGTGTCCAGGCTTTAACTCCATGTAGTAACACTGGAAGAATGTAGCACCTCACTAGCAAACTGAGATCACTGCAGCACAGCAACGATCTCAACTTGATAAATGTAGACCGTGCCATTTCAATTCTGGATCTAATCTCTTGAGCGTAATCCCATTGTGAGTTGAGGGTAGTTCTGAGGTAAGTGAATCTGTCGACTCTCTGGATCTCTTCGCTATCTGCCATTAGTGCCCCGGGATCTAAATTTGCACGACTGATTTAGTTTTCTTAACGGCTTAAATCACTGATTTAGTTTTCTTAATATTAACGTGTAGTCCGTATATTAAGTTAACATTTCTCACTCGGTCTAGTCAGACTTGTAGATCATTTAGGCTGGTTGCTAGTAACACAGTGTCATCGGTGTAGTGAATATTATTGATGTATTCACTGTACACTCGGATTACCATCTTTAGCATCTCTAGCGAGAGCACACAGCCTTGCCTTACTTCTCGCATGATTTTCATTTGGTTGGTCAGCTGGTCTTCGACCTTGACTTGAGCACGCTGGTTCCAGTTTAAATTCATGATGATCCGAATGTCCTTCTCATCCAATCCTACTCTTTGTAGGGCGGCGACCATCTTCTAGTGCTGACAACAGTCAAATGCCTTGGCGTAGTCAATAAAACAAATATAGACATCACAACTGAGATCGCGGCATCTCTGAAGTAGGTCTTGTAAGGTGAAAAGTGCTTCAAGTGTACCCATAGAATTGCGGAATCCAAATTGCATTTCACCGACAGTTTCTTCGCATTTCTTGTAAATTCTGGCATGTACGATTTTAAGAAAAATCTTATGTGCATGACTCATAAGGCTGATAGTTCGGAAATCTTCGCACGTTTTCGCAGATCGTTTTTTTGGTAGTGTTACAAATGTTGACAATAGCGATTCCTCTGGGATATTACCTGAATTGTATATGGTGTTAAACAGTTCAGTTAACTCCTTTGTGCTCACTGTAAACATTACGTTAGATTATTCCAAAGAGCAGGAAAGTATATTTTTTTTTTGTGGCGATTGTAAATGTTTACTTAAACATTGTTAACATAGAACTAAACAAGTATTACGCAATATTGCCAACGGATGATGCCATACTTACCAGATTTTACAATAAAAATAAAACTGTTGTTCATTGATTCAATATAATGGGCAAACTTTCAATGTGATCTTTAAACGTTCAATATTAGTGTACAATGTCAATTAGTATGCAATATATTGAGGAGCCACCTTAGGTTGTAGGACGGAGGACGGTGGAAGTTTTATTGAAGGATAAAAGAACCTGCTTAGTATAACTCGTAATAACACATGATTTTGTGCTTTGGATTCCTCGACCATTTTAATATATTAAAAAAACTTTACAGAAATTACATTGTTTTGTAAAACACTTGAAAGCTTCTAACAGATAAACAATATTATATTTCAAAAACGACAAGTTTAATCCTCCTTTGAAGGTGTAAAGCACCATTCATGTCCATGGCAACAACGAATTTCGATGAGTAACTGTCACAAATCAATAACGTTAGGGTGTACATAATTTATAGGGTAAACTGACGTAATATTCTTTATAGAATATCGACTAACGATCACTTCAACGTTTGTACATTACTGAATAATTTATTTCAAAAAATAGTTGAATAAAGCTTTTTCCAATACTTTTATTATTAGATATTATTTTATACAGTGTATTTCGAAACTAATTTCAAATATTTTAGTCGGCGATTTTGTATTCAGTTTTCATTTATATTCTTTACATAATTCAACTTTTTAATAAATTCACTCGTATTCGATACGCTAGTCATTATAGGAATAGCTCTTTTATCATCTTTCTCATCATCTGTATCATATAAGTTTGATTTATAATAAATATTTATCTGTAGTATAAGATGCATAAATTTTTATCCATAAATACAATAGAATATATAAATGTTGTAACGATAAGACTACCAAAGAGAATTGAAATACTATTGTAAAAATAATACGTTAATCAACCATGGGAGCTTATCGTCTATACCTTGCCTAGCTCAGTATCTCAAGGGTGAGTTCGTCTTGTCTTAAACTAGGGATTGAACCTGAGTTCTCAGTTGATAGCAAATAAGACAAATTTTAACCAAACATATTTATTTAAATGAATAAAAAACAATAATTAACCCTGCCAAAGCTTAACAGTTAATAAGTGTTACTTATTGCTTCGATGGGCTGCTTGTGTGTTCTAGCTGTTGGGTCCTCCAATTAGAAGTTGTGGCTTCTGGAAAGAGAGCTGCAGTCACACGTGGCTGTATGTCCTGATTAGTAAAATTGAATGTGGCCAATCAATTCAATCTGGTCAATTCAGTTGTTGATAAACCAATATTTCCAATAAATTCAATGAATCCAATAAAATGTCCAATAAACCAATAAGGTTTTGATATGTCCAATAAACTAAAAGACAAGGAACAACTGCATTAGAAACACATCAAAAAGAAAGGTTTAACTTCCTTGCCATCTTACAAAATTACACTTAAACAAATAGCGTATGGCAAGGATAAAATGAAATATGAATGTTACTACTTAGTTAAATTCTGTTAAAGAGTCCTAATGCATATATCAGTAAAAAAAATGTGCTTTCGAAAGAAAGTAAGGTTACAAATATTGGAAATGTGGTCAGAATTATAGAATAAATATCACAATGAAAGTACTTACCCCAAGAGAATTTGTAGACCATAAAAATGAGTCTCATAATAATTTTTGCCTTTTATAAATTTCAAAAAGAGGCAAAAAATAATCCCACTACAGAAAAGTTGTTTTGACAGAAAGTGGGAGACTGAATGAAGTTAGCACAGATGTCATAGGATGTTGCTATAGATATCATGAAACTAGCTTGTCAGTGAACACGGAACAGAATAGTCTGCCGAACAAAAATGAGAGGGCGAATATTTATTCTATGGGACAGAAAGAGAGAAAAAAATAAAGACAGAGGAAGAAGAGAAAAAACATGGGGCGCCAACTATTTTTATAAATAAAAAATAGTAAAAATTAAACTGAAGATAAAGAAATTAATAAATTAATAAAGAAATTAAAATGAAATAATTATTAAAATATAAATTAATAGAGATGTGACGTTTATAACGTTACAATGTGTAAGATTAATATAGTATATTAAAGTATAATTATATACTGAGGTCTTTAAAACACGCGCGATGTTTCGATCACGACGGCGCAGCAGGAGTGTTCGAAATATAGCAAATGTTTGAAAAACCTTAAATCCACCAATACTTTACGCTATTTTTTTTCTACACTTTTAAATCATGTATTATTCCTACAAAAAATTGAAATAGAAGCTAATAATATAACATTGTTTTTTTTTTTATTTATTTAATGTCGTCCGAACCACTGAGGTTATAGACGACAACAATGAAAAATACATATATTAGAACAAAGAAAGGTAAATATTAATTACATACTAACATGGAAGAAGATTGATATATGTAATTTGTGATACAGACTAGATTTTAATTTAAATATCTTTTATGCCTATAGCCGTTAAAAACGTTATAATATTGTTTAGATGATTGTTGTCTCTAAGAAGCTCGCCTATGTCGCTGGGAAGGTTGAGTTTACTTCTTGTTTCCTGGAAAATTTGACATTCGGTTAAAATATGTTTTACTGTACTGTTGGTTTGACACTGGTTGCAGTATGGAGGATTGTCTCTTGTAATTTGGTAAAGATTTGTATGGCGGGTGTGACCAAGTCGAAGTCGAGAAAAGATGACTTGTTTTTTTCTAGGTAACACAAAGGCTTGTTTTTGAAAACCAATGTCTTTAATTTGCTTTAGTTTTTCGGAACACTGCGACCATTTGTTTAGCCACGCACAACTAACTCCTTTTTTTATGCACAATTTAAGATCACTTGGCAATATTTTATTTAATTGCACTTGACCATCACTTGTCGCTGCTCCGTGAGCTAGACCGTCCACAACCTCTTTACCGTGTATTCCAATATAAGATGGAACCCAGATTAATACCACGTGTTTGTTTTCCTTTGCAGCATTTTGAAGTTCTTTGTAAATGTCTTTTTGAATAGGGTTGCTGGAGTATATGTTTTGGATGTCACAAAGGGCATTTATTGAGTCAGTTATGATTGTGTAATTTCTCTGGTTCGTTTTGTTAATGAATTTTAGAGCTTTAAGGATGGCGTATAGTTCTGCATTGGAGATAGTTCAGTTGTTATGCAACTTAAATTTAGCATTATGAGTATTACAGAAAATGGCTGAGCCGACTCCGTCCGTTGTTTTTGATGCATCTGTGTAGATCTGTCGGTAGTCGCTAAATCTATCCATAATATCTTTGAAGTGGTTTATTAATAAGGCTGGTGGGGATTCATGTTTATTAAATTTTGATAGATCAGTGATTACTGGTGGTTTATTTACAGTCCATGGAGGAGAAGGGTTTTCGGAAGGGTGGTATATTGTCGGGATTATTATGCTATATTTATGAAGTAACCGGTTAATTCGTTCATAGAAAGGCGGATTACATTGAGGATGAGATGAGAAGTAGTGGCTAAAACGATTGCTATGAACGTTGTGGTAGACTGGGTTATCTAGAGAGGATAGAACTTTACAAGCAAATGACAAACTTAAAAAATCTCTTCTAAATTCTAAAGGAGTTTGTTCTGTTTCACTGCATATACTTAGTATGGGGATGTTCGAATGGCGCCCAAAGCGACACGCAGTCCCGTATTTTGAATTACATCTAGAAAAGATTCGTAGAAGAGTTGCAGTATGGCTGCCCCAGGTGATGTTTGACAGTGAGTTTAAAATATTAATGTTTTGCTGGCAAGTACCTTTTAGATTTTTATTGTGACTTCTTCAATTCAATGTTTTGTCAAATATAAGACCGAGGAACTTTATTTATTTTACAAAGATCAGATTCTTACCATTCAATGTTAAAATTGGATTATCCTCTTTTCGCTTTTTTGAGAAGAGCAAGCATTTTGTTTTTTCGTTAGAGAAACTGAGTCCTGTTTTGTCAGACCATTTCTGGAGATTATTTAATGCGCTTTGTAGGATTCTTTGGGTGGATTCTAGATTTGTTCCTCTTAGTAGGATAACCAGATCGTCTGCGTACAGTCTTGCTTCTATTGGATGTTGACATTGTTCCAAGATGTCGGTAATTGCAACAAGAAATAAAGTTACACTTAACACCTATCCTTGGGGGACTCCATTTTCCTGGATTCGAGTTGATGATAGTGTTCCATTTGCTCGTACCTTAAATGTTCTAAGTTGAAGAAAATTTTGAATGAATTTTAGGAATTTTTCATTAATACCCCAGGAGTGAAGCTTTTCTACTACACCATATCTTCATGTGCAATCGTAGGCTTTTGTTATATCGCAGAAAATAGCTAGACAGTGTTGTTTACTAATGAGTGCTTCGTGAACTTCGGATTCAAGATCAACTAGGTTATCCATCGTTGATCTTTTTTGGCGAAAGCCATTTTGCTCCGGGATAAGTAATTTTTTATCTTCCAGAAACCGTGTAAGACGACGGTTTATAATCTTTTCAAATAGCTTACAGGTTGACGAGGTTAGGGATATTGGTCTATAGGACTAGGGACCTGTTTTCGGTTTTTGGGGTTTAGGGATTTGGATAATATATGATTCTGGCCAAGAGTTTGAAAAGTAGTATTGAATCCACATTTGGTTCAAAACATTAAGGAGGTATGTTCTAGCGTTTGTGCTTAGCTTTTGAAGAAAAATTGTTGGTATGTCATCTGGACCCGGAGAAGAGTTTTTTATGCCAAACAATGCATCGTCCATTTCTTCCAGTAAAATTGGAGAGTTCATGTAGTCTTCCGTGTTCTCTGTGATCATTATATCCTCCTTTTCATTTCTAAATTTAAATTGAAGAAAATTTGGAGAGTAGTTATTAGTGCTGAAATTTTGTTCGTAAAGGTCTGCGAAAATTTCTGTGATTTCTTCTGTTGAGGTCATGAATTGATCATTATGTTTTAAGAAACTAATTTGGGTGTTTTTTCTGTTTTCCAGATAGTTGACGAATTTTCCTCCATAATGCAGACAGGGGAGTAGAGTTGTTGATGGATGCCATGAAAGATTTCTAGTTTTGCTTAATCTGATATCGAGATTCAGCTCTTAGTTTTTTATATTCTATTTGATTTTGTGCAGTAGGACATCGTCTGAATTTGTGATGTACATCAGTATACATTTCGTTGTTATGGAAATGAGAAGAACATAAATTAATTTGCAATCTGTCACAATCTGTGTTTAAACATTGATTACTTAAATAGTAAAGCAGAATCCCGGTTAATACCGCTAAAAATGGAAGACGCTTAAGTTTATTAAAAGGTAGCAATAGATACAGATGAACGAGTTGTACTTGCGTATCTTCAAAAAATATCAGAACAGTACAAGCCGTCGACTACGTGGGCTATCCATTCGAAATTGTAAAGTATGTTAACGATAAGCAAAGGGATCGATTTAAACTCATTTTTGAAATAATTTAGGCAATTCATGAAGGCAATTAGCAAGAATGACGTGGCCCTAAAAGCGTATGTATTCAAGGAAGACGATTTGCGGAAGTTTTTTACAGATGCTCCGGACATTACGTATTTATTTTTGAAGTAGCTATTTGCGCTATCTTTGGCTTTTGTAGAAGATGTGAATTGTGCGATATATGCTTACATGGCATTAAGGAAGAAGGAAGCGTATTGCTTATTACCATCTAAAACTGTGATTGCTCGATTTTACAGTTTCTGATAGCTATGCAAATAGTTATGTGCGTTTGGTGAAGAAGTATTTATTATTGCCCCCCAAAAATGGTGCAGATGCAGTTTTTTTACGGTATGATAAAGGGAAGTGCACCAATCAAGTAGTTGTTATTGTACGTAAATTGCACGTAATCTAAAATTGGACGATCCGTTTCGACGTATGTCCGCTAAAATTATGACGAACAGTGGCATGACAATAGATCAAATCAAGAGAGTATTACCAACAAGACGAATATTTTAAACATTATTGGGAGTGCTATTAATGGAAGTACAATCCCATGGGCTTTCGAGAATGTCGGTAGTATTAATTTGAACAGCATTTTCTCTGATTTAAAACATGGAAGTATAAATATTTTAAGCAATACCAACTGTACTTTTCAGGTTCATTTAAAAGATTAAAATTTTCAAATATTTAAATAAAGCTTCGAATCGCAGACTCGATATTAGCGATAATATCTTCCTTGGGTATGACTTTAGGTGCAATCGCAAAATTTATTGCTTTGGCTAGCAATTATGTTTCCGCTGCAGTTAAAACCTTATCTGAAAGGTTGACTACTGTCCTTTCTGTGTTTTGTTTTGATTCTACCTCCTTATGTTTGATTAAGCGTTCGTATTTATGTTTCTGGCGTTCAGTGTTCTTTTCTAGTTCATTTTCCATTTTTCTGTAGCAAATGGATTCAATCTTATTTCAATCTGCATATTTCAACCTGCTGCTCAAAACATAAAAGCTTTCATTAGCCTTTAATTTAATGCGAACTTTGTGTAACAGCAATTGGTGATCTGATTTTAAAAGCCTTATTTACATTAACCAATCGCTTATAAGATTAAAACTTGATTATGGGTCCATTGTTTACTCTTCTTCAGAGAAAACAGTACTTTTTTAACTCGAAATTATACAAAATGCAGCATTAAGAATAGCTAGAGAAGCTTTTCGTAGCAGCCAAATTGGAAGCCTACAATGTTTAACAAGTGAACCTACTTTTAAATTCAGAAAGACTGGATCTTTCATTAGCTTAAGCTTCAAGCATTCAAGTACTAAAGTCACATCCGTCACTATATCATTGGTGAACGTTTCAAAGAAAATTCTACGACGAAAGAATTCGACGGTATTTATCGTCTCATAGTATCCAATATATAAAATTCTTCGATGCATCAGCTAAAGCTCTACCTTCAGTCTGCACCATATCCCATTTATAATGTGATCTAACTTTCACTAAATACAACAAATTTTAAACTCCCATGCAATAATAAACCAATTGTTGCATAACAAACTTTCCTGGTTTTCCAGTTGGTACCACATTTATACAGATGCATCCAAATCCACGAATAGTGTAGGGCCAGCAGTTGTTATTGCAAATAACATATTACAATTTATTTTACCTCTCTTAACTGTCTTTTCCTTTTGATTCTGATATACTCTGTACGAGTACAAGAAACCAATTCGCTAAGAATTTTGCTTAGTTGAGGAGATATGTTGTGGAATGCAATTTTTAGATTCCCCATGTCTCTAATAACATCTTTATCAACGTCTGTTTTGCCTTGCAATTCTTAGAAGGCACAGATTAAAGCGAAATTCTGAATTTGGTTTCGAAAATTAGTTTACGGATTTTATTATAAGATGTCGCTATTTGCGTCTATACGAAGCCATGTTAAAGTTGCTTCCTAAGACAGAAAAGATTTATTTTCACGTTCAGAGCGACTGCGAAAGCCGTTCTGATGAGGCCTATTAGGCCGAAATACGTATATGCGGATGGCAGGCGCCCTGTACGTGAAATCAAATCTTAACTGTCTTTTCCTTTTGATTCCGATATACTCTGTACGAGTACAAGAAACCAATTCGCTAAGAATTTTGCTTAGTTAAGGAGATATGTTGTGGAATGCAATTTTTAGATTCCCCATGTCTCTAATAACATCTTTATCAACGTCTGTTTTGACTTGCAATTTTTAGAAGGCACAGATTAAAGCGAAATTCTGAATTTGGTTTCGAAAATTAGTTTACGGATTTTATTATCAGATGTCGCTATTTGCGTCTATACGAAGCCATGTTAGAGTTGCTTCCTAAGACAGAAAAGATTTATTTTCACGTTCAGAGCGACTTCGAAAGCCGTTATGATGAGGCCTATTACGCCGAAATACGTATAAGCGGATGAGCAGGCGCCCTGTACGTGAAATCAAATCTTAACTGTCTTTTCCTTTTGACATCAATATCCTTAACAATTTAGTTTTATTGATATAAGGTTGAATGCTCGAATAAATGAACTTTGATCAAATAAAAGGCAGATATCGAGCACAGTTTTGTTAATTAAATCTTGCCCAAGTACTTTCGCTTCCTAGAGCATCTTCAGGGATATCTAAAATAAGCCAAGAAAACTTTTTTTAACTAAAAAATTAATTAACTTCGATAAAAAACTCGAAGTTGATGGTCGATAAAAGTTTTTATGTGATTACCGTTTTAGACTTTTTTGACCTATCCAACAATTATTATAGAATGTCGTAAACATAAAATTGTACATCACACTACACTACACTGTGGGTTAGTTGGTCTTGAGTAACGCTTTGACATATTAATTTCATAGTTCTTCCATTGACCGTGGGTTTAACTGAACTACTTGGATTATACCCCATTTATACACTCTGCTTTGAATTTTGATTTTTAATTTTAGTATTTTGATTTCATGATCAATTTCTTCTTTTCTATAGTATTGATAGTGCTTGGTAGACCCTTTAATTGTAGTCAACCACCCACTGTATAATAGATTGTTTAGTCTATTTCTTACATTCATACTTTACGTCCACTTCAGTTGCTCTCAAACTAACACCCTAAATCTTTGGTCAATGCTTTGTTTTATAAATTTTGAAATGTAGGTACAGATCACATCTCTATGATTGTGATTGCCCATCCAAGCTGTCATATGTCGCATGTCACCTTAACATTTCCGTTAAGATCGGGAGCCATTCTCTCTCCTGATGCCGACCATAACGTAGCTTGGCCCATTTTAAAAATTTTTAAAGTGTTTGTCCTTGTAATGTAGTGTGATGTACAATTTTATGTTGATGACATTCTATAATTGTTGAATAGGCCAAAATTGACTAAAAGCCTAAAACTAAAAGACCCAGAACCTCTAAAACCTTTTAGACTAAAAGTCTAAAACGTTAATCACATAAAAACTTTTATCAACCATCAACTTCGAGTTTTTTATCGAAGTTATTTAATCTCGTCAGTTAAAAAACGGTTCTTGGCTTATTTCAGATGCCCCTGAAGATGCTCTAGGAAGCGAAAGTACTTGGGCAAGATTTAATTAATAAAAGTGTGCTCGATATCTGCCTTTTATTTGATCAAAGTTAATTTAATTTAATGTTTCATAGATCTTATTATTATCTACATAACTTTAATTTCCTAATTAAACTCAACAAAACGTACTTCATTGTAATTTACTTTGTAATTATTGTATATTGTTTTCCTGATGGTAACCTTTAGTGGTTGATACGGTTAATAAAACAAATGTCCTTTAATAAATACTTTTTTTTATTTGATACTTCAATTTCAATATTAAAATTTAAGTAAATGTACGTAAATGTTAATATTTCAAATTTTTTGTACAAAAAAAACTAAAAACAAATTAATATTGCTTATTTTCTTATCTTATAATGAGTACAAAGATAATTATAAAAATCATTCAAAATAAATTTCTCCAAAAAAAAAATGTAACCCTTAACACAAAATTACGAAATTATTCGAGCATCTCTCCAATAAAATTAGCAGAAAGTATCATATCAGCGTTTGTTGCCGAACCGCAGAAATTGTATACATAATAGCTTACCATTGTTGCATTTGTCCGTTCCTCATCAGAATATTTTTACTTTCTCTTAAAATATAATATTTTCTATACGTTATTATTATGTAGTCAGAAATTGATATTACACCTGTCGTTTTACCGTCAATCATCTCGCAACCACCCCACCTTTGGGAGAACGGTTCCGCCGCTCCCACCTCGATCGTTTCCACGATGTCGACGGCGCACACCCCCATATTCTTTGAAAGACGGCGACGATTGTGGCGACGGTCGCAGTAGGTTTTGAGCCAACCGAATAGGCTTCATCCGCCGCAAACAGTGACAGTTAGCGGATTCTCTTCTAAAGCTAAGGCTAGTCGCGATCCGTGCTTCTCTCACTAGACCACGAGTCTTGTGGTTAGACGGTCGTGTATTCCGTAAATTTGTACCAAACGAAGTTTTGTGACAAAAATTACGTAAAATCAGGTTTTGTGTTGTTATTGTGCGGTGTTGTTGTTTTCAGGACCTTCGTTCACGATGGATTGTATTGAGATCTGCCCAGAAAATGAAGTAAATATTTTTAATTAAGATTTCATATTAATAAAACCGCAATTCATGCCAATAATTATTTAAGAAATAGATTTTAATCTTTATTATAAAATAGTCCCAATTTTGTTCTCGATGGGAAATCACTTTGGCCAAAAAATAAACAAAAAGGAAGATGACCCATGAATTGTTACTAAAATAGAACCACTTACTTGTTAATTTGAATAGAAACTTTATTTTAAATATAGAGCTATTTGAATTCGATATGTAAACATTATTTCCAACTGAAATTTATTTTACTGTTTTTCAGCAAATCTCAGTTTGTTTGTTTTTGCCGTCTCTAACGTTCTAACATTATCCGAAATATTTATATCTTTTGACTTGTAAGATTTTTATTTCATTATAGTTATTTTTTGGTGAATAATTGAATATATCCATATTTTTTTAGTTTTATAGTAAAATCCAAGGCTGTCCAAGTATACTGTTTTTATACATAAACTACTTTATTCTTACAAATATTTATTTTATCATATATTCCTAACTCATGAGTTACATAAAACGCCCAAATTATAATTTTTTTGAAATTTAAAAATTTTACTAATTTATAATTATTATTAGTAATATTATTCTTAATATGGAAATATTTATAAGATTGTTTTATATATTTGTATTTTTGAATTTTGACCTGTCATATAAATAGATCACTGGGCATTAGTGTTATCCTAATTGCAAGTATGTATGATGAGTTAAAAAAAGTTATGGGAGTAACATTTTTATTTACGTTTAATAAAAATAAGTTTATATTTTATGATATTGTATAAACAATTTTTACACAATATTACAGTACATTTTCCGTATTATGTTAGTAGTTTAGCTTTACAATTTTCTTTTGGTCATCGCCTCTGCTTTTCACGTTTCTCCATGAACTGTTCTTTCTCATTGAATTTTATGCCCGTAAATACTTTAGATATTGATGTTTTAGATCTTTCTACCATACTTCTTATACCAATAGTCAAGTTTAGATAGGAAACCGCTACAGATCGACGAAAATCTAATAAAGTAATATTTTAGTTATTGACTCGTTTTTAGAGAACCCATTTACTAATGCCATATCAATCAGTTGTGCGAAGATTGGCCAATATCACTTCTTAACTCTGATTTTAGTGGTATATTTTCCGACACACTAGTAGTGTTGATCCAGGTCTGGTCTACTATGAATGCATTATATACTTGCGGTTGCGGTTAAAAAATAAACGTTTTCCTTTCAGCTTATAATTTTTTCTACTAATTTGTACAAGAGGTTACATATTATCCAAATTAGATGCAACGGTAACACTATACCTTCTTTACCAAGTATTTTTGAATATTGTATAGGACATATTGCTTCTATTTTCCTGCAAGGTTCCTGTTCCTTCGTATTTACATTTTTGTAAATATAATAATAAATCTCTACTGGTAAATAAATTATTAAAAAAATACCCAGTGACTTGCAGGTTTAGGAATGCAATCTAATATATCAAGTACTACTTTTGATCCTAAGGTAAAATCTTCGCTGTTTAAAATTGTTTTAACAATTTTAAATAATTTTGTTTTCTAAAACTTTTGTTAAAAATTTTGACTTTTCTTATAAAATTGGCTAATTTTAACCCTTAAAATTCCGTAGAACTTTTTTTCTTTTTAAAAAGTTGTGTTTTATAACTAGCATTTCGAATATTTTTTTGTCATTTAATTTCATCTAAATTTTAACGGAGTTATTGTAATTACTTATAAGCCTAAATCATTTTGTGTACAAAAATGTAATTTTTTAAAACTTTTTGTGTCATAGGCTATTAGTATACGCCTTAGGAAAGAAAATAAGCTCGGGATTGTTGAGATCCATACAGTCAAATTATCTGGACCAGCCTAAGCTCTTTTTTCAAAAAATCTTATAAAACGAATTAAATTTGAGCAAAAACTATTTAACCAATCTGGAACATCTTTTGCATACATTTCAAACACAATAAGACCCTCAAGTTCAAGAACATTTAAACAAATTTTAATAAATAATAAAAAAGTTATTAACAATATTCAAAAACAGCGATTTTGTTGTTGATTTGAAATAACTTTTTTGTTTATTAACCAATTTTAATTTATAATATCTCATTTTGTGTATATTTTATTTCCAAAAAGTTGTATGTTAACGTCAAATCACTAAATAGACAAGTCTTGAAGTTATGGCCAAAATAATGGGTTTGACATTTTGATTGTGTATTTAAAAATAGTTCCACTAAAAATTGATGAATCCCTAGTTGAGAATCTTTTTGTAATACCTCATACCACACATTTCAATGTCAAACCCATGTATACAGTTGTTTCAAGTAAAAACCTAACTTAATTGGTTTATACTTATAACAAAACTATTTTTACTGAAAATCTTTGTAAAAAAAATCCGTTTTATGAATGGAAAATACATAAAAAATATCGTTCATCAAATAGTCCACCCAATATCAATTGATATTTATGTTATTTAGCAGAAATTAATATTTACGACAAAGTAACTTAATTGAAAAACTTGCCACTGTATAAAGACTTTTCCTCGCATAGGTTGCAATTTACCAAGATCACCAAAGCGTATAGATTGGATATCGAGAAGACTTAATCAACATTATTCACAAAAAAAGAATACCCTATAAATGCGAAGTTATTACGGTTTCGGAAGGTATATCAAGGGGAGCTCGCTTACTGATTTGTAATATGAGATTACAATGCAAAACTTAATAATGCTGACAGAGAAGACATTGCTGATAGAGATGGTTTGTGTATGACGAACGAGCATGAAAACCGTCTTTCCCAGTTTTTTCGCAAAATGGGATTTGTCGTGGCAAATACTTTCTTTAAGCTTCTAGCTAGATCAGCTAGGAATTCTAGCTTAGACGTAATCTGCGAAATCTCTTACAAATCAAGTAGATTTCATACGGCTTAATAAATCAGTCAATATTATAATAAATTTTTAAAACCTTATATGATAGTTAATGTAAAATTAACGTATCTCAAGGAAACGCGATCCAGAAATAATGTATCTTGGTACACAATTTTTTTACTAAAGAATGAAAAGATAGGGAAATCTAAAATACATAATAATAGGCTTAAGAAGATAAACATTTCTGGTTACAATCAAGATGTAGAAATGGTTTAAAAATAGATTGCTGAAAGCACGGAACTAATTTGCGAGGGGAACCCATTATAAAAAGAAGGTTCAGATGATCGACGAAGACTTTAAACTGATGCAGGAAAGATGCAATATATCACCCAGTATACGAATATCGAGAGAAATATAAAACAGATCAAAACAAAATTAGTCAAAGTAGACAAGCAAGACTTTATCTTGTACAACCACGGTATAATTAAATCTGATATTAATTAAAAACTAAAGGAATGGCCAAAAAAAAATCAAACTTTGTTGAAAATTTATTTAACGACAATGTATTGTTCGAACGTCCAGAAGAATTCTCAAATCATTATTTGAGTATGTATATAATTATCATAAGAGGTTCAAAACACAATATTTTTATTGTATCTAAAAATAGCAAAGCAATAGGGCAAGAATTAAACAAGTTATACAGAAGTTTTAAAGTTCATAAAAAATAAAAACTCGATTAAATACCATTCGCAAATTATTTTAAACCATTAACCCCCAAATTATTTTATTCTCAAATTTCAAAATTGTATGTATACATCATTATCAGTAACATTGTTCTAAATATGGAAATAATCATGAAATTGTTTTATATCGTTGGTTTTTTAAAGTATATACGAATGAGTTAAAAATAGTTATGGGAATTAACATTTTTATTTGCATCTTATACAAATATGTTTATTAATTTTTACATAATTTTACAGTAGATTTTCCACAATAGGTTAGTGGTTTGGCTTTACAGTTTTCTCCTTGCCGTCGTCTCTGCTCTTCACGTTTCTCCACGAAATATTCTTTGCCATCTAATTGTATGTCCGTTAATACTTTAGATGTTGATTACTCAGTTTTTCTACTACACTTCTTGTACTAAGAGTCAATTTTAGGTGGGGAACTCCTACAAATAGGTGAGAATCTAATAAAATATTATTGGAGTTATTGGCGAGTTTTTGGAGAAGCCATGAATTTGCTAATGCCATATCAATCCGTCGTTTGAATATTGACTAATATCACTTCTTAGCTATGGTTTTAGTGGCATTAAGAAATAACTGTTTTCCTTTGAACTTGTGATTCCATTTACTAGTTTGTGCGAAAGGTTCTATATTCTCAAAGTTAAAATCTATAGTAATACACTTTTTACGGTTCTATTTTGCAAAAAGTATTTCTACATGTACATCAAATCGAAAATTATTTGATCCAAGAGCTTATTTACCAATAGTTTTTGTATCTTGTACAGGAAACTTCGGTAATTTATTTTCTCAGAAGGTTCCTTTTGCTCGGTATCCAAATATTTTGTAAATGAAATAATAAATTTTTGCTGGTAAACAAATTATTAGAAAACACCCAGTAGCGTGTAGGTTCAGAAATGCAATCTAGCATATCAAGTACTACTTTTAGTCCTAACATCAAATCTTCGGGATCATTTTTAGCGAATGTTCTTCTAGTATAAAAGTAAAAAATTTAACAGTATCCGCTACTTTCTCAAAGAACCCAAAATTTGTAGCCGAATCGAATAAGCTTTCCACGAATGAATTGCTTCAATAAGCTATGTCCAAAGTATTTCACAATTATTTCTTTACTTTATTTTTATATAGGTAGGTATATACTTAATATATATATATATATATATATATATATATATATATATATATATACTTAATATATAATAAATATAAATAAATTGTTACAATAAAAGTTATTGCGAAGTAATTTCTCCCAAATATGATGAAGTATAAAACTTTTTATGCAAATAAAGAAATGTTAAATTAAAAAAATATATACAATGACTTGTGCACAGTTTTACATTCAACTGAATACTGAAATGCTGCACATTTTGATAACGCTAAGCGCCAGTGTCCTATTTATAGAACAGTAAAATAAAACTTATAATGACGATTCAACAAATTATATTTCCGAGATTTATTCATAAATATAGTTTATAATAAACATTGCCCAACAAGAATAATCCAGTAAAAGCTAAAAAATGGCCGATATGAAACTTTTATTATAAATGTGTTAGTAAATGTAAACCATGTCTGACAATTTTTCTTTAAATGAAAACAAATTTTAAGTATTAAAAAAAACTTTTAAGTGATCTATAAATAATATGCTGGTCGGAAATATTTCCACTGATTATAAGACTTATTCCACTGAAGAATTATAATAGAAAATGTGAATATTTTTCGTAACACGTAGTTTGGATTTCGGAACAGGAGAACCTTTGTTTAGTATTGAAATCTTACTGCAAGCACAGTAGAGAATTATTAGCACCAGTTAATGCTTGTTTCATAAATGATAAAAGGACTTTTGATCATTTCCAACATGTAAAGCTTGTAAATGATCTTAAAGAGGTCGTACTAATAGCTTCTATGTTATTTAATAAAACAATATGTAAAATGCATTGACTCCTGCGTAGTAGTCCTAAACATAAATGAAATAAAATAAATAGCCTAAGATATTCTAACAATACTATTATTATTTTATACAATTTAATAGGTTTGCAAGAATTGCTTAATAAAGTTGCAACTAAGGTCAGTGAATTTAATCTTGACTTGACTTGAAAAAGAAAATGAATTGTGGTCTCAAAAGCAAAAAACAATCAGGGGCATATTTGGAAATTACCGATCAACTTGTAAAATGGGTTAATTGGTACAAATATCTGGGTTTCTAGGTCAACAAAAACTGGCACAATATCCAAGAAATGTCTGCCAGGATTAAAAAGGTCTAAGTATCAATATGAAATCAGGTATCAGATAATCACTTTCATTAGATACCACAGAATAAAGTACAAGAGGTCGCCCAATGGAAAAATGGTCCCAATTTGTTTAAAAAATTTGTTTATATAAATTGAAAAAATCGTGTTTTTCGACCCAGTTAACTTTTTTTTTAGATTTATTAGGTCATTCTGTACAAAAAAGGTGTGTTGTAATTTTTTTCTAAAATGTATCGTTTTTGAGTTATAAACAATTTAAAACGTAAAAAAACGAAAATTGACGATTTTCAAGGCTCAAAACCACAAGTAAATTCGTTGTCCTCTTTGTTGTTCGCTTGTCCGTTTGTCGTCGTAATGAAATCATTCCTATTCCGAGGCATAATCCCGTTTCTATAAGCTGTATGGTTTTAAAGTCTATCAGCAGTGTGCTAACCTGGCTGTAGACCTCCTCCTCCTTTATCCGGGCTTGAGACCAGCAACAGTTCTGTCGAGCTACTCGATCCACCCAACAAAGCTGCAGGCGGAGTTAAAATATATATTATAAAGCTAGTGTAAGACCAATAATGACATATTCCTCAGAAACAAGACCGGACACAGCCACAGCGCAAAGGCTGCTGGAAACGGCAGAGATGAGAGTACTGAGAAGAAGAGATATCGAAAGAGAAGTGAAGACATTAGAAGAAAATGTACCGTACAGTGTATAAATGAATGGACACAAAATAGAAAAAAGAATGGAATAACCACATAAGCAGAATGGAGGAGACCCGTGTCATCAAAATAGCAAGAGATAAGTCACCAATTGCCAGAACAAGTATCGGACGACCGCGCAAAAGATGGAGTGGTAACCCTCCATGGAGGTATTAATCCGCCAATGAACAAGCAGACTTGCTTATAAAGAGGAAGAAGAAGAAAAACAGAAGTAAAAAATATTATATTTAAAATCACCAAGTGCCTAAATTCAAGTTCAAACCTTCTATGTGACGATCAAAATCCTGGATTCTTTTTATTTTAAGACATAATAATAATAGTCTCCCGTTTTATACCGCTTCGCGGCTTTGGGGGTATAGCAGGGTAATCTGCTATATCTGCTATATTTTAAGACATTATTTTCTAATTTATAATAAAGCGCTTATGACATTGCGGCCGCGGCAGTTCAATTTGTACAAATAAAAATCAAAACCATTTAGCAGAAAGTAGCATAAATCTTGTGTGTTTCTCTGTTAGCATTCGAGCGCCCGTCCTATCATAAGTGGCATGTGTTTTTGTTTTTTTAAAGACGAAGTTAAAGTTGATTATATGTAATCGAATGAACTATTTTACAAGTAAAGTCGTCCCAGGAACGAAACTCAACAATATTGGCAATATCATTTTAAAGTCGTCTACTTTAAAATGTATAATGTATGTCTGAATTGTCAATATAGATGAGTCAGATAAAATTAAATTATTAGAAGAATTTTTCACCAAGTAACAAAAAAACAAAATTTGTTTAATTTACTAATGCTTGTATTTTGAGAACGATTTCCGAAGTGGAAATTGAAACGTCAATAAACTTCTTTAACCGTTAATTGTGGCTTATTCTCATTTAAATAGTAATCACTTTAAAATTCCACAAGAAAATAGCTTCAGAACAATATTAAGAAATTGTTTCAAAATTAAATAAGCTAAAACTTTTTATCGGGAACTAATAAAAGAAGAAAGTTTTATTTAAAAATCTTTTATGAAAGCTGTATAATTAAAAGACCCTTTTGGGCTTTATCACAAAACGTTTAAAGTCCATCATCAGTGTATTATTACCAGGTGTACATGAGCCAACCCACTAAATATTTGGGTAAAAATCGTTAAAAACCTACAAAATTTATTATGTGTTACATTTTTGTTGAAAATATGGTGTGATGTTAAAGTATTTAACACTCCCAATATAGACGAGTGGTTTACCCCTAATATGACGCTTGGAAACGGAATATAGCGACTAATTTTTGTTACTTTTCAAGCATATTTTTTCAATTTTAAATGTATTTTTTGTTAATTTTCCAAGTGGCCGGAATTAACAATAACTTAAAATAAAATAATAAAAAAACTATTTCCCGAATCACTTCGGTAAAATTTTTTAGACGAATCTCATCGAAGTAAATACTTTTTCTCTCTTGGTAATTTTTCGAAAACTGCTTCTTTTTTGAGTTATTTGCAATTTTTTGTTAATTTTTTTGTTTTTTTCTAAAAAAAAAAACTACTGAATGAATTACAATTCTACAAAAAACTTAATTTTTTAAAAATAATTTTTAAACTTTCACGTATAAGTAAGAATTTTTTAACAAGGATAAGTGGTTTTATCTTGCTAAAAACATAGTTTTAAATTTAAGCAAAGATTACGCTTATCATAGAACAGAATAGAATAGAAATATGCTTTATTGTCACTGAAAATTGTACAATTTTATGGACAAAACTTAGAAAAGTAAAAAAAGTAATACTAGCAATAACAATTAAAATTTACTAAAATTAGATAAATCGTTAATATCACAGAAAAAAAATAATAAAATAAAATAAACAATCCATTACAAAATTTAATTAAATTGCAAATTGCATAATAAAACCTTACGAACTAGTTTACGAATAAGGTTAAGATGCTGATGTGATACCGAAATATATTATAAAAATACTTTGTTGCTTGTACCTAAACGTATTGTACATTCTTAATTATTCGTTGAGAAACTCTTCCATTCAATAATACGGTCTTTCAGATAGATAATCTTTTGTCAATTTACGGAACTTAAATAAAGAAGTTGTAGATTTAAGTTGCAAAGGAAGATGGTTGTATAATTTTTTTGTCGAATATAATAAAGACTTCTTTACTGACTCAGTGGATGGGATCAGTAAATACACACCAAAGCTTGAATTTCTAGTGGAGTAGTCATGACTAGGTCTTTCTGGAAAAACATGTAGGTGTTTACGAATTAAGCAAACAGTTTCTAGAATAGAGAGGGAAGCGGTAAAATCCCGTGATTTTTGAAGTAGCTTCTGCAATTCTACTGAGACCAAAAAGATACCGTATTGCTCTTTTTTGTAATTTAAAAATAACAAATATGCAGCGATAGATTGCTCAAGATGCATATTCGAAATATTGGTTCCATGTTTTGAGTAAGATAGAATCCATTATTATCCTTGTCAAAATATTCTTAGTTGTACTTAAGAGTTTAAAGAATATAAAGCTTTTTACAGAATTGCAATTCAAATCATGAATGTGTTGCTTGTGTGAGTCCATTTCAAAAGGTGAAAGAAATAATAAGTTAGACTTACTCACAATCAATTTAATTTAACTAATCGGACGACCGGTTTCGCTTTCTATAATATGCAAAGCATCTTCAGGTCACGATACAAAGTTAAAATGCTGAAAACAATAATCCCATATTAGGGTGTTGTCTAATAAAGATAAAAAACATAGGTAGGTGATATAAATTATATAAATTACAGTAATTATGCCAATATTACATGTCTGTGGTTTTATAAATGAATAAAAATAATAATAATAAAATGTTTAAGCAGACAAGGTAAGACCCACAAATTGGTAACATCGTCTATTAAACTGTAATGAATCAATAAATAAATAAACCACTAAATAAACATTACTTACATGCCGGTACTCTATTAATTGATGGTTGAAAGAACATGGTTCAAACTATCTTGGATTGTTGATTGGAGAACTCAGGTTAACTATTGTAATTGTTTAACAGTAAACTGGGAAGTTCTTGAGGAGACAGATTTTATCCAATGAAGTAGAGATAGGTGGAATGTATTGTTTGTTTTATGAAAGTAATGTTCTATACCATTAATTTCTTTTAAAGTTATTTAAGTTTATTCTGGAGATATATTTATGAAATGTGTGTTATTTATTGAGATTTTATGTTTTGTTCTGGAAGGTGACAGTTGTAAGACAATGAATAGGAATGGATGTACAGATTGTGTGGGTGTGCAATTGTATAATCTTGTAGTTATCAAAATTTCTTTGATAAAGTTGTTGCAATATCTGGCAAATTATTGTAAAGTCCAAAGATTTTTATGTTAAAATTAAATTAAGACACTTTTACACACACAGAAACACACAGAAAACACTTTAAAAAACGGGGGACGAAACAAACATTTAATTTAAAATAAAAGGAGAGGATTTCCAAAAGAACTACATTTCTTACTAGAAGACAATGAGTTTTTTATGTGCTGTATATCAGATTTTAGAGGTAAACTTGACAAATGTAGGTTAAAGTGTGACAGTTCTTCTTCTATTTTAAATGCTGTAAGTTAAGTTATCCAGTTTATGAAACAAGCTGATATTAATAAAATCTAAAATTTTTTAATTTTAGATATCAAAGTTATTTGATGTGTTAATATTGGCATACTTTAACAAACTTTAAATAATTGATTTCAATGTAACAATATAAATAATTGTAATACTTATTCTATGATAACTAACTCAGCTTAGTCAAAGTCATAGTTATCATAGAATAAGTATTACAATTATTTATATTGTTACATTGAAATCAATTATTTAAAGTTTGTTAAAGTATGCCAATATTAACACATCAAATAACTTTGATATCTAAAATTAAAAAATTTTAGATTTTATTAATATCAGCTCTTTTCATAAACTGGATAACTTAACTTACAGCATTTAAAATAGAAGAAGAACTGTCACACTTTAACCTACATTTGTCAAGTTTACCTCTAAAATCTGATATACAGCACATAAAAAACTCATTGTCTCCTAGTAAGAAATGTAGTTCTTTTGGAAATCCTCTCCTTTTATTTTAAATTAAATGTTTGTTTCGTCCCCCGTTTTTTAAAGTGTTTTCTGTGTGTTTCTGTGTATGTAAAAGTGTCTTAATTTAATTTTAACATAAAAATCTTTGGACTTTACAATAATTTGCCAGATATTGCAACAACTTTATCAAAGAAATTTTGATAACTACAAGATTATACAATTGCACACCCACACAATCTGTACATCCATTCCTATTCATTGTCTTACAACTGTCACCTTCCAGAACAAAACATAAAATCTCAATAAATAACACACATTTCATAAATATATCTCCAGAATAAACTTAAATAACTTTAAAGAAATTAATGGTATAGAACATTACTTTCATAAAACAAACAATACATTCCACCTATCTCTACTTCATTGGATAAAATCTGTCTCCTCAAGAACTTCCCAGTTTACTGTTAAACAATTACAATAGTTAACCTGAGTTCTCCAATCAACAATCCAAGATAGTTTGAACCATGTTCTTTCAACCATCAATTAATAGAGTACCGGCATGTAAGTAATGTTTATTTAGTGGTTTATTTATTTATTGATTCATTACAGTTTAATAGACGATGTTACCAATTTGTGGGTCTTACCTTGTCTGCTTAAACATTTTATTATTATTATTTTTATTCATTTATAAAACCACAGACATGTAATATTGGCATAATTACTGTAATTTATATAATTTATATCACCTACCTATGTTTTTTATCTTTATTAGACAACACCCTAATATGGGATTATTGTTTTCAGCATTTTAACTTTGTATCGTGACCTGAAGATGCTTTGCATATTATAGAAAGCGAAACCGGTCGTCCGATTAGTTAAATTAAATTGATTGTGAGTAAGTCTAACTTATTATTTCTTTCACCAATTGCAATTCATTTAGTAGTTTAAAAAAAAACCCAAAAATTACTAATGGGGGCATTTTTTCAACAAAAAATTGCAAATAGGTTAGGTACCTCGAAAAGAAAGCATTTTTAGAAAAATTATTAAGATTGAAGCAAACAAAGATGAGCAACAACCCCCATTGGGAGTCTTATGTTGCCATGCATTGCATCTGTTAATTACTTTAACACCACAGCATCTTTTCAACAAAAATATAACACAGAATAAATGTTGTAACTTTTTAAGGGTTTTACGCAGATATGTATTGGCTTGACTCATGTACAGCTGCTAATAATACACTGATGATGAACTTTTTAGTTCAAAAACGTTCTGAGATGTAGCCCGAAAGGGTCTTTTAATTATATACCTTTTATAAAGGATTGTTGAATAAAACTTTTGTGATTCATGGTATACAGCCAACTACACAAATTTCATTTTCCTTGTAGATAATAGAAGGTTTTAAATTGAATTTAGATACTATATAATTTCAAAAATAATATTTTTTACTTATGTTTTTGAGTTTGAAAATCGTCGTTTATCCTTTTTTTAGTTCTAAATCGTTTAGTTAATCTCGAAAACGATTAGCTTTAAAAAAATTACAATAATCTTTTTTTTATTCAGAATCGCCCAAAAATCTAAAATTGCCTGGACCAAAAAACAGATTTTTACAATTTGTTTAAAAAACATTGTATAAATAAATTATGACCACTTTTTGCATAAGCGACCTCTTGAACCTTATTTTGGGGTATCTCTTGAAAGTGATTATGCAAAAAAATCTTATGGGAATATTATTCCGAACGTACCCGAGCTTTTTGCCTTGTCGTTTACGAGAATTTAAGTATTAGACATTTTATATTACGGCATATGTTGTTGCCGCTGTATGTTTGGAAGGTAATGAATCGATAATCGACAAAGGAGTTATGTTCTTTTTTACAATAAAAAACTATGTTGATTATTTTGGACATATAATAGGGTAAACCGTACAGTTATTGGACACTTAAAAAAATTTCAACTTTAAAAATTCGTAATTCACATTGCTCTCTGCAGATTCAATTGAAATTTATACAAAACGTAGTCTAAACAGTTTATTACATTAATGGCTAAAAGGATTTAAAGAAAGTGTTAAATCATTTTTGTCAATATATATTTATTAAAAATAGTTACAAAATTTATAGTTATTGGACAGTTTATTTAGTTACATGACAATCGAAATTAGTTATTGGACAACTGCTTTAACACAATAAAAAACTAGAAACAAATGAAAATTACAAGAAAAAGCAAAGATTTTTGTGCGTTATGGGGTACGTATATACAGTTGACACAATTAAATTTTATAATTACTTCTGTGCTCTTTGTATTAAGTGAAAAGTTCGTCAATGTCTTCATCCTCACTGTCTTGGTTACTGTTATTTGCATCGGAATCACTATCCTGCAGATTGAAGCAGTTGTGACATATAAATAGATCACCATCGTTAGGTATATGCTGTCTATGCTTAACAGGAATACAATATTTGCGATAATAAAGACTACAGTCATCGCATTTTAATTTATTTGATTGAATATCATTTGAACAAATAGAACATTTAATTTCTTTTTAATTCTGTTTGTTGCTACACTGGTTATTGGTTAATTTTTGTTTTTCTTACTCTTCTTTTAACTCCTCCTTTTTTCGTAACATTTCTTGATATCGAGCAGATGTAATAGCAAAAGGAAGTCGTTCCTTCTTACGTTTATTTTTTCTTTCCGGTACAGTAGGAGTTAAAAAATCACCCAACAATTAGTGTGTAACAATAATTTTACTTGTAGAGGGTAAGTCATAAATATTAGTTTTATATTGTTGAATATGAATCATTGATACTACTACTCTCAAAAATATTTACATTTTTAATACCACTTTGTTCTGATGTTTTTAATTCAGTATTTTTATTGGGAGATGTGATAGCTATATTTTGAATAATATTAATGTTTGTGTCTTTATTTTTTAGAACCATTGGGTTATCCGAATGTTTTCGATCATGTTCAAAGAAACTCCAAATTTTGAACAACAAATTCAAATTATCGTCGCTAGGTAGCTTATTCTTTGGATTTTCCTTCAAATTCTCAAAGCTATGAACTTTTTAAGGGACTAAGATATTTACAAAAGTGATATAGTCCATCTCGGGTTTCTTTTATTGATCTGAAATGATAAATTTTTTACTACTTCTTACCTAAACATTTTGTGTAGTTAATAGCATCTGCTTTAAATAGAAATAATCCGCAAACCTTAAAAGAGTTTACTACTGTTTCAGTTTTACAGCTTTTTGTAGCTTGCTCCAATATAGAAGCAAATGCAATCTTATTCACTACCCCTTCTGGATGTTGTCCTTTTAGTGGACGGAAAATAGAAACGTTAAATGGTTGTAAAATCCTTGTGGCGTTTAGGTAAAATTTAATTACTTGGCAGCTGTGCAATAACTGTCAAATCGATTACTAAATTAATCTCCAGATAATTATACGTAAACCCGTTAAAAATTGTAGAAATATGTGGTAAGTATAGTTATCTAGTGATTGGACAGGTGTCCCATAATAGAATTCAGCAAGTTTTCTAGTTTAGTTATTCCTATTACCCTGTTACTATAAAATCCCTATTACTGTACGCGATCTACCTTAGGAACTATAAGTGCCTTTACTACACCATTTTAAATAAAAATACAATCTTACCTTAAAAATAACACGTAGTTTTGAAAAAAAAAGTCAGAGCAGATGCTATAAACACAATGCTCAAATGTCACTTCACTCACATAACCTAAAAATATTTACCGCCAAAATCACAGAACCCGTTAAAGGCAGAACATAGACATAAGAAAGTACGTAATATAGAAATGATTAGTGCAACCTAGTGATTTATACTC
This sequence comes from Diabrotica undecimpunctata, assembly GCF_040954645.1. Classification (NCBI taxonomy): domain Eukaryota; kingdom Metazoa; phylum Arthropoda; class Insecta; order Coleoptera; family Chrysomelidae; genus Diabrotica; species Diabrotica undecimpunctata. The sequence continues at coordinate 41,187,582 of NC_092807.1, read as the reverse complement.
TTGTTAGCACTTGCAAAAATCTTATAATCGTAAGTTAACACTGTGATGTCCAATAACTGTCTCGTGTCCAATAATTGGCGTTTTACCCTACGAAATAAAAAGTAGGAACTCTTAACACTAATAATAAAGGAAAAGACAGCTTCAGATGGATAATCTTCTTTCTGGGCTGAAATTTCATCAACGGTATAAAGTATAACAACTCGTTTTGTAACAATCGACATAATTTTAATTGCTGTTAGATATGTAGCAGAATGGCTCTCAACGAAGATACATTTCAACCTCTGAAATTTATCGTCTAATAATTTAGAATACTTGTTACTGCTATTGTTATTACAATATATCAAATAGATATATATCCATATTGTATTTATGTTATAAATATATATTCTTCCAATTTCTTATCTACAGTGAAAAATGTTGCATGTGTTCATTATAATCTAATTAATAATATTTCAGCCCAATCATAAATTTCTTTAACAATTGTTAGTCTTATCATCTCCAAAATTATTCTTTTGAAGTAAAAAGCATAATAATTTATTACGAGCAGTTGGTAACCCCTTCTTTGTGAGTTTGAACGAAAGGTTAAGCTCCGTAAGATTTGGGAAAATATTTTTCTTTTTCCCGCTGAGAGCGAAATTGCAAAGATAAAGTAAATATTTAAAACATTTTCGTTTATAATGAAATATTAAATTTAATTTTCTTATACTTTTAAAATATAAAGAGAAAAATGGTATTAATTATAATAAAAAATTAAAAATCAATTTAAAAAAAAAACTATCAGTATTCTTTCTGAATGGAGAAGTCGTTTAGTGTTAGAGCTAAAATTAGGAGCTTCTTTAAGTGGATCTGTGATGCCATATGTAATTTCTAGGAAAGCTATAAACTAAGTTTCGGTAAGAGTTAGTTGTGATAGATTATTTTGTAAATGCTTTGAACTGCATTTTTGTGTAAGTTGCCTTGGTAGCCAACCATATTAATTTTAAATAAAAAAACTATCAGTATTGTTGCTATATAATTTTTGTTCTTACTATATGTTTTGAATATTTGTAAGTATAAAACTCATTCAATTTGGAAGATAAAATATGACAAGCTAAAAATAGTAAGATTTTATGGATCCTAACGATATATTACAACGCAATTAAAAAGATGGCTTCGGAAGATGTGTTATAAATAACATAACAGGAGAAAAATCAAACACAACTAAGCATTGGAAATAATTTCCAAAAAAAACTTAAGCATTATACTAATGGAGAGGTAAAACTGGATGATCGGTTGGCACAAGGAATTAATTAATCAAGCGTACTTAAAATTTACTCGCACCACGCTCGGTATTTTATGTTTGCTTGTGTTGCTCGTATTAGTTTTAAAGTTTTGTTTTCATGCTCGAAGATATTCTATTTGTCACAAAATTGGCCTCATCAAATTAGTGTTAAAGACAAATGAAGCGTTGACTTAAAGGTGTTGCAATAAAAATAAAATCATCCACGGAGAGTTCACAAGTGGTTCGCTTGGATGACGCGTCAAATTCTAATGATACACTAATGAAGAAAAAATAAAAGTATGAAGAATCATATATCAGGCTCACCTGTCTGTATGTTGTTATACAGAACACCTTTCTAATAGTTCGATGATACCTACTAAGAGACGCCCACAGTTTAGAAACTGTGCAAGCCGTAAATCTATGACGAATGCAACTCGGATTTTGAATAAAAAGGCCATACAGGTGTCTTTTATTTAGTTACCTACCGCATTGGCCAAACAGGAGTTGTACACTATCGCTGAAAAGTTAATAAAGCCATGGTAGACATGTGGTAGACATAACACAATGTATGTTCGACGAAACATATGCAAAGCATCCTTCTACAGTGTCAATTTCGAGCGATACAGTTTCGCACTGGATTGGGAATCTCGCATAATATCTTCTTCTTCAAGTGCCATCTCCTCGGCGGAGGTCGGCAATCATCATAGCTATTCGGACTTTTGAGACGGCTGCTCTGAAAAGTTCATTTGATGTACATCCGTACCACTCTCTCAGGTTGCGCAGCCATGACATTCTACGCCTCCCTATGCTTCTCTTTCCTTGGATCTTTCCCTGCATAATCAGTTGGAGCAAGGTGTATTTCTCTCCACGTGTAATATGTCCAAAATATTCTAATTTTCTTGATTTTATTGAATTTAAAATTTCCATTTCTTTGTTCATCCTTCCCAGAACCTCTTTGTTTGTGACGTGTTCTGTCCATGATATTTTCAGAATTCTTCTGTACACCCACAGCTCAAATGATTCCAGTTTTTTCATTGATGTCGCATTCAAGGTCCAAGATTCCATTCCATAAAATAAAGTCGAAAAAACATAGCACCTCGCCAACCTAACTCTTAGTTCCAGTTTTAAATCCCTGGTACATAGAACTCTTCTCATTTTGTTGAAATTTGCTCTAGCCTTTTCTATTCTTATTTTTATCTCCTGATTGTAATCATTTGTGGAGTTAATCATTGTTCCCAGGTATGCATATTTGTCCACTTGTTCGACGTTGGTTTCGTTTATTAGAAGATTCTCGTTATTTCTTTGAGTTTTCGATATTCTCATAAATTTCGTCTTCTTGACATTCATTGTTAGACCATACTCTTTTCCATACTCTGCTATTCTGGTCACCAGTCTCTGAAGATCTTCAATGTTTTCGGCTAAGATCACAGTGTCGTCCGCATATCTAATGTTGTTAATGGGAACTCCATTTACCTTTATTCCAGCTGTTTCACCCTCAAGAGCTTTTTTCAGGACCTCTTCGGAGTAGGCATTGAAAAGAATTGGCGACAATACGCATCCCTGTCTTACTCCACATCTAATTTCAATTTCTTCTGACAGCTGTTCGTTAACACGTACTTTTGCTCGCTGTTTATAGTATAAATTTGATATGATCCTGAGGTCGTTGTAGTCAATCTTCTTTGATTTCAGAACATTCATTAAATGTTTATAATATATAAAACAAGAACTGGTTGCACGGTTTTAAAATCTTGCAAATGGATGAGTCGAATGATGTTGTTGAACTGGCCATCTTGCTAGTAATTGTCTTCTTCTTACTGCAGCATCTCCTTTCGAAGGTTGGCAATCCTAAAGGCAATTGTGGCTTTAGAAACCACTGCACGAAAAATTCCTGTAAATAAGCAGTCAAACCATTTCCTCGGTTCTTTCAGTCACGAGTTCTGGCGTCTTTCAGCTAATCTTTTGCCCTAAACTTTACCTTTGAATATGATTTGGAGTAAATCATATCTTTCACCTCTCAATACATGACCCAAGTACTGTAATTTCCTCTTTTTGATTATGCTGAGTAATTGTTTTTGTTTACTCATGAACCGAAGTACCTCACCGTTGGTAAATTTTTGCAGACATGGAATTTTTAGCATTCGTCTGTGTATATTCATTTTAAAGGCATCTATTCTTTTTTTTATTTCAGAGTCCATTGTCCAACTTTCACAGCCATACAGCAAAACAATGAAAACGTAACATCTAATAATTCCACTTCTGTACTCTAGACTAACGTCTGATCTTGTAAAAAATGTTTTCATGCTCATGAGTGTTCTCCTTGCTATTAGGATGGTATCATCAGCTTATCTGATATCGTCTATGCTGGTTCCGTTAATCTTGATTGTACCTTGGATCTTGTCTAATGCTCTTCTGAATATAGATTCCGAATACAGATTAAATAATAGCGGTGATAAGACGCAACCTTGTCGCACTTCTAGTCTGACTTGTATATCTTCGGATTTTGTGTGCTCTACTTTAATTGTTGCCGTTTGGTGCTAGTAGAGTTCTGAGATTGTTCGTGAATTCCAGTTGTTCTCAAAATTTAGATCATCTTTTGATGGTTAACGCAGTCAAACGCTTTTCGGTAATCAATAAAATATATTTTATATTTCTTTGCACATCAGTCTACATTCATGATTATGCATCGTTGCGTTAACCCATTTAGTAATTCTACAATATACAAATAATCATTCACTTCAAAAAGACTTTTTTTTTATGGGGAGGTGAAATAATTAATTTTGTCAAGTCACGTTTATTAAAATCCCGATTGTTCTCAATATAATGTAAAGATTATTGTTGTCGATGTCCCATTTTCTTCGATATAAGAAGAGAAGCAAACGTGGTTGATTATTAAAGACTTTACTTAATTAATCTTCGTTAAAACAAGGTATAGTTCGATGTTAAGCACAGTTAGTGGTACAAACACTGATATTTTACAATTTGTGTTTAAAATAACTAAGTCTAAATGATTACTTTCCTATGTAGACTAAAAGGAAATTAGATTTGTGGATAACTTGTTTTGGTAAGAGAGAAACCGAAAGCTTTTCATTGCTAAGTAAGTTAAGTAGTCACCTTTGTCTTAGTGATACAGAAATATTTCAAAGTAAAACATTTGTTGGATTGGTGCAATATCTCAATGATCTGCGAGCGACTTTTGAATGTTACTTTTCTGAAGAACATAATACAAAACTGAAAATAAACGCATGATTTTAAAACAGTTTTTAAATATGTCATATCAGATTTATGAATAATTTTAAAGACTCAAGCATAGAATCACTGTTCAAAAACAATTTTACTGAATAATTTTTGGTACAGGATTAAATGACGAATATCCACAACTTAACACAGAGACTTTAAATATTTTTCTGTTGTTCCCAACAACGTACTTGTGTAAATCGGGATTTTCAGCATGTACAGTTACAAAAACAAAATACCGCAATAGACTGGATGCCGAACCAGACATGAGAATTCGACTGTTTATTACCAAGCCTGGCATTACCCAGTTGATAAGAATAAAAAACAATTTAATGCCTCCTATTAAATGTATTTAATTTTATCCCGTGCTTACTATCTTACTACTTACTTAGTGGGTATTATTGTATCTACATTTTTCTGTATGGATATTAATAAACAATACACATATAACTGGTTTTACTTTTAGTTTAGAGTTGAGTTAAATATTTATTTTTTAAAAGAGTTCCGTCACCAAAAAAGTTTGAGAACCGCTGATCTACTCAAACAAATTGTATATAGTAACTAGCTGAATTTGGAGATAATTTTAATAAGTCATCGAAACAGTTTTTTGGAATCCTTCTTTTTTGTAAGAATTACTGTATAGATAACTGAGTTAGTATATCTTGTTGCAGTCTTTGTATGTTTTTTTTTTGTTAAAATAAGAATCATATTATTATTCACGAATTAAATTTCAAAATTACTGTACAGAACGTGATTGCTAACAAAACATCAATGTTTGCTTTTACCCGCAGCGATTTTGATTGAAATGTTTGCCTGAGTGGCATAACTCTGATATGTATTGATGATCTCCCCTTGGTCACTTTTTCTCTAATTTTTCAAACGTGAATGCATTTGTACGTCTTGACATCTATAGTATTCGGGAAAAAGACGATAATATATCAACATCTCAGAAGCATCCATTTATTTTGAGTTGTTTTTCAGCGTTCGCCATTTTTTTGTAATTGTAAAGCAGATATTGGCCAATTTCAGTTTTTTGTTTTAAATCATTATACAGGGTTTCCAGAAACTCTTCTGACAAACAAAAACCGGAGATTCCTTACATCTATTTACAAAAAAAACAAGATAACTGTATTTTTAATGTTTTACGTGAAATAGAAAACCCTAATTTCTTTGAAAGAATTGAAATTTTAATGATATTATTTATAAATATTATAGAATAGTGTGCAATTATTTAAATGTGTACATTAATTTCCCTTGAAGGTCGTTTTTTATAAAAATAAAGAAAAATCTTACCTTGGCACTTATGTTTTTTTATAAAATATTGTTAGATATGTAGTTTTTGTGCGAATCTAATAGGCTATGTAAGGGTAGATATACCGTTTTTGTGAAAAATCTCACACAAAAACAATATTAATAAATTTAAAATATATTTATTCATGAAACGTCTTCTTCTTCTAGTTCCATGACCGTTATCGATCGTTGGATATCATGTTGGTTACCATATTCGCTATCGTGACTTTATTGACAGCAGCTCTAAATAACGATGTAGTTGATTTTCCATACCATTGCCTTAGATTTTTCAGCCATGATGGTCTTCTTCTACCAGGACCACGATTACCTTGGATCTTTCCCTGAATGATCAGATGTAAAAGATCATATTTTTCAGGGTGTCTCATAATGTGACCGAAACGTACAGCGAATTAAAGCAAAAGTAGCTCTAATACTGACAAACTATTACCTTACGAAAAAAGAGTTACGAGGATACTCTTGCATCCTTCCATTTTTACGATACTGGGCCTAAAATGGAATCCTACGACTGACTTCTTTTCTCATTCTTCTCGTCCCTTTGACAAACCTTGTACAAAGCCGGCTATTCGTTCGTAAATCCTCTATCCTCTTGTTTTTATTCTTTTTCCATGTCTTTTTGCTAGTCAAACGTCTTCTGTCACCGTTGTGGTACTTCAATGTATCCTGGGATGATGAAACGTCTGAACAGATACATCTGACCTCTGTACTTGTATGTGTTATATTTCTGGTGTTACTTCTATACAGGAACATCTATCGCAAGATCGGAGCTCTTGGCAGCTACACTGCTGACTGATCTAGTCACCTTTGTCAACGAGTCTCGTCCAATTTTCATGCTGGCTGATCTAATCATCTTTGTCAAAGGGTTCTCCTTCCGATCTTCGGATATTTGATCTGACTCGACGATTGCGCTTCCTTGAGCTATTTTTTCTACCCATAAATTGTCAATCGTATTAAACACATACAAAAACTGATACCACACTCTACTTGGCATTATATGCCTTCTAATCAAAAGCTCTCTGATTGTGTTAGTCGTGTTTTATTACCGGCACAATTGTTGCAATTTTCACCAAACTGGCATTTTCCTACCGTGGAGCTCTTTAAAATATCATTACATCTCGGCTGTCATTGAAGACTTTCTTCTGAAATGCGACACCACGCTGAGATTTCGACGCTGTTCTTCTTCTTGTTTTTCGCACTCCACGGAATTCTTATAGGAAAAAGGGCCAACGATATTGTGTTTGACACAGTCTTTCTAGTTTAGTAGGTAGAAAAATTCTACTGATCCGACGGTATTCTTTTCTAATTGGTGGCATTGTACGCGTTGTCAATCTGAACACAGTTTCAGATGGCATCCAACAATGTCCTGTGGTCAAAATATGACCGCCGCTTATTTGTCAATTCATATTTTATTCTTACTTAGTTCTTTATTAGTATATCGATCTTTTCATGTCTATTCTTTATACTTGTACTTTCAGTTGTTCTTAAAAACATTCGTTTTTGGAGCGGGTGAATGTTTTGTATAAAACTTAGAGGTCGCTAATAATAACTAATCTTATTCATTGTAACTTCTTTTAATTTCATCGCTGGTTTACTTTGACGAAAAAATACCTCTCAACGACTACATATTTTTGTATGGAGATGGGTGTACCCGAGCATTTTTAATTATATTGTTCCAATCGTCTGGAATCTCTGCAGTATACTTTTTTTGCTTGGTACCAATTAGACTAAAATCTTGATCATTGGTTAAATATGTATGACCCCTAACAGTAAACAAATATCTAATGGAGTCAACCAGACCAACAGAATGTACCAAGCAGTACAGAAAATGAACCATAACATAATTTTTTTTTTGTTCTGAGCATCTGTCACTAATAAATACTAAATTTCTGGAATAGATTTCGTTGTGATTTAAATATCTGAGTAATATTGTTGTGACATCATCTTGCCCTGTGCTTGTAAATAACTGTTTAAAACGACAATATTTTTCCCAACATCATGAGTACAAAAAAAACATCACTGGTACGTATGTGTCGCAAAGTTAGGTTTTGCGTATAATCAAAGGTGAGCAACATTATCTTATTTTGTTGGGCATCTTGCTTTAGTTTTCTTTTAATTTCAGTAAACTTTTCAACCTGCAGTTTGTGCTCAGTTTTAAGTATGTCCATTTCTTCTAAATTTGTCAACGGAATTTTTAATTTATAACTATCACATGCGGCATATGTATCAGATCGTGAAAGACCAAACTTGAGATTGTAATCATTGAAAACTGACCAATACACTATTTATTATGAAACCTGTATTTGATACATTTGTAAAAATAACTTATACATTTTATTTTCCGACAAATCCTCAGACAAATATCTACAGTTGGGTTTTTTCTTTTAAGAAAAATGTAATTTTCGTGTACTAAAAGACTCAATATGATAGCGGATTAACTTCAAAAGTTCCTCTGGTCTTTTCTTATACCCGTTTGTCTTGTGGCTGCCTCTCTTATCTTTAGGTGTTAATATATTACGAGAAAAAAGATCTTGAAGCCTTCTAACGCGACCTTTTGTAACACCATCTATATTACAAAAGGCAGTAAGGTGTACAGGCTGTTCTTTTACATCCAGACGAATGTTATAGGAATACGTGACCATTCGTAATTTTTTAGGTGCTTCCATTGAATGTCTTTTTGGGTGGTATGACGAAATATAGCTCATTATATGGTCGTTTTTTACAACTTTCTGATGGCTGGATTAAGGATACTCTATTGTAAAAAAAAACAGGTATGGCAGTCCAGTGGGACTGCCGGTAGAAGTTACACTTCTATACACGCATTCGCCGTTACAAATTTATTTGGGAGTCAATCTGCACAATCATTACATATGTAATGCTATAGGTAAGACATAGCAGAAAGAGAAACAGAATTAATAACAACTTACTAACAATTAATAAACAACATTTGACCTGTAATAGGAGTATAGTAAATGAAGGATTGAATCAATATTTTGATGAAAATGTATATTTTTATTTTCATATATGTATGAAAGGAGTTAAATGCAAAAATTTTTTTACACATACTCTGCAGTAAAATTCATTGTTAATTTTGTTATTAATATAAAAATACAATACACTGCAACATAATTCAATGTAATAATACAATACAAATTAAAATGCAATATTCATAAGTATTTAAAAAAGACAATAATATACATAACTTTTCTATTTACGCATATTTTTAATTTACCATGTAATAATATTAATAAAAAAAGTAGAATGAACTATTTTTAAAAATTATGTAAGCATTCTTTTTTAAAGCAATCTATCACTCTGGTCTTGAATTATGATATCTGGAACATACCTGAAATAATCCCCTCGCGTGCTTCGCATATTATTGCAGCAGGCAATAATGCTCGCAAAAAAGCTAGGACAACATAATACCCTACTGTTGAGGTTAATTTATTTAAACTTTATTTTTTCTCGAAAAGTTTAAAACTTACCTCAAACGTATATGAAAAGAGGCATTATCGTGATAGGGCATTAAGCCTCTCGTTCTCATGCATTGGAGAACTTCGGGCAAACAATCTTGTGTCTTCAAAGCACTCTTCTGTTCTTATACCTTAATGGCTTTTAAAGACATGTAGTTTTAGAAGGAAGCGTTATATGTAGCAAAAAATTGCTACTAAAAGTATTAAATTTAGTGAGTTAAAAACGGAGATAAACTACGATTTTTTAATGTGTAATACCACTTTTAAGCCACTTTACCATTTTTTATGGAATTAAACGGAAATAAAATAACATTTTATTATACTTTATCTGGCAAACAATTACTAAATAGCCAGATAACTTTTAATTGGATACTTTATTTGGCAAATAAATATATTACGTTTTATCCGTCAGATAAGTTTATTCATGCCAGTTCGTAGTTCAGGTTTCTTTCCTAGGTGGCGCTAGGTGTTTAAATCTAAACTGAAAGTTTTAAATTATTTTATTTTTTAATCTTATCTTAAAATTACAAATTAAAATTTTAATCGTATTATTAATTATATGAATATGTAATAAATATTATTAGTATTATTACCGAAATTTATATCCACAACGCGTAGTAAATTTCGTTTATTTCTCACATCGTGTTTCGAGCATTTTAGACGTACACAGAACGCGTTCATAACGCATATTCACATAACGAAACTTCTAATTTTATTTAAAAAATGCAGATAAAATTAAGTTTTAAACATAAAAATTTTTATAACCAAATTTCTTCATTTATTTTTGCATGTCAGCGATCCATGACACTTTAAATTACATTGTTTGTTCCTTTGTTTAGCGAAACATTTTTTGTCGCCACAAAACATTTTACAGTTGCATCTGAGAAAGCTTGACCGTAACCTTTTGGTGACATATTTGCTACAGTTCTCAAAGGTATTTTCTTACTACTAATATTTGATTCAAATATGAATTGCGAGTCGGTTTAAAGGAGTTCAATGTTTAAAAATAATCCATTCAGTGGTCCATTCTTAGTACTGAGTTTGTTCAAGCCATCATTATTAATTTCAGAAACAATGGCTAATAAATTTCTTGGAGTTAATCGACCTCTTATCAACATCCCTTTAAAGGTTGTTTAAAGGTATCCAATAAGTCCCCTTTTTAAAGGAGCAAATCTTTTATTTGACACACATATCATCTTTGATACCTGAACACTCATCATTTTATGTGTCTCTCTCATTCTATATTCTCTTACTTCTTTGGGTTAACTGATCATTAAAATTACCTTCTTGTATATTGGGTGCATTTTCATTATTTTTAATCAGGTTATTACTGTCCAGAATTTCTAAAGTTTTATTAATATATTTGTCTTGATTCTTGATCTTAATTCTCTTGACAGAGAGATTGTTTTATAAGTGACTGTTAAGCTAGATCTCGAATCTCTTGAATTTTCTTTGAAGTTTTCTCAACTTCAGTGCCATCTTCTTCGTGTCCCTCATTTTCTTCAACTCCAATTGTCTTGTCTTCCCCATTGTCATTGTCTTTCCCATTGACAGCAACTATTGCACATGCATTATATTCTATTGGGCTGTTAGCGTTACCGGGATATTCAATATTCGCTAATTGTGAATCCTAGGTTGTACTGTTAACATCCAAATTACCACGGTGTTTTCCTCCATCGTCAGCATCATCGGACTCATCTGCTAATATTGCTTCTAAATCTTTTCACTTCTTATTTCAGTTAAAGTACCAGCAGGTAAGGATGTTTTGATTTATTCTTTAGCATTACAACCGAATAGTGCTTCGTATGGACTACAGCTAATGTCGGAATGGTAAGCTCTGTTTTTCATAAATTGGATGAACTTTATGCCTTTCGACCACTGACTCGTTTTGTTTGTTTCCAGCCATGTGGCCAACATTTTTTTGATATCTTGGTTCGCTCTCTCTACCGAACCTTGCGACTGGCTGTGTCTGGGTTTTCCGTGAAAAATTTTCAGTTCGTTCCACATACTGCAGACTTCTTCAATAATCTTATTTGCGAATTCTCGACCATTATCACTGTGTAAAATGTGTGGAGCGCCAAATATGGTAAACACTTCCAACAAATGGTACGCAACTTCTTCGGCACGCTTGGTTTTTAATCCTCTGAGCTGGACAAATTTGGTAAGATGGTCTTGATAGACCATAATAAATTTATATTCACCATCTGCTTGTGACTGCATGTCAATAAGATTTACTTGACATCTCGAATTAAATGCACTACTTAAAATTGGCTTCACAACGAGTCCGTTTTTTGGAATACTCATTTTCTTTTGACATGGCACACAAAGTTTTAAGTAAACCTTGACAAACTCCACAGTGATGTTCTTATATTTTGTCTTGAGTTCTTTCATCATTCTGTTGCGGCCCCCTTTTCCAATGGAAATATGAGTCTCGTGAATGATATCGACAGTTTCCTCCATAAATACATAATGAACAATAGGATCTCTGTCGTTTTTTACTGGCACAACGAGTTTCTCGACATTACCAATTTCTACAATATCATATGATAACCGTTGATATTCTTCAGGTGTTTTGTAAGAAGTCTTGTCTTTGGTTGTTTTAACTTTCATTAAAAATGCATAATACTCATCTCTGGGGAATAACTGATAATTGTTTTCTTTTCCAGATTTAAGCGTATCAATTTGATCGCTAAATCGTGCTTTCGTGGACTGGAAATCTTCTTCTTCTTAACGTGCCCTATCAAGTCCCCTTGACGTTGGCGATTAACATGGCGAAACTGTCTCTGTCTTGAGCTATTCTAAAGAGTTGCTCAGCTTTCCTCATTCCTATCAACTCCCTGATATTCTTCAACCAAGAGGCCTGCTTTCTACCAATTCCTCTGCGTCCTTCGATTTTACACATCATAATAAGTTGAAGAATATTATATCGGTCTCCCCTTACAACGTGTCCAAAGTAGGCCATCTTTCTACATTTGATATTATCAAGCAGCTCGCGAGAAGCATTTGCTCTCTCAAGGATTGTCACATTTGTCAGCATAGCCGTCCATGGAATTTTTAGTATACGTCTGTGCAGCCACATTTCAAAGGCCACCAGATGATTAATGGTGGATATTTTTAATGTCCATGCTTCGACACCATCTAAGAGGACTGATCAAATGTAGCATTTAACCATGCGCTTTCGAAGTTAAAGTTGCAAGTTATCATTACAGAAGAATGACTTCATTTTTAAAAATGTCGTGCGGGCTATCTCGATTCTACGTTTTATCTCTTGATCTGGATCTAGTTGTTCAGTAATATGGCAACCAAGATAATTAAAACTGGACACTCTTTGAATTATATGACCATCAACATATAATCGTGCATCTTGATGTGCTAAACGGCTAAACACCATGTGTTTTGTTTTTGAACAGTTTATGTTTAGGCCAAACTCTCTTCCCACTGTATCAATGGCATTTAAAAGACCGTTGATGGCATTTGAATGGCCGAAAAATCCATTCATGTCATCACTTAAAATACCTGTATCGTCTGCATATCTGATTGTATTTATCAGAATTCCATTAACTTTCACGCCCCATTCCAAATTATGCAGCGCTTCTTTAAATATTGTATCTGAATATAAATTAAATAACAGAGGGGATAGTATACAACCCTGTCTGACACCTCTTTGTATTTTACATATTTCTGTTGATTTTCCGTTTATGCGAGCTGTCGCTGTCTGACGCCAGTATAACTTTTCTATGAATCGTATGTCTTGACTATCAACTCCTTTATCTTTTAATATTGTAATTAATTTGTGATTCTGTATTCGATCAAAGGCCTTTTCATAGTCAATAAATACAGCAAAGACGTCTTTCCTTTGATCTCGACATTTCTGCAGTAATACATTTAGTGCAAAGAGGGCGACCCGAGTTCCCTGGACTGGAGGACTGGAAATCACTCATTGTAAAATAAGTTAGTAGGTATGCACAGAACACTTGAAACTTCACACCGCTTGTTCAACTAAACAAAAATGTTTTACAACGATACAGAATAGCTTCCGACTACAGATTTACTATCACTGTGGTAATACGCGCGCCTTATTTTAACACTGGTATGTCGCAGTGACTAATACACTTAATTCCCTCCACGCAAGCTTCTAAGAACTTATTGATATCCAACATTTATCACGTTTACCGTTTGAATACGGGATTTATTAATAATAACTGGTCAATGTGATTTTTTCTGATATATTTATTACTTTTACCTAGCTATTCAGGTTGTTTAAATATTAACCGATAATTATTAATAATTCCTTTTTAGTCATATTTACCGTAACATATACATATATACAGATATAGGTATATACATAATATTCACAGGCTGGAAAAATACATCAAAAATAATTTTCTAAAAAAATGTGTTGTCACGATACGCGCATGTCACTGGTTATGAAGATTTCTATTTTAGCTTTTATGTCATAAATGTACTAAAAAAACATAAACAGTACAGCGTAAAGAGAAAACTTGACACAGCAAATTTCCCATTTTCCCATCTTTCATTACACTTTAAAAAGGTAACATATAAAAATTGAATATATTCTTTCTGTCCATCAACCTTATTACATAATATAATAAGTTTTCGAACGAAATATCAAAAGTTCATGTCACTGCGAACGTTTCATGTCTGAAAAGTTTCAACATTTTCACCCTTCGGTAGATATAGGTGTAACCCTTATAGCTTTGTTTCTGTCATTAATTTCAGCCCTTCCTTGCTATCCGTCTGACAGTTTATATAAAAGGCAAAATTGCCCTTAAATAAATAATAAAGCCTCGCTTTAAGAACTCAGGATACCGGGACAATAAGTATTAATTATGTAATAGAGAAAAATGAGTTGGAAAATCCACAGTGTTTGCCGTTACTTGGTTTTTGTGAGTATAATTTATCTAAATTTTAATTTATTATATTCGCAGGAACAACAGACACTCTTTTAGAGATTAATAACTTGATGTACTTTGACCTAATTCGTATTTTCTTTCACGACGAAGAAATCTCCTTCTTATTCTTTTTAGGACACCTCTCTTACTTGGAAGTGTCTTTTCGTCTTGCTGGTTCACTTTTACTTGCAATCGTCAGCTTCACTGGAAAATGCAACTTGTCAATAAATATATCTTAATAAATGCCACATGTTCAGAGTCAATTTGAAAATGACTTTTCAATTTGCAATAAATTGGTTTTTTATATGTGGCATTTGAGTGAGATATTAGAAAAGATTTTCACTCATGGACAAAAATATCGAATATTTTGGAATTTTCTAATTTTTGTTTTTTCAAAATAAATTCTGGTCAATCAAGTCATTTATTGTGCAATTTAAGTTTTTGTGCGGAGAAAATTGCGAAAAAAATATGCTTAATATTAGGTAAATAAGCTTATTTTACTCTAAACTAAAATGGTAATTTAAATTGCTTAAAAAAGTCTTTTTACCTGAAAGAAGTGCATGATCAGTAACGAGTATCCCCCTATCGTATTACTGGTTGCATCCTTCTCGGCATGCTTGCAAGTAAATTTTGGACATATCCTTGGGAATTGCATTCCATTCATCCTGTGCAGCAAGCTGAAGCTGCTCTAGCGTATTTGAAACGTGATTTCTTTGTCGTATGTGGCGTTTTAGCTTTTCCCACATGTGCTCTAATGGATTTAAATCCGGGCTAAACGGTCGCCAATTCAATCTTCGAATTTGAACTTCATCAAGATAATTACTCACTGTGGCAGTCGTAGTGAGTGTCATATCCAATGTAACCAACATTATGGCAAAAACTTGATCTTGCAGGATGCTTTAAACGTAAGTATCATCAGTAATTTGACAATCACTTCCACAAGTGCGATGTGTACCTCTCAACTAATACCTTCTCAAATTATTATACCACCACCTCCAAAATTAACAGTCTAGACGAGATTACAGGTGGCGAATCGATCTCCAACTCTTCTGCAGACGTGGTTTCGACAATCTGGTTCCATAATAAGATTCTGGTAATGAGTAAAAAGAACATTTTTCGAGTTGTCGACATTCCACTAAATATGTATTCTTGCACATTCTAAACGACGAGCTTTATGATTTTGAAGAAGACGTGGAAGTTTCGCAGGGCGTCTCTGCTTTAAGTTTGCTTGTTTCATTCTTTATCTAACTGTTTTTGAACTTACATTAACTTGTCTAACATTTAGGAACTCATTTATGAGGTGCATCGATGACAATAAGCGATTTCGTGTAGAATTAAGAACCAAAAAACGGTCATCAATTGCGGTTGTGCACCTGAGGCGTGCTTGACTAGGCCTTCTTAGAAAATATCCTGTTTTACGATACCTTTTTTAAAGTATTCAAAACTGTAGATTGATTTCTCCTGAGACGTCATGCGATATCTTTTTGTGTAGATGATTCCTCATACAAAATTACAATCTGTGCTACTTGGGCTTGTATCGAACTGGTGACATGCTTGTTTTAAACTTAGTTAAATCGAAACAATATTTATTTAAACTTAATAAATTAAACTCAAAATAACCGAATTAATATGATTTTTTCGTTACTAAAAAGATTTTTTATGATAAAATGTACGAATGACAGTAAACGATGAATAAACGTCAAAATAAACATCAAAATACTTTAAATCTGTTTAGTACATTAGCCTACTATATGATTATCATCAGTAATCTAAAATTATTTTGAAATAATAGTGACTACAAAAAAAATTAAAAATTTCAAAATATTTAATATTTTTGTCCATGAGTGTATATTTTTCATTATAACTGTGTAGTTAGGGTACCTTGTTTTTCAGACTTGCAATCCGTGGTTTAAAATGATTTCTTAACGTTTGGTCTTCAACTGCAGCAGATGTTTACCAAGACTGATTTCTATCTACAAAATCAGAAAAAATGTATTATCACAAAACATTAGGCGTGACATATACTTCATGACACTATGTCTGGTTATTTTCATTATTTCTATGTATCTTTTATATAGCATGTTTTTCTCATTTTCGTCTCATTCAAACTGATTTTGCTAAACTTTTCGGCTATCTAACATGCGACCTGATCCCAGTAGCTTCTTACGAGTGAACGGATAAAAAGAATACCGCTAGGGAGCTGGTCCCTACCAGTCGTAAGAGGTGATCAATGGGATGTCCGGCTTTCTAGTAGCGGCCTTGTCCAAGTAACTTTTCGGAGCATAAGAACAAACCGAGTACTGCTAAGGTGCTGATCCCTACCGATCGTAAAAGTCGGTAGATCGTAAAAGTTAGAAGCAGTAACGTGGCCCTCGTTTGAGGTGTCGGTAGTCGATATGGAGGCTGCTAGAAGCAACGGGTTGCGTTCCTAGTATTAGTGACGAGCTCATGTGGAATCACTCTGCTTTCATTTCACATAATATCTGCATGAGGTTTTGCAGGGTCTGCGAAACGTGCTTGTAGAAGGAGATGAGTGATAGGGCAATAGGTTCTCTAGCAGCAACCTGTCAAACGTGCTTGGTGGTTCGTTTTCCCACCAACGTGCAACTGTTTGCTTTTTCAGGGATCACGGGTAGCGGTACGTATGGTTACATAGTTTCTGCGGGGAGAGTGAAGCATCACGATATGACTATTGTGCCACCCTCACTAGAGACAGGCTTACAGGGGCATATGTTCTACCAGAATGTCGCGTATTCGGTCGTCAACGTCCGGGGTCCTCGGCCTTCACTACGAGGAGAGGAAGTCCTCGTTATACATTTCTATTGACACAGATTCGTTGATGGGTAATTGTGCGCTCATCACAAGGCGCCGATCCTCGATCGGACCATAGGATGGTGTCATATTATTATCGCCACGTAAAATAAATGCATTATTTTAAAACTGCCAGCATTCACCGTCAACGCGCAGCGCCCAGCCTCGACCCAGGTATCGGACTATAGACTTGGACCATAGTATTCAAGCTTAGTAGTTTTTTGATTATCGAGAATAGTACTCTACGATCAACACTACGAGGCGCCGACAACCGACCCTCGCTCCGACCATGGTATCGATCGCCAGGTAAAATAAATGCATTTTATTTTAAATGCGAGCGTTCACTGTCAGTGCTATGCTCTAGGCAAGGATACGATGCGATGGTCTCCGTAATGAACGCACCTTAAGGGGTCCAGGTCTTATTGGATTCTTTGTGCTTCCAATCCCAACCGCTGCGCAGATGTGTCGTCGTCTCAAGACGGGATGCGTGAGCCGGGTCTGCGCCTAGGCCAGAAGATTGTGTATTGTTTAAGATCAAAGTTCTCCGGGAAATTTAATCCAAGTAGGGATCCAAGCTCACCAGCTTCTCCAGGCCGTCCTGGTGCGATCGTAACTATGACGCTCTTAAGCTAAAAATATTAAAGAAATCTTAGAGTAACTAACGAAATTTATGGTTTATTAAACACAGAGTGTTTAATAAACGATAAAGTTGCCTTGTAATAATTAAAAAATATTGACTTGTTTTCATTGCAATTATAAAAAGAAAATAGATTTAAAATATGAAAACAGAGTAGCAAAATCACATTCGTTACTAAATTGTCATTCAGTTTCAAGATAGTTGCAAAGATTTATATAATTTAATTAAATATAATTAATAATAATAACTAAAGCCCTGGTAATGTAACAAGCGAAGAGATCATGATTGGAATTCATCTAAAGTGGATATTTTAGTTTAGTTTTATTTAGTTAAATACACTTTGCAGTTAAAAAATTGTGAAAGCTGTTTTAATATTTTAATTACACAATTAATTATTATTAGATACCTGTCAAACAAATGATAAATGTAAAATTACTCTAGCAAATTTCAGTTTATTCCGATAACAAAGCAATCCTTTTTCATTAGGAAGAGCAGCAGACTAAAATCTAAGTCAAAGGAAGCAGTTTTTATTCAAATGCAATCGAGCCCAACTCTGTTGTTATATGCGAACAATTGGGACTAACTCATAAGGAAAATGCCATGACAATGCTACATTTTCCTTATTTGGTAATCCTACATTTTCTCGTAAAAAGAAAAAGTTATCCCGGAAATATATTTCAGTACGAAAAAGTAGATCAATATCTCCGTTTTATATCCTTATATAAAGTGTTACATATATCATTTTAAATATGATTTTTTTTTTGCTAAGTGAAAGTTAAGATTCAGTGCACTTGGAATAGTAATCAATGTTACGATCAATTGTTAGCTAATCACAATCTATAGGTGGAAACCAGTTTATGATCGATTGTTATAAAAACAAATTAATGTGTACACTGCGAAACTTTATACCATATACAGTGTGATATTCTCTAAAAAATTTCATATTTTGCTGAAAATTTACCTGAGGAATTTCAACCATTCATTAAGACTATATTTAGAACTTTAATTAGAAAATGGTTACACTATTTATATGTGATACTTATAGCATTGTAACCTCCTTTTTCTCTGGAATATGTTATTAAGCAGAAAAGATGTTTTAAGCTGGACATTCGTAATAGAGATTAACTCTTTGAGTCTAAATGTAATAGTCTCAGATCAAGGTATCATGCGGGCCATTTCATCGATTCACGCCTCCTTATCCACTGATTGGGAAACACACGGTTAAGGTACTACCGAACATTAATTTGGTAATGTGGCAATGTATCAACTTGCTGAAACATATCCTATTAGCTATAATTTTTAAGTTTGCTGATTCACGATATAAGTTTGTCAAATATGTCACATTATTTTTGAACAATGCTAAATAATTATCGCCATTCAAACTATCATCAACGGAAAAGGTATCTATAATATGATCTCCAACAAAACCTTCCCAAAAATGAACCTTTTTGAGGTATTTTGTATGTTCTTCTGTTATCCAGTAAGGATTTTTTCTAGAACAATATCGGCCGCTTTGACAATTAGCATGATCATTAAGTATAAAGGTGCACTCATCAGAAAACAAAACATTGTAATTGGATTGTCCCTCGCGAGCTCCTGAGTTGATGTTACTTTATAGGAATGCATTTTGATATTCCCTTAGTGTTCGAATAGTTAATAAATGGCTAACATCGAATATTCCTCAATGTTTCTCATCCTCCAATATTATATTTAATTTGGTATTATCATTTATTGCATTGTGAGCTGATTTTCTTATCTGATTTACATGTTTGAGCTCGCGAAACTATTTTTCTGTTTTACTGATTATCCCTTGGGATATGGGCGGTAAAATTGAAAAATAAGCAAGCAACTTCCATTTGTGTCCGTGTGATATTTTCATTAGATGCAATACTAAGAACTACTGTCATGCCAAATAAGACAACAATTTTCTAATGGCAGGTGTTTTAAACCAAAGTAAACAAAACTATATCTTCTTGTCGTCCATATTTATACATAGGCTCCACAACTCCTTCCATCGATCTCTATCCTGAGCAACATACTTCCAATTTGTTTTGGGTACTCTGTTTATGTCATATACATATTTCATCTTAATAACATCAATGAATACATGAGAAATACGGAAATCCGTGCTTTGCGGAGGAAGGAGATGAATAGGGACGACTGGAAGAAAATATTGAGGAGGCCAAGATTCTTTTTGGCTAAGCTGAGTAAAGCCAGAATAATGATGATTACATATCTCATCTCTGGTATTCCCCTTTGTAAGGTGTGACTTTGGTGACTTTGTAATTTTGTATTGTAACGTTCCAACGTTGGTCTTTTTTGTCTAGCAGTGCGAGCTGCAAAGCTACGTTTGAGTTTGGCAATTTTTGTTATCATATCTTCGACCCTTGTTTTCGATCTAATTCAGTCGTTTTTCTTTTTATTTGATAGTCGTATACTTAACATTGCTCTTTTTATTGCCCTGTCCTACCCTTAAACTCCAACTGTTTTTAATGACCTGCTCTATTAAGTTCTCGTTTATTATTTTTTATGTTCCGTTTTAGTTCTTTTCTAATTGTTTTATTAAGTTTAACGTATACTTGAATTATGTCGTTTCGTTGCTTCAACACTATTTATCGTGTTTTATATGTCAAACCAGTAAACCAGTAAAAAGGAATACATAAATGGTTTTTGCTTACTTTCTCATTATCAAGACCTTAATGTGAAATAAGCAATAAATGTGTTGCAGCAAATTTATATTTTTAAAAGACACAGAAAAGTGCATACCACAGTATGCACTTTTCTGTGTCTCCTGCAAGGAGTATATTTACAATTCAATTTAGTGATTTTTGAATAAGAAGTTCTTGATCAGCAAATATATCTTGATCTTTATAATTGATGTAAAATTACCTGAAAAACGTTGTTCTAAAGAACTTATTTTTGGTGCTTTATTTCTTTCAAATTTCCCAAAAATGACATTCCTCTGCATCCCGACTCTTTCTTCGTTCGATTTTGTCGGTAGCTCAAGCTGAGAAAAATGATAATATTATCCTACGCGGAAGGTATGGTCGAAATATTTCCTTTCCCTACCGCTTTTTATTTCAACTTCATTTCAATCCATGTTTTTTGTTGCTATTTTTCAAGTTTTAATTATTTTAGCTAGAGTTTTAACTTCTTTAAATTGTCTACTGGTCCTTTCTCGAAGTTATCAATTGTTATTCCGTAATTTTCGATTCTTGATGTTGTATACCTATTACCTATTTGTATTGGTAAAAAACTAGCTATCATATTTTTGCCTGGTTTGATGTAGTTTTTGATTTTTTATTTCGTTTAATTTAAGCTCTTTGGTTATTCCGAGGAAGATTTCATTTCTAAAATATTCTATTCTCCGCTTATTTCCTCTTATTTTAAATCTGAAACTGCTTATGTTGTTTAAAATATATTTTAATTAACTCGTTATCTGCCATAGATAAATGAAAATCAGAAAAAAGTAAATAATGAGACGTTTAAAGGTCAGACAACTACATTTTGCAGCTGACTGAAGCAAATTTTAAAATTGCTACTGGTAAACAAACTACAAATAAAATATTATGTAGAAAATGGACAACGCAAGTATTGTCTAATGAATTTTAAGAGTTCCTTTCATAAATTATTTAAACAAAATATGTATTTAAATATATATGAATAAAATTATTAATAAACAGATTGTACAAATACGCTATTGAATCCGCAAGTAAGTTTCTGCCTCTTTATTTTTTTCATTATAAATTATATTGTTTAATGTCAACCCATTCAAAAAACTTATATTTTAATGAATTATAATTTCAATGTTTTTAAAATTTTGTCAGTGGTTTTCCAGAAGTATATAGGGAAGAGTGTATCCTTAATAAAGTTGTTTTCTTAAATAAAAATTATACTTCTATTTCTGAAATAAATCGTTCCTTGATAGACCCATTGGTCAGAGAAGAAGAGGATGACCTAAAACAAGGTTCCTTGATAACATCGATGAAGACATGAAAAATATGGGAATACGTGCTTGGCGGAGAAAGGCGATGGATAGGGACGACTGAAGAGAAATTCTTGAGGAGGTTAGGACCCACGTAGGGTTGTAAAGCCAGAATGATGATGATGATGATCTGAAATATCACTTAAAATAAAGCGGTGATCATATAAAAGTCTTTATTCTTTTACAAATCATTTCGTTCATGGGATGAAGGTACCATTTTATAAGGGTTTTTATTGCGGCACGATGTCAGAACGAGATACTTAGTTTATTTAGGGATCGTTGCAATGTAACCTAAATTAGACCTGGATTGAAAGAAAGGATGCTCAGAAGTTGAGTACTACTAGTTTATGGGTAACATAAAAATTATGCCAAGGGGAAGTTTGGTATTAAAATATAAAATAGACTAAGAAATTCAGATCTATTTACGTTGCTTTACGTACTTTGCAACCAGCACCCAGGTATTTGGAACGACAAAACGGCGAAGTTAGAAAGTGGGTCTACAGATCGCTTATTAGGAACGGGAGGTACTGAAATTAGCATGAATAAAAAAAATGAATCGTACTAACTGAAACAAAATAGGCAAAAATTTAACCAAATAAAAATTACACTTACCCTGTATGGTCTTTCAACAATTTTGTTTCAACAAAGAAAGGAATATTGTCAGAGAAATTAATTAATACAAAGCTTACAGTAAATTTGTGCTTTCAGTACCATTAAAGATGAACTAATCTGTACTCATTGAAAACCCAATTTCTTGTTGTTTGCTACATACTACACTTTACTTCACACTGTAACCGTTTCAAAAATTTCAAGTTATTTTGCAAAGTGTCAAAAAATTATTATGATTTCTAGTAAATATTCAAATCAACGTTGCTCACGCTATCTATCGGCCGAATGCATCTAAATTACCTCAAGGATCCAACTGTAGTTCCTAATTGTTTCGACTTTGGCCTCAAAATGCGAGCGTTTGTAACCTGCCGGCAATTCATCTCTCTTTTCTGTCTCTGAACGTCCAGCATACAGGACGAAATTTTTTTTTAGTGGTCCCTTGACGAAGTTAGCCAAAAAAATTCTTTTCTCTTTTATATTTTAAATAAATATTAATTAAAGACCCTTACCGATTACATGACACCCTCAATAATTCGAAGAATTACCGTTGTCTGGTATAAGTGCCTTTTGTGGAATATCCGGTTTGCTTAGCCGCCCAATCCTATATATTTTTATGGTGGATATATGCTTCTGCTGCCAATGGATTCAACGTTCCGAAATCCCAGCCTGAGTACCTAGTTGGTATAAATAATATCCTTTCTACAAGCCACACAAACACACACCTGGATAATTCATGCTGTACCAATTTTTTTTGCTTATTGAATAGTGAAAATTATCTATGAACTAAATAACAGTAATATAATTTATTATTGGTCTTTTAATACATATATATGTACATAATTCATCTTCTAAAACATCTTCTTTATAATAGAATTTTTTTATATGAACGAATTTCGAAATTTTAGATAAAGTATGATTTTATTTTCACATAAGTATTTCTCATCTATAATCTAATGCCGAGAGATAAAATGTTTGTTTCTTACTTAATGATTTTAAATTTAGTTTTGTATAAGCACTTCTCATTTGTAAGTTAATACCTAAACAGAGACTGTTTATTTCTTTTCCGAATTGACGTTATTCTCCTAGAATCTTTTAATAACTTTTTCAAAATAATAAAGGTTAGGCTTTGTTTTAAATTTTCCTTTAATTTTTTTTCTGAGCTCGTTTCCTTACGAGCGTAAACTATTAAAGGATGATGCCCAATTCATTTTCATTTTAAAGATAATACAAACAACTTGGCAAAATGGCTGACTACAAACAACGATGAAGTTTATAAAGAATATAGAGAAAAAGATAGAGAAGTGAAAAAACGAATAACACAGCAAAAGAATGAAGAATGGGAAAGAATCTGCTTAAATATTGAAACATATATAGGAGGTACAAGAACTTCGGAGTCATGGAAAGTACTGAGAGGATTGAAACAAAACTCAAAAGAAAAAACTAAATTGGGAAATATACAGGACAAAGAATGGAAGGACTACTACAAGGAACTATTAACAGAACAAAGACCACAATTCATTGGAAAAGAAAACAGGCGAAGACGAAGCAGATTCCCACAACAAGAAATAGAAATAACAGATAGGGAAATGAGAACGGCCATAAAAGCAATCAAAAATAAGAAAGCACCGGGACCTGGAGGCATCTCACCTGAGCTTATAAAATACGGATCAAAAAAATTACACCGGATGATACAATGGATATTCCAGAAAGCCATAAATGGAGAACAGCTCCCAAAGGAATGGACGGCGGCATATATGACATCTATATTTAAGAAAGGAGATAGAAAACGATGCGAAAACTACAGAGGAATAAGCGTAATATCATCAATAGGAAGATTATATTGGAAGATACTGCGAGAAAAGATAGAGCAAGCGATAAACGGCAAAATCGGGGAGGATCAGGCAGGCTTCACGGCAGGAAGATCATGCATAGACCACATATACACACTGGAACAACTGTTGGAAAAGAAAAAAGCAAAAAATAGAGATATACACTTGGCATTTGTGGATCTGAGAAAGGCGTATAACTCTGTACCAAGGTCAGAACTATGGGAGGCAATGTACAAATTAGAAATACAGACAGAACTCATAGAAGCTACAAAAGCTCTGTATAAAGAAAATAAAGTGTCCATTAAAATGGGAACAAGAATCATAGGAGACTTCACCACAACAAAAGGGCTCCTGCAGGGTTGTTCCACATCTCCAACCCTATTCAAAATATACTTAGAGAAAGCCTTGACTACATGGAAAAGAAAATGCGAAGGCATGGGAGTACCGGTACGGAACGAATACCTATATACGTTAAGTTTTGCAGACGATCAAGTAGTGATTGCACAAGACCAGGACGACCTCAGCTACATGATGAAGAAACTACAAGAAGAATATACCAAGGCTGGCCTAGATATTAACCTCGCGAAAACAGAGTACCTATCTACAAGTGATGAAGACATAGAAGATCTACAGATTGATGACAACGTAACAATCAAAGGAAAGGATAAATTCAAATACCTGGGGTTTATAATCACGAAAAAGGTAACAACAGAGGAAGAAATTACACAAAGATTAGGACAAACAAGAACAGCAATCCGACAACTTAACTCAGTATGGTGGGATAGACACCTAAATATGAAGACAAAAACGCAGATTTATAAAACATTAGTGCGAAGTATTATGACATATGGGGCCGAAAATTGGATCATAAACAAGAAAAACAGCAGTAAGATAATAGCAACAGAGATGGAATGCCTGCGAAGATGCTGCAGAGTAACAAGAATGGATAGGAGAAGTAATGACGAAATAAAGCAAAGAACATCAATAGAAACAGACATACTAACATATATAGAACAAAAAAGACTAAAGTGGTATGGACATGTAAGAAGAGCTAGCGACAGTAGATGGATAAAAAGAATAACCGAATGGAGCCCCATAGGAAGGAGGAAAAGAGGACGACCCCGAAAATCCTGGAGGAACGAAGTAGACGACGCCATGAGTAAGAGAGGACTAAACGATGGAGAATGGAACAACAGAGAGAGATGGAAACGGTTGAGCGAGGGAAGGCAGTGAATACTGTAGAATCCCTAAATATATATACAAACAACTTGTATATGATTTTTGAACGAACCACACGCAAACTCTTCCCGACATGATAAAAGGGCCTAAATTATTTGTACATAAGTAAATAGTTTGCTTCGTTACAATACTTTGCTTTTCTGCATACTATATCTTTACCACTACTGCCAGGGATTACCTGATCAGCAAAAATCCCGAAACATCGCCCGTATTAGCGAAAAACCGGTACCGTCTCACTACCGGACCACCACTTGACACCTTCATGATCTAATCCAGGAATAAATAAAAAATTGGTCTTCTGCTATGCCAATTAACACAACTTTGGGTATCATGCCGCATCGGCTCGCAATCTTCTGATTTCCACCTCGCATTCGATTGATCGATTGATTGCGCTTAGAGGCATTTGGCAAAAATGTAAACAGACATTTATTGTGTTTATTCATGAGATGCAATTCTACAGAGGTTGTTTAATTACATCAAAGTAATATACATATAGTGTTAAAATATGACAATGTTGCAGACATAACTTTTAAGGCCGTGTTCCATCACTTGACTGTTGTCTAGTCTTAATATTGAATGATTATCATTTCTGTATTTAACCTGGTGTAAATTTTTTAGCTTATACTATGCTCTTTTGGCATAAATATTTGCCATATAGGCTATTCGTAGGTGTCTTAATTATTGATAGCTAGTCACAAAACAGACTAAAGAGCAAATTTTCTCTATTTACAATCTTAAAACTATTGTTTGTTGAGTTCCCCCCAATAATATTTCTCAATTTTTTTTAAATGGCTTAGACTTAGACACTTTACACGCAAAGGACTTTTAGACATAAACTATTTGCACTAACTCAAACAAATTTGACACTACGTTGAAAGGTTCAGTTCTTTTAAGTCTTCTGACTATTACATGCTGATTAAGGAATTGAATAGCCTATACATTTGCATGGTTATGAAATCTCTTTTCATGCTTCTGTGCGAATACCATAATCAGATTTGTGTCCATTTTCACACTTAGGTATCTGTGTAGGTCTCTACTTCTTGTATACCAAGGAGCATTTACAATTTAATTAAGTACTTCTTTATTCTGAAAACCTTGAATCATTTTTATGTTACCCCCACTAACACATCCCCATAGCTCTATGCTGTGCGAGCTTCAGTATTGTACAGTATTCACAGCTCCAATTTTCTTCCAAGGAGCCAGTACAGTTTTCTAGTTTTCTATATTTGATGTTCAATTCTATTTTTTCCTTTTTGATGTGGTCTTTTCATTTAGTCTAACATCTAGATTCATGCTCAGATATTTTCCTGAATTGGCATATGGTATAGTTGTACCATTTAGTGTAGTAATGTAGATACTTTTCTTATGTTTGTATATTACCCAACTTTTCTTTGGCTCGTTTATTGTGGTCCTCCATTGTTTGCAGTTTTTCTAGGATTGTATCTAATATCGTGATCGCCATTTTAGCCTCCGATGACAACGGGAGAGAGTATACTCTCCTCAATGAATCAAAGGCTTCTCTTTAACCGTCCCCAGAAGAGCAAAAATGCCGACAGAAATATTTTCGTCGAAATACTTTCTTTTTCTATACATTTTGTGCAGTCCGGCAACACTGTTAGAATATATGTTTACCTATCGCTTGTATTATTAATGTATTAATAATGAAACTTTGACAAATTTTACGGTATTTTAGTATTTTAGGTTAGCTTATGCTTTTAAACTTTTATATATATGTTAATATCCCCAAAATTTCCCGATGTCATTAAGATATTTTATTTATAAATTATTCTATTTTCAGTTCTGTGACATTTTAAACCCACTTAATTAAGTCGAATATCCATTTACAAATTCGCAATACATAATATTTACGTTTCAGCAGAACCTTGCCAAGTCCAATTGAACAGCATAATGTGAGATAAAACAATTTCGAGAAAAAGTAAACACAGAATCTATAATAGCATTGTTAAAAGCATTGTTACATATGGAAGCGAAATATGGCCACTAAAGGAAAAAAGCGTAAGGACTTTGGAAGCAACAGAAATGGACTATTTGAGGAGAGCGGCCGGTAAATTAAGATCAGACGGAGTAAGAAACGAGAGAATTCAAAAACTCATGAGCTTTAAACATAAAATAACAGTGGACATCAGAATCAATCAACCAAGATGGTACGGGCACGTACAAATAATTAATGACAGTAGAATCCCAAAAAAAGTAATAAACTTTACACTGCAGGAAAGAACAAAGAAGGACAGACCAAGATTAAGTTGGGAAGAAGGAGTCGAAAATGGATATCAAAGCGAGAGGAATAGAAGAGTACCTTCTGAATGACTGAGGCGACCATGCTAGACTTTATCCAAAGCCTGGGCAACATCCAAAAAATGCCGAATATATTGTTCTTTTCCTCTAGTTCTTTTTCTATATCAGTGATTCTGTGGACCTGGCCTAGTATTGCGTGATTATTTCTAAACCCAAATGGATGTAGAGAAATAATAACTTTTGGTCTATTATAGATTATATTCTTTTTAATAAGAGTTTTTCTAATAATTTTTAAATTATTGCCAGAAACGATATTGGACGATATATTACCTCATTTGATGGTGTATTTTGTTCTTATTTTAATTTTTAGATTCAGATAATTCTTTTAATAACTCACTAATTATAAAGTGTTTTACATTTACTCAACTAGGTACATCAGAAGTTGTTGGCAATTTATAAAATCACTAAAACTTGTTATTTAACTGTCGTAAAGATAGTATAATAACAGCGATATTGAAAATGTGGGAAACAACATACTAGTGTATTATTAAGTTATAAATCCAGCGATACCGTTATGTAATAGATTCCTTATTACTGTATCCCAGATCAAAAGCCAATCAAATTTATTACATCTATTAATTAAAATGTACATCATCAGACTCGTATTTTATTCGTCGAAATTAAGTCAGCCACGGTGATGATACTGGTAACTGGTGTAGGCAGGTGGAGAAGCAGCTCGAGCCCCTTAAATTGTAGCAGGATTTATTGCTTTCTAATTTGGGAGGAACTAAAAATGTCTAGCAAACACGAGAGAAGGGTTTAACTTTCTGATCATAATTTATGTAATATTACTCGAATATTTCTTTTAAAATGTTTATGTACACGATAAAATATTTATGTTGATAGACTCTTATTAGAAGTATCTAGTTTTAAATTTTGTGAATTTTATTACCACTTAAAAGTTATGTTATTTTTAAATAATCCACTAGGTCTTTTAATTTTTAGTGGATTTGGGGAGAGTGGTAATTCAACTATTATACAACAATAAGTAAATATTATACTAAAAGACAGCTAAAATGAGCATGCAATAAACACTTAAAGTTTTTTATGTATTTAAAAATTTAGATATACGCACTCATTTTTTATAAAAATAATTTTGCAATTCTCAGCAAAAAAGTGGAATCTGAATAAGTTTCATAACTCTGTTCGCTGATGTCAGTTCCAACTGTCTTCTTCTTCAGCCTTCAGTAATCCAACTTTGGACATAGGCCTGCCCCAAATCAATCCATGGGTCTTCTATTTTGCGCCACTTGCTTCCAGTTGTATCCTCCGATCTTCTTAATATCAGCCCATCTCATTTGTGGTCTTTCTCTGCTTCTCTTTCCTAACCATGGCCTCCACTGTTGTATTTCGTGGTTCCATCTCTTATCCTTCAGTCGGGCATTGTGTCCTGCGAAGCTCCATTTTAATTTGGCAGCATGTTCTCCTGCGTCTTTTACTTTCGTTTTGCTTCTAATCCATTTGTTTGTTTTTTTGTCTATAAGTCTCACCCCGAGCATTGATCTTTCCATCGCTCTTTGTGCTTTTAACTTTCTAGTTTTAGTAATTATTTTCTACATTGCTTGCTTAAATTTTGACCGACTGCGACTGACAGGTGCTGGAAATTATTATATCAGTAGGTTTGTTTGAGCTATTAGTAGTAAGAGCTAGGAATCTGTCAAAATATTCCTAAGCTGAGCAAACGACCTTAATAATTTATTTATTATTTAACTTCAAATCTTTGTCTATTTCGTCTGTCAAGTCATCCGTCAATTATTCTTTTCCGACCGTCAAATCTTCTTCTTTATTCACGCGACAAGTGTCAAATGTCAGTTCGTAGGATAACGTATGAGAATTCGTTGGAAGGGGATGAAAAATAAGGTGGAATTTCATATACGGGGTGTGTATCGCATCATGCCAAAATGGCCGTGGTGACGTAATTGCTAAACGCCTTAACATACAGTGTTATGCGGTATGTTACGTGATAGGCTTTGATGAATACAATGCAGCTACGTCGAAAAGATGGGGGCTGTTATTCTTCTCCTTTCACACAGAAACACCGAAACGGTGTATCACAGGGAGACGTACGATAGCCCGTTATAAGAAGGAACTAGGTCCTATGACTTATAAGGTATTTATCTCTCGCACTCATCGTCCGTCATACTGGTAGTCTTAATACTCTTCTACTTTTGCGGCAAATGCGGTCTTGTAACATGTTCATAATTAAGAGTTGATTAATAAGGGTGTGCTTTTCGAACTAGTTGAATACACTAAAAATATAGATTTCACACTGTATATTTACTTAAAACAGTTTAAGGGATTTAAAGGTACTTAAAACAATACAAACTGAGTTCTTAGATTGTATGCTTCAAATAATGTGGAGAGTAAACTTTAAGTAAAATAAAACAGTCTTCATTTCTTGTACTAAATGCAGATTATACAACAGGTATTTTTATACAAACTCAGACGGTATTAGTTCTACATATATATATATATATATATATATATATATATATATATATATATATATATATATATATATATATATATATATATATATATATATAATTATGCACAGATATCAAAGTGAGGTCCTGACAATACACGCACTTAGTGAGGACCGGTAGAAAACGTAGACATAATCGATTCAACTCTTCATAGTGACCTTGACAAGTAAATAGCAATTAAAAAATGAGCAATATACACAAAAAAAATTACGTGTATGTGTCCCGTATTGTTCAAGTATATTGCCACCCAAGTGAGGCCATTATATGCAGCTGTTAAAGTGAGACTGTATATATTTTTTAGTTATGCACACAAAGAGAGGACAACTTTACGTGTATATTTCCTTACAGCTCATCAAGTGAGGACCCTACAGTGTTGTCGATAAATATGAGATTAGTGGTTTCTACCGCCTTTTTCTGTATAACACAGTAAGAATTATTGTTTAGATGTTTCAGTATAACTTGTAGTTATAAGGAGGATTTCGCTTTGTTCTTGCTCGTACTGTTTGTTAATTTTATATTTTAGTACCTAAGCATCAAATCACGGTAGACTTGTCGGAGACTAGCTCAAAGAAATAGTTTTATATTTTTCAATAATTTACATTAAAGATGGATAGGAAATCAAGAATTTTGAAAATGGCATTAGTTGAGAAAAATAATAATCAAAATGGAGGATACAGTGATAGTTCAGGAATGCGAAATTTATATTGCAATATTTTTTTTTTTTTTTTTTTTTTATTTAAACAAATATACCCGCATCAACCACTAAGGGTATATTGCAATATTATGTGTTACAATGTGGGCCAAGGAAAACAGTCCACTTCGATATTTGGCAGTATTTATTATATTTTAAGGAAATAACGAAACCCCACCGTTCCACTTCCCTCTCCTCTTATTTTTAAATAGGGAATAGGGGTTGTCTGCATTTGCTTTTGTACACTTTTTCATTGTCGCTTTTAATGCTCTATTAAACCGTTATAAAAAATTTTATATTCGACCTTTCGTCTTTTTGAACCCATCATCAACTTTATTGTTAGACAACGTTTCGACTTCATAAAACCATCTTCAGTGAAATTAAATGGAAAAATAATACACAGGGTGAGTCTGTTTTTTTGAAGTATGATTTTACACTAGACCTCATTTAGTGAAAAAAATTTCATATAAACAAAGGTCGTATAATGCTTTGTTTCTGAGATACGGGGTGATAACATATAAATCATTTTTTAGTTGTTCGCAAATATCTCAAAAATAGTATTTACAATTGACTTCTAATTTTACAGTTATTAAAGGGCCATTCAAACTTATCGAAAACATAAATAAACTCATAACATTATCAATCAGTGACGTGCACTGAGGTTAATAGTTGCACTATTTTAAATAGAACTCCTAGGCCACTGCATATTTGGCAACATTTCTATAAATCTCCATGAAAAGTTCCTGTTGTTTAAATATCGTATCTTTTTAGTTTTTGAGAAAAACAGCAGTTAATCATTCTTTGCAGTGTTTTTTTTAATGCTAAAATTTATCGTTTTTAATATTGGCTGTTCATAGAAGTTAATAGTAAAAATCATAATATTCTTATTGATGAATAATAACATTTTGTACAAAATTTAATATTTTTAATATTATTTTTACTATGAACTTTTACCAACAGCAAATATTAAAAAAGATAAATTTTTACATTTAAAAAAATATCTGCAAAGAACGATTAACTGCTGTTTCTCTCAAAAACTAAAAGAGATACGACATTTTTACAACAGGCATTTTTTATGTAAAATTGATTGAGAATTTAATAAAATTTAGAAATGTTGCCAAATATGCAGTGGCGTAGAAGTTCTATTTAAAATTGTGCAACTAGTAACCCCAATGTACACCACTGATTGATAATAAGATGAGTTTATTTGTATTTTAGACAAGTTTGGATGCCGCTTTAATAATTGTAAAATTTACTTTGATCAGATAAAAGGCATATATCGAGCACAGTTTAATTAAATCTTGCCCAAGTACTTTCGATCCCTAGATCATCTTCAGGGGCATTTCGTCAATTGTGGCCTATCCGGCAAAAACAGGATGTCATAAACATAATATGTTTATGACATCCTGTTTTTGCCGGATAGGCCACAATTGACGAAATGCCCCTGAAGATGATCTAGGGATCGAAAGTACTTGGGCAAGATTTAATTATACTGTGCTCGATATATGCCTTTTATCTGATCAAAGTTCATTTATTCGAGCATTCAACCTTATATTTATTAATTGTAAAATTGGTCAATTGTAGATACCATTTTTGAGATATATGCAAAAAACTAAAAAAATATTTATACTTTATGACCCTGTATCTCAGAAAAAAAGCATTATACAACCTATGTTTATATAAACTTTTTTTCACTAAATAAGGTCTACTATAAAGTCCTTATAGCCATAAAGTGTTATGGCATCGAAACGTTTTCTATCAATAAAGTTTTATATATCGTTGAATTTCTAATAAAAAGATAATATCAAATCTGCAGAAAACTGAATTTAGTACTAAGGGAAAAAATGAAGTTGATGATGGTTCCAAAAAGACGAAACGTCGAATATAAAAATTTTTATAACGGTTTAATAGAGCATTAGAAGCGACAATGAAAAAGTGTTTTGTTCTTAGTCTGTTAATAACTCCAAAAATAAATAAAAACCGAATTGCAAAATTTTGGTTTTTTGCGAATTTTTTCAAAACGGCTTAAGATATCCTTGATTTTTTAGTGTCAAATTATTGCGCTTTTGATTACGCAACTTTGCCCCAGTTTACCCTTCTCCCTATGTTTTACCGTTTACGAGATCCCCATACTTTGCATCTAATTTGACTCACCCTGTACAATACAATTAACTTTTTGCATAAATATTTTAAAGTTTCTGAAATGCTTAATGTTTATTATTTATCAAAAACATTTTCTGTTTTTACCATTTTTTTAGGTAATGAGATCAAAAGAAAAAAGATTATGTAATAAAAAAGACTATTGATTTTTTTGCGATACAGAAGTTCTTAAATTTTCTCGACATATTACCAGACATCATGAAGCCGAGATTGAAGTTCAAGAAATTTTGTCATGTTCAGTTGGTAATAAAAAAAGAAAAATACTTTTTAATAAACTCAGAAGCAAGGGAAATTTTCTAAAAAGTTGTACCAATGATCGTGTTGTCCCTGTGCGAAAACCTTTATTGGGAGAACTAGAACCAGCAACAATATCATCCTATTTACCTTGCAAATTTTGTAAAGGTTTCTATAAAAGAAAATTTCAGGTGACAGCCATAACTTTGATTTTCTAAATAGGAAAGTACATCATGTGACACCTTATTTAAAAGCTTTTGAAATACTGATTACAAGAATGTATATTATTTTAAGCCTTTCTGAGAACACAGGCGCAAAATTTCGCTCGAAATGTTTTTAAATGCGTTCATTTTTTTCGAATCCTGAGGAAACTATTAAATATTTTTGAAAAATTTAAACGCAGAATGAAATATTACTGTATTATCTATGATCGAAAGTCCCTGAGAACTTCTATAATATTTATTTTAATAAGTCACAGAGGTGAAAAAAATTTTAGTCTGATTTTTTATTTTAAATATATCATTCAAAAGAAACTTTTTGTTTATTATAAGGGACTTTCTGCCCTCGGCAATACTGTAGTCTTTTATTCTGAGTTTAAATTTTTTTAAAATATCTACTTATTAGTTTTCTCACGATTCGAAAAAAATAAATGCGGTTAAAAATAATTCGACCGAAATTTTGCGCCTACGCTCTCAAAAAGGATTAAAGTATTATACATTTTTGTACTATTTGAATTTATTCGACGGTCCACTGTTTTAAAATAGGTTGAACAGATGTTGCCAGCTGTATGGTCCTCACTATGTGTATCGTATGTTATTCAACAGGGCATAGAATATACATGGTTAGAAAATATACGCCAAAGTCAGCGCCTCTATGCGGAAAATCTCTGAACTAAAAATTGATGTGGACCATACAAAATGAGGTCCCACTTTTTTTTGTAAAAAAACAGTTTTTGCCATCAGTACATGTCTACGAAAAAGTCTTACATTGATTGACCAAGTGAGGTCCATATACTGGACCTCACTTTGTACAGGACCTCACTTCAACCGCAGTTTCTTTTGATATGTGGCTCACTTCATACGCTGGGAGAAAATATATATATATATATATATATATATATATATATATATATATATATATATATATATATATATATATATATATATATATGTATATACAAGACCGGAGTCCGGAACTGAACACTATATGGTAAGATCAAAATGTTAACTAGAGTATTGACCTCGACCACTACACCGAGATGACAACCAACCAGCACAATCAGAGAATTAAAATTAACAACCATACCTTTGAGCAAGTCAAAGAATTCACCTATCTTGGATCGCTAGTAAACGCAACAAACACGACAAGCAACGAAATAAAAAGACGCACAACAATAGCAAACAGAACTTCACGGTCTCCAGAAACATTTAAAAAATAAAAATATAAAACGTGCAGTAAAGCTCAATATATACAAGACCTTAATAAGACCGGTTTTGATATATGGGACCGAAACGTGGACCTTATCTCAAAATGAAAGACTTCTTGGTATTTTTGAGAGAAAGATTTTTGGGACCGTAAATGAAAATGGGCTACGGCGTCGAAGACACAACTTTGAACTATATCAGCTATACACCGATCCAGATATTGTGAAATTCGTTAAAGTGTAGAGACTTAGATCGGCTGGACCCATTGTTAGGATGTCTGATCACGAATACACGAAGAGATTAACATTTTCATCCGTCCAGTGCAACAGCTGTTAGATAGTGCCTTAACCTTTTTATGTTTTCTGTATCACAGATAATTATCTAATATTCTGTTTGTATGTAACTGGCATACTTATATGTAACTCTATGGTGAAATCTTTTTTCTTTTTGTTTTTTTTTTGCTTTCAGTTAAAATAATTTTTATAAAACATTTGCCTACTTGAAAAAGAACATATCTTTAATACCATTTTTTTTTTTAACAGGTATCAGCTAACTTCATTTGGTAATAACCTTTCTGCAATACTAATTTTGGTCAAACCTAGAGGAAAATGGTATCTTTGTGGTTCCCAAGATTAAGAAACTTAACTTTGTGCCCCCTAAAGTGCCGAAAATCTGAAGTGTTTCAACAAATTCAATAAAATAATAAACATTTGTATTAAAACAGAGAGAAAGCTTTAAAATAACCAATCAGATTATTGTCAAAAATTCGGTGGTCTTTTTATTTAATAATTCACATAGCAGTCTCGGTTATAAAAGCAAAGACAAATTTTTATTTATGCCAATAATTATCTTCTTCCTAATTATTATAAAATATAAATCTAAATTTTTGCTTCCTTTGTATTCAATATCATAATCTCATTTCCATTGAGACAAATACGTGAACCATTATATATAAAGAGTTTCTTTACCTTGACTAGTAACAAAGAACAAAAGAATCAATTAAGCAACAACGTCCGAGAAATTGTTGCAAGAGAAATGTTGAGTCATAACTTTGTTAACAACCGCGGAAAAATAAATAAACAAAAACATTTCAGCGATCAGCGGATAGCGCTCGATGTAATCTAAACTGGAGTTATTTCGCAAGATCTCTTTGATTGCTCATAATTTTCTATAATCAAGTCAAATTAGATGAAATGCGATAACTACATCAAAAAATAGTTTCTTTATTTTGATGTTGTAATCCTCCTAATATTTCGAAATAAAAAATATATAATTCTATATTTTATCAAACGAGCACATATGTATGGCTATTATTTAGAAATATAAAGTTTAAGAGAAAAACACGCGGGTGTCATATGCCTGTTAGATATTTATGACTCTACTTTAATTATATAAAGAACCTATAATTAACTTATAATTAACATGTTTAATTATAATTCAGAACGAAATAAACCATCTATTAATCCAACAACGACTTCAGCATAATATAACAAAAGTCACAGCATGCTCGGGAGCAGACATTGGCTCTGATCATAATCCAGTAATCACTGATGGGTGATAGGAGATTTCATGTTTAGCAGGTTGACTGCCACGCGGCGGGCGTATACGCCCGTTCCGTAATTTTACCAATATCCACCGGCGCACGATACACTTGTATATCGTTCACCGGCCTATACGACCGCTAGGCATTCGACAAAATTTTAGGTCTATATTTGCCAGCGGTCGTATACTGTATCTAAAACCATTCTAAATACATAACATAGCATATGCTATAACATAGCATAACGTATGCGTAGCATACAATGCTCGCATATAATTGCGAATTATAGAATTGCTAGACAAATATTGAAAAAACTGCACTTTTTTTTGGAACGAGACTCATCTATACAAAATGTTCCACCTAGAGTTTAAACCATTTGAACATTTGTGACAAGTCTTTCTGCTAATGGCAGCAGCTTAAATCAATCAGTTTCTTCTGGGCAACTTTCATTATCGGTGAAGTACCACATTCTAAGAAACAGCTGAACTTTATTTCGAGACATGATTTTTGGTATAATAACATTCTTATATAGGTCGTCATTGCTCCAATACTTCTCCAAAGAAGGGATTTTTACCAGACTCATGTAAGCTACTATAGCAATAAATCTGATTATTTCTTTTTTGTCGATTAGAGCCCATCTGTGTAGTCTTGAATAAATGTTTATATCGTTCTTCTTCTTGTGCCACTTCTATCGGAGATTGGAAATCATCAAGGCTATCCTGACCTTGTTTACAGCTGACCTAAAGAGTTCATTAGTGGTACAGCCAAACCACTCTCTCAAATTACGCAGCCATGACATTCTTCTACGGCCTGGATTCCGTTTTCCTTCTATTTTTCCTTGCATTATATTTTGAAGTAATGTGGCCCTGGCAATTTCGATACGTCTTTTTATTTCATTGTTTTGGTCTCCAGTTTCGTTTATTGAAGTACCCAAGTATTTGTAACTTGATACTTTTTCAATTTGAATGCCGTTTATACTAATATGTGTTGGTTGTGTCATGTTCTTACTGAAGACCATATACATACTTAGTTTTTTTGATATTGATACTTATGCCATAATTGTTGCAGGCAATATTTATATTTGTAAGTAATCGTTGTAATTCATAATTGTTGGAGTCACACAATATTTGAGTTGCATAGAAGTTTGTTTGATTTACAATCTCGTCAATAATTTCATCATCAACGAAATTTCGAAAATATATTATAATTGCGGCGTAATTGCCACAAATCCACCTTTCGCAGAGTATTCAAATTCGTAATGATCTCAAACTTATATCTCCCACAAATGAACTGTCCGAGATCTTCACAGTCGAAAAAGGAGTTAGACAGGGTTGCATATTGTCACCGGCATTATTTAGCATACACTCTGAAAACATCTTTAGAGAAGCCTTGGACGAATCAGAAGATGAGATTGCTGTAAATGGCTAACTTATAAACAATATTAGATATGCAGACGATACAGTGTTGCTGGCAGATAGTGAGCAGGGGCTCCAAAGGATGATTGATAACGTTGTAGAAGCATGTAACAAATACTGTAAATGTAAAACTAAATTGCAAGAAGACAAAAATAATGATCATTAGTAAGAACACCAACATAAACGGCCAAATTACAATACCCTATACACCGTTAGAAAGAGTGCAAACAATATGCTATTTGTTCTGCAATATTAAGGATACATGGGATCACAGCTACAAAATAAAAACTCGCATTGAAAAAGCCAGAAGCTCTTTCAACAGCCTTAGGAAGTATCTCTGCAACTTATCTTTAAGTATCAAGATACGCATAAGAATTCTTAGATGTTACGTTTTTAGTGTCCTCCTCTATGGAGTAGAAAGCTGGAGCCTTACAGAAGATGAGATATAACGATTAGAGGCATTTGAAATGTGGTGCTACCGACATATGTTGAGGGTTTCATATATACACCACACAAGTAACCTAACTATTCTCCAGAGGCTACGAAAAAACAAAGAAATTAGTAACACCATAAAAAAAAACAGAAAATTGGCTTACTTCGGCCACATCATGCGTAATGATAAATACCGACTTTGATTCTACAAGGCAAGATTGAGGGTAAGAGAGGCTCTAGACGTAGACGTATATCCTGGCTGGCCAATCTTAGGAAGTAGATTGGTCTAACTTCAGTTGCTCTATTTCGAGTTGCTGTGAATCGAATAAGATGGGTCAATGTGGTCGCCAACATCTCTAGAAGTTAGGCACATTTAGAAGAAGAAGATGATTTCCAATTGGCTGCCTCCACGTATGTTCTAGAAAAGTTTTATTACCTTTAACCTTATTTTCCATGATGTCGTCAGTATTTGCTAGTTGAGTTTCAGTTAAGGTTTTAATATCAAAGAATCCTTCCAATTGTTCAGGTGAAATATTGTCCCGTTTTCGTTCCAAATCTTTTGATAACCTATTCTCGTTTGCGTCTATAGAATCAAATAGAATGTTGGCTGTAGCGTCAGCTCCTTCTATATCTTCCTCTGATGCATCATCGGGCGCAAGAGTAACAGCTTGGTTGATCTAAAACGTTCCTCGTACACAATTTCTTTGAAATGATTTTAGTTAATTGCAATTTACGTTTGTTTTTTGCTTTGGGTTCATAAATGTTATTTTTTGAGAAAATATGTCTAAAAATGCTTTTATGTCTGAGGAATCTGAACTGGAATCTTCATCACTGGTTGGCAAGAACATAGGACCAAGATCGGAATTAAGTGAATTAGACGGGTCAGATTCGTAACCTGAAATAATAAAAAATACGAAATATAGTAAACTTAGAAAGAAAAATCAGAAGCAGTGGATTTCAAAAGATTCATATCTATTTCAAAAATGAATGTCGATATTACCTGACGTTTCAGCATCTTTCTAAATAAGTTCGACAATTTTTTATCTTTGATTACTGATTGTTGCATAACACGTACATCAAACAACAGTCAAAGCTCGACTGGCACTTTTCTGCTTGACAGGATCAGACCGCTGTTACGACGATCGCAGGCAACACTGGCATAAATATGTCGCCTGTGCCTGAGTGGGAGCTTACAGCTAATGGTTTTTTTTGGAAAATTTTCACTATTCTGTTTTTTTTTATTCAAATATAGAGTAAATCTTTTAGAAATGCATGTTTGTAATTATTATGTACTCGGCGTTTGGGGAAATTTTTTTCGTTTACTTTTGTATGGGCAGTCAACTTCCTAGAGGAAAGGTATTTAGGGCACCGCATAGAAAATCACGATGCAATAGCAGAGTACTCGTATATAATATTCTACATCATTCTAAGCAAATAAATCAGAAAACGAATAAAATCAAGAAGAAAAATGAAAAATAGTAAAGACAAATATAAAATTGGCAATGAATAAATTAACGTATGGTCCTAAAGTTTTGTGAAACATTTCACCTGGTCTGATTGAGAAGCAAAATGCATTTAACAAAGAATTGAAAGGCCATGGAATTGAAATGTCATCAGTTATTGACATTTAATAAACAAAGCAGAATATTTTGGTTTGTGCTCTTCAAAATGTCTTATAAAATTGATATTCGTCGAGGTGTTTATAATATGGTTGGGCGAATGTCGAAACGAGATATTGTTAATATTTATCAAAACATAAGCAAATCGACAATTTATCGCACAATCAGAGAATGTGAAGAAGGGATACCATGTGTTAACTTGCGTAAAAGTGGCCGACCGCGGATTTTGAACCATATAAGAGAGGCAAGACTGATTGAAGCAGCTAAGAACAAAATTGGGGTCTCACAGCGAAAACTGGCCAGAAGATTTCATGTTGGAAAGACTACAGTATACAGGACCCTATCGAGTAACAATATTATCTACCGGAAAAGAAGGAAAGCTCCAAAATACACAGAGGATCAATTAGAGAGAATTCCGAGATGTTGCCGCGCGTTAAGGCGAGTGCATTTCGTCAACAAGTTGATCGTGATGGACGATGAAAAATATTTTACTTTGTCCAACTCTGAGATGAAGGGTAACGATGGGTTTTACACGAACGATTACGAAAATGTACCTGATGAAATAAAATTCAAAAGTAAGAAAAAATTTGAGGACAAAATTTTAGTATGGTGTGCAATTTCTGAGGCTGGCTTTATCTCACAGCCCTACATTGGTGTTGTTGGAGGCGAAGCCTTAAACGCAAATACTTATATTCAAAGATATCTCTCTAAATTGCTTTAGTTTGTGAACACACATCATGAAAATGATCAAATAGTCTTTTGGCCAGATCTTGCTTCATGTCATTACGCGAGGACCACAAGGGACTGGTACGAAACTAACAACATTACCTTTGTACCGAAAGCAGAAAATCCTCCCAACCTACCTCAGGCTCGTCCAATTGAAGAGTTCTGGGCAATATTAAGTCGGAAAGTCTATAATAACAGATGGGAAGCACAAAATCAGGAACAGTTAAGACGCCGCATATATACAAAAATTAGAGAAATTGACGTGGAGGTCGTCCAAAGGATGATGCAACGTGTCAGGGGAATTATTAGGCAAATCGAAAATAATGGTCCCTTGTCTGTCATTTGAACTTTGATTTATATTAAGGATAGTTAAGTTAAATTGTTGAATAATTTAATAAAAATATAAGATTATTGTGGTCAGAGTTATATGCTTTTGAAATTTTTCCCAAAACTTTAGGACCATACGTTACTTGGATTCTACAAAAGTGAAGTGAAAAAACATTGACGATAACAGAAATACTAAATAAAATGAAAAAATAGTGGCCAGCAAAAATAAATAACAATTATATAGGTATCGTGATATACATGAATCCAAATCAAAACAAAAATTTATAACAGCACAGAGACTACACAGAATCTACCATACAATTTTCACAAGAAATTTTAAAAAGTAATAGGTTGCTATAAGACAACAAAAAGTAGCTTGATAAGAAAGACAGGCCTTTAGATTGTGTTAGAGGAAGTACAATACTTCATTTAAAACTTTTGACAGAACAACTTTGTCAGGTGAGTAAAAAATATAGTGAAAAGTATTGAAACTCTTAAATGTAAAATATCTGTGTTTTTTCCTCAACAATTGACACCACAGTGGAAATATACCAACTAAATCTTCTCTTCTTTACGTGCCATCTCCTAGGCGGAAGTTGGCAACCATTATGGCTATTTTGATCTTAGATGCAGCTGTCCTGAAAACCTCGATAGATGAGCAATCTATACTATTTTAGCAAGTTGCACAGCCATGAGATTCCTTTTCTTTCTACATTTCTTATTCCCTAAAGTTTTACTTACAAAACTAATTGAAGCACAACTATCTTTCTTCACGTATAATATTTCCCGAATACTGCAGTTTTCTGGTTATTGTGCGTTTCTATTATTTCCGTATTCTTATGCAATTTTCTCATCATTTCATTGTTTGTTACATGATCAATCAATGATACAACCCAATGATTAGCAGACCCAGAATACTTTCCAATGCGCCTTAACTTGATACTGCCGATCACTGCTGTCCTCTGTCAAGACTGTTTATCGACCTTCCATTGGGGGTGCGATAGGGAGGAAACATGAAGATTAAATGAAGTAAAGAGTTGGGTCCTATTTTCTCCTAGAAAGGGACATTAAAAGAAAAATAGTAGCTAGCGCAGTATCAGCGTTCAGAGCAGTAACAGAATAGTACTAACCTCTGCCCCACTACGTATTAACTACGTTATAAAGAAGAAAATAAGAGAAATAAATCTTTGACTTACAAGATATTATAAAAAAAATAATTTTCCATTTATCATGAATGTATACCAAGGTTAGAAATAACATAATTTTAAGTTT
Organism: Diabrotica undecimpunctata; assembly: GCF_040954645.1. Classification (NCBI taxonomy): domain Eukaryota; kingdom Metazoa; phylum Arthropoda; class Insecta; order Coleoptera; family Chrysomelidae; genus Diabrotica; species Diabrotica undecimpunctata. Next base: position 41,145,644 of record NC_092807.1, on the reverse strand, counting down.
AGGATTTAACACCAAGGTTTTTGTATTTTATTTGTTTTATGGAGAGAATATTATGAAAGACGAGATCTCACGTAATATAATATATATATCCTTGGTGAGTGAAGCGTGTATTGAAACATCGAGCTTATAATATAGTGTATATAGAAAAACCCACGCAGGAAGCAAAAATACTCAACGTTCAATTAATAAATAAAACACAAGACAAGTTGCGAGAAATGTAAAATATAAATTCCAGAGTTATTTGGTTTATCAAGGCGTTACTGCATAAATCAGATATACTTAATGTTGACATGTGTATTTAGGGTGTAATATTAGAATATGGGTGTGTCACGGGAATGCTTTTAAATCGGAGATGCTAATAGAAGGAATGGGTGGGCACTATCTACTTTTTAGGAAATGGTAGAAAATAGATTCTTGTTAAAAATTATAAAGTGCTGTTCAAAATTAACAGACCCCTTTTTTAAGAAACTATTTTTGAGAAAGGTATAGATCCCAGATAAACAGATAAATACAGTCATTAATCGTAATAAGAATATACTGTAGTAAAACGAATATTTTAACAACCATCTCTTTAGTGTTAAAATGGAGTTATAGTTAATAACGCCTAGTGATACTTAAAAAGAAAGTAGCAAAGTTGACTGCCAACTACTGAAATGAACAAAGAAATTACTGTCAACGTTAGTATATTTGTAAACGTTATAATATTGTTTAGTTCTGTTAAATGATGCATATTTATGTAATAGAAAAAACGCACGCCATTGCCCTTATTGAAAATGTTCGTTGCCATGGCTTTCTTAGTATGCCCCTCAGTCGTTCACCGGTTGTCGACACGCTTTACAGAAACTCGATGATACACATTGAGAGCCGGAAAAGGTCGGAAAATAAAATCAAATTTATAGCAGACCGATTTCTTACTGTTTCGGTTTTACATAATTGCATAACTACTCCTATTACCTTCCTAGGAACCTATTAAATGATCTTAGAATAATAGTTGGAGACAGACGGTACAGAGAAAATTCAGGGAGGTTAAGCTGTGTAAGTTTGAGCTGGAATCAGTTTAGAATTTGAACAGAGTGTATCATTCAAAGTAACCTTGATCATCAAAGTGAGCAATTTTCTAACTGCGTTAGAGACCATTAAATACACTGGATTATACAAATATCAGACTGTTGCATTTTGTTTTATACTTATAAATATAAAGTGATGTAATTATTTAGGGCCACACGTTCTGATGTCTAAGCACAAGATAATTTGAATAATCCACTTTACATTTAACACGTTCATGCCATCGTGTACCACATGTGGTACATGCCGGCTCATCTTAACAGCCGTCATGTACCACATGTGGCACACAGTGTATTTTATATTTAATCGTATTTAAAAAGGCTACGGCTGTATAGAAACCGTAGAAAACAAGTTACGGCTGTATGTAAAGGTGGTACATGCATTATTTTGAAGAAACTACTAAAATAAATGAGTTTAGGAATATTTTTTTTTTATTTAAAGGCAGCCGCATCAACCATATTGGTTATTAGCGGATGAATTTAATACAAACAATAATGATTACAAATAACAAATAAATAACATTGATCAGATAAAAGGCATATATCGAGCACAGTTTAATTAAATCTTGCCCAAGTACTTTCGATCCCTAGATCATCTTCAGGGGCATCTGAAATAAGCCAAGAAACGTTTTTTTTTTTATAACCAAAGAAATTGATTAACTTCGATAAAAACTCGAAGTTTTACGGTTGAAAAAAGGTTTTTTATATGATTAACGTTTATAGACTTACTTCGTCAATTGTGGCCTATCCGGCAAGAACTAGATGTCATAAACATATAATTGTACATTACACTACACTACAAATAGACAAACAAACACTTTAAAATAATTTAAGGAGGGCTACATTGCTTGAAGAAGTCGGAGACAGAATGGCTCCTGATCTAACGGAAATGTTGGGGTGACATGTGACAAATGACAACTTGGATGAGCAGTCACAATCATAGATATGTGATCTGCACCTTTTACAATTCTATGAAACTAAGTATTGACCAAAAGTCCAACTGACACTACTATAGGAGGTCACTGATGAAATATAAAATTATATAGAATATTTTTAAGTAGATTGAATAATCCAGATCTCACACTCAAACATGTCTGTAATAATTAAGGTGTTAGTTTGAGAGCAACTGAAATAGACGAAAAGTAAAAATGCAAGAAGCGGACTAAACAATATGTTAAACAGTGGGTGGTTGACTACAATAAAATGGTCTACCAAGCACTATCTGTAATATAGAAAGGAAGAGATCTGACTATGTAATTAAAATACTAATAATTGAAAATCAAAATGGAAAGCAAAATATATAAATGGGGTGTAATCCAAGTAGTTCAGTTGAACCCACAGTCAATGGTATAACTATAAAATTACTATGGATGTGCTCAGTGCAGGAAGTCTAAACAGTCGAGCTGGGTCCCCCACGAGGTGAAGCTGTAATAAAGTTTTTAAAAATAGGTTTAAATTTAGTACAATTTAAATTAATTTGAGTATTAAGACAGTGAGAGTTTTCATTCGTTTCCCTTGTAATCTCCAAATCTTCCAATAAATCCAACTCCATATAGTTTTTCTTTCTACTAATGTCATGTAAGATAGATGAACCAGTGTTGATGTTAAAATTGTGTTTACTGGATAATAAGTGTTGACCAAAACTTGAAGAGTTTGGTCTTTTCAAATGTTCTGAAACTCTAGTGGATAACTTTCTAATGGTTCTACCTACATAAGAGGCATCACAATCATCACATTTTAATTTGTAAATACCACTTTTGTCAAGTGTGTTCATCCTATCTTTGGTGTTGATTAAGAAGGAACCTAAGGTGTTGTGTGACTTGAAGGAAATTTTGATGTTATCGATTGTAGAAGTAAAAAGTTTAGATATTTTATTGGAAATGCTGCTAATGTAGGTGAAGGAGAAATATCTGGTGTTATTTGAAGCAGTAGGTTGAAGAAAACATTGTGATGAATATGCAAGCTTTTCTGCAATTTTTAGTTTAGCTCTATTTAGAAGCTTATAGATAATGTTAGGATCATAACCATTATTGAAAGCAATTTGTTTAAGAGTGTTAAGTTCTGAATTAAAATTATCATTAGAAAGTGGAAATTTGAGTAACCTATGAATGTAACTGTTGAAAGCAGCCATTTTATGTTGGGTTGGATGATTAGATGTATCATGTATAACATGATCTGTTTGGGTAGGTTTTCTGTAAATATTGTACTCTAAAGAATCTTTATTACGGGAAATAGTCATATCCAAGAAGTTCAACTTTTTATCAGATTCTGGTTCCAGAGTAAAAGAGATGTTGGGATGGAGGTTATTAAGATCATCCAGAATCTGTAAAGCATCATCTTGGGTTCCCTGTATGAGAGCTATACAATCATCAACATACCTTGACCAAAAAACTATTTTGTTGTTGTTGTTAACAAACTTCTGTTCTAAGCTGTCTAAGAAAATGTCAGCCAGAAAAGGTGATAGTGGAGATCCCATTGCTAAACCTGTTGGTTGTTTGTATATTTTTTGATTGAATTGAAAGAAGTCCTGATCCAGACAGAATTTAAGTATAGTTAAGATAGCATCTTTGTCTTTTGCTGATATGTTGCAATTGTCTAGAAGATTGTGTACTAAAGGTAATGTTTCATCTCTTGGTACAGAAGTAAACAGATTGAAAACATCAAAAGAAACTAAATAAAAACCCTCTTCTATCCTAATGTTATTTAACCGTTCTATTAGATCTAAAGAATTTTTGATGGAGAACTTAGGTTTAAAATTAGTGATAGACTGAATTGTGTTGTAAATAAACTCTGATAAAATAGAAACTGGAGTATTACAAAAACTTACTACCGGCCTTATGGGACAATTGTGTTTATGGATTTTAGGAAGTCCATATAACCTAGGTGTTATAGGATTAGATACAATTAACTTTCTGTTGTTATATTTAGTAATAGTATCATTAAACAATTTGACCATTGCTTTTGTTTTATTAATAAAGGTGTTAAGTGGATTTTTTTCCAAAACTACAAAACTGTTATCTGAAAGAAAAGATTCTACTTTCTCTATGTATTGAGTTTGTTCTAAGATTACAACACAATTACCCTTATCAGCCTTGCTGAGTACAAGAGAATCTCTATCAATTTTTTGTTTAATTGATTTTAGCAAATCCTTTTGTTTTTTAAAATTATGGTGATTTCTATGAAAATTGCGTTTGTACTTACATTGTTGTTGTTGAAGTAAGCTAATGCAAGAGTTTCTCAAATATTGTTTAGTATCAGCATTGTTAGTCATACCTTCTATTAGAGTGTCCAGCTCAACCGCAAATCCTCCCAGCACTGAGTCACTTAACCTAAAATTCTGACAAGAAAACTTAAGGCCTAATCCTAAAAAATACAGTTCATCCTCTGAAAAGTTAGTGTTACTTAGATTTAAGACTCTAGGATGAAATTGATGATCTGAAAACTTATGCAAAAGTGTTGAGGTGCTTCTCTGTTGTTTTTGCAAAATCAAACGGTTTAATTTGTTGGTAAGAGTTCTCTTCTTGGTGGATTGTAAGCGAGAGACCTCATCTTCTATGTTGTTAAAGGAGTCGTTGACTAGAAACCAAGGATGTTGTTGTAAAATTTGATCATAAGTAATTTTAAGATTGACGTTAATATGGTGAAGTTTGGTATAGTGCTTCTTAAGTTCTCTTTTCAGGATCTTTTTCTCCCAGAAACTTTAGAGTTTCAGAACATTTGAAAAGACCAAACTCTTCAAGTTTTGGTCAACACTTATTATCCAGTAAACACAATTTTAACATCAACACTGGTTCATCTATCTTACATGACATTAGTAGAAAGAAAAACTATATGGAGTTGGATTTATTGGAAGATTTGGAGATTACAAGGGAAACGAATGAAAACTCTCACTGTCTTAATACTCAAATTAATTTAAATTGTACTAAATTTAAACCTATTTTTAAAAACTTTATTACAGCTTCACCTCGTGGGGGACCCAGCTCGACTGTTTAGACTTCCTGCACTGAGCACATCCATAGTAATTTTATAGTTATACCATTGACTGTGGGTTCAACTGAACTACTTGGATTACACCCCATTTATATATTTTGCTTTCCATTTTGATTTTCAATTATTAGTATTTTAATTACATAGTCAGATCTCTTCCTTTCTATATTACAGATAGTGCTTGGTAGACCATTTTATTGTAGTCAACCACCCACTGTTTAACATATTGTTTAGTCCGCTTCTTGCATTTTTACTTTTCGTCTATTTCAGTTGCTCTCAAACTAACACCTTAATTATTACAGACATGTTTGAGTGTGAGATCTGGATTATTCAATCTACTTAAAAATATTCTATATAATTTTATATTTCATCAGTGACCTCCTATAGTAGTGTCAGTTGGACTTTTGGTCAATACTTAGTTTCATAGAATTGTAAAAGGTGCAGATCACATATCTATGATTGTGACTGCTCATCCAAGTTGTCATTTGTCACATGTCACCCCAACATTTCCGTTAGATCAGGAGCCATTCTGTCTCCGACTTCTTCAAGCAATGTAGCCCTCCTTAAATTATTTTAAAGTGTTTGTTTGTCTATTTGTAGTGTAGTGTAATGTACAATTATATGTTTATGACATCTAGTTCTTGCCGGATAGGCCACAATTGACGAAGTAAGTCTATAAACGTTAATCATATAAAAAACCTTTTTTCAACCGTAAAACTTCGAGTTTTTATCGAAGTTAATCAATTTCTTTGGTTATAAAAAAAAAAACGTTTCTTGGCTTATTTCAGATGCCCCTGAAGATGATCTAGGGATCGAAAGTACTTGGGCAAGATTTAATTAAACTGTGCTCGATATATGCCTTTTATCTGATCAAAGTTCATTTATTCGAGCATTCAACCTTATATTTATTTATTGACTATGGCAGTTTTGGTTGATACTTATAGAAGACTATCCTGCAAGAGAATGATCATATTCTTGAACATTTGGTTCGTTAGACAGTGCATTTCACACCAAGTCACTCCTACTTTTGCTAAGGTCAAAACATCAAAAAATGTACCCGATAAAGAAAAACAGATTTTGGAGAAAAGATCCTGAAAAGAGAACTTAAGAAGCACTATACCAAACGTCAGCATATTAACGTCAATCTTAAAATTACTTATGATCAAATTTTACAACAACATCCTTGGTTTCTAGTCAACGACTCCTTTAACAACATAGAAGATGAGGTCTCTCGCTTACAATCCACCAAGAAGAGAACTCTTACCAACAAATTAAACCGTTTGATTTTGCAAAAACAACAGAGAAGCACCTCAACACTTTTGCATAAGTTTTCAGATCATCAATTTCATCCTAGAGTCTTAAATCTAAGTAACACTAACTTTTCAGAGGATGAACTGTATTTTTTAGGATTAGGCCTTAAGTTTTCTTGTCAGAATTTTAGGTTAAGTGACTCAGTGCTGGGAGGATTTGCGGTTGAGCTGGACACTCTAATAGAAGGTATGACTAACAATGCTGATACTAAACAATATTTGAGAAACTCTTGCATTAGCTTACTTCAACAACAACAATGTAAGTACAAACGCAATTTTCATAGAAATCACCATAATTTTAAAAAACAAAAGGATTTGCTAAAATCAATTAAACAAAAAATTGATAGAGATTCTCTTGTACTCAGCAAGGCTGATAAGGGTAATTGTGTTGTAATCTTAGAACAAACTCAATACATAGAGAAAGTAGAATCTTTTCTTTCAGATAACAGTTTTGTAGTTTTGGAAAAAAATCCACTTAACACCTTTATTAATAAAACAAAAGCAATGGTCAAATTGTTTAATGATACTATTACTAAATATAACAACAGAAAGTTAATTGTATCTAATCCTATAACACCTAGGTTATATGGACTTCCTAAAATCCATAAACACAATTGTCCCATAAGGCCGGTAGTAAGTTTTTGTAATACTCCAGTTTCTATTTTATCAGAGTTTATTTACAACACAATTCAGTCTATCACTAATTTTAAACCTAAGTTCTCCATCAAAAATTCTTTAGATCTAATAGAACGGTTAAATAACATTAGGATAGAAGAGGGTTTTTATTTAGTTTCTTTTGATGTTTCCAATCTGTTTACTTCTGTACCAAGAGATGAAACATTACCTTTAGTACACAATCTTCTAGACAATTGCAACATATCAGCAAAAGACAAAGATGCTATCTTAACTATACTTAAATTCTGTCTGGATCAGGACTTCTTTCAATTCAATCAAAAAATATACAAACAACCAACAGGTTTAGCAATGGGATCTCCACTATCACCTTTTCTGGCTGACATTTTCTTAGACAGCTTAGAACAGAAGTTTGTTAACAACAACAACAAAATAGTTTTTTGGTCAAGGTATGTTGATGATTGTATAGCTCTCATACAGGGAACCCAAGATGATGCTTTACAGATTCTGGATGATCTTAATAACCTCCATCCCAACATCTCTTTTACTCTGGAACCAGAATCTGATAAAAAGTTGAACTTCTTGGATATGACTATTTCCCGTAATAAAGATTCTTTAGAGTACAATATTTACAGAAAACCTACCCAAACAGATCATGTTATACATGATACATCTAATCATCCAACCCAACATAAAATGGCTGCTTTCAACAGTTACATTCATAGGTTACTCAAATTTCCACTTTCTAATGATAATTTTAATTCAGAACTTAACACTCTTAAACAAATTGCTTTCAATAATGGTTATGATCCTAACATTATCTATAAGCTTCTAAATAGAGCTAAACTAAAAATTGCAGAAAAGCTTGCATATTCATCACAATGTTTTCTTCAACCTACTGCTTCAAATAACACCAGATATTTCTCCTTCACCTACATTAGCAGCATTTCCAATAAAATATCTAAACTTTTTACTTCTACAATCGATAACATCAAAATTTCCTTCAAGTCACACAACACCTTAGGTTCCTTCTTAATCAACACCAAAGATAGGATGAACACACTTGACAAAAGTGGTATTTACAAATTAAAATGTGATGATTGTGATGCCTCTTATGTAGGTAGAACCATTAGAAAGTTATCCACTAGAGTTTCAGAACATTTGAAAAGACCAAACTCTTCAAGTTTTGGTCAACACTTATTATCCAGTAAACACAATTTTAACATCAACACTGGTTCATCTATCTTACATGACATTAGTAGAAAGAAAAACTATATGGAGTTGGATTTATTGGAAGATTTGGAGATTACAAGGGAAACGAATGAAAACTCTCACTGTCTTAATACTCAAATTAATTTAAATTGTACTAAATTTAAACCTATTTTTAAAAACTTTATTACAGCTTCACCTCGTGGGGGACCCAGCTCGACTGTTTAGACTTCCTGCACTGAGCACATCCATAGTAATTTTATAGTTATACCATTGACTGTGGGTTCAACTGAACTACTTGGATTACACCCCATTTATATATTTTGCTTTCCATTTTGATTTTCAATTATTAGTATTTTAATTACATAGTCAGATCTCTTCCTTTCTATATTACAGATAGTGCTTGGTAGACCATTTTATTGTAGTCAACCACCCACTGTTTAACATATTGTTTAGTCCGCTTCTTGCATTTTTACTTTTCGTCTATTTCAGTTGCTCTCAAACTAACACCTTAATTATTACAGACATGTTTGAGTGTGAGATCTGGATTATTCAATCTACTTAAAAATATTCTATATAATTTTATATTTCATCAGTGACCTCCTATAGTAGTGTCAGTTGGACTTTTGGTCAATACTTAGTTTCATAGAATTGTAAAAGGTGCAGATCACATATCTATGATTGTGACTGCTCATCCAAGTTGTCATTTGTCACATGTCACCCCAACATTTCCGTTAGATCAGGAGCCATTCTGTCTCCGACTTCTTCAAGCAATGTAGCCCTCCTTAAATTATTTTAAAGTGTTTGTTTGTCTATTTGTAGTGTAGTGTAATGTACAATTATATGTTTATGACATCTAGTTCTTGCCGGATAGGCCACAATTGACGAAGTAAGTCTATAAACGTTAATCATATAAAAAACCTTTTTTCAACCGTAAAACTTCGAGTTTTTATCGAAGTTAATCAATTTCTTTGGTTATAAAAAAAAAAAAAAACGTTTCTTGGCTTATTTCAGATGCCCCTGAAGATGATCTAGGGATCGAAAGTACTTGGGCAAGATTTAATTAAACTGTGCTCGATATATGCCTTTTATCTGATCAAAGTTCATTTATTCGAGCATTCAACCTTATATTTATTTAAATAAATAACATACTTATATGTGGTTCAATATGTTACAGTCTCTTAAAAATTTCACAATATTTTCACTGGTACACTCACTAAAAATGTCCCTTATAACTGATGGAATTTTATTAGTTAGTCTTTCAGCACTATATTTGGGACACTCCGTTAATACGTGTTTCACTTTTAACGGCACGTCACAACTCGTACATTTTGGTTAAGGTTCCTTCTTCATGAGATATTCATGGGTGAGTTTGCTGTGTCCTAATCGGAGCCTGGTTAATACAACCTGAAGGAAACGGCTAGGGGCGTTGTTAGTCCATCGTCCAAAATTTGGTTTAATTTCTTTTAACTGTGAGGATTTTTCTTCCCAACATTTAGTCCAATTACATATCAGCTTTTGTTTAAAGTACGGATTGAGATCTTTTGCTAATGGTTTTATTATCGGTCTGATATTTGGGGAATTGGATATTTCCCGAGCATTTTTATCAGCTAGTTCGTTTCCTTTAATGCCTATATGTGATGGTACCCACACGAAGACTAATGTTTTGTTTTCCAGCTGCTGCATCTTATTTTTAATTAATATAGCTATCGGGTTGCAAGTGTACATTTTTGACAGTATATGAAGGGAATTGATTGAATCAGTAATAATAAGGAATTTATCTGGTTTGACTGTTTGTATGTGAATTAGAGCTCTGTATATTGCATACAATTCTCCAGTTATCACAGTGGATTCTGTGGGCAATTTGAAACTTTTTATTATGTCTCTTATAACAACCTGATGATTCTAAACCAGAAGTTGTTTTAGATGCATCTGTGTAAACTTGGGTATATTCAGGGAAAGAAGAAAGTATTCTATTATAATTGCTTATAAATATTTGTGGATTAGTTTCAGATTTATGATATGATGATAGTTCTAAATTTAAAGTAGGCAAAGGTATTAACCAGGGAGGTGGCGTGTTTACGTTTGCTGAATTTGTTGAGGGAAAGTTAAAAATTTCAATAGAGTTTAAAATGTTTTTGATCCTTAATTGAAATGGTAAATGTGTTCTTATATTGATATTTGATAACGATGACTGAGTAAGAAAATGGTTGTCAGGTTGTAGTGATGATTGTTTTGAAGCGTAAGATACACTAAGTAATTTCCGTCGTTCATGTAATGATGGCTCTCCAAGTTCCCACTCGAGGCTTGCAACAGGAGTTGTTCTATAAGCTCCAGAGATTATGCGTAATGCATTGTTGTGTATAATGTCTAAGGGCCGGTTTCACCAACAACAAATAAATCACTGAATAGTTAATCGTCGAATAAAATTTATTAATAGAATAAATTTTATTCCGTTTCAATAACTATTTGTAATCCACAGATAGTTATTCGTCGAATAAGTTCAAAGTGTAATGATTTTCCACAGACTGTACTCATTGACACCTCTCTTGGCCTCCACTTGGTTGATTAATTTGTCAAAATAATAATAATTGTCAATGTCAATACATAATTTATATAAAAAAAATCTGTTTGTTGTGGTTGTAAATTATTGTGAATCTGAAACTTGTGAAAATGGACAAAAAACGCAAGAGGAGCAAAAATTATTTAGAGAAAGAAATGGAGAACTTTGATAATCTAAACTTAGTTTTAAAGTCCACATCATCAAATTCAGCAAAACGGTTTCTTCTTTGCGCCTGCAAGAGTGGTCTTCTCCTTCGCTGTTCATTTCCGTCATCAGAGGATGATGGTGATGAAGATAATAATCTAAAATAAATATATATGTATACAAAATTCAAATTGTGTGATATAATTACGTTTACCTACAATACATTGTTAATAATTTCAAGTTAAACTAATGAATTTTCTTTATTATTGATATTTAAAGTGAGGTTAGCTGTCAACTTATTCGAAGAATAAATATTTATTTGGCCGATATTGGACTAATAACTTATTTGGAGTTTATTCATAGAATAAGTCTTATTTGACGTTGGTGAAAGGCAGATATGTCAGTTTTATTGGTCGAATAACTTTATTCATTGAATAGACTGCTATTTGTCGTTGGTGAAACCGGTCCTAAGATTTTTAAATTTAACTTCGACGCTGAAAAATATGCAATGCATCCGTAGTCCAATTTTGATCGAATTCTATACAACAACGCTTCTATACAACAGTAATAATGTATCTCCGTCAGCACCCCATTGTTTGTTGGCTAAACATTTAAGAAGATTTATACCATTTTGACATGATATCGCCAATTGTTTAATATGTGGTTTCCAACTTAAAGTTTCGTCGAATGTTATGCCTAAATATTTTATCTTTGTACTTCGTTTTAAAAACATTGTGCCGAATTTTAAGGCAGGTATGTTAGTGTGAATAGGCTTTTTGGAAAAAATAATATATTGTGTCTTGTCAGCTGAAAAATAGAATCCACTCCTATTAGACCACCTTTCGATTTTATTTAGTTCTTCTTGTAAAAGTTTGACCATCGAGTTAATATTTTTTCCTTTGATAAACATTATCATATCATCAGCATATAATCTAGCCTGTGCAGGTCTCTTGAGATTTTTTATAACATCATTCATTGCAATTAAAAAAAGTGTAGGGCTAATTACAGATCCTTGTGGTGTTCCATTGTCTTGAGACTTAATACTAGAAATTTCTCCATTACTACGTACTGAAAATTTGCGTTCATGTAGAAAGTTATTCAAAAATGCCAACTGAATTCCCCAAGTCTGCAGCTTTGTTAGTATTCTGTGTCGCCATGCTAAGTCAAATGCTTTGTGGATGTCAAAGTAAACAGCTACGCATTTCTGTTTGTTACAGAAGGCTTCATTAATTCGACTTTCTAAATGTAAAACATTGTCTATAGTAGATCTCAAAGGACGAAATCCAGCTTGTTCCGGTATAAGTAAATTGTGATGTTCCAAATGCCACATAAGTCTATTATTTATTATTTTCTCTAGCAGTTTGCAAGTAGAACATGTAAGTGATATTGGCCTATATGATTCTGTCGCTGTAGCCGGTTTGTTAGGTTTTAGTATAGGGATGACAATAGCTTGTCTCCATAAGTCAGGAAATTTTTGTTTACACCAGATTGTATTAAAAAGATTCAATAGAAAGTCTAAAGCTTCGTTAGGTAACTGTTTTAAGAATATTGCGGGTATGTCATCTGGACCTGGTGATGTGTCTTTTAACATTTGGATTGTTTCTAATAGTTCTGTTTTATTAATTGGAGTATTTATATCATCGTTATTGGCTATAATTTCTATTGGATTTGCTTCTTCTTCTTCCCGATATCGTAAAAAAGTATTGCTGTAATTTTCATTCATAGATTCTTGTCTGTATGTTTCAGCTAATTCTTCTACAAATTTTTTGTTTTCATTAATTGTGTTTCCATTTCGTTCTAGGTATTTTATTCCATTTTGTGTACTGACGCCAGAAATCTTCTTAAGTTTTTTCCATGCTGATGACATGTTTGTATTCCTGTTAATACTTTGAACGTATTTTTTCCAAGACTCTTTTTTAGATCTGGTAGTAATTAATTTTACATATGCCCTTTTTTTCGTTAGCTCTATTAAGTTCTCATTGGTTTTATGTCTTTTGAAAGTATTTAAAGCTTTTTTACTTTGTTTTATTGCCAATTTACACTCTTCATTCCACCAGGGAACAACTTTGTTTTTTGTTATATACTTTGTTTTTCCCATTGCAATTTTGGCGGCTTCAGTGATTAAGTTATTAAACAATTTTAAAGTTAAGTTTATGTCTTCTTTAATTATAGGGATATTCGGTATTTCTTCAGTAATTTTTGTTTTAAAAATGTTCCAGTTGGCTTGCTTAATTTTCCACTTTTGCAAAGGATTGGTTTTTGTTGTGGGGTTTTAGGAATATTTGCAATTTTATTTTATTTAGGCAATTATATTTTGATACAGGACATAAAAAACAACTAAAACCTAACATATTATACAAACTTAGAAGAACACAAAAATAAACCTAACTTATTTACGCTTTGAAAATAACAAAAAATTAAAACTAATAGAACTTATTAAAAGTAAAAAAAAGTGTTATTCTTAAAAGTAAGAATTTATGAATGTTTTTCGTTAAAACATTCTAAACACATTGGCGGTTTAAGGTGACAATCATCGCAGTAGCTCATTACTCTCTTAGTTTTGGCTCTTGCTTCCTTTAATCCCCTTTCTGATTTTAATTTTTCATAACAGGAGGTACACCGTTTTCTATTTATGTGTCGATTTTGCGTTTCTTCTCGGTACCAGTACGTCTTGTTCGTCCTCTATTTCTTCTTCATTGTCTTCCTCAATAAGCAGTGCTTGTATTAAAAGTTCTCTAAATTGTAAAATATCAAGTTTTTTTTATATTCTTCTGATAAATTACCCACGAATTTACAATAGCGGTTCCTAAAATGATTTCAAAGACAGCCTTCTTATACCACTTAATCGTTTTCCTCAGGCAAGTGTAATATGAAGACATTTGGTCAGATATATCTACACCTTTTTTGGCGCTGTTGTAATCTATTATACATTGTGGTGTTTTAATATATTCACCCTTTCTGTTCGTCCTTTCTGTAGTGATCAATTCATCCATATGTTCAAGTAAAGTACTGAGCATTATAACCGGTCTTTTATCTAACCATTTGTAAATACGCACACCCTTAGCGTTCTCCATTGCAAAAACTTCACCTCTTTTCAGTTTTTTATTGCAAACATCTTTCGGATTCCCTTTCCTGTTGGATCGCAAAGTCCCACACAAATAAGTTTTATTTTGTAAAAGGTGTTCTGCTAATTTTACGCTGGTATAAAAATTGTCGGTATATAACCATTATTTAGTAAATCTTCCATCAACTTGACTGTGATATCAAAAGTATGTCCATGGTCACTTACGTCTTCGTTTTTATCACAGAAGATACTAAAGTTGTAAGTATACGCGTCAGGTGTGCAAATCTTGTAGACTTTGATACCATATTTGTGGGACTTAGCCGGTAAGTACTGGCGAAAAACCAATCGACCTCTCCATGGAATCATGGTTTCGTCAATAACGACTATTTTTCCTGATATGAGACCCTCTTGAAAGTTTCTCTTTATATGATCTAATACATTTCTCACCTTTGCTAATCTATCTGGTTTTTCTATATTTTGTTCGTTATCAGCGAAATGAATGAATTTAAGCAATAAGTCAAACCTGTCACGTTTCATGCTTTTGGAAATAAAGTCATTTTTGTACATTGGATTTCGGGACCAATAGTTACGCATTTTAGGAAGATGATTTATTTCCATAACTAAGAAAATACCAAAAAAAAATTCGAATTTCTCTTTTGTTGGTGTCAGTCCATTTACGTATTTCTGACCTGCGAGAAATTTCGTGACTTCTAATGTACTGGTCCGCATATCTGTTTGTTTTTCTCACTATTAGTTCAAGCACGTTGTCGTCGATGAACTGGCGATAGATTTTGAAGGGTCGCAAAAGTCATTTGGATTGAGTTGACAGCCACTTTCTAAGGTAAACTGAAAATTATTTGTGACTGGTCCGCATGGCCTCCAACTATCATCGGTCGTTATAGGATTTGTTGCAATTTCATTAGGATTTACTGTGGTTCCAGCAACTTGATCACTGTCATCACTAGACTGCTCATCTTCTGAAGAATTCTCGTCGTTACTTTCTTGTTGGTCTGAAGGCTGGTAAGAAGATTCAGAATCTGCATATGGATCGCTTTCATCACCTGGTGAAAATAATTCGCTGGATAGTTTCTTGGGCGTAATCGCTGTGGTTGCTGCACAGAGCTCTATGGTTGATCCATTTTATTTTGAGGTGAAAAAGATGAAGCAGTATTAACAATATTATTTGGATTTTCAGTATCACTGGTGGAACATGATGGCCCTGACGGATCTGATGTACTTTCTAGTCGTGCAGCAGCTTCTAAAATCTTTGCTGTTTTATTTAACATTGTTGCAAGTTAATTATCTGAAACAATAGAAAGATAATTAGCAATAAACTTACCTCATATATCGTGGCCACCGGTGGTACACGACGTCCATGAGCAACAAACTTATGTCACAGCCGTCATGTACCACCGGTGGTACATGTTTAAAAACAACAAAAAACAATAAAAAACCATAAAACATACATATATATATATATATATATATATATATATATATATATATATATATATATATATATATATATATGTATATATATATATATATATATATATATATGTATATATATATATATATATATATATATATATATATATATATATATTTGTTGATCAATAATACACACAAATTTACCTATTAGTCGAAAAAAAAATTACGGCTGTGAATTACCACATTGGTAATCGGCTACGGTACGAACGTGTTAATTTAAAAATTAGAATAAACGTTGACGTCGTTCAATAAAGATCTGTTCTTAAATACTTATTATTAAAAAGAACCTGTACCTGCTTCCAAAGTACAATAATGCATTCCCTCCACCAATATTACATCTGAAAGGGTAATTAATATATATTTCCCTTAGGTGACATGCCCCTACTTCCCAGCAAGCACTGCTTATGTAAAACTGTAGAGAAGGTGTATGAGGATATAGCAGGAACAAAAAATCTGAAACAATAGGTATTAAGCTTCATAAAGGGAGAACTTTTATTGTTCCAATATTTTTTATTATAAAACAGATACACAAACGTTGAACATGACGTCAACAAAAACGAGAGCTGTTATATATATGCTAAAACGACAGAGAAATATATATAAAAATCTTTCTGTGCTAAATCAGTTTAATACAGGAAGTAATCATAGATTCGTACCGTAGATTTATGATTAGCTATATCGATGTTGTGTAAGATCTTGTCGGCTATTTTCCAATCATGACTTTCTAGAAACTGTGCATACGTGCAAATATTGTTTACGACACCCAGTGGGAATGGTTGATTTTAGAACTTTTTATACTACACTCACAAATCGTAATTTTTGCTACTTGGTTCAATTCAGCACAATGTGTAAATTAGTTGTTCAAAAAATGTCCAGTCTATCTTTCTAAGAATTCTACTTGTTAACAGTGTAATACAATTATTGACATATAAATGCTTTTGTTAATAAGAACATGGTATTTATACTACTACAAATTCACAACGGCGCTTCTTGAACCTGTATACATGGAGGCTGTGGATGCTGTTATTTTATATTATGGCGGCATTAGTTGATAGAGTTGCACTAAGCCAATTGAGGTCAGTATAAAAATGAATATTGACATATGCAGCATCCTGAAAGAACATGTTTAACCTTAATCTTGGAAGGCCTCATATCTGCTAACCGTTTTTAGCTTTCTAAGCTTTCTTAGTACTAAAGCCTTAGTCGGCTCCCTTGGCTACGATAATATTGTGGTAATGCGTAATGCCAAAGCCAATGCATTAAGAAAAATTATCTAGTATCTTGAAGATGACGAACTTGCAGTCATAATGTGAAATAAATTTCATGAAATCCAGCCCCCAACTAAATTGCACAATTAAAACTTGTCGCCTCAGAGGAATGGCATCAGATTTCACAAGATTTCATCAAATATCATAAATATTATCAGTTTATAGCGTTCTCCGTTGCTTTTTGACCTCTAATGACCACTGATCTCTGTTAGCCCACATATAATCAGTTAACTCTTTGCTTCTTATTTCTTATCTATTCTTTCTATCCAAATTGTTCTAGGTCTTCTTTAGGTGACCAATTTAAAATCTGTTTTGGTAGTAGTCTCTCTTTCATTCTTTGTACGTGGCTATACAAATTTAGTTGTGGATTTGTGATATTGTCTAATATATTGAATGTTTTACATCCATTTTCTCTCCAATTATTTTGTTTGACACCTTTTTTATTCTCGATCTTCCTGCTGCTCTTTTCCAGAAATCCATCTCTGTAGCAGTAATTATCTTTTCGGTTTCATATTTCATCTGCCGTACTTCACTACCATAAATGTTATTATACTCTTGATAATGGAGTTATATGTCCTTTTTTTATTTTGTTTATGTTGTGGCCCCAAAGGATATTATTAAGTCGAAATGGCTTGTCTGAAGAAACCAAAAATCGAAAGTCGTGTGCGGATGTTGCTCTCTGATGGCATGATGCTGACCGTCCAGTATAGTTGTTTATTTTGCTGGAACTGCTGATTTGCTCTTTGAACAGAACAACGACTTACACACCTAGCACCTGGGCGGCATAATATTGGCTAAGACTATATTGCACTCATCTGAACTCAAAACTGTTTAATACCAAATTGATCTAGTTGTTAAAATCAGTACAAAAACAAATTAATTTCTTGCTGCTTATCGAACTTAAATTTTGGACATAAACACAA
Organism: Diabrotica undecimpunctata; assembly: GCF_040954645.1. Taxonomy (NCBI): domain Eukaryota; kingdom Metazoa; phylum Arthropoda; class Insecta; order Coleoptera; family Chrysomelidae; genus Diabrotica; species Diabrotica undecimpunctata. Next base: position 41,127,988 of record NC_092807.1, on the reverse strand, counting down.
ATTCCTATTGTTTATCAGAAATGCCATAAAAAATTTAAAAATATTGTATAAAAATTATTAATAGTACTAATATGATGGATACTTTATATTTATATATGCCATATAACAAGTCCTCAGTTTTAAAACTCGCAATAAATGGTATTTACTGGGTTTTTCAATTATTTGAGTAATATGATATAGGTGGTTGACTAAGGATCTACGAGCTCTAAATCCAGCCTAGTCACTTGTTTCTAAGTCGGTAAAATCATCTTCAATAGCTGAGGTTACGTATAATTTGCGCTCAGGCATATTTGTGTATATGTTTTCTTAATTTTTTTTATATTAATATTGACACTCTTTTCAGTGCTCGTTGAATTTTTCGCATACCACTATAGAAATGGTGATAAAATCCTAAGTTGTTTTTATACCCCTGTTTTTTTGTTCCAATTATTATAGCTATGACTACATTTAGTTCTTTTATTATAATTGCCTTCATTATTATTTTCGTTTTGCCAAACATTTTATTTTTTTTTTTTTTGAATAATGAGGAGTTGTCTCAATACTCCACTTTCAACTTGGAGGACCAGAGTGTATTTCTATCATACAGATAGCTTTCAGTATAGCTGACAAATTCTGTTTATCGGATCTATTGGTCAGGGGGTGATACTGTATTTCCCACCTATCCGCCTATACATTAAATAGACCGGTTAGCATAATCCTTATCCGCCTCCTGCGGACTCGCCATCTAGGGGTTAGAGGTGGCCCAGATGGGTGAATTATGCAGACATTACACAGACTCTAAATCACAGAGTAAGTGAGAAATCATTATGATAGTCATTATCATCTTGGTAGATGTGTTGTGGTTTATTATTGACTAATGCCCTGAAAAGTCCGGTAGTGGTTAAGTTAAACCATTTTCGCAGGTTATGCAGCCAGGATATTCTTCTTCGTCCTGGACCTCTTTTCCCCCTATTGAGCTTGAGCAGCTAGAATAGTCTGATATTTCTCCACTAGTCGCGGTTATCTGTTGCATGTACTGCCTTAGTATACTGCTTGTTGAGAAGCTTTTTCGTGATGTCTGCCCATCGCTGTGAAGATCTGCCGCGTTGGCGTTGAATCTGAGGTCTTCCTTGAAAAAGAACTCTAAAATTATTTCATGTAGAACCGAGATTTTCGCACGGCGAGCTGTCCATGGAATTCGAAGCAGTCGTCTTCATGTACACATTTTAAAATATGAAAAAGTCCAGAGTTAAAACGAATCTTTTTTTGTTTGTATAGTAATGTGAGAATCACGCCAGACCCCGTTTAGTTCAGTTATTGCTGCTCTTGCTAGAGTGGGAAATAATAAGTATTAAAGTTTTATTATGTTGCGTTATTAAAAGGTTTAAAGTTAATTAATGTTGCATATCCCAATTAAATATTTTAGTACAAAAACACGTGATTTTTATAAGTCGTTCAAAACTTTGTTATAAATGGTAAATTTATAATTTGTTAATTATCAATAATGTAAAACATACAATTAAAAATAAGTTTTCAATATAAACAAAAAAAAAAACAAAAATAAAAAAAAATATGAAAAAAAAAAAGAAATTAAAATATGCAATATTTTTTCTTAGAAGAGAAAACACGAAAAATAAACCCAAAAACAATATTATACGAATTATGTATAAAGCGGGATTTTGCATAGAACCAAACATTATGTACAATTAATTATATTTATGTTATAATACAGCTAGTTTCGTCGATCTAATAAAAACAACGAAATAAAACACCATCGCCTCAGAACCTCTTACGTATTCAGCTCACATTCCAACACGAAACCGAAGGTAACCTTATTAGTGTTACTTAACAGTCGCAATAGAAGCTACCACAGAAGTAAAAAAATGCTCCATATCTTGGTAATCTTGCACAACTAACCATAGCCCGAAAACGATCCTTAACAACACACGCCTTGCTTAAAGGCAATAGTTAATTGACCGTTGACCGCGCTGACCTACTAATCAACCTTCCAACAATCACTTTAACTTAGGTTCCATGTACGTGAACATTTGTAATAGATTACTACCTTTCTTAAACAAGGGCGTCGCTACTGAAACTTAATAAAATTATTTAATTTAATGCAAGAATAAACATAATTCTTTAATTATTGTATTTCAGCATCTTGCTAATTGGATTGTTATACGGGGTAGGTCACTCAATAGCGTCAACCACAATATTTGGCAATATTCATTGGAATATGTAAAAATGCTGAAACAGGTTGATTTTATTCTAAAGGGGACTTCTTGTGTCTTTCGTCAACCCCCTTCTGTCCAGTACCACCAACCCTTAACTTTAAATATGCAGTAGATAGTAAATATGCGGCACATCATTAGACAGACAGGTATTTCGCTGAGGAATTCAGGCCTCCATGATTTCTCTTGTCATATCCACTATGTTCTTGCGAAAAAGTTTCAATTTACTGGAGTGTTTATTAGCTGTGTTACACCTCTTAAAAACCAAATGTACCATCTTTTGCTAGTGTTAATGAAAAATGTTTACCATTACGTCAAAAACTACATTGAAAGAAATGTGCAAAAAGTTTAATTACTTGAGCTATTGATGGTAACGTTTAATAACAATATTAAATAAGTGTTTGTTAAATTTGTTCGAAATGGTCTATTCTATTACAGTTCGCATTGAAATTATTTCCATATTTTTTGAAAATGGAAAGTGTGCAAAGAGAACATTGAAATTATTTAATTAATTTAATTAAGATAAACAACTGTATCACCCACAGATATTAATAATAGTTAAGAAATTTCATGAAACGGGATCAGTAGCTTATAAAAAAGGGAGTGTGAAAAACGTCATAAGACTGAACTGGCAAAAGTAGCAATTATAAGTCATTTAAATTTTTAACCTGCTTCATGTACTAAAAAAATTGCCCAAGATTCTGGTTTTCAGGCATAAAATGCGCAGTATTCTCCGCAGAGTACGGAAATATTATTAATTTCGTGCCTTCAAAGTATACTTGTACAGGAAATAAATAAAAATGATCCAGACTGGCGACTACAGTTTTGTGAGCTTATGATTGAGAAAATAAATAGCAATCAAAACTTTTTATGTAATATTTTTTTTCGTATAAATGTTATTTTTTTTAATGATACTATAAACCGACATAATTGCCGTTATTGGGCTAATAAAAATCTCGGAATTTTCCACAAAACACTTACTTACTTCTCGTATTATAGCACAAATGTAATGCGATTCCTTAATAAGCGGTTTCCTACAACAAAATTGTACAGAGTGTCCCAAATTGGTGTGTTTTGCAGGATATACTGAAAACTAGAGAAGATAGAAAAAAGTAGTTGCCTAATCAAATCATCGACAGCTCCCTCCATTAGCGAGATACAGGGCGGTAATTGAAAAATGTCGAAAACAACAGGGTTCAATATCTTCTTTATTATTAAGAAAAATTTTTAAAAACTTTAATCGAACTTTTGATAGATATATTACGGAAGAGTTCAGTGGCGTACGCGAAATCTTTTAGGGGGCCTCATTAAGAAAATATAATACCAACTTATGTTTTTTTTATATGTGACACCCTATGTATTTTAACATTTTTCGTTTATATTTTTAATTCTCTTCCACCTGATATGACATATGAGTCGTTTGGTTTGAAAACCAGATACATCATGAAATTGAAATTTTACGGGAAACACGAAAATTGATTAGGACTTGAAGATAAAACATTACCACATCTAAATTTTGTTAACAGTTAGAGGTGGGGGATAGTATGTTTTTGCTATATTTACGGTCATGAAATGTTATGACTATGTCTATGAAAGAAGTTATGACTGTGTTCTATATGGATGTATCTGGTTTTGAAACCAAACATTGTAGATACATCTGTTTTTTAAAGGGTTTTTTTAAATTATTTATTTTAAACTTTTATTTTGAAACTTTAAATACAGATTTTAGATATACACATTTAAATACTTTTTAAAAAATGAAAGAAAAATGTTTTGTACATATAAAAAAATGTCTTATTTCAAATAAAAAATCTTTCTATTTAATGTTTTCAATCAAATAACTACTAGGGTATAAACTAAAGGGTATAACTACTAGGGTCTAAACAATTAGATCGGAAACTTCCAAAGCATTCTCACACTGTTCTTCTTTTTCTTGTTGATCTCCCATATTTTCCTGCTGCATCTTTCGCTGTTCATTCTTATTTTCATCTTCTATGTTCTCTTGCTGACCAACGTGTTCATTCTGACCTGGAATTATTATGCTTTTGTAGTACGACAGCGACACCAAATTCTGCCAGTCCTTTCCAAAATGCTTTGTAAGTAAGGCAGATACGTCTCGTAATTTTAAAGGTGATACTTTTACTCAAACTTTAACAGGATTTGAAGGAGTAATATCCTTGATTTTCTTTCCCTTCTTGCAGACAGATTGGTAGTTACCCAAATCCGTTCTGTAATGTATTTCACCCTTAACAAGAATATTATTGTTTTTGATATTTTGTTTGAAAATGAATCTTTCAGCAGGGTTAAATTGAAAATGCCACGACCCTGGTGGACACAGAAACATTCCAATGGTGGATTTCCAATCAAAATTTATTCCTGTTAGTGGTATAACAGTTGCAAAACAGTGCAAACAGTCGGAAAACAGTTTGGTGTACTCTTCGGGACTTATTATAACATCAGATTTTTTAATTATTTTTTCAATGTGCGCAAAAACCCTATCAGAGGGTAAGAACGAATTTCCAACAACTGCAAATATGTATTCTAAAGTTTTGATTTCTTGCTGCGCATGTTTCAAAAACCAGAAACTCAACATACCCATCATGTAGAAATTTTTATTTTGTGCCCCACACCCATCTGATACTAAACGAACAACTCTTATAGTTTCTGGTATGTTGATATTCGTTAGGCAATGGTACACACTAGAACATACTTCGTTGGAACCTTTGTTATGATCGGTTTCATTCCATTCATAAGTGTATACATTTTCCTTAGTTTGTGTACATTTCGAATCACCAACGACTATAGTAAAATTATACTTGTACAGTTGTCGCGAATAGTATGCACTCTGATCTGGAACTCGAGGCAGAACTTGATTTTTCTGGCAATCAAATGACATTATTAGAAGATCTTCCCGTTTTTCCTTTAAAAATAAATAAAATGCTTTAGCCTTAAGTTTGTGGCACCTTTTTCAGTCATTAGTGTTTCTTTATTCTTTTGATGTTTTTCGTTTTTGATTCTCTCAGAAAGGGAAATAAATGTTGAGCATTCATCTGTTCTTGGGCTCCCAAAACCAATATTAAATACTGTACGAAAGATGTGACGAAAATACAAAGCTTTAACTTTCTTACTCCCGTTAGTCGTTTCAGCATCATACATCCTAAACATCCGATTTATATTAAGATCCGAACTTAAATACATGCGGTTACAGGTTTTACTTCTGCAATAATGGCTTTCGATTACATTAATTTTTTTTATAGAAGCTATTACAGATTCTCTTTTCTTTTCATATAGTTTGTATTTTCGATTGCCTCCCCTAGTCTCTCTGAACGCATTGTACCAGAGTTAAAATGTGAAGTAACAACACATGTTACCCTGTTCTTTGATAGGCGCAAAGTGTCTAAAAATGCCTTTTGGCATACACGAATCTTTTCTTTCTTATTTTTACAGAAAATAAAATACGACACAGTCATTGATTTAGGTCCCTTTGTGTTGGTAACAAGTCTTGGTCATTTTGGAGCGAAAGCATCCGTGTATTTTAGTACAAATGAGTCTTGTTTACTTTTTAAGTCTAAGGATCTCTCACTATTTGTCCTGTAAAATTTCTTGACATTAACTGATCACAACGTTGTATTTCGCCGCAACGATAAGCTGACCCTTTTTTCCATGTCGACAAGTTATATTCTTTGGTGGACCAGGAGGACCATATCTGTAAACAAATAAAAGTCCTGAATACTTAAAAACGCATTGTCTGTAAAATAAATCGATTGCAGAACTTGTCTGAAGTGTGCTTACTAATTGTCTGAAGTATGCTGGCTAATTAATTGCCCTTTACGGAGCGGCGAAAGCCAAAAACCACATTAGTAAAAAGAATTTAATACAACCTAACCTAAAACTTACCGTTGCTTTTTAACTGCTTCCCTTGCCCACGAATCTATATTTCGCTTTCTCTTCCGGGGATTTTCCGTCTCTGAAGGATGGACTTCCATTATTTTCACTCTCGCACTATATTTTAACAAGAAATCAAATTTACAGGAAGAAAACACTTTAGATGATAAGAGTAACACAAACACACACAAGCTTGTGAGTAATACTGACTGACCCATTGCTGAGAAATCCATCTGTGGATGACGTAATTCAAATGTGCGCAAGCCATATTCACTTCTGTGATGTATCTTCTTTTGAAACAGACGTTGTATGACTTAACTGGTTTTGAAACTAACTTGAAAATTTAAAGGCTAAAATCAATGAGAAGTATCTGTTTTTGAAGCGTAAGATTTATCAGGTACATGGTTGTAGCCTTTAACTTGCCAAAAACGACTTAATCTTAATTTCGTGAAAATAGTAATGTATCTGGTTTTGAAACTAAACGACTCATATTATATATCTATTTTTAATCGTTGGAGTTATTCTGCAAATAAATGGTTTATTTGATATCACGTTATAGACACTTAAAAAAAAAGACTCAATAACTCATTCTAACATTTTATGATGCGGATAATAATCCTTCGCAGTTTTATTTGCCAGAAATAAGATCAATCAACCTAAAAAATGGAAACAACAAATTTACCCAGAACAAAAACTACCGAACAACCAGAATTAATTTGACAAAAATTTTAAAATTAATGTAATGTTAAAAATGTTTTGTTATAATAATAATTGACACCTTTTTCTTACATATCTTAGAAAATTGAGTATACGCATTGGCTATATTTTTCTAAATGAATGCTTTGTAATAATTCTTCCTTAGTATTCAAGTCAGTTTTATAAATATTGTTTTTTAACAACGGCTATGTAATGTAAACATCCACAATGACTTAGGAGCACCAAACGTAAAATATGCCATATCACTTCACGCCAACAAGGCCAAAATTCTTAATTCAACTCACCACAGCCAAATTATCAGTGAATTATACCAGCCACCAATGGAAGAACGAAGACTGAAGAGGACATGGCGAGAAGACCTGGTTACATAGGTGAAAATGGAGATCTGTCACTGGACGGTACCCAAATCAAGTCAATATTGTCATCACGTTTACTAATTGCTCAATGTACTGTTTATGACTAGATTGTAAATATGCATTTAAAAATAATATAAAAAAATATTGAAAATATATTTTTATGTAAGTGGAAACAAATGTATTTTGTATAAAAAGAATGTAATATCTCCAGTAACACTCAAATTGAAGTTTTATTGAATCACTAACCTACGCCTAGGATTCTGATGAGCGGTATTTAAAAAAAATAGATTGGAATCATATTTATGGTAACAAGTTTGGTTTATAATCCAAACCAATTGCCGTTCCGTTGAAGATACGGATAGAGATTTTGTTACCCCAGGCATGCGAACATTATCATGCGGGTAAATTTAGGATGCATAAGGCTATCGTTTTTTTAACATGTTTATATCAACATATTTCTTTACATAAAATATATAGATATAATTAATCTCCCCTTCAAAAATACTAAATCTACAATTCAGTGTGATGTAACAGGTCATATCCTGACACAAACAACTCATTAGGGCGAAATGCATAAAATAATACCTACCTACTATTTCAGAATAAGTTATTAAGAGACGGACTGAGAATTTTAATGTACAATGGGTATTGTGTTGATTCTAAAGTGATTTCAAATTAATAGTTGCATCATAGACGTCCATCTAAGGATTGCATTTAATGAATTAAACTACATTGAACAGTATGTACTTGGAAAAACCATTGTACTGCGTATTACATATATTACGTCGTATTACAGAGGTTTGAAAAAAGTTTATTTAGTTTAATAAAGAAAACTAGCTGCCTATGCATTATTGCGTTTTTAATTAAGGTTAAGGTTCACCTATGAGTTTTTTTGGAATTTTGGTTTAATTATTTTATTAAATGCCATGAAAACCAAGATTCATTATAAACCAAAGAATAAAAAGCTTTATTATTGATTTTATAGCCTGCAGTCAAAGAATGTGCTATTTGCGCTTAGAAGGGAAATTCTTTAATTACAGTTTGATCAATGCATATGCTTCAACTAATGACAAACCAAAAGAAATAAAAGAACAGCTCTTCGAAGACCTAGAGCATAGAATAAATAACAATCAGAATGCCCGCTCTCAGCTGCCGCCTTTGAAGATTGTCAGCACGGGAACGCCATGTTTTAGACTGAAACATAGACTCGAATTAGGAAATTTGTGACAAGCTACGACATAACTGTAATTTAAATTTTTAGAGATTAATAATTTAGTACATTTGAAATAATTAAGTCTATTTTTCAACTAAAAGTACGAATAAAATAGTGCATATTATGCCTGTAGTTGCCGTAAATAACTTAAACCGGGTTAATTTGTCTATGCACACCAGAAAAAATGTCACTGAACAGCACTGGTTCCGACTAAAACATGGCTGATTCCGTCTGCGCGAACGAGATGCGCGTACTTATTTTTTTTAAGCAGAGTGGGCATTCTGATTGTTTATTATTCTGTGCCTAGAGTGAGTCTACAGGAGATGTCCCAGAAATGACATTAAGATTGTATTCGGTGACATGAATGCAAAAGAGGACGAGAGCGAGTTTTTATGCCCACAATAAGAAAGCATAGTCTACACAACATCAGTAGCGATAATGGATTACGACTGATAAACTTAGCAGCAGCAAACTAAATATGAAAGTCGCTAGCACCTATTTTGAACACAAGAACATACACAACGTAACCTGGTCCTCTCCTGATGGAAGAACAACGAGTCAGATTGATCATATCTTAATAGATTCAAAACATGGAGCAGATGTAATAAACTGCAGAAGTTATAGAGGCACGAACATAGACTCAGATCATTGCCTAGTGATCTCAACATTGCGAGCTAGAATTACAAATACCAGTAAAGTAAATAAAATGGATAGAAAAAATGAAATGTGCAAAAGCTGAGAGATACGGACAATTACAGAACGGTACTCGGAAAACATCACCAATAGGCTAAGGAATCAAAATGTAAATAAAGAAGGCCAGACAGATATATACTCCTACTGGACCAGAATAAAGGAAGACATTAAAGCAGCAGCGAAAGATGAAATAGGAACAGAAATTCGAGGCCGTAAATATCATTAGTTTGACGATGAATGCAAGAATGCAACAAAAGAAAAAAATGAAGTCTACAGAAAGATGCTTATCTGAAGAACTAGAACAACTGTAGAGAATTACCAGACACAGAGAAGAGAAGAAAAGAGGATACACAAAAGAAAAAAATGAATCCACTTGAATAAGGAACTTTAATACATATATAGAAAACCACAACAGAGAGAAAAAATGCAGAGCATTATATAAGACAGTTAACATCAACAGAAAAGAATGAATTCAAGGCAACCGCAAGACAGTGCAGAAGTCAGAATGGCGACCTATTAACAACAAGGAAAGATGTATTGAATATATGGGTGGAATAATTTAACCAGGCACTTAATATAGAAGAAGAAGAAAACCTGGAAAACGAAAGAGATGAGGTAAGTGGAACAGACAAGAGGGAAGAAGAACCACCTAAGATTCTTGAAGTATCCGGAATAGATAATCTCCCACCTGAATTATATAAAGAAGGTGGCCATGGTACCACAATGTTATTACAGCAGCTTATAAAAGAAGTATTAATCTTAACTCGACAAATCCTTGAATTCAAATGGTATTCTGAAAATCTACCAATTCCATCACTAAATCGTCAATTTTCATCCATTAAAAATCCTTTAATTTCAAAGTATTGTAATCAACTGTAATAATACTTTTACCTTAACCTTGTAATTTTACGTTAAGTTCATCCATATGAATAGACAGGTCAGTAAAGGATATTAAATTTCTGAGCAAGATAAGATTTTTAACCTGAGGAGTGTTCATTAGATCTTTATTTTCAACAAATCTTAAAAGTTTTTCAAAACACTCACAAATATCTCCAACTTTTTCCAACACTAATACTTTTTCTCGACACTAATACTTTTAAATACATCTAAGATTTATTATCTCTTTTCTTAATTTCGTTGGTCGTAAATATATTTGCTGATTATTCCGTCTTTCATCTTTTTCTCGAGCGGTAGGATCTACAAATGTATACTTAATTTTACCACTTTTTCTGTAATATCTTTGTCACTAATTCATTCACTTTGATTTCATCATTGTTTACCTTTTTACGTGACAAGGGTATGTAGTAGATTATATAATCCAAATAAGTAGTTTAACCTCGTAGTTATTTCCATACTGGAACCTGAAAAAACCTGAAAACACTTTTGTGTGTGTCCTACATACGTTTACTTCCAAAGATTTAAACTTCTAAGAAAACCTACGATGAGTCTCGGAGGTACGTTTTTTACGCGGTTATTTTAAAAATACCTGTAACAGATAATTATGGCGTTAACGAACAATTATCATAAAGTTACTCCGCGGCGTTACAACCCTACGTGGGTTTTAGCCGACTTGACAAAATGCGTATATTCCTTTCTGTCTTTTGCAATCTCCATCCAGTTCTTCACGCCTTTAGCTTTAAGGTTTTCTGCTAATTTATCTTACCACCGGAGTCGAGGTCGTCCACAATCTTCTTCCAGTTGGGACTTTATTCTTTATCAGTCTCAGTATTCTTTGAGATCAGAATCAGATTGTCTTTTGAGGGGTCCTGCCTACTGGAGCCTTCTGGACGTTTTTTCTTTAAACTCTTTATTGGTTCTTGTCCAATATTGTCCTGTTGTCTTATCAAGCGCCGGTTCAAAGACCTTTTCTTAAAAGTTTTCTTTCGCAAACACTTAATCGCTCTTCTTCGTTCTAAAGTCGCCAATGTTCTGTACCCAGCAGTTGCAGACAATACATTCGACCGTTTCTTATGTTGAGTATTTAAGTTGAGTGTAAATCTGCCGGGTATAGGTTGCGGCCAGAAACTTTTCTACGGTCCCAAAAAAGAATACATATACTTCAGGAAAACGACCCTACCGACGCGAGTTATGTTTACTACCAACTCCTTATTGAAAGAATAGATTTCCCATTCCTTTATCCTTCCAAAATCTAGTTAATTTTTTACCTATCCCTCTTTGATAAAGAGCAGCAACGATCATCAGTGCCATCTCAAGGCGCAGGGAAAATGATCCTGGATCGGCTTGAAATTGAACTACCACAAGCATGGCTAAAGCAGTTTATATGGTAGTGGTACTACGATACTGAAAACCAACCCATTATTCTCTAGTCCATTCATAATGGCACTGATATCTAATAAGAAAAGGTATACTGATTTGAAACAATTCCCTAGAAATAAAATGTAGGATAGAAAAAGCAAGATCTGATAGATAGGCACTACAAGAAGGAGAAACTGATTGTGGTCCTAGAACAAGAAGATCCGGCAGGAGAAGACAAGCATGCAGGGATTTCCAGACCGTTATCTACCAAACTCTCTGTGACAATAAAAAAGATACAATAATAGAATCACGCATGATAATAGGCACATATAATGTGAGAGAAGTTTCTACTAGTCGGTAAGATACAAAACACCGTACGTGAGCTGATAAGGCTGAATAACTTCTTGGGATAAGAGAGATGCGCTGACCGGGACCACGACGTATTCTATTCCGGAGAAGAACGAAATAACCACCGAAATGGCGTGGCATTCATTGTAAGTACATAACGAGTCATAGATAGATACAGAGTCATCATGATGCAATTAATCTGGTCCAAGTTTATGCTCTCACAGCCAACAGTAGTGAAGATGACACAGAGAAATTTTATGATGGTATAAAGAGGGTAATGAATCATCAGCAAAATAAAGACATTATTTTAATAATGAGGGACTTCAATGTCAAAGTAGGAAAAGGTAGATACTATTACAGGTTTCAGATAATAGCAATGCCATTTCAATTATTACCGTGATATTTTATGTCGCATTTTATATTCAAATTTCTAATTTCATTTGTTTGTGTCAAACGTATTTGTTAGTAAAATATATATGTATATAAACTAGTATAATAATTGTACTAATATATTTATTAATCCCACAAAAGCAATAAATTTAATAAACATATTATGTAACACAAAATAAACTTTATGGCTTTCGAATAATCATTAATTTTAATCCTCAACAAATTTATTGTTAAATAAATTGGAAATTTTATTATAAATTTTTTGCCCTCGGTTTAATATATATCCTGTTTACAGGACGTTCCTAATTTCAAAGTTAAAAATTGTATCTCAATTTTTAGCTTTCGTAATCAATCTGATAATAAATTAATCACAAATAAAGTAAAATCATTTGTCTCTAATAAATAATAAATTAAAAAAAAATAATGAAAGGCAACAAAACGTTTGTTTTATTGACTCGTTTCAGACACAGGCCAAAAACTCAAAAATATGATCTCTGAAACTGTTAACATATCAACATATTTTGTTTCTAATTCAATTGCTGCCTGTAATGAGTCAAAATTTCGCTGACAAAGGTGCCGCTATCGGGCGATATAGATTTGTTTGAAAAATAAATGGCATTGTGCTAAAAGCGCCTAGTAAGCTGTCGAGATATTGTGACTTCGCGACAATTATAAAGACAGATCCTTTTTATAAAAGGTTATCTATTAATTGAAAGAAATATACATTGATATTGATTGATTCATTCTCCGACCGCCGTTCAGGCAAGACACTCAAAATTTGTCGTCTCCGGTGTAATTAATAAACGTATGAAAATGTGTTGGCATCTTGCTGCAAGTTTCCATGTTTATTAATTGTTCTAACTATTGCGCAATATGGTGTAATATTGCGTAGTTAGCCGGTACGCTCTTATTGTGGCATTGTCTTGAAGAGACAATGCCTTTATGGTTTTATTGGTGGTGGAAATAATACACAGTCTTTCTAAGAAGAAAACTCAGCTTCAGAGTCTTAGAAAGTTTGCAGAGCACTTCGAGCAAAGTGCTGTAGGGAGCCATGCTACAATGAATACACAAGGTATGATACATAATGTTCCAAAATCGGTTCGCTTTCGCGCATGACGTAGTCAAGAACGCTTATTCCCGCAACATTTGAATGTAGTTGTATAGGAAAGACTTTTAATTTTAAGTTTTTTATATAATTTGGCTAATTTAATTATAGTAATTATAAAGAGATGATAAAATTATGTTATTATAATATTTATCCTTTATAAAACATAGATATCCTTTATAAGACAAGTTTTAATTATCTTTTATTACACGTAGGTACAGGTTAATTAACTTATACTCCAGAGTTCGATATTTCAGATGTTTAAAAAGATACAGAAAAGTGGTAATGGAGGTACACAAAAGTTGTACTTATATATACCTACTGAACTAAACACAAAATCAAAATAAATAATGACAAAGTCAACTTTATTTATATCGAATGAGCTAGCTGGCCATCGAATATGAGTGTAGTGAGGGCACACAATATTGCACAACATTTAAAATAACATTTTTGTAATATTCACACATAAAATTATCTTGGTATTGTTTATAATAATGATAACATTGTATATTTTAATAATGATAACATGATTTAACAAAGAAAAATATGTTATTTTGGAAGATGCTAAATTGATTTCCTCTGAAACAGTTCTTATTGCAAATTGCATAGCAGGCTGAGGCTAGTTTCTTACTTAACAAATCGATATGAAAAAACCATTTAAGGTTTCATGACTAATAATTAATAAAAATAAAGATTTAGACTTACGTCGTTGACCTAGAAGTAGTAAGAAGCTGCTCAACATACTTTTTGGACTCTCTGTGTTCGCCTCTTTGTACGCGTTTCTTTTGGTTGGTTAAAAGGGTAGCCGATGTTGATTTAGGCATAAAAAGACTAGGTACTGCCTCAGGTTTGAGTTTTAGACCCTTTTTAGAAACGTAATTTAAAAGTTCCTGTTGTAGATTTCTTTTGTAATCTTCAGTTTTAAAATGTGTATAACAAATTCTTGCAGTATTTCAATTAAAATTATCTTATCTACAACAAGATATAATCCAGTTTTCTGGTCACACTATCTTTAGGAAATGTATGAAACCTAAAGATTTTATCTTCATTGTCACTATTGCAACAAGCAATTGCACAGCGTACTTTGAAAAAGGTACAAAACCAGATATACAATGGCAAATAAAAACTTTCAGTTTTACAAAAAAATACTATACAGTATAAATAAATAGTAACTAAACACCATTTGTATAAAGACACATATAAGCATATATCTAAATTATTTTTCTATTATAAAATAGATGACTCAGTCAGTATTGAGATACTTTAAAATATATTTATTATCTCATAACTTGCAATTTGCAATAGTCACCATTGATAACCGATATTGTTGTTGAACTTTTGTTTTTATACAAGCTTTCAGTCTTGCAGGTGTAAAGTCGTCTGAAGTCGATATTTATTGTGTTTTGCGTTTGAACTAATTTGTGTCTTATTTTCATATTATTATATTGTTTGATAAGTAAATTTTGCATATAATAATCGGTAGGTTATAGTAATGTGTATATTTTTTATTTTACTAAATTTCATTATAACTCATCTAAAATACCATATTGAATTGTAAAACAGATTTTTCTCTATTGTACTCTATTTTGTTTTTATTTCAGTAAAACTGCTTGGAAGTGAGTGACAGTGAATCAGAATAAGCAAATCTACTACTATTTACCTATTCACAGTATTTCCTCTGCAGAAAATTTTTAAATTTCAAGGGTTTTGCATACAAAAAGAGTACTTATATTATTAGTATATGTATGAAAACAAAAATAAATATTTCGCTTGAATCTCTAGGAGAAGTAAAGGTTTTACGCTACTGAAAATATATTTTTTATTCAATTATAACCAAAATAAAATATTTAAAAAAAAATTAGATCACTTTTTAACCATAATTTCAAAATTAATGTGTACGTTAAGCTGTAATAATGGGTTCGAGGTGGTTCAGGAGATCTTAACTACGTCACACTCCTGGGCCAGCTGTCAACTGTCATGCGCAATATCATACCTTGTGTATTCATTGTACCATGCTAGGGAACCACCCTACACGGGTAAAACCATGTACTAGACACTACTGACACTACTGACTCTACTGACTTGAGATCCGAAAATGTCCCATATTTAAAGATAAATTAACTTTTATATGAAACTTTTTCATTTCTCAACCAATTAAATTTAATTATAAGTTCCAGAAGGAAGGGCGATGCACATCGAGGTGCGTGATTGGTGGCACCTGATGACAAATTACATTTAAACACATTTCGCATTCAAAGACAAATTGTCTTTATTCTCTCGTGCATTTAAGTAATATAAATTATTGTAACATAGTGTAGTAATGAATAGCTTGATATAAGTCAAAATAAAGATTTATAATTGTGAATTTTACCTCTGGCGCTTATTAATTTGATAGCGGTTTTCCCAATCGAAGAAAAAATATTTTTAACTCATCTTATAATGTCTGAGATTATAACAAGGATCCGCACAGAAACCATCACCAATAGTATATAACGCTTACGACATGCCGTAACAAAGTTAAAAATAAAATAAAAGATTGGGATATGAAGATACAGACACATATAATCACCAATTTTACTAATTTTTCAAAGAACCACCTAAAGTAAAGACCACGTATGAAGACCGGTTTTCCATTTAATTCTGATAACTTTATTACTAGTGAACGTAGTAATCAAATATATCTATTACATCTTTATGTATAACATTTTACTGCTCTATTGTGTCAATTAGCGCTGCTCAACAAGTTTTTTTTGTTAAAAAAATGTGTTTAATTTTTTGTGATATGTAATGTAGGTTTACCATATAATCAAAGTTATGCCATTACAAGAACATATAATAAAAAAAATAAGGTTCCATCCACATAAATATTATTGAAAAATGATTCATGTTATCTAAAAACTGTTATCGACAAAGAAATATATACTACGTCGGCGATATCTGTGCAGATCGTATCACCATCCAATTCATACTTGCTATCTTATATTACATTTTTGTTGAGAGTTAAAAATTAAATGATCTGGTATTATTTAATATCCTAGTGGGAATTACATAGTGGGTAAATGGTCAATCAGCATCTTATGTAAAATGTTATTTAAATGCAGACATCACCTGAAATATTAATAAATAAAACTGATTAAATTATGTTTATTTAGTATTTAATTAGTAGTTTCTTTAGTAATTTTAATTAGTAATTAATATTTATAGTCCATTAAAATGTTACATTTTTTATTATTAGCCGGAGAAACTTAAGTTAAAGTTTGTGGGGTCCCCATCCTGGAAAGATGTCCAAAATGGGTTCAGGAAAGGCAAATCTATTGTAAGTGTTGATGATGACTGTCTTAATTATATCTATGAAGCTCTTAATAAAAAAATAGAATACTTTGGGTCTTTTTTATGATCTTAGTTGTGCTTTTGACACAGTGGATAACCGGCTGTTTCTGATGAAGATGGAAGGCATGGGAATTCGAGGTATACCACATGACTGGATAAGATCATATTTGTTAAATCGTTTGCAAACAATAATATTAGATGGTACACTATCAGACCCAACGAAGTCTTCTGTGAGAGTACCACAAGGTTCGGTTCTTGGTCCTCTCTTCTTTATTGTTTTTATAAACGATATCAACCAAGTTTGCACTACTCCTACTTAAATTATTGAATATGCAGATGATACAAGCTGCATTATATTATATCATCAGTTTGATCAGCTTGGTAGCAAGGGCAATACTGCATATCAGGAATTTAGTAAGTATTGCAAAGACAACCGCCTTAAATTAAATATAACAAAAACATGAGATTTTTACCAAAGAATA
Source organism: Diabrotica undecimpunctata (assembly GCF_040954645.1). Classification (NCBI taxonomy): domain Eukaryota; kingdom Metazoa; phylum Arthropoda; class Insecta; order Coleoptera; family Chrysomelidae; genus Diabrotica; species Diabrotica undecimpunctata. Next base: position 41,111,003 of record NC_092807.1, on the reverse strand, counting down.
AAGCCCCTGACGATAATCTTTATCCATTCAAAATGCTGAAGTAATAAAATTTTCAGGACTGATACTAGATCCAAAGCTAAGTTGGGAAAATCACATAGATAAAGTAACCTCGACATTAAGTAGTAGTTGTTTTGTAATTAGAAATATAACGAATACTGTATCCTTCCATATATTAAAACTAATATAGTATGGGTTGGTGCAGTCAGTCCTTCGGTACTACTTAATATTTTGGGGCTCATCTCCATATATAAATAGAGCTTTTATGTCTCAAAAAAGATGCTACGAACTACTACGAAAAAATTTGGATACCAATCAAAACGTTCAAAACTCCAGCACACCCCGAAATTCTGAAATTAATTTTTTGCAGATGCAAGTGAAACTGTGAAAGTATGCGTGATTGCGAAAGAATTCGAAAATGTTACCCACGATGACGCCAATTCTAACATCCGTTCTTTCGCAAACATTCACCTTCGATACTGAATTAAATCCTGAACCGCAGTTTAGCACATCAAATAAAAAATGAAAGAACAATAGCTGGAAAACAAATTTTTAAATATATAATTATGATCAATATTATCTCGCCTGGAAATTTATAGTGAATTAGTCCTAACGAGGATCATCATCATCATCAATGGCATTACAGCTCGTTATGAGCCAAAGCCTTCTTCAGAACAATCTTCCATTCGCCCCTATCTCTGGCAACTCTTCTTCATGCTTTAATTCCGTTGGATTTTAGATCATCCTCTGTGTTATCTTGATACCTAAGTTTTGGTCTTCCTCTGGCTCGTCTTCCCACTGGTCCTCTTCGGTCGAAAATTTTTCTGATCGTTGCATCTTCATCTCGCCTAATTACATATCCTATCCATCGAAGGCGTGCTAATTTAATACATTTTACAACGTTAGGTTCCCCAAACGGGGATACCACTTTAAAAACGCGCCTTTAGACTATACAATATGTTTTGAATTATTTTTGTTTATAACATTTTTATTTTTAATTTTACGAATAAAGTTGTAGAAAATTGAATTTCCTACAAATTACGTTCTATAAAAGTTTCTGTAGGTTTGATAACTTACGAGATACAGCGCGAAAACCATTTGCTCTCCTTTTTCGGTGGTTGCGGCGGGGGACAAGGGTGGCGACCCCACAAATTTGAACTTAAGCTTACATTAAACACCTTCACACACCAAAAAACAAAATTGCGTCCTCTCAAAATGGACTATTAGCATAGTATAGTATTATAGTACATAGAATGAATATTATATTTAAAATGTCATTAATAAAATAAATTTTACTGTGAGTAATCAATTAATATTATATTCAGTTATTTGCCTTCAATAGAACAAAATTAAACATTCTTACTGAACATAAAATATAGAAAATTAAATCACTTACTTTTCAAGTGATTGGAATAATTCATTTTTAAAACCACTGTTTGAGCCCCACTGAATAGGTTAATATTACTTATCGGTCTTTATATATGGCTTTTACTTTAGTATAGCATTATGGTTGTCTGCTAATAATCTTAAGATTTTTGTAGGTGTTTCATCCCGTCCCATGGCTTTATCAATTTTTATACGTATTAGTGCTTTTTTAATTTCTCCTTTGAAAATTGTAGCTCCATTTCTGCCTCTTGATTCTATTGTCTCCATTCTTTCATCGTCTTCAAATAGCTCTTTTATATATTCTTCCGATCTATTTATTTTCTCCGCACTTTCGATTATGATTTTGTTGTTTTTGTTCATTATGTTTCCAATACCTCTTTTTTTGTATATGCCAGCTGTTTCTTTAATTTTCCTCTATATGTTAAAGCTGTCTGTTGTTTTTCCTATCTTTCTATTTCTGCACATTTTTTTGATAGCCACAACTCCTTCGATTCTTTGATTTTTTGCTTGATTGTTTTGAATTACTATTTCTTGTAACAAGTACCCAGTGCATTTTTGATGGATCGGTTACAGACTTGATACTTTTCAATTTATTTGCAAAAAATTGTTTTGTTTTAAACTATGCTTCCAATACATAAACTCGATATTTAGAATATTGCCACCTCCCACAACAGCTGCGTAAATCCGCTTATCTAACTCACACAGTTCTTTTTTACTAACAGGTGCTCTACTACACAGCCTATTGTCTTAGTATCAGTGTGTATTACATTAATTTAATTTTGGTCCTAAACAAACCGTAAGACCATTAAATCGAAACCTGGCTGCTGCTAAATATTCCGTCGGAAAACATTATGCAACCTAATTCGCAACTGCCGGCAAATTATAGAGAGGCTTCTCACCTGGGAACGTACAATTTCCAAGCGAATGGATATAACGGCCTTTGCCTTTGTTGTTAATATTAATGGATGACTTAATGGATGGGTCTCAAAGAACTTGCACATTATATATGTTTGCTTATATCCTTGCTAAAAACAGTTATACGTGGTTTTGTTTATTAAAATTTTAAAGTAAATTTATGAAGCTTCTTTATAAAAAAACCATAAAGGTCGTCGTATATATTTTTAATATTTTAAAAGTAAACTAGAATTGTCATTTTTTTCTCTTTGCCATCATATCACTCTAGTGTTAGCAACCCTGGAGGATGGAATTATTGTACCAGGGCAGCAAAATTATAGTAGATTTGAAAAAATTATAGTAGTTAGATGAGACAAAATTTGAGTTCTTACTGGTACACAAGTAAAATAAACACATAATATTAAGTATATAAGTAGTTCACAATCGAGATTATAATATGTATTTTAATTTTATTGTAAGTATTTAGAGTAGTTCGCAAATAATTACATGTATTGATTGAAATAATTGATATTTTGTACGCTAGGAGCGCTATATTTCAATGTACTCTACTTTATCAACAGTCATCATGTCGGCGCTAAATACCAAACATTTCAAACTAATTAAGAAAATTTTATTTTTTTTTAAACAAGCATGTGGTTTATGAAAATTATTGTAGATTTAAGGGTTATTTAAAAGGAATGATAGTACATAGGAGAACGGAGTGTAATTATTATATGTTGACTATAATTTTATAGTATGGTTGCCAACACTGTATCACACCCTAAAGATATGTAATGGAAATGCTTAATTACCTATAAGGAAAATTGTACAGACTGATAGTTGCATGATTTATCATTTGATTGATTTTCTTCTTCTTTTTCGCTTTTTCTTATTATGAGTTCGTCATTTTCTTTCTCCTCGGCGCTTTATTTTCCAGTCATCTTTTCTGAGGTCTCTCATTCCCTATGTATGTTTTCCATCTTGCATCAATTCTTTCCCTTCATCTTCTTCCCGGCGGATCCCAGTCCAATATTCTTTTCGGCCACCTGTGTTCTGATATTCTTTGTACATGCCCGTACTACAGCAGGGCTCTGTTTTCCAACTTTTTTTTAATTGAGCATTCTAGTTCCATTCTGTTCCATATTCCCCCTCTTCTTATTTTATCCGCTCTGGTAATTTGTAGACATTATCTCACAAAGTCCAGTTCAACTGTTCATACTTTAGTTTGTATTGATGTTATCATTGGCCATACTTCCGCTCCATATAGGGTAATATTCATCACTATGTTCTGAAAGATCCTTTTTTTTTTGTTGTCTTTGGTTAGAGTCTTATTCTATATCACTGCATAGAGTGCTTTCGTGGCTGGTTTTTCCCGGACTGTTTTCATTTTTATATCTCGCATACAATTTCGGCATACATTTCGGCTTATCATTGACTCTAAATACTTAAAAGTCTTATAACTCTTAATAGTCTTTTCTTCTTCTAAACTTAAGTTTAAATCTGCAACCTCGCTTCCAATACACAAGTATTTGGTCTTACACATATTTATCTTACTTTTTATCTTTTGAATTTTTTTTCTTTAAGTGTTAATACATTTCTGTTGGGGTCCATTCTTCCTTCACATGTAGCATATTCTGGAGTCTAATCTGATATAGTTTTCAAATACTTAATTGTTGTAAAAGTTACACTTTATGTTTCGTATTTGCAATTTTTTGCATCTCATCTTTCTGAATATTGTCTTTTTGTCGTCTTCCCGTATATATGAATTTCTCTAGTACTAATCGGTGGTTACATGAACATTTTGCTGGTCTGTATACTTTTACATCTTGTATTATTGTCTTGCTGTTTTTTAACTATTATTAAATCAATAATTGATCTTTGGTTTCTACTAGGTTCCTTTTATGTATACCTAAGTATGTTCTTATGCTGAAATATTGTGTTGGTTATGGCCAACTCGTATTCTCGACATATTTTAATTAGTTAATTTCCATTGTCGTTTCTAATTTCGTCTTCTCCGAATCGTCCCACTATATTCTCATCTTCTTTTCCTTATTGTGATAGTAAAAATTTGCGTACAATTATCCAAAACAAAAAAATATTTTTAACCATTGATCATCAGTGCTACAAATTACCTACATTAAAAAAAGTGGATACGCGGATTGTTTTTCACGCTCATAAAATTGCACATGGATCATGAATTTTAATTAGGGCTTCGGATACTGATATTTTGGTAATTTTTCTAGGAAAAGGGCACACAATTTCACAAGCCGCAATTTGGTTAGCCTCTTCAGCAACTAACAAGTTACATAAACAACACCTTGCTTGCATTCGATTTGGCTCTAAAGTTGGGTTCAAAATGATGTTGAAGTTTACCTGCTTTTTCACGCATATACATTCTGAGATTACACAGCAGCATTTTAGAATAAATGAGAAATTATACCATTTAAAATATTTTCTTAGAATAAAATATATCAAACATTTTGACAACGTTAACTCATGAAGCCGACATATTCATTGTCGAATGTTGTTGAAGAGTTTACCGCAAAAATGTATGCCGTGAATAACTGCAATAAAGTAAAATGATGCAAGAAATCTCATTTTTATGAAAACTTATGATGCGAAAGAAGACAACAAACAGTTTTTAAAAAAAGTTTAAAAGTTTTGACTCCAACACTATACCACCGTGCTTTAAATGTATACAACAACAAAATTTAAGAACTATTGATCCATGTGGCTGAATGCAACTGAGTCGGAATGTTTAAAACTCCAGCCTGAAAACTGTGTTTGGCATTTAGGCGATGTATATTTAAAACTAGTCGATCGGATAGCCAAGCGGGCTGGGCGGCTGGATTCTCCTTCGCTTCACTGCGAGAGATGTCAGTTCGATCCCCAGCTCGGTGACAGAAAACAAAAAGGCTAACGCAGCAGTTTAAAATTCTAAAATGAATCTGCGGCTTAGTCTAGAATATGCTGGGATCTGATCGGCCTATGGTGGAGCAGTACGGCAAGAGATAAGGGCTTGCGGCTTGGTGATACTCCTCCATAGATCCCTACCGGAAGGGCGTGTGCCGCCTAAATACCGGGTATATATATATATTTAAAACTAACAGGATTTATTAAGTATCAAACGTCTTTGAAAGTGCAAGACATTCTCGAAATGACGGAAGATGATAGCGAATGTAGACAAGGCAATAATGAAAATTTTAGTTCCGATGAATCAGAAGTAGAATAAAAATCACTAATTGGAATCAATGTTTGACAAATGTAATATTTATATTTTGGTTTACAATAATACAAATTTTGTACTGAATAAAATATCTTTATCACCAGAAAAACACTCTCCACTGCCCCTAAAATCTTAGTGAATAACCACCCTCTCCCAGTCGTCGATCACCGCAAAATTCTGTGACTAATATTCGACTCCCGACTTTCTTAGAAACAACATATTCAGCAAACGTTTAAATATTATCAAAACACTTTCCCACTACCAATGGGACGCTAGCAAATGTACACTATTAAAAGTATATAGCTCTCTTATTCGCTCTAAACTCGATAACGACAGCTTTATATATATATATATATATATATATATATATATATATATATATATATATATATATATATATATATATATAGATATATATATATATATATATATATATATATATATATATATATATAAAGTAGTTAGGTATTATTGACTGACACGTTATGTAAAATAAAGTTGTATTTTGGGCTGCAGTCATTAATAGGGCAGGAAAGTGAAACTCTTTGTTCTTTATCTAGCTTTCGCAAAATTTATTTGCTTCTTCAGGATATGCTAAAATATGGTATCAGTAAATACAATGAAATTAAAATTAAATAGCATTGTATAAAACTAGTATAAAAACTTACAACATGAGGTTAATCCATTAAATTTTTAAATTTACAAAACATTAAAACTTAACTTATTAAAATTATCTAGTTATGTAAGTACAAAATTAAATAAAATTAAAATATTGTACTTACATAACTAGATAATTTTAATAAGTTAAGTTTTAATGTTTTGTAAATTTGAAAATTTAATGGATTAACCTCATGTTGTAAGTTTTTATACTAGTTTTATACAATGCTATTTAATTTTAATTTCATTGTATTTACTGATACCATATTTTAGCATATCCTGAAGAAGCAAATAAATTTTGCGAAAGCTAGATAAAGAACAAAGAGTTTCACTTTCCTGCCCTATTAATGACTGCAACCCCAAAATAAATCCAAAACATTCTTACAAACCCTTAATTCAGTGCATAATACTGCTATCCACCTTTGTTTAGGAGCTTTTCGTAGCAGTCCAGCTGAGAGCCTCTACCGCGAAGCCAACGAGCCCCTCTTTGGCTTAGGCGCCAATATCTCCTACTTTCTTATGCTGCCTCTACTTCAGCTAACCTTTCTAATCCAGTACACACACTGTTGACATTACCCAACTATACTAGTACTCACCCTCCTGCTCCACGCATACACACTATCGCCCTCCTACTTCCAACTTTAATACCACATATAAATTTATCCCTAACTAACCCTCTCCCGATCCCGCAGAATTCTCCTTGGACCAAAACTTTACCGAAATTTAATTTGTCACTTACAAAGTTTAGTAAGGCAGAAACCAACCAGGATTTGATTAGAAAATCCTTACTAGAAATTCTTAATTTTAAGAAATTCGATCGGGTACTCTACACTGACGTGACAAAGAACGAAACGAGGGTTGGTTGTTAGGTTACCACTACGGAAACAGTCGTTAGTTCATGTCAAATACCTGCCACATGCAGCGTTCACACTGGTGAACTGTATGCTATTTACCAAGCCTTCAAACTCTGTACAGCACCCAATCAACATATTGCCATCTGTATAGACTCCCTTGCCTCTATCCAGCCCATCAATAATCTATTTACTAATCACCCTCTTGTAGAAAAAATCCATGGCACTTACCAAAATCTTATTATCCACGACATCCATATCACTATCATATGGATTCCCTCCCACATCGGTATTATGGGTAACGACAACGCCGATCGCTTCACCAAAGAAGCTGCTGTATCCAATTGTACACCACATAATATACAAATCGCCAGTGACCTAAAAACTAGTATAAAGAAACTCGTACGAAACTACTGGCAGAATCATTGGAAACAATCCACTACATTTTTACACCAAATAGATCAGACGATTGAGCGGTTCGTTATCCCTGGTATAACTAGAAATGAGATGGTTGGTTGTTGCTAGAAGATTGCGTATCAGTCACACCAGATTTACACATGGTCACCTAATGAATTCTACACCTAAGCCAGTTTGTCATTATTGCCAATCTTCACTAAGCGTTCTACACATCTTTGTGGATTGCCCTCATTACAATAAACGACGCCAAGAACTGGGCATGAAGGGCGACATCACAGATATATTATTGAACCAGAACCAAGTCATCAGAGCTATCCAGTTCCTGAAGCTAGAAAACTTACTAAATAATATATAACTATAGTATATTATAGTATGTAATTGTATCCACGGTGCCTCGTGCTAATGGCCGAAGCTGTCACAAGCACGTTAAATTAAATAAAAAAAAAATATCTTTAGTTATTTTTTAACCTTTAACTACGGGCTACGGTGTACTCAGTACACCAGTCGCACTAAATTGGCCGCTATTTCTGATAAGCACTGGTTGTGCACGTGTCCCTCTACCTAACCTATCTCTGATGTGTCAGCTATAAACCTCAACAGTTGTAAAATTGATTGCTGCAGAGATAGACTGACGGTTGGAAAAATTCAGGAGAAGTTTACCAGTGGTGTATGTAGTACACCAAGCACCTAGTTATGTAAGTAAATTTTGTGAGATTTATATTACGTTTATCTACTAAAAAATAGCATTATTAATGTATAGATACTTATATGTAACAAAAGCTAGACATTTTGCAACGTTTTGAATAAAAGAATTTGTAATTTGTTATTAAAATTTTAATAAAACTTTCATTTTATTATAATAAAACTAGTTTTATTATAACACATTTGATCAAATATTTTATTTTAGCATTTTCTCATAACTTAATATACCGTTATCTATTTGGATATTTGTGAGTACCTATTATTGGACTATTTAACGACCTTCTAGTTGTTTTTGTGGTCTTGTTTTTTCATGTTCTTTCTTCCATAGCAATACGGTCATGTCTCTTTGAAATATTAATTAGAAATAAATAATAAAAATTACAAACTTTGCCTCTATATATTTCTCGTAACGTTTATAAATCGAGAGGTACTACAAAATATTTACTTTGCAGGGATCGTGTACCAGTAAGAAATCCCCAAAAACTCTCAGAAGATGAACTTAGAGCTATGGCTCAAGCTATATTTGAGGAAGAATCTGATGAAGATGTTGGTGGAGACCCAGATACTTCAGACGACGAGCTAATAGAAAAAACGGAGCACGACACTGAATCAGAAGTTGATCTGAATGACGAAAATCAATATACGATTGACTCGGACACAAACAGTAACATTGAAAACAGTTCAGATCTTGATGAAGACAATGATTATTTTATAGCAAAAGACAGAAAAACTAAATGATATAAGAAATCTCTTCTTAGCAAATTTACTAAAACTCCTTCAAAAAATATTGTCAAGATATTTCCTGGGCCAACAGTTTGTGCGAGAGATGTTACTACGGAACTAAGTGCTTTAAGACGGGCTAAAGATACGACTAAACAGGAAATCATGGCATTATTAGGATTATTATTTCTTGCAGGGACTAAAAAACAAAATCATACACACTTCCTCGAATTGTGGACAAAAGATGGTACCGGCTCAGAAATCTTTCGAGCCTGTATGAGCGCAGATCGATTTTTATTTTTGCTTGCTGCTCTTAGGTTTGACAACAAAGATACTCAAAAGGACCGAAAATCAATTGACAAACTTGCTGCCATTCGCTTTACTCTTGATACGTTTATGAAAAACTGTAGCAGCAACTATTCCTTGGGAGAAGAAATGACTATCGATGAAATGTTGATACCTTTTAGAGGTAGATGCAACTTTGTGCAATACATTCCAAGTAAACCTGCAAAGTATGGCTTAAAAGTGTTTGTGTTATGTGACGCGCAGACCTTTTATGTCACCAATTTTGAGGTGTATTGTGGTCAACAACCGGAAGGGCCCTACAAAAAATCTAACACACCAACGGATATTACCCATCGCCTGCTTCAACCTTGGAAAGGTAAAAACCGTAATTTAACATGCGACAATTGGTATACGAGTTATCCGTTGGCAATTGACCTTTTGAAGGAAAAGATAACGATGGTTGGCACACTTAAACTAAATAAAAGGGAACTACCTCCAGAGTTTTTACCAAGAAAAAACACACCAATTGGATCATCCACTTTTGGTTTTCAAAAAGAAGTTACCATTGTATCCTACACACCAAAAAAAATAAAGCTGTCATTCTCCTATCTACCATGCACAGTAATTCTACAGTAGATCCCGAAACAGGAAAACCAATGATAATTTTAGACTATAATTCACATAAAGGAGGCGTAGACACTGTAGACAAAATACTATTCGGTACCTATTCGGTATCCCGAAGAACACGAAGATGGCCAATGGCATTGTTTTTTTAACTCCTGAATATTGCCGGAATTAACAGCCAGATCCTGTACAATGCTGCCAACATCGACAGTCCTCAAAAATATAGAAGAGTTTTTCTAAAAGAATTATCATTGGCATTTATAAGACCTCATCTTTCTGAGAGGGCGGAAATACAGAGTTTACCTCTGGATTTAAAAATATTCTTGAAGAAATACAAAAACGTACAAGACGACCACGATGAAGAACCACCAGCAAAAAAACGGGGGAGGTGCCATCGTTGTGGAAGGAGCAAAAATAGAGTTACAACAATATCTTGCAACAAATGTAATAGAACGGTTTGTAAAGAGCACTCTGTTACAATTTGTGCAAATTGTAATTTAGTAGACGCAAACGAGGAAGAAAACGAAAGTGAATAGCACACATATTCTCAAATATGTTCATTTGTGAATGATTATTTACTCCTAGTTTTTAGATTTATATACTAGTTTTATAATATTTTTAATGTTAAGCTAATATACAAGAATCTCAAGAAGGTTATTTTTAGAGAAAAAGAAGTGGTTGAGTTTTTGTTCTTATATTTGTTGCTAATCTTTATATTTTCGTTATGTATTATTTTTTATGTTAAGACATTCTCTTAAATATATACCTACATTTATTATATACAATATATGTACTAAAAATACCTAGTTGTGGCTTTTATTTGCGTTTTTAGTCGGTGGTGTACAGAATACACCGCGCACGTAGTTATGACTAATGGAGGGGCGCCCGTAGTTAAAGGTTAACTATTAATTAATAGTGTGGACAAAATTATATCGGGCAACTCTTATTATAATTTTTATTATATTTTCTACTACTACTACTATTTTCATCCAGAATTCTGAATATTGACGTATTACACAATTTTTTAAAAATTTAATAATTTTTAGTGGCCAGTACATATCTGTCTATCTCTTGTTTACTACTCATTCATAACCCGCCTACAGTCACTTGTCACGTTATATATATTATTTCTCTTATCGGAAACATCAACGTATTTAATTAAAAAGTATATATTTTTAGCTGGGGCTTATTGTTTGCTACCTTTTTTACAATTTCAAACAAACCTACCAAACCTATCAAAAGTTTCTGTGAATAATAGCGATGCGTTTTCCCACGCGTCATTTACTAAATAGCTGAATATCTCACTCCTACGAGGTTACACTTGACATATTTTTACTCGAAAATTAGATATAAACGCTCCAGCTGATCGGCAGAGCATGTGGCATGGCGCACCTGCTTCTCGACTAATCATCATGTGCTTTTTGTCGAGGATAATAACTATACCAATTTGTTTGATTGAATATAGGGGTGAGGTCGTAGTCCAGGTATAACGAAAAATACAATGTTTTCGTTAATTGAAACAGATGGTTAGATTTTAGGTTGTTTCAAATAAACATTGAACTACATTATTATAATATTTATACTAATGGATTAAAAATAAATTATTATAATGTATCATTTTTTATATTAAAAAACTACACCGTCGCACAGTATGAACCGAACGTTTAAGTTCATTTTAAGCAAAAAAAAAGTATTAAAAAAATTAAATTCCAATAATTTTTCTCAGAAAAAGCGCGACATCAATTTTCTAAATAAAATTTGTATTCACTCGACGGTAAAAATTCGATATTTTTTGATCAGAGTGTTTTATCGACAAAAATCAAAATGCAATTTAAAGGAAAACAGTGCAGCTTTTGTAATAGATTTTTGTGTTTTGTCACAAATGAAGTCAGTTTTTATAAAGCTGTTTAAATAAATAAACGTTGCGTGATTCTTGCTATTTTTACGATTCTCATAAGATCAAATAAATTTATCGCTTTTTTTGACCGGCCACTACGAAATTTCTATTGTGAGACCAAAATCCAAAAACCAATAAATTTTGATTTTTAGTTTTGGAAACAAATATGGGTCCTTTGAAATATGTCTAAAAACGCTGAATTTAAACTTTTACATTGCAATCAATCTCAGGTCACGGGAAATGCTTCCACGAAGACGGCATTAGATGGAATTCATAACTGAAGATGTGTAGTTTTCGATTCTACAAGCAGGTGTTAAAAACTACACATCTCCAGCTACAAATTCCACCAATGCCGTCTTTGTGGATGTATTTTCTGTCGCGTGAAATCCTTTATTAAAGTTTAAATTCAGCGTGTTTTAGGCATATTTCAAATCACTCATATTTGTTGCCGAAACTCAAAATCGACATTTAATGTTATAGTTTCTAAAGACTAGACTTTAGCAATGGAAATTCCACAGCGTACGGTCAATGTAAGTGATAAATTTGATTGATTGTATTTATAAAACTGATTCCATTTACGGCAAAACACAATAATTGGGTACAAAAGCTGCGCTCTTCAACTTAATATAAAATTTTGATTTTTGTCGATAGAACACACTGATTAAAAGATGCATTTTTACCATCGAGTATAAATTTTATTTAAAAAATTGATTTCGCGCGCTTAACCGACATTCACAAACACCGGTCACAAAAGCTTTTTTTGTGAGAAAACGGTTCGTTCCATACAAAAAGTGCTAGTAAATATTTTTCTTCAGAAGTTAATATTTATCATCATCTTTTTCTACGGAGTACAGATTTTTAGAAAATCGATGTTTTCCGTTTTTCCCCTTACGAGGGGCGTTTTAGGGGAAAGACTGGGATAGATGTGATAAACTTTTTTGCATCTTTTTTGGGATCCCAAAATTGACATTTTTAGCAAAATTCAGCTTGTTCGTATTATTTTTAGTGGTCCAGTGACATTTTTGGTCTCTTCTTCTAAAACTAGTTGACGCTTTATTTTCTATCAACCCAATATTCTGTTTAATCAATAATTGTTAATTTAAATTTTCATGTATTTTAGTTCTAACGTATGGTCCTAAAGTTTTGGGAAAAATTTCAAAAGCATATAACTTTGACCACAATAATCTTATATTTTTATTAAATTATTCAACAATTTAACTTAACTATCCTTATTATAAATCAAAATTCAAATGACAGACAAGGGACCATTATTTTCGATTTGCCTAATAATTCCCCTGACACGTTGCATCATCCTTTGGACGACCTCGGCGTCAATTTCTCTAATTTTTGTATATATGCGGCGTCTTAACTGTTCCTAATTTTGTGCCATCCGTTATTATAGACTTTCCGACTTAATATTGCCCAGAACTCTTCAATTGGACGAGCCTGAGGTAGGTTGGGGGGATTGTCTGCTTTCGGTATAAAGGTAATGTTGTTAGTTTCGTATCAGTCCCTTGTGATCCTCGCGTAATGACATGAAGCAAGATCTGGCCAAAAGACTATTTGATCATTTGCATGATGTGTGTTCACAAACGATTTAGTTAGTAGTGTGAAGCAATTTCGAGAGACATCTTTGAATATAAATATTTGCGTTTAAGGCTTCGCCTCGAACAACGCCAATGTAGGGCTGTGAAATAAAGCCAGCCTCAGAAATTCCATACCATACCAAAATTTTGTCCATAAATTTTTTCTTACTTTTGAATTTTATTTTATCAGGTACATTTTCTTAATCGTTCGTGTAAAACCCATCGGTACCCTTCATCTCAGAGTTGGACAAAGTAAAATATTTTTCATCGTCCATCACGATCAACTTGTTGACGAAATGCACTCGCCTTAACGCGCGGCAACATCTCGGAATTCTCTCTAATTAATCCTTTGTGTATTTTGGAGCTTTTCTTCTTTTCCGGTAGATAATATTGTTACTCGATAGGGTCTTGTATACTGTAGTCTTTCCAACATGAAATCTTCTGGCCAGTTGTCGCTGTGAGACCCCAATTTTGTACTTAGCTGCTTCAATCAGTCTTGCCTCTCTTATATGGTTCAAAATCCGCGGTCGACCACTTTTACGCAAGTTAACACATGGTATCCCTTCTTCACATTCTCTGATTGTGCGATAAATTGTCGATTTGCTTATGTTTTGATCTCGATAAATATTAACAATATCTGTTAAATATTAACAATATCTATTAAATGTCAATAACTGATGACATTTCAATTCCATGGCCTTTCAATTCTTTGTTAAATGCATTTTGCTTTTCAATCAGACCAGGTGAAATTTTTCCCAAAACTTTAGGACCATACGTTATTCCCATTTACTTTTTGGATTAAACCTTGACCTTATTCAGTCAGTTCAGTACAAAGATATCTTTATGTTGGTAGTCTTGACTTCAGTAGCCCATTTCTATTGTTTAATCGAATTTTGGGTTAAGTTGACAATTAATTTTAACTTTTTACCAATATTTAGTTTTTTTTTATAATATTCTTTTTTGACTTGACATTTGACTAGATTTTTTTTATAATAATGATATTCATATACACATATTAATTTAATTACGAATAGTCGAAATCCGAAGATTTCTTAGTTTTTAAAACAAAAATTTAGATAATTGCCCAAATCTGTCCTTTCTACAATTTTCAAAGTAAAACAGACGATAAATGGACTGGCATGGGAAATCTACAATATGCATTCCATTTATTATTCAGTCAGTCCGTTTATCGTCTATTTTGTTTTGAAATTAGCAGAAAGCACAGATTTGAGCAAATATCTGAATTTTGGTATCGAAAATTATTCGACTATTTGTTCGTAGGTGGCGCCAAAGCGTCCGTATGTAGTTATTTTTATAATTACTTCCTTTGACGAACAAAATTTGATTTCACGTTTAAAGCTTCTTTATAGTCGCTCTGAGGAGTCCTGATATAAAGAAATACTTATAAGCGACTAGTGAAAGCACTACACTAAAATGAAGAAAGAAAAGAAACTATCTTTTCTGTATTTTTATTTAGTCACGTTTTGAGTATAAAAAACCAGTTTTCTTCTGTTCCTGGTTGAAAGTTCCCAAGGTATAACGTCCTTTTAAATTTGCTTCAGTCATGTTTAAAAATATTGCCATTTGTTTTTGTACTTGCACAAAACTCGATTCTTAATCAAACCTTTAATATCAATCGCGGTATTTCGATACTCGGCTTTTTCTATATCGGCACATACACCAATTTCACTCGCGCATTGGTCTGCTCTTTCGTAGCCTGCAATGCCAATGTGAGAAGGTATCCATATATATCTGATACTTCTAGAATTTTGTTGAGCCTACATGAGTTCAAGTTTTATCAGTTTCTAAAGAGGACCTTCGATTTAGTGAGTCACTAATGATAACTGAGTTAGAAATGTCATTAGAGTTTATATACATGATAGCTATGAGCACTGCATAGAGCTCAGCGGAAAAAATCGTAAAGTAGATGAAGGAAACGAAATCGTTGGGATAACCATGCAGCGCCTACTTCTCTGTTACATTTGGATGCATCTGTAAAGATTCCAGAGGAATGGCTATTGTTAACATTTGTAACGCTACCAAAAAAACGATCTGCGAAAACGTGCGAAGATTTCCGAACTATCAGTCTTATGAGTCATGCACTTAAAATTTTTCTTAAAATCATACATGCCTGAATTTACAAGAAATGCGAAGAAAATGTCGGTGAAATGCAATTCGGATTCCGCAATTCTATGGGTACACGTGAAGCACTTTTCACCTGACAAGTCCTACTTCAGAGATGCCGCGATGTCAGTTGTGATGTCTATATTTGTTTTATTGACTACGCCAAGGCATTTGACCGTTGTCAGCACCAGAAGATGGTCACCGCACTACAAAGAGTTGGATTGGATGAGAAGGACATTCGGATCATCATGAATTTATACTGGAACCAGCGTGCTCAAGTCAAGGTCGAAGACCAGCTGACCGACCAAGTGAAGATCATGCGAGGAGTAAGACAAGGATGTGTGCTATCGCCGACTCTTTTCAATATATACTCTTAGGAGATTTTTAATGAAGCCCTCACAAACCTAGACATGGGAATCCGAGTGAACGGTGAATACATCAATAATATCCGCTACGCCGATGACACTGTGTTACTAGCAACCAGCCTAAACGATCTGCAGGCCTTACTAGACCGAGTGCGAACTGTGGGTGGAACTGTGGAACTGTACCCTCAACGTACAATGGGACTACGCTCAAGAGATTAGATCCAGAATTGAAATGGCACGGTCTACATTTATTAAGTTGAAATCCTTGCTGTGCTGCAGTGATCTCAGTTTGGGAACCAAGATGCGAATAGTGAGGTGCTACGTTCTTTCAGTGTTACTATATGGAGTTGAAGCCTGGACACTGACGCAAGCCACTGAAAAACGAATCGAAGCCTTCGAGATGTGGATATACAGAAGGATACTAAAAATATCTTATGTGGACCATGTCACCAACGTTGAGGTCCTACAGCGCATGACAAAAGAAAAAGAAGTGCTTAATTTAATTAAACAACGTAAGCTTGAGTACCTCGGCCACGTGATGCGGAACGAAGAAAAATATCGAATTCTTCAACTTGTTATGCAGGGTAAAGTATTTGGCAGAAGAGGACCGGGACGCCGTCGTATCTCGTGGTTGAAAAATCTCCAACAATGGTTTGGGATGACCTCAGCGGAGCTGTTTCGCAGAGCAGTCAACAAAACCATGATAGCCTTCATGATCGCCAACATCCGGACCGGATAAGGCACTGAAGAAGAAGTACAGATTTTATAACAATGCTCGTAATGCTGACTGAGAATTAATGTCAAATTGGGCTAGGCCAGTATTTATATTATTAATAGGGGTTTTTAATATTGATTGAAGAAGTATTTGAAAATTCGATGTCGAGATATCCCAGGCCACGCCATACTTGCTCATAGTAAGGTTTGTGATTGATACTATTGGTAAAGAGATTTATATATTTATTAGTGAACGTTTAATAAATAAAGGTTTATTTAAATTTGAAGCTATTGACGTTGCATGTGATAATGTTAAGGAAATTCGGCGGTGATATAATGTAGGCTTCCCACTTTCACAATATAAACTTTCTACAGGTGACGTTCGCTCCAAAAGATAGTCTAAGTGTTGTGTTGGGTATAAAGTCTAGCTGTTTTGAAAACATGTGATGTGTATAGGCGTAAGCAATGGAACCATAATCAATTTTTGATCTAATTAAATTGTAGACTGTTAGCAATATAACGCGATATCAGAGCCCCAGCATCTATTTGACATGTTCTCATTTATTAAGTTTCATATTACATGTCAATACTGATTGCTTAATGTGTTTTTTTCCAAACAAGCTGTTTATCAAACCACATCTAAGAATTTCACACATGATTTAAAGGATAGCGATAGAATCGACGTGATTGGTATCAATGTAGATCGATTAATTTGTTTAGAGCAGCAAGCTCAAAATTAAAAATAGCCATTATGATTGCCAACCTCCGTAGGGAGACGGCACTCTAAGAAGAAGATGTTTTGAAAAATTTGAGATTGGGATTATTTGTTCTTTTTCGAAAGTTCTTTGCCTTTTACGAGAGCAACCAAGTCATCTTCATATAAAGTTGCTTTTAAAGGTTTTTTGATGTTTTGAGGATAATGTCATTAATGGCGATTAAGAAGAGTGTAGGGCTTGTCTAAGCCTTGGGGGATCCCGTTTTCTTTCTCAATAAAATGCAAGCAATTTCCACGAATGTTCCATGACTGTAACTTTTTAAGATGTTGTGTCTCCAAAATGTATTAAATGCTTCTCTTAGATCAAAAAAGATTACGATACAATGTTTTGTTGCCAGGGAGCAGGGATTCGTGAATATCACTTTCCAGGTCTAATATGTTGTCTATATCGGACTGGTTTTGTCAAAAATTTTGTTCGTTTATAAGTAAATTCAAATTTGTTAGATGCCAAATACATAGTTAGTAGCTTATCTATTGCACATGTTAAGTTTATCGGTCTATAGGAATCAGTACAAGTATCAGCAAGTACAAGTACATGTAGTACAAATTGCAACGTCTGTTGACCATTTTATGAGTTATGTTATAGTCAGAAAGTCATTTTTTGGTTGTTTCTGTTTTTTTTACGTAAATTTTCCCAATTTCTTAAAAATGTTATAATGAAAAACAATTAGAGACCTGAAGGTCGAAACGTTAGAATAAAGTATTCATAACTTTAAAATTATAGTAAATTTCCAATAAAATTAATGAAATTTATTTAAACATATTTCTTCATTAAAAATCATCTTGACGTTTCCATTTTGACTGTTTACCATCTAATTACATTTAAAATATTATATTTTCATCACTTAAAAAACACCTTTGGAATAACTTTCTTTGGTCGTAATATGACATTAATTGAAGCTGGTGATCGATGACAAAAAATTTAGGTAAAATCCTATACATATATAATAATAATATAATTACCCTATCCTATTTTTCTATATATATATATATATATATATATATATATATATATATATATATATATATATATATATATATATATATAAAGGAGTACGACTGTCAATTTAAATACAAAATTAAGTTGACACTGATACTATTGCGAGTGTTCTCGGCCTCAACAGTGGACAATAAAACAAAGGATGTTGCGACTAAATTCTTTAATAAATATCTCTCGTATATGAATCCATACATATCATCAGTTTATCCAAAAGTAATTGAATAAGCTTTATATTATAGAGAAAATTTTAAAAAATAACTTAGAGGAACTTGTAGCTGTCAATTTGACGAAAGTAAAGTATAAAAAAGGTGGAAACTTTTTAACCATGGATTTAAAAATTAAATGAAATCGTAGGCTTCCACGGCCAGAGTCAGAATTATAGTTTATTCGTCTTCCGGGTTTGGACCGTGTCATTTGTGAGTGACCCAAAAGTGGGTTCATCTCGACGTTTCGCTACAATTGTATGTAGCTTCTTCAGGAGAACAAAAAAGAAAAAGAAACAAAAGACAGGAAGATGGGTAGTTAGCAACGGTAACTCAGTTACTCAACGCAACCAGAGGCGAATACTAACTACCAAGATGGGCATTTGGTCACAGTAACTCAACTACTCTTCTTTAACTACAAATTTAAAATTTGTAGTATTTAAAAATTCTCCACTACAATTTTATAAAAGTTAACAACCCTTTATATAATTAAATCTCTGAAAGGTAATCTTTTACGCTTACTACGCTAATATATACCGTACTTCTCTCCGGATATACAACAAAAATAAAACCAAATAGTATTACAGTTAAAATGCTAATTTAAATCCTAATTATTCTCATGAATTAAGAAACTTTTTTGTTACAGGTGAGGACGTTATTTGTGAGTGGCCTACCAATGGATGCCAAGCCTCGGGAATTGTATTTGTTATTTAGAGCATATGAGGTAAGAATAATTTTAAATATATTTTAGTTTTTATTAACGCATGCTAATGAATTCGCCAGAAAGCTTAATTATATGTTTTTGTAATCACATTTTTTTTGTAAAATCATAATAATTGTCCTTTACTTCGCTATATACTAAACCTAAAATAAATACGTTGCAATTGTTGCAAATTGTGAGAATGTCTTTGTTAATTTAACGTCATTTTTTAAGTTGGCTATTCTGAAAAGTTTAATTGTGATCGGTCATCATTTGTCTTTTCGTCTGGTTCAAATTAAATAATATTTATTTCATCATTCAGTTTTTTTTTAATTTCACAAATAAACCTTTATCAACTGCCAAGAAATATTAATGGGTGATATTTAAACAAACAGTACAATAGATTTTTTCAAAAAAAGTGAAATAATAAGTTTTCCATTTAAAATAACTTGGTTTCTTCTCCTATGCGCCATCTCTGTTGAGGATGGCGACCATTAGGACTGAAATTCGTTTTTATCTTGGGCTGCGTATATTAGATTATTTCCATTGTTGTTCGTCCAATTTTTTATATTCCTCAGCCACGATTGCTTCTTTCAACATATTGTTACATTTTAAAAGGATTAATGCCTTAAATTATATTAGATTATATACATCCATGTATAAATAGTTGCATAGCTATTAGGCCTATTTAAGGTTTCATTAACGGAACATATCTATCTATATAAAAGGCTATGATGACAGTGCCAGGTCACACTGTAATTCCAGTCAACTAACGGCGCGTCTAGAACAGAAATATAAACTACCATATTTCAATCATATTTTGTTATGTTTTAATAATATTTTTAAGGTAGAGATTAATACAAAATAATTTAAAAAAATTTCGAAAATTGCTAAAAATACAGGTTACCGTAATTGTAAGGTAAGATCAATGACGTATAATAATATATATTTATTAAATGTCACTGGGTAAGATAAACATACACTTAATATAAAAATAAAATGACATTTAACAAACGTCATCGCTTTACCAAAATAAAATAAAATAAGAACTAAGAAATAAGATTAAATAATATTAAATAAAGGTAAGTAGAATTAAATAAAATTAAATCAAATTAAACTGAATTATTTAGAATTAAATAATTTTTTGAGCGTTTTGGGGTCGTCGGATAGTGACATATGATACTTCATTGGAAAGGAGAGGCGGTAGCATGTTGTGTTTGGTCTGATTGGGGCGTGTGATACGGTAAATGAAAGGAAATGATATCACGAATAAATTAAAATAGAAAAAACAAACAAAGCGACTACCAAAAGGGCATTACACATTGTCTTCATTAATAATAAACGTATAGTTACATACGAGATGTCATAGGGCACTATGCATAAAAATAGTTTAACTAAAAGACAAATTTTGATTTATTGACTTAAAGAAGGTCTCTGGCTGAATAAAAAATAAACAACGGAACGAATCCTAACATGCGACATAGCAAATAAGAAGATATAACGAATATATAACGGCGACTACCAAAAGGGTACTACACAGTATCTTCATTATTATTGAACGTATAGCGACATACTAGGTATAGAGCACTAAGTATAGATAAAAATAGATTGACTATAAGACAAAGTTTAATTTATTGACTTAAAGAAGGCCTCTGGCTTAATCAAAATAAGCATCTGATCGAATCCTAACATGCGACTTAGAAACTGAGAGGGAAGGATATAACGAATATATTCAGATAGAAAAAATAAACAAGGCGACTACCAAAAGGGCACTACACAGTACCTTCATTATTAATGAACGTATAGCAACATACGAGATATCATAGGGCACTATAGATAAAAATAGATTTACTATAAAACAAATTTTGATTAATTGACTTAAAGAAGGCCTCTGGCCGAATACAAAATAAACAACTGATCGAATCCTAACATGCGACATAGCAAATAAAAGAAAAGGATATAACGAATATATTCATATATAAAAAACAAACAAGGCGACTATCAAAAGGGCACTACACAGTATTTTCATTATTAATGAACATATAGCAACACTATGAATAAAAATAGATTTACTATAAGACAAATTTTGATTTATTGTTTTAAAAAAAACCTCTGGCTGTATACAAAATAAACAACTAATCGAATTCTTACATAGCAAAAAAAGGCAACTACTAAAAGGACACTCCACAGTATCTTCGAATATATTAACGAGTATATAGCGACATAGGAGATATCATCAAAGAGACTACCAAAAGGGCACTACACATAGTCTTCGTTATTGGCCGTATAGCGACATATCATATGACGCTATGAAACCATGATGTCAAGTCAGAAGTGTACCAGCTCATACTTTATTGTTACATGGATTATATGCAAAAAGTTTATTATTTAATGACTGTAGATGAGAATTGATTGGATCCCTGTCGCATGCGACGGGCAAATTTACTAGTTTAGTTATATGTATTGAAAGTTCTCGAAAGTTTAAACTACAAACAATACTGTGTTTTATATAGACCACACTGCGGTCAATCGACCATATTATTTGAGAACTACTTTTTCGATTCTTTTGAAAAGTACATTATTGGATTGTTTTGGATTAAGTCATTTGATTAAGCTATGGATATGGATGGCATCGAATATTAGTTGTAGCCATTTGTTTGCGGTAGTGTGCTGTAAGCCGCAAGCTTTTTAAAATATCGATTACGTGAATCTGCAGGTTAGTGAAATTATTCATATTGAGTTTCACGTGGAATGGACCCAGGTGGTGTTCTCTATTTTTGGTCTTTTTAGAGACACTTTAATCTCTATCCTTACTTATCTGTTTTTATTAAACAGTTTCTGGTTACTTAGGTTTTTTATTTTTATAACAAATCATCTTTGTTTTACAGTTTTTTTAGCTATGGTAAAGAGCTCTTAGGGACTTATCTTAAATCTTTCAAGGTTAATTTTTTATATATTGGTTTTCTTTTTGTATAGAAATACCTTATCGTTTATAAATAATTAAGGTTAATTAATTATATACCATATTGATTTTACCAATTTTGTTTAACAATAAATATGTTTTATTTTTAAATTGTATGAATTTATTTATCTCAACATAACTTGCATGGCGCCCATTATTTTTATTTCTAAAATTCACTGAGAATAACTCATCCTAGGCCAGACTAGTTTGAGTCCTCCTTATGCGTTCTTACCTACTTTCAGAGAAGTCTCTAGTTCTATATAGTCTGATTTTGTTTGAATTTTTTTTGTGTGGTTATAGCCACAATATTTATTATAAATCAAGACTTTAGTATATAGTTTGTTACAATATACTTCTCCTTTCATCAATCTTGTTCTCCAAGATTAGTTGTAGCTCTTCGCACCTATTGTAGCGCATGATATAACTGCGATAAGCCATTTTGCTTATCTTAATAGTTCGGCCTAATTGTAGCTGGATATTTCGCGCTGTCTTAAATGTAGATTACTAGGTCAAAAACTAGAATTTTAGTTGGTAAGGAGAATTTTTCTAGTTACATTCTGGCACTCGATTCCAACAGGAAAT
This sequence comes from Diabrotica undecimpunctata, assembly GCF_040954645.1. NCBI lineage: Eukaryota > Metazoa > Arthropoda > Insecta > Coleoptera > Chrysomelidae > Diabrotica > Diabrotica undecimpunctata. Next base: position 41,088,336 of record NC_092807.1, on the reverse strand, counting down.
TCATTAGTTTCTGTAGATGTTCTTACGATTCAAACAATACCACAGTGTCTTCTGCGTATATTAAACTATTGATCAAAATTCGGTTGATTTTGTTACCCTCTGAGCGTTACTCCAGAAATTCCTTAATAATATGTTGCATAGGCTTCAAAGAGAATCGAAGACTGGAGGCATCCCTGAAGTACTTCTCATTTTATGCAGATATAGCTAGTGTTGCAATTTGCAGTACAAACGTAGCTATTATTATACCAGTATATATTGCGGATAATTAATAATTATGTCCCGTCCATAGAGCCCGGTCTATTGTAGCATTTGAATCATTTTGTCGCGCTTTATACGGTCGAATGCTTTTAAATAATCAACAAAGTAAGTGTAAAGGTTTCTGTGCATTTTAAAAGCTTTCCACAAACAGCTTCAATCCCAGAATTGCTAAAAACCATACTGGGATTGCTGTTCGCACCCATTGTAGCACATAATAAAACTGCGATAAGCAATTTTTCTCATATTAATAGTCCGACCTAATTGTGGCTAGATTACTCGGTCAAAAACTAGACTTTTGGTTGGTAAGGAGATTATGTCTAGTTACATTCTGGCACTTGATTCCGACAGAAAATTCATTAGTTTCTATAAATGTTCTTACGATTTAGACAGTACTACAGTGTAGTCTGCGTATATTAGGCTATTGATTTTTGAGTATGTTGGCGCATACTGCAAAATGTTCCATACTCGTTATTTATTTATTGTGTTACTTGAACTTATCTAATTTATATTTTGTATACTTTATTGTAGAAGCATTAGAATGTACAAAAGAGGCACCGAACAAGGTATAACTCCACCTCATGTTATATTGAAAGCACGAAACTGGTAAAAATAGAAAATAGATAATTAGAGGCGTCGAAAAGATGTTGACTAAAAGTAGGTGAACATGACTTAATGGGATCTGCCGGGATGCCATCACTACATATCGGTTATTCTAAACCACGGCAACTAAGAAATCTCTTTTTGTATAAGTAAACTTCTTAGTTTTCACGTGGAATAATTCATTTCAGGTGTTTACTGAAGTACAAGAAACCCTGCTAGCCTCTTATCTTCTTAATGCTCCCGATATTTATTACAGTTTAGCACCAAAACAGGTAAGAGCTTTTGCTCACGAGTATGTCCTGAAAAGCATACAGTAGCCCTGAAAACAAAACATCCGCCACCATGGGATAAGATGAAAATGACTGTTGAAGACTGTTTAACTTGTTTTATGAAACGACACTACACCTACAGACCATTATCGATATGAACATCAGAATCCACAAGTTTGGCAAGAGCTTAGTTTTAATAAAATTAATATCAAAAATTTTTTTGAAAACCTTAGCACCAAGTTCCAAAGTTCCAAAAATAGGTATAAAATTTTTCATGTATTAATTGTTTAAATGAGGACGGTAATTAGAAATAGCTAAATAACAGTAAATAACTAAGAGAAGACTATATACATGGACGTCTTGTTCGCATACAGTTAACCACATTGTCAGAAACCAAATAGACTTTATACTCGTAAATAGCAGTTATAAAAACTCTATAACCTCAGTTAAAACTTATCCTGGCGCAGATGTTAACTCAGATCACAATCCGTTAGTTGCTGACGTGAAAATAAAATTAAAAAGAATTGAACTCAGAAAACAACAACCAAAAATTAATGTAAGAATGCTAAAAAACGAAGAAATAAAACATAATGTTAATGTTAATTGGCAAAAAACACTAACTGACAACAAACAAATTATGGATGTAAATAAAAAGTGGTTTAATATAAAAAACACATTACTGAAACCAGCTCTAGAAAGTTTGATACAACATAGGTCAGAGGCTAAAAAACAGTTGATTACAGAAGAAATGCTATTACAGATGGAATAAAGAAGAAAATATAAAGAAAAAGATCTACTGAAGTATAAAGAAATACAATAAATAATTAAGGAAAAAATCAAAACAGCTAAGGAAACTGATTTGATAAAACAATGTAAAGAGATAGAAGAACTAGAAACAAAATATGATATGAGAAATATGCACAAAAAATAAGAGAAGTGACTGGAATATGTCGAAATAGACAGCAAGGACAACAAAAAAGGAGTACTACTAATAGATTTACTAGAAAAATTAAGACTATGGAAGGAGTACGTTAGAGAACTTTTCCAAGATGAAAGAGGTGCAATGCAGAAAATACAAGAATTAAATCCTTTAGAGAGACAGAAGATAACGATAGATGAAATCAAATATGCTATTAAAAACTCTAAAGAAAATAAGGCAGCTGGATTAGATGAAATACCAGTAGAACTGTTAAAACTAGTGGAAGAGGATAACTTGGAAGTATTGACAGATTTATTCAACACGGTGTACGATACGGAAATAATACTACAAGAGTGGCTGAAGTCAGCATTTATAACCATCCCTAAAAAACAAGCAGCAAAAGAGTGCTCTGATTATCGAACACTGAGCCTCATGAGTCATACTTTAAAAGTACCGCTGAAAGTAATACATAAGAGAATATACGTAAGGCTAGAGGAGGATATTAGCGAGACGCAATTGGGGTTCCGAAATGGAATGGGTACTCGAGAAAGATTATTTGCCATCAATATATTGATTCAGCGATGTCTGGATGTAAACGTTCATCTACACTTGTGCTTTGTTGACTACGAAAAAGCTATCGATAAAGTAAGACATGAAAAACTAATATCAATATTTATGAACAAGCGCATTGACAGTAAAATCATAAATATAGTGCAAACATTATATTGGAACCAAAGCGCCATAGTTCAAATTGATGGGCAATACTCAGAAGAAATGAAGATCTGTAGAGGAGTTAGACAGGGATGTGTTTTATCGCCACTTTTGTTTAACTTATATTCCGAAAAATTTTTCCAAATCACGCTCAATAATATCAAAGCGGGAGTTGCCATTATCCGAAAATTAATTAACAACTTAACGATATGCAGACGACACTGTGATCATAGCAACGAATATAGAAGATCTACAACATCTTGTCGAAAGCTTAAGTATGAATAGTGCTGAAATGGGAATTACTATAAACGCAATACAAACGAAGTACACGCTAATTACATAAAGACCAAAAAATATATATCACCTATTGACAATCAATGGTAACGTGATAGAACAAGTAGAAAAATATCAGAATAGAGATTGCAAGATCAGCATTTATACGAATGAAGCCACTTCTAACGTGCAAAAATCTAAATTTGGAGATCAGACTACGTACGATTCGCTGTTATGCATTTTCAATATAATTATATGGAGCTGAGACTTGGACATTAAAAAAATGCAATTTAAAAAGAATCGAGGCTTTCGAACTCTGGTTATACCGCAGAGTATTAAAAATATCATTAACTGGTAGAATTAGAAATGAAGAAGTACTGGTGAGGGTTGATAAACAAACAGAACTAATCACCACTATACAAACCAGAAAACTGGAATACCTAGGCCACGTGATGAGGGGACCAAAAAATGAAATTTTGAGACTCATAATACAGGGAAAGATTCAAGGAAGAAGATCTGTTGGCCGAAGGCAGAACTCATGGTTGAAGAATCTACGTGATTGGTATCAATGCAGATGGATTGATTTGTTTAGAGCAGCAAGTTCAAAAATAAAAATAGCCATTATGATTGCCAACCTCCGTAGGGAGACGGCACTATAAGAAGAAGAGTAAATAACTTGGTATATAGTATATAATATCTTCTGTTTGTATTTTTTATTAAAAATAAAAATAGTTTAAAATTAATCTATTAAAATTAAAAAAAGAGTTTGCGCCAACGTGCTCCGACTATGCGAGAACTTGCCCCAAAGCGGTAAGTTGGCCCCAAAGCGGTAAGTAAAGAAAACAATTTTATTCAAAATCTTATTATTGACTAGTAAATTTTGATGCTGCTAAATTGCAACTAAGATACGAACGTATTTATTAATCTCATTTAGTTGTTTTTAAATCAAACACGTAAATGTATACATTTAAAAATATCAAAACTGCTGCGACTAGCACCGGTCTCCCCCATATATGTTACAGTTAAAACTCGAATATCGGATAGTACTATGGTCTGTTTTTTAACCAGGAGGAGTAATTCAAATTTTCCGCGCTGTAATGCTTGTTTGTAATTGGTCCAACCGCAGGCAAGTTTACTCCACTAAATTATGACATGTTGACACTAATAACATTTGTGAAATTTTAAAATTCAATATTTAAGTATATCGACGATTTTTTTGTATTTTCTGCGTTATTCCTTACATTTTTAGATATTTCGTTTGTATTTATATAAAAAACAGTTCTTTTCAGAACTATTTCGCGACATATTAGTTTTATTAAGATAACAATGTGGATTCGATGCCAAGTACTAGTGGTAATTATTCCTCTACACCTAAAAAATGTCGGGTAGATTTGGGTCATATATCTTCAAATGAGAAACAAAACATGATTTGCTTATACATTATAAACATGTATAAATAAACAAATCAAAATTGATAATTCTGGAATGAAAATAACAGCCACGCTAGCAAAAATAAAACAGGCAACAGGTTAGTTTTGCAGAATAGTTATTGTTAAAATCAAGATTTACTAAAGTAATGCTAATTTTATTAGCACATTACTTTAGCTTGTATTGGAATATAAGCAGACTTCAACAGTAGTATTGTAAAATTCCATTGGATTTTAGATACCATTTTATCACGAATATATCGCTTTCGTATACGTTCTTTTTACGATTTTCTTCTTTAATGTGATAAATAAACTCTAAAAATTCTTCAACTTTTTCATAACAGTCCAACATTTTTTTATTGTAATTAGAAATACTAAATAATATATATTGGAAGTGAATTCGAAAAATTATTATTCAAACCCAAAAAAGAAGATGTATTTGGTGACTTTTCTAGTAACTTTCTTGGGTGTGAATCTGTCTTTTTAGTTTACTCCTCCTGGTTAAAAAACAGAGTATAGAATACTCGGATAATGTTAGAATTATCGAAGCATAGTGGATAAATCTACGTATTTGTAAATATTTCTTTGCATAATGTATTGTAGCGAGATTAAATAAAACGAGCGGTTCGAATTTATATAAATATATTTATTTATAAGTTTACAGTTCGGTACTCTAGTATTATTCTCTAATCTTCTGGGATAGTCCCACCTCTAATTCGCCTACGTGACCTGTTATTCTACCTCGCACTCGATACATCGCGAATGTTCTTGATGCCTTTTTCGAGATGTAACCGTTACATGGGCCGTGCCGAAAGCAACAGTATTTATGAGGTTAATACTATATAATCCTGTTCAAATAAATAACTATTTCTAATTTGGAGTAAAAATGAATAAGATTTTTGCCGCTATTAAGTTCTAGTTATATTGAGCCAGGTTTATTAATCCTGTAGTAGATTCTTAATAAAGAAATGAGAGCAAACAAAATTTAAACGTCAGTCGTGTTATTTATGCCTATATTTAAAATGTACTGCGTTATCCATTTGACATTGCATACATTTGAAATGACACGGATAAATCAAGAAGTTATCAATCTTCGTTACTTTTTATCCAGCCAATTTGGATAATACGCAAAGTATTCGTGAAAAACTAGTTTTATTCAATTTTGGAGTTTAACCGTAACCTATACATTAAATTTATTGAAATTATATTTAAAATAATCAACTCTTGCTACTGAGTCATGACAGTTTTTACCACAATGTGGTTTAAATAAATTTACTTTATATAAAAATATTTATACCAAAAAGAAAACATGGTCTGGTGCTTAATTGTTGTTACCATACCGCTACCGTTTTGTAAAAAATAGTTTCCGAAATTATTCGGAAAATTTAAAACAACGAATTTTAACCAAATTTTACATATATCTCGAGAAAAAATGGTAGGGCCTCCGACAAAGAAATTAAAAATAATTATCTCATATTGTGCGTACACGACGAGAGGATGAACATTTTTATTAAAAAACTCCCCCAAAGCTGTAGGATAATAGCCAGCATTACGATAAAACATAACACGAACTAACAACATGAATTTGAGACCCAATTATTGTAACTAAAAATAAGTAACGAGTCACTTTTAAAATTGAAGGGCTCTTTTATATTTCAAAATCCATCATAAAATAGATAAAAAATTAATGTAACATTCATTATATAATACATTTTCTATATTATCTAGTTTATTTTGATGTTTTGCGCTTTCGTAATTACCATGAACATCGTATTCCTTAGATTTATTTTAAATCCATAATCGTTGCAATGCATGTTGAGTTGTTGAGCATGTTTTTTTAAACAATTTATCCATCGTCGCAACGCAATTGCAACTCAAACGCAAAAAAAGTTGCTACACACACAGTCAACTAGGATAAGGACACGTGCTTTCGTATAAAGTCCGCTCAACTGCAACGCGTCGCTAAACGGATTGACTCGCAAATGATCGCGATGCAACTGGCATGTCAGTCGCAATACAACGGTGCATGGATATTTTGTAAATTTTGAACTGATTATTTTGTGGTTATTTTGATTATTTTAAAATATATATTAATGTAATGACAGAGAAAGGCTTCTGTATTAAATTAGTAGAGGCAGTTGAAAAACATGCCTGCCTGTGCAATTACATTCTAATGGAATATGCCCGCAAAGATGTAGTCGAAAAGGCATGTATGGAAGTATATATACAAGGTGGTCCTTAAGTAATTATACAAACAGAAACCATAGATTCTGCACTTTAAAATATTGCTATTTAAGCCAACTTGCTTAAATAAAATGTTGATATTGAGAAAGGTACAGGGTGTTGAAGTGGAAATTTAAAATTTTATATTTTGCTAGAACTTTTACGTTTGTAAATATTTTAGACAAAAATTTACGGTTGGATGCTTTTGAGTAGGATAAATTATAATTTTATACATACTTTAATGAGCAAATATAGGGCGCTTCTTATGCCTTAGTTTGATATTTGTGCGGTAAAGCACTGAATACCTGTAGATAAACATAATTCATAGTTTATTCTTATTAGATGATAATGTAACATCACAAAATGCTCTGTTATGGGTGGTAAATGTGTTATTGGAGAAAGGATTCTTCATCTTCTTCTTAAAGTGCCGTGTTCATATTCAGACGTTGGCTGTCATTATGTTTACAATTTCCCTTTTCTATCGCTTCTTAAGTTTCTATAATGGCGTTGTGTTACTTTTTCTCTATTATAAAATACTCTTCTCTATTGTTTCTCAGTAGAGATAAGGCAGTTAGAACATACTTAAATACAACTTTTCTGGACATTGGATTGTCCGTGGTAGTCATATTCCTTGGCAATGTAGTGAGATAGTGATACAATTATTTAATTCATGAAAAATCCGAAAAGAATACTTATTATTCATTACGTAAATTATTTACCCATTTTTATTAGGACAAATAGAAACTAGAACCCAGGTATTGAATAACACATGTGTCTTGTTTCATAATACTTTTGCTACACATCTAATTTTTAAGACGCATTTTTACAAAAACATCATCGTTGGCCTAATAACTGATATTGTTATAAATATAGTAAACAGACAGGCAATTTACTTTAGCATAATATTAGTTCGTTAGTAAATCATAATAGTCCATTTGTTCGAGATGTAATTATAGTTACTCGTAAGCTGTAACGTAATCATATAAATAAGTAATTTCATCGATAGGTTATTCCGTGTGTATATAAGTAACCAATGAACGAGATATATCACAGTTTAATACATTATTTAACCTCTGCGACAAATAAGATGTAGTTCCATAATATACCATAAAATTTGGATATGTACCCAAAAGAATATATTCATCTATTATACATTATAGCCACCACGTAGCACCACCAAATCTTTCTTATTCATTGACACTTTTCCTATAGTTTGTATTCTTTTTTGCTATGTGTGGCTGAAAGATTTCTACTAGTTCAATAAAGAGTCGTCTCGACATTTAGTAAATAACCGAAACTTCTTCTCGTCCTTGTCCAATTCCTTTGCAGCTGTAAAATGTCCATCAATTTCGTGTTTTTTTAATTTTTCTTATCTACTAGGCCATTACTACAACATAGTCATCTGATCTGCTCGACATCTTGAATGTTACTGATCGCAAATCACTTGCGTTGGTGGACAAAAGATAAACGATGCGATTTATTGGCGATAGTTGCATTGCAGTCGAGTAGTAGCTGCGTTGCGGCGGTGGACGAAGAGCCTTAGTGGACCCGTCAAAAGTACGGTATCGACAGCATATCTTATATTACTGAGTGGCTCACCGTTTACTATTAGTCCTTTGACGTTGTGAAAATACTACCTTGGCGCACCCCACAGTGAATCTGAATGTCCTCGGTCAGTTCATATTCAGGTTTCACTTTCGCTCTCTGCTTTCAGTTTTCACTTTTGCAATTACATTTTGTTCCTAAAAATGGAGATAAAGTGTTTGTATGTTGAAAAAAAGTTGAAAACCCACTGAACAGAATTATTATCTCTTGAGTATAATATATTTATCTTATGTACCTAATTTTATCTTTATTGTGGTTAATTACTAAATATATGCTAACTTGTCACATTTAAAAACCCCTACAGTGTAAATATTGTTTTTTACTTATTTAAAACTGAAAACTTTTGGAAATTTTAATTTTGGAGATAATTATATAAATAATATGCGCACAATTCTGACATCAGTGTTATTACTCTTTTATGCTTGTTACTTATATTAGGAATGTTAATAATGTAATAATGGTAACGACTATTAAGCATCAGACCATTTTTTTTTTCGTTATTAAATATTTTTATATAAAGCAACTTTACTTCACACTAGGGTGAAAAATCAGTAACAAGTTGTTTTTTTTTTAAGTAATTTTAATAAATTTAATTTATAAGTTACGGTTAAACTCCAAAATTGGATAAAATTAGTTTTACCCGAATACTTTATGTATTATCCAAACTATCTGGATAAAAAGCAAAGGCGATTGCTAACTTCTTGATTTATCCGGGTTATTTGAGAAATATTCCATGTCAAATGGATAAAGCAGTACATTTTAAATTTGTATTCGTTTTTACTCTAAATTAGAAATGGTTATTTATTTGAACAAGATAATATAAATATGTAGTATTAACCTCATAAATACATTATGCAACGAAATATTTACAAATACGTAGCTTTATCCACTATGCTTGGATAATTGTAGCTCTATCCCGGTAATTCCAGTATTATCCGATATTCACGTTTTAACCATAACATACACTGCGCATCATTGAAAAGAGTACACCTAGAATTTTATAAGAATTTTTCGATAATTTTAAGTTTATGCAATTTATTCTATTGTAAATAAACTCCTACAATACACAAACATCTTTAGGCACCGCCACTGGATGCCGAGAGGTCAATTAAAGGTAATATATATTGTGGCTAAACACCCCACACGGGGTTACGCCGCTTAAGCTCTCTAGATCTATGTTACGAGGTAGATCAGTCCTCATTTTCTTTATTTAATTTTTCCTGGTTTTTTTCTCCACTGTTTCCTATCTCTGGTTTTTTCTCTCCATTGCTCTACTCCCGCCCTGTTGAGATCATTTGTTACTTCTTGTAGCCATGTAGATCTTGGTCTTCCACGTCTTCTTTTACCAGCTGGTGTCCATTCCAATATTGAAAATATTGTCGTAGATGGTCCTGATCTCCATATATGTCCCAGCCATTTTGCCCTTTGCTGTTTTATTTTACAAACTATATCCTCTTTAATTTCATTTAGTAGTTCATGATTCGTTCTTTGTCTACATTGGTTTTCATTAATTTTTATTGGTCCTAATATTGCTCTTAGTATTTTCCTTTCCAGTATTCTAAGGTCTTCCTGTTTTTTTTGTTCTTGTTTTGGTCTTGTTCTGCCGAAACCCTTATGCTAAGGATTTCGGCAGCATACATCATAGTCGGTCGAATTATTGTTTTATATATATCTTCATTTTCGATTTCTTGCTAAATAATTTATTTTTTAGACGTTTTTTATTTGCATGGTATGTCTTATTTGCTGCAATTATCCTTTCTTTAATTTCTGTTTCCCTTTCTCCATTGTTTGTTATTAATATTCCCAAATACTTAAACTTTTCTACTTCTTCAAATATATATTCTCCCAGTTTAGTCTTTTTGTTTTCATATTTTTTGTCAAATCTCATTATTTTTGTTTTTTCTTGATTTATTACTAAGCCCATTACTTTCCCTTCTGCTACCAATTCTTTTAACATACTTTCCATTGTTTTTCTGTTCTTTGTTATTTACACAATATCGTCGGCATATGCTATTATTTGTCCCTCTCTTGTTCTAAGTGTACCTTTGTTGATTTTTCTGACTATATATTTCAGGGCAAGATTAAACAGAGTTGCAGATAATGAATCTCCTTGACGTACACCTTTATTTATAACAAATTCTTCTGTGTCTCCTTCTTGTGTTTTTACAGTTACTACAGTTTTGCTCATTGTCATTTTTATTAATCGTCTTAATTTGTTGTGTATTCTCATTTTTCTCATAGCTGTAAGTAATTTCGCTCTGTTTATTGAATCAAATGCTTGTTGGAAGTCTATAAAAAGCAATTCAATTTCTATTTGATATCCATAAGCTTCCTCCATAATTAGCTTTACTGTATGTATGGCAACTGTTGTTGACTTTTCCCTAATAAATCCGCATTGATAATATCCCATGACAGTTGTAGTCGCTCCGGCCAGTCTTCTTTATATTAAGGTTTACATGATTTTATACGCTGTGTTTAATAATGTCAGTCCTCTATAATTATTACACATTTGTTGGTCTCTTTTTTTATGAACAGTGATAATTTGTCCTTTGTACCATTCTTCTGGCACCTTTGCTTCGTCCCATATGACTTTTATTAATTGGTATATTTTTTCTCTGAGTTCATGTCCACCATATTTTATAAGTTCCATGTTTATACCGTCTATACCTGGTGCTTCACCGTTGCGACTACTGTTTATAATTTTCTCAACTTCATCTTTCGTTGGTTTTTTTGCCCGGTGTCTATCATCGTGGTCTCTTCTTCCACGTTTTCATTTAAGTTTTGGTCCTCTTGTACTGTTAATATATCTTTAAAATAATCAGTCCAGATTTTTTTAAACTCTTTGTCATTTTCTGATAGTTTTTCATTTCTATCCTTCATGCCTTTTATCTTTCCTTTAAAGGTTTTGTTCTGCTCGCTAATTTTCTTATAAAATGCTTTTGTATTTCTGTTTGTGTTTTCTTTTTCTATTTCATTTATTTTATCATTTAACCAGGTTCGTTTCATTTTCCTTATTTGTTTCTTACATTCTGTCCTTAATTTGTTGTATTCTTCTTTATATTCTTGTCTATTTGTTCTGATCCACTTTTGTCTTATTTCTATCTTCTTTTTTAACATGTTATGACAGTCTTGATTATACCATTCTTCTTTTTTGTTCTTTCTATCTATCCCTACATGTTCAGAAGCTGTTTCATTTATACATTTTTTTATATTTCTCCATTCTGTTTCAAATTAAAGGTAATAAGTTCGCAAAATTGATGTCAGATGTTTTTCTTGGAATATGGCTGTCCTGTTTTTAAAAAATCTTTCATTAATGTACAGTTGTTCAAAGGCTGACAGATTTGCTAGATCTGTTCAAATGGTTACTTTGATTGATTATGGAATTAGTCAAAAAGAAGTCGCCAGAGTGGCTTGGAGTCAGTCGTTGTATGGTCCAAAAAACATAACAACGATTCGTAGAAACTGAATCTCACAAACGACGACCAGAAACAAGCTCCAGAAGAATCACGGCGGCCACAGAAGACCGTTCTTTACAACGCACTTGCTGCTTAAAAATGCCTGCAAAATGCTCACGGTGGACATTAAGCACTTCTACGGTGGGAAGAAGGTTGAGGGAATTTGATCTAAAGGCTCGCTGCCCAGCAACAGGACTTTTGTTAACAGCTGCATATCGACAACGCCGACTTGAGTTTGCTAGAGAACACGAGCATTTTTTGTTTAATGATGAATCCATGATGGTTCTTTATGTATATGCTTCTTGTGCTCAACGAGCACGTGTTGCTTTTGGAGGAGGCTCTGTAATGTTGTGTCAAGAATTTCAATCGAAGGCCGTACTGATCTCGTGTTTATTGATAGAGGAGCGTTGAATGTTCATTGATACATAATCGAAATCCTAGATAAACATGTAATGCCTTTTGCTGGATTTGTGGGCGAAAACTTTATTTTCATGCAAGACAACGCGCGGCCACACGTATCGAGGATGGTAACGGAATACCTGGAAACCGTCGGTGTGCCAAAAATAAATTGGGCGGCTCAAAGCTCAGCTCAGATCAACTCAAACGAAGAGTAAAAAACAGAATACCTGCTCCGGTAAATTGTGAGCAGCTTCGGTTGGCGCTCATAGATGAATGGGAAGCTTTTCCTTAAGACAACATTCAGAATTTAATCAATTCATTGCCAAGTCGAATAAAGAGTGTGATTTAAAATAGAGATAGTAGTACAGAAAATTAAAAATCACGACTTTATTGTAATTTTTATAAAAAAAAAAGAAAAAATTTACAATGTTAATTTTTAAAATTTTCCATTAAAATCATCCTTTTTTTGCAGAAGTTATTTTTTTGACATTGGTTGCATACTGCTCAAGAACATATTCTTAAACATTACACAAACATCTAATAACAATCAATTTCTTGTAGGGTTCTTTAAAAAATGCCCAACATTTTAGGTGGCTTCTTTTTAATGACTCGGAGTGTATATAGGGGAGACTGGTGCTAGTCTCCGCAGTTTTGATATTTTTAAATGTGTTTCGTGGTTCTGTGGATGCCTGTGCGCTAAACTTATTTTCCACTGAAACAAAATAAAAATTATATTAAAATCGAATAAAACGTATTCAAAACTGTTAATGATATCCATTTTCGTAAAATGTAATTAATTCTCGAAGGAAAGGTATTTTTGTATGTATCGCGGACCGATGCAAATTGTGACTTATTGATTACTAAACTAAACACACATTATTTGTTTTAAAAGCCAGACGATAAACTCAAATATTATCGGCCTGGTCTCTTGTGTTGTCATTGCTTACAATATAATATTTCGTTTCCCATACATGAAAATACAACGTCTTCAAGGTTAAAGAAGAAATAAACATATTTTTGTATAAGTATTACCACTGCGAAAATGAAAATTTTAATATGAGATCTGTTATTTAATTTTTGAATAGAAAAGTTATAATTATTCGTAATTTAGCTTGTCGCTACAAATGTATGCATTCACGTGTTTGATTCAAAAATATCTAATTAAGATTAATAGATACGTTCGTGTCTGAATCGCAATTTGACAGCATCAAAATTTATGTCAATATTAAGATTTTGAATAAAATTGTTTTCTTTACCGCGATACATTGTGCGGCAACTTCGGGACAAATTGTCGCAGGGTCGGGGCACGTTGGCGCAAACCATTTTTTTTTTAGTGTAATAGACTAATTTTAAACTTTTGTATTTTTGATAAGAAATACAAAAAGAAGATATTATTTAATAAACACCAAGTTATTTGCCGTTATACAGGGTGTTTAAAAAAAAATAACCCCGTCACTAGGGTAGGTAAAAAACTGAAAAATAATTTGAGTTTGCTTAGTAAAAAATTTTTGTAACGCCATCCGTTTTCAAGATACAGGGCGTTGAAGAAAAAAAAAATTACGCATTTTTTACGATTTTGCCGAAACTACTGGCAACATTGTAATGAAATTTATACGAATATGTTTTGGAAGCTGATACATCCCATGAATTTGTTTTTATATCTGATTCTCATAGAGGGCGCTAGTTACACGGATCGTACTAAGTATTATTCGATATAACTTTTTAAGAGTATAACTATTAATCAAAATTTCAAGTAAACTTAAACATCATTCAATTTTACACGAAAAAGGTACTCTTGGTAAAACTCGGTACTGTGTACCGTTTTCGGAATATTTTGATTTGAAAATTATGAAGTAATAATTGATGTTTTTTGGTGCTAAACTGTAGTAAACAGTTGGAGCATTAAGAAGTTAAGAGGCTACCAGGGTTTCTTGTATTTCAGTGAACACCTGAAATGAATTATTCCACATGAAAATTAAGACGTTTACTTATACAAAAAGAAATTTCTTACTCGCCGTGGTTTAGAATAACCAATACGTGGTGATGGTATCTCGGCAGACCACATTAAGTCATGTTGATCTACTTTTAATAAAAAATCTTCTCGTCGCCTCTAATTGATCTATTTTCTATTTTTACCAGTTTCGCCGCTCTCAGAAACACAACTAATAATGATCTAGTATAGTAAATAGTTTAAAATTTAAATTAATATAATTTTCAAATTGCCAATAGGATAAAAGATAATACAACCATACTGCAAATGTTAAAAGTTACGTACTCTTTATTTTTACTCAATCACGTGAATTTTACCCTGTTGCTCTGGCCTAACTGTAGTTGCATTCGCTCTTTATAATCACGTAAACACATCTAACATCGTTGCCAAATATAATATATTTAAAACAAAAAGCTACTGCTGCGAATTACCCGACGACAACAAGCCCCGGTCTCCCCTAACATTGGATTACCACCAAGAAAACGTTTCGTTGTTCTATGTTTTGTCTATAAAACACTATATTGTTTTATTCTATTGTTATACTGTTTTCTTACCCCAAGAGAGACTATAAATGTTACATACACCATTTGTATGTATGTATCTTATTATGGCTTTTGAAATATAAAAGATCCCTTCATTTTTAAAGTAACTCGTTAGATTTAAAGTTTTTAGGTACAATAATTGGCTCTCAGATTTATGTTGTTATTTCGTGTTGTGTTTTACCGTAATGCTGGCTATTATCCTTTAGCTTTGGGGGAGTTTTTTAATAAAAATGTTCATCCTCTCGTCGTATGCGCACAATATCAGATAATTATTTTTAATTTCCTTTGTCAGAGGCCCTACCATTTCTTCTCGAGATAACTGAAAAATTTGGTTAAAATTCGCCTTTGTTGATTTTCCGATTATTTTGCAAATTATTTCTTATTTGCGTTTCGGTTAAGGAATGTTTTATATAATTATTACATATTTTCCATTTATGACTACCAATTTACACCTGCGAAAACCAACATAATGATACCAAACAGCCATAATTATCTGAACACAGAAAAAAAGAATAATGGTCCTGTTCTGCTAAATAACTTGAGTTGAGTCTTGACTTCTTCTCTATTCAATGCACGTCATCTTCACGTGGTCACTGTCTTTCGAAAGTCTTCTTTGGTGTCATCTAGATCTCGGTTTTTAGTCTTCCTTTTTCTTTCCTTTACTCAGCCTGCCCTCAATAGTGTCTTGTTGGAACCGTTTCTTCGATCTAAACTACAAGGCCTAGCCCAAAATCAAGACTTGATGAAAAGGATATAAGAATAATCTTAAACTTATATCTCCAACAAAAAGCAACAATGTAATTCGAAAATCAACTATCTGGGATCTTCACAGTCAGAAAATGAGTATAAATATATACTAAAAGGATACAAAAAGGATATAAAATATACCCTGAAAAAATTTTTAGAGAATCCCTGTAGAAGTGCTATTGCAGTGAATGGTCAAATTAAAAACAATATTGGATATGCAGACAATACCGTATTCCTGACAGATTGTGCGCCGTGGCAGTTTCAAATTTGGCCTAAAAGTAAATTGTTTAACATTTATAAATTAATGCAAAAATGAGGGTTTTTTTGCAATTGTCTCAATCAATTGGTTATGTATTTTAATTTGGAAACTCTCAAAATTAAAGAACCTTTTATGATCTACAACATTTATTGGAAGCATTTTTCTCTAAAATCGAGAAAAAACGTTTTATAGGCAAAAAAAAAATATTTTTTTTTACGTTTTATGATGGTTTAATAAAAAAATAAAGCAAAAATAGCTGTACGTCTTTATGAAATTGTCATCAGCTACCCCTCACATATCTGTTAGAACCTTTAAATACCTGTGTAAGATTTTTTCAGCTTTTTTTCTTTCTTGACTGGGTATTACTGCTATACATTATGTTTTAGATAATAGTAAATAACTAATTTTAATTTTACAATGATTCACTTACGTCAAATATTTAAGTATCACTACTAGGAGAGATCATTTGGTAATAAAATTACAGAAAAGGCTGGTTCTATTTTATTTTTCTTCTTTATCGATAAAAAAAAACACACAAAAAGAACTGTACACTGAACTCCACAAAAAACACTTTAAAAGTTTGATTATGGTCAGAACCCGACCTTTTATTGGAGTTGAATCAGCAGAGAGAATAAGCAAAATAGAATGCCAGCCTTTATAAATGATTCTTTAAAGATGACAATTATTGACTTATGTTATTATAAAATTAAGATTTTTTAATTATCGAAAAATTTATGACTTGAAATTTATAATGAAAGAAGACATATTGTATAGAAGACTCTCCAAAATTAAGTTTTTTAAATATTGCTTTC
Source organism: Diabrotica undecimpunctata (assembly GCF_040954645.1). NCBI lineage: Eukaryota > Metazoa > Arthropoda > Insecta > Coleoptera > Chrysomelidae > Diabrotica > Diabrotica undecimpunctata. Next base: position 41,071,847 of record NC_092807.1, on the reverse strand, counting down.
CATAGCATCATAATGAATAATATATTAAAAATTGACTGAAGGTCAAAGTAGGTTCAATCGACAACTTATTCCTAAAAAAAAATATTTAAATATAAAGCAGTAACTAGATTGTCATGTTTCTAAGTATGATACTTAGGAGTATTAAAAAATTGTATCTCTTGTAAGAATTTTAAGTAAAAATTCTTACAATTATCTTACAAAAAAAAGTATGAACTAATACTGATTTGATTTAAGAACAGTTTACACACTTTGTTACTGTATAATGAACTACAAACTAAACAAATATTCAAAATGGCCAACATTTGCCTGAACACAGCGCCTATGTCTGTTAGGCCATTTTTTGATCGCTGTACTGATGACATCCATAGGACAATTGTTCGCAGCTTCTACCAGCACCTGCTTCAAAGGCTTCACACATGGTGACGTCTAGTACAGACCAGGCCCTCTAAAACTAACCACAATTTGTAGTCGAGTAGGCCTGGGACTGAGCTGGCTGGTCGCCAATGGTCACTACAAATAAATTTTTATACCTGATGTTTAAGCCACTGTTGAGTAGTTTTGGCCTCATGCGCAGATGTAGAAACATAGTATGGTTTAGGAGCTCCATTAAATTTGTTAAAATGTCTCGTTGCTATTTTCTCGCTGCTGTTTTAAGGTATTTTTCACAGAACTGTAAAGAAGTCACGCCCTCATAGGACACTCCACACCAAATAATCACTGGGACAGGATAATGACCTCGTTCAATCCTTGGCACCAATTCGCGGACGTCCTTGGATGACCGTGCATAAACTCTATCGTTTTACTTATTAAAAGTTTCATCCACAGTTAAAATGTTTTTATGTGTGAAGAGAATTGTTTTGTAGCGCGTAGTCATTATCATCATCATGCAACCTCTTTTGTCCACTGCTGGAGATAGGTCTCAGCGTGTTGGTGGTCGTCCTCTGCTGCGTTTGTCTTCTCGTTTGCGCCAGTCAATTAGTTTTCTGGTCAATCTTGTGTCTTTCAGTCTCGCTATGTGACCTGCCCAATTCCATTTCAGCTTGGCTATACGTTCGACGACATCACTGATACCTGTTCTTTTCCTTAAGTCTTAATTCCTTATTTTGTCTTTTTTTGTCACGCCGAGAATAAATCTTTCCATGCGCCTTTGTGCCACTCGCATTTTTAGTCCTGTTGTTTTTGTGAGCGTGAGAGTTTCTGCTCCATATGTCATAATAGGAAGAACGCATTGGTCAAATGTCTTCCGTTTCATAGCTATCGGGATGTTGCTCTTAAAGATGTCTCTTAGTGAACCATACGCCGCCCAAGCAAATATTATTCGTCGTTGAAATTCGCAGGTCTGGTTGTCCTTGCCTATTCTGATTTCATGACCAAGATCTATGCACTTTTCTGTCAATTCTACCACTTGATTTTGGATGATTAGGTGTTTGCTGGGAACTAAATTTGTCATAAATTTGGTCTTACTGATGTTCATTTTTAGACCTATTGTTGAAGATACGTTTTCTAATTCTTGTACATTTGTTGTGCTTCACCCAGATCTTCGGTAATAAGTACTATGTCGTCTGCAAAACGCAGATGATTGAGCATTTCTTCATCTATTTTTGTTCCTCTATTTCCCACTTTAGCACTATAAAGGCGTATTCGAGGACCGTTATAAATAATTTAGGTGAGAGAGTGTCTCACCTCGTAGCGCGTAGTGGCGTCTCAATTTTTTTGATATTTTGTTTTAATGCAATGATAATTTTTTTTGAATGTATATAAACGTGTGTTTATATACATGTCAACATCAGGTTGATTAAGTTAGAAGATGAAATCAGACTTTTTTGGGAAAATGGCTAAAAGGATATAGGCAATGTGTATTTTTATTTTCCATAAAATTTCGTTGGTTAACCAATATTATCAAGGAATTCTACGAGTTAGTTACTTCAGAAAACACAGTCATTTAATATGTTTATACTTACAACTAGTGATTTTGTCCGTTACCATGCGACGCGGGATCCAATCAATTTCTACACTCACTTTACTCAGTTTTTTCTGTCTTCCTTCTATCTTAGGCTAGGACATCAAAAAGATATTTTAATGTGTTGTACAACTTTCATAACAAATAAGCACTTTTGGAGAATCGTTAAAGTTTTGCGAAAAGTCGTCTTATGAAATTGATCTACGTATAAAAACCAGCGTAATTCTAGTTTAGCAATCCATTTATTGGGAAAGCTCTAGTTTTGTATTATATTTTTTAACGATCACCAAATTCGCAGCCAATTTTTTAAGATCAACAAAATTTTCAAAAGAATTAAAAATTAAAATTTTAATTTACTTATCTGTAAGATAAATGTAAAATGTATTTCGAAACACACTAATATTGAAATGATTGTCAAAGAAATCACACTTTAATATATCTTTTGACTATACAAGTTGTGGTGGAAGAAATAACTTAAATTATGTAAAGAAAAATTAAATGCTTAAGGAATAAAAAAATAATACATATTTAATGACTCTTCTGAGGTTTCTCCATAACAGTAAAATATTATATAAGGTTAGCTCAAACATATCCAACTTCAGAAAGTTCAATAATGTCTTCATTTAGCAATTCATTATAGAAGATGACTGTAAATTAGAACGTTTAAATCTTTTCAACTTTACAGACACTTCCATTGGATAAAATAGTACTTAAACATTGTCTTCTTTACATAAAAACTTCTGTTACATATCTGATTTTATTATATGGAATTCATTATAGAAATTTTCTTTGAGAATTTTTTAATGTACTCTTTAAAAATGGCTTCACTCTATAAGAAGAATCTCCAAGTAACAACCCATTCTTACTATCTCCATTTAAACTTCTTATTAAGAATCCTCCTCCTCCTCAGTCCTAATCCCTTTTGGGATGTGGTGACACCATCAGACCTTTACATTTTTTTTACGATTTCTCTCCATCCTTCTCTGTCCTGGGCTAGCTGTTCGGCTTCATGTAACCCTTGGTTAATCAGTATTTTGTTTGATCTACCCAGCGGCTTGGAGATCTTCCCCTAGATCTCTTTCCTTCAACTCTACCCTCGACTATCAGTTTTTCCATCGTACCTGTTCTTCTAGCAATGTGCCCAAAATACTGCAAATATCTCTGTTGTATTTGTTTAAGCAATCTATCCTTTACTTTAAGTTGTTCTAATATCGATACGTTAGTGCGATGATCAATCCAGGATATTCTCAACATGCGGCGGGATACCCACATTTCAAAAGCGTCCAGTTTATTTTTATCCGCTTTCTTTAAGGTCCACGTTTCGGATGCATATGTCGCTATGGGAAAAATGAGCGTCCTTACCAGCCTTAGTTTTGTGTGTATTGTTATGCTAGAATTTTTCCAAATTGCTACCAGTTTCATCATAGCTGTTCTAGCAATAGTCAGCCTTCTACGTATCTCTCTGTCACACCCTTCTTCATTTCTGTTATTAGGGACCCCAGGTATATGAAACTATTTACTACTTCAAAGCCCCCAATTTGTTTAATGTGTTGAAGATTATTCCGAGCTCTGTCTACTGTCATGATCTTTGTCTTACTCCTATTTATTATTATTATTAAGAATACAGAGGTATTTATACTTATATATTGTTTATTTTGAAATCCTATACTCCTATTATTTAATAAATAGTACCAATATCTGGGACATGTCATGAGAGGCGAGCATTATAACTTGCTGCAAATAATAATGCAAGAAAGAGTACAGGGTAGAGGGAGTCGCGGAAGAAGACGCATCTCCCGGTTAAACAATTTGAGAGCTTGGTTCAACTGCACTTCTGCTGACCGCTTTAGAGCAGTGGTATCGAAAGTGCGAATTGCCATGATGGTTGCCAACCTTCTTAGAGGAGATGGCACATGAAGATGAAGAAGACCAATATCTCTTGGAAAACGTTAATTAATCCGTTTTTCTTAATTATCAAGATTGTAAAAACATTGAATGCCTAAACTAAGTAAAGAAAAAGAGGTAGAATACTTACTTTTATAATCTTTTATTAACAGCTATCTACAATATATTCAATTTATACAAATTACAATAAACACAATTTATCTTCGAGATAACTTATTGGGTACTTTATTTGGCCAATAAATATTTTAAATTTTGTCTTTCAGATAAGTTTATTCATGTCAGTTGGTAGTTCAGATTTCTTTCCTAGGTAACGCTAGGTGTTTAAATCTAAACTAACATAAGGCTTTAAATTATATTGTTTATTAAATCTTATCTTAAAATTACAGCAACCAATATTTTTGGCAATTTTGCGAAAAAAATAGTCGTATTTTTATTGATATTATTATGTAATTAATATTATTAGTATTATTAACCAAACGAATCGTTTCAAGAACTAAATATGATTGAAATGTCTGATGTAGGTAGTTCAGATTTTTTTCCTAGGTGGCGTAGGTTCCCTACCGAACAAACAATGTGATTTGTCGTCATATCATTTTATATAGATATATTAAATTTGAAGCTGTTCCAATGTTTTCATACACTTAAGTGAAAATAGTGTATGTATTGTCTTCAGAAAGCTTATTAGTTATTTCCAAACTTTTAACCGCCTCTCTTAAAAATTCAATCTCAGTTGACAACAACATAGGTATACTTTTAAAGGCAAGATGGCATTCATTACATAAGAAAATTAAGGACCGATTTTAAATCATTTTCTTAGACAACTGTGACACAAAACAAATAACAATTGCTTCCTTATGCTGTGGCTATGATAAGAAGTATTACGTTTAAAACATCTATATTTCTTTATATTACAAATAAATCGTATAGCGTAAGATAAACAACGCGTGAATATTATATTGTATATGTTTTTTATTGTTAAGCACAGTTTACTTTTATGACTTAAAAATTTAATCCAACATTATTTTCAGGGTTACGAAGGATCGTTGCTGAAGGTCACGAGTAAAAATGGTAAAACGGCGTCGGTAAGTTCACTCTACCATTAAATCAAATTAAAAATTTCAACTTAATAGACTGTGTGGGAAACGACCATTAAATTGAAGTTAGAATATAGTTAGCTCTAAATTAAGGTTGATCAAAACTTTGAAAGTTGTTATGAAAATAAGTTTATTGTTATAACTATAATAAAACACTAAAATGTGTTTAAAGCCTTTTCATACATAGTCATAAAAACTTGTGGGCAAAATTAAAGTACCATTAACATTTTTTAATAAACATTTTGAGAAAATGCTAACTTTTAATGTACTGACTCTCTTGCAAGTAGGCTTTGGACTTGTTCTGAATTTTTAATGTATGCTCTCCTGTTTTGTCGCAAAAGGCAAACGTGAATTTATCATTTCTAAAAACAACTGATAATATACAATATACAAACAACTAAAAATATGTTCAAAAAATTCAGTTAAGACATATATAATCATTTTAAATAATCGAGCCATCATTAGCTATGAGGGTTGAGATATGTTTCATGCCATTATATTAGAATAGAATATAATAGAAATATCTTTATTCACGAAAATCTGTTTACAAACAAATAAATAAGTTAAATGACTCCAATCAAAGTATACAATTTCAATACCTATTTGTAATGGATATCTTGAATTACAAAAAAAATTAAGTTGTACATAAAGAAGACAAAATTTAAATTACTTAAAATATAAAATAAACCATTTCTTTAAAATAACATTAAAGATTAAAGCAAACATTACATGTTTTTAATAAAATAACAAAAATCATTTTTGTTTCCTCGAGCATTTAATTATCTTACAAAATAATTATTGACCGAATATAGTTTAATATCAAGATCTAGTTCTTGATCTCTTAAATTTGATAAAATTATTTTCTATTTTAATCAGATCTGGCAATTTATCATAAAATTTTACACACGTGTTCATCGGAAACTTCTCTCTGTGATAAAAAGTCTATGCCCAGGCAGATTGTAGTTGAATCGCTTATTAAATTTATGAAAGGATATAAGTCACAAGAATGAAGTTTTGTGAAGATTTAAAAAAACGTGTTTATATTTGAAACAAATAAAAAATTTGTGATTTTTTCTGGAAAATGAATTATTTTATTATAACTGATTATAAGTGATAATAATATTGTATGTATATTGATTTTAGTTAATTAATAGATATTTTATTTGTTATTGTATTCGTCTGACATATCTTTTCTAGAAATAGTTAACAAAAAAATGTCTAAACTATTATTTTTTGCCGTATCTGTTCAAATTAACAAAAAAGAAACGTATGTTGACAAACTTTATTACCAGTCATTAACAAATGAAATATTTTAACCTAAAAAAACAAACATTAAGCAGTTTTTTACAAGATACGTCAGTACTTTCCACTTCAGTGGTTGGCCAACCAATTATTTCCTCATAAAATTCTTGATAATTTTCAGGAAGATACCTAGTTATCTTTTGAATATCATTACTTTTTTTAATATCAATTCAATTTTTTTCCATAGGATAAGCTCTTTCCTTTGGATGTTGAACATTTTCGGTGTTCTGACTTTTTAGAACAAAGGAACTGGTTAGTGCTCCATCGATAAACTTCAATGCTTCAACAATCTTTTTTTGTATGAGTGTGGCGGAACTCCATAAATCTGGAAACTGCGAATGACTTCTTTTGTGAAAGTTGAATAGATTTAGTGGAAGTTTCAACAGAAAAGCACGTCTTTTTGTAATATTTGGACCACCGATTTTTAAAATCCAAAACGTCATTAGTTCTTACCATTTGTACAGTAAATTTTGGCCTCTGCAGAACTACAGATTGCTTCACAAACTTCCATTGGTGTATACAGCCTATCCATGCGATTAAGTTTGCGTTTTACCAAGCCAAAGTCCCCATTGCATGGCAAGAAAGAATGGGCACGAATTGGAAATTTGTGGATAATTTTTTCAAACATTCCTTTGTCAGTAAGCGCAAGGCAAAATCGGGTCATAACATTATTTTTATTTTGGCCACCACAGCCGTCACTGTAGAGGTGAAGTTCTTTTACTGTGGTAGGTATGTTTTGCCTCAAATAGTTGAAAATAAAAGAACAAGTTTCATTTGGACCTTTTTTAACTACGCCTTCATTGTAAAGAGAAAACTGGGCATTGTTGTCTTTTAAGTTATGAACTCTGAATGGAAATACTGATAGCTGACGTAAATAAAAAATATCTTAAACTGGAATCGACGATAATGAAATGTTTTGCATATGATCGAAGCAAAGTCCAATAACGCTGTCATTTTCTTTGCATATTTTTTCCGTGTTTTGAAGGCTATGATAAATTTTTTTAGAGCGTCTTTTATGCACCGTAAGTTCAGCTAAGTCAGCTCTTTAGCTGTTTCGTTCAAAGAAGAACTTGTGCATTTAATACTAAGTTCTTCACATTGGCAGCATGAATCGACTTGCGGTCGCCCAAATTTATGGTCAAAATGCTCTTTTTAAAATAGTTAATATGTTGAATATTTTACATTAACTTCAGCATTTTTCTCTTTGAATAACGAATGCATAATTTTTATATTAAGCTTTGCGTCTACGTACTGATATTCTTTGGATAAATAATGATTTTGTTTGAGAGGAAATGAAGAAATGTGGTCACGTACAATGTGCATAATATTACCAGGAACAGTTTTTCTATTATTCTCTAGACCTCTCAAATCTTTACGAGATTTTCCGAGATGCAAAAGAACTTGTAAGCATTGTACTGCTTTACAACTTATGTCGTGTAAACTTAAAAATGCATGTTTACAAACATTGCGTCGCTTTGTGTTAACCAACACAAAATAGTCAAAGGATGAAGTTCTTTGTGATGCTTCTTCTTTACAAGGCCGTCTTTTCTTAATAACTTTCGAATCCATTAAACCTTGCAAATAAATATCTTGTTTATTTTTTGTTGAAAAAGAATATAATTTTTTTATTATCTCAATTTTGTCTCCTTCGCTTATCTTCTCAAAACATTTTGACTTGCACCTTTAATAGAATAAAATTGTTCAATAACCTACAAAAATAATAAAAACATTTGAAACTTACGTGCAAGGTTTTCCAATGGCCTTTCCTGAAACCATGTGTCCTTGGTTGTAATCTCAGTATCACTCATACTAAATCAAATATGCAGTATTGTACACAACAATCGCCAAAATATCAAAGTATTTGTCTATTTTTATTTGTCTTTTCTGTATTTATTTGATAGCGATGGGCTAAGTTAGAACACACTAAATTTTCTCCTAAATTTACCATAAAAATACAACAGAACTAGTTAATAAAATACAACAGTTTCAATTACCTAACAAATCCAGATTAATTTTATTTGACGTAAAAATCTTTTTCCTAGTATTCCTCGTATAGTAACTTTTATTCTAGTAAAAAACCTTTTAGAAATTTTACATCTTCTTGAAATTTGCATAAAGCAGGACTACTTTGAATTTAATAATCAAATATATACAAATAAAAGTGCAGGACTTATAATGGACAATCTTCTAAGCCCATTGCTATCAGATATTTTTATGGATCATCTAGAGACAAAGATTTCAAGACATCCCAATTCAAACAGTTTTTATATTGGTGGAGATACGTAGACGACGTACTGGTATGTTTCACAGGAACTAACAGGCAACTCGACCAATTTTTATCGTATATTAATTCACTTCATAGTCATATTGAATTTACCATAGAAACAGAACAAAATCAATTGATACATTTTTTAGATTTAAAAATTATCAGACTTAAAAACAAACATGACTTCTCCATATTTCATAAACCTACCCATCCTGACACGACCGTACACAATTACTCATCCCATCCAACACAGCATAAACTGGCAGCCTATCATAGTATGTTACATAGATTAACAGAAATTACAATGTCAAAATGCAACTTTGAGACAGAATTAAATATCATTAAGCAAATAGCAGTAAACAATGGATACAACGAATAAACAATTAATAAAATGTTAAATCAAAAACTACACAAGAAAGCCCTGAAATTAGTATTTACACCACCAGAAAAAAAACCCAGTACCCCAGTACCTTCTGCATATCAACAAAAATAGCCAAACACATAAAAAAGAAAGGAATAAAACCAGCTTTCAGAACAAATAACAACTTATGCAAATATATTAAAAACAACAAGAGCCAAAATAAAAAGCACTTACACAGTGGTGTATATAAACTTAAATGTGGCGACTGCCCAAAAACTTACATCGGTCAAACTGGTAGAAATTTTAATAAACGAATAGCAGAACATAAAAGGGCTTTCAATATTAGAAAAACAGATTCTACATACGCACTTCACTTTCTAGATCATAATCATTCTTTTAATGACGAATTTCAAATTCTTTACGTTCAAAATAAAGGCCTTAAGCTATCCTTATTAGAATCTATGGAAATTAACAAATTAAAAAACACAGAGATAATTCTGAATGACCAACTTGAGACAAACAGTTCTCCCCTCCTCAACCTATTTCATTAAAGACTATAAAGTGTAAACGCATGCCAAAAATAGATCATAATAAAATGATCAGGATGAAAATATGGCGCATCAAATCTAATGGTACTAAGTCAATACATGTTACATTTACGCTACGTAGAGAAACATGCCCCCCTGTTTATATTGATAATTGTCTAATTCCTCAATCCGAGGACGCTAAATATCTTGGCATGCACTTGGATCGCCGTCTAAATTGGAAAAAACCTATTTTTAACAAACGAAAACAGCTTGGGCTTAAATTGAGAAATATGTATTGGATCATTGGACGCAATTCAAAACCATCTTTGAATAACAAAATTTTACTCTACAAGTCCATCCTCAAGCCCGTATGGACTTGTGGGATTCAGCTATGGGGTACTGCTAACGTCTTCAATACAAACATCTTACAGAGATTCCAAAACAAGGTGCTGCGTGCCATAGTCAATGCGCCATTCTATGTATCCAACGAGGTGATTCAACACAACATCCTCCTAGAATCCGTGAAAGAAACCATACAACGTTTTAGTGCTAAATACTGTGAACGAGTGCTAGTGCATCCTTATGCGTTTGCTCGATAAATAAATGTGCGGAACGTCTTTGAAGTGCGTAAACTAAAACGGCAATTGCCGTCCGACTTGTCCAACTGAACATAATAAGTGTATTCAAACTAATAAAATTACTCACTGAGGTTACTCACTGAAGTAACTCTCTACATGTCTGCATTTTTTGCCATACCAAATGCTTAATACTCAATGGGCAGATTGTTCCACTCAATGGAGTTAATAAAAAAAAATTGTTACATAAAATGAATTTCCATCAAGTAACGGTCGAATCCATTAATCATGCCATATGTGTTCAATAGGATTGAACATGCAATAGTAAGGAGGAAATCTTAATACTATATGACCCATTTCTTCCACCAAACTGTCGCAATAATATTGTTTTCTGATGGAAAATGATTTTAAAATGTTAAGTAATTGTTTTTTAGAATAACTATTTTCATAATATAAATCATTTTCCACATATTCCTGGATTCTAGGTTTGGTGTCATTAGAACATGGAACTTTATTCGGCCTACGACTGTGGTAGCTGGCATTGTCCATCACAATTACACTGTTTGGTGCTATATTTGGCAATAACTTCGTTGAGAACCAGGTTTCAAATAATTCTGACGTGGTGATATCATGAAAGTCGACACGGGAGTCCTTAATGTTTTTGCCTGGATTAAGGAAAATTTTGGAAAAATTTGAATCATTTATAGATTCTCCACGTCTTTATTAAAATTACAGGTGTAATTAAAATAATAAATAAATAACAAAATTACTTTATTCAATTTTAAAAATATTATTTAAAGTTTAAAATACAAAAACCTAGTATTAAGCTTCGCGCTAGTTTACAGTACCATCTACTGTGTCGCTTTTTTTCTTTAGGTTTCTTTGCCATGACGGAAGATTGGCAATCATTGTCACACATTGAATAATGATTAATCAAAAACATTTAATTCTTCCTTGACTTCACTCTCGGTATTTTATATTTAGCAGTTCTGTATCAGTTCCTGTCATATGCAACGTTTAATATCGGATGAAAATATGGATAATCTTTTTTTGGTAATTTCGATTTATATTCTCTTAAATGCAGCATATTATTTCAGCTTTAATTTAAAAAGCCGTCCTTCCTTACATAAAATAAAAAATATATTTTCGTAGAAGTTATGAATTTTCCTAACGTCATAACTCAAAAACTCAAACAGCCATAGCTACTTTATTCAAATTCGAATGATTCAAATAACCCGTAAAATGATACGGTACTCTACCCACCCATTCGAAATAAATGAATCATTCGTGAAAATCTCCACCCCTGCGTCTATATCATTTGCAACTCGGTTATTTATGAGGGTGAAAATATGGCTTTGTATACAAGGTGTCCGCGCTTCGTTGTGTTCGGTGGATCATATTACAGATATTGATCGAATCCACGGAAAAGGCTTTAAAAGAGCCCATTGTTTTTTAAATGTAGAAAGTAGTTATAAAAAAATAAAACTTCTGAATTGGAGAGCATTGACTATCGAAAGAATAATATAAAATGGCATACATTAGAGTTTAAATATTTCATAAAAAAGATTTTACCAATAACAAGTTAAAGGATTTTATAGTTATTTATTGTACAAGACGATAAAATTGTACTTTATCTTCGAGAGCGTTTTTTAGCGTCGAGAAGATAATGCGATTTTGTCGTCGTGTGTAATACAACATTTTTTTCTATAGCAAGACTTCAAGTTCAGGTGAACAATAGAATTTCAAAAAAAATTGTAATTTTTAGCACAAAAATCGCAATTGTGTTGCTTCGTTGCTAGGGTTATGAATTACTCTGTCAACAAATGTCAAACAAATGTTACGTTTTGGTTTTTGCGTATAATATTGTTGCGTTTTGTGTACAAAGTGAATAAATACGAAATGGACGAAAAAGAATTGACACAAGAAAAGGAAAACCTGCCATCAGATGTAGAAAATGCAGCGTTGGAAGCAGAAAGTTTATTGTTGCCACAAAAATCTAGGACGATGTATGAGAAAGAATACCAGTCTTTTAAAAAGTGGAAAAGCATTAAGAATATCAATGGCGTGAGTGAAAAAATACTTCTGGCGTATTTTTCAGAAAAGTCGAAGAAAGCGATGCCATCGTCATTATGGTCGTATTATTCGATGCTGAAACGTACGTTGTTGGTGAATGAAAATTGTGACCTTTCCAAGTTCAGCAGGTTAACCACCTTACTAAAAAACCTGAGTGGAGGATACAAAGCTAAAAAGTCCAAAATCCTGGAGTCAGGTGACATTATTAAATTTCTGACAGAAACTCCGGATGACGTCTATTTGTTGATGAAGGTTATTGCTATTTTTGGTGTGCATGGAGCGACTAGGTCCGATGAATTGTACAAGTTAGAAGTGTTTAACGTGGACGACAGAAAATCGGTGATAATCGTTTCATTAACTGATACTAAAACGAAGCAAGAAAGGTCGTTTTGTATTACTGACAAGAAAAGTGGACTGAGTTTCTTGAAAATTGTGAGAAAGTATATTGCCTTGCGCCCCAAAAACGTACCTCACAGTAAGTTTTTTGTAAATTATCGACAGCAAAAGTGCACTACTCAACCGGTGGGGATTAACACTCTATATAATATCCCCAAGAAGATTGCAGATTTTTTGAAACTTGCAAATTCAGAAATGTACATGGGGCATTGTTTCCGTCGTTCTTCAGCTACTATGTACGCAAATTCTGGAGCTGATCTAGTAAAAGTTAAACGTTTAGGTGGATGGAAATCGTTATCTGTTGCAGAATCTTACATTGAAGAGTCAATAAGCAATAAGATTGCTGTATCCAAGTGTATACTTGGCGCACCAGAAAATCAATCCAGTACCTCAAATCAAGTGTTTAAGCAAACGAGTACAAGTTGTGATGCTCCAAAAATAGATATTTCTAATAATGTTAATTGTAAAATTTCAGTTGTTTTTAATCCTTAATGTGTTTGAATTTGTAAATTTTATTGACTAAAAAAAAGTTAAAACATTTTATCTACTCTTGCTGTTAAAGTGTCACTTTATCTACCCCTGCGTTTAAAGTGATATTTTATCTGCTCAAAACAGTTGTTATAGCAACACTTTAACATTACCTATGGAAAAAAAAATAATAATATCTATTAATTTATATAACAATTCATTTATTTTTTAAAAGAGAGTAAAGCAAAGCGAAGAGGGCGAAGGGAGGCCTATTTAATATAATTTAGATACGTTTTAAAAAAAATTTCAGTATACTATGTATTATTACAATTGATAATAAAAGACACAGCTAAATCAATATGTAACACTATGAAACATTATACAGAGTGGTCCAAAAGTCTCCAAAAGCCTAATTATCTCTTAAATGGAAGGTCCGAATTATACAAAAACAGGGATACACCAATCAAATATGAAGATTTGAAATTTGATGTTTTTAACGTTGCCCGATTTAACGTTTTCTAGTATCAGTAGTAATTTTGGTTTTTAATTACCAGTAATCCAATGCGAGTTCACCAGTATACAATATTTTTGATTTTATGTAGTCTGAAACATCTTTAAAAGATAAAACAAAAACCTAGAAACGCATAATCGCCTCAACAAATGTTTTTAATTCTAAGTATCTACAATTAAGGATCTACAACTAAGGATCTACAAGAAGATGTAGATCAAGCAAACGATGGCATAATGAAGGCTCTAAAAGAAACGAAAAGGGAGTGCTGCCCGACCGTTCTGACCAATAAAGAAAAACTAAGCCAAAATACCAAAGAGCTAGTAGGTAAAGGAGAAGACAGCTGACTGAAAAATACGGCTCCAACTACACAACAACGAAGATATTAAATAAAGATATCCACCAGTCAATTCGAAAAGACGTACGAGAAAACAATACAAGAGAAATAACTAAAATAATTTAAGAAAACAAAAGCTCTAGGCGAAATACAAACAACATAGGCAACAAAAATATGTACGAAATAAAAAACAAAGATGGAAATATTACGCGAAATACTTATATCGCGAAATGTATGAGAGCACAGGCGAAGGGCAAGATCAGCCGCTGCCCAAAATCAGAGAGATTTCCAGATGACATCATCCTTATAGTCGACGTATGGAGCTAATCTGGTGTCGAAATCGAAATCGAAATATTGGTGTTGATGGAAGAGATATTCTGCAGACTACCTCGTATAAGTACCTAGGACATGTAATTCGGTTGAGCAGAGTGTGAGCTCCCACGTCGCATAGGATTAGCCTGGGCAGCATTTGGTAAATTAAACTATGTATTTAAATCGGATCTACCCATATGCCCCAAAAGAAAAATCTTTGACCAATGTGTGTCACCTATACTCACTTATGGAGCGAAAACATTAACACTAACGAAAAAGGTAGTTAATAAGATTCACGTGACTCAGATGGCTATAGAGCGCCAGATATTGGGTGTCTTTCTGAGAGACCCAATCACAAACGAAGAAATACATCGTGGAACAAAAACAACAGACGCTATCGAAAAAATCGCCTCGTTAAAATAGAATTGGGCAGGAAACGTCGCCAGATTATCAGACAACCGATAGACAAAACGTATTTTAGAGTGGAGACCAGGGCAAGAAGCAATACGGAGCAGAGGACCCACCAACTAGATGGACTAACGACCTGAAGCGTGTTAGCAATAAGTGGATGCAAGGCGCAGAAGACAGAAACAGATGGAAAGAGCTGATGGAGATCTATGTTCAGCAGTGGACGCATATAGGTTGATGATGATGATGATCTTTAATTTGAACATAATCATTAAAAGTTTACTGCAGTGCTAAATTAATATCGATCTAATCAACTGTCTAAAATATCCTTCGTTGTTAACTTGACAGTATCGGAAACGATGGTAGAATGCGTCTATTACATTCGTTCATGCTTCTCTAGAAATTAATATGCATTCGTCGATAATAATTATTTACCTAAGTTCTGAAAAACTTGCTGCTTTAGTTTGATAAATTCTAATTTTCAAGTATCCCAAATAAAATAACTTAGTGCTTGAATTAAAAAAAGAATTATCGATGACTGAGAATTAAAAGGTGTTTTACAACTCGTTTGCCGTGTTCGTTCTCAATCTGCCATCGGATTTTCCCAATCAACTACATATTTTTCAAAAATCGCCATCTAACTTTCGTACGAAAACACAGGTCTGCTATAGTGGCTGCTATTGTTTAGAAGTTAAAAACTGACTGTTTTAATTCTCATATCTTCAACCATAACACAAATTAATATATTACTTACCATTAAGTCAAGAGAAACTTCCTCTTTCTTGAATTTCTAGATGTATATTTTTCTTTTGTGATTCCAAAGGTATTTAGCCATCATAGTAGTATTCCACCTGTCTTGATAACGTTGCTCCATTAATTTGTTGATACGTTAATGAAACCTCTCCCCCTGGTCTTCGCTGTAATCCCAAATTATAGAGAAAATAGTCTAAGTGTAGGTATGTGAAGAAAATAAAGTTTTACATTCATAAGAGAATCTAGGTTTTAAAAACTTCTTAGCAAGCCATTTACTTATTCCCCTAATTGGGATTTTGTTGGTTCCCAAGAAACCCCTTAACAACTGATTTAAAGCTCCTCCATGCATTTTTTTTTAGTATTTACGAATTTTTCAAAGTCAGTGTTGATCGTTAGTTGGCGAATTTGAGGACCCACAAAAATTCTAACTTTTATTTTCTCAGTAGTTATCTTAGGAAACTTCTTACCCAAATACTGAAAGACGGTTTATGCTGATTCAACGCTTTTACGAATTGTTTCATTAAACTTAATTTAATATGTATAGGTGGAAGCAGACAAAATACTAAGGAAGATATTTGGACCAACCCAATGCAGCGATAGTTCGTGGAGAATTAAAATGAACCACGAGCTGGATGAACTAATGCAGAGCGCAGATATTGTCAGATTTGTAAAGTCACAAAGACCAAACTGGCTTGGTCACCTAGAAAGAATGCCAGATAATCGAGCTGTAAAAGTAGTCCAGAGATGGAAGCCGAAATGAAACAGAACAAGAGGAAGACCCCGTAAAAGATAGATAGACGACGTAGAGAGGGATCTTAAAACCATGAACATCAGGCAGTGGCGAAGGAAAGTATCCGACAGGGCAGAATGGAAGAACATTGTTAAGCAGGCCAAGACTCACAAAGGGTTGTAGCGCCATCAGAAGAAGAAGAAGAAGAGGTGAAAGCAGAACATGTTTGGGACTTAATAATGGACTGTTTATGGATTCTTTGAGTCTGGTGTCAACTGGGTTCTTGTTTTCCAAGATTTTTATGCATAGCTAGTGGTCCTATCTCTGCTATCCCATTTACAAAAAAAAAAACAAGAGAATTTAGTAAATCCAATTTGCAAACATATTGGAATGAGCTATTGGAAGTAAAGCAAATGTTTTCATTATGTAAAAGGACAGTTTTCAAACTAGCTTTTGATTAATCTATGAAGAATCTCCATTCAGTAGGTTTATAGTCACTTCCAAAATATTCCATCACTAATTTAAAGGTATTACAGAAAACTATTGCATCTCTTTCTTGAAAGTATGGAGCAAATTCTCGTTCACGATAACGATATCAAGAAAAAGTCATACTCATCCCAAGGAGACTTTTTGATTTGAATCTCGATCCAAGGACTTCTGCAGTATCCTTTGAGTGATTTAAATCTCTAACTAAATCATTTAATTTTCTTGAGTAAAAGTTTAGGTGAGCGATCTTCATCAAGTTCATAGGACTCATTGCTAACATAAACAATTTTTTCATTGTCACTACTTTCACAGTCACAGACTAACATATTTTAGAACAGTAAAAGGAGCAGGAACAGGTATAGTGTCGCTATGAGCTAATGGTCTAAGACTCTAAGGTAACTTAGAATAAACGATAGATTTACAAAAGTGTTTGTTTTGTGTACTAATGGCGGTAGTATTTCTAGAAGAAATTTGGATATTGTGCTGCAAGAAGAAACCATGCTGCTGCAAATTGACGTGAGGTGTATATTGACTTTGTGTATTTTTCGAACTCCGTATAGGTGTGGTGTCCTACTGTATTCGGGTGTTATTGTTTTTTTTTGTAGTCTGTCAAGTGCACTTTAAATTTAGGTAATTTTCTGTATAATTTGTTCCTCAAGGATTTGGTTGGTCCTTTTGTAGTTTTATGTATGCTCCATTTGTGACTAGTTCTTGAATTTTCTTCTGGTACTGAATTTTACGTTCTCCATGATTACGATTGCATTAACCTCGATTTCTGGTAAGATTTTGATTAACTCATCTTCTTTTAACGATTTGATAGCTTTAGGTTTTTCTTTACTTATACTTGCTTTCGATTATTTGCTTTTTTGTGTTTACTTGTTGACAGACTTTTTCAACAGCGCTAATTATATCCAGTTTTGGTACTTATGTGACTAATAGAAGAAGACTTTGGATTAGCTATGTGCCCTTGGTTGTGTTCATTATTAGCAGATCTATTCAGGAAAGAATTAAGGTGAAATATTATATACAAATATGACCAAAAACCGATAGTATAGTGGAGATGTAGATGATGTGTTCTCCATATGGGCTTATCGACTAAAAGCACAGAACACATTTCTGATAGACAGACATTAACAAGGATCAATCAAATTTACCATGGAAAAGAAAACCAATAACTCATCATTTCTGGATGAGATAATCACAAAGGGAGGATAAAAGATATGTAACTAAAGTGTACAGAAAATCAACCCACAACAACAGATGTTTAAATATTATCATTCAAACCACAACAAGTATTAAGAAGGGAATCATAAAATCACTATATGATACAGCCTTAAATACCTGCTTCAACGAAAATGCATTCCAGGAAGAAAAAAACCTACTAACAAAGATTTTTAGGCTAGTACTTAACAAGATTACTAGTTCTCCATTCTTCTGGCATTTTACTGTGTTTAATAATTTTGTTAATAAATGTTGTTAATTGTTCTGCCATTGCTGCTTCACCATATTTCAGTAATTCGTTTGGTATTCCGTCTTTCATTCGGTTTTTCGGACTTACTGTGTATTTATATTAACTTTTTTATTTGTATTAATTTTTTATGTTTCTTTTTGTCATTTGTTCTTCCTCTGCATAGAGCTTTTTTGAAAAGTTAATCCATGTATACTTTTCTATGTGTTCTGAGTCTATTATTTCCTTCATTTTCGGTCTTTGACCTCTTATAAAGCGCTATATTTCCTTAAGCAGACCATAAAAATTATTTTCCATTTCTTTTATGTGTGTGGCATGCGTTTTATTTCTTATTGTCTGTAAGTCGAGAAAAACACATAAGCATAGTGGAAGAAAGCCGTGTGGTCAAAATAGCAAGAGATAAATCACCAATCGGTAGAAGTATCGGACGACCGCGCAAAAGATAAAGTGACAACTTTCCATAGAGGTATCAATCCGCCAATGAACAAGCAGAGTTGCTTATAACGAGAAAGAAGAAGACGAAGAAGAAGAACGAAGATTTTAACAAAAATCATAAATTATAAACGACAATGTGTAAAATATCCATTGTCATTTATAAACAAGGAATTCCATACGATTCAAGAAAGCAAGCAAACAGCAAAACATCAAAAACGATCCAGATATACTCACAAAAAAGAATTTGATTAGAACAATAATACCATAATGACTTAAATAAATTAAAAAAGATAGGAAATAATTACATCACAACATTTAAAATAATTCACACACCGAGATCTATTCTTTTCAAAACCAAACTCAAGAACACACAGGGAAATCATAGAACTGCTTTTATAAAATACCACGCGAATGCAACAATCTTTATCTGAGAAAAACTTATTTCAGAAGAATTCACTTCTTGTATATACCATCTTATATAGGCATCGGGAATAAACAAGCAGCTATTAATGCGCGTGACGCATCACCAATCAAGCATCAAAAACCGAGTGTCGGAGTGTCGGTAGCGATTTAAATGTTTGTTTCAAATATTAAGTGTTAAATGCGTGTAATCGGAATTGGAAGGATTCCAACTTAGAAACGTTAAAAGTGACATCTTTTCGTAGAAGTCCACTGCCAGAAGGAGAAAACCACAAGTAATTACACGTCTACGACTTGGACACTGTAGATATACTCATGCCCATCTCTTCTCAAATAACGAACCTCCAAAATACAAAACTTGCAATGCAGTGAACAGTATACAGCACTTCCTGATCATCATCATCATCTAGCCCCATTTTCACATCCATTGTTGGATATAGGCCTCCTCCAAATATCTCCAGTTCTCTCTATCGCTAGCTGCTGCAATCCAGTTTGTTTCTATTCTCCTTAGGTCGTCGGTCCATCGGGTTGGTGGTCTGCCTCGACTTCGCTTGTCGGCTCTTGGTCTCCACTCCAATAATCTCTTCGTCCATCTTCCGTCTTCAATTCTAGCAAAATGTCCAGCCCACCTCCACTTTCGTTTATTGATTCGGCACTTCCTGATAGACTGTACTAAATATGTAATTCAAAGACATTCTTACAATTTTCCAAATAACCTGAAAGTATTGTTTGATGAAAATTTTGTTTTGGGACATTTTATTAGGTTATGTATGGTTAATGTATGAACATAATACATAAAATTTATTGTTACAAATGTCGCAGAAATGTCTCTAATAACCTTCGAGTGGATGAAACTTTATTCTTTAAATATAAAAAAATAACTCACATTAAAAATATCAAAAAAAATGTGTTATTTTTCGATGTTCATATTTTGAAAAGTGAGCAAGTCTTATCTTAAGATGTGAATAACGTTTTTATACAATAATTATTAACTATCGTACATATATACGTCGCGTCGGTAGTTGACAGGTGCATACTTGTGTAGAAATGTTAATTAAAAATAATTTCATATGCATCTACTTAATATACAGAATAGGTAATAATGCTATTCGTTTTATATCGTTCGTTCTTCCTAGTTGGTATATAATAAACTAATTATTTTTTTAATTAAAAGTGAAATAGGTATACTATTCTGTCTTGTTTGCTTTTGGAATTATTAAACCATTTTAAATAAACAATACAATTTTATTGTAATTATATTCCAGCCTCTACAAAATAAATATCTTTCTTCTATGTCCATCAGCCAGCCTCTAAAAGTGAAATAGGTATACTATTCTGTCTTGTTTGCTTTTGGAATTATTAAACCATTTTAAATAAACAACACAATTTTATTGTAATTATATTTCAGCCTCTACAAAATAAATATCTTTCTTCTATGTCCATCAGCCAGCCTCTGACTTTCACAGCTGAACATTCTCTCCTCTTGATTCAAACTCCATCTATCATGTACCGCTCTCATCCAAAATATAGTAATTTTCTTTAAGTCGGTAGTCCAATATATGGTAGTCACCCAACACTTACTTTATCCACCAGTCGCTATGTGTCCTGCCCACACCCATTTTAGTCTGCCTTCACTCTCGATGTTACCTTAGTTACTTTTCTTATATTTTTGTTTTTAACATTGTCATTCCGATTTATTTCCAGCATGGATTGTTCCATTCTCCTGTATGTCAGTATCGACTTAGTCGCTTAAACTTGCGGGAAGTAGTTATCCTCCCTGGGCCCAAACATTTGTTGCCAATCAAAATAATGTTACAACTTGGGATTAATAATCATAAAAGATCAAAAATAAAAAATAACCCTTTTGGTTGTTTTGAAAAATTGTATTATCACTAGTGATACTTGGGGTCTGGACTGACAATAAAAAAAATTAATTTCACTTATCATTTTTATTGATTAAATTTAGTAAAACAATTTCTATTGACACTACAACATAAAAAAACCTTGCACCGAGCACATTTGACAAACCCAGGTTGTGGCATCCAGGATACCTGCATTTTGATCTTGATTATTTTTTGTTTGTGGGTCCACTTCTGTTCTTGGAGTTCTGATCTTGAATACGTTTTTTGGGAGTTTCTGCAGCTAAACAATCTTTCTTGTATTGTAGCCAAAAATCAATAAAGGCGTAAATACATCGTATTGTCCATTTATTTGTTCTACTGCTCATAAGGTACTTTGACATAATTCTATCCAGCAAATCTACTCCACCCATGCTTTCATTGTAGTGCGTAATCACTGCTGGACGATTTATTTCTATGTATTTTTTATCTTTTACTGACCAGCCCCTACACAATCCCAAGGGTTCAGTTTTAAATGCTGATGAAGCTATATATATTGGTTTGGAATCAAACCATTTTGTAACAGCTATTTTGTTGTCTTTGATAACGAGCATATCGTGAAAGCCTCTTCCTGATTTTCTTAGATCTTTATCTGTCTTAAATGTCACATCAGTTTTTGGTATTGTATTTTTCATTAGTGTTCCTGTTACATTAAGCTTCTGTGAATGTAATGCATCATTCAATGTTTTTGACGTAAAATATCTGTTAACAAAAATAGATACTACTACTGGCAGAGTATCTGTAAGTTGTAAAACAACCCTTCCCCCGATATCGAGCCGTTCTGGTGTAAGTACCAAACTGGATTCAATAATCTGGCTTTACCTTTATACATGTGAAAATCAAGTGGAATGCCGCCCCGTAGTCGTCATGACAAAATTCTCAATCCTACAGGGTTAGGTTTTCCTTGCATAAACTGTCTCATTAATACTTTTTCATGAAGGGGAATCGTTTGTTCATCGATTGACACTGTTTCAGTTCTTTTATTATTCAGACAAGCTCTTTGAATTTAATTCAACAATGGTCTTACTTTCCAGAATCTATCATTTTCTTTAGTCTCCTTGGTTACAGAATCACCGTCAACAATTTTGAGTCGGGTTCGAATGGCAAAAAAAACGATTTCTTGATATGTTGTCTGAAACTATTGGTACCCTGGTATCCATTTGGCAAAACATTCGGATTCGTGGTAAATTATAAATACCAATATAGGTACAAGCAGCATGCAATAATCGTTTTTAGTTCTACTGCCAGAAGAAAGTCTCCATCGTCTCCAAAGATTTTCCAGTTTTTTTACTTCCTTCGTATTTGTGTACAACGCCATGGATTTAAAAAAATTGTTGTCGATGTATTTATTGAAGTAGTCAATAGGTCTTGGAATATTTTCGAGATTCAAGGGATCTTGCACAGAGGGTTGATATAGGGCAAATTGTGATGTAAAATGTGTTCTCTTCCATTCTTTCCTGTCTTTTTTAGGAATAGAATTTGCCGTGTTACTGTCCTTTAAAAGCTGGGTTGCCAAGAGCCTGTCATCATCCGAATTGTCGCCTGATATGTCACTGATTTCAGCGTGATTTTCAGTCCTTTCTTCCTCACTTTCAATAATTATTTCATTCTCATCCAGATTTCTAGGTTCATCCTATTCAGCTCCATCATCATCACTGTCATGAAAACGAGAAAGATCCAAATCAGAGTCATCTAAATTCACATGACCTGTGATTTCCTGAAGTTTAGTTGCAGTCAGCGGTCCTAAAAATAACAAAAATGTTTTAAAATACACTAACGTTTAGGACCCAAGGTATTATCAATGATACCTTGTCTTTAGGGCCAAAGAACTATTGTACCTATCATCAATTTATTACAATTTCAATTTAGTACCTTTTTTTAACACTAAAATGCACTGATCATACACAGAAACATGCTAAATATTATGTACTTACTTTTATTATTGATGATTTTTTTATCGTCTGCCATGACGCATTTACTTACTCACAACAAAAGTCTGACTAACTCAGTTCAATCAAGAAGTATGTCAAGACGCAATTTTCTACGCATATTAGATACTTAAAACTGGTGATACTTACGGGCAGAATAACTGAGTTTGCCGTCGAATGCGAAAAATAATTTGTTGAACCGTAGTATCATATATGATACCTGGGGTCCGAGGAGATTATATAAGAGTTGTATTTGTTCAATATCTCGGCTACTTTAAACTCTTCGACTAAATAGTACGGACATAAATTGTTACAATTACGATTTTCTACAATTTCTTCTTTGTCAATTTTTTCGTGCGGTCGATATTTTCATAATTAAGGGAGAAAAAGTGACTAAGTATAATTATTGAATTATCTCGTTTATTATTAACTTAACGATATAAATGTACATAATCAAAATCATCATCATCATCATCCAACCTCAGAAGTCCACTGCTGAACATAGGCCTCTTCCTCATGTTTCCAACCCCGTCTATCTTGCGCCGCTATCATCCAGTTTTTATTGAGTCTTCTTAAATCGTCAGTCCATCTTGTAGGTGGTCGACCGACGCTTCTCTTGTCTTCCCTTGGTCTCCATTCCAATAACCTCTTTGTCCATCGCCCATCTGTCATTCTGGCTATGTGTCCTACCCATCTCCATTTTAGTCTCCATTTTATAATAGTCTACATAATCAAAATGAAGAGAATTATATTTTATAAAATTCTGATTTCTTTGACTTTTTGTGCTACTAGCTTATCTACATGACAAAGCCTATGACAAACCTAATGAGACATAAGCAATTAACGAACCCTAGACACTAACGTCGTCAGCAGCAGGCCGTAAACAGGAATGAACCTAAGACCTTAAATATTGATTTAACAAAAAAAATTTAAACAGATCAAAATTGTATAACCATTTTTTTCATGTACAATTATATCTTAAAGTTAATAATAAACGACATAATTCAATAAGCATGCTTCCTCCCTACCTTACCTTACCTACCTATTTTCTCCCCTAAAACTCCTTCTAAAAACTTATAAAAAAAAATGGCGGAGATATTGAGCAAAAACGATTCTCCTCTAAAATTAAGATGACCCCCCCCCCTAAAGGTTACAATAATAAAAATTGGCTAACTATGGAACACTATTGAACTGCTACAAAAAAATTCGGTGTAAAATTCCTACGAAAACACAACTCTACCTCCCGTACTATTAAAGGTGGTAAATGATATCAAGAGACAAAACAATAAAATAAAGTTATTTATTATCTTTAATTGGACTTGCCCAATTAAAGTTAAAAACACGTTTGTTTGTTTAGTGTGTATTTTGAGAACGATTTCCGAAGTGGAAATCGAAATGTCACAATTTGATATATTTTCCACTGAAATTGTAATTAGTTCTCATTAAATATAATAAATAATAATAAAATGCCACAAGAGAATAGCTTCAGAATAATAATAAAATAAGGCAAACACAAGTTAGACAGCACGTCTAATGTATGACTCACACAGGTCGTGAGATCAGAGAAAATGTAATATATCTAATGTAGACGAACTGTGATGTCACTCAAACAGTAGTAGTATGGTAGCTTGGAATCAACAACTAATTTATGAGAATCTGAGATATATAGAAATGAATAGGATTAATCCTTCAGAACAAGAAATCTTTTTTTTTCTGTTTTACTTTATGATACTGAACTTGATACTAGAGAGTTTTCTTATTATCATATTAATCCAGTTAAGTTCCATAAAATTTACATTACTTCTCCCCATGTAACTTCTTTTTTGTTGCTCTTGTGGTTTTGCTCTTACATCGTTCTAAGTCTCCCTAGGTCTCATTCTCTTCCTTTTTCCTTATTCTTTTGTTTCCTGTATCTTTATATTGACCTTTAGATGACCCCAACTTAACTGCCATTTCTCAACATTCTTTGCCATCGACTTTATTTTTATTTCATCTTGTACAACATTGTTTCTTACATAACCTCTTCTAGTTACTTCATATCCCCTTTGTAATATCTTCGTCGCCCGAATCTCAGTTTAATATTGCTTACTTAGTACCCAGTGCTCACACCAATATGTAAGAATTGGTCTTTATATAGCCTTAAAAAAATTTATTTTAGTTTGTTCCGTTATTTGTTTCTTGTTGATGATTGTTCTTTCTATTGCCTGGTATAATTTATTCACTGTATCTACCTCTACTTCTGGTCTGTCAGTTTTATTTATCTCTACTTCTGGTCTGTCAGTTTCTTTAATTGTCACTCCTAAGTACTGAAACGTTTTCACTTATTTGTTCAATCTGGGCTTGTATATCCACTCTGTCTTTTTCTATGACCATCACTTTCAATTTCTCCTGGTTTATGTTTATGCCCAATATATTTAAAGCCTTGTTACATATTTTTAAACTTCTTTGGGTTTCTTCTTCTGTCGATGCTAGTATTGCTACATCATCTGCAAAAACGCAATCTGATATCTCTCTTTTTTGATACTCTATACTTAGTGGGTTAGTTTTTGTTGTTGTTTCTTTTATGATGGCATCCATAAACGTTATACATAATAAAAGACTTAAATCTCTCTTACACCCTCTGTCGTTATGAACTCTTCTGATATTATATTTTTACTTACGTAAGATTTTTGTTTTCTTTTGTATAATAATTGGATAAATTTTATCGTTTTATCTAGTGTATATCTACTTTTTAGATTTTCTCATATATTTGACCTTGGTACTTTATCAACATTTTCATGTCTAGAAAAGCTATGTATGTCTTTTGTCCTCTCGATAGCCTTCTGGTGATTATCTCATTGATGGTAAAAATACGATCCTACGTACATCTACCTGATCTAAAACCACTTTGGGATTTCTCTAGTGTTCTATTAGGTATACGTCCCAATTTCTGTTATAATATTTGTGCGTATATTTTCGCAATTGCACTGAGAAATTTATTGGAATTCTTATTATCGCTCTTCTTCAGTATATGTAAAATTCAACCTATTTCCCAATATGTAGCTACTTGTTCTTTTTTCCATGCTATATTAAGTTATTCAGTACTTTTGTTTTTCACTCATCTCTTTAATCATTTCCGCCGTAATTGTATTACATCCAGGTCATTTTTAATTATTTATTAGTTTTATTAGGTTTCTTGTTGCATCTATTAGGTAACCTACTTCCACCTAAACAACACTCTGCCATCAAGAACCCTTAACGTTTACTTTGATAGCACACGACTCAACCACAATAAACATCCAAAATATCTAGGCGTGGCCTTGGACACAACGTTAAGCTTTAGAGAACATTTAAGTACAGTTGCCGAGAAGCTAAAAACCAGAAGTAACATCATTCAGAAGCTCTGAGGCACAACATGGGGGGCACCGGCATCCATACTCAGGTCTTCAGGCTTAGCTCTTATTTATTCCGTAGCTAAATACTGTGTGCCAATATGGATTAACAGTGCTCACGTTCAAAAGATAGATGTCCAGCTAAATAACACAATTAGAATAATCGCTGGAGTAATCAAATCTACACCAACACATTGGCTACCAGTGCTGAGCGACATTCGAGCGAAAAGTCGACTGCGCTCTAGAAAATCTCCAATACAAACTGCAGAATCAGCCGCAGCCACAGGGTTTAACATGATCACCAAATGGATCCATGAATGGTCCAAATACAGCCATACCTTGCATCACAGAGACACCTCCTGGATTTTACCTACCACGTAAGACCTGGTGCACACTTAACCGCATGCAACAGATATGTTGTACAAAAGGGGCAAGCTACCATCACCCTCATGCAGCTGCGGCAAGGTCCAATCTATCAAGCACACAATGGAGGAGTGCCACCAGCGAGCCTACGAGGGCAGTTCACAAGACTTCCTGTTTGCGACGATAGAGTCGATTAACTATATAAACAACCTCGACGTTTGCCTATAAACTGGGCATGATTTCAGTATTTTTATATCGAGTCAATTTTAACGTTTATTGTAATGTTTATTGTAATATTGTAGATGTGTCGAAATGCCATACGCTCAATAAATCTATAATGTTGATATAAGGTTGAATGCTCAGAATAAGGATATCTGCCTTTTATTTGATCAAAATATATAATGGTTTTTGTTTCATTTTTAGTGTACTGCATTCCTCCTTGTTAACTGGTAACCTTTGTAGTACAATGCTGTTTCTCATATCTCTAGTTTATATATTTTCGAATCTTTCATTTATTAAATTAATTTCATCCTTTAGTATCTGGTTTTATTTTTTTTTTATTTTACTCTATTAAACTATTTCTAAAGTAAAGAGAATGAATAGAGGTCATAGTCAGTTATCTAAATTTTTACAATTTTTAACAATATAATTCACGTACAAATTACGCAATTGTGACAGCATTTAAAAATTATAAAACGACGTCGTTTTCCATTCACTTCTATTTTTTTAGTATATGTGTAATACTTTAAAACAATAAACTTATTTCACACACTTAAAAATAATTCTAGTTCATGAACCTCTTTATGTTTTATTTGTTTTGTACCACCCTGTAGTTTAATGTATTTACATGTGCCTTCTACCTTTTGCAGCCAGTTGGCTTCGTGACTTTCAACACCAGGGCCGGAGCGGAAGCAGCCAAACAAGACTTGCAGGTGGGTCTTTCTTATTTATTAATTCCGTTGTATATACCAGGTGATTTAAAAACATTACCACAAATATTTCATTTGAATAATTTCAGTGCACACGATAATGTAACGTATTTCCAAATTTAATCATGCTTTATACTTCCATATATCAGAGTTATGAATAAATTTAAATGAATAGGGTTTTTCACATTTAAATTGATACTAAAAGTTAGAATTAATAGAATCTTATTACGCATTTTTAATAGGTATAATGTTAAAATATGAGCAACTTTTAAAGAACTTTAAGAAACCTACGGTGCAGAATTATATACACAGTTTTGAAAAAAAAAAATTAACAATTTCAGCTTTAGTAGGTCAAGTTATTATTATTTTATCATAAAAATTAAATTTCTAGAATTACCGCGATTTATAAACTATAAACTATATAGAATTCCTATATAGTTTATAGTTTTATTCAAGTATAGAATTCCTTGTTAAAATATAAGGAGCAGCTAGAATATCCATCATGATATAAATCAGAGAAATTATTCCGTCGTAATATAGTATACCGTCGTATGCTATAGTAGGATCGTTTTAGCCTGTCGCATAAGTAATAAAAGTGTCTGTTCAGATTTGCCTCAGGTAGTCATCGGTTCTCAAATTAAAAATGTACGGTTTTCTTAATTTGATAATACGACATTAGGAATTTTTTAAATAAAATATCTTTGTATTATGTTTTATAATAATTGAATATCATAATGTAAATTGATAAACATTGAGTATGAAATATACAGGGTCATTCACGCAACATGTTGGTTAAAAGTTTTCAAAGTTCTGGTCTTCACTTTTTTCTGCAAACTTGGAATAATGGGTTATGCAAAGCATTCTTCATTTTTTAAATATTTGCATTCTTCTAGCACTTCCGGTTGTACCGGAAGTCGCCATTAAGTTTCTTATTTTAAATAGAAACTGTGCTTTTTGTATGGGAGATTTCCGCCATTGTTCCTCATTGACTCGGTTTAGTGCATCTTGCCAGAGTTTTAAAACGCTGGCTTCGTAGGTGGTCTTACATACATGTTTATCATAGTAGTTTTTAGTGATGCCCCACACCAATTCTCGTTCGTGTTCTATATTTTTCTCCGACAGCCACTTTCTTAAGTCTTCTTTTTTCCAGCTGCTTGTGGGAAACTTTTCCTCCTCTCTGGTGTGATACGAAGCATTGTCTAAGACTATTAATGACGGATTTTCCAGATTTTTTAATAATTTTTCCTCAAACCAATGTTCAAAAATATCGGCGTCCATATTTCCGTGGTAATCATCAGTTTTTTTGTCGAAGAAAATATAAGACTAGCATTGGGTATAAAACCTTCCATATTTCCTGCATGCAATATAATATATCTGTTGCCATTACTCGCACTAGTACTCGAATAGCATTTGGTAGAATCATCTTGCCAGGATGATTTGGTATTATTTCCTTTCGCAAAACTCCATGTTTCGTCAAGAAACACAAATTGTCTGGCAAATTCGGAATTCTTGTTTTTTAAATAGTTTCTTATAAATTTCCACCTTTTTCCAACAACATTGGACAGCTCACACAACACTTTACGATTATTGGTTCTTTTGTATCTAAAACCCATAGCTTTTAATAATCTGGTCAAACCCATATCACAAAGTTCTCTGTCCTTTATTTTTTGAATAAGTGTCTTTCTTGTAACATGTTCTTTTGCTTTGTACATGTCATAAATGATATTTCTGATTGAGCTTTTTATACCTTGCGGCAAGTCGAGGGTTTCCGGATGCAAACGAATCCTTTTATTTTCCTTATTTAATTCCTCCTCACTCATTTTGCGAACTCTTTGCAAGGTCCGTTCTGAAATTCCACAAGCTGCACTTGTCCTTTTTTGAACAGTACTGATGTAATTGGTCCCATGTTGATTTTTTCTAAAGTAAAATAATTTTCCACTTTCAACACAATTCGACGCTCACTCGGAGATAAAAACTTATATTTAGGTGTTCTATCGTTTTCTTGTACGGTATCTATTGTCACTATTGAAAACCGGCGATTGTTGAATACTAATAGCAAGATTTTTCGGAGCTCTCTGAATATATACACGAGGGGGCGGGGACTCGGTGGCAGGGCGCGTCGGTCATTGGGCGATGAGTCCGGTCAATGGAGAGTCTCGACTCCGCAGACTGTTTACTATTTTTGCAAATATAACAACTAAAATTATCCAGTTATGCGACCGCAAGGAATGGATGCACTCCTCGAGACAATTTTATTTGAAATAAAATTATAAAAGTTTTTTCAATAAATTATCATCACAAATCATTCAATTTGCGTTTTTTCACGATTTATAAAAAAATTGTTTTGGTAGCGCTGATTTATCCTCAAGTATTACAGCCGACCAGTAGGAGGTTCGGTACCACAAAGCAGGTAGAAAAGGGAAAGCAAACAGAGACTTCACTATAATATGATCGATATTCAGACAGATCAATCATATGATATCGTTACAGATGTTCGTCAAAGGAGGCAATTAAATAATCAGATCTTCTATATCTTTGTTTGAAATAGTACTGCACACTCTTTATTAACGTTTTTACAGCGTATTATAAGCCACTACCAAAATATAATTACAAAAATAAACAAATAATAACTGGCCTGTCTATCACTCTTCTTACATATGAGACAAAAGTCTTTACAAGTGCTATTACAAATGTTAAAAGTTAAGTATAAGTATTAAGTGTAAGTGTTAGATAACAGTTATTTCGCTTTATTTCTAATACGTACATTTTTTTAATTCAAAAAATTTATTTTTAAAATGTTTTTTATGTTAAAATGCTGACATTTCAAATATAGAGTTTATTTATGATTGCGGTTTATTCTCATTGATATGCCTAATAGAAGTAATTAATTAAATGAAGGTATATAAGACATACAATTAAAGCTGGAAATGGTTTATCTAAAAAGATTTCGTGTTTATATGTATTTAATGCTAAATATATTATTAATAATAAATTAAAAATATTCGGATAAATGTTTTGTATAAGAATAGTGCATAGTTTCACTAATAATTGGTCGAAATTATTTCGCTATTACAAACATTTAATATTTAGGTTCAATTTTATTCAACGTGTTATTTGGACTAAAATGTTTTTAAATCACCTTGGAATAAATATTATTTGGTTAGGCTAATTTCGTACATTTTTATATATTATAAATACTATACTGGTTAAACTTACAACTTTATACTAGTACAACCAACATAACACTAAACCCTCACACCTTTATATGTATAACTCCCCTATACACAAATTTAAAACAGAGGAAAGCTTTTTAACCGTTTATTCAATTAATAAATTAATATACTTTCTATCAATCTTTTTAATCAAGATCTCTATCCCATGATGATTTTGGGGATTTGTTTCCTATATTTTGAATATTATATGTATTCAAGTATTATTATATTCTTAACGGAAATAATGTAAAATGTCAAAACTACCATAAAGTAACACAATATTTAAACGAGAAGCAAAATTAATTTATGTAAAAAATTTAACGTATTTGGGATTGCTTTAAAAAATTTAACAATCGTGGGCAGATATGAAGAATGAATATGTAAGGGAGGCTACACCATAATCGGTAGAATATGCTGAGAATGATGATGATATATATATATATATATATATATATATATATATATATATATATATATATATATATATATATATATATATATATATATTCTTCTTCTTCCTCTTTATAAGCAATTCTGCTTCTTCATTGGCGGATTAATACCTCTATGGAAGGCTGTCACTCCACCTTTTGTGCGGTCGTCTGATACTTCTTCTGCCGATTGGTGACTTATCTCTTGCTATTTTGACGACACGGGTCTCTCCAATTTCGCTTATTTGGTTATTCCAACATTTTTTTCTAATGTTTTCACTTCTCTTTCGATCTATCAGCGTAGTTCCTGTAATTCTTCTCAGTACTCTCATATCTGTCGTTTTTAGTAGTCGTTGTGTTATGGCTGTGCCGGGTCTTGTTTCTGAGGCATATGTCATTATCGGTCTTACACTGGCTTTATAAATTCTTGATTTCATGTCAGTGTTAATGTGTCTATTTCGCCATACAGTGTTATTAAGGCATCCTGCCAGTGTATTTGCTTTTTTGCTTTTTGTACTTGATTTCTCACTTCGGCCAAATAGAGACTTAAATCGACATAGTTGCATACGTTACAATAATGTGACGTCTGAATTACAAGATTTTACTAGGTGAGAGGTATGTCAATTGGCAGATATCGGTGCTATTTGTTTTTTAAGTCTTGTAATTTCATTCCTTAATTTATTATTATATTGATGGTGCATCACGAGACGGTACATTATCAAGATCAATACCATCGACAATACATTACACTATAATAAAAAAAATACTTTTATCAAAAGTGAATAATGTAAGATTTTTAAACTTAACGGACGTAGGAGTATAGGGTCATCACATTAAAACTAAAAATTAATTTAGAATGTAATACACTCGAGAATGTTATTGCTTTCTGCACATATTATGACCTCTATATAACATATGAAGACATTAAAAAGAGAGTATGGATATATACGTTCAATTTATTTAGAACCCGCTGGTTTCTCCCCGCCGCCTTGAGTATGTATATTACTACTATATTGCTTAATACTTAATGATTTTTATTTAATATTTATTTATTATTTACAAGTTGCGGAACTCCAACAACTGTAATATCTACAGAAAAAAAACACAACTTAGGAGGACGAATTTCGGAACCTATACAGTATCTATGCCAAAAACGAATATTAGAATAGATTGCTGACAACCAAATATTACGAAGGCGATAACATTAAAGAAAACTGGAAAAATCTTAGAAATAATCTAAAATGAGCAGCGATAGAAGCCCTTGGAGATAGGAAAACTCTGAAAAACCCATCAGGACCCTTTTTCCAATATAGAAATAAATAATCCTATATAAGTTGGCGGTGAGATAAAATAGGGAGATTTTTATACCAGATAGAAAGAAAACAACTTAAAATAATACGCTTTGTAACTGATGCGATATTAATGTTCAAAGTGCAGACGAGGTAAAACTAAAGCTTACCTATTTTACATAACATAACTTATAGGAAATTTGTGTGATTATTTTGCCAGTAAAGGCAAGGTACATGTTTGTGTCAAACGACCGGCTCGTGTGCAAATTGTAGGAAGAAAAATTATAGAACAGATGATTATTGTGTTTAAATATCTAGGCATCCTTAACATGAAAAGCTTGTGACATTAGTAAAAGAATAACTAAACACAGAGCCGAGGTATGTTTGAGTAATACAATTTGGAAGGAAACAAATAAGAAAGGAGATAAAAGTAATTTCAAAATGGTTATTAAAAGTAAAATACAGAGAGGAGATAAATAATTCTGAAAATCACAGAAATGAAAATCCTCACAAAAATTAAAAAAAAAACACTTAAGGATATACGAACTGGAATGGTAATATACAGGAAGCCATTAAAACAATAGGAAGACTATTTGAAAGAAGATTATATGTGTATTTTTGTGTTCAACTTACTGTTCCAACTTCGATACTTGCTGAATTATAATCTGATCAATATTTTTTTCTTAGGTTTGTATTGCAGACGTTTGGATGTAGTTCTTTAATCATTTTTTTCTTTTTTCCTGTTTCTTTTTGTATGTATTGAGTATTGCCTATTGCTATTTTGAGTTATTTGTACTGTTTAATACTTTAGATTGCTTAACTTTCTATTTCAATCAAGCGTGTAATATTTCTGTGTTTAGATCTAAGCCCTCTTTCAAAAGTTATTCAGGCAGGTTATTTAACGCATATATCATCTTTTCTAGCAGCTCTGAGGCTGCTTTTTTTTATAGCGTTGTAAAAATACATTTAAAAGAGAGAAGACATAAAAAGTGAGAAGAAAAAATAAATTTGGATCCTTACTTTAATGACTACTTCATTTTTTCTATATAGTGCTTTTATGACGTTTATCTAGTTGACCTACTTGTGTCTGCCTCTTTTATTCCGATAAATATTTTCTGCATCTAAGCTGAGCGTCTTGCAAGGATCTACAAATTTCTTCTGTAAAATACTCGTACATTGTCAACTCAGTATCGTCCTCACCAAAATCCACTTTATTCTTCAATCTCCGTGACTTCCACCTGTATTCAGAGTTTTAACAATGAGATTTTCAATTTTTTTATCCTTAGTTTACCCAATATTTTTGTGGATATAGTATCATAAAACCTAATACATATTTAGTGTTTAAAAAACGAATTTTTTTTATTTAATTTATTTTGACATATCAATTTCTTCAAGAGTATTCTCAAAAACATCATGAAATAGTCATAAATTATAATCAATTCATTACTGTCCACTGTTATTTTAAAAGTAGAGCAGACCGAGTATGTAAGTAAATTTATTATAAAACTATACCTATACATCATTATTTCGTAAAATATATAATAGCAGTCTAGTTTTCATGTAGATTTCATTATTATGTAAAATACTAAAGCTCTCTACTATGTCATTGTAAATATTTTTTCGTAATTTTGTGGTAAATTTAAACTCTTTTGAGTATTTAGTAGAGAATATGTAAAAAGAAAATCAATAAGTTTTCCTCTATTTTACACCCTTGTTAACCAAGTTTTTGTCGATCTTCTGTAACATACCCCTTAGCAAAGCATGCTATCAACTTCCCTACCAGTGCACCACTGTGTGTCACCAAAACCCCACCCACTAACCAGTGGTGTAGCCAAGATGAATTAAGAAATTCTAGTTGAAACTCTAAATATATTGATTTAATATTGTTGAATCATTATTATATTTAACATTGTTGTTATATTATGCAATGGTAATTATATACAATTTTTGATAATATTGTAACATGTATAATAAATTTATCCTATGTTTGTGGATTTAAGATAACTCCCTTACTTAACTGAAATCATTTATTAAATGATTTTGCTGACATTTTCATCCCATATTTTTTTTAATTGTTTTATTTTACTGCACCTATATTTTTATTATTTTGTACTGATTTTTTTATTGTTCTACAATATATAAAAAATACCAGTTACTTATTTTAATTTTAATCTCAATTTTTAACTTTTTTTACTTAGTTGTGAGTTTTAAATACTTGTTACATATAATGTAAATGTGCCATAAATAAAAGATGTATGTGTAGATCAAACAAGCAATTTAATTGCACACAGCACATACAATTCATTGGGCGAGGTGAATTAATTCCCGTAAACAGGAACCAATGTTCCAGATCATTCGTTTCCCCCATATAGCAATCTGACGCACGATAGAGGCTCTCTATCAGCAAAATGCTTATCGTGTGAAAGCCCTGGGTACAACAACTCCAGTACTTTTTCCTGCTGTCTCTAGTGACTTATCATCGAATCTGAAACGCTTGCTCGGGCCCCGAGTCGCCGCTCCGAGATACGCTCAGTTCGGCAACTCGGCACTCGGGGATATGGGCCCTCTGTGCCCGGGTGTTTGAGTTTTGTTAATTTTTTTGGTTGGCTCTCAGAAAATCTGGCTTTTTTATGACCAAAGTCGTTTTTTGTCAATTGTTTTTGTAGAGGGTCCTGAAAAATAAATTTCATTAATAAAATTGACAGTGCTATAAGCTAGGGTTTCTTCTGTTACTAGAGCTACGAATTATCTAGACTTCATGTGTTGACCAGGATTTTCTGTTTTGGACTTTTGTGCTTCCATCGATGGAACGCGTCATATCTTATTATATCTCGCAGTACATTTTTTTTTCACTTTTCCTCCATTTTATCTATCACCCTTACTTGTTGCAGTTCTCTGAACAGAAAGCGTTCAACGACATATATGGGTTCATTTACCGCTTCTTTGAGGCTATTATTGTGGGCTGTTTGTATGCTCTTTTTATTTAAATGACTAATGTGACCCCATGCGAAAGATGCATATGTGATTATTGGAAGTTTGATCCTGTTTTTCAGTTTTAGTTTCGTCTGTATGCGCAGTTTCCTTTTTCTACCTGTTACTGCTCTTATTGCAGCTCTGGCTATTGCTGTAGAGGCTACTGCTAATGACTCCTAGATATTTAGATTCTTTTTCCATTCGATGGGATTCTTTTGCACTATGAGCTGTTCCTCTGGGGTTTCTCTTTTCTTTTTGAATATGATTGACTGTGTCTCTCTGAATTGATTACTATTTTTCATTGGATACACCATTCTTCAATGTTAGTGCTGTATGTAGATTTATGACCGCTTCTTATAGGTTTTTGTGTTTGGTTGCAATCGTTGTTTCGTCCGCATAAAGGCTGAGTAGGGTTCTGGTGTTTTTGTACTGTCTGCGGTGTATATTGTGTACAGTAAGGGTAACAGGACGACTCCCTGTGCCACTCCAGCCCCCGGTGCTCTGTATTCAGACAGGACTTGTCCAAACGCTACTAGAAACAAGAAATAGATATTTTTTCCGGAGAAGTCAATTGTAGTCAAAACGGTAGCGTATTAAGTAACGCTAGCGCTTTCACATGATGTATCTCATGTTATATGTTGTCATTTAAGAAAAATGTTGGTTGTGTTACATTTTTAACATACATCAATAAATAAATAGACGAATTCCTTCAGATTATGGGAGAAAACGTAAAAATCAATGGAACTGTTCCAGCGTTTTCCATAAAAATTAAAAATTTGCAGATTATCATAGTTCATACGTTTGTTATACTGTTTTTATCCTAGATCTAGGCATACTTCTTTTTAAAGTCCTCCTCCATCTCTTATCGGAGGTTGGATATCATAACGGCTATAGTTACTTTGTTGGCTGCTGCTCTAAAAAGTTGTAGTGAACTACAGTTAAACCATTCTCTAAGGTTCCTCAGCCAGGAGATGCGTCTTCTTCCTATGCTTCTTCTTCCTTGGATCCTTCCTTGCATAATAATTCTCAGCAGCTCATATTTTTCTCCTCTGGTTATGTGACCCAAATACTGCAGTTTTCTTCTTTTTATGCTGTTCATAATTTCTAACTCCTTATTTAGACGTTGTAGTACCTCAGCATTGGTAATCGTTTGAACCCACTGAATTTTTAATATTCTTCTGTAACACCACATTTCGAACGTTTCTATTTTTCTTATGTGTTGTTTCTTCAATGTCAAAGCTTCCATTCCGTATAGTAAGATAGAAAATATGTAACATCTTAGAGCCCTCAATCTGAGATGCAACTGAAGGTCTCTGTTGGTAAGCATTGTCTTCATTTTCACAAATGCTTGCCTTGCAGTTTCAATTCGGACTTTGATTTCTCTGCTTTGGTCATTTTTGTCATCAACCCAGGTTCCCAGATATTTGTATGTCTCTACTTTTTCTATTTGGGTTTGCTCTATCATTAATCTTTCATTTCCATGTTGCGTTTTTGAGACAATCATAAATTTAATTTTTCTCTTATTTATTTTTAGTCCCTATCTAATGCAATAATCGTTAATTCTATTTACCAATTCTTGTAGCGATTCCAGGGTGTCTGCCATTATAACGGTGTCATCAGCGATTCTTATGTTATTTACTATTCTTCCGTTTACAGAGATTCCATCACCCAGATCAACTATCGCTTCCTGGAATATGGCTTCACTGTACACGTTAAACAGTAATGGTGACAGAACACAGCCCTGTCTTACTCCTCTCTTTATATCTATATTTTCGGACTTTTGTTCTTCTATCTTTATATTGGCCTTTTATTCCAATACAGATTGATAATGATTCGTAAGTCTCGCCTGTCTATATCTTTGTTTCTCAGTACTTCTATTAGTTTTTCACGTCGGACCCTGTCGAATGCCTTCTCGAAGTCGATGAAACAGGAATAAATATTTAGGTTCATATCTAAGCATCTTTGAGAGAGGACATTAAAAGCAAACAATGCCTCTCTCGTTCCCAGTCCCTTGCGGAACCCAAACTGAGTATCATCCATATCATCTTCTAGTTTTCTATATAATCTTCCATGAATCACCTTTAGAAATATTTTGAGGGTATGGCTTATTAGTGATACAGGCGTACTCTAGGCATACAATGGATGATAAAAGAGATGGATATTACTTGCATTATGACCCCATTGTAAAATGGCGTCTGTCTACCATTTTTAATGATTACGTCATTAAAACACAATAGTTCAGTTATGAAAAAACTTGAAGTTGCATGCTTTAGAAAATAGTTGGAGAAGACTTTTGATGTATTGTATACGATTAATCCCCTGGCAGTTTTACCAATTTTTCTTCATTCAGTCATACGTTCTGCGAATTGGTTCCAGTTTTCTTCTTGGTTTAATTTCTCTCAGTAGATCTCAGATTACTCCCGCAAATACTTGTCGGTGACATCTTCGTTTCAGATCCTGTTGGTTATACCTATTATAAAATTTGTAAAAATTTTAACATGTTAAGTTATGTAAAGATCATTTTGTATACTAATAGATGTTTTAGTAATTATATTAGATCTATAAGTGTCTTTTGCTCAAAAAGTGTTTTTGTATTGATGTTTAACAATTAATGTTTTGGGCTTTTATCAGAGATTCATAAAATTTTACTTTTGAAAATCAATATATCACCTAGAATAGCTTATTCTGTTCAGGTATTAATTTCCAAGTCATATTGAAGATCTGGGTGCAATATTATTTGATTGAACTCTTAATTAGATTAATTAACTGGTATAACTGTTCTTTAGAAAGCTACACAGACTTATTTAATTAGTATATAAAACCAATTTCAACTAAGAAAAAAACTAACGTTGAAGTTTTATTTATTAAATCTAACAAATTTTTAAATTGTTGGGCCAATACTGGCCTGTAGTATACCTAATATCCAATAATAGGTTATCATTATTAAGCCATCAATTTCTTACACGATTAGAACAGGGAACTAACTGACCCTCATCATTCTCCTGGCTACACCACTGCTATTAGCAGATTACCTGCTTTCTAAACAGCATTAGTCGTGTATGTATACCCTCCCCTTCTTCCCAAACCCCCACTCCCTTGTAGTCGGCACCTCTACCGGTCTCCCCACACTTACGTGTCCTCTCATGTGTAATTCCCTTTTGCATTACTTCACAATTCGCGGAAGGCGAACTTATGAAGGGCTCTACAACAGAGGGTGTCTGGAGATATGTACACCGAAAGCAGGTGCAAGGACAAGGGAATCCCGACCTTAAGAAGTTAAAGGGCAAAAAGTGTCATTCTTATAAAAGATT
Organism: Diabrotica undecimpunctata; assembly: GCF_040954645.1. Lineage (NCBI taxonomy): Eukaryota > Metazoa > Arthropoda > Insecta > Coleoptera > Chrysomelidae > Diabrotica > Diabrotica undecimpunctata. The sequence continues at coordinate 41,033,361 of NC_092807.1, read as the reverse complement.
TGATGTTTCTTAGAGTAATATCGACCAATATTTTTTCGTTGAATCTGAGTTTACTCTAAAATATAAATAAAAAATAGATGTTCTGTTTATGTTTCAAGTTACATTTTTGTATTCAAACGATCCACATCTCACAATAATGTGAGCTGTGGATGGACTAAGCAGACGACTTTAAAATGATATTGCTAATATTGTTGAGTTGCGTTCCTGGGACGACTGTACTTGTAAGATAGTTCATTTGATTACACGAAATCAACTTTAACTTGAGACTATCCGTCAGAAAAAAATCATAGCATATAATTCGTCTTTTAAAAGACAAAAACATGCCATGATGACAGTAAAAATCTCCTGTTAGTGATTCCATAGTAAATTATGAGAGAAAAACCAGAAAAAACCACATAATACTATCCCGACATGGTAAGTATTTGGTCGTGCATTTAGTTTACTTTCAATAAATACCAAATTCTGATTTTATGTGTTTGGTGTTTAAAAAATATAAGTTATGTATCCTCTATATGTTACTGACTTACTAATACTGGTATTTTCCTTTTAATAACTTCCTCTTTTAATATGGGTAACCAGATCCTACTACATTCTGCCAAGGAATTTGCGACACAATTGATCTCATTTAGCATAATTAGAGCCGCTTCTTTGATTTTTCTCTTTTTACCATCCGTTTCTTTTAGGACTAGATTTGAATCATTCCATTGAACCCTATGTTCATTATCCCATGCGTGTTTACATATTTGAGATCTATCAAATTCTCTATCTTTAATATAAGATTTATGCTCACTTATTCTAATATTTAATGGCCTTGATGTTTCATCTAAAAAAAACTGATCGCATTTACAAGGTATTTTATAAATGCAATTCTTTGTCCTTTCTTCATTGTTAGGTTTGATTTAGGTTAGACAGGTTAGGAGGTTAGACAAAAAAGGTCTCAACGTGTTTGTTGTTTTGAATGTTGTTGAAATGTTGAATTTATTTCTTATCCTTTTAAGCTTTTCTGATAATCCTATTATGAATGGTATTTTTATATCCTCGTATTATTCCTTGTGTATGATGTAGGATCTCGTTCTAAGTTGTTCTGTTCTATTAGATCGATTGTTGAAAATTCCTTATTTATAAACGATAAAGGATAATCATTTTTTAATAAAACAGATGTTAACAAATGTTTTTTCTCCAAGAACGAATTTTCGTTAGAACAAGTAATTTTGGTTCTATCGTATTTATTTTATTTCTTTTAATATCGTATTTCTTTTAATATTAATATTGTGATTTCATTTGAAATTGAAATATCTGTTGGTGTGTGTTGGTTTTCTATACACGTGACTGTCATATCCAGTATCGTTCTTAGAGATTAAAACATCCAGGAAAGGTAGTGTGTTATTATATTCCTTAATATAAGGAATGTGAGGAATCGTCTCCATGAATCTTCGAATCTTCGTAGTCGGTGACCACTGAGATGTCCACCTTTATCTAGAGGCAATCGCGCTGCAAGATTAACCTGGTGTCAAGAGTTTCAGAATTGGACTGACAATGACTGGGCCAGTTTTGTTTAGTGACGAGTCTAGATATGGATTTCATCCAGATTCTCGTCGGACAAGAGTTTGGAGACGACCCGGAAATGGAGAACGATTACGACATCTTCAAGAAGTGTATGCATACAGAGGTGGTACATGAATGGTATGGGGCGGAATCATGATTGACGGAAGAACTGACCTCATTTTCCCACGTGGCTTTCTCACAAGTCAGCAATATTTATACACTAACACTGTTATGTGCCCGTTTGCTGCTGCTGTTGGAGAAAATTTTTACTTTATGCGTGATAACGCTCGACCACATGTTGCGCATATTGTAGCAAACTGGTTGGATAACGAGGGTATTGATGTATTGCCGTGGCCAGCACAATCACCGGACTTGAATCCCATTGAGCATGTATGGGACATGCTCCAACGAAGAATTACTCCAGATACGGCCAATATCTACAATGAATTTCAATTAAAAGAGCTTCTGAGAGAACAATGGACACCACTACCTCAAGCAGACATTAACAATGTGATTCGGAGCATGAACAGTAGATGTAAAGCTGTGATAAACCAACGTGGTGGCCATACTTTATTTTTAAGTTTATATTTCGTATATTTGACATTTTATGGTGGTATGTGAAACATGGGTGATTTGCAATATATTTTTTTGCTCCAATTTCCGTTTTTTTTTGCAATTTATGGTTTTTGACATATTTAACAATAATTTAAACTACAAATTTTGTATTACTTTTTTTAAGTTGATTACAGATAAACAAAATATATCTATTTATAAAAATATCCCTAGACTTTTGCGGTATGTGTATTTTATCATAGCCGTGGTTTCGTCCTGAATACTCGTAATTCTTTTCTTCATTACATTACACAATAATCATTCACTAATCTAAAAACCTCGTAGACCTGTTTAACAATAAAGCGTAAAATAAATTCCAAATTAATACGAAGATAATGTGGTACGTTTATAACATCCGCTTTTTTTTACATCAGGGTATCGCTCCTCATTACCAAATTACAAACAGTAATTAAGATTAACCCCGATAAGTTGTTACTTTTATGTACTTTTTTATGTTACGGATAAAGAAGACAAGAACGTAACCCATAAAAGTAATGAGAAAGTCTGTTTTATAGAGTAAACGTGATCCGTCGCTAGTTCTCTCGCCCAACCAATCAATCAATTTAAAAATAAAGAAGTTAGTAGTTGACAAAAAAAAAACGGGAAAGTCCCTTTTATGACTCGTGGAGTATTTGGCCAATGAAAGTAACATTTTGGGCGGAGTAGGAAGATTCTTTGAAAAGTTTTCAAAAGAAAGACATGTATCGGGAAATAGGGGTGTGTAAACTAAATTTCCAAGTTTTAAAGTTGTTTTATGGCTCATAGGTTTAACACGATTACAGAGAGTAGAGCTTTTGAAAATACATAGAATTGTTACATATATGTTTATTTCTTAAACGTGAAAATTTTTAATGTTTTTCCTCAATGGTGGTTGTAGCGGATAAATACTGGTTCTTTCAAATAAGTAGTTAATATGATTTTTCTCAGTTCCCAGAGTTAACTCTACCAACGAAAACACTAATCAAATACCAAATTGTAAAAAATACGGTAGAAATAATTAATAATATATATCTTATACTTGTTTTTGCTTGATGACAAATATAAGATATATACACATACAGTATCTAGTAAATATGTAGAGTATTTAATAAAAATTGTATAATAGGTACTACTTGCTGTCGAAGATTTGCACAGGACATAAATCGTAGAAATATTGAGTATTTATTTATTATAATATACACTGTGTGTCAGCCAAATGGAATAAATTAGCTAATAAATAAATGAGAGAGTATTCGAAAAAACGGTCGAACATGTCGATTAGTATTTATAATTTCGCATATTTTTCCACAAAAACTTTTTATACGGGGTGTATCAGATAACGGTGGCCAATACCAACGTGCTTATTTTAAATAGAATACGCTTTATATTAATTAATTTTTAGATTCTTCCGATTATTTTAGACATTTTTTGAATACAATGTCCTTTACCTATCTTTGACTGTTTTGCACATATTAAGTAAAATGCAAAAATTCACATTTGGAAAAGAAAATAATTTATTTATCGAAAGTCGCTACAACATATTCAAAAACTTCTAAATAATACAAATCTAAACAATAATGTCAATGTAGGAGATGTTCAAAATGCTCCCCAAGAACGTCTTGGCAACACCCTAACCGTGAATATAAATTTCTTCTAACGTTACTCAACATCTCGGATGTGATCGATCTAATCACAAGCGTTATTCGTCTTCATAAGTCAGCTAAGTCAGTGAATTTAGATTTGTATACAATACTTTTCACATATCCCCATCAGAAAAAGTCTAATGGCCTCAAATCGCGGGATCGTGGTGGCCATTTCATCGATCCTCGCCTCCCTATCCACCGCTTTGGAAATATTTGGTTAAGGTACTGCCGGACATGGATTTGGTAGTGGGGTGGTGCTCCATCTTGTTGAAACCATATACTATTCGCTGGAACTTGTGGGTTTCCTGGATCAGGATACAAGTTGGCCAACGTTGGCACTACATTATTTTGGAGCAATGCTAAATAATCGTCGCATTTCAAATTGCCATTTATGAAAAAGGGACCTATGATCCCGATCTTCAATAATTCCGGCCTACACGTTAACCTTCTCAGTTTACTGAGTATTGCCTTCTCTGATCCAGTGAGGATTTTCCCTGGACCAATAGCGGCAATTTTGTCGATTAGCATGACCGTGAAGAATAAAGGTACACTCATCAGAAAACAAAACATGTTCTAATTTGATCACATTGCTGTATAAAATTGTTTGTTCATTTGTTCACAAAAATACGTTCTCCTGTCAAAATCATCTTCCATGAGCTCTTGAGTGTGTATAATTTTATAGCGATGCATTTTGATTTCTTGTAATATTCGAATAACCGATGAATAGCTAATATCGAGTACTGGGGCTGCTTTTCGAACAGATGTACGTGGGTGTTCCTCAAATTCAAGCATAACAGCCAATTTGGTATCCTCACTTATTGCATTGGTATCTTCTTTGTTTACCTTCCTAACATGGCCCAGCTCGTGGAATTGCTTCTCTATTTTACTAATTGTCCCTCGAGATATGTGCAGCAAATCAGGAAATGCTTCGTGAAATAAACGAGGTACTTCCATTTGCGGCCGTGTCTTATCTCCATAGCCAATCATCTGTATACTTGTAATTTTGTGCATTTCTGTTAAATGAACCAGTTTTCTGGCTTGCGGTTAATGAAATTCAAATGACTATAACACTGACAACTACTTCTGTCAAAACAATAAAATATTGGCGTTTTAAACCAAAGTAAAAAATTTTTTGTTTTTTAAACATATCAATAAAAAGGAATACTTAAATAGTTTTTGCTTACTTTATCATTACCAAGACCTAAATGTGGTAGCGACAAATAAATAATTTTCTTTTCTAAATGTGAATTTTTGCATTGTACTTAATATTTTCGAAACAGTCAACGATAGGTATAGGACATTGTCCTATTGTCCATATCAGTAGGTTATGATTACGGTCACGGGGCTCTAGGCACAATGTATGGAGACTCTTTGTCAGTTGTCACTACTTGTCAAGATGATTGTTAGAACATGGGTTTTGGGACATTGTTGATTCTTGGAGACTTTGTTAAAAAGTATGTTTAAATAAATGTATTAAACCCAATCAAATATTATTACTTGGCGCAGTCTACTGGAAATTAAACAAAAATCATGGAAGCAAGGTTACCAAATCCATTATCATTTAAAGGCATTGCGGACATAATGTCGCCGAGATTACAAAGGATTAGGGTAAGATTATCTAAATATGAAATAGAGGTAAAATTTAAGCCAGGCAAGTTCATGCATGTGGCAGATTTATTATGGAGGAATTTTATAAAAGATGAAGTGGATGATGATAAATTTATTACAGAAATAGTTCATACTATTAACATGACTGATGAGAAGAGAGAACAATTTAGGACTGAAGTGGATGCTGATGAGGATCTGAAACTAGTAAAGAAATATTGTATACAAGGGTGGCCCAAAACTTTGTCAAGAGTAAGCGATTCAATTAGGTATTATTATTATATAAGAAATGAACTATATTTACTTGACGGACTAATATTTTACAAAGACAGAGTTATAGTCCCAAAAATATTGAGAGAGAGCATGCTAAGATTATTGCATTCAAGTCATTTTGGCATTCAGAAAACCCAACAGAGAGCAAGACAGATATTACATTGGCCACAAATGAACAAAAGTATAGAAGACTGGGTAAGAAATTGTAGCAAGTGTGAGATATTTAAAAGTCACAATGCTAAAGAACCACTATTACTTAGAGAGTTGCCTCAAGCACCTTTTGAAAAGGTAGCAAGTGATATATTAGATTATGGTGGACAGTCATATCTAGTTCTGATCTATTATTTTTCTAAATGGCTCGATATAGTGGAAATTAATTCAAAAACTTCTCAGAAGGTCATCAAGGAGTTAAAGAAAATTTTTTCAACACACGGAATACCCTATGAAGTCATATCAGATAACATGCCTTATAATTCGTGGCATTGTCAGCAATTTGCTCAAGACTGGGATTTTCGGTTTGTAACGTCCAGTCCCCGCTATCCACGGTCTAATGGGCAGGCAGAACGAGCCATTCAAATTGCAAAAAACATGCTTAGAAAGTGTGACGACTTAGATATGGCGCTCTTGGAGTATCGAAATACTCCAATAAATGGAACAGATAAAACACCGGCCCAATTAGTGACTAACAGGGTTCTTAGATCGAAGCTACCATCAAATAAAAAGCACAAAGACATAAATCTAAAGGAAGAGTGGGAGAAACTAGAGGCAAAAAGAAACGAATATAAAAATTATTATGATAGAAACACCAAGGTAAGAAGAGAAATAGTGCCAGGAGAGAATGTAGGTGTCAGAGAGGGTAGAGAATGGAGACTAGGTAAAATTCTGGAAAAAATAGATGAGGCACCCAGATCTTATTTAGTGCAGAAAGAAAATGGGGAAGTGGTCAGGCGAAACAGTTATCACTTGAGGCCTTCCCTAGTTAAAGCGGAAATTAAGAAGAATACTGATTTCGCACATAATGATAGATCATTAAACTCCTCATCTGGGAATCAGAGTTGTGGAGTAGAGGAACCTTCAACCTCCCAGATGAATGCTGAAAATAGAACTAGTGCTAGAATCAAAAGGCCTCCAGTGCGTTTTAAGGACTATCAAATGTAAGGGGAAAGATGTCATATCAGTAGGTTATGATTACGGTCACGGGGCTCTAGGCACAATGTATGGAGACTCTTTGTCAGTTGTCACTACTTGTCAAGATGATTGTTAGAACATGGGTTTTGGGACATTGTTGATTCTTGGAGACTTTGTTAAAAAGTATGTTTAAATAAATGTATTAAACCCAATGAAATATTATTACTGACATTGTATTCAAAAAATGTCTAAAATGATTTGAGAAATCTAAAAATTAATTAATATACAGGGTGTTCTATTTAAAATAAGCAAGTTGGTATTGTCCACCGTTATCTGATACACCCCGTATACAAAGTTTTTATGGAAAAAAATGCGCAACGCTAAATACTAATCAAAGTATTCGACCGTTTTTTCGAATACACACAGTGTATATATATATATATATATATATATATATATATATATATATATATATATATATATATATATATATATATATTATAAGCTTTTTATAATACAAAATCAGTATATCTTGGGTTTAGGTTCAATAATAACTGTTAAATTTGGAACTAGATTTTATTATTTCTTTAAAATCAACGTTTCGGCAGGTAATCCTTGCCTTTGTTAAGATTCTAAAGTGTGCAAGAAATATATATATATATATATATATATATATATATATATATATATATATATATATATATATATATATATATATATATATATATATATATTATAAGCTTTTAGGTTCAATAATAACTGTTAAATTTAAAACTAGATTTTATTATTTCGTTAAAATCAACGTTTCGGCAGGTAATCCTTGCCTTTGTTAAGATTCTAAAGTGTGCAAGAAATGAGAATAAGATGTTATTGTAAAATATATAAAAACTTACCAAACACGTAAAGCGACAGACTTCATTAATGAATGAATACATAAGTTATTATTGAAATCAGACTGAAATATATTTTATTTAGGTTTTTTGTATCTTTTTTGTCATTGATTGCCTTAGTGTTTCTTTTTATTTCTATTGATCCGTATATATCTCTCTTTTTTTTTGTTTTGTTAGGTTTTTAAAATTTTGATGCTTTCGAAATCAAATTTATGCTTCTTCTCGTTTTCTAGCTTTGTGAGCGCAGTGGTGTTGTTCTTGTCGTATTTGTGGAAACGAATTTTGGATTGAAGCAGTTTACTAGTTTTCCCAATATATACACCTTCAGTTAGTACATGGTTTCTCGTAAACAATATGAGTTTCTAAGGTTTGAATTTTTCGTTTTTAGTTTGGAGAAATATTTATTTAAAAGATTGTTGCCTTTATGATACACTGTTGTCTTATGTTTGGCTAAAAGATCCGCTAGTTATTCGGATAAAACGTTTATATAACACGAAAGAGTTGTATACGTCGTCTTTATCATTTTTAAATGTTTTGTGAAATTTTTTAAACAATAGGAATGGATATTTTTGCCAAATTGGCTAGACTGGTTAGAAATTAATTTATCGTACTGATTTTTAACAACCAGACCAATTTACTATTAAACATTTTGAGTTCAGAATTTTTAATTGTAGTAAAATGACATTAGCACCAACGGATACTGCAAGAGTCAAGGCTTTAATACAAGATGGTCGTAGCCGATATTATGAAGCCCAAGCGGTAAGTGTAAGTCATTGTGTTGTTTAAAGTGTCATTCAGTGATTTAATTAAAACGGAAATAACACTAAAAGGTCAGAATCAGGCCGTAGCAGAGCAACAGCCGCAAGCGATAAACGATTCTTGGTTTCTAACTTCTGTTAGTTCTGTTTCTTGTTTTCGTTTATAAGAAACAGACATCTAACTTCAATTGAGTTCGAAAATCGCCTAAACGAAGTCCGAAATGTAGATGTTAGTAGGTGGACAGTTCGTCAACGACTTCTTGAAGCAAATATATTATCCAGAAGATTAGCCCTATGTCCATAGGTTTTGGGAATACGAAAATTGGAATTACGCAGATTTGGGTAACGTTTTATGTTCAGATGACTTGAGATTTTGCTTGAGGTACCATACAGTCGCGACAGAATCTGTAGAAGACAAGGAGAATAATTTGCCCAATGAAACATTGCCGACGGAATATTCTATCGAGGACACTAAGTAATGGTTTGGCTGGTATAAGTTCCCATGCCCGTCCTGATTTAGTTCTTGTGAATTCAGGTTATATGAGAGAATCAAGATATAAAACAACTATTTTAGATGAGCATGTGGTATCTTTTGCGTCATTCTTAAGATCTAATTTTATTTTTTGGACGATAACGTGCTGGAAACGTCACTGAATACTTAGAAGACGTCAAAATTTTCCGTATGAATTCCCAGCTTCTGGCCTCGACCTGAATCCAATCGAATATCTATGTGACATACTGTTAAGATGAATTTAAGTTCGGCTACCCCGGCCAAACAACTTGCCTGAGCTTAGTGCGGCTTTTTAGACAATATTGGACGAATTGGACCAACTTTATATTCTAAATTCAATTACCACAATACAAAGACGTATGCAGGCTGTTATAAAGGCCCGACAAGGAAATATCAGGTATTAATAACAAATGAAATAAGCATTATTTTGTTAAAACTGTTTTTTATCAACAAAGCTACTTTTAATTTTATTTTTTCAATTTTCGAATAATTCCATGGGGTTTTATAAATAATTAATTTTACGGTACGGCTCTCCGATGCAGGTACTCCGAAAAATATGAAGAAAGTTCATAAACTGCGCACTGGTCATATTTATAAGTTTTAAATATAAAAATATATCCTGCGGATGGGTGCCGTGTTTGCTGACCATTTACCAAAAACATGATCGAGTGACCACTTCTCCGCTGTGTTTGGATCTTATGAAGTGCAATCCGTCAGACTTTTGACGTCGATTGGTAACTGATATTCGGCTCGTGATCAAATTTGTAATACCAAAAGGATTGGTAAAATTAACTAAAACGACAATGAGGAAAGAATGCAAAAGGGGGCTACAAGGGGATCTTCCACAATCATTTACAACCAACAAAGGACTTCTTCAGGGAGATGCGCTATCATGCACGCTGTCCAACCTAGCATTAGAAAAAGTTATGGGAGATTCGGGAATAAACATAAAGGGTACGACATATACCCATAGTATACAAATAAAGGGCATACGCTGTTAATATCGAGATTATTGGAGAAACCCGAAATTAAGCTGTTAAAGCTTTCACACGTATCAAAAACGCCGCAGAAAACATCGGACTTCTGATTAACACCCAGAAAACTAAATATATGCCGGCTATATTAAGAATACAACAAAATAACTTAGGTACAACACGAAACTATAGAAACGGTGAAAGAATTCTGCTACTTAGGGTCACTAAAGACTGCAAAAACAACACATCCAAAGAAATAAGTAAAAGAATATGCGTGGCAAACCGCTGATATTTTGGGCTAGGCCCTTAACTACGAGCAAGAAATATGTCAAAAGCAACAAAGTGCAAACTTTATAAAACAATAATATGCCCAGTGCTCACTTACGGAGCAGAAACGTGGGCAATGACCACTCGAGATGAAGAGTTACTACAAATCATTGAAAGATATTGAGGACCATACATGCCGGAGTTAGTTAACAGGGTCTGTGGAGAAGGCGATATAATTTCGAACTCTGTAGAATTTTTGGTGATATGTAATAAAACAGCTGAATATAGGAAGAGGTAATCTCCTAACAAATAAATCAATACAGATGGCCGCCTATGCCGATGACGTTAGCATGATATCTCGCGGAATAGAAGAGGCGGCAGAAATATATTCACAATTAAAAACAGAGGCAGAAGAGACCAGACTAGAAATACATATTCAAAAGACAAAAAACTAACACAGACAAGAGCTAGGGAAACAGACGCACAGTTGAATTAGAGGACGATGTTGGAGCTGTAGAAAGTTTCACATATCTGGGAGTCATATTAAACACGAATGGAACAGACCAACAAGAAATTCAAAGAAGAATAGTAAAGGGAAAATGCTAATTTTTCACATGCCCATGTATTCCGCTCTAAAACACACACTGCAGATCGAAAATTAGGGACTACAAAACTATTATCACACCAATAGTATGGTATGGATGCGACACATGGGTGATGACAAAAGACACAAAACGAAAGCTGGAAGTCTTTGAAAGAAAAGTCCTAAGAAAGATGTTTGGACCTATTAACGAAAACGGAGTAGTTATGGAGATTCACGTACAACCATGAACTTTACCAACTGTTCAAAGAAGCACCGATCTCAGAATTAGTTAAGCTTAATAGTCTTCGATAGGTTGGTCATGTAGTGAGAATGGAGTCTCAAAAATTGGCAAAAAGAGCCGTAGTTAGTAAAATGCGGGGCACAATACCAAAAGGAAGCGGACGCGCAAAATTTGCTAGAAGTGAGAACCTAGAGAAGATCGGCGCGGAACTGGCAAGGTTGGAGGCATAGTTTGGAGAAGGCCGAGGCTCGATTTGGGCTTTAGCGCCATTAAAGAGAGAGAGAGAGAGAGACTTTTTGGTGATGCAGATATAGTGGAAACCATTAAAATAAACAGTCTAAGATAGGCGGGTCACGTTATGCGGATGGATGAAAGTAATCCTGCTAAAATAACCATGCTAAATAGGCCGGTCGAAAGAAACAGAAAAGGACGACCTAAACTTAGACATCTGAACGATGTGTAGGACAATTTAAAGGAGACTGGAGTAAGGAGACCACTAACGAGACTCTGCTCTTCTAATACAGAAGACAGACACTCGACAGGGAAGGACGAAAGAATGTTTTGAGCTAGACCAGTGCTCATAAGGGGCTGTATAGTAGTGCCAACTGATGATGATGGTAATCGTTGATGAAACCTGAATCCATTACTAGACATCACAGAACATAATGAACTCTCGGAACTCTTCTACTTGCTACCTAAAGTCCGTTTAGAGACAATGGCTTCGAACCAATAACCCTTGTTGAAAGCTTACTTTGCCATGAAGTGAACATACTTAAAATTTTAACATCCTACATAGTTATCGGCAACCATGTCATATAATAGATACCAATTAAATATCATACATCACCCATATATTTTTTCTGCTTATTGTACCGTCTTCTAATGAAGGTTGTTTAAACGCTTTCCCATCTTTTGCAACTTGAAATATCTGGTTAACACTCAGTTTAGTCCAATCTCTGATATTCTTTATACAAGGTTTCTTCTTTCTTTCCAAGCCTTTTTTTCCCTCTACTCTTCCTTATACAGTATGATGCAAATGTATGGTTTCTGAAATTCATTATTTCAGATACAGACGACTTTTAAAAAAAATCTTAAAACACGTCAATTTCAATTTTTCAATGACCATCAACTGACATAATATATGTGTTGGAAATTACGTCATCAGTGTTGGCGTAATGACGTAATCGACAATTTTTTTAAATGCAAACCGAGGTCACGCGACAGCTCATTTAAAAGGTCTCCTTATCCTCTTTACAACCTTTTTTTTTGTGAGGATATTTAAGCAGAGTGTATCAAAATCGACCGAATAATGTAGAAGGGTTGAAGGAGCGCATCAGAACGGAAATTACACAAATAGCACCTGAAGTCATGGAAAACGTTAGGAAAGAATTTATTTCCCATCTTTCACATTACCTATATTATTGCTGAAGGTCGTCAATGTGAACATTTGTTGTAATTTAGTTGTATTTAAGTAAACATTTATTGTAAGTTAATTGTATTAATAAACCAACAGTTTTGGTTAACCCTGTAGAAATAAATATTCAAATTATTGTATCGTTGTAAAGACGATAAGGAGACCTTTCAAATGAGCTATTGCGTGACTTCGGTTTGTATTTAAAAATTGTCGATTACTCCATTACGCCGACACTGATGACGTAATGCCCAACACATATATGTCAGTTGATGGTCATTCAAAAATTGAAATTGACGTGTTTTAAGATTTTTTTTAAAAGTCGTCTGTTTCTGAAATAATGAATTTATTCCATACATTTGCATACTGTACAATAACGCGTTTAAGAGAGTATTTATCGTTTCGAAGTATGTGGTCTAGATATTTAGTAGCTTTAAATATGTATACCTACTAGCAGCACTGGAGATGGAATATTTATTCTGAAAACGTTCTGTGATTTAGCCCGTATGGATTTTTTAAAAAAAAAATTAATACCTTTTATAAAGGAGTTTTTTAGTAAAAGATTTTTTTATTTTATATTATTTCACTCATTATTCTGTGAGTAAGCGTTTCTTTAATTTATTTTGTCGTCGGAAAATATCACAATATTTCCCAGACTAATCGAAAGAAAAGTTTAAAATTAATTTCCATATCGAAGTAAGTGATATCTTTCTTTATTAGTTATTTTAAAAATCATAATTGGACGCACAAATACAGAAACTATAAAAAACAAGCTTCCAAGTCTTAGATAGGTATAATCAGATTACGTGAATAAAGTTATAACTAGACAACTATAACATGAGAAAGAATTGATGCTCAAAGTTTTATAGAGCACAAAAGTTCGAGACTGTTAATATCCTTTTTGCTCTAAACGCGTGGTCGGGATTCCCGAGTCGATTGCTTAAACAACTTGCCCTAATTGTGAAGCATACATTCTGGTGTCCCAATTGTACCAACCGACGCAAATACTGAGCTGAAATATTTAGGAACAATTATTCCTTGCTAATTAGGATTTAGGACCTCGCGCAGACTTAATTATCTGTCGGAATATCCACTGGGTATGCATAACATTACACATTGTTGGCGACTTGAGAGTTCAAGCGGGATAATCAGGATTATGTCAGAAGGATTCTAGACAGGTCCTTTGAGTTAGAACGTAGGTAACACTATCAATTATAAGTTTATGTACTTAACCTTTGCGGACGATAAAAGCTGTTATTTTTGTAAACATTTTTTAGAAAACGATAATAAAATAAGAAGTGTTTACTAAGTATTTATTGGCAAATAAAAAAAACCGTTATTTTGTTTATAAAAATTTTATATATACGATTTACAAAACTTTTTTTTATTATACAAAATAATGCTTTTCTTAAAATTAAATATAGATGGTATAATCTCTTCATTAAAAACTGGCAATGACGTAGTTTTGTCACTTATCACGACACAGTCCTTCCAATTTAATATAATTTGATTGTTTCGAACAGTGATCTATAATACAGTGCTATATAATATGCGATAACTGAGATTAAAAACATTTTAACTTACTTTTGCTTTGTTTAGAGAACAGCGATTTAAAAAAAATTCCACAAAATTTTATTTTTTTACTTAGTTAGCTTTCTTAATCCATATTTTATAACTTTTATAACTAATGAGTAAATATAAAAAGAGATCCAGATTTAGCCATACGGCTCACACTCCGTCTAAGGGGAAAATTCATTCACCCCAGATACCTACGGCATCAAAAGGATTGAGCTCTGGTGGGACTCTTTCCGTGTTATCGAGTCCTAGGTGACTTGATATGCTGGAGTATTTCCCAAAAATTTTCATACACATCTGGACGTTGAAAGTAGTACAGCTTTCTGCATGTTCTTGTAGAGATATTCGTTCGGGTCTAGCTTTTTTATGTTTTCTAGGAGGTTCTTTAGAACGACTCCAGTACTAGAGAGAATAATAGGTATTGTCTGGGTACTTTCCATTCTTCACTGTCTTCGTATTTAAATTTACAGATCCCTGTACTTGACGATCTTTTCGTTCTTTTTAACACGAAGATTATTGTTGTTGGGTATTGCGACATAAATTAGTGTTGTTTATCTCTAGTTTATTAACTAGCATAAGATGTGGTCTATTATGTGCCACTGTTTGGTCTGTGAGCACAGTGCGATCCCAGTATAGCTTGTAGTTATTATTCTCAAGTATACTATCAGGAACGTATTGATAATAAGGGAGATGGTTTGTTTGCAGAAGTCTCAGTTTGATGGCTATCTCTTGATAAAGGATGTTTCCTACTGAGTCATGCCGTTCTTTATATTCAGTTGCAGCAAATGACTGGCAGCCACCTGTAAGATGTTGGATGGTTTCTTGAGCTTGACATCCATATCGGCATTTGTCATTTTGGACCTGAGGGTCTTTGGCGATATATTTCAGGTAATTTTTGGTTGGTATAACCTGATCCTGTTTGGCGAGTAAGAAACCTTTTATTTCAGGGAACATCTTTCCTGATGTCAGCCAATAGTTCGACGCTATATTGTCGACATGGTCTTAACTGACCTCATTGGGATGTCGCCCGTGCAGAGGTTTACTAATCCAGGTGCGCATTTTTTTGTCCTTAGTAAGATGGTTAATGCGCATTTCTGGTGATCGGTGTTGTATCATCTAGTGCACAAATCGCGCGATGTAGAGTAGATGTCTCAGGCTGCACCTGAAAATAAGTTCTTAAATTAGTAATCTGTTTTTCTAGTTGTTCACTTATATTCATAAGTCCTCGTCCTCCTAAATACCGCGGTAATGTCCTTCTTTCTACTGCACTTCGAGGATGGTGTTTTTGTGCCTTTGGGAGGTTTGCTCGTACTTTTCGCTAAAGATTTTCTATATCGGTTTTTGTCCACTTAACAATACCAAATGAGTAGCTCAGCGCGGAACATGCGTAGGTGTATAGTTTCTTAAACAAATTTTTACTGTTAAGGTGTGAACGAAGCAGCAGTTTTACCCTTCGTATAAATTCAGTAGTTATCTTAGTTTTCTTTTGCTTATGGTCAATCTTCCGCGCTTGCTTTATGCCGAGGTATTTATACATATCATTTTCACAGATGGCCTCGATGTTCTGACCATTTCGCATATCGAATCCGGCGGGCTGAATCTTTTCTTTGATTATATACGGCTCTTGTCAAGACCGCAGTACATACTAATATCATTAGAAAAATTTTCCAGGTGGTTTCAAAAGAGATTAATATTAATTTTTTTATTGATTTTACTTAAAACGTGATTTTTTACTCAAACAAGAATCGTAATTATGATTACGTACCATCATTGTCTTTGATATTTTTGCTATTTATCACTTAATCCAAAAGCAGTTTTCCTCGACTCATTTTTCTTATTTTTAAAAAATCGTAGCACCATTGTATAAGTTAATATTAATCAAGGTTAAAACAGCACAAATGCATTTTTAAATAGGTACTTATACACGAACTAGTAGCTATACAATATTTAAGGCCTAAACAGTAATTATCCAGCAATTTCGATAAATTTGCGAGTTTTACAATCTTACACTTTGCAAGCCTATTCCTGTTGACATTATCAACACTGTGAAATAAGTCATAACAACATTGTAAAAACAATACTATTTCGTTCAGTGATCGTCTTTCCCATAAAATGTTTTGGATGTAAAATCATGGTAATTTGACTTACAATGTTATTCATAGGAATATTCCATTACCTTGCTTTCTTGTATCAGAACTTGCAATGAAGTTATAAAAACATACTTAACAACTTTTTTACTTTAGGGCTTTTTAGACCTTTATACATACGATCAAATTGCGCAACTATACATTTTACGCTCACATGTCAAACAACATCATCGCTGTACAATTATTGAAACAATAGTCGCAGTTGTGCAAATTTGATCGGTGATTCATGGAGGTTATAGGAATGGTGAAAGTTACACCCCCCTCTGTTCTCTAATCAGTTGAAACGAAGAGCCTTTAAACATAATCGTAAATAAATTGAAGGCCTTTGAAATTTGGATTTACTGAAAATCCCCAAGATTTGCACTTTGCAGAATGAGCACTTTTAACACAGCGAAAGTTCGAAGAACATTATACCTAGGTCACTGACTAAAAAATAATGAGTAACAATATGCTTAACTAATAGTGAAAGGAACAATCGAGGGAAAGAGCGGACTAGGAAGTAAAAGACTATCGCGGCTAAAAAACATCCGAGAAGGGATAGGACTAAATTTTGAACAGCTAATAAGAACAGTTTTATTTTACGAACATTGTAAAAAAGAATAGTTTATCGTAGTCTTCAAATACTGTTCTCATTCATTTGAGTTAATACCACCTAATACTTATATTTAGGTTAGGATGAAAGATTTCTTCCTTAAGTCACAATATCCGCCAGTAAATCAGTAAAGAATATTCTGGAAAATCATTATGAAGTTAATTTGAATTACAATAATTATTCTGACCATTACTGTATTATATAATACAATATGGTCTATTGGTAAAATTCAGAGCTTCAGTATCAAACCAAATAAGTGCCCTATAGGTAATTTCCGTCAGCGACCCTATTATTAACATCATCAGTTGCGACTGATATAAAACAGGGGGATTTGATACCGAAAAACCACACACGTTAAATTAACCGGATAAATAAGAGTATTCTAACCATATGCTTCGGCACATGTCTTCCACCCTAATCTATAGATAAGACTGCAACTTGCGCTAGCCAAATGTTGGCTCTGTTAGGTAAATAATAGTTGAATCTCCTCCGAAAGAAGACAAGGGTAGTGATTGGATGGGGAAAGCCAAATTAGTTTTACAGGTACCGTACAGGGTGAATACTTATGTATTCAGATAGAAAGAGTAGAAAATAGAGTAGAGTAGTATGTAGAAAAATTAAATACAGATTAATAAGTAGTTACTAATATATAAGATAATTATAAATGTATTAATTGATTCATATTTTTATAATTCCCTATATTTTATTTAGAAAATTATTTTCTATAGGGTCAACAAATTTTATAATAATCTGTTCTTTCATTTTGCTTGACAATGTTTTATCTAAATTTTGATCGCTTAAAAAATATTTTGTAGGTTTTCTAAACTATCCATGGAGTGTTTTGTGTTCCATATTAGCGAAGATATGTAGTTTCAAAACTGTTTATCGATCATCATGACACCATTTTGAAGAACGCTATTTATTTTTGAAAAATAAATGGCATTTTTGAAAAATAAATGGGGGCAATTTTTTTTTATTAAAAATAACACCGAGAATGTGATACTAACCAATTTTAAGCAACTTTTGTCCTATACATTTTGTTCTGAAAGTCAATACTTTTATTACTTGTATTTAGGGGGACTAAATGCTTCAGAGTTTTGTCGAAAATCAAATTAAAAATCAATTCCCAAATATTAAATTTATTGGAGTTAAGTCATTGCTGGTTTAAAATCTCTATTCATTTGAACTCTTAAGGATTTACTTACTCAACCTAGTACTTGGAACGGTATAGTTGTAAGAAAGTTTTGGGTTAGATCAGGACAACTTAGTCAGTACATATAAATTACATTGATAAAAATCGTTGACAAAAAAATCTTGAAATATTATTTAAACACAAGTTGTATCACAACTGAATTGCAAAGCCTTGGAGATACAGTTAGATGTAGCTACTTTGTCATTATTATGATTAGTAAAATATGGCATTAGCCATATTTTACTACTTTAATGCAGAAATTGTTTTTTTCGTATTTTGTATTTTATATTACGTATATTATGCAATTAGTTTGTACAAGAACCATAGATACATTTGTTGGTTTACCTATAAGCACAAAGATAAATATGTTAAATATTTACTGCATGTGAGTTTGTTATGGCCAGTCAGGCGAGCGTACTCACTTCGTTCTA
This sequence comes from Diabrotica undecimpunctata, assembly GCF_040954645.1. Classification (NCBI taxonomy): domain Eukaryota; kingdom Metazoa; phylum Arthropoda; class Insecta; order Coleoptera; family Chrysomelidae; genus Diabrotica; species Diabrotica undecimpunctata. The sequence goes on along the minus strand of NC_092807.1, from coordinate 41,015,004 downwards.
AGTAGTTTGGATAGTCCAGTTAATAACCATTTTCTCGCATAATTTTGAAAATTTGGCTATATATTCTACTTAAGGTCGTGGCACATTATCGTGCACGTTACGTTTCCAGCATATAGCGTTTAGTTTCCGAAAAATATAATTTAAATGGTTTTAAATATGAACAACGCACACTGTCCGGAACATAGCGTTTCAAACACTTAACGTTTGGGTTCAGTATATTTGAAAACAATATTTTACTAATGCCGACGGCTACGTAACGAGTCGTAACCGGTTGGTAAGGATAATGTGAATTAGATGTCCGTCGTTTTCCCCCCGTTGTTTATTTAGGTATTTGTTTGATTTTGATACAGAGTATTTAAAAAAATAACTCTCGAGGCTATTTTGTCATTTATGCATGTGTTTTTATTGCTTTGTGACAATTAATCACGGAAGTGATAAACAATTAGGACTTTTGTACGGACGTGATACCTCTTCTTTTTAAAAATACTTTTTGGTTTGATATGTATGGCTTTGTTAAATGTAGTATTTTGTTTTTTAACTGAAGGTGAAATTAAATTTAAAATATATTTAAACTGAATTCTATTCATTCTAAAATATCCATAATATTTTTTTTAACACAGTTTTTCATTCTTCATCGTTAAGTAGAAGAGCAATTGCACATAATTTTTGTCGAAAAACTCGAGATCATATCTTCACCGAACCAAACTGAAACGTTCTATGTATGAAAATGTGAACGCGCAGCCCAATTGCTTGAGTGGAAACGCTACGTGCCGGAAACTATACGTGCACGATAATATGCCACGACCTTTATAGTTGACTCTTGACTTCATAGTTGACCCTGTTGCCATATGCTGCTTTTACCCTGACGGGGGCAAATTTTTTTTATTAAAAATAACACCGAGAATGTAATACTAACCAATTTTAAGCAACTGTTGTCCTATACATTTTGTTCTGAAAGTCAATACTTTTCGACTTTCGCAAATGAAATCAATTTTTTAACCATAAAAACACTTTTTAAACGGATTTTTTTTTTTCGAATTACTCAAAGAGTATTTCAATCTATTTGATAAAAAAATTATTCTTATAAAGATTGTAGCTTATAGAGAAAAAAATAATGGTGAGTGGATAGTGGCTGTAGTTCCAATACAAGTGGACAAACAGCTTATTGAAATTTGGTTGTTCTTCGTCAAACGCCAAAGTTTTAACGAAATATGTAGACACACAAGCATTTTTAGAGCATAGAGCATAGAACATTTTTTGTAGTGCTTGAAAAAATGTTTATTTTTATTTTGTTATAAAAGTCTCTAATACTTAGATCTGTGTTTATTTCAGTGATAAAAAACGTGAAAATTACCCACTAATTACCACCCTAATTAAAAATTATCGTTACCACATTATAACTTAATTTACTGATGTACCCACTTATAGTATGCTGTAGAAGTTTGGCTGGTTTAAAATGCCTAGTTTTAAAAAAAATTATGTTTGAAGTAATAGTTGGATTTTTGTATTTTTACAAAAAATTCCCTTATTTTCAAATAAATCAGAAACTATTAGAGAGACGCAAAATTTTGTAAAGTACAAAATTGTAGGTTTTGCTTTTCTATATGCAGTTCTATTTCTATACAGTACTAGTCAAAAGTCCGTTTCCACACTCGTATCTTTTGAACGGTTATACTTATAATAGTGACATTTCTAGGCTTCTGAACTAGTCATAACAAGTGACATAATAGTGGCATATGACGTTACAGCGCCACTGTGACAGATAATTTTAAATAGGACCTTATGGCAAGTCATACATCTTTTGAAAGGTATTGAGAATACGTATTCAAACATACTAATTTTATTTAAGTTTAAACTAATTTTGATGAATAAATTAAATAAATACTAAAATTGTATTTTCCCATTTAATTAATAAATTAAAACCTCCGCATCTGGTTACTTGCCAAAACGTTGACGTTTTTCAATGCTCTAATTGTTTTTACGTCAACGTCAACTTTTTTGATAATTTACCAGAGGCGAACGTTAGAATATTTATTAATTAAATGCGAAACTACAATTATTTTAATATACCTATTCAATCATACTAATTTTGTTTGGATTTAATAAATAATAAAATTCTAGTTTGACATTTAATTAATAAAAATTCTTACGTCCGCCTTTGGTTATTTGTCAAAAAGTTGACGTTTGTCAATTCTCTAGTTGTTTTTAGTTTGCAAAAGAGTTTATAGCTCAATATTTAGTTTCTGTTTCTGCTTAGTTTAGTCAATTCTCTAGTTATTTTTAGTTTGCAAACGCGTTTACACCTGAATATTTAGTTTCTGTTTCTGCTTAGTTTAGTCAATTTAAGTTGTTTTTAGTTAGTTGTTCTTACTCCGATCGTCCTACATCGAGAGCTTATTTTAGGAAACTTCTTCGAAAGTTTAAACAAACAGGAAGCGTTCAAGATGCCAAAAGATCTGGTCAACCAACAATTAGTGATAACAAAAAAATTGGCACTACTTCTTCTACAGCCCAAGTTGCATTTTTCTATGGAATCAGTCAAAAGACAGTACACCGAGTGTTGGCTAAAAACAAATTTAATCCATACAAATTAAAAATTGTGCAACAACTTTCAGATGATGTGGAACCCTGACCAAAGACTAGAATTCTGTAAAAGTATGCCCAATACAATTAACCAACAGCCCGATTACATAAAAACAATTTGTTCTAGTGACAAAAGTACTTTTTCTCCCAATGCAAAGGTTAACACACCCAATGTCAGGTATTGGAGTGACAAATCCCCACATCTTTCGTGAAACACATACTCAATTTCCAAAAAAAAGTTATTTTTATAAAAAATACTTATTTTGGGAAACAAAATGCAATTGAACCGTTAATACTTAAAATTCTGGAGGATAATCCAGATGAATTCAGTAACTTGGAAATAACGTGTCAACAAGATGGTGCTCCTGCACACCATTATGGTGCAGTAAGACGTTAGAGGAATATCGTGGTAGATGGATTGGACGACGAGGTACGATAGAATGGCCATCTCAGTCACCGGACACCACACCATTAGGTTTTTTTTTTTCTGTGGAGATACTTAAAATCTGTTTACGCTAAAGTATCTGATAATATTGACATTTTAAAACAACGAATTGTTGAAGAATGTAGGGAATATCCCCCGACATATTTATACAAGTACGGCAAGAGTTTATAAATAAGATGCATTACTGCCAGGAAGTAGATGGAGCACATTTTGGACACTTACTACAAGAACTTGTTAAATATTTATTAATTAAATGAGAAGCTACAATTTTAGTATTTATTTAATTTATTCATCAAAATGAGGCTAAACTCAAACAAAATTACTATGACTGAATAAGTATTTTCAATACCATTTAAACGAGTTATCACTCTTCATAAGGTCCTACTTAAAATTAACTGTCACAGTGGCGCTAATCGTCATCTGTCACTATTATGTCACCTGTTATGACTAGTTAACAAGCCTACGTCTGTTTATTACCTCCCTTCAAATTTCACTATTATAACAATAACCGTTCAAAAGAGAGGAGGGAGGGAACGGACTTTTGACTAATACTGTTTGTAGTTTTTGATTTATTTGAACAAAAAAGGAAATTTTTGTAAAAGTACAAAAATCCTCCACTCACTTCAAACTCAATTTTTTACAAAACTGATAATTTTCTATGAGTACATTAATAAAGTAAGCTGTAAAGTGGTAACAAAGAGTTTTAATTAGGGGGTGATTTTCACGTTTTACCAACCACGTGACACGTGACCAACCTTATTTTTTTAAATACTCTCTTACGTTTGGTGCTAGAGAATTTTATAAAAAACTAAATTAAAGATTTTTTTAAGGCACTAAAAATTTTCCACGAAAATGCATTGCTTTCTTCAAATTTCACGTTAAAAGTTTCAATTTTGGCGTTTGACGAAGAAGAACCAACTTTCAGTAAGCTATTTCTTCGCTTGTATTGGGGCTACAGACGCCATAAACACATTATTTTTGTTTTTGTATAAGCTACATTTTTTATAAGAATGATTTTTTGATAAAACACGTATTATTAAAGTAATTGTGTTCTTTTTTGTTACAAAATTTTCACTTGCAAAACAAAACACACGTTCTATCACAGAGGATCAGAATCAACTTTAAATTAAAGAGTAGAACCTATATATAGCCAAATTTTGGTTCAAATCGGTGCAGGTTCAAAAAAATGTACAGTAACACTGTATTTTATATTCATTCCTATGGAATGGATTCCTATGAGGTTAGAAAAACAAAAGGTGTAACCTAGTAGTATAAAATTGCGACTTAAATTAAAATACGCCGGTGTATCGGGTAGACCTATGCAATACGGTAAGGCATGAGAACTTGTGACTCGGTGTTACCCATGCCATTGATCGCTTCTTCTTCTTCAGTGCCTTATCCGGTCCGGATGTTGGCGATCATCAAGGCTATCATGGTTTTGTTGACTGCTCTGCGAAACAGCTCCGCTGAGGTCATCCCAAACCATTGTCGGAGATTTTTCAACCACGAGATACGACGGCGTCCCGGTCCTCTTCTGCCAAATACTTTACCCTGCATAACAAGTTGAAGAATTCGATATTTTTCTTCGTTCCGCATCACGTGGCCGAGGTACTCAAGCTTACGTTGTTTAATTAAATTAAGCACTTCTTTTTCTTTTGTCATGCGCTGTAGGACCTCAACGTTGGTGACATGGTCCACATAAGATATTGATCGCTACCGGATGATTATTATTATTGATGAAAATTATGATGAATTATCTCAGAAATTGGAGTTTTATGAAAAATCTTTAAATCAATGAGAATAAGATCCAAGTGGACTAAATTAACAAATGTAATGAAGCTTGTCATTATGAATCAGAAGTGTATGTAGAAGGTTAACTATTAAATTATTATCTAACTCAGGTGTAAATTCTATTTTACAATAAATTATAATATTTATTTTTACTTTAATATCAGTACATTTTTTGTATCGCAGCAAAGATTTTAGTTATATTATAAAATCAGTTGTTTTTAATACTCACTCAAGATAACGATTGTTATTTTTTAATGACCTGCTTAATATTATTGTAATTAATTTTCATTAAATGGTAAAATAGTTTTTGGATTTTCATAAATAATCTTACCGACGAGATTTTACTTAATACATTGAGCGTTATATATAACCCAATTCCCTTCTACCGATGAGGTCTAGGGATGAAATGAATTTGTTTCAACGTTGCACAGATTTCTTCCAGATCTTCTTATCTTATGCCATAACCTTTGCTTTTTGTTTATTATTTGCTGCAGATGACCCCACCAACTTAACTGCCTTTTTTAACAGATTCTGCCATCTATTTTTAATTTATCTCTTATAACATTGTTTTTTACCCGATCTCTTCTAGTTACTCCGTGTACCCTTTGTAATTACCGCATCTCTGTCGCCTGTATCTTACTTTGCTATTGCTTACTTAGTACTCAGGAGTCACACAAACGCAAGAATTGGTCTATATATCGCCTTTAAACATTTGGTTTAGTTTGTTTCGTTATTTCTTCTCGTTGATGATTGTTTTTCCTATTACCCGGTACAGTTTATTCGTTTGATCTATCATTTTATATATTTCTACTTCTTGTCTGTTAATTTCTTCAATTTTCACTCAAGTATTAAAACTTTCAAGTATTAAAACGTTTTTACCTGTTTAATTGTTGTTTCTTTAATCTGAACTTGTATATTTACTCATAAGCTTTGCTATGACTATCATTTTTGATTTCTAGTTGTTTATGTTCATGTCCAATTTGTTTAAAGGTTTATTCCATATTGTTACACATCTTTGGATCTCTTCTCCTATCGATGCTAGTTCTGCTACATCCGTAATGTTTTTGGACCCGCTTGTAAAAGTTGTTGCAAATATTTTTTCCATCTCTTCATTATTGTTTCTTCTTCTGTCAATAGGTCTCTATTCTCGTTCTTTGTCGATGCTACTTCATTGTTTTCTTACCTATTACAGCTTTGATAGCTTTATAGAACAGTTTTTGGTTGCTCCCGTTGTATTTTTTTTTTGTTTGTCTCCAAAACATTCCTAAGATCGTTGTTTTGCTTTGAATATTACATTTATTTTACTATTTTGCTCTACTTTTGTTTAATAGTTTTATAGTTATAATTTTTTTGTTTATACTTTTCATATGTTCTAGTACTTAAATGTTTTCCCTATTTTACTTTTTTTTAATTATATTTGACTCCTAATTTTCTCCATTGTGCTTGTATTCAGTTGTCTTTTAGTGTTTGCATACATTTTCCACATTTTGTCTCTCCCAATCTCTTACGTCTGTTTCTTCAACAATCGCTTTAGCATATTGCTTGGCTATTATTTTATTTTTCAATCGTTATATTTTTGTAGTTTTATACTGTTTTGTTATGCCACTTTTATTTTCTCTTTTGTTATTTGTATTTTATCTTTTATTATTGCTACCAGCAGATACCTAACGGTCGCTTTTTATTTCGGGTCACGTATTACATCAGTTATTTACTTTATGTTTTCATTTTATGTTGGTAATATAGTCTATAATTGACATGTCTCCTCTACTAGGCTCTTCTCTTGTACATGCTCGTAGAATGTGAGCGTAACAATTAAGGTATGTACTAGACAGTAGTCGGGTGTTATTGGATGTTTATTACTAGCTAAATTTTCTAAAAATTACGATTCCTATTGATACTTTGTGCAATACGCTGTACGTGTATAAAAGATTTGTCTTGCTGACGGCATTTAATTTTAGAGTAACTCATCTTACATCAAATATTCCTCTAGTATTCATATAACAAAGATTGTGTTACAATTTGCAATATTTTATAAACTCAATATTCCTGTTCTTGTTTTTCTCATTTAAATCAGTATATTACACTATAAAATATATTATAAAATAAAAAAATATATACTTACCCTTTAACATAATTGTTAAAAAAACTCTTTTTTGAAATGGTAAAATATTGATAAAAGATTCAAATATCTTATATGAACTGTGGGAGGAATTTATATATCCGAAACCCTCGATTTCTCTTTTAAAAGCATAAGCTACAAAATGACGTGAAAAAATTTCTAGAACTAAATAAATTTCTTCCAGTTTCCATCACTCGAAATTCTTATTGCTGTTTCTCTCTTGTTTCTCTTCCACTTGTTGGAAAGAGGTATTGATAAATCGTCTCAAAAGAGTGCTTGAACGCCTTCTGCATTTTTTATTAAAACGCTTTTAAATATTGTACATCTTAATTTTCTTAAAAGTCTTCGAATTTATTTAGGAGTCTTTTCCCAAATGATGCTATCTTTAGATGGGGTTGACGGAGGAGGGTATTAAGTGTATAAAAATATGGTTGTGTACTTACATAAGATTAGAGATTTATTTAAAGATTTTGGTTTGGTTTAATATTAATTTGTTTTTAATATAATTCTTATTTAACATATTGGTAATATTTACGCAAATGTTAATAAATAACGCTTTATTAGTTTTTATACTAGAGAGTTTAAATAAGTATACGTAACGTATCTTTTTGACATACAGTATGTAAAAGCCAAATGGAATAAATTCATTATTTAGGTTACTGTACATATTTATAAAAAATCCCGAAACACGTCAAATTTAAATTATAACTTGATATTCTTTAACGTGAAAATGCAACCTCTACCTTCAACCCCCTTAGAATGACAGGTACAACCCCCAATTTTTAAAATAGAAAGTATAGGCTATTGATATATCGTTTGAAAGGTCTTTTCATTCTCCATTCAAAAATGTTGTCGCTTTCAAGTTTATTAAGATTAATTAAGATAAAATAAATTAAAATCATGTGGTTACCGAAATTCGCTAAAATACAATCAAAAACTAATATGTAATGCAAAACGTAATAAAATGTAGAACACGAAAAAGAACTATGAATGTTAATGAAGTAGATGTTCAAAATGTTCACCGCGAACGTCTTGGCAACATCCTAATCTCAAATAAAGCAACAACCTAATCGCAAGCGTTATTCTTTCTTTTAAGTCATTTAAATCAGAAGGTTTAGTTTTGTACACATGGCTCTTTACATATCCCCATAAAAAGAAATCTAATAATGTAAGATCAGGTGATCGCGCTGGCCATTCAATCGATCCTCGCCTCCTTATCCACCGATTGGGAAATATTGTATCGAGGTACTGCCGGACATTAAGTTGGTAATGTGGTGGTGCTCCATCCTGCTGAAACCATATCGTATTCGCTAGAATTTGAGGGTTTCCTGGATCAGGATATAAATTTGCCAACGTTGGAATGACATCATTTTGAAGTAGTGCCAAATAATTGTTGCCATTCAAGTTGCCCTCAATAAAAAAGGGACCAATGATATTGTTTTCTACAATCCCTGCCCAAACATTAACATTTTGAGGGTATTGAGTGTGTTCTTCTCTCATCCAGTGAGGATTTTCCGTGTCCCAGTAGTGGCAATTTTGCCGATTAGCATGACCGTTAAGTGAAAAAGTACACTCATCAGAAAACATAACGTCTTCTAGTTGGATAATATTGTTATCCAACATGTCCATCATTTGCTCACAAAAAAAAGTTCTATCAAAATCGTCTTCCATGAGCTCCTGAGTAGGTATCATCTTATAGGGATGCAATTTATTTTCTTTTAATATGTTTACTATCGATGTATGGCTAGCATTGAATGTAGTGGATGCCTGTCTACTCGATGTATGTGGATTTTTCTGAAACTCAAGCAACACATCTAATTTGAGTTCATCACTCAGTACATTGGCAGCTGCTTTTTTTATCTGCCTTACATGACCAAACTCGCGAAACTGCTTCTCTATTCTACTTATTGTTCCTTGGGATATAGGCGGTAAATTAGGAAATTTCTCATGAAATAGGCGAGTTACTTCCTGCTGTGTTCGGGTGTTATGTCCGTAACCAATCATTTGTAAAACTGTTATTTTATGCATTTCCGTTAATCTAACCATTTTTCAGAATTGAATTGAACGAACTTTTTACTGAAATTAAAATACTGACAACTTAAATAAAACAATTTACTAATGCGTGTTAAAATAACGTTGCCACGGAAATTCTTTAAAGTTTTTTAATGGTTAACATCTAAAAACCACATTGCTATGGTTTTTGTTCACTTTCTCATTATCAAGACCTAAACAGAAAATAAATTTTGAGTATATTTTAGCGAATTTCGGTAACCACATGATTTTAATTTATTTTATCTTAATTAATCTTAATAAACTTGAAAGCGACAACATTTTTGAATGGAGAATGAAAAGACCTTTCAAACGATATATCAATAGCCTATCCTTCCTATTTTAAAAATTGGGGGTTGTACCTGTCATTCTAAGGGGGTTGAAGGTAGGGGTTGCATTTTCACGTTAAAGAATGTCAAGTTATAATTTAAATTTGACGTGTTTTGGGATTTTTTATAAATATGTACAGTAACCTAAATAATGAATTTATTCCATTTGGCTTTTACACACTGTATAAGCCGCATTAATGGTTGAACTAACGTATCTAGATACGTATTACCTAACGTAACGGGCTGGTACGTTACGTTCATACGCATCCCTATCGAGCCGAAGATAACCGAATGCACAAGGGTATCTTACCCGATTACCAAAATTTCAACATTAACATTTCATAAGCACACGTGGTACGTGTTTTTTCACATTTGTGGTTAAGTATATTTGTTTTGATTTTTATAAGTAATGAAAAGCAGTAGAAAACGACTTCACTTCAGCAATGAAGATGATTTGTTCTTGTTGAAGGAAGTCATAGGCAAGAACCCTTACGACCATCCAGAAAGGTGGAATTTAATCCAAAAGCGAAAAATATTTTTACATTTTATATCAGACATGGTATCAAAATTAAAGCGGCCGTATAGTCGTGCAAGATGTGGAGAAGAAGGGCATCTTCTATGTCTTCGTCTTCTTCATCATCAATAAAGGCACCTTCATTTAATATCGTGTCCATCTCAACAATTAAAAATTGTTCAAAAAAATATCAAAAAATCAAAAATAGGGTTAAATGACAAGAACAAGACTGGCACTGACAATTTATTAGTTAATCACTAATTCGATGAGGGCAACACCATCGTTACGTTGCGTGGAGAACTTTAACTCTCAATTTAACGTTAATCTTCTTCGATACGTTAGTTCTTTACATATAGGGAGATACGTTACAATAGGTAGTTACAAAAACGCTGCCACTTTTTTTGCTTTTTTTGGTAGTTTATTAGTTATTAGAGCAACTCTTGCAGCCCTATTCCTCTCAGGACGATATATATATATATATATATATATATATATATATATATATATATATATATATATATATATATATATATATATATACGAATCGGATATAAATGAATTTCTTCTACATCTTTACCACTGCAGTGGTTAGCGTAAACCAGTAAAACTACTTGGGAACTATAGTTCCCAAGAGTGAGTCGTGGGACAACACTCAAGAGATTAAATGTCGCATCGGAAAGGCAAAAAGTGCATTCTTGACTATGAACTCTGTGTTCAAGAGCCATGACCTCACTCTAGAAACAAAAATAAGGCTCCTTACGTTTACTTAGTGCTTCTGTATGGAGTAGAAACGTGGATCTTGAAGGCGGAAACTCTATCAAAACTTCAGGCTTTTGAGCTATGTTTATACAGAAGGATTCTGAAGATACCATGGACAGACAAAGTCGCCAATGAAGAAGTACTACGGAGGATAAAGGGAACCGCGGATTTGGTCAATATCACGAAGGGCCGTAAGCTGCAGTACTTGGGACATATAATGAAAAATCAAGGCATATACGAGCTACTTCAATGCATTTTGCAAGGTAAAATTGAGGGAAAAAGGGCCCCAGGACGAAGAAGAATATCCTGGTTTACTAACCTGAGATCATGGTATAAAAAGACCTCTCAACACAGCTATTCCGTATAGCAACCAACAAAGTCATCATAGCTAGAATGATCGCCAACGTTCGAAACGGACAGGCATCCTAAGAAGAAGCCTTCTCTATTTGTAACTGTTACTCCAAGGCATTCAAATTCTGTTACCTTCTCAAATTTATACTCTGCTTTATTTTGTTCTTAGAGTGATCCATTTTATTCTGCATTTTTGCCTTTCATTTCCACATAGGTACTTGGTTTTTTCTTGATTTATAGTCAGACCATATTTTCTAGCTTCTTCTTCAAATTTTGTGTAAACATTTTTCGAAGTTGTATTCTTGAACATATCAGAAATACTATGTTATCTGCCAAACATTGTAGTCTTTTATTAAGAATCAAACTTCAACAAAAAATAACTTAAGCTATATATGAGACTGTTTTTTTCCAGACGATTAAAAAAGATCAATGATTAAATACATTTTCATTACACATTCAATTCATTTTAAAAATGTTTGATAGTTTTCTCGAATTTTTAGAGCGACGTATTTCTAATTATGGATAAAACTAAAAACTAATATTTACCATAAACCAAGCGTGTATAAATAGAGGATGTGTCAAAAAATATGACGAAAAAATTTTTTTTTTTAAATTTATTTAAAAATTTTATAAAGGAATTTTTAAATAATTTTTTGATACATGGTATACAGCCAGCTACAGGAATTTAGTTTCCTTGTGGAGGTTTTTTTAATACCGACCGGAAAATATACACTTTCTGGACAACATTTGCTAAAAAAATAAGGTTTGCCGGGACAAGATCGGAAAATGAACGTTAGGGACCGGTAAATGCTTTTTTCGATCTCTATTTTTAACTTACCAATCGCTGTTTGATAATACAATTTGCTTTTATTTCGTTACGATGATAACGACATAACGATATAATATGTATTATAAGGAAATATTGTAGGTCACGCGACCGAAAATTAGTGTTTTTCAGGTCTCCCCAGGCTTCCAAGACTTACATATGGCTTGCCTGTAGAAATCTTTCTATCTCGACCTGAAAATCATCACTTTCCTGGTAAAAATTACTATTTCCATTAATTATATTTCTAAAGAATACGATTCAATTTATTGAAAATTTCAGTTGTATGAAAAATATAAATTGTAATAAAACAATAAAAATAATGTTCTGAGACTACTTTCGTGTGGCATCTCTAATTTATAGAACTTCTGCGAAAATGATTAACTAAGTTGTTATTATGTCTTTTTAAAATGGATTGCTGACGTACTTGCACTCGATTTTGTAGGCTTATGGTTGAAAAAGTTTGAGAGTGCTGTTCTTACCCTATAAATATCAAATTCTGACTGTTTTTGTGTATTTTTTATGTTATATGTTTGTGTAACGTGTATCGTATTAAGTTGTGTAATGTAGATTTCTGTTTGTGTATTGGTGTTGCATACGTATGGTGTATATATTATAGGCAATATGAATCTGACTCCCATTACTCCGGTATTGTTGGTATATTCTTGTTATTAACATCTTCGGTTAGTATTGGCAAGCAAAACTTGCTACATTCTGCTGATGGGTTTGCTATAAATTTTTCTTCCTTAAGAGCTGATTCTTTGACTTTTATCTTTTTCATGTCTGTTTCTTTTATGATCATTGATGCATCTTTCCATTATACTCTGTGCTTATTGTCTCAGGCATGTTTGCATATCTGGGATTTGCCGAAGTCACTGTTCTTGATGTATGTTTTATGCTCGTTTATGACACTTAATGGTCTTGCGGTTTTTTCCACGCAGAAATTGTTGTATTCACAGGGCATTTTATAGATGCAGTTTTTTATCTTTCTTATGTGCTGTTGGGTTTGGCTTTAGACAGAATAGATCTTAGTCTGTTCTTCTTCTTCTTGATGTGCCTATCTGTTACGAATGTTGGCCATCATCATGACAATCTTTATCTTATCTGCAGCAGCGCGGAAAAGCTGCACAGATGTTGTATTGAACCAGATTCTGAGTTTTTCTCTTTTTCCTTTTTTTCTTAGTTATCGCACCTCGTATGTTTCTTTGGGCTGTTCGATATTCATTTTTACTTTGATCAGTATTTATATTTTAGTGTTTGTGGTATTTATCTCGTTTCATCTTTATTTTTTCTTCGATTTCTTCATCCCACCAATATGGTTTCCTTCGTTCGGTTTTTTCATGGGGCCTCATGCTAGACTTTTGAGACATTGTTTTATGTAATTAATAGTGCTCAACACTGTCAAAGTTTTCTTGTAAGAGCTTTTCATCGAGTCGTTTTTTGTACAGTGCCTTTGTGATTTCATGGTTGAGGCTATGCAAGTTTTATTTGATTTCTATTGTTTTTTTTTTAGTGTCCATTAGAAATTTATTTAATGCTTTTGATGCGTGGCCAAATAGAGAACACATCATCTACAGTGTGTCCGTAAACTATGGAATAAATTCGATATTTCCTAAATGAAAAGCCTTTTTAAAAAAATCTAAAACACGTCGGTTTTTAAATTTAATGTTCTACATTTTACCATAAAATTTTATTATACAAGGTGATACACATTACAGTGATGACGTCATCACTTATTAAATTTTTCTTAGGGGTACACTTTCTTTGTGAATTTTTGGAACTCGGTATAGTTGTGGTGTCCTGCTGTAGTGTAGTCTTAATGATCTTCTTTGGTAGTCTGTCAAATTTATAATAAACTGTTAAATATGTACAGTGTTTTATATGTTTTGTTTTCCAGTGATTTGGATGGCCCTTTTTTAGTTTGAGGTAAGGTCAATTTGTGCAGAGTTCTTGAGTTTTCTCCTGGTATTGCCTTTTGTCCATAATTACAGTTGCCAGAAGATAGATGCATGTTGGCAAGACAAATGTATGACTATCTTTTTTTTTAAGTAAATACGTCTAGAATGATACGAATATTTTAAAATTATAAATGTTTAGTTACAGCAGTTCTTTTATAGAAATTCTGTATCTGTTCTAACAGGTTTTGAAATACGATTACATCGTCATGGTTCAGAAACTCAAAAATAATTACTACATTATATTTGATTCTGCGTTCATAATATTTTACTCGATCTGAATAATAACATATTTAGATAAATGGATGTTGTTACAATAATAAATCAATCCATTAGCTGCATTTAAATACATTAATTTTAAGCTTGGGTCTTTGGCTAATGTTATAAATGGATTAAATAATTTCACCATATATTCATGTTAAATCTAATTGAATATGTATTAAATCGGCTTTTGCCTGTACATTTTTATGATAATTTTGATTTTATTTTAATTAAAAAAAATTTTATTACTGGGATGTTCGCGCAAGCATTAAAAAGCTATTTCACGTGACTTTTTGTTGTTTACTTTAGATGACCGTAGAATAAAAACTTTTATATATTAACATGCTAATAATTGTTTATATATATATATATATATATATATATATATATATATATATATATATAAAGTAGTTAGGTATTATTGACTGACACGTTATGTAAAATAAAGTTTTATTTTGAGGTTGCAGTCATAAATAGGGCAGGAAAGTAAAACTCTTTGTTCGTTAATCAAGCTTTCGCAAAATTTATTTGCTTTTTCAGGATATGCTAAAATATGGTATTAGTAAATACAACGAAATTAGAACTAAATAGCATTGTATAAAACTAGTATAAAAACTTACAACATGTGGTTAATCCATTAAATTTTCAAATTTACAAAACATTAAAACTTAACTTATTTTAAAAATTATACAGTTATGTAAGTACAATATTCCAATTTAATTTAATTTTGTAAAAATTCATTATGACATTGATTATGTTGATGTTTGATTTATGTCAGAAAGACACTCGTTTTTGTTTATTATATTTTTTGTTGTTGATAACTAGCTCTTGATTGTTATTATGATTTTCTTGAAAATTAATACTTTAATTTTCCAATATTAGATTTTCTGACTATAAATATTAGAATTTCAAAAAATTTAAATATTCATATTTGGCGCCACTTTGTACGTAACCATAATAACAATCAAGAGCTAGTTATCAACAACAAAAAATATAATAAACAAAAACGAGTGTCTTTCTGACATAAATCAAACATCAACATAATCAATGTCATAATGAATTTTTACAAAATTAAATTAAATTGGAATATTGTACTTACATAACTGTATAATTTTTAAAATAAGTTAAGTTTTAATGTTTTGTAAATTTGAAAATTTAATGGATTAACCTCATGTTGTAAGTTTTTATACTAGTTTTATACAATGCTATTTAGTTCTAATTTCGTTGTATTTACTAATACCATATTTTAGCATATCCTGAAGAAGCAAATTGATTTTGCGAAAGCTTGATTAACGAACAAAGAGTTTTACTTTCCTGCCCTATTTATGACTGCAACCTCAAAATAAAACTTTATTTTATATATATATATATATATATATATATATATATATATATATATATATATATATATATATATATATATATATATATATATATATATGGGAAAGAAAAGAGGGAATAAGAATTGGTGGAGAAATCATAAACACCATGAGATTTGCAGATGACACGGTAATTATGGCTGAGAGTATAGAAGATCTACAAACTTTACTAGATGCAATAAATAGTGAATGCATTCAAATGGGACTTGACATCAACACAGATAAGACCAAATTTATGATAGTATCAAGGAGTCCAATAAATAATGAACAACTAACTCTTGGTGGACAGCAAATAGAGAGAGTGACAAAATATAAATATCTGGGAGCTTACATCAACACAGAATTAGATCCAGACCAAGAGATCCGGGTACGATTGAAATGGCAAGGGCAGCGTTCTTAAAATTCAAACAATTGTTCTGTGACAAAAATCTGAATATTGCGCCGAGACTGAGGTTTGTTGAATGTTACGTCTGGTCGCAACTATTGTACGGGGTAGAAACATGGACACTAAAAGCGCAAATAGTTAAAAAGATTGAAGCCTTTGAACTTTGGATATACCGGAGAATGTTGAGAATCTTATGGACTGCCAGAGTCACCAATGAGGAAGTGCTGAGAAGAATGGGTCGAGACAAAAAATTGTTGAGAACGATAAAAATACGCAAGACTGCATACCTTGGACACATACTAAGAAATAATAAATATAGTCTTCTGCAGGTCATCATGCAGAGTAGAGTCGATGGCAAAAAGGGAATAGGTAGAAAGAGGAAGTCATGGCTGCGAAATATTCGAGACTGAACAAACATGACTGTAGACGAATTATTCCACGTTGCAAAAGACAGAGAAGCCTTTAAAAATGTGGTCGCCAACCTCCGTTAATGGGGACGGCATAGGAAGAAGAAGATATATATATATATATATATATATATATATATATATATATATATATATATATATATGAAAATTACTTCGTTCTTGGGAAGAATCGCGTTGAGAATTTAAAACTGGACGTTTCGACACCCATCTTGGAGCCTTTATCAAGAAGGATATGTTTCTGTTTGAGTACGGGGTTCGAGATCTAGGTCACTCGACACTGAGGAGGAGGCACATTGAGAACTCAGTACCGTTTAACGGTTTTCGTGTTTCTGGAGAACAAGATACTGGTATAGTAGGCACATAATTTCGTTGGAAAATTTACGGCAAAAAGAGCGAGTACGATACTAGCAAATTGGGAACAGTGTTAGAGTGACCATTATGATATTCTACTGAACACTAGCGTCGATATCTAATTTTAAATTAAATAAAAGTTATTATTTTGCAAACATTTGATTTTTAAGTGTAAATGGAACAGTCGTATGTCTACAAATTATGTGGGTATCAGTAAATATTTTATTTTACCAAAAAGTTTCATTTTCTATAAAGTTAAAATAAGAAATATGGGTGTTATCAACTTCTTAAATACCCATGTAGTAATAACACTAATCGATTCTACCGGACAAAACTTAAAATAATAATACCTATATGAAAAAAAATTGTTAATAACAGTACCTAATTATCGCATACAATTAAACAGTATGATCAAATATTTACGTTTTATGACCACAAATGCTCATAAGTATTAAAACTTCATATTTTATCCGGGATAACTTTTATGTTATTGTAATCAGAAAAAAATAGAGAATTCATTTTTTAAATTAAATACAGGGTGTTCTTTTAAAGAACCACAGCTTTGGTTTGACACCGTCTAGAGAAGTACCTCCATAATTTAAAAATAAAAGGAGAAAGGCCGCTGTCTTTCTGTATTATATACTTGCGGTAAGAAAGAAGCATTTTCCTTTGAACTTGTTATTCTATTTACTAGCTTATTATCGTTACATTCTACAAAAATATTTCTTCACTTACATCAAATCGAAAATCATTTGATCCACAAGCTTCTTTACCGAAAGTTTTTGTGTCTTATTTGGGATACTTTGCTAATCTATTGTCCCTCAAGATTGCTGTTGCTTAGTATTCACATTTTTGTACATGAAATATTAAAGCTCCGCTGGTAAATAAATTAATGAAAAATACACAGTGATTTGCAGGTTCAGAAATACAATCTAATATATTAAGTACTTCTCTTGGTTTCAAGGTTAAATATTCGTGATCAAAACATTTTTGGAGATTGTTTTCTCAGTGTAAATATTAAAATTATAAAATTATATCAGTATACGCTACTTCCACAAAGAATCTAAAATTTGCAGTTTAATCAAAGTAGTCCAAGTATAAATCGCTTCAATGAGTTATGTCCATATTACATTATCATTTAATTTACTTTAATTTAATTTCTCCTAAATATGATAAAATAAAACTTTTTATGCAAATCGCAATAAACAAATTTAAAGTAAAAAAATACAGCGTCTTGTGCCCAGATTCACATTCAACTGAATACTGAAATATACTGCAGTCTTCACAGACGAAAATGCACTGAACCTCTAAAAATCATACGAACAAGCTGAATTTGGCCGAAACTTTCAATTTTAGGACGCTAAAAAAGATGCAAAAAGTTTACTACTTTTACCCCTGGACTTTCCCCTAAAACCACCCGTATAGAGGGGGGAAACGAAAATTAAAATCGATTTACCCATAATCTGTACACCATAGAAAAAAATGTTTTTAATAAAAAATGTAGCTAAGATAATTCTGAACAAAAAGATTTCTCTCAGAAACATCAATTGAAGCGGTCGGTGACTTTGAATGTCAGTTTCGCGCGCGAAATCAATGCTCCATAAAATTTGTATCCGCTCGACAGTAAAAATTCGATACCTTCGGATCCGGGTGTCCTATCGACAAAAATCAAGATGCGTTTTAAAGAAAAAGAGTGCAGCTTTCGTATGCATTTTTCGTATTTTGTCAAAAATGAACTCAGTTTTTATAAAGGTGTTAAATAAAGAATCATGGTGCGATTTTTGTCATTTTTTATAATTCTCATGAGATCCCTTTCAGTGACCAACTACTGTGGAGTTTCCATAACTAGAACGTAATCTTTAAAACCTAAAAACTATCTAAAACGTTTAAAACTGCTCTTTTTTATTACACTAGTACGTTTTTTAAAAATACTTAACTTCTGCTATAAAGTACACCCAAAACCGTCTTCTTGGAGGCATTCCTGTGACGTGCGATCATTTGTAGGAGAAAGACCGCTGTCTTTCTGTATTATATACTTGCGGTAAGAAAAAAGCATTTTCCTTTGAACTTGTTATTCTATTTATATTAAAGCTCCGCTGGTAAATAAATTTTGCGTTTTTAGTCATAATTCAAATGCCTCATATTTGTTGTCAAAAATAAAAAATCGAATTTTCATGTTATAGGTTTTGAAGACTGGTCTCCAGCAATGGAAAATTCACTACGACCTATTAATGAAAGTAATACATTTTATCGATTTCACGAGAATAACAAAAAAAAAGGCAAAAATCGCGCAAAGTTTATTTTTGTAACAGCTTTATGGAAACTGACTTCATTTGCAGCGAAATACAAAAATTGCATACGAAAGCTGAATTTTTTACCTCTAAAACGCATTTTAATTTTTGTCCATAGAACACGCTAATCAAAAGATATCTATTTTTTACCGTCGAGCTGATACAAATTTTATTGAACATTGATTTCTCGCGCGGAATTGAAATTAAAAATCGCCGGACGCTTCAAGCGTTATTTCTGAGAGAACTGTTCATTTTACGCAAAAAGTGCTAATAAACATTTTTGTTCAAAATTATCTTACCTACATTTTCTATTTGAAACACTTTTTTCTATGGCGTACAAATTCTTGGTAAATCGATTTTTTTGCGTTTTCCGCCCGACGAGGGGGGTTTAAGAGGTAAGCCCGGGGATGAAAGTGGTAAACTTTTTTGCATCTTTTTTGGGGTCCCAAGATTACTATTATCGACAAAATTCAGCTTGTTTGTATAACTTTTAAGGGTCAAATCTATTACGACTGGACTAATACTGCAAATTTTAATAACGCTAAGTACCAGGGTCCGGTTTATAGATCAGTAAAATAAAACTTATAATGACGATTCAACAATTCATATTTCTGATATTTCATGAATATTGTTTATAATAAACATTAATTAAAAAGAATAACCCACTAAACGATAACAAAGGGCCGATATGAAACATTTATTATTAAATGTGTAAATCTAATTGAAGTCAGCAAATTTGTCAGATGTGTATAATTTTTTTATTAAAAGAACATTGGAAATATAATACAACAAAAATTAGAATTTAGTCTACTACAGCCTAAAACATCTATCAAAAATTTTTTCTTTAAATTTAAACAAATTTTCAGGTTAAAAAAAATTTAATTTTCAGTGATCTATAAATAACACGCTTGTCTATAATGGGAAAATTCAGTTAAATAGAAATGATGAGAATAATGAAAACTCCCGTTTGAAATAATTGAATAATTACAATCGGTTTGGAATAACATCACATCAATTAGAAAACATTTAGTATTTATTTAATGTTTCGGTTTTAGATGGTTGAATATGTTGCCAATGTATTGTAGACAGGTTAGTTTAAATAAGCATAACTAAATTGGATTACCTCCAACTTAAGAAATAAACAAATAGATCAATTATCGTTTTATTTTCTTAAAGTTCTTTGATTTGATAACAACTTCCAATTTACAAGCTAAAATGTTAAATAATGATTGTAGTTATTCAAATTGTTTGTTAATATTAACTAAAATATATCAAACTGAGATGTCACAAACAAACAGTTTAAGACGGATATAAATTCAGTGCTTAATATCAGTCTTTAATTTAAAAATTACGAAAAAATATTGGTCATACTCATTTAAATTTGTGAATCTTTTAGTATTATACAAAACATCAAATCGTTTTCACTAAGGAATATTTTAGGAATAGTTATTATGGTTTTAAATCTTTCCAGACAACATAAAAATTTGATAGGTGTATAGTCCAATGTACTATGCAAGCATAATGTATGTGACGTATGATAAATTTATAGGAAATTTTCTAGGATTTTTTTTAAGGATTAAAAATTTCAGAACATTATCGGTCTTATCAGACCATCATCGATGAAAACTTAAAATTAAGTATTTCCACAAAAAAATAATTATTACAAAGAGGTAAAATGTTGACTGTTTAGCTATAAAATGTAATAAATACTTACATTTTAACAGGAATTGAAACTAGCCACATAGCAAAGTCTAATAACCTTTAGAATACATACTGAAAATATTTCATTTTAATGTTTTAACACGACGTTGATGTTAAAGGATTTCACTTTAAGGTAACATACCGATCCCTGCTTGAAAATAGGACATAAGAGTCCTACAGATTTTATCAGCCAACTGACTCAGGTAGTAAAAATTAATAACAATTGAGCTTCAAGACAAGTGATTAAAGGTTAATACTCAAATAGTAAATGCCCACTATGGGTTTGTTTTGAACCAAATTTAGGCAAAAATTATATTACTGTTTTAAATAATATTAGACTAAATACAGATATGGATATGGTATATGTTTCGGTGTATTTTACTAATATAATTGTACACAAAAGTCAGCTGTGTATACGACGTCATTGCTCACCTGCAAGATTTTATCTTATCGTCAACTTATCAACCAAACTAGACTTTCCTTATTAATAACATGACCATATTTTATAATTAACTTTCAAGTACACTCAAAAAACAATAATTTTTTATTTGTACCTTAAGGCTATAACGGAATAAAATGGTAAAATCTGCTGGATTTTTATTGGGGGTTAGGCATTCGAAAGTACATATTTAAAAACCCCTTTAGCCAAATTTTTAGCTTCCTAGGTGGCCCATGGGGTCCCCTATCCCAAAAAATGTGTTTTCGGAAAAAAAATTCCTAAGCGATTTTTGCTTTAAAAAATCTAAAATAATCACGAACATAGATTTTAATAAACCCTCGGGTTTGTATTGGTTTTTTGTAGAAAATCTTCAAAATCCAAAAGTTTTTAGTGGTTTCCTCATGTTTTTAACACATAACTTCAACTGCATGTGATTAAAGAACGATTTTTCATCCATTTTTTCCGTTTTTTCTAATAGCAGGATCATGTTGGCCATTTCTACACTAAAATATACTCTGAATTCGAAAAAATATTTTTCGGTAATTTTTTTTCATATTATTTTAAGCACATAACCTCATTTAAATGTGATAAATAGCGATTTTTGTTTCCCTCCGCTCTTTATTCGAGTCGTGATTATCATTTAAATATTATAATTTATGGATTAAATTAATAAATTAATTATATTTATTAATGTGAAATATTATTTCATATAAGGCCGTTTTTCAATTTCTATTTTAATAATAATGAAATATTTTAAAATTAGAAAATAGATTTAGTTTTCGTCACAATCTTCGTTTATTACGGGGTCAGTATCTGATGTGATAAATAAGTCTGAAAGTATTTTTGCTCGTCTAATAATTTTGCAAATAGCAAAAATGATTACAAAAAATATATAATATAAAACTGTCATTTATTGACATACAGTTAAGCCTATGTGCTAATTCCATGTTTCTTCAAATTTTGAGGATTTTTCGGAGCGAAAATGGAAAATCTAATCTAGTCATTCAAAAGAACGGCAAAAATACAAGAAATATAATTATTTAGAAGTTTGCCAAAAATTACCTACACATCTTAAAATTCTTTGATTTTTTTTCTGAGCTCAATTTTAATCAAAAAAATTTTTAAAAATCACAGGGTGTTTGGTCATTAAAATCTATGTTTGTGAAATTTTTCAGATTTTTTAAAGCAGAAGATCACTCATGATTCATGAATTGTTTAAAAAAAAAACATTTTTTGCGGTAGGGGACCACAGGGGCCATCTAGGGAGTTAAAAATTTGGCTAAAGTGGTTTCTTAACATGTACTTTTGAGTACCTAGTCTCAAATAAGAATCCAGCCGAGTTCAGATTTTACCATCTTATCCCGCTGTACCCTTTAGTTTAAAACAAAACCCATAGTGAGCGTTTACTATTTGAGTATTAACTAAAAATTTACTATTGTCTGTCTTAAAGGTCTTGTCAAGTGTAATTTATTTTTACTTCCTGATCTAGTTAGTTGGCTGGTATCATCCGTATGACTCTAATGTTTTTTTCGGGCAGGAATCTGTATGTTTTCTTAAAGTAAAATCCTCTAACATCTACCTCGTGTCGCTACATTTTTAAAATTTAATATTTTCAATATGTAATCTGAGAGATTTTAGACCTTGCTATGTGACTAGTTTCAATTAATAATATGATATCACATAATGACGGTATTCGATTTTTGTTTTGATACAGGGCAGCGACAACCGCTGATACGTATTTCGACCTCTTTAGGTCTCGTCAGAACGGTATAGCCACTGCTCTGAACCAAAACAAAAATCTCTCCCGTTCTAGACAATAGTTATTAAAATAACTATATACGGACGTAACTACGCCATCTAAAAACAAAAAGAGAAATCAAACGATTTCTATCTAGCGAAACCGAATTCAAATTTTTACCACTGTGTTTCCTAAAATTTGCGAAACAAACAGCTGGATAAATTACTCGGCAAGGGAATCTAAAATTGCATTCCACATGCCGTTCATCCTGGTCAAAATTCGGAGTGAATTCAGTTTCTGGTACTCCAAACGAAGTAAGTAATAAAACATAATGACGGTATTAGATTTTTGTTTTGATACAGCTGTCGCTGCCCTGTTTGTTAGAAATCGTTTGATTTCTCTTTTTGTTAATAATATGATATTTTCACTGATGATGGTTTGAAATTTTTAATTCTTTTGGATACTTTAAATGTTGCAAAGTATATTTATATATCATTATACATCAAACGTTTTTACTTCATTGTAAATTTTTTTATTAATAATTTAATTATTTACTGAATGTACAGAGGTCGCCAGTACTTAAGGGACACCAGAAATCCTTTCTTTTATGATACACACCGAATTTCTTTTCACACAATTTCCCGTATTTTACACTCACAAACCAACAACCCACCTACTAATACAACTCATGCATTTCGGAACCATTATCGATATTGTATTTAGAGCAGATCCTGCAGACAACAACATTGAAATTTGTTTGTTTGTCAAATAGGTTTCCAATTACTGACTTAATTACACAAATGTTGATATTGACAATTAATGTTATTAAATTATAGGAATATTGTTTTAGTGTGTATGAACTGTAAAACTTTCATCTAACAAACGAAAAATTTTGACCAGGATCTTCTTAACGAACAAAGGTCCTCCTCATATAATAACGTTCATTTTTAATTAAATTATTTACCAATATGTGTTCTTTTAGCAGGAATATACTCAACAGCATAATTTTTGTATCACGCTGATTTTGTGAATATGAAAAAAGTTTTCGAATACTGTCACCAGTTTTACACAAGAGGTAAGATGAGTATATATGCAGTGTGTTTTTATTTTTAAAATAGAACACACTTTACTTTGTTTAGGGTAATTTAAAAGAATATTTAATAATTGTTCAATCATCATCATCATCATATAACGGGAGTCCTACGGCGATTGCCGCTTTTCGCATTTCAGCCTCCATCTTTTCCTATCTCTCCAATCTCCCTCTTCTAAGCCTCTAGATTGCATTGTTTTTGTAATTTCTCTTCTCCAGGAATTTGGTGGTCTTCCCCTTTTCCTTCTTTCTGGCGGAACATATATCAAGGCTTTCTTTGGCCACCGCTCCTCCTCCATTCTCATCACGTGACCATACCATTGTAATTGCCTTCCTTGTATTCTATCTGAAAGAGTATCTCTAATTCCTGTACGGTTTCGTATTTCCTCATTCCTGATTCTTTCCATTCTCGATACTCGACATGACCTTCTAAGATAATCCATTTCCACAACGTCTACTTTATCTCGTTCATTCTTTGTCATCGTCCAACATTCGGCACCATATGTGGTAATTGGTTCTACAATTGCTCTGTATACGCGAAGTTTGGTATGCATCTTTATTTTATTGCACCACAGTAATGAATTTAGTATTCAATTTTTAAATATTCTGTTTTGCTTATGTTTACAGTAAGCCGCCATTTGGCATATTCCTCAAATAATTTTCGATTCATATAATTTATATCTTTCTCATCGGTTGCAACCACCACCTGATCATCTGCAAACAACAATGTATACAGAGTTTCTTGTCCCACTTCGATGCCCATAAATCTAGATTTATTTCTCCAATTCCTCAATGCTTCTTGGACGTATATTTTAAAGAGTGTCGGTGACAAACAGCATTCTTGTTTTAGGCCTTTAGTGACTTTAAATTCATTTGAGGTTCTGGTTCCAATTTTTACACAACTAACTGCATTTTCGTACAATTTATATATAGCTCGGATATACGTCGAATCCAATCCGGACCTTGCGAGGACCTCAACCATTTTCTTTAACGGGACACTATCATATGCTTTCTCAAGGTCTATAAATACCAAATGGGTCTCTCTACTTCTTTCGACACGCTTTTCAATTATTTGTCGTAGGATAAATATATTATCAAGGTAGGATCTCCCGGTACGAAAGCCGCTTTGTTCTTGAATATCTTGTATCTGTCAATTAACCCCCTTCTTTAATATTCTGCCGTACAACCGGCCCACAGAGCTCGTCACACTAATACCTCTATAATTGGAACCGTCCCTTTTATTCCCTCTCTTATATATGGAGCTTATACAAGATTTATTCCAATCTTTAGGAATTTCCTGGTCTCCACACATACATTTATTGAAAAGGTCTACTATTAATTCTAAAAGTGCAGTCGGCCCATATTTAACCAGCTCTATGGGAATGTCTCCAGGCCCTGCGGCTTTTCCGTTTTTAACCTCTTTTAAGGTTTTCGTCAATTCAGATAATGTTATTATAGGGATTTCCTGTCTTTCGTCTCTGTTGTCTATTAATTCCCTTATCTTTTCCCATCTGTACTCTACTCTATCCTCTTTCAGCAAGTTCGTATAATATTCTTCCCATTCATTTAACTTTATGAGAGAAATATTGTCTTCATTTTTCTCATTTTTCCTAAACTGCTTTAATGTTGTCCAAGCTTGTGCCACTTTTGTTCCACCCATAAATCTGTCCAGTTCATCACACTTAGCCTCCCAGTTTATATTTTTCACCTTATCGACGTCTTTTTTAACTTCTCTATTCCATTTAGCGTATATTTCTCTGTCTTGAGGTTCTTTGGATTAAAGCCATATGTGATATGCTTGTTTTTTCTTAAGAACTTTCTCTTCTATTTTCGTTGACAACCATTCAGGTTTTCCTTTTTTCCGATTTTCAACTTTTCCCAGTTTTTCATTTGCCGCTTCATGAATATGTTTTTTAACTACCTCATACAGACTTTCAGGGTCTAAGTCCTTTGTTTCTATATTTTTTATTTTCTGAGCTATTCTAATTTTATAGAATAAGAACTTAGTCGAATCTTGTTTAAAGCTTTCCAGGTTATATTTTATGTTTTCTATGGTTGTTCCTATGTCTGTTACTTCATCATTTTTGTAACTTGATTGTTCTCTCTTAAATGTCACCATTACTTTTGCAATAATCATTGCAAAAGTATCTAATTGTTCAATACCTAATGTAATTGTATTTGTTTTTTTATGGAAGTCGTATGTTATTAACTAGTCGTACTGTAGCCAGTTGGCTTATTGTACATCTTCTATTTCTCCATGATACCCATTCCAGAAGCTGGGACCCTGTAGCAACAGGTCTGCATAGTTTTCAAATAGTGTTTTCCGCCTGCGAGTTAATGTCCTCTGACTGGCGCATGTCCAGTAGGAAAGCCTGTTTGTTTTCCGTAGTACTTAGACCCTATTAGATTCAATCTTCGCTTGTCCACTGCTGGATATAAATCACGACTCGACCCGAACGACCTCTGATTTGGTATGCAATATATCTTGGTCTTTATTCCAATATTCGCTTTGTCCATTCTGTTATCTCTCATTTGAGCCTCGTAACCTGCCCAGTTTCACTTAAGTGTTGCTATTCTCTCTACAGCATCAGCTTACCTTCACTTATCCTGATTTTCGTCGTAGCTGCCAGTTTGGAATCTTTCTCGCAGGCAAACGGCCAACATAGCACGCATCATCGCCCTTTGAGTCATGCGGATCTTTTGTACTATTGTCATGGTCAACATTTCGCTCCGTATGTCAATACTTTCAAAACGCACTGATTAAAGGGTTTTGTTTTAAGACATATTAATATGTTGGATAATTTGAAAATGTGATTCAACGTGCCGAAGGCTGCCTTAGTCAGTCGCGGTGGAATTCAGTTGCGATTTTAAATTTACACTACCATTGATCCTTCCTAAACGTTGGAATAATAACATTTTGGGAGCTCGCCATGCGAGGTTAATTTTTTTTTTATCTAACCCGACTGGACTACGTATATAGTAGGTCCTTCATCATTTGAAAGACCTCTTGTGTAACTCAGTATGTTTCTAGGCATAGGAAATATTTTTTCTTTCGCTAGATGTCAGTTCAAGGTAATTTTCAATAATCAATGATCACCATTTTAAAACAACGCGATAGAATCACAAAAAATCATGTTTTGTTGTACATTATATTTAAAAAATCGAGAATGTCATATTTTTGGCAAATAACACAAGAACTTTGAAACGAGGTATTACTTATAATCATATAAACTCATTTAAAATAATTTTAAAAAAATGTCATCCTTTCAATACGTTGAGGAATTACATCAGTAAAATATTATAAAAACTTCAGTACATTCAACCAACTTACACCTCTAAACGATTAACGGAATTCGCAGAAAACCTTTCGTTGTAGTAAAAGGCACGGTAAACTGCACTGGCGTCTTCCATAATCTTTTTAATTACTTACTTTGTTTTGAATATTTTTGCCTGTATTATCAGTTCGAGTTAATTTGTATAAAATAAGGATCAAAAATTTAAATGGAATTTTAAATAATATTGTTTATTTGGCTAATAATTAATGTATAAATGTAATGGTAAACCTGCTGTACAATTATTTTGTAAATAACATTATAATAGTGTACTACAGATTATTTAAATTTATAAATCATCATTATCGTCACTAAATTCACTACCACTATCATTATGTAAATCTATAATCACTGGAATAATTTCAGTAATTTTATTTTGTCGGATCCATCACTTCTATTAATTTTTCACATTTATTTACAGTTTTTGGCCCATATTTCTGGAGTTGCAGTTTTAAGAGCTTCTTGCTACATCTCCCTAACTGCTTCGTCACTGTATCCACTGCATGCAACGTGATTATCATAATACGTTTTACATATACCCCAAATGTGTTCGATGGGATTAAACTGGCAGTGATATGGCGGTAATCGTAGTAATTGATGTCCATTACTTGATACAATTTGGTTAACTATATATATAAACTGTTGGTTTTTCATTCTTCTTCATATGCCGTCCCCATTAACGGAGGTTGGCGACCACATTTTTAAAAGCTTCTCTGTCTTTTGCAACGTGGAATAATTCGTCTACAGTCATGTTTGTCCAGTCTCGAATATTTCGCAGCCATGACTTCCTCTTTCTACCTATTCCCTTTTTGCCATCGACTCTACCGACTCTACCGACTCTACGGTTTTTCATTACGTTTCGAAATTTCCAGTTACTCTGATTTGAAGGCGTATTCCAAAAAAATGATATTATTTTTAACTAACCAATTTTTTGTGGTCGGTACGTTCCACGACTATTTTGGTTGTTTCTCCAAAATCTCGGAATGGTAAGGTGCATTCGCTAAAGCTATAACTGATGGTTCACTCAGACTAGGTAACAGTTTCTCCTCAAGCCATTTAATAAGCATATCTGCATTCATGTTATCATGGTAATCAGCAGATTTTGATTTTGAAGAAAAAATCAAATCCGCGTTTTCTATAAAGCCTTCTTTTGTGAACCACACTACTCCTTTCGCATAAAAGTAACCTTTTATTTTCTTTTTTGAATTTAAGTCCCAAATTTCTCAACACTTTTTAAAGGCTAGTCCTTTTAATTTCAGAAACTTATCTTTCTCTTATTTTGGGCCGATAGAGTATCTAAACTGACATGTTGATTGTTTTCACGTTTCTTTTTATGGTGCCTATCCGTTACGGATGTTGGACACTAACATGGCTATTCTGACTTTGTTGACTGCTGCCCTGAAAAGTCCAGTAGTGGTTAAGTTAAACCATTTTCGCAGGTTATGCAGCCAGGATATTCTTCTTCGTCCTGGACCTCTTTTCCCATGCACTTTACCTTAAAGTATGGTCCGAAGTAGGTTGTATCGTTGTTCATTGCGCATTATATGACCCAGGTATTCTAGTTTGCGACGTTTTATGGTTATGACTAGTTCGCGCTCTTTACCCATTCTATGTAGTACTTCTTCGTTGGTAACTCTGTCTATCCAAGGAATCCTCAACATGCGTCTATAGCACCACATCTCAAATGCTTCGAGTCTTTTCAGTGATGCTTGAGTTAAGGTCCATGACTCCACGCCATAAAAATTTTTTCACGCATTCGATACAAAATATTGCGAATTTTAAATTTTTCTCCATCAGGTAAGTCAATGCTCCTGGAATGTTTACGAGTTGTTTTCTTGTCTTCCTGGTACTCAGTCACAGTAAGATCTTGTGGAGAATCTCTGACAGTCTTCATTACAGTTTTTAGCTTACCTTCACTTATCCCGAGTGCATCACAAACGCGTTGATTTAAACATAATAATGACTTTAAAGGTCCACCATTGTCTCTTTCCATGGTAAAGTATTTATGCACATTTGCAATTTATTCATCAATATCCAACTTACGTCTAGGCATGATGGTCACTTGAAACTACACGTTTGAATTACAATATACTGAGTTTAGATCAATATGACAGAAACTTTCTAACTGTTGTGATTGAGAGGTAAAATATAATATAACCGCTGTAATTTAATTATGTTTGATAAAAAGTTTAGAAATGGTTCGAAACCGTACATAAACAAATTAAAAAACGTTTCCCATAACTATTTTATTTTTAGTACAAGTATTTTCATTTGAAAATAAAAAGTTAAATATATTTACCAAAACCCTAACTTTAACCCGTAATTGCAGATGTCTCAAAACGCTACACTCTAACAGACAGACGGTCAATATAACCACCACTATTTAAATTGACAAAATGTTCTAGTTTACTTCAAAGTATATTTTAACAAAAATTAAAAGTGAAATTTCAGTACTTTGTATATCTACTTTGAATATAAATTATCCTTAGCACGGTAGTACCTATTTGTTTCAGGAAAAAATTAATAACCAAGTAGGTGAAAGGAATTTACGTTAAATAACATTATGCAAGAATAATACTTATTAAAAAAAATGTAACGAAATATGCAAAACTATGGACAACGGGTTAATGACACATATATTTATTTTATACCTAAAATTTAGCAAAGTGTTAAAAATTATGGAGAACACCAGTGCAGTCTACCGTGCCTTTTACTACAACGAAAGGTTTTCTGCGAATTCCGTTAATCGTTTAGAAATGTAAGTTGGTTGAATGTGCTGTATGTACATAATTGAAGTATCCAAAACTTATCACACTAAAATTTATGATTAAGAAAATAGTTGGCGATCAGCATAAAAGTGTATCTTCCTATATATAAAACGATACCTTCTATATCGTTTTAATATTATCACAATCCTGTCAAATTAGAACTTAAAGCCATACTAAAGATCTGTTAAAAGGCGCCTTGCAAATTAGTTTCTAATATACGAAGAAAGTTTTTACGATGCATATGTCAAATTTAAGACAATATTTTTCCTACCTAAGTAATTCTTTAATACAGTAGATTTATAATTTTTTTGTGTAACAACAATAATAACCCTAAATTAAATATTGGTTGAGTTTACCGAAAGTACAAGCTGATTATAGCCCCAAATGTCAAACATGGAACAAAAAATTTCGGTATAGCAGTGTTGCCATGTTTTTATAATGTAGATGCTGTATGCTTCAAATATAAAAAGATAAAGCTTTAGAAAAGTACATTTTGTTTATATTATGTTATGAATTGTGCAATTTTTGATTTATATAAAACAAATTAAAAATTGCAGAATTCATAAAATAGTATAATCAAGTTGTACTTTTTAAAAGCTTTATCTCTTTATATTTGAAGCATACAACATATGCATTATAAAAACATGCCAACACTACCAAACCGAAATATTTTTGACATTTGCGGCTATATTCAGCTTGTACTTTCGGTAAACTCAACCCAAATATTTGATTATCAGGATCGTCAGTATGTATTGGAACAAATAACACCAATATATAAGATTTTTTTTGATATACAATTTGTCTGCATGATCTGATCTAATATCATGTATCGAATCACACCGAGTCACACTTTTTTGTGGGCAATTTTGCAGCAGGGCGTAAGGTTTGACCCCGACATGCCACAGACCATCCGACTGGAGTTTGCTAAAAGTAATACGAAGGTTAGCAAACCCAAACAGCAAGCTGCTAACGCCGCCAACACGCACCCAACTTTGATGCACCCCCTCACCGGACGTAAGTACACGGCACTTGATTCTGGAGGTATCAACAGATCAACAGTACTGTATAGCATTTTAAATTTATAATTATTTATTAACTAAAACATCCAGTATTGTTTAATATATATCAAGTTATTAATTTAAAATTGTTTTAAAAAGATGACTGGTATTTTAAATTGGCTTCTTTTTAATATAAACTCAATATGTGAGTATGTATTTACCTAATTTTGGTGTACTTTTATTTTAAATCCGGCAGTAGATAATTAATTATAAGATATTTTATCATTACTACTTTTGTTTTGTTGAATACCTTATATTATTGATTAAAGGTACATATAAACTAACAGCACCATAAATTTTTGTTAACTTAAAGTCTAGAAAAAATATATAAAAGCTAAATTATGTTTTATACCACCACCATTTAAAAAAAACTGTTCGATCTGTTGGTTGTCCGAGTCTCTTTTGTAAACCGCTGCCCTCAGATGAAAGGGACAGTTGCTATACCTTTCCGCACACCCTCTCCGCCACCATTTTCCACACCCTCCAGGCATCACTTGTAGTCTACTAAACAAAAAAAAATGTGACTAATAATTTAAGAATAGTTTTTTAAGATTTTTTAGATTTAGATTTTGTCATATTTTATTAATTTCAGCTTCGGCGTTAAGGTAAGTTAGTTATAGATGTATAGAAAATCTCAGGTTGAGTTTTAATTGAACTTTGCAATAAAGTTATGAATATTTGTACAATTTTATATGAATATAAGCTATAACTATAACAGGAAATGACAAAGTTATTATTATCTTTTAATGATGGCAATCATATCGTTGTCAAGCGTCCAAATTACTCGGTTCAAACTATGATTTAGATTTACCGACGTAGTATGAATATTGTGTAATATCGATATTAATTTTACTTAACTAGAATATATCATTTGATATCAGTATTGTTAATACTATTATATACACAATGTAATAAATTTGGTTAATATACATGAATAGTACAATTTGGAAAAAAATTGGCTATTCGTGTAAGGTAAGTTAAACCTGGATGAGAAGAAAGAATGCCCAGAAGTTGGGTATTACTATGGGTAACATACAAATAAAGCCAAGGGGAAGATGAGTCTTGAAATATAAGTTAGACGAATTTCCAGATATAAATGCGTTCAAAATGATAACCGGCACTCAGGTGTTTTGAAGGACAAAACGGCAAGCGTCGGGATGTAAGTCCACAGATCGCTAAACGGAACACGGGATACTGAAAACTAAAAGATGATAAAAGACCGCCGTCTTATCTTTTATTCTGAGTGACGAAGGAAACTCGAAATCTTATGTGTTAGAAGATTTGTTTAAGAAAGAATAAACAAATATAACAAATATTGTTATAGTTCTTTTCCATCATATTGATAGCACATTATGTATGGAAATCCTCAACAGGTCAAAAAACCATAGGCGTCACCCTATACTTGTTTTGAAATAAATAAAAAAATTAATATTTTCAGATGCCGTCAACAATTCATTATCTTTTAAAAAATCTTCTGTAAAATAATTGTCCACTAATCTCACTATACCTTTTTTGTGCGTAAAAAACGTCGGCATATATGCCACACGATTATTGTTAATTATACACGGGTGATTAACGAGAGAATTCAATGTTTCACGAAATAAATTAATGTAAACAGTAATTTAAAGGTGATTATTGTTTTCTATACAAGTTATCGCCTGACACAAAAAGAATACCTTCTTTGAACGATTACCTGGAAGGCTTCACTCATTATAGAATGTGACAAACCTGTTAGAATGGTTTAGATATTGCCCATAAGAAAAGAAGATTTTCAAATAAAACAAAAATACAAAGTTGTTACATACTGGCTTTACTTCTTCTTCTTCTTGTGCCACTCTTATCGGAGATTGGAAATCATCATGGCTATCCTGACCATGTTTACAGCTGACCTTTTTTTTTTTTTTTTTTTTTTTTTTTTCGTCTTTATAGAGGGGGGGTCTGGAATCTTCAAAAGACATCTTAGTCCAGGGCGCCGCCTGACTAACTTTAGTGCAGGATTCGTTCTTCGTACTCCCGGCGATAGTTCCCGAGGTACTTTAAAATGCCCTCTCGTCGCCGAGTCTACGCCGAACGCCTACCTGCTAAACCAGACCCTCCTCTGTCATCCAGCGATCCGGAAGCGGAATGGCCGCTGTAAGGCCGGCATCACTTCCGAATCACTACCTTTATTCATTCATTCTCCATTCATACACATCCACACTCTATTTATCAGCAAGGAGGTTCCCTGTCTCGTTCCAGGTAGCGCGTAGAAGAAACTCATCGCTCCTAGTTCGGCATTATTTTCAGATGGGCATTTCCTCCTTCCCCACAGTCTGACTCACGCATTCCAACTCACACAGTGTGACCCACTTTTCTAGCTTCACCTTTCAGCATCATTCACTCTTACCTTTAGCGTTGGTTTAGCAGTCTTTCTTCCTCTTCCTTTTTCTTGATTACTGCACAGATATAGTTGTGTATATTAGTCCAAACTAATTTATTTTCAATCATTCTCTCAATCATTTCTCTCACTGTAACAAAATTCACACCTGTCTCTCTCTCCATTCTGTTCCTTTCTACTATCCATCTGCTGCAATCTAACATCGTATGTGTCACAGTGTCCGAGTATCCACAGTATAGGCATTCATCTGTATCAGCCTTTCCGATCCTATAGAGGTAGGCCCTAAAACACCCGTGTCCTGTGAGCACCTGCGTCAGGAAATAATCCAGTCGCCTGTGGCCACAGTCCACCCAATCTCTTATGTTTGGGATCAGCATTTTCGTCCACTGTGCCACATCTTCCGTGTTGTTCCATTCTTCTTGCCATCTTTCAACTGACCTTTCCCTTTCCTGTCTTTTCTCGGCCACAGTAAGGTTTGGACCTCTTCTCTCATACAGCTCTTTTCTTTCCACCGCCAAAACATGCAACGGAACACATCCAGTGATGGTCCATAAGGCTGCCGCAGACACAGTCCTGTAGGCGCATGCCACTCGCAACAGACTTGTTCTGTCTACTCGTGTCATGAGACTCCTACAGGCAGCTATCTCTACGGCCTCGCTCCAGACTGGTGCCGCGTAGAGGACGATCGATTGTACAACACCGTGTAAGACCCTCCTCCTTTCGGATTTGGGTCCTCCAATGTTCGGCATCACCCTCCCCAACGCAGCCGTACTATTTTTCCTGAGCCTTGGAGGACATCGAGGTTAATACTGCTTCCCAAAGCTAGGGAAAAGTATCGCCCCATCTGTCTGCTTCCATGCATCAGTAAGCTGTATGAAAGGATGCTGCGAGTACGCATAGACGACATGATTGAGAGGTCAGGTGGTTTATCAAGGAGGCAATTTGGTTTTTGTAAAGGGAAAAGCACGATTGATGCAATCATGAGTGTACTCGAAGCATTGCGCAACAGAGGGGATGAACATCGCTGGGCGGCTCTGCTGTTGTTTGATGTTAAGAATGCATTCAATACGTTGCAGTGGAACGAGGTAATGAAGGCAATGGAGGAGAGAGAATGTCCTGGTTACCTGATGAATGTGGTGGCGGAGTATCTGTCCGAAAGAAGGATTATGGTGGAAAAGGGCACGATCGTGGACGTGACGGCCGGGGTACCCCAGGGATCTGTCTTGGGCCCGACGCTATGGAATCTGGCATATGACGGGGTTATGCACTGTGAATACGGAGAGGGTACAACCCCCTTCGCATTCGCGGATGACCTCGCTGTACTGGTAGTGGCTCGGGATGAGCCAGATCTCAAATACCGGGTTAGAAACGCAGGCGGCGTCGTAAAGAAATGGATGACGCAGCACGGACTGAAACTTGCGACAGAGAAAACCGAAGCCATCATTCTGAAGGGGACAAGGAATAGGCAAAGTGTTGAATTAAAATGTGCGGGAGCATGTCTAACACCTAAGAAACATGTAAAGTATCTAGGAGTGACATTGCACCAGAATGGAAAATGGGTAGAGCACGTGCGGGAGGTTAATAGAGGTTAACCTAAAGAGTTCATTAGTGGTACAGTCAAACCATCTCTCAAATTACGCAACCATGACATTCTTCTACGGCCTGGATTCCGTTTTCCTTCAATTTTTCCTTGCATTATATTTTGAAGTAATGCGTATTTATGTCCTCTTATCAGGTGACCCAAATATTCGAGTTTTCTTCGTTTGATCGTTGACAAAATTTCTGGGTCTTTTCCTATCCTTCGCATTACTTCAAAGTTTGTCACTCTTTCAACCTAACTTATCTTCAGCATTTGACGGTAGCACCACATCTCGAAACTTTCAATATTTTTTATATTGTTCTACTTGAGAGTCCAGGCCTTTACACCATATAATAGCGTGTTAAATACGTATCCCCTTAGCATTCTTAATCGGAGACGGATGCTTATGTCTCTGTTGCAGAAGAATTTCTTCATCTTTATGAAAGTGGCCCTGGCAATTTCGATACATCTTTTTATTTCATTGTTTTGGTCTCCAGTTTCGTTTATTGATGTACCCAAGCATTTGTAACTTGATACTTTTTCAATTTTAATGCCGTTTATACTAATATGTGCTGGTTGTGTTATGTTCTTACTGAAGACCATATACTTCGTTTTTTTGATATTGATACTTATAACATAATTGCTGCAGGCAATATTTATATTTGTAAGTAATCGTTGTAATTCTTCTACTGTTCTTGCGACTAGTACAGTGTCGTCTGCGTATTAAATATTATTTACAACCTCTCCATTGATTACGATTCCTTCGTATGCTTGCAAAAGGGTTTCCTGGCAGATGCTTTCACTATAAACATTAAATAGCAGCGGTGACAAAATGCATCCCTGTCGTACCCCTCTACGTATTTCTATTGCTTGTGATGTCTTATTTTCTATTTTGATGTTAGCTTTCTGATTCCAATATGGATTGAGAATTATTCGCAGATCTTTATTAGCTATGTCTTTTCTTTTAAGAATGTCTCTTAGCTTATTATGGCGTACTCTGTCAAACGCTTTTTCAAAATCGATAAAACATGCATGTACTTCCTGATTAATGCCTAGGCATCTTTGTGTAAGAACATTCAAACCGAAGAGACCTTCTCGAGTACCTAGTCCCTTTCTGAACCCCATCTGTGTATCACTAATATCTGAATACAACTTTTG
Organism: Diabrotica undecimpunctata; assembly: GCF_040954645.1. Classification (NCBI taxonomy): domain Eukaryota; kingdom Metazoa; phylum Arthropoda; class Insecta; order Coleoptera; family Chrysomelidae; genus Diabrotica; species Diabrotica undecimpunctata. The sequence goes on along the minus strand of NC_092807.1, from coordinate 40,978,951 downwards.
ATAAACTCGGTTGTGGATGACTTTTAGAAATATCTTTAGTAGATGGCTCATTAAAGATATTGTTCTTTGTTCTGAACATTTTTTTTGCATTGGATTTCTTTGGCAGTGTAACGAATGTAGACAACAGCCACTCTTGAGGTATAATAACAGTTTTGTATATTGTGTTAAATAAGTGCAATATTATACCTATTGAGTTTTCATTCAAGAGCTTTAGCAATTCAGTAGGAACCTCATCAGGTCCATTTGCCTTTCCAGTTTTGGAATTTCTAAGTGCCGCTTCTACTTCACATTTTAGGTTTTCCGGTCCCGTTTTACCATTTACCTGAACAATGTTATTTTTGTTGTCCTCAAACAATTCTCTTATGTATTCACTCCATCTATTAATTTTTTTCTGTTAAATCTATAATCATCTTTCCGTTTGGTTTTAAGAAAACTTATTTAATGTCTTTTTTGACTTCCTGTAATTTCTTTTACTTTTTTATGTACATTGAATGTGTCATATTTTCTTTTCTTTCTACTGGATTATGATCCGAACCGATATCAGCTCCAGGATAAGTTTAAGTAGATTTCACGGCATTGCGGTATCTTTTTGTCACCATTATGTAATCTATTTGATTTCTGATTACGTTTTCTTGAGTGTATTGAGGTGACGTCCACGTATACAGTCGCCTTGGGGTAATTTAAAGAATGTATTAGTTATTATTAAATCTTAAAACTATATTAAAACTGAACTAAACGGTCACCCCTTTCATTTCTGTTACCTAAGCCATATTCACCGATATTTTCTCCAACTTTACACTGACCTACCTTGGCGTTGAGATCGCCCATTACTATGTTAATGTGCTGTCCCTTTTGTTGTTCTCATCACCTCGTTTAAAGTATTATAGAATTGTTCTATTTCCTCTTCGCCTTTGTCAGCTGTAGGAGCGTACGCTTGTATGATGTTTATTATGTTCTTCTGTACTTATTATTAGCTAAATCATAAAAATTCGGTTTAACTGGATAAATAAATTTACAAAAAGAAATGCCCAATGCAAAATGAAACCTTCCAGAATACATTCTTATAAAAAGCTAAATATTAATTTCTCTCCGTGACCTGGTAAAACATTAATTTAAAAAAATGGTCACAATAATAAATGTTAAAAAAAAAATTAATAATTAGAATTTACTTTGTTTATCAACATATCATGTTATGTAGGTTTATTTAGGATTTAATTGAACAATAAAAAAATTCTATTTACTTACAAGACTATTATTTAAAAAAAAACTAAATAATACTCCACCCAAACGCAAATGCACTGTAGGATTTTTCACATCACTACTATTAAACACTGACAAGTTTTTATTATTTGTTAAATAAAATGACTTGGCCAAATTTCTCCATAGAAAATGTAAGTTTCAATTAATTTGTTTTATCGAAAATAAAAACGGGACAAAAATATTATAAATTACAGTTTGTCCTGCTTTCCCGCAAGCTTCCTAGACTGCAACTAAACATTTTTTGCTGCATTTTGCAACTTAGGTATCTGAAGACCAATTAAAAAAATATACGGAGATTTCAGATCTAATTATCAGTTCGATATGGCTTCTATAACTTGCTGACAAATATTTATAAACCGCTTGGCTGGTGCCAAGGCGTGAACCGGCTTTAACTCTATAATTCGAGTACCTACCTAATTCCTAGGCGTCGACAGTACTACTTAATAAAAGTAGACGTAATAAAATCTCCCCATCTTCGCGACGATATCCTGTGATGGTAAAATTATCTGGGAGAAGACTGGTTCACTTAACCTTGAATTGCTTGATCGGCGTGCTATATTTTCATTAGAAACTCAGTAATTATTTTTAAATTATTATGGGCGAAACAGAAAAAAAAAAAATAAAAAGAAAGTTAATAAATACGAATACCAGTGTTCCAAATTACTTAACGGTAGATTGGAATAAACTGGATTGTAATTCTAAAACAACGCAAATCACTAAGTACTTATAGGAGCTTATGCGATTTATAGAAAACGCGATTTACCCAAGGTAACTTGAAAATAAACATTGAAATTTTGTTTATTTTCGTTAGAAGATTCTTAGACGCAAAACGCTAAGTGCTTGTAGGAACTTTTTTTCGGATTTTTGAAAGACGGGTATCAAAACATTATACAAGGTAAAAGAAAAATACTCCTTTTCAAACAACAAAGGCACTAAGACAAGGCTGCTCTCTGTCACCCACCTTATTTAAAATCTATTTGGACAGATCCTTAGTAAAATGGGTAAAAAAATGTAGAAACATGGGAATAACGGTGGAAGAAAACACGCTATATACACTTTTCTTTGCGGATGACCAGTTAGTAATTGCCGAAGACAGCTACGATCTTAGCTATATGGTAAGAAAACTGCAAGAAGAATATGAGGTGGCAGATCTAAACATGAATTTGACAAAATGTGAATATATCTCAGTGGGAACAGATGAAATATGTGACCTAGTCTTGGAAGACGACAAAATCAAAGGCGTGCAATCCTTCAAATATTTGGGGGTCATTTTCAACAAGAAGGGAAATAGCGCAGATGAAATCAGGGAAAGAATAAACAAGGGCAGAGCAGCGACCCGTGCCTCTCTGGCAAAAAACAATTCGACGAGAAACCAAAAAACACATTTACGGTAGTATAATCCAAATATTACACTTTACAGTTCGGAAGTATGGGACGTCACCAAAGCTAATAGAAACAAACTTATGACGACAGAAATGGATTATCTGAGACAAAGCTGCGGTAGATCGAAACTGGAGAGGGTTAGAAACGAACAAATAAGAAACGAAATGAAAATGGAGCGAAATATCAATGATGAAATAGAAAGAAAACAACTAATCTGGTTCGGACATGTTAAAATAATGCCAGAGTACAGATGGCCTAGAAAAACATTATCAGTATAGTTTTTGTTTCTGTAGCTTTAACGTCAATTGTAAATTATTTGTATAATTTTGTCACTGTCAGTGTACTGCAATCAGCACAATTTCTGTTGTGGCGGCATTTGGCGACGATACGAAATGACTGGTTTGCTTACTCGAAGATCTGGTTCGGGTTGAGGCAGAATTACAACAGATAGACGACCGTTTTGTCGTTTCTAGTGCTTTAAGAAATCAAACGGTCATGCACTTTCCCTTTGAAATCATCTCCAAAAAGTGAGAAATGCAAACGTAAGTGAATGGACAGATTGTGGCGGATTTATGCCACTTGTTTTATCTTCTCGAACTACAAACTGGACCACCGCTTTCTAGTTAACACTGAATTGCCAGATTGAATTTTGCCCGAGAACACTTGATTTGGACAATACCGGATTAGATTCGTGTATTGTTTTCCAACGAATCGAGATTGTGTCTTACGTGCTCAGACAAAAGTGTAAGAGTGTGACGACGTCCAGGCGCAAAGTATGTTCAAGCATGTGTTGCCGAGCGACTTCCATTTGGTGGAGAGTCAGTTAAAGCATGGGGAGACATATCGTTTGACACCCGCACAAAGTTAGTCTTTCTAGAGAATGAGACATTGACTGCGCAGGGGTATCTGACATAGGTTCTAGATGACCATATTTTACAGGTTATGGTTATTTTTGAAGAGGATGCATCATTTATGCATGATAATGTACGCTCCACAATGCTCGAATTGTTACTAAGTATCTTAATGAGGTTCAAATTACACAATTTGTTTGGCCTGCAGAACATATTAAATACATCAAATTAAAGCTGTCTCTTTTCACCATTTATTATTAACTCAAAGAAAAATTGTTCATTTTCGTTACTTTCAGTATACCTTGAAGGACAGAAACGTTGTCTTCTTTAAGCAATCCGTTAGTAAAGGATGCTACAACCGAAAATAGTTCAAAAAGAATAATAATTTCTAAAATATTTAGCATTGCACAATAAACTTACTCTTGCAATATTCTTTGTCCATCATTTACCTCCTTTTCTAGATCAAAGAGGTCTACAAACAGTTTCTGTAAGGATTCTTTTACAAATTCTTTTTTTATTCTGTTTGCCCGATATGATGTTTCCGCTAGAATCAGTAAGATTTCCTTTTTGTATCCACCTTAATCCACCTGTAAGTTATTTACCTTTTCTGTGTACCTTGTAACTGTCGTGTTTTAACTGTTAAGTCTCAATTACTTCGCATCTTTTCATTGTTGCTTTTTCTTTCGCTTCTCTGATTTTCCTTCTTGTTGTTATTTTTATCGCTTTATATCTATGGGTTAGATTTGGCCTTTATTCTTTCAACCATCAGCTTCAGGATCCCATTCGTCATCCATATTTTTTTAAGTGTTTTTTTACATTTTGAACTATTTCTATAATATATCTTTTGTTGCTCGTTCGTTTCGTCCCTGATCGCAGTCACTTGCTCGTTTAACGTCGCTTGTACCTCAATTTTTTTTTAGTTTTACTCGAAATATTGCCATCAGTAGTGCTTGATTTGTATCCATGTTTACCCACGGATAAGTCTTAACAGTTTTGGAATCTTCTATATACTACAACGTAATCTATTTCATTTCTAATAATTCTCCTGGGTTTGGCTTGGGGAGATCTCCACGTTAAAAATTTCGAGGTGATAATTGGAAGAATGCGTTGGTAACAACTAGTTCTGGTCTTTTGCGAACGTTGCTAGACAGTTTCCTCTCTTGTTCCTCACTTTATGTATTCCGATGCTCCGTATCTTATCTCCAGCTCCGTCAGATCTCCAGCATATGACAGTTATGTAAGGCAATTTATTTATTCTAAAATCAGTTTGAACTTGTGCAAGGTTGATCAACAACGCGGGTAAAAATACAGAAATAATAAAACAAACGCTCATGTTTACTGTTCTTTTTAAGACATATAATAGGGAGACTCAAGAGGTTCTACAGTAGGAATTTATTACGAAATAATTTCCTGGTGGGTATATACCGTTGTTAGACATAATATGTATGATAAAGTAAATACTATGTAGTATTAGGGTAGATGTAACAGATGTTTTAAATTTTTTGGGAAAGTAGGGTTGTATGCGGATCCATTCAGTGTTTAATGTGAGCTGATTATGTGATGTTATCATCATCAGTTGGCGCTACAGCCCTTCGTGAGCCTTGGCCTGCTTCAAAACATTCTTCCATCCTTCCCTATCGAGTGTCTGTCTTCTCCAGCCCCTCACTCCAATCTCCCTCAGATCTTCCTGTACATCGTCCAGATATCTGAGTTTAGGTCGCCCCCTTCTTCTTCTTCCGACCGGCCTGTTTAGCATAGTGATTTTAGTGGGATCGCTCTCATCCATCCGCATAACGTGGCCCACCCACCTTAGGCGGTTTATTTTGATGGTCTTCACAATATCTGCATCACCAAAAAGTCTATAGAGTTCAAAGTTATATTGCCTTCTCCACAGACCCTGTTCGTTTACTCCGCCATATATGGTCCTTAATACTTTTCTTTCAAAGACTCGCAGTAACTCTTAATCTCGGGTCGTCATTGCCCATGTTTCCGATCCGTATGTGAGCACTGGGCGTATTATTGTTTTATAAAGTTTGCACTTTGTTGCTATTGACATACTTCTCGCTCTTAGTTGAGGGCCCAGGCCAAAATAACAGCGGTTAGCCACGCATATTCTTTTTTTTTTATCTCGTTGGATGTGTTATCTTTGTAGTCTACCAGTGATCCTAAGTAGCAGAATTATTCTACCATTTCTATCGTTATTATATATGTATGTGATGTTATACAAGGGCATATTAAAGAAGTGTTATTTTAAGATTATGAACGATAATTTTTGTATAACACTATAATAAAAATAGATGGTCATAAATAGTTTACTCAGTCGATACACTACAAGTTTTATAAGCTTCGTTTTAAAACTTTGTAGTAAAGTTTAAGAATATATATTACAGAACGCAAACATCCATAAAACTAAACTACCATCTCTAATAGTGTTTAACATCAAAAAAGTTGGGCAAGCATTTGAGTAATCAGAGTAACATCGTAAAACCGTACGACTCCCGAAATTTCTTTACTTTCCGTTCTATAAATACCCAGCCTGATCTGTAAGAGTAAGGAGAAATAAAACTCGAATGTTTTATTTTACTGAAGGTTTTATGTTTTGCATGTTTCCAGTAAGATATTTATAAAATCTTAGAAGTATTTTTATTTTTAACGATCAATAAGAAATATGACTGCAATTTGATAAGAAGCCAAAAGGAGCTTCAATAAAAATCTTGTATAAATAAATCGATTTCGATTTTATAAATATAGTCCCGAAATCAAAGATAAATATTAGTGAATCTGACATTCCGAACCAGAAACATGTATTTGCTTTTTTAGTTACCGTTACATTTTGTTTAAAATGTAGTAAGTCCAGTTATTTATACAATCCTTTTTTTAATATACAAACATTGATTATATTATTCATCCTTAATTACTATTAACAAACGCTGCAATCATTGATACGGTGATAAGACCACAAAAAAACGCAATAGAAACTGGAAATGAAATCTCCATAAAAACTATGGTTTGTTTTTTAACCAGGAGAAGTAATTCAAATTTACCGCGCTGTATTGAAATAGCACGTGCATCATTCATTAAACTTAAAAAGTTTCTTTGTTGTCGGGATATAAGGTTAGAACTCCGCCTGAGAATGCTTCGATGTTACGTGTTCTCTACTTTTCTTTATGGCTTGGAAGCGTGGACACTAAAATAAGTCCATCTGAATAAGTTACAGAAGAATCCTACGAATATCATGGATTCAAAGATTGTCAAACGTGGAAATAACTAGAAGGATAGGAAATAAGGCGGAAATAATATTAACTATCAAAAGACGAAAACTTGAGTACTTAGGACATGTGATGAGAGGGCAAAAATACGCATTACTACATTGTATTATGCAAGGCAAAATCCAAAGAAAGCGAAATGTGGGAAGACTAAGAATATCCTGGCTTAGGAACTTAAGGGAATGGTTTGAATGCAGTAGTGCAGATTTTTTTAGAACGGTAGTCAACAGAGTCCGCATAGCCATGATGATTTCCAACCTTCAATAGAAGATGGAACTTAAAGAAAAAGAAGACCGCGCCGTAATGCTTGTTTGTAATTGGTCCAACCGCAGGCAAGTTTACTCCACTAAATTATGGCATTTTGACACTCATGACATTTAAGAAATTTTAAAATTCAAAATTTATATCGACGATTTTTTGTATTGTCTGCGTTAATCCTTTAATTTTTAGGTTTTTCGTTTGCATTTATATAAAAAACAGTTTTTTTCAAAATTATTTAGCGACGTATTAGTGTTATTAAGATAACAATATGGATTCAATGCCAAGTACTAGTGGTAATTATCCTTCTCCACCTAAAAAACGCCGAGTAGATTTGGGTCATTTATAATCAAATGAAAAATAATGCACTATAAACATGTACAAACAAATAAAAATTGATAATCCTGGAATTAAAATAACAGCCATGGTAAAAAAAATAAAACAGGCAACAGGTTAGTTTTGCAGAATAGTTATTGTTAAAATGAAGACTTACTAAAGTATAGTGCTAATTTTAGGTGTTGCGAATTTAACTATTTACAATTTTAAGGAATACGACTAACAATTTTAAGGAATACTACTAACAATTTTAAGGAATATAAGCAGACTGGAACAGTAACATGTCCTACAAATATTGGCGGTCGATCTTCTATTCTTGCAACATACAATGAAAGAGTTAAAACATATGTACGACAGATAGTACACAGCTTCTTTTTCAAGAATGAAATGCCCACTCTAAATAAAATTTTAAGTGAATAGCCCAGATCTTCCAAATATGTGTCGTAAATATGGGTTAGCCACAACTATATAGATACTTATACTGATTACTGGATTACCACAAGACCGAGATAATCAACCCAAAAAGAAGATGTATATGGTGACTTTTCTAGTAACTTTCTTGGGTGTAAATATGTCTTTTTAGTTTACTCCTCCTGGATAAAACACAAACCAGCACCTTTTGTTATGTGAAATAGATTGGACTAAAGTTATTAACATGGGAAGGAAAAGAAAAATATTAACAATGGAAGCTAGGATTAACAAAACAAATGTCAGTATTGCTATATTGAGCAACAGCCATACCACCTTGAATAATTATACAGGTTCTCGTCCGATCACCGAAGTCAGGTAGATTCGGTTGCGGTTAATACTTGGATGGGTGACCGCTTGGGAACACCGCATGTTGTTGCCGTGTGAAACCTTGGAATATATATATATATATATATATATATATATATATATATATATATATATATATATATATATATATATATATTTATATATATATATATATATATATATATATATATATATATATATATATATATATATATAAATGAAAATTATTAAGTTCTCGGGAAGAACCGCATTGAAAATTTAATACTCGACGTTTCGGTACCCATTTTGGTTTGGACAGATTGAGACCTTAGTGCCGTTTGGCTGTTCTTGTATTTATACAAAACACTACTACTATACTGGTACGTCACGAGTGAGGGGAGTAGGCAGATTGAGACCCCGAACTCGAACGGAAGCGAATCTCTCTTGATAATTGCTCCAAAATGGGTGTCGAAACGTCGAGTAATAAATTCCCAAGCGGTTCTTTCCGAGAACTTAGTAATTTTCATTTACCTGACCGCGGAAATTTATCCGTATATATATATATATATATATATATATATATATATATATATATATATATATATATATATATAAAATAGAATAAAATACATTAAAATATAATAAAATTATCATACAATAAATTAGAATAAAATGGAATTAAGTAAAGTAAAACAAAATAAAATATTAAATAAAATTAAAATAAAATAAAATTAAATAGAATAAAATGGAATAAAATAAAATTAAATAAAATTAAATAAAATTAAATAAAATTAAATAAAATTAAATAAAATTAAATAAAATTAAATAAAATTAAATAAAATTAAATAAAATTAAATAAAATTAAATAAAATTAAATAAAATTAAATAAAATTAAATAAAATTAAATAAAATTAAATAAAATTAAATAAAATTAAATGAAATTAAAATAAAATAAATCAGAATAAAATAGAGTAAAATAGTAAAATAGAGTAAATAGTAAAAATTAAATAAAATTAATAAGAATAAAATAGAAGAAAATAAAATAAAATGGAGTATAATAGAATAGAATACAATAAAATAGAATAAAAATAAATTAAATTAAAATAAGTATAATAAATTCGAATAAAATGAAGTAAAATAGAATAAAATCGAATATAATAAAATAAAATAGAATTAAATAAAATTAAAATAAAATAGAATAAAATGAAATAAAATGGAATAAAATAGAATAAAATGGAATAAAGTAAAAAAAAATAAAATCAAATCTTAAATTTAATCCTTTTTCCTCCAGGATGAAGGGAAAAACATTACTAATTTTATTGTTATTGGCAAGGATCAGATCGCAGTAGCCCTCGCGTTGACTTGGCGTGGAATATCTACAAATTTATTAGAAGACGAACTAATTACACATTGAATTTTCTCATTACAGAGATTGGACAGAACTTTGAAACATATTTATGACAATCAAAAATATTTTTGGTGGAGCCATGATTCAAGTGTTTTGCAGCAAGATCAAAGTGCAATTGTGTATATATATTATTTGTGAAGAAGTTTAATCTCACAGTCTCGCAGATGAATTAACATGGGCAGTGCCTTCCCGTTGCCAGCACGTAGTCTCGATATAGATACCCTAGATCTTGTCTTTTGGGACTATATAAAGGCACTTGTTTATATAAGTAAAATAAACATTTATCAGGTAATATGGCAAAAGATTATAAAGGAATTTATGTTTATCAGAGTTTAATGAAACACCTTGAAACTAAAAGAAAATTTAGACAAAAGATTTATACAATTTGAAACTAAAGTTAAAAGTTTTAGATAAAGTACTAAAATTTATTTATACATAATAGTAGTGTATTATTAGCACATATTAATTAATATTAAGATGAAAAATTAGCCGCCTTTTAATCTAGATCTTTTTTAAGATTTTTTATTTTGGTTAAATTGGCTTATTTTTAATATTCGTAGACTTATTTTAATTTATTGACAATTTCCGCAACACAATCCCAAAAAGTATATTTCCGTTCTAGAATAACTATAAGGTTATTAGTCACATTTTGTTATTTTTATGTAGATAACTTTAGGTGCTTAGAATTAACATATATGTAAATAAGGTTAAAAATATGTTTCAGTATCCATGCGGGACATTTTTACATTTTTAAAAATATATTTTGTTTTAAAACTCTTATCTTTTTCAGGTACGATTGATTTGACTGTGGTAAACCTTATTTCAACCATTAATAAACAGTGTGATATACATAATAGGCAAAGTATTTCGTAGAATAATAGATGTTGATTATTATATGCTTACATTTAAAATTTGTCAAAAATCATAATGCCTTAAGGTTCCTCAGGAAAAAAGAAATTCGCAAAAGCACACAGTGATCAAACGTTTACTTAACATCTTTTATGCTAGAAATACGCTTATTATACCTAGGTCTTATTGTGTAGGTCTAAATTTTTTTTAATTTGTCTATTAATAAAAATGCTTTCTTTTACAGTTCGTTACAAGTGAAGAATATTTTAGTTGTTTGTATGCAATCCATCCAATGTGTTGTTTTTATCTAAATCGAGTTTTCTATAATAAATTGTAAATTCATCTATTATCAATATTCTTAATGTAGCGGCACGGCATCGATAAAAAATCTATTTAAAGCAACCTCCAAAGATGCGACAATCTCGGGTGTACCTAGTAGTATAAAAAATCTCGATTTAGGCAGTTACATGTGTCATATGGAGGTAATACAATGCCCGTCGGCAAGTTAGTGTTAGTGAAACCTTTCTATGCACGTGAAAACAATAATCTTATAATGTAATAACAAAACAGGAGATTAAGAAAATTATTGCTTAGAAAAATAGTTGAAAAAAGAATTAAAAACCATGTAGCGCTTAAACGTTTGTTAAGCGTAGTCCATATTATTTTTTCCTCTCCCGTTTTGGTTTAACCTAACTTACATTCAATATTTTGACAAGTCTTGACATTTTAATACATATTTTTAAATAGAAGAGTTTAAAATGGTGTTCTTATTTTTTAAATATGTCCTTGGCACTGATTTCCTTAATAATAATTTATTTAATTCGTAAAATTCTATTTACCCCATCGATCGGCGTTACCAACATAATATGTTGGTACTTCTTGGTGGAAGGCGACCTTCCAATCGGCTTGATAGGTCTATTGTGGCTCATCCCTGGGTTAATGTTGTCCTCTTAGCCTAGCCTTTATAACAAAGTGTATTATGGTCTTGGTGTCACTTAGAATCTGCAATTCGCACTTTCTGTAAAGTCCGATTTTGTTTATGTGCCACTTGAGGCAACAGTGTCCTGTTAGAAGATATACGATAATTCGCATTTATATCCAGTAGATTTTTGATTATCTGCTTCGAAAGTTCATGTATGTCTTCAAATATTTAAGACCCATTAGTTTGTACCAGCAATTACGGGCTATTTGTTCCACCCAGTCCGATATCGTTCTTTTAGCTGTACTTCTTGCTATTCCAACAAAACGTTTTGTAGCTGTGAATGTTTCTTTTGTCCCTCCCATTTTTTCGTTTTTTTCAATACCAGTATGTTCAGGCACTTACTGTAGACTTACTTTATTATTTTTGGAAGATCTTAATCAGATTTGAAGACAGTTCCAACCTAGCTTTGAGTCAATCTGATTCGATTTCAGTGCCTTTAATGCTATGCTAATTTAAGGCTATCCAATATAATTTTTTTAGATCTGTCCCTGCAGTTGCGTTCCTGTAGGCATATCTCTATACCATAAATTTCCGCCTAAAAGAAAGTAGAGTTATTATCTAGGCTTTTACTAACGTTTCTTGATTTCTATCCGTATACTTCAGCTCCAACTCATCCGTCGGTTTTAGAGCCGTCGGTTTATCAACATTGATATACCATAATGAGATTCGTTTTACTTGACTACCATTCGTCTTTTCCTGGAAAGAGAACTGTAAACGGTTTTTCAAAATTAGGTTTAGGTTTCATTGCGTCTGCTACCATTTTCAACTCTGAATGATTTTTTATTGTCTCTCCATGTTTGATCCCGGTAACCTTTTGCCCTGCTTCCTGGCCTTCTCTGCCTTCTGCAAGCTTACATCTTTGCCTTTTGGATACAACTAGTTGACTATTCCCAACTGCCTTCATGGAGGTGGTTTGAGATAGTCAACACCTCCTGTTATAATAAAGTATTCTTCTCATTGAAGCTTATTCAACTTCTCCCTGGTGGTCCTTTGTTTGCATTTAGACCAACATATAAGTGAGCCATACGTAACTATAGGTCTGGCTATAATTATATGTAGCCAATATATCTGTTTAGTTTTCATACTAACATATAAATGCTTACTATACTCTGTGTGGCATTGAAAATAAAACACCCATTAATCACAAAATAGTTTTAGATATTTTTTGTAAATAAAATTGGTTCCTTTCTTTTTCCCATTACTTGTTTTTGGGGTACTTGATTGTAAGACCTTTTTGCTTGTCTTGCTTTGCCAGCGACTCTGCTAGTTCACCGCATTGGACGCATCTCATCCATTTTACGTGCCAGTTTATTAAGGAAATCAATACAATTTTTTACCAGTTTTACTTTGGTAAGTCGGTTGATTATCACCAATATTAGCCACCTGACTGACGTTAAATGTTAATGAACATATAAAAAAAAAGAGATTATTTGTTTCCTGGATGGTACGATTGTATTAATTATTTCAGTAAGAATAAGCTCTAGTATCTAGAGCGTCAGAAACCAGATCCTGGAGGTCAATTGCTGGAAAAACGGACCAAGAGAAAAGAGGCGGACCAAAAACTCAATAAAAGACGCCTGTTAAATACAGGTACGATGGAAAAGACAGAGATGGGAATGGAACCAGAATGTCACACGAATGGATAGTGAGAGACTAGCCCAAATAGAAAGAGAATTGGGACTAACAGGCACCAAACCACCGTTTAAAAGATGACCATATGCATCAAAGTCACAAATTCCAACAGAATCAACGTCACAAATGCCCGAATACCATAAGATTTTAGAACAAGTGGCACCAAACTACCAGGAAGAGCATTTAAAAGATGGTGAGATACATCAACCCAATAACAACAGATCCAACGTCACAAATACAACTACAGTCTTAAGATCAGATAAGAACGGGCTTATTGTGTAATATAAGTAGAAGAAGATTCGTCAGATATGAGTTTATCTGAAAGATGTGTTACCCAAGTATGGTATACATCTAGATATTTAGCCTTACTGATTCTAGTTAAACAAACTGAATTTTGCTGAGATTGTCAACTTTGGGACCTCAAAAAGATGCAAAAAAGTTTGCCGCCCTACCCCCGGGCTTCCCCCTAAAATTTTTATTTTCCGATTTATTCCGAACAAAAAATATTTATTAGTTCTTTTTGTGTGGAATAAACCATTCTCTTACAAATGCGCTTGTAGCGACCAGCAATTTTGGATGCCAGTTACTGTTATGATGTTAAATGAACTGTGTATCAACTCGTCAGTAAAAAATCGATATCTTTTGATCAGTTTCTCCTATCGACAAAAGTTTATTTATTTAACAGCTTTAATGGTACTAACTTCATTTGCGCCAAAATGCAAAATTTTATGCGAAAGCTGCACTCTTCACCTTTAAAACACATTTTGATTTTTGTCGAAAATAGACTCTGATCAAAAGATATCGAATTTTTACCATCGAGTTGATACACATTTTATTTAGAAAATTGATTGCGCGTGTAATTGTCATTCAAAATCGCTGGTCGCTTAGCAATTATTATTATTATCTTAGCTACATTTCTTGTTTGAAACATTTTTTTCTACTGCGTATAGATTCTTGGTAAATCCATGTTTTTCGCCGGCCCTCCTACAAATAAAGTTTTAGGGGAAAGCTTAGAGGTATGAATGGCAAATTGTTTAACATTGATATCAAAATTCACTTTGTTCGTCTCATTTTTAGAAGCTCTGACGTTTGAGATAATAGACATTATATTTGAGGCAATATTTGGTTAAAACATATCATTTTTGTTGGTAAAAAAATATCTTAATTCCTCTGTTAAAGGTGATATTTGTTTGAGTTTGTCGACGAACGATAGATAGATGGAGGCAACTTTAAAGTAGCAGTTCCAAACAAGGCTATTCACAAAAATTATGTATAAATTTTGTTAGTAGATTGTACATGTCACGAACTATTTATAGTTAAAAATAATTCGTTTAAAATATTTAAAAAAAGATGGAAACTCAAATGCCGTATATAAATATTAAAACATTTTAGAAACGTAAAGTAAAAATAACAAATTCTTAAATTCTTAAAGTTTGAAGTTGTTGAAATATTGTTTGAAGTTTAAACTTTTAGGAATGTTTTTGGGCATCCAGCGTGTACTATAATTATGTTTACACTTTATATTTTGTTTTCTCTAGATATACAGGGGAAATGTATTCTTTATTATCTTTTTATTTCTAGAATAACGATTTTTTAGGTAACATAAAGCAGTTTAAAAGAAATTGTTTGACGGCGTTATGGTATGGATTGGTAATATACTTTGTAAGTAGCTTTTTTAAACATATTTTTTTTTTAATTTACGTTTAATTACTATCTTTTACTAATTTAAAAATTGAGTTTTATGTTATATTTTACCAAAGTTATAGACTTTACAGTGTGTCAATTTTAAAACTTACAATGCTTTAAACGGGTTCTGGGATAGCAAGGGTGAACTAAAATAACATAAACGAGAACTCACCCCATCAAGCCCCTAGGCCCCAACCACCATCACAACCAAAAAAGTTTAAATTGCAAACCACTTAAATTAATTTTATTTTCATTAAATTGTTAAAATTTAATACGGTTTTTGTTAATTTTGTTGATGGCCCTGTATAATTATTGTTTAATACAGGGTGTTAATATCAGCCGGCTTACTATGACTTTTGTATTTGTAATGCTATCTCCCTGACTATTATTTTTAATGATAAGTGCCCGTCGGAATTTTTTTTTGTTAAATAAAAACTTAATTTATCGTTTTTGCAAAACAAGTTAAAAACATCTGTTTTTTTTTTGAGTTCTATCAGATTCAATCATTTTTGGTTTGTTTGAGAATTTTAAATGTCATTAGTTTTCATCATTTGTACGATCGGTACTGACATTCAGCTGTAGTTGTCACGATGGTTTACACTTGAATGCGTGGAGATCATTTTCATATTTGCCTCCCAGAACCAGTGTTATTTACGAACAGCTCAAATATTTCATGAAAGGCATCCGGACAAAAATGTAAGTCACGTGTACGTCCGCGATTTAGTTGAAAAGTTTAGAGAAACGAAATAAGTGCAAAATAAAAAAGGGATGCCCCAAGATTACTGAATGAAGTATCCCAAATTGAGGTCCTTGGAAATTTTGCAATAGAGCCTACTGCATCAACACATCAAGTATCTGCAATGATAAGACTTTCACATGAGTCGGTTAGAAAGGTGTTGAAATTACATAAGTTTTACCGGTACAAAACACAAATTCTTCAAAAACTAGGCGATAACGATCCAAACCGACGAATTGAGTTTTGTTAACTCATGACTGAAATAATTCGCATTGAACGTGAATGTTAAAAAATATTTGTTTCACTTGTCATCGAATGCCATAGTCTGTGGACTAGTACGCATTTCGATGCGCATCGCCCCGCCTCGAATTTTCCCATTGGCTCTTGACCTGGAAATCCCTATTTATCGCTCGAACAGCGCATATAAATATTGGCGATTTTCAGGTCAGCCAAGTCAGTCCCTCACGGGTTCTTCGAGAGCTTAGTGCTCTCGGGGCTCTGCTTCCTGCATTTATTTTCTATGCTCTGTGACTGAGAATTGTTTCAACTTAATTTGGTGTTTTTATTTCGACGAAGAAATTGTCATGTTAGAAATATCTTGCCTTTTTCAAGGCAAGACACCGAAGATAAATATTTTCCATAACCCGAAAATGGACTTAAGTAGAGGAGCTCTCGACAGCGATATTCGACAGAGCACCCGGAGATAACAGAAGGTGGATAGACCCTTATTTGTTCCTCCGAGTTGACACACTGATTAATGTACTTTTATGCTGAATGGTAATGTAAATAAATAAAATCTGTCGGTACTTGAGTGTGCGAACCCGCATGGATTCAGAGAAGGTCACACTCAATAACCTGAAAAACTGAATGTTTGGGCAGGAATGTTAGGCGATGCTATAATTTATACCTTGTTAATACCAGACAATTTAAGTAGCGACATTTATTTCGATAAGCTGGAAAACACAGTCGAATTTTTAATTATGCATGAATTAGAGAACCAAAGATCAAGGCAACCTATCTAGTTGCTAGACGAAAATTTAGTTAAAACGACACATAATAACACACAGAGTTGGTCTGTGTCGTTTTAACTGACAAGAACCACGTGTTCAAGTCGAGCAAAGAAACATGTTGCTCTTTAAGTATTAAAATCGTCAACCATTGTCATCGACCTAGTCGCATTATAATTTTAATTTAAATATGTAAAACCATATATTGATGTCTCTGCTGCAATTTTAGTATTAGTACCAAAAGAAGGCACTGAGGATGATCTAAGCTAGATAAAAAACGTTATGCATCTGCATCTATAAATTGTGGACGACATTTTTAGCAAGTTTTATATTAAATGTTTTTATACCATAATACAAATTGTGAAGTTTTTTACTTCTGTATAAGTTTTCTTTATGTTTTTACTTCCAACAGCATTCCGTTTACAGATTTAATCCAATTTCATATTTTCATTCAGCTGTAACTCGCCTTGAGTATTTCTTCGATATTTTTCGCAAACGAAACTTTTAATAATCTTCTCCTATTTCTATCAAAAACTAGTTTTGGACGACCTGGGCTTCTTTCTTTTTATCTAAGATACTTTATGTTTTCCCGTAATGCCGAATTATATTCCACACTGTAGTTTTAGAAATATTAATATTTCATCCGCCACTTGATGGATTATTTGATTGCGGCAAGAAGTTTCAATCACTAACTCGCGAATTTTTATAATTTTTAAAGATACCAGGCATCATTTTATTGAACTAATGCTGCGATTAAATCAACTTGACAACAAAAATAATTTTAGAATATAGTTTGATGTGTTTAAGAGTTTCTGGCTGCATTGTTTTCGCAGCCTAATTGTCTCGTCTGGTTTTTAGCACCTACTTCAGATTATCTTATTATTTAGTTGCCAATAATGTTTACATATTTTTATGATCCTGATGGCATTATGGAAAAAAAAATTTATAAATTAGCAGTTAAAAGCCTGAATTTGTTTATATGTTAATTTGCCCCATTATATAGTTAAAACGGAAAAACGGATCGTATTGTACCATTTATGAATTGTAGAATTCATACATAGATATATATGTATATAAAATATATATATATATATATATATATATATATATATATATATATATATATATATATATATATATATTTATATATATATATATATATTTATATATATATATATATATATGTATATATATATATTTATATATATATATATATATATATATATATATATATATATATATATATATACTTCTCCAAGAAATTAACGCACCACTTCAATAAATCAATTTTATTTGTAAACAGGCAAAGAATAAAAAATAAAACTTCACCAGATTTATTTTACATTTTATTAGTAATTATAACAATTTGTGCAATCATCAGAAAATGTTGAAGTACAGGAGAAAAAAAAAATAAAACGGAAAATTCTAAAAAGATAATGATAAGAAAAGTAGACTAAAATATGAAAAAAGTCTTAATAACGAGTGTTTCCATCTCTACTACATATAAAAGCCTCACATCGTTGGCCCATACTTAAAATTAATTGCCGTGTTTCATTTTGATCTAGTTCTCTCCAAATCTGGATCAGCCTCTCTCCCACTTCCTGTAAGTTGTTTGGTTGGATCGGTGTCGCTCTTAATCGCCTACCAAGGATATACCAGAGATTTTCAATCGGATTTAAATCCGGACTATGTGCTGGCCATTCCATAGTGTTAATTTCTACCTCTTCTAGATAATTTCTGACGATCTGTGCAGCGTGAGGTCTGGCATTATCTTGCATTAGTAAGAAATTTTCACCGATATAAGGAGCGAATGGTACTACATGTTGCTCCAGGATCTCCAATATGTACCTTTCAGCTGTAACAGTTCCATTTTGTATGACCACTAGGTCCGTACGTGCGATCAAAGAAATACCACCCCACACCATAACGGATACTCCACCAAAAAATGTGGTGTGTGAGAAGTTACACTGAGCATATCGTTCGTTGGGTCGTCGCAACACACGAACACGTCTGTCGTTATTGTACAAACAAAATCGGGATTCATCAGTAAATAGCACTCGTTCCCAGTCAGCCTCTAACCAATTAACGTGTTCTCTGGCAAAATGTAGTCTCCCCCTTCGATGCTCTGCAGTTAAAGAGGACCTCGGGCGGCAATCCTAGGTGTTAAGTTGTATTTCCTAAGTCGCTGGCGAACAGTTTCAATACTAATTTGTATAACATGCACGTCTCGAAGCTGAATTTTTAGAGTTCGATGTGTTACAAAACGTTGTCGAAGAGCAGAAATTCTTAAAAATCGATCTTGAATAGGTTTAGTTACCCGGTTTCGTAATTGCCCTGGTCTACAAGTATGATCCCCTGTTTCGAGGAATCTTTATAACACCCGTGAGACGAATGTGTGGGACACATTAAACCGACGACCAATTCTTCGGTAACTCCAACCTTCTTCCGACAGTATCACTGCTTGGGCACATTCATCTCGGGTTAAATTACGTGATTGACGCTCCATAATAAACACAAGTAACAATAATTAACAATTAAACAGTAGCCGAATAAAATTCGTGAACACTTGGGAAGTACATTTTTTGCTTCTTTTTGTTTTGTTGCAAAAAACTATAGCGATAAAACGCAGTCAATAAATGTAGAGTGTACGAATAGCATATACAAGGGGCTTGCAAAATATAACATTACAAATATTTCAAAGTGGTGCGTTAATTTCTTGGAGAAGTGTATATATATATATATATTCGAACTTTCAAATACTTTATTTTGCATGATATGATCATGACAGTCAAGATCCCTAGCCTTGCCGTTGTTAATATAACATTCCAAAATTGACAATTAAATTTTTTTTTGATAGATTTTAGAATCCATCAAAATTTTTTAAAAGTTAAATTATAAAACTAATTAATATAAAATTACTTAAATTGGGAATCTTCCGGCATTCTGTGTTTTTTGCTGTTTTATTTAGTAAATTAATTTTTGATGTGTCTTCACCATACTAATATCTTAATGCTACAGATCTTTTAAAGGTAAGATCGTTTACTTATTGTTTTTTATATTAGATGTATCGCTAATACCATTCTTTTAGATGAACTGACGATGCCCATTGAACAGTGGGCGAAACGTATTCAATAAAAAGATAAAGTAGCAGAACTCTTTTCTTTTTTAATCTCCAAATTGACCGAAAATATCCCTTTCACTTACGAGTGCACATTTTTATATATAATATATATATATATATATATATATATATATATATATATATATATATATATATATATATATATATATATATATATATATATATATATATATAAACTATGAACGTCATAAGAGTGTTTCTGTATATTAAAACGTCTGTAAACATTACAAAACAATATTTAATACCAAAACTGTTTTAGAAACAGCACGTGTAATATTTATAGGTGCAATTCTGCACCTTATTCATCTTATCATCACGATGCTACGATGCTATACTAGCAAGAAGGAAAAGTTTTAAAGTGCGCCATTTTAAACTCCGGGTACTTAAAAGTTTCCCCACACTTTTTGCTCTCATTTATCTCGCGGCGTAAAACAAAAACTTTTAGATGAATTATGCATTTTTATACTTTCCTAGAGGCGTTTATAAAGGTGGTGGTGTTTTTAGCTTTTCTATACAGAGGGCGTAGAAGCAATTTTAACCAGTTGAATGTTTTTCTTTAACAGATTTTTTTAGTAGATCGTTGGTTTACTACATGATAATTGTACATTCCACGACGAGAAATGATAAAAATTATAACATCAATTGTCCATGTTTAAGCATGTCCTTTTTTTTTAATTGTTATTATTCCCATCAATCATTCAGTATTGTTACTGGATTTGTACAAATACACTCATGGACAAAAATATCGAATATTTTCGAATTTTCAAATTTTTGTTTTTTCAAAATAAATTCTGGTCAAGCAAGTCGTTTATTGTAAAATAGAGCTTATTTTAACAATGTTTAATTAACAATTTTAAGTTTTTATGCGGAGAAAATTGTAAAAAAAATAAATGTTTAATATTAGGTAAATAAGGTTATTTTACTCTAAACTTAAATGATAATTTAAATTGCTTAAACAACTGGTTTAAACTGAAAGAAGTGCATGATCAGTAACGAGGACTCCCCCCTCTAGCTCTTATTACTGCTTGCATCTTTCTCAGCATACTTGCAAGTAAATTTTGGACATATCCTTGAGAAATTGAATTTCATTTATTCTGTGCAGCAAGCCGAAGCTGCTGTATCGTATTTGGAACGGGATTTCTTTGTCGTATGCTGCGTTTCAGGTGATCCCACGTGTGCTCAATTGAATTTAAATCCGGGCTAGACAGTGGCCAATCCAATCTTCGATTTTGGACCTCATCAAGATAATTACTCACTATGGCCGCGGCATGTGGTCGAGCATTATCGTGCATTAACGTGAATGTTTCATATCCAATGTAACCAACATATGACAAAACATAATCTTGCAGGGTGTTTTAAACGTAATAATCACCAGTCATCCATCCAATCACTTCCACAAGTGCGATATGTACCTCTCAACTAATACATTCCCAAAGAATTATGCCATCAACTCCAAAACTAACGGTCTGGGTGAGACTGCAGCTGGCGAATCGTTACCCAACTCTTCTGTAGACATAGTTTTGACCATCTGGCTTCCATAATAGGATTCTAGTCTCATCAGTGGAAAGAACGTTTTTCCAGTTGTCGATATTCCACTAAATATGTGTTCTTGCAAATTCCAAACGACGAGCTTTATGATTTTGGAGAAGACGTGGAACTTTGGCAGGGCATCTGGGCTTTAAGTTTGCTTCTTTTGATCTTCGTCTAACTGTTTGTAAACTCAGTCAATGAACGATTTCGTGTAGAATTAAGAACCAAAAAATGATCATCAATTGCGCTTGTGCACCTTGGGCGTCCTTGACCAGACCTTCGTACAAAATTTCCTATTTCGCGGTACCTTTTTAGAGTATTTGAAACTATAGATTCAGTTCTGCTAAGACGTCGTGCGATACCTTTTTGTGTATATCCTTCCTCGTACAAAATTACAATATGTGCTACTTGGACTTCATCGCAGTGCCGAATTGGTGGGATACATGTTTTAAACTTAGTTAAATCAAAACAATATTTAATTAAACTTAATAAATTAAACTAAAAATAACCGAATTAGTATGATTTTTCCTTTACGTGAAGAAGGATTTTTATGATAAAATGTACGAATGACACTAACCACTAAATCAACGTCAAAATAAACATCAAAATATTTCAAATCAGTTGAGTACATCAGCCTTCGATATAAGTATTATCAATAATTTAAAATTATTTTGTAATAATAGTGACTACAAAAAAAAAATTGGAAAATTCCAAAATATTCGATAGTTTTGTCCATGAGTGTATTATGAAATGTGTGTTAACTACTCTTGTTACTCTTATTACTAAGTAAAGTAGACTTTATGGTCTTTACAAAGAGTCTATTGTTATATCCCAACAAGCTTCGATCCTACAACGTATTCTATTATTTAATCATTCTTTGTCGTAGTTCTACACCAAGATGGTTATTCAAAAAGAAATTTCTTCAGTATGACAAAAATAATTTTAGTCATTGCTATTACGGATCGTTATTTACACCCGTTATTACAACCGTGTCTGAATCCTATTTGTATGAAGATTTTGTCTGTGTTTCAACTTAAAGATATGTACTAGCGGTTTGATTCCAGTACAGATTTTTAATGTCACGAATATCTTTATCCTCTATTTCTATATTTTTTAGCATCTGCATTAATTTTGCAAGTTGTAATTTATCGAAGGCCTTTATAATAACGAGACATACCAAGACATCTTTTCTTTGATCACGGCATTTTTATACCAGGATATTTAGCGCATGTACTAGATCAAGTCAGAGGGAAAATGATAATATTGGGGGATTTTAACGTTCGAATAGGCAATCAAGAAGCACAGAAAGCTGGAAACTGATAAAAAAATTGACAAAAGAAAAGAATAAAGAAGTAATACAGAGCATAAAACCTGAAGACTGGGAAGAGTATTTCAAAGGACTTTTGGTAGAGAATAGAGTCGAATTTCAGGAACATAGAAATCAAAACCAAGATAGAATTTCAATAGTTGGCTCGCCCATAAGATTAACAACAGAGGAAATTAAAAATGTATGTAAACAGCTGAAGAGGAACAAAGCACCCGAACCAGGAGATATACCCGGAGAATTGTTTAAGTACGGAACGAACAAGTTGTACGAATGTCTTCGACAACTTTTTCAAGAATCCATAAACACAAGCGAAATCCCTACGGAATGGAAGATATCATATCTCAGCACTATACATAAAAAGGGTGATAAAAATAATTGTGAAAATTACCGAGGAATAGCTGTAACCGGATCTATGAGTCAAATATATGGAAAGGTGTTAAAGAACCGAATCGAGAGAGAATACTTAGATTATGAAGCAGAAGAACAAGCAGGATTTCGTACGGGTCGATCCACTATTGACCACATTTTCTCCTTAACCCAGGTAATAGAAAAAAAGATGGCAAGGAATCAAGAGATTCATATGTTGTTCGTCGACCTACGGAAAGCCTACGACAGCGTTTTACTGAAGAAGCCGTGGCAATCAATGGAAAGCACGAATATTAATATAGAATCAATAAAAGCCGTCAAAGTGCTATACAACCAACCAATAACAAAGATAAAAGCAGGGACACAAATAACAACAGGATTTATAACATCAAAAGGATTAAAGCAAGGATGTTGCTTGTCTCCCATTTTATTTAAAATATACCTCGAAAGTGCTTTAAAAAAATGGAAACAAAAATGCAGGACAATGGGGATACCGGTAACCAATACTATAGTATATACGCTTAACTTTGCAGACCATCAAGTAATAATGGCTCAAGATTATGACGATTTAAACTATATGGCACGAAAATTAATTGAAGAGTATGATATATGGGGTCTAGAAGTAAATAAAAAGAAAACCGAATACCTGTGCATTGGAGCAGAACAAAAAGATCTCATATTAGACGATAACACTACGATAAAGCACTGATGTGACTAGAAATACCTAGGTATCACTATTTTACAAGATGGAACATTAGGCAAAGCCATAAGAGAGAGAAATACGTCAGGGAGAAAAGCCATCACAATGTTAAACACCATTTTATGGGACGAATCCATCAGCAAAGAAAATAACAAGAGGATATATGAGACTATAGAAAAAAGTATTTCTTTATACAGCTGTGAGGTATGGCCACTGAAAGAAAGAACACTGTCAACGCTGAAAGCGACGGAAATGGATTTTTGGAGAAGAGCCGCAGGAAGATCTAGAAGAGAAAGGATTACCAACGAACGCATTAGAGAAATAATGGGAATCAAACGAACAATCACAGATGACCTAACAACAAAACAACTTATCTGGTTCAGACACATACAAAGAATGGACGAACAACGAATGCCAAAAGAAATACTAAAGTGGCAACCAGAAGAAAAGAGAAAACGAGGTAGACCGAGAAAAAGTTGGAGCAAAGGAATAAATAAAGAACTGAGAGAGAGGGCCATAGAAGAAGATCTATGGAACAATCGGTCTAAATGGCTATTGGAAGTCGGAAAACGGCGGAGAACGTTATAAACCGACAAGTAGTAGTAGTATAGGTAATCAAGTAAAACATGGAATTAAGCCAAAACATAACGAGGATATTAAAAATGAAAATGGAGAACTGATGATAAACTTCTGCACGAATAACGAACTTAGAATAAACAACACATTTTTTTACCAAAAAGACCAACACAAATATACATTTGTGAAAATAATCGACGTAAGATGCCTTAACTCAGCAAATGTAGGTAGCGACCATAGCCTAGTATTATGTAAAATAAGAATCATCCTGAAATACTGCATACCCAAGAGAGCGGCGCCAACGCAAACAAAATTTAAAGTCAAAGGACTAAATAGAGAATTTATGGATTACTTATACAGAAAAAAAATATCAGAAAAGATCGCTGGGAATGAAATAAAAACGATAACATCGAGGAAAGCTGGGAAACACTCAAAAATAAGATAATTAACGCAGGAAGAGAATCACTTGGAGAGAGGAAAGTAACGAACACTAGCATGTCAAAAAAGAAAACACCATGGTTTAAAGAGAAAGTGAAGACAAATTGTGAAGAAAAGAAGAAAGCCTTTTCACAATACAAAACACAACAAACACAACAGGCATATAACCACTATAAACGAATCAGAAACGAACACTTTAGTTGGACAAATAAAAAGGGAACACTGGCAGAGCTTCTCAAAACAGATGGAACACAACTTCTATACAAAAAGAAATATGGAGAATGATCAGAGGACAAAGAAAAGAGATGAACGAACTAATAAAAACAAAACACATTTAGAAGAGCACATGCGTAGACTACTTTTAATCTCTTTTTGCTAAAGGTGACGATAATGAACCACCAACACCAGAGGTGACGACAAACGAAGAAATAAATATTAAGGAAAAAGAGGTAAAGGAAGCATTATCGAAATTAAAAAATAGAAAATCACCAGGAATACCGAACGAACTCCTAAAGTACGGAGGACCAGATCTGACCAAACAACTATTAAAACTAATCCAAAAAATAATAGAACAAACCAGAATTCGCCAAGAATAGAGATCGAATCCTATTACTTCAAATCTTCAAAAAGGGAGACAAATCGGACCCGGAAAATTACAAAGGAATTAATTTATTAAACACAACACTAAAATTAACAACCAAAGTGATAACAAATAAACTGAATGAATTTATAACACTAGCAGAAAAACAACAAGGTTTTAGGTCGGGAAAATTATGCACCGACGCTATATTTATAATGAGGCAAGTGCAAGAGAAATCATTAGAGCACAACAAACCGGCATATCTATGTTTCGTCGACCTTAAGAAAGCATTTGACCGGGTCAAATTAAAGGAAGTTGTCCACTTATTGTACGCAAGAAAAATACCTTTAGGAATAATCAAAACGATCGAAAATATCTACCAAAATAACACAATAAAAGTAAAAGTAAAAGAAGAACTAACCGACCCACGACCAACGGTCCCTAGCTACTCGTGGGAATAAATATGAATACTCACCAACATGCAAGGCAGGCACCGCGTTTGAATGCCAAAAACTCGACCACAGTTAACCAACTTTATTCAAAGTGCGTCAAAAAGATAAACCTCAACATTGCCACATATAATGCTCGGTCACTCTCTTCCGAGGAAATATTCGAAGCAATGGAGGAAGAACTCTCAAAAGTGAATTGGGGTATTGTGGGTATTAGTGAAGTAAGAAAAAAGGGAGAGAGTCTTATCACTCCCATCAGGCCATATAGGATATTACAAAGGAGAAGAAGAACCGACAGTCAGAGGCGTCGGTTTTTTTGTTCAAAAAAGAATTGCCAATAGAATTGTGTTAATAAACCAAATCCCAACATGCCAAGCTATCTACTTGTAATTCTCTCTTCACTTGAACTGATCTTACCATTCCATTCTGCAAATACAGTAGAAAGTACTGGCAATTTATGTACTCCATCTGACTACTTAAATAAACTCGTATAGTCTTTTTCCATTTAATCATTTTGAGATGTTACTTGTTTTCGATACTTCAATATGGACACTGCAGCAGAAACACATAAGTATGCTACAGTCATTTGAAACGTGGTGCTTCAAAAGGTTGCTTAGAATAGCATGGACACAGAAGAAAACGAAGACGGAAGTATTGCGAGAAATGTGCAAAAAATACGAAGTAATAAATACAATAAAAATAAGAAAGTTACAATATCTGGGACACTTAATGAGGGTACAGTGATATAACATGCTAAGATTGATAAGACAAGGAAATATAAGAAGAGGACGGAGTATAGAAAGAAGAAAACTGCCATGGTTGGAAAATTTAAGGGACTGGTTTCGATATAATTTAATAGAACTCTTCAGGGCAACGGTAAAATAAGGTACAGTAAGGATAGTGATGATGTCCAACCTCCAATTGGGAGACGGTACTTGAAGAAGAAGAATCTTTTTTTTCAATTTGGGTCCAGTTGCAATTTAGTCCCTTTTAATTAAACAAACATTTTTATTCCGATCGGATGGTCTAAAGGATATACTTCACTTCCGAAATTAAACAAATTATAAATTATAATAAAGAATAAATATTTATCTTCTAGTTCAGGTAGACTCGTAAATAATTGCTAGAAGCTAATGGTAACTTCTGCATTCAATCCTCGTTTACATTGATTCAAGACATGCATTAACTTGCATGTTAATGTTACTGGACAGGTAGTATAGGCTCTCAGATTTTTAATTAGATAATTTGTACTACGAAAATATAACCAACCGTTATTTGGCCATTGCATAGTGACTAATAAATTATATTTTATTACAGTATCATATTTTGATTATGTAGTTTATTTATAAACTATCGTAAGTGAAAACTATTCAGTGTTGTCTAATAAATAATATCAAAAAATACTTCAAACTGTTTACAAACTACATTGTTTTGTTGTTTGCGAATCTGCTGAAAGTAAATTTTTGTAAGTCTATTATTAATATTATTGATTATTGTTGATGATGATATACACAAAAACTTATATCCAAAAAATGGATAAAAGATTTCCACCAGCTGTTTTTAAATATGTTTATAAAGGAAAAATGTACCATGCTCAAGAAAACTATGGATACCATAACAAGCAACAGTGGCCTAATAGTTGATGCTAAGAAGAAGAAAAATAACATAGCGTTCATCATTTTGTGTAGTAGGCGATACGTGAAGATGTCTTGATAATATTTAGTTAGGTAAGAGTTAAAAATAGTATAAATAATGTCGGTTTACAACGTTCTTCGACGTCTTCCGATTTCCAA
The DNA here is from genome assembly GCF_040954645.1 of Diabrotica undecimpunctata. NCBI lineage: Eukaryota > Metazoa > Arthropoda > Insecta > Coleoptera > Chrysomelidae > Diabrotica > Diabrotica undecimpunctata. Next base: position 40,951,640 of record NC_092807.1, on the reverse strand, counting down.
TCTCCATCTCATTCTATCGTTCCATAGATCGTCCTCCAGTTCTCTTTCTCTGATTTCTTTATCATCAACTCCTTCTCTCCAACTTCTTCTAGACCTTCCTGGTCTCCGCCTACCTCTTGGTTGCCATTCAAGAATTTGTCTTGGTATTCTATTCTCCGGCATTCTCCTTACGTGTCCGTACCATCTGAGTTGTGTCGTTTTGATGTCATTAACAATATTATGTGTAACCTCCATGATTTCTCGGACTCTCTCGTTTGTTATTCTGTCGCGTCTGGAGATTCCCGCCGAGCGGCGCCAGAAGTCCATTTCTGTTGCTCTAAGCATTTTCTCTGTTCTGTCTTTTAGAGGCCACACTTCGCATCCATATGTTGTGATACTTTTTATTATGGTGTTGTATATTCTTCTTTTATTTTCTTTGGAGATGTTTTTATCCCACAGTACGCTGTTCAGTAAGGCTATGCCTTTCCTTCCCTGTGTATTTCGTTCTTTACTGGCTGCATCTAATTTTCCGTGGTGGGTGATCTTTACTCCTAGGTACTTGTAGTCATCATATAGTTTGATCTCTTGATTTTTCTCTACGAGAAGGTTATGTTGATCTTCTCCGATACTCATGTACTCAGTTTTTTCCATATTCACTTCCAAACCCCACTCTGTAAACTCTTCTAATAGTTTTCTCATCATGTAACTAAGGTCTTCAGAGTCCTGTGCGATGATGACCTGGTCATCCGCAAAGCACAGAGTGTACAAAGTTAAGTCTATTAGTGGTATGCCCATATTCGTACATTTTTTCTTCCATTTGTTGAGTGCTGCTTCGAGGTATATTTTGAATAATGTTGGGGATATACAGCATCCTTGTCTTAGTCCTTAAGTCACTTTGAATCACGGTGTTGAGATTTCCTGTTTTAATTCTTGTTGTTTGTTGGTAGTACAACGTTTTTACTGCTTAAATCAATTCTATATTTATATTTGTTTTTCCCAGTGCCTCCCATAATTTATCAAGCGGGATACTATCATATGCTTTCCTAAGGTCTACAAACGTCAGATGGACTTCTTGGCCACGAGCAACTTTCTTTTCAATTATCTGAGTAATAGAAAAGACCTGGTCTATTGTAGATCGACCTGCACGAAAACCAGCCTGTTTTTCGGCTTTCATATCTTGGTGGTTTCTTCTATTCGATTTTTTATTATTTTCTCATATATTCTGCTAATACTACTAGTAACTGCAATTCCTGTATAGTTTTCAGGTTTCGATTTATCTCCCTTTTCATGGATGGTGCTCATATGCAATTCTTTTAATTCCTTAGGTATTTCATGTTTACTAACAGAGACAAGAGAGCCCTTCAAACAGGTAGAGAATTATGGTTTACAAGGCGTCAGGCTGATAAGATCACCAATTAGAATAAATGAGAGAGAAGTCGAAACCGTATGCAGACATCTAAAGAATGGCAAATTACCTGGCCCAGAAAATGTAGCTCTGGAACTCATTAAACATGGACCCAAAATACTAATTTAACTACTACGACAACTTTTCCAGAAATGCATAAATAAACATGAAATAAAAATAGTAAACCTAATAAATAATTTGTGCAAAATACATTAAATAAATCTAGTCAAAAGAAAATAAACCGTAACAATTTAGGGACAGATAACAATAATAAAATAACACCAATAACTACAAAGAGTATCAGTGAAAAGACTAATACTTTAGAGACAACTAAATCAATGTATAATTGCTTTAGTTTAGTTTAATTGAAAATGTTGAGGAAAAAGGTGCTATTGTAATAATATGTATAAAGTAAAGCAGTGGTAGTCAATACACCTAGAATGAAGAAAATAATTAATGGGTATTAAGAAATAATTCGCAATGATTAAGACAACTAATCATCAAGCAAAAACTAAGACCGCAAGTAATAAAACCATTAGTAAAGCAATAACGGTAAGTAAAAACGTACCGTACAGGAAAAGGTCAAAGGTAAAAAAGGTGCACGGACCACAATGTCGCAATAATAGGTGTTCCGCTGTCAGATTATATGAGAATGACAGAGGTCATGATATATAACCTTGTAACAGGTTGTTAAATAAGAAGAAGAAGTAAAGCAGTGTTATTGTTATTAAAATGCTACTGATTTTTATACTGATGCAGAACGTAGGAAATCGTTTTGGGGTAAAGATAAAAGTGTAAGGTTTTCAATTTTATGCCTTTTAGCTAATTCCGGGTTATTTTCTGCAGTACTTCAGCCATACAATCGCATTTCACATGATAGTTCTAAGGACTTAATATGTTTGTCGTTACTGCTATCATTATTGGTCTAGCTATCATCCCATCCATTAGCAGCTTTCACAAGAGAAGATATAAGACTGCTTTCTGCGGACATCGTCCAGGTGCCTGTGCCGATACTGTATCCTCCAATAACTTTGCGTATATCACATGGCTTTTCAAAATCAGTCTCCGATCCCTCTGTATCGAGAAACGCACCCACCATCACCTTTTGGTTGTGCAGAGCATTGTATAACCTCTGTGCAAGATGCTGCAGTGGCGTTTTCATAGAGAATTCTGCTCTATAAATATACTGTCCCTGATATATTGGACTTTTAACCAATACACAACTCCTAATGTGCTTTTCAGCAGTTTTTCAGTACGACTGACATCAGACTTACAGGCCTCTGGGACTTATTTTTCTGTCCAGTTTTGCCAGGTTTGAGTATAAAAATCACCATTATGACCTCCTTGCTTTTGATATGTACTTCAATCTGAAACTATCCTGTATTATTATATATAATTTTTTGTACAGAAGGGTATTTTCTTTTTGTAAAAACATTGAATAAACCTCGTCTGTACTCGCGAATTTATATAGCTTAAACAAGCTTTTTTTTATTCATTTCCTCTATTCTCAATTTTTAGTTTCTATGGACCAGTTTCTAATTTAAGTTTCAACTTCTTTTGGTCATTTTATCTTTACAAAATTCTTCACGATCAATATGTCCAGAATTTTTATTTATTCCGTTATGTTTATCACGTTTTTCAATTGACAAATGAATGAATTTAATGATTTTCTTTATTTTTTGCATTTACGTTTAGCTGCTTTTTCTTGTTTTGTTTCCTAAAGTTGTAGAACATACTTATCAGCAAGTTTTAGATATTCTTTTGGTAATGTTACTTTGAATCGTTTCTATATAGCTTTCTAGTTATCTAAAATCCATTGAACGAACTTTTCGGTGAAAATAAATCAAATATTACTTAACTATAATAAACAATTTTACGGAACAATGATGCCTAACACAGAAATCTCTTACTTCAATTTGTTCTTAAAAAAGAAATTAGTTCAACACAGCTCTCTCCTTATTTTACTTTTTCCAGATCAAACAAACAATTTTGAAACAATTCTTTCCGCTGTTGGATTCAACAATGGCTTCTGTGATGGGAACCAAATCCACCATGGGCGTCACACTAAATTTTATAAGTCGTTGACACCTGCATAATGACAGAGTTGTTTGAACGGTTTTGCTAGTTACTTAAGAAATCGCTTTCTCTTGGTTTTTATAAACAAAACTTTTACCATTAATAGTTTTAGTTTAGTTCAAGCAATTATGAGATTATTATAGTGCAATTATTATAGTAAGACTGAACATAGAAGTGTGTAAATATGAGATTTTGTTTGTTTTAAAATTGGATACCAATACTTTTTAAAAACAAAATGTCGCTTTTATTGAAGCGTCTTAAAGAAATTGTAACTGATATTTATGCAGAGGTACAAATTAGCAAAATTACAGATTTGGCTGATATTTAAAATTAAAATTAAATATTTAGCGAACTTTGTATGGTATTAGACTTTAGAAAGAAAGCAAAATTATTAAAACCGTTGTTGGAACTAATCAAAATGTAGAAATATCTTATATTCACAGAAAACTTAAAACCCAAAATCCCACATATAGGATCAGAATGTATAGCTGAACACTGATTGACTTGAAATAGGATTGAGAGGTCGCACTTTCAGATATAATACTGGAAAGTATTATATCTCAAATTCTGAAAAGTTTAAAGAATCGACGTTGACAATTACTATACAAAAATTATGACTAAATGAGCACCCAAAGAAACCAATTCATGCAGCGGTAAAACACGTATACAAAGAGTTAAAAACTTTGGGTTTTGGTAAAGATTGGTAGAGTTTGGGTAGACTAGAGAATATTAAACCTATAGAAGAAAAACTATATTAAAAATGGCTTACTCCAAAAGTCTTAGAATACTTCTAAGTTCAGGAGTTAAACGAGATTTATGTGAAAAATATCTAAGTACTAAAAATATGCAAAATAAGAAAACAAATACTTCTTCTTCTTTTTCCTACTTTATAAATAGGCAAAATGCCTGTTTTACTTCGGTTTTTAGCCTCAATTGACGTTGTCTGACCATCTTTTCCTGGGTCGTCCCAATGATCTTCTTCCATTTGGCGATTTGTCTCTTGCTATTTGTACTATTCTATTTTCTGTCATTCTTTCGATGTGTTGATTCCATTCCACTTTTCTTCTTTTGGTCCACGCGTTTATTTCCTCTATACCATATCTCGCTCGTATTTCCTCACTTCTTACTCTGTCTCTTAGAGTTTGGTTTGTTATTTTTCGTAAGACTTTCATTTCTGTTGTTTCCAGTAGTCTTTGTGTTTTCGGCGTATCTGCTCTTGTTTCCGCTGTGTGCGTCATTATCGGTCTTATTGTTGATTTATATATCCTGGTTTTCGTTTCCGTTGTGAGGTATTTGTTTCTCCAGATTGTGTTGTTGAGACATCCTGCTGCTCTGTTTGCCATGTTCACTTGTTTTTGTACTTCTTCTTCCACTTTTCCGTAGCTTGACAGTTTTATTCCCAAGTATTCAGTTTCCATCACTTGTTCTATTATTTTGTTATTTACGACTAGTTTATATCTTCTCGGTTCCGCTGATATCACTATCGCTTTAGTTTTCTCTGTTGAGATCTCCATGTTGTATATGAGCGCCATATCTTCGAATTCTTTAATTAATCTTTGTAGGTCATCTTCATTTTCGGCTGTTATTATGGCGTCGTCGGCGTAGCATATTATCCTTATTTGCTTTTCTCCCATTCTATATCCTCTTCTTTTTTTAACTTTCTTTATGATTTCATTCATTATCAGATTAAATATTAATGGGCTCAGCGAATCTCCTTGTCAAATGCCAGTTTCATATTTGATAGGTTGTGATAGTTTTTCCTTTACATCTTACCATAGCTATGTTATCTTTATATATATTCTCAATGGTTTTTACTAAATCCAGTGATATTCCCTTTTCATATAATAAATGTATCGCGTCCTGAATTCTCACTCTATCAAACGCTTTCTTCAAATCTATCAGACACATATATGCTGGTTTGTTGTATTCCAGCGACTTTTCTTTTACTTGTCTTATTACAAAAACTGCATTCGTGCATGATCTTCCTGTCCGAAATCCTTGCTGTTCCTGTTGCAAAGATATTCGTTCGTTTTTGTTATTTTTGTCGCTATTATTCTTGTTGTCAATTTGAGTGTTGTATTTAATAGATTTATTGCTCGATAATTATTGGGGTCTTTCTTATCTCCTTTTTTGAAGAACATCACCATGATCGCTCTCCTCCATTCATCTGGTATTCTGTTCGTGGTGATTATTTTATTAATAGGAAGTTGCAGTTGTTGTATAAGATGATCACCTCCATATTTTAAGAGTTCATTTGGTATTTGATCTTCTCCTGGTGACTTTCTGCTTTTTAATTTGGTTATTCCTTCTTTCACATCGTTTTGGGAGATTTCGGTCTTTTCCTCTGAAACAAATACTGAAAGATAATATATGGATATATTGAATGGAGAAAAACTACGAAAGCATGAACATTTATGAAAAATGAAGTAGCTCTAAGAAGCACATTTAAATAAATTTAGCAACTATTGCTGACGATCGGTGACATCATATTTTGAAAACTTGCTTACAGGACAAAAACAACATTACTAAATACAAGAATCCACGATCAATATATTATCAACTCAATATTTGATCAACCTCACACACAATATTTTAGGAGAAGCGGTAAAAATCGAAGATAGTAAGCTTATGGGCGACCAAACCTACTTGAATTTATAACAACTACTGTGTTTAAAAGTTGTATGAAAATCAAATCCTTTTAGAGTGAAAAATCAGTCCCTTTGGAATATCAAAGACCCGTGTACAAAATACATGGGACTATACCTTAAAAGTACTCTATGTAGGCTTTATGGAAAACAGATTATTTTAAGGAACGGTTAGGTATTGGTTAAAAGTATGAAAATAGTGTGACAACAGTCAGTCAAATGTTTAATATTTTGAATGATTCATCAGATAATATTTCTATAGTAAACCTATCGTACACATGTACATGAATATTATATCTTTCGGACAGATTTATGAAACTTTGATCACTCCATTTAAGACTAATATTTCAAATTTCCCTCCCGTACAATCTTGACGGTGACTTTAATGTTCATAACACTATTTTGGGCTCATTCCGTACTTTTGGTAAAGGCAAAGTTATAGAAAACGTTTAAACAGGTATTAAAAAAAACGTCTTTCTGGTAAATACCTGATCCAAAACTCATTTTAATATCTCTTCAAGTTTATTTTCAGCCATTGACCATAGCCTTTGTGGCTCCAAAATTGCATCTTTTCTATCTTCGTAAGTTTTTGATGACCTATATGATAGCAACCACTTTTCTAACATTAGATCCAGTTCCTCCAAGGAGAAAACGACTAATGGAAGTTTCTGGAACTTTAAAAACGCTCGTTTGTCAAAATTTACTTCTAAATCCGATATATTATTATCTTCCTCAGCTAATAAAGAGAATATAAACATTATTATAAATATTGTTTCCTTTAAATATGTTTACCAATTGCTAACTCACTGCTGCCGAATCTAATATCGGTAAAAAACCATCTCCTCTACTCACAAAATGGTACCCTCGTAAAACTAAGATTGTAGTAATGGCATCCGTTTATCCAAGAATGCTTTAAATAAATATCGGCGAAATAAAACTCATAAAAGTCTTCTTCTACACAAACAATTGAAAGCTAAAGCTAAATTCACTTCCTACCTAATACACAATGCAAACCCCACTCAACTATAGACAAAAAGTTCACAAATCCAAGGCAATAAAGCTAATCGTAAGATTTATCCCCTACTTCCCAACAATACAGTTATCCCAGTTATCTCAGTAATTACCGATACACTCGCATATTATTTTAAAGATAAATTCAATAAATGTAATACGGCTTTCCCTCCCAGTTATTTACACACTCAAACTTTCTGCACCTTTTTATTAACTACACATGATGTCATGTTTATCAATGCCCCCTTTATCATAAATGAACCTAAATTTGTCTTGTCATCGTGTAGAAAATCTTCTACTGGTCCCGTTGACATCCCTTATATATTTTTAAAAAATCTCTCCAAACTTCTCGAAATTTATAATCTTATCTAGAACACACATAAATTCCTAGATATTTGATATAATTCTATAATCATTCCAGATAACAAACCTGATCAATCTTCCGTAACTCCTAAATATTTTCGGCCGATTTCTCTTACTTGTACCACATGTAAACTGTTTGAAAAAATGATAATTAAAACTCACTTTGTTCCTTGAAAGGCATAATATTTTTCCCGACACACAATCCGGCTTCCGAGGTCACCGTTCTCCTCTTGACAACCTTGTTCTTCTTCAAACACACATTTCTTAAGTAATCAATAATCAAACAGATGTAGCAACTGTCTTTGACATTCAAGGAGTTTTTGATTAACCCTCCAGAAATGCAATAATTGACAAACTCTCCTACTATAATTTAGATTGTAACATTCTTCCATTCCTCTCATCCGATCTAAGCTCAACCACGCTCGCTTTATCCATTCATCTGCTTCTAGATCTGATGTAGATTTATTAAACCCTGTTCATATGTCTTGGTGCTTTTCATGCCAGTCATGCCAAATTATTTAAAAAACAATCATGATTTAATTTTCTTTACCGATGCTTCTAAAACTTCCACTAGTATTGGTTGTGCAGTACCACCAAACCATTAAACCTGAATTTGTAAGATCATCTCAGTTACCCTTTACATTCAGCGTTTACACAAGTGAACTATATAGTATTATGTTGGCTTTTAAATGCATTTCCCAATAAAACAAACTTATTGCCATTTGTACAGATTCCCTTTCATCTATTTGTTCAATCCATACAATTTTCATTGCCTAGCCATTGGTTCAAAACATTCATGATATCTACCAAAATCTGTAACAGTCTCTCTTATATGACTACATTCTCATACTGGAATTACTGAAAATCAAACAGCAGATCATTTTTGCCAAAAAGGCTACCAACCATAGTACTGAAATACCCATAATTTAATTACCTAACGATCTTAAACTCGTTTTCAAAAAGTCAACAGATGATAACTGGATAAATTTCTGACAAAAGAGCAAAACAATTCTTCATGAACCCCAACCGTTTATTGACCATCTCTCCCTGGACTTCCTAACTAAAAGAGAAGCATTAATTATTAGAAGACTACGAATACTTTTTATTAACCACAGCAAACTTACCGATAGTTTCTTTATGTTCTCAGGAACCCATCAACTTGCCATCATTGCAATGTTGACCTGACCGAGAAACACATCCTCACCGACTGCAAATCATTCACGAACCTGTATAAATCATTGGACTTGAAACCTACTCTTAGGGAAATGCTCAACAACCGTACAGAGATCACGAAGTCTATACAGTTTCTAAAAACCTCTTAACTCTACCTCAAGATTACCCTAATAGACATTAGTTAAAGTGATATAAATATTATTTCTTTTAGTCTAGTTTAGTTCCCCAAAAGAAAGAAGATCAGCAGGAAGATCCCGAAAACGATGGAATGACAACTTACTGAAGGCACATTGTAAAATAGACAGGGTCATGTCTACTTAAAAATAAGTTGTTTAATATATATCTAATGTTAGTGTTTCTATACCAATGGCCATAATTTTTGAGTAAAATACTTTATGCATAAAAAATAATTAAATTAAATAAAAGTTTAATATTTTCATACGATTCATATTACTTAAAATTTCTAGTTTCGATTTTTCTTTTATTTTGAGTATATTATGAAATAAATTTTCATCTGCAGGTATTTCTCGAGGATAAGAATCATTGGCTCCCATCTGCTATCATCAGAGCTTCACCTGCTATCTATTCAGTATCTTTTTGGTATAAAATTGTATGATGTTTAAGTTCACTTAGAATTTTGAATAATAATTCTACCCTTAAAAATGTTATGTGGAATAGTACTTGGTACGAACCTTGTAACTAGCGCTCTCTATGAGAGTCAAATATAAAAATAAATTCATAATGTGATGTATCAGCTTCCCAAACATATTTGTATAAAATTTCATTAGAATGTTGCCAGTAGTTTCGGTAAAATGGTAAAAAATGTGTACCATTTTTTTTCTTTAACGCCCTTTACCCTGAAATTGGATGGCTTTACAAAATTTTTTTACTAACCGAAACCCAATTGTATTTTAGTTTTTTACCTATTCTAGACACTCTCTTGTTTCGCTAAGTCTTAATCTTGTACTTATTGGCAAGAAAATGTTTTGCTATTGAGCTTTCTAACAAAAATATCTACTTTTGCACTTTTTAGCATCAAGTTCGACTATTTTTTTTTATCAAAAAACATAAACTTTTGTATTCTTTTATTTTTATATCTTTATCATAAATTGTTATTTAAATTAAAACTGAACTGCGTAATTTTCTTGCTAAATTTCAGCAATAATGGTATATCTCGTTAGCAAACCGTTATAAATATCTAAGCTACCTGTTGACAATATCACAATTACATCACAATAAACAGGTAAATTAAATGTGCCATGGACAAAAAAATATTTCAGTTTCCTTTTTTTAGTCATTAAAAACAATTACAAAATTCTATAGAGGGAAACAAAATACAAAGAGGTAATTGCACTTCCTGTGACACTTCGTAAAAACCGTGAACGTATGTGGTTGTAATTTTTTTTTCCAGTACAGGACTTCCGCTCCTAGGTCACTGAAGCGTGGCAGTCGCATTTGAAAAGGAGTCGAATAAAAATAACACAAAATTTGACAGTGGCAGTACCCGAGAGGTAATATTTCTTTTGATATTTATTAATATACTTATTCACTCAGTCCATATTCAAATTAAATATAAAATTCATTTTTAATTTGTGCATGAAGCTGCTTTTATGTTAAATATAAATCTCTACTGGTCTACTGGTATGTTTTTAGTTCCCAGAGGGACATAACTTCAAACTGGACGTCGGAACCTGTTGTTAAATTTGATATAATTATTTATGACCGTCATATATATATTGTATATATATATATATATATGACCGAGAAACACATCCTCACCGATTGCAAATCATTCACGAACCTGTATAAATCATTGGACTTGAAACCTACTCTTAGGGAAATGCTCAACAACCCTACAGAGATCACGAAGTCTACGGTTTCTAAAAACCTTAAATATATATATATATATATATATATATATATATATATATATATAATATATATATATATATATATATATATATATATATATATATATATATATTATATATATATATATATATATATATATATATATATATATATATATATATATTGTTATGATGTGTTGTTTGTTTGAATGATGAGCAATGAGTATTTTTAATAATATAGGGTTTTTATCGCGGTTCTCAAAGAATTAGCTTGTAAGTACTTTTTTAAATTATCTTTATTATAACTATTATGAAACACACATATATATCTAACTTAGCCAATGTAAATTTAAAATAAACTATCTTTAAATTGATATTCTTATAAAACTAATTAAATTCTATAGACAATCTACAATTTAAACAAAACTATCTTCAAAATTGAAATTGTTATGACACTAACTAAATTATATTAACAAAATTTTGTACCTTTCTTTCACTGAATGCCTAAATGAACTGTTTTCTACTATATAGATTCTAATCACCACTGAATGTCTTCGTACTTCAGTTATCCTTGTTTTTTGTGAAATTACTTTTTCCAATTATCAGCTTCTACCAATTTAAGATATAGTATTCTTCACCAGCATTTATACACCACCAACCAAACCAGCAAACAGCATTTATATTTATTCTTCTTTTCAATATACCAATATCCAATTATTATAAGTTGATTTATACTAATCTCCAACCATAATATAATTTAATTTCTTCCAATATACCTTTTTTTATCTTCAATAATTATTTGTGTATAATTATAAATGTGCATTAAATTATATGCATAATTTTTAATCTTCATTTAACTCACTATATTAAACTATTGGACTATTTGTACTTGATTCACTGACTCTAACTAACTTTCATAATAAACTGCTTGACTTCTGACTAAAAACTTAAAAACTGCCATCTTGAATCCAAATCACGGGTATTTATATCCTTTTTGACATTCCAGAACCATCTGGTAAGAGATCATGTTCCATTGTGTTCTATTAACTTCTATATAGATGTTCTCGAAAAATATCTGTTTGATCCACCGACATAATCATTATTCCAGAATGTTCGACCGTCAACAAAGGTCAAATTCTGCACTCTGGAGAATTCGTTACTGTTCCATTGATAATTTTGTTGACATTTAGGCTTTTCAGATCAGAATAAACATTCAAATTAGTAACTAACACTCTAATTTAATAAAATACACATTTCAAACAATATAACCCCACTTATATTCCCTTATGATTAATTTCTATCTGTCAAATATTTACTGTATAGTTGGTTGCCTAGGCACATGGCTCACTTAACTGTATCTACCACATTATAATTACTAAAATACAACTTTTTACAATTATTATATGCTAATTTATTAAAAATGCCCTCACATAAATATATTTTTATAGATTTCTCTAGTATATAACTTATTTAAAATAATCAAATACTTTTTTATATCTAATATTATGTAGTATATAACTTATAAATTATTTTCTATAAACCCTAATTGTCACAATACCCCAAAAATAATATTTAAAATAAATAATTTACTTATTATTTTTTTAAATATTAATTTTCTCATACCTTATTAAATTTAATAAATCAAATTTTTTTTTTTTTTTTTATTTAAAATGTGTTAAATACATCCCTGTTCGCTGTCTATGTCAAAGCAGAGAACAACGGATCACAGTTCGGCTATTCTATGGTCAAACTGTCATGTCAAATGAAGCAATGGATGCTATATCAGAGAATAAAATATAACCTTAATTAAAAATATAATCTATATTGTGTTCTGTTTATTTATAGACAAAATCTAGGAATTATTTCCATTCAAAATAACTTTCATCAATATAAATTGGTAAGTTTTACACTTTTTATAAAGACATTTACACAATCAATTCTGTATCTAACCCCAAATTATGATTTTTAGGGTACCAAACAATTTCCATATGTACAAAATTCAACAATTATGATGTCAAATTTATTCACAACAAAGAAATCTACCATCTATCTGAAATCCTGTATACTGTCTACTTTTTCTTTCTAGAGGTATTAACCAGAAACTATGCTGTAAATCGATTTTAGTGAAAAATGACATTCCTGTAATTCTTCCTAGTATTCCATCTATACTCATTGGTGCTTCAAATTGCTTTTCAGTAATCTTGTTAATATTCCTTGCATCCAAACATAACCTGATTTCACCTGATCTTTTTCGTACTACTACTATGGGGTTAATAAAACGTGTGTCTGCCTTCTCAATGATCCCATCTTCTAACATATTATTAATTGTTTTGTTTACTTCTTCTCTGTATTTATATGGTATTGGGTATGATTTTGTTTTAAAATCTTTTTCTTCTTTAACTTTTATACTATGGATATAATTTTGTGCAATTCTATTTTCTTTATTGACAAGTCCCTTGTGTTGCTGCAATATGGAAATGACTATCGATTTATATTCTTCAGGGCAATTTAAAACTTTCATTATATCTTCTTCTTTACAAATAAAATTATTCTTCATTATGTACTCATTATTCCTTGCTTCCAATTTTACGCACTCCGCCTCGTAGGCATCCATCTGCTTAAAATTTCCATTCCTTAAATATTCACTACAATAATTATTCTTTACATTCTTTTGGGACATAGCCCTATCATCAAAATACATTTCTTCTTCATAAACATCATTATTTTCTTTTAATAATATCCTATCAACTCTTATTCCTTCTTCTACCTCATCTTTCTGCATAAATTTAATTATTTGCCCTTCCAAAGTTACCATTTTTTCTTCAAAATCTATCTTTACTTTCTTCTTTTCCAATTCATCATTTCCCATTAATATATCAACACATAAATCCTTGACAATAAATCCTTGCATATTAATTTCTTTATTAAGAATATTAATTTTAAAATTGGCTAGTTTATCAATTTCACCCAACTTCTTATTATTTGCACCAACAATTTTAATTTTTGGAATCTTTATTATATCTGATAATTTTAATGTATTAAAAATAAAATTCTCCGAGACTAAAGTACTTTCTGAACCAGTATCTATCATAATCTTAATCATTTTATTTTTGGCCAAAGCATTTATATAAATTAAATTAATAGATTCAATAATTTTCTCTTCATCTAAAGAAATAAATTCAGAAGGTTTTTCATAATAGCAATGGCCTAACTTGTAATTCAGAAAGTTTACTGCACAAAATTTTGATTATTAGAATTGTCAGATTGTATCTGACCACTTGGATCTGATGTACTATGTCTTTCCCTACTATGACTTCTACTCACATTCTCCTGCCTTGTACTACTTCGTTCCCTGCCTTCGCAGCTTCTATTCCTTCGAACACAATTTACCTGTCTGTTATAGTTAGGTCGTTCTGTATTTCTTCTATTGTTAAAATCTTGTCTATTATTATTAGTACTGTTATTAAAATGTTGTCTATTATAATTAGTATTATTATTAAAATTTTGTCTATTATAACTAGTATTATTATTAAAGTTCTGTCTATTTGGATTAGTGTTAGTATTATTAAAATTTTGTAAATTATCACCATACCTAGTATTATTGTTATATGATTGTCTATATTGTTGATTATCATTTTTATTATATTGAAAGTTATTGTTGTTTTTTCTGTTGTTATTATTACTTGTCATATTGCCTCTTTGTATTCTTTGAATAAAATTAATAAAACTATCTATTGTTTGAATATTTTGTACAGTTACGGTTTGCACAACATCAGCATCAAAATGTCTAGATACATTTAAGACTGTTTCATCCTCTCTAAGTGGTGGTTCTAAATATTTTGCAACTGTTATCAATTTCAATGCATAATCTACCATATTTGATTTTAAATTTTGATTATACTTTCCAAAATATAGAATTTCTCTAAACTTTGCTTGCTCTAATTCACCCCAATAATAATTTAAAAATTTATTTTCAAATGTTTGAAAGTTATCTAAATCATTTTCAATACTAGCAAACCAAGTTGCTGCATTGTCATTTAATGTCATTCTAATATAATCTTTAATATCATTAATATTATTCACAAATCTTAATTTATGTTTTAAACTATTTATGTATACTCTAGGATGCAAATTTTTTATATTACCAGAGAATTTAATCCCAGTCTCATTTGTTAAATTTAAGTAAGGTCTCCCTCTGTCTCTCATTTGTGAAATATCATCTATTCTCTGTTCCACATTTCTTATTTGATTACTATTTATTTGGATATTTTGTTGTATATCGTCTAATTTTTCTTCTGTGTTTCTCCTGTCTTCGTTAATTTTTTCTTCTAAGTTACATTTCTGTAACTCTATTTTCTGTTCTATATCTATTTTATTATCTTGAATAATCCTCTTTACTTCTGTCCTCTCATTGTCTATCCTTTTCTTGTAGTCATTCCGTATACTTTTTATTTCATTTGCAACTTTTTTCTCTGCAGCTTCAAGTTTTTTATCCATTTGTTTTTCCATTTGTTTTACAATTTTATTATTATTATCTTCTATTTTCTTTTCTAATTTTCTATAATTCTCTTCCAATTTCTGTTCCATTTTTTTCATGTCCTCTTTGACTTCTTTTGAATTCTCTTCCATTTTTTTCGTATTCTCTTCCATTTTCTGTTCTATTTTTTTATGTCTTCTTTGACTTCTTTTAAATTCTCTTCCATTTTTTTCGTATTCTCTTCCATTGTCTTGTTCATCTGCATCATTAATGACATCAAAGCTGCCATATTGACATTTTCCTCTCTTTCTGGATTCATTTCTGCAGTATCTTGTGGAACTTGAACTAAACTCTCCTCTTGTATAGGTTGTGTTTCTACTTCCACATCTTCTTCATTCTTTTTGCTTCTTGTACCTTTCTTTCCTTGAGACATTTTGAGACTTTACTTGTTCAAATATAATTAAAAATAAAATCTATAATTTTTTCTTTCTACTGATAATTAATTTAATTATATGAGAGCACTTATCTTCCCAAACTAATTCTTTTAAATAGAGAGCCACCGCGTTGGGTGCCAAATTGTTATGATGTGTTGTTTGTTTGAATGATGAGCAATGAGTATTTTTAATAATATAGGGTTTTTATCGCGGTTCTCAAAGAATTAGCTTGTAAGTACTTTTTTAAATTATCTTTATTATAACTATTATGAAACACACATATATATCTAACTTAGCCAATGTAAATTTAAAATAAACTATCTTTAAATTGATATTCTTATAAAACTAATTAAATTCTATAGACAATCTACAATTTAAACAAAACTATCTTCAAAATTGAAATTGTTATGACACTAACTAAATTATATTAACAAAATTTTGTACCTTTCTTTCACTGAATGCCTAAATGAACTGTTTTCTACTATATAGATTCTAATCACCACTGAATGTCTTCGTACTTCAGTTATCCTTGTTTTTTGTGAAATTACTTTTTCCAATTATCAGCTTCTACCAATTTAAGATATAGTTTTCTTCACCAGCATTTATACACCACCAACCAAACCAGCAAACAGCATTTATATTTATTCTTCTTTTCAATATACCAATATCCAATTATTATAAGTTGATTTATACTAATCTCCAACCATAATATAATTTAATTTCTTCCAATATACCTTTTTTTATCTTCAATAATTATTTGTGTATAATTATAAATGTGCATTAAATTATATGCATAATTTTTAATCTTCATTTAACTCACTATATTAAACTATTGGACTATTTGTACTTGATTCACTGACTCTAACTAACTTTCATAATAAACTGCTTGACTTCTGACTAAAAACTTAAAAACTGCCATCTTGAATCCAAATCACGGGTATTTATATCCTTTTTGACATTCCAGAACCATCTGGTAAGAGATCATGTTCCATTGTGTTCTATTAACTTCTATATAGATGTTCTCGAAAAATATCTGTTTGATCCACCGACATAATCATTATTCCAGAATGTTCGACCGTCAACAAAGGTCAAATTCTGCACTCTGGAGAATTCGTTACTGTTCCATTGATAATTTTGTTGACATTTAGGCTTTTCAGATCAGAATAAACATTCAAATTAGTAACTAACACTCTAATTTAATAAAATACACATTTCAAACAATATAACCCCACTTATATTCCCTTATGATTAATTTCTATCTGTCAAATATTTACTGTATAGTTGGTTGCCTAGGCACATGGCTCACTTAACTGTATCTACCACATTATAATTACTAAAATACAACTTTTTACAATTATTATATGCTAATTTATTAAAAATGCCCTCACATAAATATATTTTTATAGATTTCTCTAGTATATAACTTATTTAAAATAATCAAATACTTTTTTATATCTAATATTATGTAGTATATAACTTATAAATTATTTTCTATAAACCCTAATTGTCACAATATATATATATATATATATATATATATATATATATATATATATATTTATTATATACATATGTATAAAGTGTTACTTCGACATAAGAGTGTAATTCGTTCTGTAATCTTGCTCGTATGTCAAAGCAATTTTCCCCATTGAAATTAACTGAAATGACATTAATCCGTTTCAGGTGTGTCCAAAGTGTTTTTAAATAAGAGAAATGTATTAAAAACAAAAAACATTTATTTATAAGTAACAAAAAATAAATACATATTCTGTAAAATCATAAGAAAAAGTGAAGTGCTTACGGAAGCGCTTAATTTTCGTCACACTTTGCTCATTTTCATCTGCAGATCATTTAAAAAAAACTATCCGAGCAGGTTTCTTTCTTCCTCCCTTTCAGAATATTGCGGAAATGTGTTAGGCAAGTTTCCTTGAACAACACCGATGCACTACCAGTTGTAACTTTTGTACAAAGAGGTGTACATATGTGAAATTATGAATATAATTTCAGTTAATGAGAACTGTATTACATAGGGCTGGTTCAAATAAATTATAATATGTGGTAAAAGGTTATACAGATTATAGCGAATTAAGTTTATATAAAGTCTTACCAATTCTTTTGCTGCACACACACGGTATTGACAGGCTACACTCGCGGTTGTTTTTCATACGCGAAATCTGCCGGGTACCGGTTTATGAACACGTGTTTCGCGGTACTAACACTTAGATCACGATACAGAGCACATTTTGAGTCTATACACGATTTAAATAGTATTTTCGGTATTTTTCGCGTAACTATATGCGAGAGTTCGAGTGGAGAAAAAGCGCGCTAAGTCTGTACCAAGCAATAGGTAACAGGCTAGAGAGATTATACGTCTGCCTAGTAGGACTCAGTAGATGACAGAGCCTACGACTGATCTTAGCGACAGTCAAGAATCAAGAGAGACCCTTGTCACCAAACGATAGTCAACAGGGGAGAGAGAGTGTCCGTTATCATCGATAGACAACAGGGAAGAGAGAGTCTTTCTTGTTTACTATCTTACAATTGTCTGTATTTCTAATGGAGTGGGGTTAAAATGTGAGTAGGAAGGGTTGGAGAACGGGAAATAATTGTAAAATTGTGGTAGAATGGTAGCTAGTAATACAGCGAAAAAATGACATGATTTTTCGCATGTGAAACAACTTTTTCAGGGTGATTTTTATTCACGAACTCTGCAACTTTCTACCACATTCCCAGGATCTCCTTTATACCTCTTGTAGAGACAACGTCTTCCAATTCTGGCTCCTCTTCAAAACTAATTTTTAGTTGAACCACCGTATGCTGCTGCGAATGTAGTTCATCTAACTCCTGGGTTGTCAGCTCCTGAGACTGCTCCTCGACAAGTTCGTTCACATCTCTTTCATCCACCTCCAGACCCATGGATTTTCCAAGAGACACTGACACTTCGGGTTCCAGTCCTTCGCAGGCCCTTTCATCTACAGCCTCAGGTCACAGCTTTTTTCATGCAGCGGTTAATATCCTTGTTGTAAAACCTAGCCAGGCCTGCTCAATAATTCTTAGGCATATTACTATGTTAAAGTGGTCCTTCCAGAACTCTCGAAGGGTAAGGTTTGTGTTCTTCGTCCCCTCAAAGCAGCGCCGAAAAATGTGCTTGGTACACAACTTCTTAAAATTATGAGTCACTTGCTGATCCATGGGCTGCAAGGTAGGAGTGGTGATGGCTACTAAGTAGAGACTCTTTATAAACTTAAACTCTTAGAGTAAATTATCTTCGAGATTTGGTAGGTGAGAAGGGGCATTATCAAGGAAAAGAAGGATCTGCATGGGTAGGTTGTTTTGCTGTAGATATTTTTTAAAGCAAATAGGGGCAAACACCAGGTTTGTCCACTCCACAAAGAATTTCCTGGTGACCCACTCCTTTGGATTTGCCCTCCACATAACTGGCAGTTTTCTTTTAAATTCTCATGTAACGTAAAGGCTCTGGGATTTTCTCAATGGTACACTAGAAGAGGTTTGATTTTGCAGTCGCCACTCGCATTGGCGCAAAGTAGTAGAGTTAATCTATCTTTCATAGATTTGTGACATCGTCTTCTTCTCTGCCGTTATGTAAGTCCTATTCGGCATCTTTTTCCCGAAAAGTCCTTTCTCGTGACAGTTGAAGACTTGCTGGGGGATATATCCTTTGGCTTTTATCAGTTCGGAAAAAGTTTTGATGTAAACCTCAGCTGCTTTCACATCCAAACTCTATCACCTTGCCTGACGACGAAGTGAATGCCGGTCTTTTTTCAAAGTTGTCAAACCAGCCTCGACTGGCTTTAAACGAGTCTTCCGATTCATCATTTGTGGAAGTATGTGGGATCTGCTTCAGCAAATCTTCGTAAATCGCTCGTGCCTTCTCACATATGACGCTTTGTCTTAAGGTTCCTCCTTGAAGCTGCTTCTTTGTCACCCACACCATTAGTAGTTTCTCCATCTTTTTATGGAGAGAAGTCCTGAGCTTAGAAATTATTGTAACGCCCTTAGCTGGGATTATACCATTTATCGCCTCCTTCCGTTTAAGTACAGTACATATCATTGATGTGGTACGCCCGTACATCCTCGCCAAGTCAGTTGGTACAAGAGTCAGTCACTCGTACACCTTGCTCACGTTTTTCAATGATTTCACGTTTTAGTTCAATAGACATCATCTTCTTCTTCGAGCCCATGGTTTTAAAAATAAGTATAATATTATATGTACAAAATGCACAAAACCCGAACCCAACTTATCAAAAATACTTCGAAAATGAGGGAAACAAGCAAAGCAGACATACTGAGGTCTATAGTAAAAATTTACACAGTGTAAATTACACCTACATCGAGAGTGCAATATGGTTAGTATTAGAATCCGAATTTTTGTCAGACCATTGACTAATGACCATTTAATTTGTCGGTCCAAGTAATAGTCACGTACAGACCTATAAAATGATCTTTATGGCAAGGAAGTAAAAATCTATTACCAGTAAAACTACCTTTTATTTACAAAGCCAATTAGAAGGTCAAATAAGAGGTAGATATGAATTTGAATAAAAACCGATTCCTCGTATCTCAAATCTTGCTCTCATCTCAAAGCAAAATATCGCTCGCTCCTCGGCTCGTATCTCTAAACACTCGTATATTAGGGCGCTCCTATATCGAGGTACCACTATATGTGATTATAATGTCAATAAGGTACACTGTTGTCATGGTTTTAAAATGGTACGTTTGTTTAACGGAAGTATCCATATTCAATTTTAAACAACTTATTAGTGCAGATTGCAGATTGTGGTCCATTGTCGTTATATTGTCTTCATCATATGGGCCAAAAACATTTTTTTTCTTTCATACTTGTTCATTGAGATTTCCAAGTATTATTATTTTCGTAGGTGAATATTTCCCATTTTATTATCTATTTGTTCATATAAATTGTCTTTTGTCTTAACTGTTGCAGCTATTATTTGCACTTGATTAAATAACAGCATCGTAGTGGTTTTTGCCAAAGCTCTGAGTAGATCTATCTGTTGTGTATTCATTGGTTAACGTTCTAGTCATTTATATTATAATTTAATATAAAGTCCTTTAATAGAAGTGTAATGAACGTTAACTGCAAAATGCTCAAATGATGAATGATGAATTTACTTTAGGAAAAAGAGTTCCATTAGAGACAATATACTAATATATGAGTACAAAAAATTATTTTTTTTTACACGTTACCAGTACTTCAATTAAAATTACTTAAATAAATTGTTTCCGGTTTGCTTTTAAAAGTTAAAAGAGTAAAAAGTTTGCTTTAACTTTGGCTCCGAGTTAAATTTTACCGAGTAATAGCAATAAGCATAATGCGTTTGAAGTTTTTCAGAATAAAATAAGTCTCTCTGTGCATTATATAAATAGTACAAAATAATACATTTATCTATTTAGCCATTTTATTGCTTTTTCCTCAAAGGCAAAGTAAAAACGCTATAGTATAAGCTTTTTTACGTTTTCAATCTTGATGCTGTTATTTCTTACTCTACCTCTTTTATTTTTAGGAGCGCTAGTAAAATCGCCGCAGGATATCTTTCAGCGAGGTTTAGTATTTAATTTAAACTTAAAACACCGTATCAAATATCGCAGCTTGGTACTGTTTTAAATTAAATTTTGTAGATACTAGAGCGAGAGAAAAGGTGCTAGTTATTAAAAGTTGCATTTTTTTTTTTTTCGTTTCCTATTTCATGAAGGAAACATTTTATATAATTATATTTAACGAATTGATTAAAAACATTTCACTTAACGGAGAGCTACTTAGTTATTGATTGTTTCCTAAGTAGTTCATTTTACACGACAGAGTGGAGATAAAGCACACAAAACAAATTTACATTTCGCACATCGTCAACAACACTGTCAAAATTCAGTGTTTTTTTTATTTTTGTTGCATTAAATGGGTATTTTGTTAAACTTTCGTCAGCATCATTGTCAAAAAGATATTTTGTCATATAAGCGCTAGATGGCGACTTATGTCTATCATAGCCATAACTATTTTTGTAGAACTCTATTGGGCAACAGTGTAACAAACTCACTTAAAACAGTGTTGCGGTAATATTTAGATATATATATTTTTTTTTAATTCATTGTGCTATACTACTATTATTTACTAATCGCGGTAGGTCTTGACAACAACACTCACATTATTCTGAAAGTGTCACATTGTGGTGTGTTTTCTGTTTGTTAAAAATGTGTTTTTGTGAATTTGTCGTAGAAAAATGACTGATCGGTCAAAATACATCTATAGAGATAGCTGTCAGCAAATAGCTGACATCTATAGAGATTATGAAACAATTTGTATGAAAGAAATAAAAGTTATGGGAATGTCACCATGTTCTCACGAATTTTTAGGAATTAATTTAATATCTCATTTTTCCATCCTAAGAAAGATCAGTGTGGCATGTGTGAAGAGTATAAAAATGTGAAGAGTAAGGTCTATTTACTGGAAAATTATGATCGTGGTTTAAAGGTTCTCCAGACACCTTGTGGGGACATCAACTCCTTTTACTATAAATCAAAGTTAAGTACGTCTAACCTTATTCTATTTGACTTAGGTTTATTGAGTGGTTTCTGCTACGTTTGGCATAAAGGAGAAGATAACCGTGGTTCTAACCAGATAGGATCATGTTCATACTCATTTCTTAAAAATTAATGCTCTAAGGTCCTTCTGTTGTGTTATACTGCGACAATTGCTATGGTCAAAACAAAAACCAATCTATAACCGCGTTACTTCTTTATGCAGTAAGCAAACTTGATATTCCTTTGATCACTTTAAAGTTGTTGGTTGTTGGTCATACGCAAAATAAAGGGGGCAACATGCACTCCCTGATTGAAAAACAGAATAAACGTGTGCTAAGATATTGTCCCATTTACAATCCTTCGCAGTGGATTCCTGTAATTTCTACAAACATTTTCTAACAAACATCACATCATTTTAAAATATCATTACTATTAAAAGTTCGACTTTTTAAAGTAGATTTTTATGATGTAAAATAGACCCTTCTCTCAGTTTGTACATGAGCAACATGCAAAAGTCATCAAAGACAGGCATCAAAAACCAGTAGTTACTTTAAAATTCATGTTAAAAATCTAAATAGGTAGATGTTTCTAACGATCATTTTAAATAGGTAATAAGCAAATTTACTTAATGTTTTTATGTAATTACCTTTTTGTGATATATTTTTTTAAATAAATGTATTAAAATGTCCTAACAATTATTGTAACCTAACAAAATTTTTACGTTGAACCGCAATTTCTGTACTATTTCTAACCACTATGATCATCAACAGTCGCACGTTGTTATAATACACCTTTGGGTTTTCAGCAACACAAGACAGACTTGTTAATAATTAATATGTTTGTTTCAAATTTTTACAATACAAAATTCTAATTGATAAAACAACCTAAACTAATCTTATTGAAGTAAAAACAACAACAGTATCATTAAATTTATAAAAATAATCGAATGTTAAATATTGAGGATAATCTTTATACCCCATTTACTCAAAACAGCAATTTATGACTTATGATAGTGTTGTTGCTAAGGTGCGATTTGTAGACATTTCAGCATCATATGCCTCTACCTTTAAAGAATATATATATATATATATATATATATATATATATATATATATATATATATATATATATATATATATATATATATATATATATATATCATAAAACATAATGACGGTATTATATTTTTGTTTTGATACAGGGCAGCGACAGCCGCTTATACGTATTTCGACCTCTTTAGGTCTCCTCAGAGGCCTTGTTTTGACAGGGCTGTCGCTGCCCTGTATCAAAACAAAAATCTAATAATGTCATTATGTTTTATTACTTTACTCGTTTGGTACGTTTGGAGTACCAGAAACTGAATTCACTACGAATTTTGACCATGATGAACGGCATGTGGAATGCAATTTTAGATTCCCTTGCCGAGTAATTTATCGAGCTGTTTGCTTCGCAAGTTTTAGGAAGCACAGTGGTAAAAATTTGAATTCGGTTTCGCTAGGTAGAAATTGTTTATGATTTTTTATTCTCTTATTTGATTGCTAGTCATTGGTGCACCTGATGAAGGTTTTGCGTTTTAATTAATATATTACAACTGCTACATGTTTATAAAAGAATAAAAATTTCAATAAAATAAAGTTATTAACATGTTTTTGTTTTTTGTTTCTTCGCAGATATGTACCGAGTATACCTGGAAAATTAGAAAGAAGTAGTACGCAAGTCATATTCCTGGTGAACGCAGAACCGATAGAAATTTCTAATACAGAGTTTCAGTTTCCAGAGAATTTTAACTCATTTCCATTTATTTAAGTATCGAGGGCTTACTAAGACAGGACTGAAGTTTTACCATAGTCAAATCAATCAAGTTTACATTTTAAGATGGTCGATCAATAGGCTATCATTCTATTTTATTCGCAGCAACTGTCCCAATCTTAAAAATATATTTAATAGTTGTTATGTAAAATTCAGTTGTCAGAATTTCAAGACTTTGTATATAATGTTACAAATTTTTATGTTTTATCGTAAATGCGAGATTTTTCCACTTGTGTCTTTCCTAAATTTTTGTAACTATGTTTTAATGTTTAAACAAAGTATTATTGACAACTATATTTTACAAATATCATCCGCAATTAATTTGACCAAGAACTGATTGTCACTCTAAATGACAGTATACTTTTCAGACCTGGGAACGCCTTTCTTTCCTGGCGCGCCCGAATTGTGGCACCACCCGTTGGCATACAGCGCAGCCGCCGCTGCTGAATTGCCCGGTGCTGCCCTTCAACATGCCACCCTGGTACACCCGGCGCTACATCCCCAAGTGCCGGTACGCTCTTACCTTTGACTATCTACAGACAAGACCCTGGACTCCCAACTGCAGCCCGCAGGCGCTCCAGTTCACCATCATGTTAGTATTTCGTTTTTACTTAATTTTATACTGTTTATGCATTTAAAGTTTTTTAGAAACCGTGTTACTATATAAAACAATAATTTTTACTCTTTAAAATAGCTTTATCATTGCATTAAAAGATCTCTGACATTTTACTGTCGATAAACCTATTGGTATACGAAACTTACATTCTTAAGAGGGAACAAATGTACTTATTGCTGTTCCAAAAGCGACGCGAGAGATTCCAAGTACTTAACTGTAGCAGTGCAGAATTTGCTTTCCCCGTGCGTTTTGAGCATCTCAGTCTGTTTAAAGGTACAATAAGTACTTGTCTGCTCCCCTTTTGAGTATTAGAAACGCGTGGGAGTAAATAAAGAATTGTGCCGTTCTAGAAATTTGAAACCCCATGAACAACAGTCTCTCATGTAGGTCGGACAGAGAGACATTTTCTAATTATCTCTGTTTGGCAGAGATCATCAGTAGCTATGCAGTAATGCAAATGGTAATTATGTTCTCCAGGAGAGCACGATGCGAGTCAACCAAAGGGGGCTGCCCAGGGTCAGATCAAGGTTTTACTGCAGCAGGATTGTTTTTCTAACGTTTAACTTTCTGAAGTTTGTCTTTGGCTCGAAACTTTCTTTGTACCCATAGCACTCTCTGTTTTTCTTGAAACATTCTCCTACTTCTTTCAATTCTTTACATATTCTTTTTATTTCTTCATAAACATCTTCTTTTGCTATACCAGTGTCCCATTGCTGCTTTCATCTTCGTGGCCTTCACTTTAAACCCTCGTGTAACATCATTTTTATCCATTTTTCAAATGTCATGGGCATTTTTTGTCACAGTTGTTCAGGAAAGTCAACCGGCGAGTTTTTATAAATCAAGAACAGCTGATAATGTAAAAATTCCCTCTTTTGATGAGATGACAATATGAATTCACTTTAACATCACTACAGCAATGTGTTACTATGTATTACGTGTTTAAAACACCAACGAATACTGACAATAAAAATTAAACAAAAGGGACTTCAATATGGTTAAATGATTCCCCGTAAAACAAAAAAAGAACAAAATAAAAATATTGTACAATGCAATCGAGGGATTCGATAAACCTTTCAGTAGCGCTTTTTTTTCAGCAAACGAAAAAATATTTTTTGCCTAAAATGTACTTAAAACACTTTTTGGACATTAAAAACAATAGAACATGAAAACATAAAAAAAATGTTATGGGTTCATTTGTATCCAGAAGTACTTAACAAATCTAAAAAACTAGCGCATAGAAACATAAAAAAGCAATTTTTTTCCTTTTGAATGAACAAATGGACATTTCACTTCTGACATTTCCATCTAGATTTTCCTGTACAATCAGGGTTTTTGCATCTTAAAACTAAAGGTAGCTGTGGGTGCTCTGGAAAATGTCCAATATTATCAACTTGCACCTCAGTAAGAAGTCTAATTTCAACGTTTTGGCGTTTTGCAGCTACTGCTGGACTAGATGTATCGCTTTAAGGTCTTCCCCGTTTTGGGTTATTAAAAGAGTTGATTTTTATGAGGGCTTCACCAATTTTTATTCTAAAGTATAGAAGTAACCATTATATCTTTTTGTGGAATTCCTTTAGTATGCATGTCTCATTTATACTCTAACCAAGAGTTTGTTAGGGCCATGTCAACTGCATTAAAGATTAGGCGAACAATCCACTTTTTGCAACGACTTTTTGTTCTGTAAAACGTAATAAGAGTATCTGTTTTATCTATACCACCCATGGATTTACACTTTTATATAACTTCGAGTCGACTTACGTAAATGAAACATTTTGTTCTTTTATTCCAACGTTTTACAATATCTTCTGTACCAACTCCTACGAAGTTGCATACCAATATCACTGACTTGTTATCTAACCATTGGTTACCACAATTACATCAGAAGAGATAATTTGTTCCGTTGATCCTCTCTTGTTTTTAAAAAATCTTTTACATCAGTTAGAGGTGATTTAGAAAATCTATTGATCCTCAGAGTACCAGCAACAAGTATGGTTTTTTGGTTGAAAATTTGTACAAAGTTATATCTGGTAAAATAATTGTCACAGTACAATGCATGCTTATTAGGTTCAAGTACTTTTGATAATAAGATGGCTGCACCCTGTCCATATTTCAAATAAGACTGTTCTATTTCTTTAGTACTACCCTGGTAGATTAGAAAATTGTAAATTAATCCACTTTTACCACCTAATAAATACAGTTTTACTCCCCATGGATTGGGTTTTTTTTGGATGTATTGCTTTATAGACAATCTACTTTTAAAGGGCATGATTTGTTCGTCTATGTAAATATTTGTTTCTATCTGCAGTTATCTACATCTCTTTAGGACTAATGTAAAAACTGTTCGAACTTTCCATAGTTTGTATTTGCTCTGTCTGGTTTCCAGATTGTCAACGCAATGTAGGTATATGCCAAGTTTGAAAAAATGATTCAATGTCGTTGTGTCTGGAAAAATATCAATTTTTAAAGACTTGTCCCAATACATTCGCAGTCTTGGCAATTTTAGACAGCCTATTAGAATACTAAGACCAAAAAACGATTTTATTTCTTGCAGGTTACATGGTACAAATTTCTCAATTCCCGTTTGCAAAGCATACGTCATATTCATATATTGAACGAAATTTTCAAATACACTTTTGGAGAAATATCTCAGAAAATATGTAACTGGGTTATTCCTTAGAACAGTTTTCATTAGACACTCGGGTTATTGTATTAAGTAATTTTCGTGTTTCATATTGAACATTCTGTAACCATTTTACATATTTTTTTAGAGTGATGAAGTTATCATAGTTACCATCGTTTTCGCCCTGTTAATGATCATCCTCCTTTTCTTCATTATTATTCCCTTCCTCTTTCTCATTCTCCCCTTTGTTTTGATTTTCAGAGACACCATCTATTATATGACCAATTCCCTCTCTTACTTGTATTTCTTTTACGCAGTCACTGTCATCACTAACACATCCTTCTATGTCGGACCTCTTTTCTAGCACTTCGAGCAGTGTCTTCTCGGTTAAATATTTTATTGGATGAATTTAACTTTGAAAATAAAAATAGCACTTAATCATTTTGAATAGAATACTGCCCATTGAATTTGAGGTACACTTATTGTACTAAAATATAAACCGCGATTGACTTTTATTCAAATTGATACTTAAAGAAACAAGTACACTTACCTCTTACGACCAATGTAATTGCCGTCATATTGCTTTTGACATTAATTTTATTTTAGAATAAAATCATCCATGCTACATCTTGATACAAAACGCAGAAGTATAAACTTATAGAATGTAAATTTCTTTAAACTGGTTTCAGTTATAAATATTCCTGTAGAATTATTATATGCATTCAAATAAATGGGTACAATTATACCCACCATTTAGGTTAACATTAGGTTAGGTCAGGAAAGGGTTAACATTTTACAAGAACATACGGCCAAATTGTGTTAAGTAATACTTAAACGGCCCTTTAGAACATAATTATTATAGATTATATAGTCTAGTAATTTTGGAAACAAAAAATACTGTATTAGACTGTACTGTAATGTAATAGACTTTTTGTCTATGCGTCAATGGTCGTAACAGTCGAGTGACGGTAATTTAAATCAAAAAATGTTTTTATTTTTTGATATCAAACACATTTATATTTTGCTTTTTGGAATATTTTATAAAAAAAGATTGACGGGTATATCGTGAGCAACTAAAGGTAATTACCAAACTTATAGTGACAATACTAATTATACTTTATTTCCTTGTTTAATGTTAATATACTTATTTATAGCCCCCGATGACAATGCCGCATCCAACTGCTCTAACATCTGTACACGCGGCATCGTTGCCACATTTCTTACCGAGTCCTGCCTTGGCTTCTCCTGTAGGTTCGTCATCTTCGCAACCTGGCATGGGAGTAAGCAACCCACCTTGTTCCACGCTCTTCGTGGCCAATTTGGGACAATTCGTATCAGAGCATGAGCTTAAAGAAATATTTGCAAGGTTAGTATATTTATTTTTTAATATATTGATGTTAACATCCTATATTAACATTCATTTTAACACCTAAACATTTAATTTTGGAAAAGTATGCAAAAGAGATTATTCTCTAATTATATAACTTTGATTATACAAGACCAATCAACAATTTAAATCCGATCTTGTTTTACTATAGTCATTTTCCATCATATTTATAGCACATTATGTATGCAAATCCTCAACAGGTCAAAAAACCATAGGCGTCACCCTATACTTGTTTTGAAATAAATAAAAAAAATTAATATTTTAAGATGCCGTCAACAATTCATTATGTTTTAAAAAATCTTCTGTAAAATAAGTGTCCACTAATCTCACTATACCTTTTTTGTGCGTAAAAAACGTCGGTATATATGCCACACGATTATTGTTAATTATACACGGGTGATTAACGAGAGAATTCAATGTTTCACGAAATAAATTAATGTAAACAGTAATTTAAAGGTGATTATTGTTTTCTATACAAGTTATCGCCCGACACAAAAAGAATACCTTATTTGAACGATTACCTGGAATTACTGATAAGACTTCACTAATGATAGTTTAAGTAGTTTTTATGCCACATTACAGCTTATGCCAATAATATAAATTAGAAATTGTTTGCATCTTCCATTTAGTTTGTAGATGTACATTGTTCATGTCTTACCTACCTACGTTTTTGGTGTCGATATTTTGTTATTT
Organism: Diabrotica undecimpunctata; assembly: GCF_040954645.1. Lineage (NCBI taxonomy): Eukaryota > Metazoa > Arthropoda > Insecta > Coleoptera > Chrysomelidae > Diabrotica > Diabrotica undecimpunctata. The sequence continues at coordinate 40,922,547 of NC_092807.1, read as the reverse complement.
GCATTTAAAAATGACGTCGACAACAGGTTTTATCCCGGTTAAGTGTAGTTTTAAAAGTGCCTTTAGTCTAAGAGAGAAAAATATAATATTAAATGTACACGATGCACTTGTACATCAACGCCCTTTAAGTAATGTTCGTGAAATCGTTAACATGTGTTCAAATATGACAGGGGTGGGAGAAGCAACAATTTATAGATTCCTAAAAGAAAGAAAAGGAGGAACTGTTTCATCTCCCAAGAAGAGTGGAGGGAGTAAACCCTTGGAAATTGAAGAAATACATAAAAACATGATAAGACGCAGCGTCCACTCATTTTTTTTAACAAAGAATTTCCAACATTGGACAAAATCCAAACATTAATTAGAGAAAACGAAGAGTTACCAATCATAAGCAACAAGAAATTATGGGGACTATTGAGAGAGATGGGATTTCGTTGGCAAAAGAATAGAAGAAAATCCGTTTTAATTGAAAAAGATTACATTGTATGTTGGAGACGAGATTATCTAAGAACTATTAAAAAGTACCGAGAAGAAGGGAAAACAATTTTTTATTTGGACGAGACTTGGCTAAATGAAGGTCATACTGTACCATATCTATGGGTTGATACAAATGTGAAAAGTTCCCGTCAGGCATTCATCGAAGGTGTAGCTACTGGAATAAACAATATTCCCGTTAGAAAAGGACGTTAGAAAAAGACATATTGGAAACAAATACGGTTTTGTCAATGGTGGATTATTAAGTTTTGCCTCAAAATCAACCAAAGATTACCACGAGGAAATGCTGACGTTTTTGAAGAATATTTTGAGCAAATGTTGGATTTAATTCCAAAAAATTCTGTCATAGTCATGGATAATGCTAGTTACCATTCAAGACTAGCAGAAAAATTGCCAACAACGGCATGGAAAAAAGGAGATATAATCGAATGGTTGGATAAACACGCAATTGAGTACAAGGAGAATTCGACAAAAAAGGAATTATTACCTATTGTAAGGCAACATAAAGCAGCTTATAAAAAATATATAATTGATGAAATGGCATTAAACCGTGATGTAATTATTTTACGTTTACCCCCATACCACTGTGATCTGAATCCGATAGATTCATTCAATATATAGTCTCAAGTAAAGGGTGAAGTCTGACGCAACAACAAAACTTTTAAATTAGAAGACTTACAACGATTATTAGAACATTCCTTATCAAAAGTAACTCCAGAAAATTGGAAAAATGCTGTTAGTCATGCTCACAAGGAAGAAAATAAAATGTGGAATTTGGATAATATGACTGATGCAATGCTGGAACCGGTAATAATTAACATTGGAGTTGAAGATTCATAGATTCTGAAGAAAGCAGTGAATCTGAAATGGAATTTGATTAAAATAATATTCATTTTTTTACAAATCGGCCCCTGTTACGGCCACAAATTATTTTATATATAACCAATAAAATAAACATCTTACATTTCTTGCAAATTCATTAGTACCTGTTAATCTCCATCACTCCGACACTGGCAACTTTATTTAGGGATTAGTAACCCTCAAAACTATTGTATTCTATTCTGCTTCAACCTTTATACCTGTTGGTAATACCCAATTTAAAATTGTTTTCTATATACTTCTGTAAACTTGTTGACAAATATCTATTTTTCATTGAGTCACCCATATCAACAGTTTAGGGATTTGTATACATAATGTGCTATCAATATGATGGAAATGGACTATAAAATAATGAAAACTAAATTATTTTCTTTAAATGATCCCATTGTGTTTATGTGGAAGTACACTACACGTTGGATGTATGTTCGATAATTTTGTTAATATCTATATTTATATAATATTTATATAAAGATTTTAGTACATTCTCTTTAAATTACTAACTTGTTGATTTCTTAATTTCTTAATCGACATCTACGTTTTTTTAATAATACCTGCGTTGATAAGCATTCAGAAAATATAATTTTATAGGCTAATTTGATTATTATAGTAGTTTTCCATTGTTGTACAATTCAAATTGATGAATTAGATTGTCCTTCCTTGACATAAGTTATTTTCAAGTCTTTGTGCACATTTTGGTTAGAAATCGACCAGGGAGTATTCTCCAGCATATGAAAAAATTAGTAACAATAGATTTTTTTTCTTTAGAGTATCCAAAGAAAAACCTTAATTCGTCAAAAGGCTTAAAAAAATATTTATCTCCTCCCACAGACAGGCTGTATCAAGACTATAATACAATAGTCTCTCTTTATAACGATGTCATAAGGACAATTTATTAATGCTTTTTCTATACCCATATCGTTCTCTCTTTATAGCGATGACTTTTCAGCGTTTAATTGTCGATGGCAAATGTGGTATTGTATTTAAAGCCCAGACTACCTGAGCCACGAGTGACAAAGTCATTGTCCAGCGGTTGTTTTATTTCGCGCTCAAGGAATGCTGCCACCCCTCCTACTCATTGTTATCCAGGGCTGAGTGACACGATTTTATTGTTCGCGCGGCATGCCCAAATTTTTTCATTCAGATGTTGTCATCTGTTGACGACTTTTTACTTCCAGATTTAGTTGTGTATCAGTATGTGAACAGTCTTTATGTTTTCGAAAAAGCGTAAAATGCTCTCGGTGGCAGAAAAGTTATCAATAATTCGGGCAATAGCGAAAGGTAAAAAGCAATCGGATGTCGTTTGCCGTACGCGACTGTGACAGTCAACTGTGGACTACCATATGGAAGGACAGAAAAAAGTGGCTAGATCGCGCTATGCTTCAGTGATTCCAGTAGCAGCGTATGAACCATATTCCACTTTCTGGGCCTGTGGTAGGGAAAAAAGATAAAAGAGTTTTTTTCAACAGATCTTGGAATTGAGAATTTCAAGGCAGCTAAGGGTTGAAAAGCAAGTTGAAGCTGCGACACAAGATCAACTACGAGCAGATTAGCGGAGAGACTCGCGATGTTAACAAAAACGTAACGGATGATTGGCTAGAAAACGTGTGGTCTTTACTGAAGGCACGATATGATTCAGGCGAAATTGCCAATGCTGATGAGATTGGATTGTTTTTTAAAATGAGACCAAATTGAAAAATTTAAATCAAAAAAATGCCTTGGTGTAAGGCTCTTAACGAACGGATTGCGGTTTTAGTGGCCGTTAGCATAACAGGTTTAGTAAATAGAAAATTCTTGGTGATAGGGAAGTCGAAAAACTTACTTCGTTTTAAAAACATCAAAAATCTACCGGCGACCTACAAAGCAAAAAAATGTACGTGGATGACTTTGGAAATATTTGAAGAAGCGATAAGAAAGTGGCACCTGCCAATCCTATACTCCTATACTCTGCGACCTTCAAAATGTTGAACTTTGTTTTCTGTTAGCAGACACAACGAGTGTCTTTCAGCCCTTGGATCAAAGGGTCATCAATAGTTAAAAAAGCCATTACAGGGGAAGACTTTTGATGGAATTGGTTGAGAACGATGTTGATCTCAAACTAAATATTCTTTACGCCATTCTAATGATTAATATATTCTGAGACGAGGTGACAAGCAATACGATAAAACATTCCTTCAAACACACAGGATGACTGAAAGATGAAGGATTGAATGAGGATGAGATAACATGTCGTTAGCTGTTTGGGCTAGGTACTTTGAACTTCCTATCACCTCTGGACGCTACGGAAGTTGATGAAAATGTAGCTACAACACCTGTACTTTCTGACGAGCACATTCTACAAGCGGTTCGTGTAGAAGTAGAAGAAGAAAACAGTGACCTAGAAGTGAAAGTGGAGCCAGCTCCAACCAGTGAGCAGGCATTGGATGCAGCAAAAGTACTTCATCGGTTTTGCAAGTACAGTAGTACAAGTATATACAGTGTTAATTCATTTATAATCGTTTTGATCAATTTTTTAAATTAAAATAGGTTATTTAGTACAGTATTATTATTTTTGTCTCTCTCTGTATAATGATCTCTCCTTATAACGATTAAAATTCGCAATTCTTTGCATATCATTATAGAGAACTTGTAAGTCAGTTACAGTTTGAAACTGCAAATAATCTCTTACGCTATTACTACTATATACCTGTACACCAAGGTAACTTTGTAACGGATCACAAACCATAAATTACTTGTAAAGAAATTAATGATAATTTTCTAAAGAAATAGTTTGTACTTCTTTTATTAGTCCAGAACCATTCTGTGGAATCCGAAAAAACAGCATCTACATGTCAAATTTGTCCGAAAATAAAGGAAAAAACTTAATAGCCTACTGAAAAAATATTACAAGACAAAGAAAAGCAAAAAATATATTACAACCTTTTTGTTGATCCGCACATATACTTTTAGAACTTCACGTAAGTGAGCTCAGAGTTTTCATAGGTATTCTCACTTAACATGCTCAGTCGGACATCAATCTCTGTAAAATAGACAAAATGAACATAGCAATATGCGAGTTCTGCTAAAATGTAGAGGAAACCTGGAGCAGATCTTTTCATGTAACGTTTGCAGATCCGAAAGGGATAAGAGACTTTCCTAGAAACCTTAGAAAACTTTCGAACCTTAGAAATGTTAGAAATATACAAAGATCTTTCAAGTCAAAGTGTGGAAAGGTCCTTAAACCGAACTACAAATTTTAAATACAACAACTACAGTCTACCACATCGTACCAGCCGTACATCTCCAGAGATTTCGCATAGTTCGGAATAAAAAATAGAAATATGCTTTATTGTCACTGAAAATTGTATTATTTTATGGACCTACCTTACAAAAAGTAAAAAAAAATAATAATAACAATTTAAAATTTACTGAAATTACATAAATCGTCAACATCACATAATAAAATACGCAATCCATTGCAAAATTTATATAAATTGCAAATTGCATCATGAAACCTTACGAACTAATAAGTTAAAGTTGCTGCATGTGACACCCAAATATACATAAAAATAATTTAGTTACTTGTACATAAACGTACTGCAATTTCTTAGCTATTCGTTACGAAACTCTTAATACCTAACTGAATAATATGGTCTTTCAAATAGATAGGCTTTTGTCATTTTACGGAAAGAATTTGCAGATTTTAGTTGCAAAGAGAGATGGTTATATAATTTTTTTACCAAATATATAATAGATTTCTTTTTCTAACTCAGTGGACGGGATTGGTAAATACACATCATAGGTTGAATTTCTGCTGGAGTAGTCATGATTAGGTCTTGCTGGAAAAACATGTAGGTGTTTACGAATTAAGCCAACAGCTTCTAAAATATATAAAAAGGGAAGAATTAAAATGCCGTGATTTTTGAAGGAGCTTTTACAATGTGTTATTCTACTGAGGCCAAAAAGATACTCTATTGCTATTTTTTGTAATTTAAAAATAATATCAGATTCGGCCACTGTACTAGAACCCCAAAAAGGAAGACCATATCGAAGATGAGACTCGAACAAAGGAAAATAACTTATTTTGGAAGATGGTAAAATAGTTGATGTTATATTTTTACTCACATTAACCAAGTATTCATTTAGATTTTCAGGGTCTTGAAGAGAAAATGCTTGAGCTGTATTAGTTTTATTTCGAAGATCGTTTATTCTTCTTTTGCAACATTTTTAGAGCTTCCCAGACGATTTCGTTTTTCCATTTTTTAGCTGTTTTGATAAGTTTTAGATAGGTTCTTCTGTACTTAAACATACATTATATCATAAAGACGTTAGTGAACGCATATTCTTGGCTAATATGCGGATGTCTTCGGAAGTCCAAGGTTTGTGATGTTTTGACTTATTGAAAATACAGATAAGTCTATTGAAAAATTTACTAAAATTATAGTCCATCTAAACAGAGGGAAAGTGCCACCCAGAAGTCAAGCACAAACTTTGGAATTTACGAAAGTTCCGAGCGGAAAAATCCTAACTAAAGTTGGGTTTTCGAGGATGGTTTGTTAAGAGTGTAAAACTTCGTATATACTGCTTCATGATCAGATAGTTTTAATTATCTTGGTTGCCAAGGTTGCCTTATGGTAAATGTGCTGATTCGCTGTTCAGGTGGGGTCGTGCAGAAAATCCACAGTGCGATTGCGGAAAATCTAGACAGACCATAAGCCATTGTGTTTCAGACTGCTTAAATCGTGCCTACCGTGGAAACCTCCAGGACTTTGCGGAATGTTCCCCAGAAGCAATTGAATGGCTATGTAAATTGGACATTAATATTTAGTGTCATTCATTCTGTCATCTTTAGTGTTTAAATAATATATTTAATATATATGTAAATATTATTGTATTTGTATATTTATCGTACTGAGAAAGTCCATACGCTAAATAAAAAATCTTGGTTGCCATATTACTGAACAACTAGATCCAGATCAAGAGATAAAACGCAGAATCGAGATAGCCCGCACGACATTTTTAAAAATGAAGTCATTCTTCTGTAATGATAACTTGCAACTTCAACTTCGAAAGCGCATGATTAAATGCTACATTTGGTCAGTCATCTTATACGGTGTCGAAGCATGGACATTAAAAATATCCACCATTATTCGTCTGGAGGCATTTGAAATATGATTGCACAGACGTATACCAAAAATTCCATGGACGGCTATGCTGACAAATGTGGCAGTCCTTGAGAGAGCAAATGCTGCTCGCGAGCTGCTTGATAACATGAAATGTAGAAAGATGGCCTATTTTGGACACGTAGTAAGGGGAGACCGATATAATATTCTTCAACTTATTATGATGGGTAAAATCGAAGGACGCAGAGGAATTGGTAGAAAGCAGGCCTCTTGGTTGAAGAATATCAGGGAGTGGACAGGAATGAGGAAAGCTGAGCAACTCTTTAGAATAGCTCAAGACAGAGACAGTTTCGCCATGTTAATCGCCAACGTCAAGGGGACTTGATAGGACACGTTAAGAAGAAGAAGATCAGATAGTCCTGCATTAATAATTGTAGAGCGTACATCATCATCATGCAACCTCTTCTGTCCACTGCTGGACATAGGTCTCTCCCATTTTTTCGCAATTCTTCGTGGTTCTGTGCTTCTTGTTGCCATTTCTTGGATATTCGTCGAATGTCGTCCATCCACCGTGTTGGTGGTCGTCCTCTGCTGCGTTTGTCTTCTCGTGGGCGCCAGTCAATTAGTTTTCTGGTCCATCTTGTGTCTTTCAGTCTCGCTATGTGACCTGCCCAATTCCATTTCAGCTTGGCTACAGTCAGAGCGTACATCAAGGGGTGAGAAATGTGAGACAATATAATTAATTATGGTAGCTGTTGTTTTAGTAATTCTTCTAAACCATACGATTCGAATATATTGACGAAGGAAAATTGGGTAGCACAAGCAACAACGTAATTAATATTCAAGTCACCGCATAAAATCTTTCTGCTTTTATTGGACATATCGTCTAACAAATTTAGCAGGTTCTGAAAAAATAGTTCCGTGGAGGAATCTTCTTCTTCTTCCTTTGCCCTATACGTTTCGGACGTTGGCTATTAACAAGGCTATTTTGACTTTGTTTACGGCACCTCTGAGCAGTTCGGTCGATGTTAGTCCGAACCATTGTCGCAGGTTATGCATCCATGAGTGTCGTCTTCTTCCCGGTCCCCTCCTACTGTCGATTCTTCCTTGGACTATTAACTGTAGCAGCCGGTACTTAGTATGCCTCATGACATGTCCGAAGTACTCAAGCTTCCGTTTCTTTACGGTGAAGATTATTTCTTTGCTTTTGCCTATTCTCTGCATTACTTCCACGTTAGTGATGTGGTCTGTCCAGGATATCCGAAGAATACGGCGATATACGGCGATATGCATTTAGTTTTGGTTGTATTGAGTTCTAAACCATATTCTTGACTTGCTGTGTGTATGCTTTGCATGAGTCTTTGAAGCTCGTTGCAGTCATTTGCGATAATAACTGTGTCGTCAGCATATCTAATATTATTGATTACCTCTCCGTGGAGGAATCAGGTGATCTATAAATGCAAAGAATGTATAGATTAAGATTCTTGTGATAAACCAATCAAAACTCAGAAAAGGCTTCATTCAACAGAAAGACATATTTTGTTATAGGCGAGAAATCATTATCATCATCTTCGACGATCGTTAACGGCCTATTCTTCTTAAGGTGCCTTCTCCATTACTGAAGGTTGGCTATAACTTCAGCAAATTGCTCTCTATCTTAAACTGTTCTTAGTATCGAATGTGTGTCCATGCCTGCCCAGTCTCTTACATTCTTCAACCAGGAGCATTTTCTTCTTCCTGGACCTCTTCTTCCTTCCACTTTCCCTTCCATTATAAGTCGTAGGAAGTTGTATATACACAGAAGAAATTGCATAAGGAAAGGCGTAAGACATGGTTGTATTCTCTCCCCACTACTGTTCAACATTTATGTAGAAAACATATTTCAACTTGCACAACAGAACGAAAAAGGCATGAAAATTAAAGTTCGTCTTATTAATAACCTATATATTATTGCGGCATATTATTTTTAGCCTTGATAAAATTATAAAAGTGGTTACCAAATTTCGTTGCAATCAAAGAATGACAAGAGAGAATAATCAATGTATCTATTTCAGACATGTTGCGTAACTTTAAGTTGTGATCTTCCTCTATTATATTTTTAATTCCATTTGTTTTGTTTTTTATTATACTATTTAAATGAATATAAATGTAAAAACTTCGTTGCTTATGGCATTCATTTTATAGCGGTTGTGGTTGCGTCTTATTGTATAAAGTTAGTTAACTTTATTTATGGATAATCTTCTTTAAATTTACAAAATAAACTTGTAGTAGACAATCACATGTATTTCTGCATACTTTTCCAAATTTATTACATACTTAGAGGGTTCATATACACCTTGTTCAACATTTATGATCAACCAACGCGAGCACCTTCGCTATATCATTTATTACTACTATATTGTTGGTGCCGCATGACATTCATTAACTCTAGATTAATTTCAACTAATTGAGGGTTTGTTATAACATGCACTCACATAACGATGTATGTGCCCTCGCACACCCCGTAGATTAGTTGGTAGATATGTGTTGCCAGGTTTGAGAAAAAATAATAATAATTTCACTGTTTTATTAACATTTTTAATTTTGCTGACTATGTTTTTTTTTTATGAATTTTGTTACAATTTCGAGTTATTGGCTTTTTAGCCAGATTTTTACTGTTCGATACATTTCAATAATTCAACAATCATTACTATATACGTTCCATATAAAATTAAATTAAAATGCAGCTATATATTGTAAACGCTAAGAAACGAAATATATGCTAATTACAAAAATATTATAAAATATATACCACATATTCACAATTAATGGTAACGTGGTAGAACAAGTAGAAAAATATCAGTACTTGGGACCTGATCAATAAAACCAATAACCGTACTGCAGAAATAAACAGGCGAATAGAGATTGTCAGATCAGCATTTATACAAATGAAGCCACTCCTAACGTGCAGAAATATTAATTTGGAAATCAGACTACGTACCATTCGATGTTATATACAGTGTGTTCCAACGAAAATTTGACCCCCCCCCCCCAGAAACTCAGAAACCAAGAGTTTCTTCAAAATTTAAAAAAACACGTCAATATATATTATGAGGGAGACGAATTTTCATGCAAAATTCATGCCTTCAAATGTAACCCCCTACTGTCCCGCATTAAACCGCAGTTTTTTTAAATAGCAAGTGTAGTCGAGTGGCACATCATTTAAAAGGTATTTTTTTTTCTCTACACAACACTTATTTTTTTTAAAAATTTTGAATAAAATCCTTTATAAAAAGGTATATAAAAAACCCAGTTGGGCTATGTTGCATTGACAAAACGTTTTCGGAATAAATATTTCATCATCAGTGTCCTAAAATAGTATTTAACCACTTAATTAAAAAGAACATGAAAAGATTTAAGTTTTGACTAAGGTTAATGTAAAAGTGTGGTTAATACTTACAAGTTAATACATGGATGTAGCCACTAAATATGTGGGTAAAAACCCTTTAAAAATTATTAAATAAGATTTGATCTACATTATGTCTAATTTACAGTTAAGATGTTAAAGTTACCGTTGGATTGGTAACAGGGCGACATATGACTCTACATTAGTTGCGAGTCCTGAGACGGTATGTCTACGAGGACTTTGTCAAAGCAACTGATTGAAATGACAATTTTGGCAGGTTAAGACGGAAGTTATGACAGAGCAGTCAGTGTAACTGTATATGTCTATTTAAGACAGAACCCAACGTTGTTTAAAAATTGTGAAAGTTGAAATAAAATGAAATTATAACAGTATCAACCATCAAATCAACCATCAAATCTCGATTGAATGAAACATGACGATTAACGCAATTTGGGCTTTTTTGTTTTTCTTTAAGAATTTCAAGATCTTCGTATAAATCTAATTTGAGGAATTTTTTTTTTTTTTTTTTTTTTTTTTTTTTTTTTTGGGAGATATTGTGGATAAGTTTCACTTATCCACAATATCTCCCAAAAAAATTTCCTCAAATTAGATTTATACGAAGATCTTGAAATTCTTAAAGAAAAACAAAAAAGCCCAAATTGCGTTAATCGTCATGTTTCATTCAATCGAGATTTTCTCCCTCTCCATCGCCAACTATTCTCCTAACTTACATCCCCAATTTACTTCTACAATTAAATTCCATATTAATTATTAGTTCACCTAATACTCATCTCCCTTAGTTCACTCTAAAAACCTTTCTTCCAATACATCTTACTTTCTACCTATCCCACTCTTTTCTTTTCAACCCAAACTTCATGTCTTAATCACTATAACCAATACGTTCCATGCTTCTATTTCGACACTCCCAAATTCAGATCAGATCATCCATCATCCACCACCCATTCCATATTATTAAATTCTTATTTTACTTCTCTACACAATTCCCTCAGGGTTTGGCTTCGGTTCTCTGGGGACCTCAGCCTCTCGTAGTCTATCCGTTTATCACAATTTTCTCATAACACCTTAATTTTCATTCTCTTTACTCAAATTTAACAGAGCCACATACAATTTCATTTTACTATTATAGTCAATATAGACCAATAGTTCATTCAACTTACCAACTTATAACTTAATCTTTTATCTTCCTCTGTACCTAGTGTTGCTTTATAACAGATAGGGCTTTTTCTCAAGTTATAAGTTAAGTACTTTACGACCAATATATTACAAAACCACTTTCAACCATCAAATTTTGTCCATTTCATACTAGTCAACACACAAAATATAACTACTTCACTCAGTTTGTCAACATCCAATCAGATATTCATATTCATGAACTTACAACTCAAGAAGTTTTACATTTTCCAGGTACCAAATGTTGTTTTTTGACATACAGGGCCTAATATAATTGAGTTGTAAGTTAATTTTTACATGAACTTTATATCATAATAGTTTTATTTCATTCATTGAACAACATCCTCACATATTAAATATATCAATTCCAATATTTTTTCAAGAACCCAACTTTCCACCAGTGTCTAGTTTCCATTTTCCAGGTACCAAATGTTATTAAAACATAAAGGGCCTTATATAAGAATCTTTTCATCACACCACTCGACACTGTATAGTTGGTTGCCTAACTATAATCACATAATTTTCTCACCACAATTTCATTTCACATACATAATTTAAAACAATAACATTGATGGTTGATACTGTTATAATTTCATTTTATTTCAACTTTCACAATTTTTAAACAACGTTGGCTTCTGTCTTAAATAGACATATACAGTTACACTGACTGCTCTGTCATAACTTCCGTCTTAACCTGCCAAAATTGTCATTTCAATCAGTTGCTTTGACAAAGTCCTCGTAGACATACCGTCTCAGGACTCGCAACTAATGTAGAGTCATATGTCGCCCTGTTACCAATCCAACGGTAACTTTAACATCTTAACTGTAAATTAGACATAATGTAGATCAAATCTTATTTAATAATTTTTAAAGGGTTTTTACCCACATATTTAGTGGCTACATCCCTGTATTAACTTGTAAGTATTAACCACACTTTTACATTAACCTTAGTCAAAACTTAAATCTTTTCATGTTCTTTTTAATTAAGTGGTTAAATACTATTTTAGGACACTGATGATGGAATATTTATTCCGAAAACGTTTTGTCAATGCAACATAGCCCAACTGGGTTTTTTATATATCTTTTTATAAAGGATTTTATTCAAAATTTTTAATATATGGTATACAGCCAAATACAGGAACTTTGTTTCCTTGTGGATTTAATTTTTTTTAATTTACGAAATAACCTTGAATATAATTTTGGATTTAACTGATTTATTCGTTGACATCAGTAATAACAAAAAACATAAAATTTCATCAAATTAAGCAATTAAATCTCTGAAATAACCTCTTGTGACCTCCATAGAATAATACAGTCTATTTTCAAAGCTTCGTACATTTGCAAATACCTGCGGTGTCAATAATTGGCATTCTGTTACAATTCTTTGTCGCAACTCTGCAAGATCTGTAGCCGGAGTGGCGTATATTTTTGATTTTAGGTATCCTCAAAAAAAAATCCAAAGGCGAAAGATCCGGTGATCTGGCCGGCCACTCTTTTGGACCCCTTCTGCCAATCCAACGCCCTGGAAATCTTTGATTCAAAAATTGTCCTACGCGTATATCATAATGAGAGCTTGTCTTGTCCTGTTGGAAAATCAGTTCATCCTTTAAAATATTATTATCAGATTCCAATTGATAATGATTGGGATTTATGAGGGGCAGTAGGGGATTACATTTAAGGGCATGAATTTTACATGAGAATATGTCCCCCTTTTAATAAAAATTGAAGAGTGTATTGTTTTCTCAAATTTTGAAGAAACTCTTAGTTTCTGATTTTCTGGGAAAGTCAAATTTTCGTTGGAACACATTGTATATTCAATATTATTATATGGAGCTGAGACTTGGACATTAAAAAAATGCAATTTAAAAAGAAATGGAGGCTTTCGATCTCTGGTTATACCACACAGTATTAAAAATATAGACTGATATAATTACAAATTAAGAAGTACTGGAAAGGGGTGGTAAAAAAATAGAACTAATCAATACTATACAAACCAGAAAACTGGAATACCTTTGTCACGTGATAAAATTTAGAAGATCCTATGAAATTTTGATAGTCATAATACAGGAAAAGATTCAAGGAAGAAGGTCTCTTGGCCGAAGGTAGAATTACAATATCCATTATGCTACCCAACCTCTGTATGGAGACGGCATTCTAACAAGATTATCACTTGAGATAAATACATTAAAAAAAGGGATGTAATTAAAATAGTGTTATTTGAATACCTATAAAATGTTAGCATCCCGTAAATTCATATTCAATTAAACATTTTATAAACTATGTTAAACATGTAAATTTTCTGTTAAACATGCAAATCTTTCTTCTTGTCTTATTTGGAATTCTATTTTATTTCATTCTTTGTTTTCCTCTTTGCTCGTCTCTTATTTACTTACTATTTCCTTTAATTTTGTTTAGATTTGCATTTTCTGCCTTTTATACTTCTCTTTTTCTTCACTTTTGTATCATATAGGCATACATTTTTGTATCCTTCTTATTATTCCATACTTACTTTACTTTTTCGAGTCCGGATCCGACTACAATTTTTCTGCCGAGTATCGGGCTACGTCTACTGCATTTGTATTTGGAACATGTGATAGACAAAGTCTGTATACTCTCAGGTGTTCCACATACATGTGTTTTATCACATTCACAGAGTGCGTCAATATCAGTCTTTATACCCCATTTTTCAGTCCAAGGCCATTCCGTATGGTGACTCTGGGTCTAGTGAATCTATTCTCTCTATTCTGTATTCTACATGTTTCTTTACACTATTGTGAGAGGTATATACATTGTTCTATATGCACCTTCATGTTGAGGAAAATTTGCCTCCATATCGCACACATTGTGAAAGAATATTTAAACGAAGAGATGGCGTAGCCAACACACAGTTCGCACTTAAGCCTCATCAAGGATGTGTAAGACACTCAGTAGAAATATTCGAAGACCTTGCTTCTCTTAACCTAAATAAGCTCAGAGTAGCTCTAAGTAATATCATAGATTAAAGTTTGCAACTTATTTGAGAGATAAACGATGGCCAGATTTACAGGCTCGTGGGATAATACGTGTTATATACAAATAAGTGCTTACTAGCGTTTTGTTTTTGTTACTGTTCATGATGATCATTGCACAAGTGTAGTTGTGATTAGTATTTACATATAATTTTAGTCACAAGAGTTTACAGCATTTTTTTAAATGATAGACGTACTAGTTATTCGTGTCACTGAGTATAGTATATATAAATTAGTTTATATATATTTTTACCTACGGTTTATTATAGAGTACCTAGAATGAAACCATTCTACGCAGTGGATTTAATAAAAACTGCTTGAGGTTAAAAGTAATTAAGCAATAATTGTGCTAATTACGAAAAGTAGAAAATGACTTAGCAATTTAAAATGAATTTAATGTAATTATAATGACACATTTCGACGACTTTATTTATTTATGTTTTTTCACCGTGGTAAGTATTGCGTCTGTACTTGTTAAAAATGTTCAAATTAAAACTCGTAAGCCTATAAAACAAAAGCGATTATTTTTATGCTGCTTTCTCCATTACTGAAATCTTGTATTCTACCAGCATGGGTAATTTATACTCGTAATTATTATCCAATTTTCTTTCACTTCTCACAGCCATTCTTCAGCAGGTAGATATTGATGATAAAGACCTACGTACCATTAAAAAATTTTACTGGAATAATTCCGAAGAGCTTTAAATACGAAGAGGAGTAAGACAGGGCTGCGTTTTGTCTCCACTAATATTTAACATTTATTCAGCGTTCGTTTTTTATAAAGTATTGGATAGTGTTCAATGTGGTATCAAAAATAATGGCATCAATATAATAGTTACGAAGAACTTCAACATCTAATTAATATGATACCACAACGTGTGATGAATATCAACAAAAGGCAAACACCACAAAGACGAAGGTGATGGTTGTCAGTAAAACGATAATACAACCAGCAGTGGTAACAGATTACCATATACCAA
Source organism: Diabrotica undecimpunctata (assembly GCF_040954645.1). Classification (NCBI taxonomy): domain Eukaryota; kingdom Metazoa; phylum Arthropoda; class Insecta; order Coleoptera; family Chrysomelidae; genus Diabrotica; species Diabrotica undecimpunctata. The sequence continues at coordinate 40,907,513 of NC_092807.1, read as the reverse complement.
ACAATATACCAAACGAAAACAGAACCATCAACGAATATTGGTACGACATACAAAATTCGATTTTATCGGAAGAGGGGCCTTGGCCAATGTATGTTGCCTGTGATGACCTACGGTGCCAAAACTTTAACATTAACAGCTACAACTTCTAAAACGCTGAAAATAGCTCAGAGGAAAATGAAAAGGTTAATGCTAAGTATATCGCTTCGTGGTCGAGTTAGAAATGAAGACTTAAGACGAAGAACAGGAGTTACCGATGTAGTTTCCCGAATTGCGTGATGAGAGGTGGACAAAGAAATTTCTTGAGTGGAGTCCGAGATTAGACAAAAGAAGTAGAGGAAGTCCCTCTACTCGTTGGACTGACGATCTCAAGAAAATGTCAAGAAATTGGATGAAAATTTCTCAAGATAGAGTACAATGGACAAAAATGAGGAAGGCCTATGTCCAGCAGTGGACGCAAAGGGCTGAGTGAGGATGATATTGAAGAGGGTCGTTGAAATCACCTTAAATCTTGGCAAAAATGGGTGGATGACACAAAAAATCCTAGACTTGATGGAAGTTCCACGAAAACATAAAAATAGAAATATTAACAAATACCGCAAAATTAACAAACTTATAAAAAGAAAAATTAAGTAAGCCAAAGATTCTTGGCCCTAGAATTTATGTACAGAGGGAAAAGACCGCTATAAAAATACGACAGCTTCAACCTCCACAAGAAACTTAAATATACCTGCGGAATTGGTAAACTGAAAAATGTTCTTGAACTTAAAAACGAAGACGGGAAAATTTGTGATCACAAACAAGAGTCTGAAGAATGGGAGAGATATATCAGTGACCTTTTTGACGATGCTTTTCCAGAAAATGATACATATACACATACTACCTGTGACAACCAGTTAGAAAAAGGTCCCAGTGTAGGACAACAGAGGAAAACATTACCTACTTAACTACCTTGTACAACATTTACAGCGAAGGAATAATACCAGATAAAAAGCTGTGAGTTCTGAAAGAACATTTATGTTTGTTTCATCGACTTCAATAAGGCATTCGAACTAGTACAGCGCGATATACTTTTCAATTGCCTGCGGGCATTAAATTAACATTTCAACAACAAAGTGAATGGCGGTTGGAAAGATTAATATAGATCAAGGTTTGCTTTCGCTTAATGGAGAGTAGATAGAACGCGTAAACAATTTTAAATACCTTGGCAGCTGTTGAAATGTAAATTGTGACTCTGATGAAGAGATAATAACCAGGATCGAAATATAACTTAAGGCTTTTATGACCTGGAAACAAGTTTTATGTAACAGGAACCTGTCGATACATATTCGTAAGAAGGTTCTGAAATATGTGTGGTCTATTCTATTATATAGTTGTGAGACATGGACATTAAAAACCACAATGCTTAATTAGAAGCATTCGAATTGTGGTGCTATCGACGGATTCTAAAAATATCATGGGATTCGCACACTTCCACTGAAGATATTTTTAAAATGTTGAATTTAGAACTCTTGCTCACAAACATCATAAAGATAAGAAAAACGGAATACTTTGGCTATAAATTAGAGGACCGAAATATCATTTACTTCGCTTTATAATACAAGGGAACTTTTCAGAGCAGCCGTCTCAAAAGTCCGAATAGCTATGATGATTGCCGACCTCCGCCGCGGAGATGGCACTTGAAGAAGAAGAATATAATACAAGGAAAAGCGGAAGGAAAGAGATGGATTAGTAGAAAGAAACTTTCATGGCTGCGTAATAATAGACAATGGTGTGGTATCACAGTAGAAGAAGTATTTCGCGCAGCAGCCGATAGAGGACAGTTTTAGGAATTTGTACACATGATGATGACCAAGTGTAAGTGATAGATTACATTTCTGTTTGTGGCCTTCTGTTGCGGTGATTGTTTTTGTTATTTCATTGGCTAACTTTATTTGTCCCTCTGTTTCTTTATAAATTTTTCATGCATTGCTCTCATTGCTTTCCATAATTGAATCGGTGAGCAGAGAAAGCGGATGTGTCCATAAATAGGCATTTTTGATATTTTGGCAGAAATCCATTATGAGATGGAGATTATAATCCAAGTATGAAGACGCGCCGTTTTGTATAGAAACCGGACATGTCCTTATACTAATAATGCTTTTATGTGTATTAGAAGTTATGGTATTGTGGAAAAACCGGATAAGTCCTGGACATGTCCAATTTTTCTACAAAACTTATAACGCATGTCTATTGGTCCCAATATACAGTTGTCATTCGTTACTATGGAAGGTGTACAAGATGATAATCTCGAATTAAAAATTAAAAAAGGCGAAATCCAAAGTATTGGAAGGCTGTTATCAATAAAAAAGCAAGACAATCTAGACAACAGTGTACTGGTTATAAAAGTCCTACTATTCCAAGAAAAACGATTTTAGAACCATGCAGGTATGTTGTTATAACCTCAAATTTTGTTAAATATTTAATTCTTACTAGACTTGTTACATTGTAGACGTAAGAAGAAATGCTTTCTTGCGATTCCTCGTTAATGTAGAGAAGAGATTTTTACAAAATTTCATAAATTAGAAAACAAAAATGCTTAAGATGCTTATCTTCAGTCCCTTATTAAAATATTGACAGTTTCCCGACGGCGTCCTAGACAGAAAACTGAAGATAACAGAAGAAATCTACATGAACACTCATTTTCGTTCAGAGTGCCAATAAGTACAGGAGTTTATTCTATTTGTAAATCTGCATTTTTAAGTCTACATGCTATAACAAAACAAAGAGTTGGTCGGTTGATAGAGCTTTCAGAAAAAGGACAAGTACCTGTTGGCATGAGAGGTAAACAAAAACCAGCTAATGCAAAACCTGAATTAATAGTCAATAGTATAAAAGCCCATATTGAGTCATTTCCTGTCAAACTAGCACATTACACTGGACGCGAAGTGAAACAGAAACTTCGGCAGGCCTCAGATTGACACCTGCAGCAAATGCGAAGAACTAGATTTAAAGTCCCAAAATTTGAATGATAATGCTAAGAGGGTAGCAATAGCTGAAAAGATGGTGCACATACGTCGATCAAAGAAGTTTTATGCTAACATGAATGAGTTAGAGGCCCTTACCAAAGTGGATCCATCGTTAGGAGGAATATGCATTGACTATATGCAAAATATATTTCTTCCAATAACACCTATCCAAGATACATTTTATCTAATTCAACTTACAGTCAGTGTATTTAACATATACGATCTTAAAACCGGTAAAAGCTAGTTCTACGTATATCACGAAGGATTAGGCAAAAAGAGCCCTAACGAGGTGTGTTCCTTCATAATGGATTATATTAAAATATATGTATCTGAGCAAGTGAAACACTTTCACATTTTCTCTGATGGAGCTGGAGGTCAAAACAAAATACCACCAAAGTAGAGTCACTACCTGTTAACTTGGTCTGTCCTTAAGTCAAAGTTCCGATTAAGAAAAAAAATTAGAACATCTATTGAAATTTGCACCCTACTTGGATGAGAACATTCCTGGATACAAGATATTTTATGATTCCTTATTTACATGGCCATCCATGAATCCGAAGAACTTTGATGTATTTCTTTTTATCTTGGTATTTTGTGTTGTATTGTTTATATCATAATAAATAATCCTAAAATAATAATGTTGTCTTAAAACCGGATATGTCCAATAAATAAATATTTATTTTCTGTCCTCTGATAGTTGCCTTCATTAAATTGTGTTTTAATATTTATCAGTGATGGATTGCTCTATACAGTGGTAATTAAAATTGTGTTAAATACTGGATAGTTTTCAACAGAGGAAGTTTTTTCTTATTTCTCGCTAACTTGATTTTTGTGAGATGTCCGCTTTCTCTTCCTGCTGATTCAATTATGTCTACATGTCTTTTCTATCACTTGTCACAAAGGTAAAATAAATATCAAAGCAAAAATTACTCAGAAAATAATGCTAAGTCAACAGTACATGTAAAATGTATGACAGGAAACAAATATACTAGACTAAATATTTAAAAATACAACACATACGCTATCTATAAAGTAAAAAATCATACAGAATATAGCAAAATATGAGAATACATATACTAACTGGTATAACACAGATTACTCCAAGAATATAAAACTACTACTAATGATAATAGCATAATAACAGAGATGGGCATAATATATAGCACAACTTTTTGAAGACAAAGAGAGAACAGAAGCACCAAAAGAATTTAAGGATGATACTGGGCCTGACATTATACGAGAAGAAATTGAATATCCAATGAAATAAGCTAAAGGTGGTAAATCTCCCGGACCTGATGAAGTTCCTATCGAATTACTCAAAATTGTGAATACTGAATCTATTGATCTTCTTTTGGATCTATTCAATACCATATATTCTTCTTCTTCTCGTGCCACTCCTAGCGGAGATTGGAAATCATCATGGCCACTGCGACTTTGTTAGCAGCGCGCCTAAAAAGTTCAATCGAACTACACCCGAACCATTCACGTAGATTACGAAGCCACGATATTTTTCTTCTTCCCACACTTCTTTTGCCCTTAATTTTCCCCTGCATGATATTTCTTAAAAGTTCGTACTTTTAACCTTTCACAATGTGCCCCAAGTATTCCATCTTTCTAGTTTTTATCTCATTTAGAATTTCGCATCTTTTGTCTAAAGTTTGGAGTACTTGCGTGTTAGTGACGCGGTCCATCCATGATATTCTGAGAATGCGCCTATAGCACCACATCTCGAAAGCTTCGATGTTTTTTGTGGTCAACTGTTTTAGTGTCCAAGCCTCTACTCCATACAACAGGGTAGAAAAGACATAACACCGCAGCATTCGTATTCGTAACTTTATATTGATATCACGATTGCAAAAGAGTTTGCGCATTCTATTAAAGACTGATCTAGCGATTTCTATTCTACATCTAATCTCTTTTGTTTGATCAGTATCGTCTGTGATCCAAGCACCTAGATATTTATAACAGGACACACGCTCAATCGTTGTATTGTCTATTACAAGATTAGCTCTGATGTTCTTTGATTTCGTGATTACCATAAATTTAGTTTTTTTCAAATTAATTTTCAAGCCGTAACTGTTACAGTATATATTGAGACTTTGAACGAGATGTTGTAGTTCTACTAGCGTTCCCGTTAGGAGAACCGTATCGTCAGCATACCTTATATTGTTGATCGTCTCACCATTTATTATCAGACCAAGATCTTCTTCCTCGAGTGCTTGTTCACAAATAGCTTCACTATACAGATTAAATAAAAGTGGCGACAAGATGCATCCCTGCCGGACTCCTCGACGGATTTGAATTTCTTCTGTTAGCCTACCCTCAACCTTCACATTTGCTGTTTGATTCCAATATAGGTTGCATATAATTCGAATATCTCGGCTGTCTATATTTTTCTTTATTAGAATTTGTCTTAGTGGTTTGTCTTAGTGGTTATATAGAACAGGTATAATACCTAAAGAATGGCTCCAATCAACATTCATACTGCTACCCAAAAAAGCCAATGCAAAGGAGTGCAATGAACATCGCACCATAGCCTTAATGAGTCATGTCTTGAAATTGTTTTTAAAAGTAATTCACAATAGAATACATAAGAAATTAGATGAAGGCATAAGTAATACACAAATGGGATTTAGGAAAGGACTGGGAACACGAGATGCACTGTTTGCAGTAAGTGTTCTTTCGCAGAGATGCTTAGATATAAATCAGGAAGTATATGCCTGTTTTATTGATTTTGAGAAGGCATTTGACAGTGCAGCATAATCAGCTTAAAGAAATTTCCAATCTCCGATAGGAGCGAAACTTGAAGAAGAAGAGGAATGATAATACTAACTTTTAGACTACAGAATAATCATTCAAAGAAAAAAACATACAGTAAAATATTGTTATACTAAAGGTACCAAAAAATGAACATAAACCACAATTGGCGCCTTTGATCTTCTAACTCTTATCGGTCCCAAAGTCATCAGCCTCTATATATTTAAAAACATATCGTTGAATACGACATCCTTGTTCAAAGTCATTCAATTATTTAATTAATTGAAATATTTTTTAAACTGTCTCCGAGGTTGAGGCCGAAACGACAAAAAAAGCAATTCCAATTCAACAATGACGGTTACTTCAAATTATATATTAATTACAAAACAACAATGTCATAAGAAAATAGCATTTTAACAATATGGGAACTTCCTGCCTTACCAGTTTTTTTGTCGATTGCTGTATAATATTATACAAAATAATGTAGTTTCTCGTTCGATATTAAATTTATGTTTAAGCTTATATAAAATAAGAACTGTCTCTAACACGTTATAAAAAATCCCTATTTCCTATTTCAACCTAGATACCAAGAAAACAGCCTTCGCATTTAATCGATGTTGCGGTTTGTGCAGCCATAGCTGTAAAAACAAAATTAATTTTCTTGTTCTGTTTCTTTGTTCATTATACAATAATAATTGATAGCGAAAATGGTGATGCGTTTTTAATATAATGATATAAGGAGTTCGTTACATTGTAACTATTTTTCAATTAAAAAAAGTTTATTTTTTATGAACAATTTGAAGTTATTTCGTTTTTAAAAACACAACATATACTCCAGTCATCAGAGACGAAAATGCCACTGAACCTCTAAAAATCATACGAACAAGCTGAATTTTTCCGAGAATTTTAGGACGCCAAAAAATATACAAAAAATATACCATTTTTACCCGTGGGCTTTCCTCTAAAACCCCCCGTAGAAGGGTAAAAACGGAAAAAAATTTACCAAGAATCTGTATATCATAGAAAAAATGTTTCAAATAAAAAATATAGCTAAGATAATTTTGTAATAATAAACCAAACCTGTTTATTCATTTTTTGTGTAGAATGAACCGTTTTCTGAAAAAACTTTTGAAACGATTGGATTATTGTATGTTTTGTTTTTTCTCAACACATAATGCTGTTTTCAACTAATAAGGTGTTATATTATTATATTTGGCGTATTCTGAATAAAATCTTCTATCTTTTCATTAAGTTTTATAATTTTCATATATTTCGTAAAAACCGTCTCATATCCGATCAGGACATAATATTTTGTTCCTTGAATCACCCTGTCCAACTTACCAAGTGATTTATACAGCTGTGTGTTCTTTAATTGATGCCACATTATCCCTAATACAAAATTGTAGTGTGGCCTTAGAGTGATGCCTTACTGTTCCAAAAATATGGTTTAGTGAGGCATCACATTGATGCCACCGGGAGCTTAACGTGTTAAGAGGTATCTTATTAATAGAGGTACTATTTTGAAATAAGGAAAGCACTTTTTCTTTCTTAATTTTTTTACATGGAGCATATCTAATATATTTTTCTACATATTTTAAGTACAGTAACTGGGTAGTAGATCGAGACTGAAAAAAGTAATATCAAATTTTATTGTTTTTACACAAATGAGTCGATGGAGTCTTAATTTTAATTGTTCGTTTATGAACACCTATTGTCTTGGAACAAAACGATCTCCTTACGAATACTATCTTTTTGATTTTTATTACAGCCTTTAATATTTCCAAGGTTATTTCAATAGGATATCGTTTTGTACTATCTGAAGCCCGTCTATACAGACTAATAAAATTCAAAAGTTCATGGGATCATTTGACTAGAGTAGAACAAGTAGCGAACATTACTAGAGTAAACTGGTCTCGATTTAGCACCCTGTTAAAAATGTCTCTTCATTTAAACAAACTTCTCACTAGAATAAGATATAAAAAAGATTTCAAAAGTAAATTTTATGAAACGATAAATACTTAATGTTGCTGTCAATTAAAAATTAGATAAAGTTGCAGGGTTTCAAGTAAAAATAAAATAATTCAGAAAGCTTATATGTTTAGAGTTTATTGAAAAATAGTGCTTAATTTAAAAATGTTTATGTTGTAAATATGTGAAATTCCCTGGCAACATATACAAGTTGTGCCCTCACTTTCGTATATCACTTAACTTAAACACGCCGCCCACAAGTTGTGTGCCAAAAAATCACGTAATTCACTGAGCAGCACCTGTGTTGTGTTCTTGTGCACAGCTTCCCTGGCTTCTGTCGCCTGCGCATGCACACCAAAGGTGGATCCCCAGTCGCCTTCATGGAATACCAGGACGTGAGATGCGCTGCACATGTCATGGCTGCCCTCCAGGGCTCCTTTCTTCTTTCCTCGGACCGCGGACCCATCCGAATCGAATACGCCAAAAGCAAAATGGCTGCAGAGGTCGGTTTTCCTTTCCATCTGATATCCATTAACATACAACATTTTGGAACAAGATATATTAAAATTAAATGTTTGGTAAACTATTGCAATATATAAAAAACGTCCTTATATTATGAACTAATACATAAAATGTTTGGTTAAGTTTAGTTTTTACAGAAACTATTTAAAATGAAATTTTAGATCAATAGAAAATTTAATATGCTGATAAGTAAATAATTACAATACTTGCAGTATGTTTTTTGGTATTTTAAACAATTATTATCAATTGAAATAACATTTGTATCTGCACTTGCGCCTTAGAAGATGATTATTTACTATGTGCTGCCTTATTGATTAATTGTTTATTATAAATTCAATCATCCAAATTTCTCCACATGTGTGAATAAATATCACTTCCTATTCATTAAGTCTTTTATACTTTCAGTGATATACTAAGCTTTCTACTTTTTTTCATTTTTATTTATTGTTTTGTTCCGGTAGATATTTTCGATCATTTTGATTATTTCTTTTCTTCTTGACGTACAATAAGTGGATAACTTTCTTTAATTTGACCCTGTAAAATGTCTTCTTAAGGTCCACGAAACATAAATATGCTGGTTTGTTCCATCTTAATGATTTCTCCTGCATTTGCCTCATCATAAATATTGTACTAAAATCTACTGTTCTTTCTGCTAGTGTTATAATTTCATTCATCACTTTGGTTGTTAATTTTAGTGTTGTTTTTTTTTGAAAAGAGATATTAGAATGCTTGATCTCCATTCTTGTGGTATTCTGTTTTTTTGTATAATTTTTGGATTAGTTTGAATGGTTGTTTGGTCAGATTTGATCCTCTGTACTGTAGACCTCATTATCGTAGTTCAATTAACTAAAAATTTATTAATTCATGCTTTTTTCTTTCTCTTCAGCCATTTTGCATCCACTCCTGGACATGATTTCTCTACTCTTTGGTGCCAGTTTCTTCCGACTTGCTTTGATATCGTCTAGCCACCGTTTTTGTGGCCTTCCTCTATTACGACTGTGCTCACGTGATTTTCAATGTATAATGTTTCTCCTCCATTTTCTGTTGTTTTGTTGTGGCAGGTGTCCTAACCAGCTCCATTTCCTTTGTAAATGTCATCGTTTCGTACATGTTCTCTCAGAGAAACTTCTAACATAGCTCGTTCGATAGCACTCTGTGTTGTTCTTAATATATTAGCTGATAACTCTGTATCACGCTCTTCATTCCATAGGTCATAAGTGGTAGAATACAACTGTTAAATACCCCATGCCCAAGTTATTCGAATTCTTCTGTTATCTCTGCCCTTTGATTTTGGTTGCCTAGTTTGATCGTTTGACCTATATGGGTTTATATACTCTTCCACATTTTCAATCTTATTTCCATCTAAGTCTTCTTCTTCTTTTTCCTTTTTGTATGTAGACTTTAAAGTCTGTTTCGCACCATCGTTTTCTTTGTCTGCCAATACTTCTTCGTCCATTTGGTGACTTATCTCGTGCTATTCGTACTATTCTATCCTCTGCTATTCTAATAATGTGTTCCTTCACTCCTGTTTCCGTTTTGTCACCCATCCATTTATGTCTTCTATATTGCATGCTCTTCTTATGTTTTCGCTTCTCTCCCTATCCAACAGACTTTTCGCTGATATTCGTCGAGCATTTTTATCTCTGTTGTTTCTAGTAGTCGTCTCGTTTTAGATATGTCAGATCTTGCCTCCGCCGTGTATGTTAATGTAGGTCTAATTGCTGCTTTATAGATTCTTGTTTTTGTGTCTTGTCTTAGGTGTTTGTTTTTCTAGATTGTGTAATTAAGAGTGTCACTGCTTCGCTTGCTTTTAAGCTTTGTTGTCGTACTTCTTCTTCAACATCTCCGCAACTAGTTATATCTATTCCAAAATATCTTAACCTTGCTTCCTACTTTATTATTTATCCATCAATTTTGATTTTACATCGTAGTGGGTATTTAGATGTTGTCATACATTTGGTTTTTTCTGCTGATATTATCATATTGTATTTCTTGGCCGTTGTATTGAAGATGTGTGTTAATCTTTGGAGCTCGTCTTCTGTCTCGGCGATTATTGCGGCGTCGTCTGCATAACATAATATTTGGATTTCTTTGTTCCCCATTCTGTAATCATGACCTTTACGTACTACTTGTATTATTTCGTCCATTATTATATTAAAGAGAAGTGGGCTTAACGAGTCACCTAAGTGTCTGACTCCGGTTTGTACTGGTATACAACGTGTTAGTTTTCCATTTATCTTGGCCTGTATTCGATTATGGAAGTAGATGTTTTCGATGGTTTGTATAATATTGATTGGTATGTTTCTATTATACAGTAGGTGTAAGATGTCTTCGACTTGGATGCAATAGAAAGCCTTTACAGTTTATTGTACTCGATGGCCTTTTCTGTGTTTTGTTTTAGTACAAATACGGCGTCTACGCAGGATCTTCCGGATATGAATCCTTGTTGTTTATCTCATAAAGTTGTTAGTTGATTGATTTTGTTGGTTAGGACTTTTGTGGTAAGCTTAAGTTCAGTGTTTAGTAGATTTATACCTCTATAATTTTTGGGTTCTTTATCTCCTTTCTTGAACATTGGTATCATTATGCTCTTTCTCTATGCCCTGGTATCTTGCAGTGCAATATTAGTTTTTGTATAAGTTTTGTCATCTCTAGGATTATACTTTCTCCTCCGTGTTTTAAAAGCTCGCTAGTTATTTCGTCTGGTCCTGGTCCCTTTTTTTAAGTGAATTTATAGCTATTGCTACTTTCTAAAAACTGATTTCTATTTCGTGTTTTAAGTCAGGTACGTTATTGTGTTGATTATTATTTTCCTTTCCTAAACAGTTCCGTCAGGTATTTTTGCCATTCGTTTGCCGGTATGTAATTGTATTCCTTTAATTCTGTTCCATTTAACTCTATTGTGATATTTTGATTTGACATCAATTTTGTTTTATTTAAATTCATTTTAAAACCGATTTTCGCAAAATCTTGTTTAATCTTTGTCTAGCATGTAGAGTAGTTTCTCTGTATTGGTACTTACAAGTACTATGTCATCGGCAATTCTAAGATCACTTAAAAATCTGCCATCGATTTTAATTTCTCGTTGTTTTTAAGTTTTATAGTTTAGGAAGTAGTTTCGGGGTTGTCTTTAGAGTATAATCACACTGTACCAAACTAATTGCGCTTGAATGTATCGTTTAACAGTGTATTTAGTTGTTATTATAATGAAAGAGGATCGTACTATACGGTATATTTATCTTCCTCAGTTTAATGAAATTCACTTTACTCTAAGATATGTGTATTTTCGAGAATTTTCAGAGATAAATGTGTGGGTTACGAAATATAGTATCAGAATATTTACCTTCTCCCAACTAAAGTTTGCTTTACTTGAAATCCTAGTTAGGTTTTCAAACACATTTTACAAATCAAACATTCTCCAAAATGGAGTTTTAACTAGCGTAGGCATTATTGATAAAATTAATGGAATCTTAACTCTTCGTTACCTTTATTTTAAATTTGAAAGTTTGGTAGATTTACACAAAAGTTAATACGACAAAAGAAATAGTTACTCATCGGTTTCAAATCAGGAAGGTTATCTTCCAAGTAGAAAGATCCCTACCTGTTTGCAGAACTTGTTTTATGTATATATATATAGTTCATCATCATCATCACTGGCTCGACAACCCTTTTTGGGTCTTGGCCTGTTCCAGGATTCTTCTCCATTCTGATCTGTTTCGTGCTTTTTTTCTCCAGTTTTTTATTTTTAAGGTTGTTATATCATTTTCTATTTGTTCTAAGTATCTCAGTTTCGGTCTTTCTCTTGTTCTTTTTCCTATTGGCATCTGTTTGAATATTTTGTTTGGTATTTCGCCTTCTTCCATTTTTTCTACATGTCCTATCCAACGCAGCCGTCCTATTTTAATGAATGTGATAATATCCGGATCCTGGTATATTTTGTATAGTTCAGAGTTGTATCGTCTTCGCCATATTCCGTTTTCTTTTGTGCCCTTATATATGTGTCGCAAGATTTTTCTTTCGAAGGTAGCTAACAACGTTTCCTCTCTTTTAGTGAGTGTCCAGGTTTCTGAGCCATATGTGAGTACCGGTCTTATTAGGGTTTTATATATTTGGCATTTTGTCTTTCTTGCGACGTTATCTGATCTTAGGTGTCTAATTAAGCCATGGTAACATTTATTTACAATAAATATTCGCCTCTTCACTTCCTCCGTAACGTTATTATCAGACGTGACTAGGGATCCCAAGTATATAAAGTTTTTTACCCCCTCTATGTTGTATTCTCCTATTGTTATATTTTGTGGCTGCCTTATTTCTGCGTTTTTACTTACCTGCATATATTTTGTTTTGGTCTGATTGATTTTAAGACCACTATTTTGTGCAGCTTGTTCTATTTGGTTGTATGCCTCTATATATATATATATATATATATATATATATATATATATATATATATATATATATATATATATAGTTAATTTTTTTTAAATACCAATTTTGTATTTTGTTAGAAGGCATCACGTTATTTTATTTGGATAAATATCCAAACAAAAAAAAAATATCAACTTGCAGAAGATAGTAAGATGATATGTAAGATATTACCTAAGTTTTATTAAAGTTTTTGTGTTTTTAAATAAATGCGTCGTTTATATCCAAAATTTGTATTTTTCATCCAGTAGTCAAATGCTGGTACATTTACCTCATTTTTGTTTTTTCCAAGTTCATCTTAAGACCTACTTTTTCCGAAGCTTGAAATAGCTGCGTCATCATGGTCTGTAGTTTTTCGAAACTTCTAGCGAATATTACAATACCATTAGCGTATCTAAAATGACTATCAACAAGAATATTCCGACATGAACACAATTAATAAAGAAATGCAACGAAAGCTCTTGAAAGCAGGACTGACTGTTGCAAAGAAAACGAAAAATAAAGAAGACAGAATAAGTTATGTAAAAAAACGGTTGATGGAAAAGAGACGCACATTGCTAACCGAAAAAAAAGTGAAACACCGATAGTTTCAAAGAATTGAATAAACAACTAAAGAGGAAAGTAAAGGAAAATTTAAGGATCTACAATGAAAACAAGGTAGACAAAATAATAGAAAAAAAAACGAGGCCTGAAATGCTTAAGATCAAACTTAGGAAAGCCTATAATAATCTCATTGAAGGATAAAGATGGAAAAAAATAAGAAAAGAACATAATCCTAAAAGTTTTCCCAGAATCCGATTTCCCTATTCCCCAGTTTAGGGAATACTCATAGCAATTTCCTTCGGAATCCTGTAGTATCTAAACACTACTATAGGCGGTGGTACCTGGCCAGCTGCGTTCCCGGTAACCAAGAGGGTCAGGCATTCCTTCTCGTCACTGTTAAATCGCTGGTACATAGTTTTGTCTCCTTTCTGTGCTAGGACTTCACTTTCTCTCGGGTTTAAGAAAATTCTGGAAGGATCCTCTAGAATGAACCGATGTTCATGTTTATCTAAGTATCCGCGTACTTCTTTATACCATGTTTGGATATTTTCTTTTGTTACTGAAGATGTGCTTACAGTAAGATTTTGAGCTGGTCGCTTCGCTACTTCTTTATGTCGTTTTAGAAAGCTTTCATACCATCTCCTTCTGGGCCTATTGTTTGTGAATGGATTTTTACGTTTTAACTGTATGATTAGATGTTGAACACTTTCCAGTAAAGTATCTTTTCCAACAGGAAATCTGGTTTTAGCCATCGAAAATATCCATTGGACTACAATTTTTTCTTCATCATGTGGTAAAATTGGACCCGGTCCCATTCTTCGACATCGTGACATAATTCCTTTAACCTTATATGTCAGAGTGGCACAAGGAACTTTAAACTTCTTAGCTGCCCTTCCAACGACCCCGCAGGCCAATACAGCTGCTCTAGCGGCCTCCATTTGTTCTTCAGAGTAAGACAACATTTGACCCTTGATTGGCGGCATGATAAAACCTAGAAAGGAACCAATAATTGACACTCATTTGATGCAGTAGTAGACACGTGTCAAATACTAGTGAGAGTCATTTTAAAGATTTCAAAAGTATTTTTCCATAAACAGAATTATGTATTGAATATAAGTAATACAAAATATGCATGATATGAAGTAAACCGTCCTTGTCCCAGTAGTTGACACAAATGTTAACTACCGGTACATTTTCAAAATAGCTGTACTAGTAATTGACACTAAAAAATAAAGTTGTTTACACACCAGTAATTAAGCTACAGTACTAAATGCACTATGATTTAGATATTTTTAGCCTGCACACATCTATTAGTTCAGTAAAAAGTACTACGTAAATAAAGAAAAATAAAATTTTTAAAGCTTACCTTCTGATCACTTTTAACAAGAAATTCAGTAAAAACACAGATCAGCATGTTCACGTCTGAAAACGATTGCTGCCATATTGAAAAATTTAAAACCTGAAACTAATACAAGGTTTACACAAAATGATTTTCTTATTTTTAGGATGTAAAGTCATAAGTGTTAACTACCGGTACTGTGTCAATTACCGGTACGTTTACCTTAATGACAAATACACCGAACATTAGAGAAATAACGTTGAACGACATAAATTTAGAAACAGTAAGCGAATACATCTACCTGGAAGAGATAATGAAAGTTAACAAAGAAAATCAAACTGCCGAAATTACCAAAAGAATAAGGTTAGCGTAGGTAGGATTTGGAAAACTGAGTTGGATCTTAAAAAGCACTAAAATAAAACAATATTTGAAAACCAGAATTTACGATAAGTGTCTCCTCCTTATACTCACGTATGGTTCACAGACGTGGACACCCACCAAGTCTAATATGGATAAAATAGTAAAGGCACAAAGAGCGATAGAAAGATCAATGCTCGGGGTGAGCCTTATAGACAAAAAAAAAACAAATAAATGGATTGGAAGCAAAACCAAAGTAAAAGACGCAGGAGAACATGCTACAAATTTAAAATGGAGCTTCGTGAGACACAATGCCCGACTAAAGGATAAAAGATGAAATCACGAAATACAACAATGGAGACAATGGTTAGGAAAGAAAAGCAGAAGGAGAATACAAATGAGATGGGCTAATGACATTAAGAAGATCGGAGGATACAACTGGAAGCAAGTGGCGCAAAATAGAAATCACTGGATTGATTTGAAGGAGACCTATGTCCGAATTTGGATTACTTGAGGCTGAAGAAGAAGAAGAAGAAGAGGGCGATACAGTAATTATGATGAGGATAGGAAATGGGCAATAAAATAAACTCTAACAAAACCACATTTTTAGTTTTTAGGCGTAACCCACATCCAGATGCAGAGCTTCGATTAAATGAAGTAACGGACCAACTAGATCCAGACATAGAAATAAAAAGCAGAATAGCAATGAATAAAACAACTTTTTTGAAAATGAAGACATTTGTTTGCAATAACGGTCTCAGTTTAGAACTAAGATAAAGAAATATTAAGTGCTATGTTTGGTCCATACTCTTACAGAAACAGAAGTTAAAAGTATCAAGCATGGACGAAATAGAAGAATTAGAAATAAGAATTCATAGATGGATGTTGAAGATATCTTAAACGGCAAAGAAAACTAACGAGGAATTACTAGGAGGATCAACAAATTTAGAGAATTACTAAAGACTGTTTAACACAGACAAATATCTTACCTGAAATATATTTTGAGAGGAAATAGATATAGAATACTTACTACAATACATTCTTGAAGGTAAAATAAAAGGCAGGAGAGGTATAGAAGGAAAACAAGTTTCTTGGCTAGAAACCATTCGCGAATGGACGATGGTGCTTGCTTACATCGGATAATTCAGATATGACACTTAAAAAAGAAGATATAATAGAAAATAATTGAAAAAAGATATAAAGTTATGGAAACACTACGTAATGTTATTGAATCGAAGCTAATATCAAGAGAAATAAACAAGAATATTCTGGACAGTAATACAACCATCGGTAATTTATGGCAGTGAAACCTGAGTTTTAAATAATAATATTAAAACAATGGAAAGATGAGAAAAAAAAACGTACGATTATAAGTAAGAGTAACTACTCTGAAAAGAAATAATTCCAGTATTTTTTTTTTGACTAAGTACTCTACGACAAAATATATAAATGATATAATAAATGAATGACAATTAATTATTGTATTGTTGCACATTAAAAATCCTAATATAGTCACTCCAAAAATGTTCAAACTTTTACATCAATCAATAATGTACATCAATCAATAAATGATGACGGCTTCATTTATAACTGAGTTTTATACCCTAGTTTTTTCTTCCAAAAAGAGGCTAATTTAAATACTAAAAATCGTAAGAAAAGTGGTATAAATTATAAACAAAAAAGTTAATATAAAAGAATTTTTAGAGTATTAGAGTTAATTAAATGAATTACACTTTGAAAATACAAAAAATATAATTTTTATTTTATTATGCAGGATGTTTAAAAAAAAACTAACACCGTCTCTAGGATAGGTAAAAGCTAAAAGATAATTGGGGTTTGCTTAGTAAAAATTTTTTGTACCGTCATCCTTTTTCAAGATACGGACGTTGAAGAAAAAAAATTACATATTTTTTACGATTTTTCCGAAACTACTGGCAACATTGTAATTAAATGTTATTTTGGAAGCTGATACATCCTATGAATTTGTTTTTATATCTTACTCTGATAGATAGTGCTAGTTACAAGATATTATTATTTAACATAACTTTTTTATGGGTAGAATTATTGATCTAACTGCATTGAAACTACAAGAAGAATATACCAAGGCTGGCCTAGATATTAACCTCGCGAAAACAGAGTACCTATCTACAAGTGAAGAAGACATAGAAGATCTACAGATTGATGACAACGTAACAATCAAAGGAAAGGATAAATTCAAATACCTGGGGTTTATAATCACGAAAAAGGCAACAACAGAGGAAGAAATTACACAAAGATTAGGACAAACAAGAACAGCAATCCGACAACTTAACTCAGTATGGTGGGATAGACACCTAAATATGAAGACAAAAACGCAGATTTATAAAACATTAGTGCGAAGTATTATGACATATGGGGCTGAAAATTGGATCATAAACAAGAAAACCAGCAGTAAGATAGTAGCAACAGAGATGGAATGCCTGCGAAGATGCTGCAGAGTAACAAGAATGGATAGGAGAAGTAATGACGAAATAAAGCAAAGAACATCAATAGAAACAGACATACTAACATATATAGAACAAAAAAGACTAAAGTGGTATGGACATGTAAGAAGAACTAGCGACAGCAGATGGATAAAGAGAATAACCGAATGGAGCCCCATAGGAAGGAGGAAAAGAGGACGACCCCGAAAATCCTGGAGGAACGAAGTAGACGACGCCATGAGTAAGAGAGGACTAAACGATGGATAATGGAACAACAGAGAGAGATGGAAACGGTTGAGCGAGGGAAGGCAGTGAATACTGTAGAATCCCTAAAATATATATATAATTATTAATCAAAATTTCTCTCAAAAAGTGAACTTAAACTTACAATTTTACACCAAAAAGGTACTCTTCGCAAAACTCGATACTGTGTATCGTTTCCGGAATGTTTTGATTTGAAAATTAAGAAGTAATAACCCATGCTGGTATAAAGTCAATATATTTTTGAAACACCCTGGAATAATAATAGTAAACCGGCGACTTTAAGGAAAAACCAGGAAACCCGTCGATTGTTATTTGTAAACAGGCTATTCGCAAGGATACGTCATCTATGTTAGCGTGATGACATCATTGCTAAAATTTTTAAATGGAAATGTGGTTGTTGTAATACATTATTTGAAAGGTCTCTTAAATACCTATTCAGCCATATAAATATGTCTGAGTAATTGATGTTTATATTTGTTTAAAAAATTAATAAATTTTTATTATTACAATAAATATTTATTATGTATTATTCATTAAAACAAAAAAAACCTAAATTAAGTGCTTAAATTGTTTCATCATCATCATTAGCTCCAAAACTCATGGTGGGTCTTGGCCTGCTCAAGGATAAGTCTCCTTCTTCTTCTTCAAGTGTCGTCTCCATCAATGGAGGTTAGCGGTTATGGTGGCAAACGTTTGTCTATCTTCAGCTGTTCTTAAGAGTTCCTCAAATCCAAGTCCTGTCCAGTTTCTGATATTACGTAACCAGGACAATTTTTTTCTTCCAATTCCTCGCTTTCCTTAAGTCTCCATTCTCTCCTATTCTTCGCCTTGGCTTTCCAGTTTCGTACTCACATTTTCAAGTCTTCCTCCACCTGATCCTTGAATCGTGCTCTGGGCCTGCCTCTCCTTCTCACCCCATCTATTCTTTGGTTATAAATATGTTTTGGCGGCTTCATCTCATTAAGTTTTTTTATGTGACCTAACCACCGCAGCCGGTTTATTTTGATGTGCCTAATATCAAGCTTGTCATACAGGCGGTAAAGTTCGAAATTATAACGTCTACGCCATAATCCGCCCTCCTGTACTCCTCCATAGATATGCCGGAGGATTTTACGTTCAAAGCATCTTAAACGTTCTTCATCGCTCTTTGTCATCGTCCATGTTTCCGACGCGTAGATGAGGATGGGCTTGATAAGAGTTCTGTATATCACTAGTTTCGTTCTTTTTGTAACTAGGCTTGTTGTTAAAAAAATTTTAATCCATAATAGGCTTCATTTGCCAGATATATCCGTCTGTTAATTTCTGCACTTACTGCATTATTCTGATTAATTTGTGAGCCTGGGTATATAAACTCTCTTACTCCTTCGAAAGTATATGTTCCGATCGTTAGATCTTCGGGTTGTGCTGCTTGTATATAATTTGATACTTTCATATACTTCGTCTTACTAGTGTTAACCTCTAGTCCCATTCTTTTTGTTGCTGCTTCAAGCACCTTGAATGATTCGACCATGTTAGCCTTTCTTCTTGCAATAATGTCGATGTCATCGGCGTACGCTTAAATTGTTTACCTTTCGCTTAAACACAATAACAAAAGCGTTCCCCGAATTCTTCTCGAACCTTCTCTATAACTTCCAGAGTTATTTGTGCAACTTCAGTACGTATCGTTTCTTTGAGCTCATTAATATTTTGTGGTCTATTTTGGTAAATTTTACTTTTTAAGTATCCCCATAAAAAGAAATAAAAAAAAGGAGTCAAATCAGATGATCTAGGCGGCCATTCTATTGTTCCTCTTCGACCTATCCACTGGTCTGGAAATACGTTGTATAAGTAGTTGCGCACCAAGACAGTATATACTGTGGAGGAGTACCATCTTGCTGCAGCCCTAAATCGTTTCTGTTTGAAGACGATCGGGAAGAATTTTTGAAAAAATTCTAAATATCTAATAATCCTTTGTATCTATTATTCCCGTCCGAACATTAACTTTCTCTGGGTATTGAGTACGGTACCCTTGCATTCATTGTGGAATTTCCGTATTCCAATACCCTCAAGTTTGAAAATTGTCATGACCGTTTAGTAGAAATGTAGCTTCGAATCTTTTCTAAAAATCTCGAATCTCTGTTATTTTGTTTCATTATAATTTCACAAAATTCAATTCGTTTATCAAAATTATCTTCCATAAGTTCTTGTACTATTTACTTTGTAGTAATGCTACTTTTTCTTTTTCAGCTTTCTAAGAACTGCTAAATGGTCCATGTCATTATCTAATGCTATTGGCCGTAAACTGGTAGGAGGATTATCTTGAAAGGCTAACAGAACCTCTAATTGTTTTTTGTGGTTCTTGGTTTAGATATTTATTATTAAATAACGTACATACTTCTTTCTGCATACGTATTTTATCTCCACAACCAATCATTATTAGAATTTTAATTCTTTGCATTTCAGTCAGCATCATGTTGATAGATTCGAAGACTTTTGAATACGTCTACTACAATAATGCTTTTAATCACTTGACAGAAAGGTAATTAAGTTTGAATGTTTAAGTATCAATGTTGATGTTAATAAGGTAACTAGATTCTTAAAAAAGGTAAAAAGTAGGTGGATAAGACATTTCATTACCAGTGATAGCCATTACAAAATTTATTTTTTTCACAATAATATTTGTGACAATACGCAAATCAATTACTGTACACAGAGATGGTTTAATAGGTATTTAAAAGACTTTTCATATAATGTACTACAATACCCACATTACCATTTAAAAGCTTTAGCAATAACATCATTACGCTCACATAGATAATGTCAAAAATAAAAAGGTACCCATTACATATTTAAAAAGGTATCCTTACAAAGAGTCTGTTTAAAAATAAAAATCGACCAGTTTCTTTATAAAACGTCTCCACGTCGAAGGTAACCGGTTGCCATTATCTGTTTTATTGATACAATTTTCCTTTTTTTATATAATTCTTGGTTTAGAAATGCTATCGTCAGAAATGTATGCGCCAACCTTCGCGCCAATCCCCACGCCAACCTCCACCCAAACCACTTCTTCTTCTTAACATGCCATACACCAAAGTGCGTAGGCGACTATCTCATTACTAGAATTCTGTTCTTGGCGGCGTGACACAGCTCGCCTGTATTGTGTATGTTTGCTCGCCCAAACCACGTCACTATCGAAAGTATAAATGAACCCGCCGCTGTTCCCAGTAGCAGTAATGCATTGATTAGTGGTCAGTACAGTACTGTCTGAGGTCTCGGGAGACTGAGACCTCGGAAGCCCACTGATAATCGACGCAGTTCAACCCGGAAGCCTGTTGAGTTCAATATTAATTCTTAGTATCTCTAATAGTATTAATCTTAGGTTTAATCTTAAAGAGAGGAAAGTTTTACAGAAAAATATGTTAGCTCATTTTGTTTCCAAATAACACCAGGGATTGTAATATTTTTAAACATTAATACGAAACTGTTTTGTGTTCTATATGAACCTTGTACAAATACCAAAAAAGTTTTATGTTCATATACAACTAACGATATATTGAGCATGTTTGTCCTACTTGCATTATGTAATTTATAGTAATGAAATATATATTCTTGTTCCTGGTTGTATTTTATCGGACATCGATCAGTATACGCTTTTAGAATTGATTTGTTTTCTAGCCTTAGATTTTGTTTACTAATGCACTTATACAATCTTTCAAACTATATTTTAGAAGAATAAATGCACGAAGAGAATTTTAAACAATATTGTAATTATATGTTTAGGAAATGGGAATAACTTGTAAAATGATTTTTGCTAAATGAGTCTTTTCTTAAATCTCTAACTTTGCTTTATTTTGCACGATCAATACTGTCATAAAACTAGTTGCTGATTTAAAAACTTTGCGCTATTTTACACCTAAAATTTGAAAAATTTAATATAAATACCTAACGGCTTATGTAGCAGACACAACTTGTTTTTTGTTCTAGCAATTAAAATAACAATTTTTTCACCGTATAAATTCAAAGGTCAGTAGAAATCCGAAGATTTCTTACTTGGCGAAACTAAAATTCCTATAATTGTCTACTGTCGAGCCAGAACGGCAAAAATATAATTATTGTGTGTATTATGACAAGAGATATTTATTTTCAATCCAGAGCTTCTGCATAAGGCGCTCTGAGGAGACCTAATAAGGTCGAAATACGTATAATCGGATAGCAGGAGCCCTGTATTTAAATTAAATCTCTAACGTCTTTCTGCTTTATTATTTTTTTTTTTTTAATTTATAGGTAACAGTACTGGCGGAATGTTTAACCCCCTATACTGACACTAGAAGTTTTTTAATTTTTAATTTACCTGAACTAAACACTTGTGGTTTAATCTCATATAAAATAATAATTAACTTAATGCCACAAGGAAACAGTTACAGAACCCTTCATATATGTCATATTTAGCTCAGTAGGTTCTAATAATTGTATGTCGTCCCCCGTTTGTATTTTCGCGTTGCAAATCTGGTCGTCTTTCTTGTAGTACTCGTAGTTTCGTAAGGTAGTCTGCCCAATATTTTTTTGTTTTATTGCTCAGCTCTACTTTATTCGTAGGGGATGGTTTCATAGCTTTTGGTGTATGCCAGGCTTCTGAACATTTAAATCCTTCTATCATTTGGTCTATTCATTCGCATTTCTTTTACTATAATTTGTTTTTCCTTCCAGTCAACTCTATCTTTACCTGTTTATTTACTTCTATCTCTACTTGTTTATTTAGGTTTCTATAAAAATCTTTCAAGTGATTATCATCTCAAGAGAGAGATGATGATGACTTGAACCAGGAGAGAAATTTCTCTCTATGCTGTCAAACACAATGTAGCAACAAAAAATTATGTACGCCCTTTGAATATATTATTTAGTTTGCTCCAAAGGCTTAAAAAATTTGAATACGATATTAAGGGTAGTCTTTGCGGATACCTATGAATAGTAATACTAATTTCTGAATTTAAACATTAAGAGGATGACTTTTGCAACGACCTTGACAATATATATATATATATATATATATATATATATATATATATATATATATATATATATATATATATATATATATATATATATATATATATATATATATATATTATATATATATATATATATATATATATATATATATATATATATATATAACAGCGCTACAGGCGTTGTAGACCCCTAGATTCTAAAAACTTGGTTATTTCCCTCCATTTTTTTCGGTCCCTTGCTTTCTCTCTCCAATTTCTCACGCCTATTTCTGATCAGTCTTGTTACTGCTTCCAACCGTTACCGTTTCTTCTTTGGACGTCCTCTAGTTCTTCCCCATTTCTTTCTCCTTCAGTATTGTTTTAACATTTCGATTCTCTGGCATTCGTATAATGTGACCAAGCCATCTAGCTCTTTGGGCTCGTATTTTTGCCATAATTGCTGGTTTTCCATACATCCTCTTTATTTCTTTATTCGTTCGTCTTCTCCAGATATTCTCTGCCGTCTTTATTCCTTCGAAGATTGTTCTGATCACCTTTCTTTCTCAGATCTCTACTTTCTTTTCTTCCTGCTGGTTCATAATCCACGTTTCACTGGCATACATCACTGTGGGTCTGACTACTGTCTCGTATACTCGCAGTTTAGGTTTATTATTTTGGTATTTTTTGGTTTATTATTAATCCGTATCTTTTCGCTTCGTCTTCAAATGTCTGGAAAACTTTTTCTAAATGTTTTTTGTTCTCACTAGTATTACCACATCATTCGCGTACGCTATGCACTGTTCCCTGCTATTGAAAATAGTACTGTTTGTGCTTATATTTGATCTTCTTACGATTTGTTCTAATACTAGGTTGAATAAATTCGTTGACACTTATTTTAAATCTCTGTTCACTGTAAACTGTCTTGAAAACCTTCCGTTCATTGTTACCTTATTCATCGTGTTCCTAAGCGTCATTCTCACTAGCTCTATAAGTTTTTCTGGTATTTCTAATGATCTCATGGCCTCATATAGCATCGTTCGATTTAGGGAGTCATATGCTTGTTTAAAATCGATAAATAGCATATGTAATCCGTAGCTATTATTTTGTATTAATTTTAACATACTTATTTGATCAGTAGTTGTTCTTCCTGATCTAAAACGTCGTTGGTATTCTCCAATCATTTTGTTATTATATTTTATTAATCTTTTCCTAATAATTTTTGCAAGTATTTTATAGACTACTTCTAATAGTGCTATACCTCTATAGTTTTCGCACTCCGTTTTGTCTCTTTTTTTATAGATAGGACAAATAAGAGCACTATTCCATTGTTTAGGCATTTCTTTTTTTTTGCCAAATTATTGGTGTCAAGTGAAATATCCTTTCCTTCGATATTTCGCCATCTTCCTTAAAAATCTCAGCTGGGATACCACTTTAACTTCATTCAAATTTGGTTTCTCGCACGTCGCTTCTTCATCTTCTTGCCAATTCCCATTTCTCTCAAGTTCCTCTTGTTGGTCTGTATTTAATAGATCTTTGAAATATTCTGCCCATCTGCTTAATTTTTCTGTTGTTTCACCTAAAAGTAAGCTTTCTTTGTTTCTACAATACTGTGGTTTATTCTTTGTAGTTTCTCTGGATTTTTTAACTTCTTGGTAGAAATTCTTTACCTCTTTGTTTATGTAGGCTTCTTCTATGTTTTTAATTGCTTTTCTAGCTGTTCTCTTTTGTTATTTCTGCGAACTCTTTTCACTTCCCTTCTTGCCACATAGTTTTCGATCGCATTTTGGGTATTTCTTTATTTCTTTGTAGTTTCGCCCTGTTTCTTCTTGCCAAAACATTCCTACATTCTTCATCGAACCAGTCTTGCCGTCTTTTTATATGCTCTTTTCCTAAACACTTTTACGCTGCTTCCGACATAACTCTCTGTATGGTCTGCCACTCTTCATCTATATCCTGTTTGACTGGATTCTCTAGTTTTTGATTTATTTCTTCCTCTAGTCTGTTTACAACCTGCTTCTCTTGAAGGTGCTCTAATTGGTAATTTAATCTATCTCTAACAGGTTTTGATATTATTGATAATTCTTGTTTTAGTTTTGCTATTATTAGTATATGGTCACTGTTGGCTGTTGGCCCCTCTATAACTCCTGCATTGTTTATTTTTCCATCGGGAGAAGTCCATGTTACCATATGAATGTCTTTGACCTTGAAAGTAAGCCTTTATAAAAACGGCTTAAACCCCCTTAAGTTTTTCCGTTAGTCTTGTAAATTTTAATTTAAATATGCGCTATCAATAAAGGTTTTAAATTTCATTAAAATCTGAACAAATCTAAAAAAGTTATTTAAGATCCAAATAAGTTCCAATTGAATTTGGCCCACCGATATCAAACACGCACATTTTAATTCCTAACGATGATTTTAAAAGACCAAATAGTATCTGTCATCAAAAGTTTTGTATTTTAACCATGTATATGTTAGTAATAATACTCATGTTAAAACGTATGTTGCCACGAAACTGTAATTCCTTAGAAAAATTTTCAAATAGCAGTAATATTTTAGTTAAAAACGTATTCTCTTCGTATATTTATTCTTTGAGAAATAAATGTCGCCATACTAAATTCTATTTTATTTTTAGGGAACAAAAGGAGAAGAAACTGGACAATCTTAATTCTTACATGCCTCTAACTACTTGACAGCATTATAACATGATGGTGATTACCGGACACTGCTGAGGAGTCCAGATAAAAATAAAAAAAAAACTAAAAAAAAAATAAGAAGCGGCTGTTGTTGCAACACTCTTATAGAGAAACTTTAAATCTATCTCTGTTAACTGTTGTAGTTTTAATATTTAGGAGAAATAACAGGACAGTAACGGTTCACGGGTGTCCCCCAAAAACCTCATCTCGCAAAAATAAAAAGGGTAGTAAAAATAATTTTAGAAAATTTACATACACAGATGATGTACGTATGGTCCAAGATATAATCGTAACTTTGCTTTTAAATAAAATGTAGGTAAACAAAAATAATTAACTTTTACAGAAAAACATGTCTTTCTAGGATGAGCTGTAACGAAATATCTGCTATGTAGTAACTTGGTATTTTGTCTGTTGTTTTTTTTATGTTTATGTTAACTTTGATTAAGTAGTATTAATAAGACGTAATAAAAACATAACAATCAAACCAATAAATTAAACCAGATTGTAGTTACCTTGGAAATCTTGTCTTTCCTGAACAACTGAAAAAACCCATTTCCAAAGTATTGGGTAACATAATTGTTGTCTTTACTATGGTTTATTAGTAGAGTTTTTTTCTTCATTTTGTTTACCTTTTTTCATTTTTTCCCATATTTTTTAGTACGTAGCTTCCATGCTTTTATACCTAGCTTTAAACAATTTCACTACATCGCTATTTGTCTAGTCACAAACAATTTTCATCAGCTTTTTTCTTATCCCAAATTATTTTTTTCGTTTCAATCTTTTGCCTAATACATTTCTTTCGTATAAGTTATCGCAGATGAGGACGTAACTAGTCTTAATATTAGAAGCATTCAATATTTTTTATTGTTTGTGCTTTTAAACAATAGTTTTCTTCGCCAAATAGCAGTTGCTTGTATACTTAATATATCCTTAATATACTTAATATATACTTAAAAGCTTTTATCTCAGTTTGGGCTTAACATTTATTTCACTGAATGCCAGAAATCTGCAAAATGCCAGTACCTCTATAAATTTATAGGTTGCACCACCATTTGTTCTACTTAATTTTGCAGTACCAACTAGAACGTCATGATTTTTTCTTATGTTTTATTTATTAGTATAGTTATAAACTAGATTTACTTACCCTTAAGTTTCTTTTGTAAATTTCTAAAGAAAGTATGCGATATATTTGAGGGGATAATTTTCTATAGCTGTCTGTCCGTGAACCTTTTTAACATACGTGATAAGTATAGGTAAACTGCATCAAGCTGAAGTTGATCAGATTGCTTCAATACTTCATTTTCTTAATATATAAAATGAAATTTAAGCTAAACCAAAGGTGCCCTAAAAGTTAAGTTTTATATTTTATTAGATTTTTCCAAGGT
The DNA here is from genome assembly GCF_040954645.1 of Diabrotica undecimpunctata. Classification (NCBI taxonomy): domain Eukaryota; kingdom Metazoa; phylum Arthropoda; class Insecta; order Coleoptera; family Chrysomelidae; genus Diabrotica; species Diabrotica undecimpunctata. The sequence goes on along the minus strand of NC_092807.1, from coordinate 40,880,826 downwards.
GTAAGAAAATGTCTATTTTTCGGTTTTCATTATTCAGGACAAAGATCTTCACTTCGAAGTACGGACATTTCCTAGAAGTTTCATATTTTATACGTTTGGGCCCTTGTGTTCAATATATATGGAACTTCGTTTCTAAAAAAATGTATTATAAAAATTTCTAACAAATTATCGAAGTGTTTTTGGTTTTGTGATAGAAAGTACTGTAGTAATTTCCTTACACCCTGGAATGACGTTTTTGTCGAGCTTTTTTTACTAGTAGTACCTATTGATAATCATCTGAGAATAGTATTTATACTTTTAATATATTTCTGTTTTTAAATGTATAGCAATAAACCAATGACTAAAGTATATAAAAACAAGCCAGGATGACACGCATGTGGCAGGTGTCAAAAAGCTTAATAAAAAGCAGACATATCATTAATTTTAGCATACTCTAAAATAAGTAATTGGAAATTTTCGCGTATAATCGGAATGAAATGTTTTGCTCCGTTTAAAAACCTAATTCTCTGTCGTTTATTCAGTTGTGTAGACAAATTTGGACTTGAATATTCCTTGACTTGAAGTGCACGCCAATGCATATCTAAGATATCTAGAAAATATTTCTTAGTATTTGTAACATTTTAAATATTTAAATTCTTGCAAAAAATGAAAATTCTTTCGTTTGATCCCATTACAAACTCAAAAATTGGTAATCAATTTTTATAAATCCAAATAATCAGGAATAGAAAACACAGTGCAATTGTGGGCTCAACTTGAAGTATTTTCACAAATAATATATAAACTTTTACAGAATAGTCTGATTGAAACTAATTTTTTATTGAGACTATAGAAGAGGCATAAGCTTAAGAGATATTAATTACAATTTCAAGATTATATTTATTTTAAAAATAGTATTCAAATTATTTGTACCTAAATGACATAACCGGATAAGAATGTCAAAGTTGCCCCAGCGAAACTTGACCCCAAATTGACTCAAATAATAATTGACCACTGTCAATTATTATTTTCCGTTTTTTAAATATTCTTCTTCCTTCACGCGACAAGTACCAAACGCCGTTTCCTAGGATGACTTATGAGACCTCGTTGAAAAGGGGAGGAGATAACGAATACGGTTTTCATAGAAAAACAAATATGACGGCATTGCCAAAAAGGCAATATATTGGATCTTCGTTATTATTGGTCCAATTTTGACGTTTGGGATGTTAAATGAAAGAGAAGAGGTACCGATTGTGTTTAAATATAAAAACAAATACAACGACATTTACAAAACGGCACTATATTGTATCTTCGTTGTTATTGGTCAGATTCTAGCGTATGGTACGTTAAATGAAAGGGGATTGGACACTAATGAATTTTTAAGAAAAAACAAATATGACAGCTTGGCCAAAGGTATTGTCTTGGGCTATGGGCTTGGTATTGGTCCAATTTTGACATATGAATATATCGAAATAATAAAATCAAAGAAGTTGGTACGCTATGAAAACCTTATACTCATTTTGACATTATGTCCAAACCATCGCAAGTATCTAGGTATACGCGTTTTACACACATACAAACATATACCGCACATAACAAACAGTTTTTTTTAGATTTTTAACTGCCTTGTACCTTTAAAAATATAGTTTTATTTATATGTATATACATATATATATTTCAAGCGATCCGTAATTGTTTGTTATTTTTTATAGGCCTTTAAAATTTTCAAATGCTCAAATTAATTTGAATTTCTTGCTAACTCTCATTTTCATTTAAATAGTTTGGTAGAGCACAAAAAATATTTAATTTAAAAAAAAATCGTTTTTTGACGTTTTATGGAATTTTGAGGTTTGAGGTCAGGTTGAAGTGTCAATATTTTGTGCTAAAAACTTGTAAATCTTTAACTTTTGTGATGTCAAAATAATATTATCCCAAAATTTTGGGATTAAGTTTCCGTTGTGGCGATTTTGACATTCTTATCCGACTATGCCCTTTGTATTCCTATTAATTATGCAACCAATAATACTTTGCGACCATCTCTCACTGCTTAATTTCAACTTAATATAACTGCTGCAGATTTGAATTACGACAAATTTACTAATCCATATCTTCTAATGTAATTAAAAAATCCAAAATTTAATAAGTCGGGGATTATTAAAATTTCAAATTTTATGCGTTACTTTCAGTTAGCTTCTTTTTAGATATTTTAAGCTTGTGTCCGTAGTGGCTCTGAAAAATTAACTATTCATCATTCATGGACTTTAATGTATGTTTAAAATAATATAACCAGTATAAAATTCTTGACCAGCTTTGGGGTTTAAAACATTTCAGTGGTTCGTTATCGTTAAATATTTTGTACATTGATTATATTGATTATGAAATGTACATCTTGTATAGAAATGCATTGAAAATTAGTTTTTTAACGAAGCAAAACAAAACAACTTTTCTAAAAGTTATCTGCCCTTTTCCAACATTACCGGCAACGCTATAAAAACTATATATTATAATCCCTTATTTTAAAAACTTAATTTTTGATAATATTAAAATAGATGAAGCTTTTGCTTACTTCTAGATATCTTTATTAGTAATACTGAGCATTTGTTATCTTGCAATCTCAAAAAAAATGATAATGCATGAAGTTATATTTAAGGAAAATAGAAGTTTTATAGTTTTTTAGTAATAGACTTATTGATGATATCTCAGTTTTAAAGTTGTGAGAGGTAAGAATAGAGCAACTATTGACTACGATTGTAACTAAACCAAATGAGTTGTTTTTTCTACAATTTCTTGTAAGTCAAATTTTTAATTTAAATCCTAATATGTCCTCTACTGTATTAACATCTCCTTTCTATAACTAAATCATAGTAAAGATTTTAAAGAAGCGTAGTGAGAAATAAAATAAACATTTGGTATTAGAGTATGTCATGTTGCTCTAAAAATATGTTCATTTTGTACCTTTTTGAAGAACGTATGTACCTATATTATTGTAAAAAGGAGAAACAAAAATTATTTATATATTTCGAGTAATTTATCTTTTCAAAATATAAACTAAAATATTTTATAATTCTTGGACTAATTACTTTCAAACTTCAGGTTTGAATATTTTTTGCTTTTTAAGTATCTTGTAAAAATTAGTATTTATTTTTCCCTAATTCTTTGGTTGTACTTTCCCGTTTAAGTTATATAATGGAATACAAATATTTAAGTTATGTTCTCTGAATTTGTCCATAACTTAAGGCGGAAAAACTAGATGCTGAAATAACATTTTATTACAGTTATAACGTGTAACTTAGTTATCGGGAAACTATGTAGAAGGCAATAGAAAGTATTACATTAATGGCCTCGATATTATGCCCAGAACATAATCACTACTTCATCGTAGCAATCAAAAAGTAATCAGCAGATTGGCCATAAAAATAATATACGATGATAAGACAAGAGAAAAAATAGATCTTACAACTCATGGACAAATACAAACACTGTATGTATATACTAGAACACTGTACACTCGGCTCGAAGGACCAATGTACAATTCGAACATAAATGTGAATACCCTTATGTCCAAACTTCTCAATCGGCGATGAGAAATAATTCGAAGTGGTGAAGTAAATATTTTATTGGTAGCTAATAAATACATACTACAAACAATGACTTAACGTACTACTTAGTCAATTAAATAATTATTACTAATACTAATAGACTACTTGCAGTTATTGCAATAGAATTTAGCAATTGATCCAATTCTACCAGAAGGTAAATAACTTCGTAATTAGAATCGATTACAAATTATATACAGTGAGATTATAAAGTGAAGATTAATGTGAGATTACAAATTGAGGGATTAATTTGTGATTTAACACAAGTCTAGTTTTAATCAAATAACTGGAGCCTTAGTATTTGCACCATAGAGAAGCTTGAGTAATTAACTACATAGTTATTTCACCGAACAAACTTTCAAAAACTTTCCAATACAATTTCTATATAACCATTGGGATCGATGAAAAGAACTAACGTTTACTTCAGTATTAGATTCCAAGGTCTCTATTAATTAAAATATACTAATTTATTCATACCGTAAACACTTAAGACAAGATACTGTACAATGTATTATTTTGTAGGAGTTGTAGTTTTGTGCGATGTTGTATGTTATGACTTTTCTGAGCGTTAAATAATTTTTGTTATTCTTTTTGCTCAGAACACGATTGATTTGATAAAAGGGGCAATTTTTCCTCGTCAATTAAAACAAAAGAGATTCTAAATTGCAAATCCAGTCCAACGTTCCAATTGTGTCTTAAAACTGTCAAATATAGGTACATAGCTCTCGGTTAACCAAAGCTTAAGTTAAGTAATCCTTAATATATTAATATATTTATTTAAGACAAGTTGTATTTTATATTTACTAATAGTTTTAACGTATTATTTTTGTATAATTTTATAATTTTGTACAACCATACTAACTGCTGATACATCAGTCGAAAAATGTAATGTTGAACATTTTCTGCAGAACGAATCAGAGCCAAGAGCGCAAAACTATCGATTTAGTTAGTTCACTTGCGTATGTAATATGCATTTGGGTTTGTTTACTTACAGAATTTGGTAATAATAATGATATGTTTTTCCTGACGATCTTTGGAAATTTGGTGATCTAGGTTTGATTCGTTCTGTATTTTTCTCTTAAGTAGGTTATATTCTATCGTAGTGTAGTGCTTTTTGTGTGAAGTTTATGTGATATATCTATTACTATCATTATAGGTGTATTTTTAGATTAGGGACTATGTTCCCTTACTAGGTAATGTCCACGGTAAGCAATCTGCGTTTACAAACATAAAAGTAAATACATAAATAGCGAGGATAGGGTCTTGTTCTAAAGTTTATGAAAATATTTTTAAACGTTTACAATTTTAGACTTAAAAACCATTTTTTGTCGAATGTCAATTTAAATGTTAAAAGTGAAGCAAAAAATGTTTTTAAATAGTGATTTACCATCTCGTGCTACAATTAGTACGTATAATTTTCTGACAGTTATTTTACCATTATTTATTATTACGTATTTTACAAAAAAGTTGACCTTCTAAGTAATTTTTACCAAACAAATTAAGGTAAAAACTAGTAATGATGGTTCTTAAATATATATTTATCCAATATTAATATGCTATTTAGCATGAACACTATACTTGGAAATGTAATAGTCCATATAAACAATAGATTTTAACTATTACAATTCAAGAATTCAGTATTCTTGTGATCCAGATTTATTTAGTGCTCAATACAGCACGTGAATCCCATCGAACGTTTTCTTGTCCTCTGATTTGGTCAACTTAAATTCATTGTGTCGCATTTTTATGTTAAGGTATCTAGGTCATAAACAACTACTTTTTCTGTTTGTTTTTGTCCCAATTATCAAACGTACGTACTCTAATGTATATAAGGCCACCCCTCTTCATGTTAGCCTTAATAGGGTCCACATGTAGATGTAGACTAACATTTTTCAAACTATTTCTATTTTTTTAAGATAAGTGCAGTTTTTCATAAAAAACGAGAATTAGATTTGTGTTACCTTTAACTATATAATCATTTACTTTAGATACAGCCAATTGTCCGAAGTTAAACTTATGAATAGCTGGTATCGTAAAATATAACTTAGAAAATAAATTTTGTAATGGACAGTAGATAGCGTATCGTGGTTATAACTGCAGATAAAAAACATGTCGCTCTCCCATATCATTTTTACTTCAATATCATCTAATAATACCAGTTGGCTCAAAATATCTTCGTTATCGATTTACTATAAGAAACAAATATGAGGTTTTCGTCTCGAGGAACAATTCCAAGCTTATTGTACACACGAGGATTTGATAAAAGTTTGTGTTTCAAAAGTAACTACCGTTTTAAGGAATATTTTGATTCTCTGGTTTTACGCAGGGTGGTCGTACTAAATTACTATTTTAATAGCTGATCATTCAAAACTTTTATTTTTCCAATAAGGAATAATTAAATAAATTGTATTGGAAAATGTGTAAGCCTTATGTTTTATATGTTAAAAATTATTTCACATGTATTTTCTGAGAAACGATATCAGATAAAAGCACTTAACAGACACTTAATATTCTTTCCAAATTAAGGATTATATAAGTACAACAAAAGAAGGTAAAGAAGATCCGCTAGTATTAGAAAAGCTTTATTTTAGTAGTAAAGCTGTATAATATATTTACATATAAAAATATTTGGTTCATATCTTCTGATAAAACGGTATTGAATTAAAATTAACCAACAGATCCCATATTGATCATGTCACAGACCTTTCAACTAACGGTTTTGTCAAAAGCAGCAAAAAATATAACAAAATATTAGTCATGCGAATATATAAAAAAAACACAAATTTAACAACTGTGTAACTTTGATAAATAGGTTGAGTTTACCGAAAGTACAAGCTGAATATAGCCGCAAATGTCAAAAATATTTCGGTTTGGCAGTGTTGACATGTTTTTATAATATATGTGGTATGTTTCAAATATAAAGAGATAAAGCTTTTAAAAAGTACATTTTGATTATACTATTTTATGAATTCTGCAATTTTTAATAACGAGTAGATATTTGTCTCTTTCGAGATTAATTGCAAACATCTGATGTAATCTGACAACTGCTGATTTGACGATTGCCAAATCTATCCCCTAATCCATCAAAGGGTAATAGCTAAAAAAATGTCTAATCATTAACTGCAATTAATCTCCAAAGAAACAGATATTTACTTATTGTTGTTTTCTATAAATCAAAAATTGCAGAATTCATAACATAATATAAACAAAATGTACTTTTCTAAAGCTTAATCTTTTTATATTTGAAGCATACAGCATCTACATTATAAAAACATGCCAACACTGCTATACCGAAATTTTGTGTTCCATGTGTGACATTTGCGGCTATAATCAGCGTGTACTTTCGGTAAACTCAACCGATAAATACAATAAATACGTTTTTATACTAATTTTTTCATTATCACGCTAAATAACACGATCTACATATACGCTAATTTATTGGCTTAACGGATATGTTTTTATTTGTGTGGTAAAGATATATCTGGCGAAGAGCATTTTTCAAGCAATGGCTGATAGCAATCTTGTTTACATTATGGTCTCTATCATTAGAATATTTCCTTTTATTCTTACGTCAGACACTATTTCTCTTATGCACTTGGTCGTGAGATCTTTGCACCAAACCCTATCTATTCATTAAAGTTCCTTAAGAAGTCATCTGCTCTTAATAAAAGCCAGTAACGTCCTTATGAGAGCTTAACGATTTCTTCTGGCTCAATACTTGGTTTAATGGTGCATGTTTGTCACTAAGCACTTTAAATTCACAGAGGGGATGTATGTTTCTTCATCCGTTTCACATTTTGTGTACCGTGGTGCATTCAGTCGTTATTGTAGAGATGTTTATTCAGTTGATGATATCCAATTACCATTTTTGTCATTGTCAGTTGTCAACAACTCTCCTCTGCTAGGATCTAATAGATTAAATGAAGGTCTAATGTTGCTAATAATTTTCAAGTTTACTCTTGTAGTGTTCTCAAGTGATAAGTGTGCTTCTGGGTCCTTGAAATATTTCTGAAGGGCTTTGATTTACCACTGGATTCGCTAGTTCATTCCTTTGGATGTGGCACTGACGGTTTATTATCTCATATTAGTATATTAAGGCGCATATCCTCACAGTTTTATTTTGTAAATGGACCCGATGTCGTTATTTTCGCCGTCTTGTTATCGATTAAGATATTTATCTTTTTTTGTTCCATAGTTTTATCAGTACAGGCTCTCATTGCAAATACTTCAGCCTGTATACTCTAAAGTGTCGTCCCATTGATGTTGTATGATACTTCTTGTATCAGCATACCTGAGTTCATCTGAGAGATCTGAATATTTGTTCCTTGTGATACTTTTTCGGACTTCTCTCATATTATTATCTTAAATTGATAGCGTCTTTGAATATTGTAATTCTTTTATCAGTGCGTAAATTTGGGTTAAATAAATACTATAGGTACAAACGTTCTATAAGGACTTGTAATGTATGTATATACTACATGTAATCTCTTGTACATATTCAATAAATGTACTCAATAATTGTACTAGCTACTTAAGGTTAATATTATTCAATAATGAAAATAACAGATATTTACAGTCGTAGAAAAAAATAAAATTAAACTTCTACTAATTTGTGAAATCATTTTTAACACATGAATAGGTAAAAAATAGATCGTTATCATTAAAATATATTATCTTTATAGTAAAGAGGTTTTAATATTTTTTTAACCACCCTGTAGGTAAAATGTTGAAATGCGAGTAGCGATTGTTCTGCGTTGATTTTCCGTCCAAACATGTCCAAACATGGCGCATGTGCAGCTCAAAAAGAGCTAAAAATGGGTATGATGGGTGCGGATCGCGGGTGATCAGGCCGAAAAACATACTGTGTATTAATATGTTTACCGGCCGCTTTCGGGGACTATTATAAAACATATCAGCTTAATTATTGATAAATTATAATACCTGTTAATATATGCAATCCGACCTTTATTAAATGTCGTCTTGTAACTGTGTTTTTTATCTTCAGAGTTAAGTGTAAATTATATGTTCTCGTCAAATTTATTGTGGAAAATATTTTGTGACCTTGATGTAAAACCTTAACAAAAAGTTTAGTTATATTTAAAATATAACTAGACAAAAAATGTTTACCAATTTAGGAAAAAACGATAAAACAATTGGCAATATTAAATATTCATACTTATTAAATATTCATACGTATTTAATATCTATATCTCCTATTATGTATTAAACGGCTCAAGGAAATTAATGTATCACTAGGTAAATTAAATTGACGACAAAAAAGATTTCATTCAATGTGGAAGTTATTGTGAATCTAAATTGGGCATTATTTTATATTTGAATGTTTATATAGTAACGATCTATTGCAATATGGAAAAAAACAGATCTTGGAAAAAATAAGAAAATTTGATATCGATACCTTCTAACTGTTCGTAGATTTCAAAGCAGCTTATGACAGTGTAATCAGAAACAAATTACATGAAGCACTTCAAGATCATGCGTAAAAGCGGTTTATAAAGCCATGCGTAAAGCAAAAAATCCAAATAGCTGTTCTGAAGAATTGAATACCAACAAAAGCTAGACAGATGTTGGTTGCACTCTCAAAATGCAGCAGATAATATAGGTCTAATGATCAACGTGAAGCAAAACAAAGCTTATGACATCATGCACAGACTACATAATCAGAAACATGGGAAAAAAACTTTCAACATTTCTAACTATAATTTTGATGTGGTGCAAAGGTTCTCTTACCTGATAAACTGCAGAATAAGATTTTGGCGTCGTTGATATAATTTAGAGTTATACAATAAATACAACCAAATAGCCAAAGTCAAAGATATAGCTACTGCAATAAAAATTAAATGTTTACAATGGACAGGACATCGGGCCAAAGCAAATGAAAGCTACCCTGCAAGACGTCCTCTATTGGAGAAACTCTAGGGAACTAGACATCGAGGTAAGCCAAGGCTGAGATCGACGGTTAGTGTGCATAAATACGCTAGGAAAATTGGTGTGACAAACTAACACAAAGCTGCAAAAAATAGAACTGAAAAGAGAAGTAAGCTGAGGAATATCGAAACTCAACTAGGGCAGAAGCAATAATAATGATAACAAGTTAATGTCTGCTACAGAGTAGACATTATTGTAAAGCTGTCACAAAACAACATATTTGACATCTACTATCTGACAGTAAAATTCAAGAGTGTTAGATGTAAAATCATTCAATATAAGAGTAATGGCGATCTACTGAAACAGTTCTCTAAAACATTAGGTTCAGATTTGGAATGGATTCTCTAATAAATCAGACAAAATCTGATATGTATAACATATATTGTCATATAAGTCCAAACTTGACCCTCCAGCCAACACAATTTTTGTTGGAAGAGTAGTTTTGATGTAAGAAGTGAAGTGATAAAGACTAATTTGTGTCAAACTCTTCGTCGCTTAGCGGACATTCTTAATAAAAATGGAGCTACCAGTTCCACGCAATCTACCATGTCAAAATTTGGAATGAAGTAAACTGACTAATTTTGTTTAATAAAATATAACTAAAAGATTACTTAATAAAATTACCAAATAGTATATTTGTGTATCTAGGTATATATTTTAATTGTTCTTGAGCTAGCTTAATATATTCTTTAATCAAACATGATTAAATTATCTCCATAATATAACCAAACTACAAGAATATAACAGTAGCAAGGAATTATTAGATTATTTAAAAAAATTAAAAGAATTTAGGTAATACAGTTTTCTAATAAATTACTTCTTGCTTTCTCTAGTAACGAAAAATAAAATTATTGGATGAGAAGGGTCTAACTAGTACATGAGGAATAAAAATAAACTTCTATTAAGTCTGCAAAGGATGTATTACGAATAAAGCTGTTGCAGTTGTTGCCTTTGTGAAAAACATAAATATCATGTGTAATATATAGCAAAATTATTTAAAATTAAGGATGAAATAAGAATTTCAACAATTAAACATAAACAAATGTGACCTATGGCAAATAATTTTTTTAAAGCACAAAGAAATGTGAAGAGCAGAAAATATAGAGAAAGAGAAGCTCAACAAGAAGTAAAATTTAAAAATTATGTAACGTACATTCTTTAGTAGAAGCCAAAGAATAAAAGCTTTGCATAATATCAGTTAACCAACAACTAATAATCAAGATGAGATTGTTGTCTTCTACAAAAAGAAGAGTTTGATGACTTTTTTAAGTTTTAAATCAACCCAACGTTCTCCATTATTCTTGGATTTATGTTTTTAAATACCTTCTAGTAAATGAAAATAATTGTATTAAATCCAGCGCAAATGCTTGTATTTTCAATAAATCGTATTGTTAAGGTTATGCAGCCAAGGATAAATAATGTGATAAAATTATCAACGGTTTTATAACTAGCCACAATCGCCTTCTCTGCTTTAGGTAATAGGTTTATGGAAAAACACCACTTTCTAAACATATCATGATCTGTGCCCCTTTGTCAAGTGACGTCTTAAATTGTAGCAATTAATAAATATAAATGAAAAAGATTTGATAATATTTAAGATATGATTATGAATTTACAATTTAATATTAAATAAGAAAAACCAATCTTTTCAAGCAGTCATTTGTTCAATATGTTTAAGGAAATGCATTACTTATTTAAATTGTATTCCAACTTTTCAAGTCAATATGTCGTTAATAGTAGTTTTAAGTAAACAGTACTGTATTGGATCAGATCATAGTTCAAGAATTATACTATTTTAAACAAAAACTCAGGAGATAGGGGGATATGTGCAGTTGACTAGTGTTGCTTCAGGGACTCTCAAAGCTATAAAGAAAATAAAACGGAAAATATAGAAGATATTCAAAAAGAAGAAGATTAGTTAGTTCTAAACCAAATTGTTTTGTTTTTACTGTTTTAGGTTTGAGAAGAGATAATTCATTTAACAGAACTAAATTGAAAATCGATAATTTGCTGTGGTGAAGCTGAATTTGGTTTAATACCTGTGAAAAATTGACACATATACTCATATAACAAAATTTACGGAAAGACTACGATAACGTCCCACTAAAAAGCTGTAACAATGAAAGGAAAGTACGAATATTAATATAGAATAATAAGCTAATCAACCCATAATAAAAATAAAAACTGGGACACAAATGACAACAGGGTTTGTAACATCAAAGTGATTCAAAGAAGCATGTTAACGCTGTCGCCCACTTTATTTATATATTTAAAATATATCTCAAAAACGCTTTAAAACATGGAAACAAAAATATTGAATTATGGAAATACCACTCACCAGCACTTATTTTATACTCTTAACTTAGCAGATGATCAAGTAATATTGGCTCAATATATATAGGGCCCCAAAATTAATTGAAGAATACGATATATTGAGTCCAGAAGTCATTAAAAAGAAAACCGATTGCAACCGTACATTGGAGGACAAGAAAAAGATCTCAAAACTACAAATATCTAGGTATCAATATTTGGCACGATGGAAGATTAGACAAAGCTATAAGAGAAGGAAAGACAGCAGGTAATGAAACCAATACAGTGGTAAACAATATTTTATGGGACCAAACCATCAGCAAGAAAATAAAAAGAGGATATATGAGACTATAGTGAAAAGTATCACTTTATATAGCAGTGAGATTTAGCCACTTTTGAAAGAACATGGCAAAGCTAAGAGCATCAGGAATGGATTTTCGGAGTAGAGCGGCAGAAAAATCTGGAGAAAGAAGAAGTAAAAGCAAACGCATTAGAGAGAATATGCATGAGGAAATGCATAAAAAGTTAGAGAGAAGGTATATAGACAAAGAGGTGAGAGAAATAAACAGAAGAGGGTGCATACGAAGTTATGCATTATACCAAACATTAACAGGCTAGCGTATTGGCAACCACTTTTACATTGATATTTTCAAAAACAGACAAAAAACGAAAAATAGAGCCAAACTATTACTAGAAAAATCTTACAATGAAGAAGTATCAGAAGTAGCATATCTTATTACTTCTGATAGCTGATCTTTCTGACTTGGAAGATCATTTGTACTATAATATAATATTCTGTCTTTAATTGTGAACAGAAATGCAGTTATCGAGTTCTAATTAGGTACATTAGAAAATATACAGTAAGTGTGACGTCAACATATATCGTTCTCACTCTTACACATGTAACGAAGGTACCTCTCTCTCTCTAACACATTGATTTTCCTATACTTGTAGCCGTGTCCTCATTATCACACTACTTAAAAGTTGAGCAACACAGTTCCATCCCTCGTCACATTTATTATCACAATACTTGTGGAGTATTGGGCACTTATGCGTTTCTTCGCCAAAAGTGTAAGAGGGCTGACCGGCCGGGTCAGCGCAATAAACAATTAAATAAAAATTTACAATTCATTTATTTATAAATTGTCAATTACATATATTTTTACTGATAGATTTTAGCTAATTCAAATCTGATCCCGTACAGAGTGTGGTAATAGCATTTCCAAAAAAATATTTATGTGGTGAATAAGAAAAACAGTTAATATAATTTTGAACAAAACAATTTCATTTTATATTCTTGTCTTTACTAACTAGCAAATTAAACAAATAGAAAATGCTAGTGACATATATAAAAAATATATGACTTATTGATTTCCAGTCAATGTTTAAACTTATTCATCGCATAACTTACAGGAACAGAATAAATTAATGTTGAGTATTGCGTAGCGAGCTATTATATTTTGAAAATAGATAGTTTGTGCATAAGTGTATTCGTTATTAACATAAATAACTTGTCCAACGTGTCTTACATTAGAAATAAAAGTTCTAAATACAGTAAGTTTTAGAACCTTAATAAGGTGATAGTACTTACATAGCAATATTCAACATTAATTTTGAACGTTTGACGACTAAGACATTACAATAAAAGTTGTAGAGCTTATTTTATCAGACTTACGGTCGACTTTTATTGTTTTTTCTACTGAAACAACTGTGTCAACCACCTTCTAGCTTAACTGGTTTCGGTGGTGGCATAAGTACTAGATAGCTGCTAATAGTTTATCAAATATAGCAGCAGTGAACCGCCAGTGTTTGAATGAAAACAAAAAAAGTTCTATTATTGTATTTTATTGAGAGAAACCAAGTAGAGTTAAAGAAAAACGAAGCTTTTTGCTTTTATTTGTGATTTATAAATGTGTAACTCTTACATATTATTACCTTATTCAATAAAAAAACCGAATTCTTTAACCAAAAATATATATTTCTATTCGCCGAATAAATATATTTCAGCATTTATATTTTCTATTTAGATACACCATGTCTGTTTCATTGTAGCAATAAATAAACTTGGTTTATTTGACTGGAGTATAATAAAATGTATTAATAGAATTAGTCATAGTCCAGATGCTGGCTTATCGATGAACCTGGGGACTGTCAGAAAAGGATCCCCTGACCTTAGCCTTAGTAGTCCTGTATTGACCAGGGAATGCATATCTTTATATTAAAATAATGAAGTCTGTAGGAGTAAATAAACTTAGTTCTATGTAAAATGTGTGGAAATTGTTGGTCTAGAGTTTTAAGTACAATTGAACAATATATTGGGTACCGCAAGACCTTTTCCCGGGTCTGTTATATTGTTGATACTAGTCAGATTAATCGTATTAAATACCCACCCCACCATCTTGCCCCTCTCTTATTCTGAAAGAAGCATTCCATACAAAGATTGTATTTTACCTGACAACGTACTTAGATTTAAAAAAAAAACATTGTATAGGGTCCAAAAGATGGGAAAATAAATATGTATTACATGTTTTTGTGTTTATTTTATATATCCCTTATTACAACATCAAAAAAACAATGAATTTAAAAAGACTTTTACAATTGAAAACTTCTAAACTAAACAACCTCATGAAAAAAGTAACGATAATGATGTGATATGGTTGTGTTGTTGATAATTTGCAACGGAGAGGACATGGTTACACAATACAGGGAGTTTCTGGATCTCAGTATAACAGACACAAACAAGGTAACAAAGGAAAAACAATGGTGCACAAAATGCTAAGCCATAGGAATGAGTTGCAATGTTACACCCAACATAGATGCAGACAGTGTAGTGGAGAATACCACACACTATTACATTTTGAAACTAGTTTTTTTGGTAACAGAAGAAATCCAAATAGAAGAACAAAAGAAAATATCTCTGAAAGAAACGGGAGAGACTAGAGAAGTTCGAGTTATGGAAGAGACTCGAACAACAGAAGAAGCGGACAATACCCTGATAGAAACAGGGGAGAAAATGGTAATTCGGGCAATGGAATAAAGCCGAATAGTGGAAGACAAGAATACATCGCAAGAGAATAATGGGTATAGACATGACAACGCACAGCAACGAGGACAGAACTCATTAAACTGTGCATGCTAACAAAACACGTAATCTATACTTACCACTGAGATAGTGCGCATAAAGAATAATAGAGGAGACACTTACTTAATGAGAGCATTAATAGACCAAGGATCGCAATCCTCGTTCATTACATGAGAAGCAGCGACAAAGCTGTGAATACAAACGAAACAAATCCAGGCTACAATCTCGGGAATCGATTCGACAGGAGAAAAAACATCGAACTGGAGCATGAAGCTACTGATTAAAACATATTTCCAGAGTAACTTTAAGATGTAAAGGCAGGCATTAGTGCTACCGAAAATAACCAAAGACCTACCGAAACAAGAAATGCAGTGGGAGGAATTAAATGAAAGACATGTCTTATTAGCAGACCCCAATACCAAAAATTAGGAAAATAGACGTATTACTAGGTATAAAATGGTACAGTAAAATATTGATGAAGGGTATGCACCGAATGAGAAACGGGCTACTCATGTAAAATACAAAACTAGGATGGATAGTGACAGGAATTGTACAGGAAGAAAAAGCAAGGAATCTACGAGTATGCAGTATGATATCCAGACAGGAAATGGACGCACAAATAAAACAATTTTGGAAACAGGAAGAGGTAGAACGCGAAAGTAAACTTTCAGTTGAAGAACAAGAATGTGAAGAATACTATAAGTAAACAGTTAAGAGAGATGGCGAAGGAAGATACGAAGTAAAATACCAGAAAGGAGGATGCTATCTTCCACATCACCCCGTAAAAACGGAAGATGGTATAACAACCAAAGTAAGAGCGGTGCTTACCGCATCAAACAAAAGCTCAACAGCAGTGTCTTAATAACATTATGCACACAGGACCAACACTCGAACAGGATCCCACGAACATTCTTTTAAGATGGAGATCTTACAGAATAGTATGCTCTGCAGATTTAAAAAACATGTACTTTGAAATAAAGATGGCAGAGACGACATATTAGCAGGTGCTCAGACTATAAAAGAAGCTGAGGAAGAGCTGATACAATTATTTAAAAAAGGTGAATTTACACTACGAAAGTGGCTAAGTAATGAAGACACATTTACGGAAAACGTACCGGAAAAATGCGGAACGTGGATACGAAAGCATAACGTCATGTAGAAATACAAAAAAGAAAACTTAGGGATCCACTAAGAGAGAACCTTTAGGTTCAAATTAGAACTGACAACGACATAGACTGACAAAAGTAGCCAAACTATATAACCTACTAGGATGGATAGCACAAGTACTATTTCAAGCCAAAATCTTTATACAGGAATTGTGGGAGCAGAAAACTGGTTGAGACAAATAACTAACTAGCATCCACAAAAACAATGGAAATGAATACCAAGAACAGCAAACAAAGCTGGAAGAAATAATAATACCCAGATATATTAACCTAAACACCGAACATAGAATAGAATTACATGGATTCGTAGATGCATCCCTAAAGGGATATGGGGAGCTACTTATCGTAGGTACCCCTTTACTTCGAACTATCCACGTAAGTTGGAGAAAAATGTAAACGATTAACGAATACGCAAATGGCATGCTCACCGGCCGCTATAATTAACATGGATACTAGAACTCACTGTTTATTAGATGAGCTCTACAATCGAATCAAAAACAGCACTTGTCCTATGATCCTTTACTCAGTGCAAGATGCTCAATGGGCAAATTCTCATATCTATTCACATATCCATCATATGTAAAGGGCCTAGTGTCTGGTGGTATATTTGTTTATAATAATATAATGTTTGCCCACGTTTGGCCTACTATAAGACACGAGAGTATTTAGATAATAGCGTTGCAATACATATCAACGCGTGCAGGATGACCTCAAAAGGAAAGACATAAATTTAGCAGCTGAACGTTGATAAAGAGAGTTGTAAATAAATCATGTACTAGTAACTAACTTTGAACGTATCGTAGTCCGGGTAAAGTCAATAGATGGTCTTTGGGATGTGGTGAGTTCTATTAAACAAACAATATTTAGCAACCCTTGAAGGTAAGCCAATTAGACGATTGAGCCTGCAGTTACCTTAAACTAACCTTATAGAAGAAATAAAACACAATTCACGAGCCATCGAAGAAGCAAAAGATCCAGGGGGTTAAACTATTCCTGATCCTAAGCACAATGACCCTACCCGATCTCATACAGGAACATAAAGCAAAGTAAAAAGTAATCAAAAATAGGAAAAAGTCAAAGTACATAATATACATTTACGATTTATGAATACTTTAACGATTTTCGATGGAAAGCACAGATGATTATGACACCATAAAGGGCCAAGACTACCCTACATAAACAGAATAATGAATCATCTAACGCCATATGGAGGTCGTTTTTAGGTCCATCTTTCGTCTTTGCGTCATTTAACCAAAATATGAGGTCCAGTTCCTGACGTTAAATCGAAAGTCATAATAATGACATTCAATGGACATAATAATTTTTGTAATGTATATGAGACCTGTATGTATACATGTATATGAGGAAAGAAATTCTTTCAACAAACTGAAAAAAGTACTCTGCAGCAGGGACGTTTCAATTTCTTTAAAGATAAGACTTCTGATATGCTACGTATTCTCCGTATTATTTTATGGGTTGGAGACTTGGACGTTAAAGAAAGATGTTTCGGACAGATTAGAAGCCTTCGAGTTATGGGCCTACAGAAGGATATTAAGAATAAGTTGGGTGGATAGAGTCACGAATGTCGAGGTGTTGAGAAG
This sequence comes from Diabrotica undecimpunctata, assembly GCF_040954645.1. NCBI lineage: Eukaryota > Metazoa > Arthropoda > Insecta > Coleoptera > Chrysomelidae > Diabrotica > Diabrotica undecimpunctata. The sequence continues at coordinate 40,863,149 of NC_092807.1, read as the reverse complement.
AATGGGAAAAGATAAAGAGGTTTTAAATACAATTAAAGTCAGAAAACTGCAATATCTGGGACATGTCAGGAGGGGCGAGCGTTATAACTTGCTGCAATTAATAATACAAGGAAGAATAGATGGTAGAAGGAGTCGTGGAAGAAGACACATCTCCTGGTTAAACAATTTGAGAGTTTGGTTTAACTGCACTTCTGTTGACCTCTTTAGAGCAGCGGTATCGAAAGTGCGAAATGCCATGATGGTTGCCAACCTTCTTAGAGGAGATGACACATGAAGAAGAAGAAGATATGAGACCTGTACAACACAGTATCCTACATATGTCACAATTAGTATAGATGATAAATAATACCAATAGCAATAGTTTATGTATAATACAATTAAAAGAGAAACAAAAAATATTTTTTAATCGACATTTTGATTTTTTTGTACAAATACCTCTCAGTAGTTAAAAAAAACTATTTTGTTTGCTAATGATTATGTTTACAATGATCATGTTGTTTTGTCTCCCGATAATATGGAAACAGCAACAGCGTGACTAAAATCTTCAAAAAATTTAAAAATAAACTGCTCTGCCTCTGAAAATGTCGACTCTAAATACAACTATGAAGTTATTCTCGGCAAAATTGGAAGATAAACTAGATAACTAGTAGAAATGAAGGAAGTGCAGCAGATATTTAATAGATGAAGTTCTACAACAGACGTACTGTTTATAATTAAACAAATTTCATAAAAATCTATAGAATGCAGGACACTTGCATATATATGCCTTGAAGATTTGCAGAAGATCATTGTAGAGCAGCAATGACAGGACAATTAACAACATTAATTAACAAAATTATAAAACAATGAAATACTGGAAGAATATAGAACTAGCGAACTAATTCTACTATTTAAAAAAAGGAGATAACATTAGCAAGAAGACTACAGAGGTATAAACTGGTTAAATACTACCCTAAACCTTACAACTAAAACTTTGGAAGAACTAGATAAGATAACTAGAAGAAGATAAGTTTAGCAGATAAACAACGGGGTCTTCGTACAGGAATATCATGTACAGATGCAATATCCGTCATAAAGCAAATTACTGAGAAATAATTAGACCAGCATTTCTGTATCTGATTAACTCAAAGAAAGCATTTGACAGAGTAAGACTTAAAGATGTAATTCATTTGTGTATGATAGAAAAGTTTCCCTTGGTATAATAAAAACCATTGAAAACATCTACAAAAAAAAGTGGAAGTCAGAATAAATGCACAACTTCAAAACTTATAGACACAGGTAGCGGAATAAAACATGGGTCTCATTGAGCTCTTTTTTCTTCAAGTGAATCACGGATAAAATCATTAAAAGTGTCAACAAAGAAAGAGACTACAGAATGAGAAACAAAGAAGTAAAAATACTCTGTTACGCAGACGACACAATATTGATAGCTCAAGATGAAGATAGTTTGGAAAAATAGAAGTCGATGGCATCAGTATTGAACAAGTAATGTAAATAAATACCTTGGAATTATACTGTCCAGCTATGAAGACTTGGACACAAAAGTCAGAGATCAAGTACAAAAAGCAAATAGACTGGCAGGATGCCTTAATAACACTATATGAGAAACCGACATATTAACACTGAGAAGAAGTCTGGAAATTTTAAAGCCAGTGTAAGACCAATAATGACATTTGCATCAGAAACAAGACATGGCACAGCCGCAATACAAAGGCAGTTGGAAACACATAAGTAGAATGAAGGAGACCCGCATGGTCAAAATAGCAAGAGATAAATCACCAAGCGGTAGAAGAAATATAGAACCACCGCGCAAAAGATGGAGTGACAACCTTCCATAGAGGTATTAATCCGCCAATGAATGGAGGAAAGACAAAAGAAATAATAGCAATCATGGATAGTACAAATAAATTAAAAGCAAAAACGGCTAAAATCTTGACAATATGGAAAAATTACTAAGCAGATAAATTTCACGAAAACAGATTAAAATAATACAATGACTGAAGAAACAAAGGATGACGAAGACTAAGAAGTAGAAGATGCGTTAACAATAATTAAAACAGGAAAGGAATACGGTGCTGATGGAAAAGAACCAGAAATGGCAAAGTAGCTGCGGGAAGATGAAAAAGAATGACTGGTGGAATATCGCAAGGCATGGTAAACTATGCAGAAATGCATAGCTATGCTATGCAGAGATGTAAAAAAAACCTGCATATTTACACAAGGATAGTAGAAGAACGTAGAAGTACTAAGATGATAGAAAATAAAATAGGAGAAGAACGAGCTGCTTTTATGGAAGGAAAACAAACGAATGACAATATACACATCAGTAAACATTAATCAGTAGACATTATAGAAAGAAAACTAGCAGGAGAAGAGCTACATCTAAATTTCAAAGACTTAAGAGAGTCTTTTGATACAGTAGACAGAAGAAAGATAGATGCATGCCTAATAATGTTTGAAGTTTTAAAAGAACTACGAGAAATTATAAAGAACTTATGTATCAGAGGAAGTAAAGAAATTCAATTAAATTGTAAATGAGAATAAACTAAATTTAATAAAATAAATTGGAAAAACCCCCGCTAATATTATAAAAACAATACACGGCTTAAATATACATAACACAGAAAAAAATAAAATCGGAAACGAAAACAAGAAAGAATATGCCTGGATAGTAAGGAAGCAGACAAAGAGATATCCTAACTTTATTTCTTTTTAATTTATTAAGGCATAAAATTATAAACGGTGTACCTGATCTCAAAATAGGATACACAATGAACAAACGAATCAATATGGTCGATGGTCCTTTGCAGATGACGCGGTAATTATAGCCGAAAGTTATGACGGTCTACAAAAACAATTGCATACATTTCATCAGATAAGTAACGAACTTAATAATATGAACATTATTAATCAAGACGAAAACATGCTTGACCCTAGCTGGAGATTTAATAAAATGTAAACCCATGATGAACAATAAAACAAAATTGTAGAACAGACAGGACATTTCAAATTCTTAGGAATACTCTTCAGATCCTACAAAAGATTTACAAAGCTTTATCAATAAAGCAGCCACTGTATGAGGATATCTGAAATGTAATTCGGAACAACAAATAGATAAGATCAAACAATCTATAAGACTTGTATTAAACATATTATGTTACATACATGAAATAGGAGCGATAAAAAAAGTAAACTCAGCGTAGCAGAAATGAATATATTCTTATGACGCATAGTGAGCAAAATTATAAGAGTGCATATAAGAAACAAATACATAAGAGCATAATGTAAGGGGCAAGATATAGACAAAAACGTCATGTAAGTCATGTAAGAAGAATAAAGGAAGACATGTTGCCCAGAAAAAATGAGCAAGGATCACCTTCGAAGAAATGGCGAGATAGTTGGCCGTCCTTATCCCAAGAAACATTACTGCGATGAATCGGTATTCAGATATTCAAGACGGGGATTTTAAAACACCAATATAAACAAAATGATGATGAATGCAGAACTGCAGTAGAGGAAAAAAGGCAAGCTAGGCTTAACCAACTTCAAAGAAATACAAGAAATAGCAGTGAGATTTATAACGAAAAAAGAATACAAGCGACTAGAATATGCAGAAGAAAGAAAAGAGAGGCTATGAAAAAACAAGTACAAGAAATCGTAAAGCATAACAACAGACGCGAAAGCAGAAAATTCTATAAATGCATAAAAGAAAGCACACAGTCATTTAGACCAAAACTAACGATATGCAAAGACAAGGACGGAGAACTACTAACAGAGAAGCAAAAAATTATAATGAGATGGAAACAATATTTCGAAGAAAATCTAAATGCAGACAACGAAAATGATCAAAACGAGACAATATATTATACGGCGGAGCTGCACATCGAAAATCCAAGTTATGAAGAAGTAGTTCAGATAATAAATAAACTAAAAAATAATAAAGCACCAGGAACGGACGGAATTTCGGCAGAATTATTAAAGCATGGAGGATCCGAACTCTGGGAAAGAATCCATTACCTAATAACATTAATATGGACGAAGGAGCAAATGCCAGAGGAATGGACAGTTGGCCTCATACAGAAAATATATAAAAAAGGAGATAAAAGGGGATTGCCAGAATTATAGGCCAATTACATTGCTAAATGTAATATACAAAATTCTTTCTGGTATAATCTACAATAGATTATTAGAATACTCCGAAAATATAATTGGTGATTATCAAAATGGATTCAGACCAAATAGAGCCACTACAGATAACATATTCATACTAAGAACGATACAAGAAAAAGCTTATGAATACGACATAGACCTATATAATATGTATATAGACTTTAAACAAGCTTTTGATAGTGTGAAAAGAGACAAAATGCTGGAAGACCTTTGTAATCTAGGTATACCTAAGAAATACATCAGCCTCATAAAAATGACATTGCAGGGTTCAAAAGCCGCAGTCAGAGTAGATGGAGAACTGACTCCCTTGTTTAACATCAACATGGGAGTAAGACAGGGAGATGCCCTATCAACCATGCTATTCAACCTAGTTCTTGAGGCAGTCATCAGAAAAACCAATATAACCGGCCATATAAACACCAAATCAGTACAAATTACTGCATATGCAGACGATGTAGCCATCATTAGTAGGAATAAGCCACGACTAATGGAAGTGTTCAAACAAATTGGTCCTGAAGCAAGAAAACGAGGTCTCAAAATAAACGAAGCAAAAACGAAGTATATGACAGTCAAAAGAATAACTGACAATGAAAATAATATCACAATAGACAACTATACTATCGAACGAGTGGATGCCTTTACATATCTCGGCACAGAAATCAATCAGAATAACTCCGTAAGTAGCGAAATTAATGCACGTATTTCCAGCGGGAATCGTACATACTATGCTAATAAAAGATTGATGACCTCGAAATTATTAGACAAAAGAACCAAAATGACTATCTACGGAACACTGATTAGACCCGTAGTAACCTATGGATGTGAAACTTGGGTAATGACGAAAAAAGATGAAGCCCAACTCAGGACATTCGAGAGAAAAATACTGAGGAAAGTATATGGCCCGGTACAAGAGGAAGATGGCACATGGAGAATCAGGAGAAACGACGAGGTTAATGAGTTAAATGAAGGTTATGACATTGTAAGATTTGTGAAAAGTCAAAGACTGTCATGGCTGGGACATGTGCAGAGACAAAACGATGCAAAAACAACAAAGAAAATGTTACAATGGAAGCCCATAGGAAGGCGAAAAAAAGGAAGGCCCAGAACGAGATGGTTGGATGACGTGGAAGACGACCTGAAAACAATGAACATAAGACAATGGAGAAGAAGGGCACAAGAGAGATCTGAATGGAAGGACATAGCCAGACAGGCAAAGACCCATCCAGGGTTATGATGCCAAAAGAAGAAGAAGAAGAAGAATATAAACTAAAGGTACGAATAAAACACTGAAAACTTTGTTTTTAAAACTTCCACAAAATTTATTTTAAATTCTTATCACCACAGCGGTTTCGGCTGATTGCCTTTCTCAAGTGATCTGTTTTTGGCATGGGTTTACACTTTATAGTCTCTAATGCAATAGGTTGAGGAGGGGAGAACTGTTTGTCTCAAGCTGATCATTCAGAATTATATCTGTGTTTTTTAATTTGTTGATTTCCATAGATTCTAACAAAGATAGCTTAAGGCCTTTATTTTGAATGTGGAGAATTTTAAATTCGTCATTCAAAGAATGATTATGATCTAGAAGGTGAAGTGCTTATGTAGAATCTGTTTTTCTATTATTGAAAGCCCTTTTATGTTCTGCTATTCGTTTATTTAAATTTCTACCTGTTTGACCAATGTAAGTTTTTGGGCAGTCGCCACATTTAAGTTTGTACACACCACTGTGTAAGTGTTTTTTATGTTGGCTCTTGTTGTTTTTAATATATTTGCCTAGGTTGTTATTTGTTCTGAAAGCTGGTGTTATTCCTTTCTTTTTGATGTGTTTGGCTATTTTTGTTGATATTTTGGCACATAAACATAAAACCCAAACCCGTTTGGCCCAAACACATAAAAAAGAAAGGAATAACACCAGCTTTCAGAACAAATAACAACCTAGGCCAATATATTAAAAACAACAAGAGCCAACATAAAAAACACAGTAGTGTGTACAAACTTAAATGTGGCGACTGCCCAAAAACTAACATTGGTCAAACAGGTGGAAATCAACAAATTAAAAAACACAGATATAATTCTGAATGACCAGCTTGAGACAAACAGTTCTCCCCTCCTCAACCTATTTCATTAGAGACTATAAAGTGTAAACCCATGCCAAAAACAGATCACTTGATAAAGGCAATCAGCCGAAACAGCTGTAGTGATAAGAATTTAAAATAAATTTTGTAGAAGTTTTGAAAACAAAGTTTTCAGTGTTTTATTGTTACATAAAATGAATTTCCATCAAGTAACGGTCGAATCCATCAATTATAGTACGAACATATGAAACCAGAATAAAAATCACGAAGACTATTTACCTTGCTTGGTAATAAAAATGTAGTAGATGATCAATTTGTAAATATTTATGGTTTTTTTTTCTAGACTTTATTTTGTTTGTTCCGTTCTTTCAAAAATATTGATCTACAGTTTCTCCGTCCTTGTTTAAGTATATCCCAATTTAAGCAACCAAAAATACAAGTAAGTGATATAATAATTGCCTATACCGCAGCGTTAATAATTATCTGTAAATACAATTTAGAAGTTCATGATAGATAATACATTTTGGGTATGTACAATGTACATATATTTACTGGGTCAAACCTGATTTTTATTGTAATGAATAATATACTTCGTGGAGAAAGTATCAGGTTAAATATAAGCCCAATCACATAACATAATAACGATATAAACACATAACAAACGATCTAAAACATTAAAAACTTTTTTTTTATTTACAGTAGTACGTTTTTCAAAAAAACCAAACTTCTGCTATAAATTACATCCAAAACCATTTTCTTGGATGCATTTCCCGTGACGTGCGATCGTTTGTCATGGTAAACATTAAATTCTGCGTTTTGAGTTGTAAAAATGACAAAAATCGTGCCACGTTTATTTATTTAACAACTTTTTAAAATCTAGTTTATTCTAGGCAAAATATAAAAACTTCACTCTTTACTTTTAAAACGCATCTTGATTTTTGTCGATAGGACACTTTGATCAAAAAATATAGAATTTTTACCCTCAAACATACAAATTTTATTTAACATTTGAAATGACATTCAAAATGGACGGTCGCTTCAAGCGTTGTTTCTAAGAGAACTGTTCATTCTACACAAATAGTGATAATAAACTGTGGAAAACTATTTTGCATCTTTTTTGGGGTCCCAAAATTAATATTCTCGGCAAAATTCAGCTTGTTCGTATGATTTTTAGGGGTCAACTCTCTGACGACGGGAGTACTAATTAGGTACTATTAATTGAACTAAAAATATTTGCGACCACTTTTTGACTGGCAACCTATTATCAATGTATTCTCCTAATTTTAAATCTGTGTAAAAATATGAGTTTGATTATCTACGTTATGAACGTAGTGACCCTGCAGTGGGATCTTAGGCTATATATTCCACTTCAATTTTCAATAGTTCCCACATGTTTTCATCGGAACTAAAATTCACTGAAGATTTGTTGGCATGGCAAATGGTGTTCTTACATCCAAATGGCATTTTATTATCCCACTAAAATGCCACCCATCTGCACATAAAGCATGAGCCGTTTTAAGAAGAAAAGAATACTTTCCCTATTAATAGTGCCATCAACTATACATAGAAGTTTTAGCACCAACCTGAGATATTGTTCCTCAAACTATCATTTTAGTGTAAAATTTGAAAGATAACTTCTATATTAATAGGATTTTTAGGTGATTTGTAGAAATCTGGGAACAAATTTTGCCAGATATAAAAAAAAAACGGTGTGGCAGTTACACTTCTATACACGCATTCGCCGTTACAAATTTATTTGGGAGTCAATCTGCACAATCGTTACATATGTAATGTTATAGGTAAGACAAAGCAGAAAGATAAACAGAATTAATAACAACTTACTACCAATTAATAAACAACATTTGACCTGTAATAGGAGTATAGTAAATGAAGGATTGATTCAATATTTTGATGAAAATGTATATTTTTATTTTCATATATGTATGAAAGGAGTTGAATGCAATTTTTTTTACATATACTCTGCAGTAAAATTCATTGTTTATTTTGTTATTAATATAAAAATACAATACAATACACTGCAACATAATTCAATACAATAATACAATACAAATTAACATGCAATATTCATAAGTATTTAAAAATAACAATATTATACATAAAAAAATACATTACAATACAGTGCAACATAATTCAATATAATAATACAATACAAATTAAAATGCAATATTCATAAGTATTTAAAAATGACAATAATATACATAACTTTTCTACTTACACATATGTTTAATTTACCATGTAATAATATTAATAAAAAAGTCCTCCCCGACTGGGAATCGAACCCCGGTCTCCCGCGTGACAGGCGGAGATACTGACTACTATACTACCGAGTACATGACACAAACGTATTTCAAAATTGACAGTTCTGGGTCATACAGTGATTTATTGAGATTATTATTTTGAAATACAAAAGACTAATATAATTATGAACATTTAATAAATAATACAAAACATATCACATAAATAATAATATTAATAAATATATAATTATATAATATATATATATACAAAAGGAACATTTTTTATATTCGAGAGAGGAAGAGAGAGAGAGAGAAAATATATCTTCTGTCTCTCTCTTACTCATTATCTTACATATGTAATGATTTCACAGATTCACTCCCATATAAATTTCCAACGTGGAGCGCGCGTATAGAAGTATACCTTCATAAAGATTCTCTATTTGCTTCGTGCATAAAAGTGAGGCCTCTACCCCTCACATGTAGTCGGCAATGCTGAATATTTTTATTTTTATCAGTATTGGGAAACGTTTGGGTTGTTAATGATTATTAGACAAAAAAAAACATCAAAAGTTAATAACATATATATATTCCATTTTTCCAGGCAGAAATAACGGCGATCGATCACTGCGTGGAAGAAATAGAAAGGCAGAAAAGAACTTACCGTTTGAAACTGCCATCTCACAGATAGCCAAGCAGATTAAGGCACTAAATTTTGTAGAACTCAATTCTAAGCTAGTATGGGTGCCCTAAATAAACTATAAGACCGTAGCAAGGTTACGGCAGCCTGGGTACCACGGCACGAGGGTCATAAGGGCAATGAAAAAGCAGATGAAATGGCCAAACATGGCTCATTAATGCCATTCATTGGACCGGAACCCTTCTGCGGCGTTGCAAAGGCAGTAACAAGAACAGCTACAAGAAAGTGGCTAGTATACAAATCTCTGGAATGGTGGAGGAATTCACAAGTACAAAGGCAGGTGAAAGAGTTCATTATAGAATATTCGCTAAAATTTACAGCAGACCTAATAGACAAAGACACAAAAATAGTCAAAGCCTTAACCTCTTCAAATGTACAATACTAAATTATTTATTATTATAAATTAATCTTAATAAATCCTTATACTTTAATTGTTCCTTCCACCACTTCATATCTTCCTAGATCAGCTGATGACTTCTTCTTAGAGTGCCATATCCCTACGGAACGTCGGCGACTACCATGCTTATAATATTGTTATACTGATCTCGGTCTTGCGCTACGTGTAGCAATTGGTCCGCTGTCAAACCTGTCCACTGCCGCAAATTCCTCAACCAAGAGAGTTTCTTCCGTCCTATCCATTTCTTCTTCTTCTTAAAGTGCCCTCTCCTCAATGGAGGTTGGCTACTACAATTTTAAAATCTTCTCTATCTTCAGCTGTTCTTATTAGCTGTTCAAAATTTAGCCCTGTCCATTGTCGGATGTTTCTGAGCCACGATAGTCTTTTCCTTCCTAGGCCTCTCTTTCCCTCGATTTTTCCTTTCACTATAAGTTGGGCATATTGGTACTTATTATTTCTCAGTATGTGGCCTAGGTATGATGTTTTTCTAACTTTTACTGTGTTAAAAAGTTCTCTTTCCTTGCCTATTCTATGCAGCACTTCTTCGTTTGAGGTATGCGATGTCCATGAAATTTTGAGCATTCTCCGGTAGATCCACATTTCAAAGGCCTCCAATTTATTTACGGTTGATGTTTTTAGGGTCCACGTTTCAACTGCATATAGAAGAGTCGACCAGACGTAGCATTTTGATAAACGTAGTCGAATTTCGAGTTTTATTCGAGAATCACAAAGCCTTCTTTGTGATTCTCAAATCCATTTCTTACCTTCGATTTAACCGAAGGAACTCATATCTTGGTCCTCTGATTTTATGTCCAAGATATTCTAGTTTAGCTGATGACACGCACCTCCAAATCATAATTCTTATGAGAAGCTTCACAGTTCTTTTGAGGCAATCTTTATAGAATGCTTCATTTACTTTTAATAACCGTTTTCGAAAGTCTCCCACGCAAACATCAAATTTTGATTCGTCACTGAATATGATTCTGGACCAGTCATCAACGCTCTTAGTTTTCATGGATCGTTGATGACTGGTTCAGAGAGATATTCAGTGACGAATCAAAATTTGATGTTTGCGTGGAAGACTTTCGAAAACGTATGATCAGAAGTCAAAATGAAGCATTCCATAAAGCTGTGAAGCTTCCCAAAGGAATTATGATTTGGGGCTGCATGCCATCAGCGGGTCTAGGAAAATAAGAGGTGATGGAAGGCACAATTAACGCAGCAAGGTATCAAAAAATTTTGAAAAATAGTCTTGTACTAAGTGCTCACAATCTCTACCAGAACTTAAATTTTATATTCCAGCAGGACATACAGCTAAAACAACTAAAAAATGGTTTGAAGACAATAATATTAAAGTCCTTTCATGGCTGTCGAACAGTCGAGACCTTAATGTTATTAAGACATTGTGGCATAAGATAAAATAGAAATTGCGTAGTGGTCCTCAGAGAACCGCCGCCGATTTGAAGAGTAAATTAGGTAAATTATAGGATAGTTTCGACCCTTGTGTAAATTCTTAGTACGAACAATGCCAGACAGGAGTGCCTCGGTAGTAAAGGCGCGTGAAGATGTAACCCCATATTAAAATAGTAATTTCTTGAATTGTTTGAACATTTAATTGTCACAATGTTATGCAACATTTTTGTTTATTTTGCCGCCACTCTGCAATTCAACGTTTATAGAGATCGACCCATTTCAATATTTTGTTATTAATGATATAGTTTAATGTATTATTGATCTCGTTCTTTGGTTCAATAACAAAGATCGTGAAGATAAACGTTTTCAATAAATTTTCGTTTGTCCGAACATTTAGTTGTTAAGGCTTGCATTCTGGATTCTTCAAATAACGGGATATAGATATATACAGGAAAATAAAGAACATATACTTATAGTAAATTTAATAATCCAAGAAATATTAAAAAATCAAAACTCTAAAAAAATTTAAGGAATATTAGCTAAGAAATCCTTAACAGTAGATGGATCAAACCTTCTAAATCCATTAGCATCACAGATACCCACTTCTATGTTGTCAGCTGTCATCTGACCTTCAAAACTTTCTTTGAGGGTAAGGATGGCAGTGTGAACAGCATCGTCGAGTTCTAGCTCTTCACTGTACCTATAAATTAATTGTTGATTAACTTCGATTATTACAAAAATATATCTATAGTTCTTATTGCGCACAATTGAGACAAATCGGACAGCTGCCAGGATTGTACTAGCCAAATATGCACTTGCTATGAAATTAAAGTCGTATTTTATCATAATTTGAATTAAAAAACAAAACTAGTTTTTTTATTTACTTCAATATGAAATATTGTAAATTGGTTTATTTGAGATTAACTAATAGAAAGGAAAAAGAGGCACAGGCCGAAGAAGGATATCCTGAACTTCCTAAAAAACTGAAAGACTAAATTACGGTTTTTCTTTTTTTTTTTAAAGTTTATGAGTTTTTTGTTAAGAGGCTACATCAGCGCGTCATCAAGACGGAAAAGGCGTTCCAAGATTACAGTTTTAATTTTGAATATTTTGTCACATCACATCACATCACTTTTATCACATATACGTGATATAGTAAGGAATGGCGGTACGGAGCCCAATTTGAGAAATATGTTAGTTTGTGGAAATTACTCTATAACTAAATAAAATATTACAAAAACGAGTCCGTACCGCCATTAAGAACAACAAACAAATACACTTTCTTCAAATAAACTTTTTTATCCCATGCCTAGATTTTGTGTTACATTGGAATTACTAAAATCACCTAAAATCAATGATCTATAACAAGAAATCGAACTTAACTGAGTGAGTTGGCAACATAGAGAATTAGTCAGCGCTATCACATTTGCACACCTGCGTCTGTTTTCTGTGTAAGTGATAGCACGATTCTGCTCTGTTATCTGTACGATATCTGTTCAGCCAGATATTGGAATATTATTTTGGATGTGGATTATGGATATTATTTTCTAAGATATTGAGACTCGTTATTGTTGATTCATAGTGAAGTAGTGTTTGTTTAAAATGAATTTATTATATTTGTGTAATAGAGCTAGGTTGTTGGACTATTTGAAAAAATAGATTATTATTAATTGTGAGATTTATAGTTATATTTTAAGTAAAAATATTTCAAATTCCAATGCGAGTATACAGGGTGTTTCAAAAAGGTATTTCATAAATTAAATCACGCATTCCGGGGACAAAAATAAATTGATTGAATCCAACTTACCTTAGTACAAAAGTGTACACAAAAAAGTTACAGCCCTTTGAAGTTGCAAAATAAAAATTGTTTTTTTGCATTATCTCCTAAACTACTTCAAATTTTGTAATAAAAACGGACACGTTGCTTTCTTGTTCTGAAAGCATTTTTCATAAAAAAACAATCAACAAAATCTAACTTTTGTAATAAACGTTATAAGTAGTAGAGCTCGGATCGAGCGAGCAATTTCCAGGGTAGTATTTCCTTTATACTTCATTTGTTTAGATGTATACATTATTAATTTAGGTGATATATTGCGACTGCTTGTGCATTCACTAAGCAAAAACCAAATATTCTGGCCATTAAACATGTATTTGTATGTCAATGTTTAGCCGTAACAAAAGGAAATCAGATATTTGGAGCACCCTGTTTAACATAGTAAAATAAACATGTTCTTAGAGGAATAGTAATCGTCCAATTTTTCAAAACGTTGAAAATACCATGATGCAAGTATCTAAATTAATTTTGTTGAATTTACCAGTTATATTTTTAGTGGAACTAACAACATTCAAACTGACACGCAACCTGACTGTGCAACTAGCAACTAGGTTGACCCCATAGTGAGCATTGTCGACAGTGTTGATAATAGTAAAGCTTGTTTTAAAAAAAAATCAAAGTTATTATTGTTACTTTTACTATTATTTATATTAAAACAAAGTGTAACGAAACAATTTTGTTTTATATTATTTTAAATTTATTTTAGTATTCTGCCTGAACCTTTAAGTGTCCGAAGGATAATAGACATAGTATTTATCCGCTGATCACTGACACATTGGAATCTGATGATAATCTTTTAAACAATAAAATGACTTTCTAACAGGACAAGGCATCCCCACATTATCATATACGCGTAAGACAATTTTTGAATCAACGTTTTCCAGGGCACTGGATTGTTAGAAGGGATCCAATAGAGTGGATCGGACACCGGATCTTTCGCCTTTAGATTTTTTTTTTGTGGGGACACCTAATATCAAAAATATACGCCACTTCGCCTGTAGATATTACAGAGTTGCGACAAATAATTGTGACAGAATGCCCATTATACACACCGAAGGTATTTGCAAATGTACGAAGAGGCTTTGAAAATATACTGTATTATTGTATGGAGGTCACAAGAGGTCATTTCGAACATTAAATTAGTTAATTTAATGAAATTTTATGTTTTTTGTTATTACTGATGTCCAACCAATAAATTAGCCAAAATTATCTTCAAAGTTATTTCGTAAAATAAAAAAAAGTATCGTGTAGAGGAAAAAATACCTTTCAGATGGTATGCCGCTCGACCACACTTGCTATTTAAAAAAAAACTGGGGGTTGATGCGTGGCAGTAGGGAGTTACATTTGAGGGCATGAATTTTGCATGAAAATTCGTCCCGCGCCCAATACAAATTGACGAGTTTTTTTTTATTTTGAAAAAACTCTTGGTTTCTGAGTTTATGGGGGGGTCAAATTTTCGTTGGAACACACTGTATATTATTATTAAATTTATGATAGGTACTTACTAATTCTTAAGCTAAGATGTTTTATACTAAGTTTCGTAAAAAAAAGGTTTGTTAAAATTTATATGCTTATGTTTATTCTTTTTTGTATAATAAATAAATAATAAAATATTTTCATAAAATCTGAATGCTTTTTTTGCGTTTCTCTATGCTTTTAAATCCGATCCGAACTAATTATAATTATCACAATATTGTGCCTTCCTTTTTGATAGTCTCACGTACTGCCGACGCACTGTTGCCAAAGGTTCGCAGAACTTTCGAAAGACGGTGCGGCTACTATTTCTCGAATTAATAGTGATGACGCGCTGATGTAGCCTCTTAAATTAACAACTGAAAGAACATAACAAAACTGATGTTTTCATAACATCGCAATATTTTAGAAAATTTTGGTATTAAAGTTCATTAGTAAAAAGAAGGTCAGGATAAGGAACGATAGGAATATATTTGCAAATATAAAAAATTCTATATTTGACCATAAAAAAAATAACCCCCCAATTAATGAAACACTAGTTTGAATATAATAATCAATGTTGGGAGTCAATTTCTAACATACAACAAACATTTACAATTTAAAATTTCATTCTTGCCTACTTTTAACAGAAAACGAAAATCACCAGATTTTTTCTTTTTGAGAACGATTTCCGAAGTTAAAATTGAAACGTCAATAAACTTATTTTAAACTTCAATTGTGTGAAAATAGTAATTTCTTACCAGAACACCTAGTATTTTAACTATTTTGCAAGAAAATGGAAAGTACATAAACTATTTAAATAAATTTAGTTAGTAGTTCTTATAAAATAAGTCAATAACTAGGTGAAGTTTGGTAACGTTGGGTTAAGTCTTTTTTCTACAAAAATTTATTATAAAAGATAGGTTGACATTCTTATTAAACTGTATATTAAGATAAGTGATTTTCATGAAATTTTTTAATCATTTAAAATTGGCAACAATGTTGCGTTTCCATGAATTTTAACTTTTTCTCTTCTTCATTTTATATCGACATGACTGTCTGTTTTTCAATGTGCCTCCAGGTTCCATCGTTTTTGTGGTCTTCCTACTGATTGTCTTCCTATTGGGGAACCGTCTCTTGCCATCTTTACTACTCTATTTGTTGTCATTCGGCCTATATGATCGTTCCTCTTCTATTTCTTACCCAGTTCTTGATGTTTTCCACCCTGCATCTATGTCGTATATCTGTACTTCTAGCTCTGTCACATAGTGTCTTACCATCAATTGTTCTAGGTGTTTTCATCTCTGCTGTTTCTAACATTTTTTTTGTCCTCTCTGTGTCAGGTCTTGTTTCTGCCGCGGATATCATTATTGGTCTGATGACTGTTTTGTAAATTGTGTCTTTCATTTCTTTCCCGATTATTTTATTTCTCCATATTGTTTAATTCAGGAAGCCTGCGGTTCTATTTGCTCTATTCACTTGATCTTCCACTTCAGTTTCGAGCTTCCGTAGCTAGATAATGTGATGCCTAGATATTTAAACTCCATCACTTGTTCTATTATCTGACCTCCCAGCTCCAATTTACATCTTAGTAAATTTGCTGTTGTAACCCAATTTAATAGTAAAAATCATTGATATTTTTTTTCATCATCATCACTGGCTCGACAACCCTTTTTGGGTCTTGGCCTGTTCCAGGATTCTTCTCCATTCTGATCTGTTTTGTGCTTTTTTCTCCAGTTTTTATTTAGGATTATTATGATTAAGACAATTGCATATTTTAGTTGGCTTTTCAGGTAACATTTTTGATATTCTATTATTTATATTTTTTATACTTGGATTTTTTGACACTTTACCAGTTTGCACAAAAGAAAACGTTAAAATTTCAGATTTCTCACACTTTTGGTAAATAATTATCAAAAAATGAATCCTTACAGGATTGCCACACTCTAAATGCGAAATATTTTAATTTCATAATGAAACAGATGTAAGTGCAACTAAATTATTCCAGATTATAATTATAACCATGCCTGCCTTGAATAAATCACGTGACGACGACTCAAAAATTTCCTGGTGAGACAGGTTTAATATGTGGTTCGTTCACGTTAAAGACGCACGATTCGATTGGATAGGGACGTCGCATTTTAAATATCTACATAAATATGCCGTTTTAAGAAATAGTCATGAACATACATATTCTTTGTCGCTATTTAGTACACTTGTTAGAAAGAAATTAGGCAATGAAAGTGAGGTCTAATAATAACCATAATAAGATAATTGCATAAAAACCTATAGATCAACCTTCAAACATCACATCGACTGGTCCAACGAAGACTGTAGTAATTGAAATTTTCCACTTTTTGAGTTACGAGCGCAAAACAATAAAACAAATGATCTGTTTCCCAGGAAAGAATCGTATCTCAGTAAATATAGCTATGCAACCAATATTACTTAAGTGTACGCATTTTATAGTATCTCCGATTTATGAAAAACAACCGTAGAAAATAATCGTATCTTGAGTTACAATAGTCTTCGTTGTTATCCGAGGCGATAGCACTAGGTATCGTAACATGAGTTATTATAGTATTCGGCGCTAGTTTAAGGTTATGTTCAAAAGTTTAGTTTTGTTATAACTGTCATAATGTGTTCCAGAAGTAAGTTAATATTGGAATTAGTTGAGAATGCGTATAAAAACACTTAAACGGATAGTTCTTATCGTTCTTTTGAAGCCAAATTCATAATCAACTTTATTTAAAATAATAACAACAAAGTCAAAATTAACTAATTTTTTAAGGTATAAAGTATATAAACTTATTGCTGTAAGTATTGTAAAAGAGAGCAAATATAAAAAGACGAATGAGGATGATAGTGACCACGCGACTGATATTAATCCCGAATGTTCTACAGGTTGGTTTAAATTCTGCATGAAAAACTATTATGTATTTACCTCTTTTGTGTTTAATTTCAGTAAGCTTAGAAGAGAATGAAGCCAATGATTCTGCACAAATAGAAAGAGAAGAAACGGGCAATATAAAGATAGTAAGTAGGAAAATAATTAGAAACGTTAGTGAGTGGGTGGATGAAAAATCCAAAACTTGTCTAAATCTGGGACTTGAACATGTATATCGATACGGTATTAAAATTAAAGGAAGACAGATAGGTGCATCATGCGCAAACACATGTAGACTAAAATGTGCTACCAAAATAGCTAGAGAAGATAGAGACCTTTTTTCAATGAATTTTGGTAGGATTTTATTGCTCGTCATGTGAGACAGGTTGCCAAAACAAGTAAATATTAGAGCAGAACAACGGTCTCGAAGAAATTACTCTCGATAATAATTACTTCTGTATTCGCAATGAAGAATAACGTGTTTGGAAACCCTTAAAGTTTCAGAAACTTGGATCACTACAGCATTAAGAAAACTGAAAGATGGTGGATCATTAGAGAAAGATAAACGTGGAAAACACACGTTTATAGACAACGTAAAAAATTACATAAATCAGTTTCCTGTAGTACCTTCCCATTATACGCGTAAGAATACGACGAAGATGTAGTTTAAAGAAGGGCTAAATATCCAGAAAATGTATCTGTTGTACAAAATAACATCACTACAGTTGCCACGTCATGCCAGTATAAAGATATTTTCAATGAACAGTTCAATACTGGGTTCTTTAAACCAAAAAAGGACCAGTGTACCGTTTGTTCTGTTTTTAATATGGCTGGAGATGCTGAAACGGCAAAATTGCTCAAAAAATACGAGTCCCATATGAAAAACAAAGAAGTTACATCAGAAACTTAAAAAAGACATAGACAAACAGCTTGCACTAAATGATACGAGCCTGTGTGTGGCTTGCTTTGACCTTCAAAAGATTTTAGCTACCCCTTTATCTAACATAAGTGATTTTAACTACAAAAGCAAATACTCTACGTATAAAATTACAGTTTATGATGTTTGACATAATCAGGGTTACTGCTATGTCTGGTATGAGCAGATGGCTAAACGAGGTCCAAATAAAATTGCCAGTTGCCTCTGGAAATTTTTAGATCTCAAGGCAAAACATAGTGTTAAAACGATAATATTCTACTCAGACAACTGTGGAGGACAAAATAGGAATCGTTTTGTGTTTTCGATGTTTGCTTCTGCTGCTGCACATTTTCACATTGATATTGTTTACAGATTTATGGAAATAGGCCACACTCAAACGAAGGTGACAGTATGCACGCTGTTATCGAAATTGAAAAGAAAAGGCAATCGGTTGCATATATGTCAGAACAGTAGGTCACATTAACCAGAATGATATTTTTAGAAAGATATTTTTTTTAACTTAAAACAACTGACTGATACCGAGAATTGGAAAGTTGACAAGGAAAAAAATCAACAAAGTTAGAATAAACGAGAAATAAAATTTTCGCATGAACCCCAAAATTCTATAATGTTTAAATACTAATTCGATGATGGTTTTAAAAGTTGTGACATAAAATTAAATCGAACATGCAGAGGACGGTCTTCCACTACCATCAAATTTCCACTGAAACTGTATGATGCACTACTACAAATTGAAGAAAAAAGCTAAAAGGATTATTGTGGCTGTGTAATACTAGCAAAATACCCACAATGTACCATGGATTTTATAAAAATCTTAATTCAAAGAGTTATATACTTCCTAAAGTCGAGCTCGAAGTTGATGCAGTTGAGAGCGAAGTAGAGTCACAGGAGGAAAATTGAATTAAAATTAAAAACTGCAAATTAGATCAGCAACTTCTTCAAAATGTAGTATTTTATATAAATAAAGTTAAGAAACAAATAATTTTTGTATTCATTACTTTAAAAATATCTCTATTGAAAACTATAGTAACTCATTGACATTCAAAAGTCACTTATGACCATTTCGGTCTTAAAACTGTTTTACTCTTGTAAGATAATTATTAAAAGTATCACTTAATGCTATCTTCTTCAAGTTCCGCTCCTATCGGAGATTGGAAATCATTCTGGCAATTATAATTTTGTTGGTTACGCGCCTGAATAGTTCAACTGAACTGCATCTAAACCATTCACGGAGATTGCGTAGCCACGAGATTTTACGTCTTCCTACGCTTCTTCTGCCTTTGATTTTTCCCTGCATTATATTCCTTAGTAGTTCGTATTTTTCACCTCTCATGATGTGCCCCAAGTATTCCAATTTCCTGATTTTTATGGAATTTAAAACTTCGCATTCTTTTCCTAGTTGTTCGAGAACTTGTTCGTTTATTTTGCGATCCATCCATGATATTTTCAAAATACGTCGGTAACACCACATTTCGAATGCTTCTAGGTTTTTAATGTTGGATTTTTTAAGTGTCCAAGCTTCAACCTCATACAAACGGGTAGAGAAAATATAACATCGAAGCATTTTTATTCGGAGCGATATATTGATATCGCGATTACAAAAAAGTTTTCTCATTCTATTAAAAGTTGACCGTGCAATTTCAATGCGGCATCTTATTTTTTTTTTGTCTGATCAGTATCTTCTGTGATCCATGCTCCAAGGTATTTGTACGAAGATATTTGTTCAATTTCTGTATTATCTAGTACTAGCTTAAATTTGATGTTTTGTGATTTGGTAAATACCATGAACTTGGTTTGCTTCAAATTTATTTTTAGTCCATAATCGTTGCAATATATATTTAGTTGTTCAGCAAGTTGTTGCAGTTCTTCTAGTGTTCCTGCCAGAAGGACGGTGTCGTCAGCATATCTCATGTTATTAAGTGGCTCACCGTTTATTATAAGGCCCTCACTGACCTCGGCAAGCGCTAATTCTGAGATGGCTTCACTGTATAAATTGAATAACAAGGGTGATAAAATACACCCTTGGCGGACCCCACGCCAAATCTGGATATCCTCGGTCAGTTCATTTTCAACTTTCACTTTTGCTGTTTGGTTCCAATAGAGGTTACATATGATTCTAATGTCTCTACTGTCTATGTTTTTATTTAATAAAATTTCTTTAAGCCGATTATGCTGCACTTTGTCAAATGCCTTCTCAAAATCAACGAAACAGGCATATACTTCCTGATTTATATCTAAGCATCTCTGCGAAAGAACACTTACTGCAAAAAGGGCATCTCGTGTTCCCAGTCCTTTCCTAAATCCCATTTGTGTATTATTTATGCCTTCATCTAATTTCTTGTGTATTCTATTGTGAATTACTTTTAAAAACAATTTCAAGACATGACTCATTAAGGCTATGGTGCGATGTTCATTGCACTCTTTTGCATTGGCTTTCTTGGATAGTAGTATGAATGTTGATTGGAGCCATTCTTTAGGTATTATACCTGTTCTATATATGGTATTGAATAGATCCAAAAGAAGATCAATCAAGAAGATCAATCAACTTAATGCTATAAAAACATCCATTTTATAGATTAATGAATTTTGGCAACGATGTAAATATATTTTTATAATTATCTCAATTACATAAAAAATTAGTTACTACAGTCTTCGTAGGACCAGTCGACATGTCAAAAGCTGAAACGTACCTCTGGTCAACCAAATAGGGCAGTTGTTTTAAACAGCAAAAAAAAGTAGATAGAAAATCGTTTTGGTCGATCGTAAAATAAAGTCGTATGGGATACTACAGGAGATGAAGATAGAAGTCAGTGTACTCACAATTTCGTGTGATCATTTGTCAATGAGACAGCTGCGTAAAAACTATATGTGACAATGGATAAAACATGGATTCACCATTTCAGTCCAAAGTCAAATTTGCAGTCAGTTGAATTGAAAGCAGCAGGTGAAATCTTTTGTAAAGTAACAAAAGACGTAGTATTAGTTAGCAATGTTTTGGTGTTTTTAACTTAGGATGCACAGAATATTTTGTTCACAGATTATCTTGAAAATGCATCATAATAAGCATAAAATCATACATGCCAGGATTTACAAGAAATGCGAAAAAATGTCAAAGAAATGTAGTTTGACTTTCGCAATTTCATGGGTTCAAGTCCATGGGTATAGGAGCACCAGTTTTTACTTTAAAAGCCCTGCTCCAACGATGTCGGGTCGTCAGCTGCGACATTTAGATTTGCTTTCTTGACTATACCAAAGCGTTTGACCGTCAACATCAGAAGATGATCACCGCCATACAAAAAGTAGGGGTATATAAGAAGGACATTTAAATAATCACGAATTTGTACTGGAACCAGTGTATTTGTGCTTAATTCAGGGTCGAAGGCAGGGCTGTGTACCCTCGCCGAGTCTATTTAATATATATTCTGAAGAAAATTTCACTGGAGCATACAGATCTGAATCCAAATTAACGGAGAATGCATCAAAAATCTCCGCTACGCCGACAACACTGTGCACTAGCAACCGGCCTAAGTGATCTGCAGACCTTACTGGCCCGCATGAACTGCGAATACAAAAGTACTGCCTAGATTACAATATTCTTCTTCTTTAAGTTCCATCTATCGAAGGTTGGAAATCATCATCGCTATGCGGACTCTGTAGACTGCCGCTCTAAAAAGTTCTGCACTACTGCATTCAAACCATTCCCTTAAGTTCTTAAACCAGGATATTCTTCGTCTTCCCACATTTCGCTTTCCTCGGATTTTGCCTTGCATAATAAGTTGTAATAATGCGTATTTTTGCCCTCTCATCACATGTCCTAAATACTCAAGTTTTCGTCTTTTGATAGTTAATATTATTTCCGCCTCATTTCCTATCCTTCTAGTTACTTCCACGTTAGACATTCTTTGAATCCATGATATTCGTAGGATTCTTCTGTAACACCAAAATTCAACTTGTTTTAGTGTCCGCGCTTCCAAGACATAAAGAAGAGTAGAGAACACGTAACATCGAAGCATTCTCAGGCGTAGTTCTAACCTTATATCCCGACAACAAAGAAACTTTTTAAGTTTAATGAATGATATATGTGCTATTTCAATGCGTGTCCTAATTTCTTTGGTTTGGTCTACATCTGATGTTCCTAAGTATTTATAGTTATTAACACTCTCAATTGCAGTATCTTCAATAGTCAGTTGGATATTTGCATGTGCAGATTTAGTCATGATCATGCATTTAGTTTTCTTTAAATTTATCTTCAGTCCGTACTCATGACAGCGTTCATTAAGGCGTTGCATTACGTTCTGTAAATCATTGTTGTTATCCGTCATTATTACTGTATCGTCTGCAAAAAGTAAGTTATTCAAAACTTCTCCATTGATAGATATACCTTCTATTGAGTCTGAGAGCGCTTTTTGAAATACCGCTTCACTGTAGACATTAAAAAGTAGTGGGGACAGCACGCAACCCTGGCGGACTCCTCTCTGTATTTTGATATTTTGGGTGTACTGGTTGTCAACTCTTACCTTAGCAGTTTGATTACAATATAAATTAGATATAATTTTCATATCACGACTGTCAATATTTTTGCTTTTTAATATATCTACAAACTACTATCTATAAAACTATCTATAAAACTACAATATTAGGAAAACCAAATTCATGGTTATTAGCCATGCAAATATAGATCCCAAGGCATTATTGGCAGCGAATGAATAAATTGAGAGTCGATAGATTCAGCTACTATCCTTAACTCACAATAGAACCACGCTGAAGAAATTAGGTCCAGGATCAAAATTGCATGGTCCACTGAAAATTATGCACAGGATCGTTACTGTGCTGCAGTGATTTGACTTTGGATACCAAGATGCGAATAGTGAGGTGCTACGTTACTGCGGTGCCACTGAAAAGAAGACTGAAGCCTTCGAGATGTGGATCTACAGGAGGATATTGAAGATATCTAATGTTGACCATGTCGCCCACAGCGCATGAGAAAAGAAAAAGAAGTGCTTAACCTAGTGAATCAACATAAGCTTGAGTAGTTCGGCCACGTATTGCGCTACAAAGAAAGAAATCGAATTTCTCAATTTGTCATACAGGACAAAGTATTTGGCAAAAGGAGACCAGGACGCCGTCGTATCTCGTGGCTGAAAAACCTGCAACAATTGACAATGGTTTGGAATGATCTACGAAAGAATGTCTCTGAACAAAGAACATAAATTGCACTTTATTTTTTAGATTTGATCAACAGTAACTACTAGTAGCTTGCATTCCTCAAAATATTACCCAGGATTTAAATCAAATGAGTTTAATAGAGACAAAGTCATATAATAGATAGGATACATCCAGTGGGAATTATCTGATTGCTAATTTTATTTACCTTCATTTAATTGAAGGATGATCAAAAATGTATATTATGTACATATAAATATTAAAAACAATATTTAATAAAATATTCGGCTATATTTTATATAAGTACCCACCTTTTTTCCAAGAACGTTTTTCCATTGACATAATTCTTTCCCATTGCAGTAGCTTTCCAAGCAAAGTAAGCTCCAGAAGGATCACATTGGAACAAGTAAGGTCTGTTGTTATCCCAACCACAAATGAGAAGTGACACTCCAAATGGTCTAACTCCTCCTGATTGTGTGTATTCTTGCATTACAGTTGCCACTCTCTGCACCAATTGTACTGTAGGAATGGGTTCATGGTACACTAGGTAATACTGCTGGGCCATCTTGCGTGCTTGTCTCACAAGAAGGCGATAGTCAGGGCCCATACCAGAATATACCATACCGATGTGTTTTGTGATCATTTCTACTTTATGGACACTGTGTTCATCATACAGAATTGATTTGTGCTTATTCTCTGTTGCTATAACCACACCATTTGATGCTAAAAATAAAAATATTTCAAATTAAACAAATCATTAATGGTTATGTATTTCTAGGACTAATAGACTACAAGCCTATAAGATATTTTTAGGGGGACATTTAATCCAACATGAATTACATATAAATCAATACTACAATATGTAATAATAACTTATAAACTATGCCGCCAATTCTTATCGGTACTCAAAGCATGGGGGTTCAAATTAAGGCATTAGTTCAAGCAGGTCATTATATTTGTATTACCTTCTTCTTCTTAACATGCCATACACCAAAGTGCGTAGGCGACTATCTCATTACTAGAATTCTGTTCTTGGCGGCGTGACACAGCTCGCCTGTATTGTGTATTCCTGTCCATTCTTTAATATTCCTTAACCAGGATAATTGTTTGCGGCCGGCTCCTCTCCTACCTTCGATCTTTCCTTGTAGGATTAACTGTGGTATTTCATATTGTGCTCCTCTCAATATGTGCCCATGGTAACCAACCTTGCGTTTTTTAATTAATTCAAAGAGTTCTCTTTCCACGCCGGCTCTCTTAAGGACGTCATCGTTTCGAACTCTATCCACCCAAGGTATGCGCATCATTCTTCTCAATGACCACATTTCAAATGCTTCAAGTTTGTCGATAGTTGTTGATTAAAGTCCACGTTTCCATGCCATAAAGCAAGATGGACCATATGTAGCACTTGACCATTCTTTAGCGTATTTCGAAATTTAGGTTTTGATTACATAGGAGCGGTCTGAATTTCACAAAAGCTTGTCTTGCCATTTGTATTCGGGTTTTTATCTCTTGCTGTGGATCCGATTGGTCATTGATTGTGGTGCCAAGGTATTTAAAAGTTTTCACGCGTTTTATGCGATCGTCACCTATGCATATTATAGGGTTTTCTGGAGGGTTTCTGCTAATGACCATATATTTCGTTTTCAAAATGTTGATTTTGAGGCCATATTTTTTACCTATGCTATTCACCCTATCAAGTAATAACTGTTGATCTTCCAAATTATCAGTTATAATCACTGTGTCGTCCGCATAGCGTAGGTTGCTAATTGGTATGCCGTTCATCTTAATGCCTAATTCCGTGTCTTCTAATGCTTCCACAAATATATTTTCAACATATAAATTAAAAAGCATCGGAGAGAGTATGCAGCCTTGGCGGACACCTTTCCGGATTTCAAATTCATCCGTATATTGGTCTTGATCAATCCTCACCTTTGCCATTTGGTTCCAGTATAGATTCTGAATAATTCTGATCTCCTTCTGGTCAATGTTGTCCCTATGTAGTAGTTCCATCATGATATCATGTTTAACATTGTCAAATGCCTTCTCGTAGTCGATGAAGGTGAGGTAAACATCTTTTCGTTGATCTAAACAGTTTTGTATTAAGGTGTTCAAACATAAAATTGCCTCTCTTGTTCCTAGTCCTCCCTTAAAACCGAATTGTGTTGACCCGCTAAGTTCTTCTAGTATCTTGTACATTCTTGAGTGTAATATCCTAAGGAAGAGTTTCAGCAAGTGATTAAGCTGTGTTCATTGCATTTTGTGGCATTAGCTGTTTTTGGAATCATCACAAAGGATGACTGCAGCCATTCTCGCGGAATGTAACCAGTATCATAAATTCAATTGAACATCTTTACCAAGATTTCGATATTCTCCTCGTCTAGTAGTTTTATTGCTTCTATATTAATTTCATCTGGACCTGTTGCTTTATGCATCTTTGTGGTTCGAACTGCATATTCTATTTCACTTCGCATTATTGATGGCCCTGATAAGTTTTCGGAAGGAAGTTTGCGCGTTGGTTGTGTTGGTCTTTCGTCATTAAAAAGTATTTCTGCGTATTCTTTCCACGCCATTGCTATCTCCTCTTCTGACTCTATGTATTCGTTTCTGTCGTTGCGTATTCTTGTTCTGTGGTGGCTTTTGTGTATATTCGATATTTCTTTGATCTTCTTATGTAGTCCAAAACTATCTCCTTTTTCCTGCAATTGTTCTATTTCGTCGCACCTTTCCAATATTTGTATTACCTACTTAAGTTATAAATGCCGTGCAAACATGTTTGGCCAAAAAGTCCCCCCCTCCTTGAGTGGTAAGTTTATCTTACCTGTGACTCACCTGTACCGATAATAATTGACGACACAGTTTCTAAAGTTGTTATTACATAACGCAGTATTGTTTCATATGTGATTCAAACTGGATCAAATGACCCATTAAAAATCTCACATGGGTTTGTAGTCTATAAATGTATAAGTAGTATATAAAATTTACAAGTTTCTGTTGCATAAAAACATACAATTTTCCAAGTTACACTCTTTTTATTATGATGCTTTTTCCCTTACTGAAACCTCCTAAAAATACTGATAAGTTTTCCCCTATGTTCAGCTATTCAGCTTATTACTTCACATATATTCATTATGTTCAGCTATTCTGCCTATTACTTTACATACATTCACTACCTATTTTAATTATGAATCCTTCCTCATCCTAGTCAAATTTAGCAATCTATTTTATCCTTCATCATGCTTCTTTAGTAGCATGTGAAACAGCCGCTCTTAATCTATGCATTGTGCAGGTTCGTAATGACTGTGTTACACTCCACACAACTAAATGCATGACAGTTCTCCACAGTTAAACAAAAAAAAAATTTTTACTTTTGTTCTTAGTTGGTTCTTAATGTAGCTTGCGTCTATTATGTCAACTGCTACACTGCATAGTTGAAGAAGTATACACTTGATTCTGCTTGAGTACAAGATTTTTAGGAGACGATTTGGAAATCTTCGAGAATATGGCTGATGTTGTTGTTGGACGAGGTTGTATTTGATTTTTTGACGTTAAATTGTGTAATTTTAAGCACATTTTTTGTTCTATAGCTTTAATCATATCAGTTCTCAATAAACGTCAATCCTGTTATATTCATTTTAGCGATATATATTGCTAAATGTGTGATTTCACTCTAGTACACTCCTCCCCCAGCTGATCATCACATGGGGTAAGTGTGACCCATAGTTGTTGAGGGAAGTGTGTAATATAGTTTACACTTACCCCAATTAAATTTTTTTTATTTACGTTCAGACATTTTTCACCATACCGAGAGTTTACAACAGAAAGACTGGCAGTTGCAGTACATCCACCAAAGAGACTCTAGAAGAAGCATTAAATAATATAAAAGGAGGGCCTTTTACTTCTTCTTAGAAGAAGACATCAAAAACGTATAGAATTCTCAAAGTACCACTGTATAGTAGAATTAATGGCAAGATAACAGTAGAAGAAGGCATCAAAAACGTATAGAATTCTCAAAGTTACACTGTATAGTCGAATTAATGGCAAGATATGAGTAAAAAGCAATATTTTAAGAAGGAGCCTGCAAATCCAACTGCTTGCCTTCTGCCTTCATAAAAATAATGAAAAAGTGGAGTATTGGTCCAAGCAGAATGGAGGTGATTAATAATGTGGCCAAAAATGGACTTGTTAGTCCCGTCAGAAATTGAATTCCGGGGGACAATTGGTTCCTCGGGTTAAAAAGACTCTACAATACCTAATGCGACTAGTAAAGAAAAAGTGGTCACTTTTAAAGAACTTTTACTTCACACAGTAAGAACGGTTCTTAAATAGAGGGGAAAGAAGAGAAAGCGTGTTGGTACTGGTGCCCAAGTAATAGTATCTACAGATGGGTCCTAGCGAAGTTTATAACCAAAAAAAATTTAAAATATTTCACCAAGAGGATTATTCTAAAGAATGAAGAGGGCACTTCAGTTGTTAAATTCACTAGAAATTAGCTTTTGTATTTGTTTGATCTGAGGTGGATGACGTCTGCGACGTATCAGATGAGAACACTAAATTGACTTTTACAGAATCAAATATTCCAGAAGAGGAGAACTAAATATTGCCAGAAGAACTTACAGTGTTTAATTCCAAAATTACATTAGCTGAGAGTAACATGACATATTAGATTATAAAGCAGTGAATGAGAGAATATGTAAACTAAAAGTAAACACAAAAAAGCATGGAAATGAAAGAAGATTTTTATGAACAGCTATAGCATTTTTCATATAAAAAAGCTTGCACGTCATTCAAGATTTACGTCGTCAGAACCCCACAGCGTTGCCAAAACATCAGAATAGTTAGGAAGTGAGGAATTTTTAAAATTTCAACTATTTGTCAAACTATTATATTAACAGTAAATATGCTTAGTTTTAAGACTACTGCAACACATTAAAATACATAAGAAAAGATTTTAATACAAAATTATATATTCTAAATTTTAAACTTACTTCTTTTAGGGCTTTAATAGTAAAAACGTCCCGCCATTATTTCTTGTTCGAAATAATCTATCTTATATGAAAGCTTATCAGCTTTCTACAGACTATTTATTTGTTTTATGATATCACAATCACAATACACAACAATAATTAGTTTTTAAAGCTATTAATCTAAATTTAATATGTATTTATAAATACAATTTATTAATATATATATTATATTATGATCAAATTGTGTAAGAAATCAAAACATAAACAAAATTCCTACTCTAAAAAAGCGGCAACACTTTATACACTTTTGCCACACGCTTAACTGTCAATAAAATTTGAAGTGGTTCCGTATCAGTTGCGTACAATTGTCTAATATATTTAATTAAAATTATTATTTTGTGGAATATTAGACTTAAAGAGTTATTTCATAAAATTTATATTATTAATAATAACAAATGTTTTTGGTTATTTAATCAATATAATTCTAAAATTTCCAATATAATGATGATTAGATTTTTCTGATTATTACACCATGTTGACGGCTATGAAAGATTGAGTGTTAGGAAAATTTGACCTCTAAGGTTGATGTTCTGGAAATTTTAAATACAAGTGACGTCACTTTGTATAAATCGTGACGTGCAAGTGTTTTACTTTAAAAATTGTATAGAGGAAGTATACGACAGCTCATCAAGAAATGGCATAAAGATCGTATTAGGAGATATGAATGCTCAAATAGGCAAAAAAGATTTTTTCTTGGGAACCATTGGTAAACATTAACTCCAACAAAATACAAATGAAAATTGAGAATTACTTTTTAACTTTACCAGTAGAAAAAAATGATCACAAGCTCGACTTTTTTCCCACACCACGGCACACACAAAGCGACATAAATTATGCCTGGTGGAATAATGGCCAACCAAATTGACCATGTCTTGATAGACAAAAGGGAAGCAACAAGCATAAAAGATGTGAAGAGCCGACGAGGAGCATGCTGCGGATCTGGCCATCTCCTAGAACAGATAAAATAGAGATGCAGAATTCAGAGAAAAAGGGGGGACAGACAGGAACAAACAACAGAACAACTAGATATACAAAAATTGAGACAACAAGATATCAAACAGAATTATGAGACAGAAATAACGCAAACACTGACAATTACAGGCAGTCTAGGTGTAACGGGATTTAATCAAGCATCAGATCCAAGAAATCTTTTTTAATGACGTGACACACATTTGCGAAAATATATTGTTTGTTTACGACATTGAAAATATCGTTGTAATGAGGGCACACTCTGACCTAGTGAAATTTGCAATGTAGTCGAAAGCTTATTAAATAACGTGTATCAATTAACAAATAACAAACGTATTATAATAACAAACTCACGTGTGTTAAATAGCTGGAAATCACGGGATTATTAGCATTATCATTATTATTAAGAATAAAGAATCAAGAGAATGGTCGAGGTTAATATTGTCAACGTCAACTGAGTACTATCTAGTATTGTACTTAGATAACTAATAAACCAAATCATGAGTATCTAGTGTGTTTTAAATAAATGTACCATACGATACCATAAGTGAAGCTTATTTATTACATAGGGACTAAAGAACAATAAAACAAAAGTAATTGACGCAACAATAAAGATCATAGGCAACAAAAAGAAACAACCAAAAAGAGAAAGGTTCAATGACGAATGTAAAAAGGACATACAAAAAAATGTAGAACACGAGAAATATATGGAAAGAAGAACCAGAAAAAGAAGAGGAAGTTACGAAGATGCAAGACGGAGGGCCGATAAAATATGCCGAACAGAGAAAAGAAAATACGAAAACGGTAATATACAAAAAATGAAAAAAAAAATCTATAAAGTAACGATATAACAGAAGTGTACAGATATCAACGCAATTTAAGAGAAAGATACAAACCCCGAACAAATCTATGAGAAATCAAGAAGAACAAATAACCAGTGATCCAAAAGAAATAAAATCAGTCTGGAAAACCTATTTCTAAACTTTCCTAGGGACGCAAGAAAATGAAGAGCATTTTTGGACATGCATCACATTGAGGGAAACTCCAAAAATATAGAACCCCTGACAAATTAGGTGGCAAACACTTAGTAGGGCAAATGCATGTGATTATGAACAAGATTTAGAATGATGAAAAGATCCCTAGCGACTGGAAAACCGGGATTATATGCCCAATTTATAAAAAAGGGGATAAACTGAAATGAGAAAATTATCGCGGTATAACCCTGTTGTGCACAGCATACAAAGTTTTTACATACATACTAAACAAACGACTCCAACTAACTGAAAATATTGTCGGGGAATATCAAAAGGTTTCCGATAAGGAAGATCTACAACTAATCAGCTATTCACAGTCAAACAAATTCTAAGCAATCCGACTAGTAAAAGCAATAATGGACTCGTCAAAAGCAACTGTCAGAGTACAAAATGAGCTCACAGAACTTTTAAACAGTGAAATGATTACAGCAAGTAGACGGGCTGGCACCAACACTATTCAACTTGACTCTAGAATATGTTATAAGACGGCTGAATATAGGAAGGGCTAATCTCCGATTAAGAATGCTAAGGGGCTACGTATTTAACACGCTATTATACGGTGTAGAGGCCTGGACTCTCAAGCAGAACAATATAAAAAATATTGAAAGTTTCGAGATGTGGTGCTACCGTCGAATGCTGAAGATAAGTTGGGTTGAAAGAGTTACAAATTTTGAAGTAATGCGAAGGATAGGAAAAGATCCAGAAATGACCCACTATATCACCACTGTACCACTAATGAACTCTTTAGGTCAGCTGTAAACAAGGTCCGGATAGCCGATGACATTAGCATTATGTCTCACAGAACAGAAGAGGCGGCAGAAATATATTAACAATTAAACATAGGGACAAAAGAGACCGGACTAGAAATAAATATTCAAAAGACAAAAAAGCTAACACAGGCAAGAGCTCAGAGAAACAGATGCACAGTTGAATTAGAGGACTATATTAAAACTGTAGAAAGTTTCACATATCTGGGAGTTGCATTAAACACGGATGCAACAGAAGAACCAGAAATTCAAACAAGAATAGTGCAAAGGGAAAGGAAGCTTACTTTTCACTCTCAAAAACTGGAGATCGACAATCAGGGACTACAAAACTATTATCAGACCAATAGTATGTTATAAATGCGAGACATGGTTAATGACAGAATAAAAAAATTAAAGCTGGAAATCTTCAAAAGAAAAGTCCTAAGCAAGATATTTTAACCTATTAATGAAAAAAGAGTATGGAGATCTAGGTACCATGTGGTATACAGTTAATTACTTAGTATCACTGAAATTGTTCATATTGTTTTACTAAAATTTAGTTCAGTCGAGTATTTCATTAAGTAACATAATTAAATAAAAATATTTGTTGGAATGTTGCCATTTATTTCGTTATATTGGAAGAAATAGTGCATTTTTAAAATAAAGAACAAACACTTACACCACCTCTCTCAAGAACCTGTATGTTTTTCAAAATCATTTGCATCTGTTAAACAAGATACTCTCATAATAAAATAATAGTCAGCGCATGAAATTGTATCTATTTGCAACCATTTTAATAGCCATGCCTTGGGTCTTGTATAGTAACTGTTCAAGTGTTTAGCATGTGTAATAACTGTTTTTTAAATAATTTAGGTACGTTTTTTTGTTTAATTTATTATCTATTACTCAGAGATATTTTATAGTTCTGGTTTTATGATTATATTAAATATACTATAGTAGTATATTATATAACAACAATGATTTACAAAACGTAATGCAACGCCTTAATGAACGCTGTCATGAGTACGGACTGAAGATAAATTTAAAGAAAACTAAATGCATGATCATGACTAAATCTACACATGCAAATATACAATTGACTATTGAAGATACTGCAATTGAGAGTGTTAATAACTATAAATACTTAGGAACATGGATAACATCAGATGTAGACAAAACCAAAGAAATTAGGACACGCATTGAAATAGCACATGCATCATTCATTAAACTGAAAAAGTTTCTTTGTTGTCAGGATATAAGGTTAGAACTACGCCTGAGAATGCTTCGATGTTACGTGTTCTCTACTCTTCTTTATGGCTTGGAAGCGTGGACACTAAAACAAGTCCATCTGAATAAGTTGGCCACCTTTGAATTTTGGTGTTACAGACGAATCATACGAATATCATGGATTCAAAGAATGTCAAACGTGGAAGTAACTAGAAGGTTAGGAAATGAGGCGGAAATAATATTAACTATCAAAAGACGAAAACTTGAGTACTTAGGACATGTGGGCAAAAATACGCATTATTACAACTTATGCAAGGCAAAATCCGAGGAAAGCGAAACGTGGGAAGACGAAGAATATCCTGGCTTAAGAACTTAAGGGAATGGTTTGAATGCAGTAGTGCAGAACTTTTTAGAGCGGCAGTCAACAGAGTCCGAATAGCGATGATGATTTCCAACCTTCGATATAAGATGGAACTTAAAGAATAAGTATATTATAGTAGTAGGTGAAGTGTATTTGATTTTGTGATTAAATAATAAGAGCTGAGATATGTTAGGGTTTGGTGTTATTCTCCAATGCCTAAAACCAGCATTTACACTGTGGATGTGTTTTGCAGTAAAGCACATGGAATTTGCTTACATATTTCACAATGGAAGGATGTTACATTAACTGAGTTGCTGAAGTTTATAGGTATCCTTTTGCATACAGGAACTCTCAGGACAAATATGTTCCAGGATTATTGGAAAAAGAATAGACTCTTTAATTTTTCATGTTTTACGGAACAGATGAGTCATGATCGATTTTTACTAATTTTACATTATCTAGACTTTGTAAAACATATTGTCTTCGAATGATTCAAAACACGAGAACGTGTGTACAAAATACGGATGCTAATAGAGCAGTTCAATGAACAGATATGTGAAATCTATTACCCAGGAAAACAACTATCAATATTAAAATTTCTCGTTTACACCAGACAATTAGATGACATTCTAGGTAAGGGTCATGCAGAATAGTTTTGTACTAACATGAAAATTATTGGAAAAAATACTTACAGTCCCAGTACTCAATTAAATAGGAAAAACAATCCCAAGAAAGTTGCAACAGAAAAATTAAAAAAGAGTGAAACAGTTTTCAGATAGATACTCTGATGGAGTGCTAGTTCGAAAATAGAAAGATAAGAGAGATGTGTCCTATATTTCCATGAGAATTTGAAAATATTCTAGTAAATAGAACATATAACAGATCCAACCACACATAAAACCATTAGATGGTACAAACAGTTAGCAATACATTTGTCCCAAATTGCTTTACTAGATTCTTGTCACATTTATAACAAGTATTCTGGGGAAAAATGCGCTTTTATGAATATAGACTATAAGTAATAAAAGCATTCCTCCCAAAATCAGGAATGCCTCGAACTGCAGCTAAAAAACAACAAAAACATTTTCCAAGCAAAATAATTACAAAAACACAGCTATAAGAGTAGTACAAAACATTGTAAGATGTGCCATAAAAACAAAATAAGAAGAGATTTCTTATATTATTGTGAGGTATGTCCAGATACACCTGGTTTATGTACTACAGGTTGCTTTTAAGCTATCACAATAGTTTGTAAATGGAGTGTTCATAATTAATATTCTTTTGTTTCTTAACATTTTCGAGTATTTTTTGTTTCATTTCTCTGATTCATTAAAATATTATTTTTGTTTTTATATTTTATTTTGTTGGATTGTATTATCATTAATTTTTAAAGGACTAATAAACTACTTTACCATTTTGATACTGACTTGTTGGAAAAAGTATGCTTTATTACATAAAATAACATGTAAGTAGTACATCCATGACATCTGCATCGAACTTAAAATTTTGCAGTGTAATCCTGCTGCTACCTATGTGTGACATGTCATTATTGGCAGGTTTCACTCCAAGAAAAGTTTCGATAATATTTTCAATCTTCCCATTGGTAAATAATTGTAGTTCTGACAAAAAAGTAGTTAAGGTTGTGGGAAAAGTACTTGACAAAATATATGCTTCAAACATGTTAAGAAAACCATAGCCTCCTCAATCTTTTGAAGTGATTTTTGAAACTTGATTATTTCATTTTGTTTCAAAGATGAAATTTGGTTTCAACCAAATGCTACAAATCACAGCATCATTTTTTTACAACAAAAACAAGTAAACATTTTTTACTTACTGAAAAATCCAAAACAAAGCATACAAACTTCAAGTTAGTAGTAAGATATCAGAAAATGATAACAGAAACCATAAAAACTAATATTTATTGCCGTAGATGAATTATGTATTGTATTTTTTTATTCTTGAAGAAAATATCCATTTTCTTTATAGAAATCTAACATTAGATCATTAGGTTACATAATTACCTCTAATGTATGAGCTTTGCACTTAGTTAAATCAATGAATGTGAATGAACTGAATTAAGTTCTTCTACATTTTGTATAAATGTGTAGTTATCTGTAGTGTCCATATTAAATTCCATGACAAAATTGTCACATATACTTGTGAACATTTTTTATTTTTACATTTTTAGTAATCCTTACTCACGATTGAAAATTATCAGAATTATAATATAGCATTCAATAACATGCATTTTACATAGAGTAGTACCTAACCAAGGCAGAGCCCAGATTCAAAAGTGATACTTAGAACATGATTCCTTATTGAATAATAGTTCCGTAACATGTAAATATTTTAAAAATGTTTAATACACTTTGCACAATTAAGCATTTACATGCAGAAGGATTAGCTGCATTTTTCATGATGAAGGCAGTGATTTATAATAAATCTAAGAAATTACCCAGAACTAAACTTACGTGATATCTGACTATTGGTTAAACTTGAAATTTATTAAGTAGCGAATTCATTTTACCTATTCTTGTTATAAATTTCAACATACACAATTGATTTTGGCTTGTTTTGAAGATTGCTATTACACTAAATATATGTAAAAATAAATAAGACTTCGAATCAAATAAAAAATTATAAACGAATTTATACTATTTACAAAAAACCAACCTTTAATTCCTACTGACGGAGCACCCGCTGCTACAGCGGCTAGAGCATATTCAATCTGAACCAATTTTCCAGAAGGGCTGAAAAATTATTGCGGTTAATAATACTGTAAATTTATTTACTGAATGTGGTTAAAGAACTATAATATTTTACCTGAATGTAGTTAAAGAAAAACTGTATCTCTCTGAAGCCATGATTACTTGCAACTTGCAATTACTAACAAAATTTTCAACTCTGGTGTTGATGACTTGTGGATTTGATGTTTGACAGATTTTAATTTAGGGTTATGTTGGATTCCATAAAGCGACAAGTGACATGGATACTAAAAGATTAAATTTAATATTGTCTGAGGTTTTATATTTAAAAGAGAAATAAAATTTTCGTAAACAATTTAACGTTATTTCCTTGCCTCAATTTTAAGTCAATGTATGTAATATGTAACTAAAAGTCTTTTCAATTCCCCACCTCTATTATGGTGAAGATTTTAAATTTACTGCGACATCTATCAGAGAAAAAGATAATTTTTGTGTGAACTTTTTAGCGGAAACTAGAAATAGATTTCACACAAAATTTAATTTTTATATTAATTCTCTGTATTTATGATAGGTGGCAAAACTGAAGTAAAGATAATAATTATGAAATCATATTGTTTATGCTGAAACTAAATTTAAATAAATACTAATTATATTAATATTTAAAATTTGATTTTATTGACAACAGATACTTTTCGTTTAATTTTTTTATTGACTCATTTTTAGGTTAACCAATAATAAATCTAATATGGGGAGGCATCTAGAGAGGCATCTAAAAAGAACATCTAGGATTAATAAGATGGTTCGAAATTATTTTCAAAGGAGCTGGAGCTGACAATAACAATGTAATGAGAATGATGGTAGGGATGATCGAAAACAGAGATATGAACTCCTGAGCAAAATTATTAACGAAAAACCGTATAAATATTAAATAATTATGTTAGCAGAATAGATAAATTAATAGGTGGTCCAATTGTAGAGGAGATTAAATATATATAGGTATTCCGCAATTTAAGCAAGACTTATTTGCTGTATAATAAATAATATATAGGTATGTCGTAATAAAGACATTAAAGCATTAGTTTTTACGTACCTTTATGGAAAAATTGCAAACATTGAGAAACCTTTTGACAATAAAAAATATAAAGTCAATTTTATGTTTCAGATTTGCCGTTGCAGAGATTAGGTAACTGTTTGCCATGGAGCAGCGTAATTTTTGGGTGAAAAATTTTTGTCATTATTCTCAAAATAATACAGAAACAATGAAAAAAAAAAAAACAAATTGTAATCTTCAAAAGTTTAAAATAAAAAAAAACTTTTGCCATATCGTCACTCTAATTAGCAAAACTCCATTTTTACTCAATTTGTTAATGTATGCGCCATCTGTTTGTAAATTAATTTATCTGTCTTTTGACCAAATCCTGTAACTCCATCTAAATGTAGAAATTAAATATAAGGCAAAAAGAAAACCTTGTAACTCCGTATCACCTTTTTACTTCAGCAAACCACTTAACTCCAATATAAGTATGGTTAGGTTAGGTACATCTGACAGTAACACGTGAGATCCGTTGTATGTTTGTCTTTTTACGTTTGAACGTGCATTATAAAATATTATAATTAATTATAATGTGCATTTTAATCTAAAACCATTTCTATTCTGCATAGGGTAAGTAGGAACACACTCAACTAGTTTATACTTCTCGTGTATTTATTTTTTACTTTGGTAATATTATTTTTATAAGAAAACCGTCACCACATTTTAAGTGAGATTTTTTGTCTTTTTAGATGTCCCGAGCAGAAAAAATTTTAGAATTGGCGTTGCCAAAGCCTCCTATCCTAGTCGATTCGTTTGTACCACATGAAAGTGATACTGGAGGTATTTGTAAGACCAGGGCCGCCCAGAGCCAGGCCGGGCCCCGGGGATGAGACCCGGCCGCCCCCCCCCAAACCCAGTTGAACGAAAATTCCCAAAAATCTGATAACTCATAAACTGGGATATGTAATAGTGAACACTCATGCTATTGACACAGGAAGGAAGAAAATTAAAGCAGTTTTAACAATTAAACTTTGTTTTTAATTATTTACAATAGAACTGTTAGTTACAACATAACTTTTCTTGCTTTCATATCCGCAAAGTTTTGGATCACGTGGTCGAAATCAAGAGTTTTTGCAAGTTTCGACTATATGCTTAACAGTCCCAAATCAGATAATCGTTGTTGACCCATAGTAGATCTTAAACATTCTTAATTCGGCTCAAAACACTAAATGATCTCTCGGCCTGAGCAACGGATACTGGTAGGCAACAGAATATGCGAAGAGCAATGCACACATTGTGGAAAAGATTTGTCACATTAAGGGACACGAGCTTGTTCAAAAGTTTTGCTGGTTTCAGCGACGTATCTGAGATGTTTAATTTACTAACAGTTTTCAAGTAAATCATTTCATCAACTAGATCCCTGCTTACATCTGAATTGTACTCTTCGGTGAATCTTACACAACTTTCTGAGATCGTATTCTCGTCCATTTCGTTATACTTCCATAAAAATGAAAATTTCATTTCGATTTCTCTCAGTGCTGTGAACCTCGTTTTCAGGTTGGCCACCAAAACATCAATTATTGTGTAAAAAACTTGTTTTGAAGCGTTCTTCCGGGGATAAATTTAACATTACATCTTCTGTAGCTGTTTCATCGTGAAAAGTCTTCCTCTTTCTCGCACTGGAAGTGGAGAGTTCCGGTTCGATACCATAAGCATTTGCAACATGTTTGCATTCAGACAATATCTTGTCCCAGTTATTTCTTAAGGCACTAAAATCATCAATTAGGCTCTCTACATTACTATTCTCAACATCCAAAGTAG
Source organism: Diabrotica undecimpunctata (assembly GCF_040954645.1). NCBI lineage: Eukaryota > Metazoa > Arthropoda > Insecta > Coleoptera > Chrysomelidae > Diabrotica > Diabrotica undecimpunctata. The sequence continues at coordinate 40,824,949 of NC_092807.1, read as the reverse complement.
CGTCCATAGTTTGAAGTAGTTGACTTCTGTAGTTGATGGGTACCAACACTTTCACCCAAATTGACGCCATGAGGATGCACTTGAAGGTGTTAAGATATTCTAAAACCCCATTGATTGTGGCTCTCGTTTTAACAGTTACGTTAAGATTCAACAATGATGAAACTGCCTCAATGATTTTTCCTATGTGTGCTGATATTGGTTTCACACATTCTACTCTAGCACTCCACCTCGTATCAGACAATGAGTGCAGTGAAGACGAAGTCAGGACGTAAACTCGTAAACAAACAGACGTCGCGCCAAGGTCAGCGCTTCTGCGAATCGTGTGGCAGTGGCCGATAGAGCGAGCTTCCGATCAGGGGCTCCCACGCGCAATGTATTCCCGATATAATTTTATTAATTGTAACTTATGCAAAGAAATAATTTCTTGCATATTGCCTTTTCCAAATGCATAATATTCGTTATAATAATTTCATAATTAAAACCGCAAGCAAATTCAATCTGTTATAAAATATTTTATTAAAAGGAATTTTTTTAAATTTGCTAACGGCCGGGCCCCATTGAGCCCCGGGACCCGGGAATTTTGCCCCCCCCCTGCCCCCCCCTCTGGTCGGGCCTGTGTAAGACGAATGTTTTAATTATTGAAGATGTGATCGAAAACCCCCATGGAGAAAATATATCTGAGGAAGAACCAGAAACAAATTTTCAAAAGAATGGTGTTAAAATTAACAAAAACGGAGATTCAGAGTGCACCTCGTCTAAAAACCATGAGAACGAAATTTTTGAAAAAGAAGAAACTTCAAGAAAGAGCAGAAAAAAGAGAAGACATGTTAGAGTAGAAGCTTAAAAAAAACAAATAGGAAAAACAGAGAGCTAGGTATTGCTTACAAAGGTAAAATGTGTACTACTGGAAAATGGGAATATAATATTCCAAAAAAAAAAAGAATATTAAAACAAAGGTGTGATTGTAAGATATCAGCCAGAAATCAAAACCACCTAAAAAATCTGGGATGCAATGCAATCTATTATCGGACGAAGACAAAAAGTTGGCTCACACGAATTTTTGGAAAATGAGGCTGGGGTGAAAAAAATTTTTTTGTAGATCTAAAAGTAAAATCTGAAACATCCCAAAGAAAACGAGACCGAAAAGACGAAAAAAAATCTAGAAGAAGTAATAGTTTTACTTATTATTTAAGAAAACAAAACGATCAAATTAAAGTGTGCAAAAAATATTCCTTAACACTCTCGCCGCCAAGTGTAACATTAATGTGCACTCTGTATTGACACACGTGTAACATTAATGTACACTTACAGCGTTTCACGTCAACAAAATAATATAGTTTTGGCGCACGACGAAAAAATTTAAAATATCATTGGCGGCGAGAGTGTTAACACACTAAGCATAGGAGAATGGACCAAACGCTCTTGGAAAATTGTAAAACCACAAGAACGTCAGAACGCCACAAGTGTGCATGTGACTGCTGATGAAGATGGTAATGCAGCCATTAAAGCTCAATCAAGGAAACGGTTAGATTCAAAAATAATAAATTCATTAAAGTTATTTTTTGAAAGTTTGTCAAAAATGGAATCCTATTATTGTCGATCTACATCTCAAAAATTGTATCTTGAACCACAATGGCAGTCAAAACAAAAACTTTATGAACTTTAAGGACTGGTGTAATGACGTGGAGCCATTTCCAATTGCATATTTTAGCAATTATTTTGAGGATATGAATTTGAGTTTAATTAAGAGAAAGAAAGATGAGTGCGATTTATATTAAAAGAGTAGGCAATGCTACAAAAGCGGAGTATGAATTGCACAAATTAAAAACGAAGAAGCCAGAGAAGAGAAGTCAAATAACAAAATTAGTGCCCAAAATAAAGTGTTTACTATGGATCTACAAGCTGTACTTCTTTGTCTAAAGTCCAACGTTGAAGGGGGTGTTGGGGCAAATGCAACTATAATTTATCACTTTGCAGCTACTCAATTGTGGTCCATTCAGCCTAGAGAAAAGTAGATTTGCAACTATAATTTATCACTTTGCAGCTACTCAATTGTGGTACATTCAGCCTGGAGAGAAGTAGATTTTTTACAGTGACGGGTGCACCGGGAAAAATCGCAATGGAATATTGTCGAGTACTTTGTTGAACTTCGCTGTATATAACAAAGTGCCTGTGTTTCAAAAATATTTCGAACGTGGGCACACACAAATGGAAGCTGATGCTATGCATTCATGTATAGAAAGACAGTTAAAAAACAAAATTATAAATGTGCCTGAGCAATACATAGAAGTCATCCAAAATGCTCGAAAAAAACCAGAGCCTTATGAAACAAAATACTTGATCCATACATTTTTTCGAAATTTTAGCAGTCAATACTTATCAACCATTAGGCCTGGAAAAAAGGCAGGCGATCCTACTGTAACATATTTACGTGTACTACAATACAATCCAGATGGAACCATTCAGTTTAAACTCAGACATTTCGAGCAATGGCAGGTTCTTCCAGTCAGAGGAAACAAAAAAGTAGTTTTAGGAGTACCGCTTAAAGAAATATCACTACTTTATCTGGAACCGTTGAAAATTAAAAAAGAAAAGTTTGAACATTTACAAATTTAAAAAACTACTTTGCCGAGTGATTATCACTCATTTTATGATAATCACAAACACATTTGAAAAATGTTATTATGTATCTACCAATTATATTAGAATTGTATTAAAAATAAGTAATATTTTTGTAATTTTCAATTAAGAAAATAACTAAAATATCATTTTGCCATAAATTTGTTTTATAATGCTTGTGTGCTTTTAACCTGGTAACTCCAAATTAATATTGGTTTAATTGGGACAAACCTCGTAACTCTACAAACTTTTAGTATAAACTCTAATATTTTAAATATGATTCTCCACAACACCAGGTATATTACTTTATTTTACAATGTTTGATTAATTTTGACAGAATCGGAATTCAAATTTTTGCATCTCCTGAACAATTTGTCGTTTTGGAGTTAAGAGTTTTGCAATTAGGGTGACAATATATAAATAAGATACAAAAAAGTTAAAAATGTGTGATTTTTAGCATTCTAGATGGTAATAATACCTTAAGGTATTTAAAACTTTTTAAGTATATGTAAATCTTGCAAAATTATTTTACGTAAGAAAGTAACTACTTTAAAATCGAGAATTGGAGTCATGCCATTTAAAAATTTCTTATTCAGCCTAAATTAAATGTCAAAATCAAAGATTAAACTACAAAATGTATGTATTTAGAAGAGTTATTCCACTATAGTTCGTGTGTAAAAACTGGCACCTTTCGATAAAATGGACTGTATATTGGGACTACTTCTCTTTTTCGCCTTTCCAGTGGTTAAAAAACTTTAAATACCATACAATGTATATATTAACTAAACCTATATTATAAATTCAAATAAAAAAACAGTAAAGATAAAATACGTTGTTATAACGACATGACAATATTGGTTCTTAAGTATAACGGTGGGTGTCCCTCTAGCATCACTTAAGTCCGCACACACGCACCAAACCACCCCTTCGTCTCGTATGCAACTAACCCCCTTCGTCGCGGACAAGCACAGCGGAGGGCTAAGGGAAAATTGTATATAGAGCAGTCAAAGATAGTATCTTTCTTGAGCATTCTTCTTCTTCTTCTTTTTATATAGACATGACTCTGTCTGTTTTTCAATGTGCCTCCAGTAAGTTGTCGTTCCATTGTTTTCGTGGTCTTCCTACTGATCGTCTTTCTATTGGGAAACCGTCTCTTGCCGTCTTTACTACTATTTGTTGTCATTCGGCTTATATGATCCTTTCATTCTACTCTTCTATTTCTTACCCAGTTTTTGATGTTCTCCACCTTGCACCTACGTCGTATATCTGTACTTCTAGCTCTGTCCCATAGTGTCTTACCATCAATTTCGCTCTCTGCTGTTTCTAACATTCTTTTTGTCCTCTCTGTGTCAGGTCTTGTTTCTACCGCGTATGTCATTATTGGTCAGGTGACTGTTTTGTAAATTGTGCCTTTCGTTTCTTTCCCGATTATTTTATTTCTCTATATTGTTTCATTCAGGCAGCCTGCGGCTCTGTTTACTCTATTGACTTGATCTTCCACTTCAGTTTCGAGCTTTCCTTAGCTAGATAATGTGATGCCTAGATACTTAAACTCCATCACCGGTTCTATTATCTTAACTTTCAGCTCCAATTTACATCTTAGTAAATTTGCTGTTGTAACCATGCATTTTGTCTTTTTTGGGGAAATTAACATGTTCAATTTGCTGTCGGTTATATTAAATTGGCGCAGCATACGTTGTAAATTATCTTTACTTTGAGAGAGTAGTATTGCGTCGTCTACATAGCAGATTATTTTAAGTTGTTTTTCTCTTATTTGGTCTTTTTTAGTTCTTACTTTTTTTATTATTTCATCCATAATCAAGTTAAACAATAGAGGACTCAGGGAATCTCCCTGTCTTATCCCATTGCCAGCTTCAATAGGGTCAGTTAGTTCTTCTTCTACTTTTACTTTTAGTGTGCTGTTTTGGTAGATATTTTCGATCGTTTTGATTATTCCTTGAGTTATCTCTCTTGCGTACAGTAAGTGGATAATATCTTTTAATATGACCACGAACATACATAATATACCCGACCTTCGGTATTTTCTCCTCACCTAGACAGACATTCTGTTTTTTAATTTCCTCAATGTTTCCTTTACCTCTTCCTTCTCAATATTTATTTTTTTGTTTGTCGTCACCTCTGGTGTTGGTGGTTCATTATCGTCACCTTTAGCAAATAAGGATCGAAAGTAGTCTGCCATGTTTTCTTCTGAATGTGTTTCGTTTTTATTAGTTCGTTCATCTCTTTTTATTGTCCTCTGATCATTCTCCATATTTCTTTTTGTGTTCCGTAGAAGTAGTGTTCCATCTGTTTTAAGAAGCTCTGCCAATGTTCCCTTTATATTTGTCTAAAGTATTTGTTTCATTTCTGATTCGTTTATAGTGGTTGTATGCCTGTTATGTTTGCTGTGTTCTATTGTAAAAAGGCTTTCTTCTTTGTACCAAGAACTTGGTACCTGTACTGACTTATTTTCAACTTTACAATATGTTTTCAAAAAATTTTGACACATCTTGCTATCCAATTTATACAGTGGGATATTGCAACTTACAAAAAATTGCATACATCTTTTGCAAACATTTCTTGCCCCGTCGATGTGTGACGATTTTGAATAATGCTGTTCTGCAGAAGCTGCTGGCGTGGTTTCTTGAAGTGCTTAGATAGTTTTTATTGGTGGAGAGCCGTTTTTAGGTGTTGGGAAATTTGGAATTTTTTTTCACATGGAATCTGTAATAAAACGGTTTAGTAAATAGGAGTCTAATGCAATAATACGGACTTCAAATTTTTAAGATACTTTATATTTTTTTCTCGAAACTAAAACTACCGCCTAAAAAACCGTACTAAAAAAATAAATATGAAGAAGAAATAAATAAAATTCTACAACAATTGCAGACAATTACAGACAGATCAAGCCTGGGAACAAATTAAATCTGCCGTAGGAGAAGCTAGCGAGAAAATAGTTAAGTGCGACTCCAAGAGAAGTACAAACAAAGATTGGTTTGACGAAGAGTGTCAGGCGATAGCAAAGGAAAAGAAGAAGATCAGATAACAAATATTAACATATAATAGAGAGTGTAAAAAACAAAGAATATAGAAAAATTCGAGGAAGATTGAAAGCTCTGTGTAGAAGGAAAAAGAGATACCACAATGAGTTAAAATTAAAAGAGATAGAAGAGAAGTTTAAAAACAAAGAGGTGAGGTCGTTCTATCAAGAAGTTAAAAAGATGGGAAAATGTTACCAAAGCCACTGTAGTTATATGAAAGGTAAAGACGGAAATTTAATTAGCGATCCGGCAGAAATAATGACGGAATGGAAAAAACATTTTGAAGAATTATTGAATGGTGAGGTGGAGCACGATACAGTAGACCACTGGACGGTTGGAGAAGATGCGATAGTTAAAAGGCAGCGTACAGAAGAGGAGGTGGTGACAGTAATACAAGAAATGAAAAATAACAGAAGTTCTGGTAAAAATGACATATGCATAGAAATGATTAAGTTTGGTGGAGAACAACTACAAAGAAAAATATATCAGCTACTAGTGCAAGTATGGGAAAAGAAAATAATGCCATCGGAGTGGTATGAGGCCAGCAAATGCCCTCTTCATAAAAAAGGAGACAAACTGAAGTGTGACAACTATAGAGGTATAGCCTTCCTAGACACGGTATATAAAATCTTGGCAAGAATATTGAGAAATAAACTAAATTGCTATACGGAAAGAATCCTACATGAGTATGAGTAGGCTTTAGAAAGGACAGATCTACTGTAGACCAAATCTTCTCATTAAAGGAGATACAAACGACTTGTTATGGAGGTAAAGTTCCCCTGCATGTTTTTTTTGTGGATTTTAGACAAGCATATGATAGAGTCGATAGAGTCAAAATGTATCGAGCAATGGAACATTTGGGTATACCAAAGAAACTGATCCGGCTAGTTAAGATGAGACTAAATAACTCTACGTGTGAAATTACTTGGCAGGGTCACATATCAGATCAATTTACGGTTGCAAAAGGCTTGAGAGAGAAAGATCCTTTATCCACTACATTATTCAACTTAATGTTAGAAACTGTAATCAGAAAATGCAGCATGAAGGTGGAAGAAACGATCATGAAAAATGAGCACCAGTGCTTGGCATTTGCTGACGATCTAACGATCCTAGCAAAAACCGAGAAATAATTAAGAAGAGTTGTGAAGAAAATCATTGAAGAAGCACAGAAATTCGGATTGGAACTAAATGAAGACAAAACCAAATATATGATCATGAGAGGGACAGAAGGGAAAAAAGAAGACTTTAGTGTGAGGTCTGTAAGTGGTAAAAGCTATAGTTTTAAAAGAGTGGACAAATTTGAATACTTGGGTCTAGTTTTAGATGAAAATGGAAAAGAGAAATGGGAGCTCGAAGCCAGAATAGCAAAAGGGAATAAAAAATTAGGTAGTTTAAGAGCCCTACTGAACTCAAAATACGTTTCTAGACAAGGTAAACTCAGAATATATAAAACAGCAATTCGGCTCACAGTAACATATGCCGGTGAGACATGGACATTAAACAAGAAGGAAGAGGATACTCTGGAAAGATGGGAAAGGAAAATATTGGGACGCATATTCAGAGGACGGAAGACAGAAGATGGTTGGGAGAGAAGAACCAACAATGAATTAATGGCTTTATACAAAGAACCTACCATTACCAAGTTCGTCAAGTCACAAATAATCAGATGGTTGGGACATGTGGAAAGAATGGCAGCAACTAAACTAGTAATAACCAGAAAACTAATCGGCTCCAAAAGAAGAGATAGACCCAGAACGAGGTGGATTAGTAAAGTGGAGGAAGACCTTAAACACGTGAAGGTAAGGGACTGGAAAAGAAAAGCACAAAATAGAAGCGAATGGAGAAATATTGTTCTCCAGGTCCTTCAGAGTAGTTAAGAATGTTGTATATACATATTTAAGTTAAAGTTTTGTTTAAAATAATTGTAATTGTTAATATTAGAATTATGTTTAAAAAAAAATGCCCTAGGCCTGTTTTGTGTAAAAACAAATAAAACTACCGCCAATATGTAACTGTTACATGTTTAGTATATGTATACCAATTTTCTTGCAAAAATGAGATTTTAAATTAAATTTTTGAATCGTTAAAATTTAAGTGGATTCACCTTCTTATTGCAAATAGTACAGAAAACACTTTCATTGTCTATAATCTTCATTTCACTGTTGCCACCAAGCCAACTCCGCAATAGACTTGATTTTTGTTTTGCTATTTTCGGCATATTTTCAAAAAAGAAATTATTTTTATTTTATAAGCACAATATTCACAATCACAAGTTGCTTTGCCAGCTGGTACAGAGAATTTAAACACGAATTTACTGTATAATACCTACACGCATGTTGGCCATATTCTTCTGATAAATAATTCGCAAATGGGTTTTCTCAAACAATAAAACTTGTAGATTTAGTAGATATTTGTAATAAAATTATTTCGTAGTTACCTTACCTAGTACCTGCTATGAATAATTCCAAGAAACTATTATCTAAATATGTATAGAAAACCATTTTATTTATGTGATATTTTCAAATATGTAGCAATATCCTCTTAATCAAGTAAATATAAATAGCATATGCATTTATAAAGAAACCCACACATATGCTGCATATATATGCACATGCATTTTGCATATAATCCAGTCTCTAGTTATCACCAAGATAATGTGGTGGTTATTTTAAATACTTCTCTTTTAACTCCCCAGGTACGCACATCCGTCGTTTATAATTTATTTCACAAAACTTTTTATATTATCATTATGACAGTATAACGCAAAACAAAGAAAGATGATTTTTAATTATACGATGCACAGACTTTTAAAAATTTATCTTTGTTCAGAAATTATTTTACGGTTCAAAAATCTAAGGACGCAAAGATTAAATTCTACCATTCATATTGAAATGATGAGTTTTTTTATAAGATATTATTATAATATTCTTCAAAGGATTTTTAATATCTGTGTGAGTTTTTATTTTAAATAAACGGTAGTAGGTCTTTCAGATATCAAAATCAGAATTATGCAGATATACAATAGCACTGCAGTCTGAAACTGATAGAAAATACGACTATATTCGGTCCAATATAAACTTAAATCTTTAGATCTTTCTATACACAACAAAGAGCGCAGAACTAAACCACACTAAACATAGAAATATACAAAAACTTTATAAACTTACACAGATAATAAAAATTCTTTGAAGAATAATATATTCATCACATAGTACGGTTTTTTCACCTGAATCAAATTTGTAGTCACTCTTTTTATGCCATCGTTCCATCTTGTCAGAAGTCGACCTCTGTTTCTGTTAAATTGTATAAGGAAACTTTATTCCAAAATTCTTTTTGTTCACCGATCATTAACTGACCTTGCTATAAGACATACATTTGTGCAATCGATTTTGAAAAGGCTTTTGACAAAGTCCGACGTAACAAAATGCTAGAAATATTGGAAACAGCTGGAGGATACTGGACGATAAAGATCTACGAATAATTACAAATCTATACTGGCATCAAGTGGCAAGAATAAAGGTTGAACAAGAACTGTCGGATGAAATAAATATAAAAAGAGGAGTGAGACAAGGCTGTATATTGTCGCCTTTACTTTTTAACTTATATTAATATATATATATATATATATATATATATATATATATATATATTTATATATATATATATATATATGAGTAACCGTCAACAATATTAGATATGCCGACGATACCTTAGTGCTTGCTAATTGCGGAGAAGACCTTCAAAATCTAATGAACAAAATAAAACGGACTTGTGATCAGTATGGATTAAAACTCAACGTTAAGAAAACTAAATATATGATAGTTAGCAAACAAAATTATATACAGGATGACGGTATAAAAGTCGGAGATGCCACACTGGACAGAGTAGAGAAACTCGTGTATCTCGGCAGTAATATCAATGAGAGCTGGGATCCAACCGCAGAAATTAAAAGCCAAATAGAACAAGCCCGAGCTGCCTTTGTAAAAATGAGAAACGTACTTTGCAGTCACGATCTTAGCATTGACCTTAGAGTTCGAATGACATCTTGCTACATCTTTCCTGTCCTGCTGTATGGAGTGGAAGCGTAGACTTTAACTGACGCTATTCTTAGACGCTTGACAGCCTTTGAGATGTGGGTATACAGACGACTACTGAAAATAAGCTGGGTCGACAGAGTTAGAAATGAGGAGGTCTTTAGACGGCTGAACCAAACAACACAACTGGTCAATATAAAACGCAAGCTGGAATACTTCAGTCACATTATGAGACACCCTGAAAAATATGTTTTTTTACACTTGATCATTCAGGGAAAGATCCAAGTAATCGTGGTCCTGGTAGAAGAAGAAAGTCATGGCTGAAAAATCTAAGGCAATGGTATGGAAAATCAACTATATCGTTATTTAGAGCTGCTGTTAATAAAGTCACGATAGCGAATATGGTAGCCAACATGATATCTAACGATCGATAACGGTCATGGAACTAGAAGAAGAAGAAGTGTCATTTTAGTGTTGTTATTCTTTCAGTAAGAACTGCTACTTCTGATCTTTTGCATATAGTAAATTAGGTATTGTGTTTCGTAGATATGGTATCATCATATATGACAAGAAACTCTCTCTTGGCATTTTTTTCGATGTTCAGAAAGCCTTCGACCACGGTAAACCACCACCACGACCTTCGAAAAATCACGGTAAAGGTAAATGGTCAATTCGGAACACCCTTTACTTCTACAGTAGTAGTGCCACAATGTTCCATCGTGGCATCCATACTATACACAATTTACAATAGCAACTTCCCTAACCCACGAAACACGAATATACTGAGACTATTTTACGTATATGACACCGCTGTCGTAACAACATCTCGAGATGCAGATGTCCTCACCAGCTAAGCTCAAAATTAATTAAACCATAACGATATGTTGTGCGAGAGACGCAGAGTAACGTTAAACCCTAACAAAACTCAACTCATACTCTTTAGATACCTCAACCTTAGCTGCCACGTTATACACAATTTTGAAGAAAGAATTGACCTAATGGTTTGGGAAGACTGACTCCAACTCCGAGCTCAGATCTAGTACCTAGCTATGGTGTTTACCAAAACACTAAACTGGAAACAAGATCTGATCGAAACCCGTAACAAGGTTGGAAGAAAAGTCAAACTGCTCAATGCTCTTTGTGGAAAATTCGGACGGACGCATACACTAATACACACGTACAAAACATACATCAGGTCCCTGACTGAATACAAGGCTTACATATACGCCTTGCTCAGTCGAGACCTGTTACAATAGACAATCTACTAGATTTCCCCTCCGCCCTAATATATCGACTACGGAACATCCAGACTTAAGAGGCCCACCGCTATGTACAGGAGTTATACATTACAAACCATCAGAGGCCAAAACATAAACTACCCTTCCTCCCTATAAAACTGTTGGCCACTGCCAACAACGAAATCTTTTATGAATACAGCGACACTCTAGAGACAACTCCAATTTATTACTATATATACAGATTGTAACCATTGAACGAACCATCAGAAATAATGAGTCTGTTAATTTTTTTCCTTTTTTTCTTCATCTTCCGCTCATTCTTCTTTAGATTATTTAATGTTAGATTTATCATGTCTTGACATCTGACATCGCAGATCACCCATTCCTATTGAAAAGGTAATGAACCCTTTAAAAAATGCAACAGTAGGTAAGATGTCCGGCTGCAAAACAAGCATAGGCGTCATTCGTTTTTTTTTTAAATTTAATTATATTTTTTTGATATTTTGGCAATCGTACAAAATTTAGTACAACTAGATGTAAATGATACAAAATATACCATCATTATGGGAGATTTCAACGCAAAATTAGGTAAAAAAGAAGAAAATACTGAAACCAAAATAGGGATGCATGGTTATGGTACACGAAATGAAAGAGGAGAAAAATTATATAACTTCTTAGAACAACAAAATTTATATGCCATGAACACACACTTCAAGAAACCAGCAAACCGAAAATGGACGTGGATATCTCCCGATAAAAAGACAAAAAACGAGATCGATTACTTTTTGTGTGGGAACAAAGATATTTTTGAAGATATAACTGCTCTCAATCAATTTACAACTGGCAGCGATCATCGCCTTTTGAGCGCAAGGATTCTTTTTAAACAGACGAAAACCAGTAGAAACAGACCACATAATTATTGTAATGAGATAGATCAAACTAAAATACGACAGAAGGGAGATGAGTACAGAGAAGTCTTAAGAAAAGAATTTGTAGAACATTTACAACAAGAATATTCCGACATGAACAGAATTAATAAAGAAATGCAACGAAAGCTCTTGAAAGCAGGACTGACTGTTGCAAAGAAAACGAAAAATAAAGAAGACCGAATAAGTGCAGGAACAAAACGGTTGATGGAAAAGAGACGCACATTTCTAAGCGAAGGAAAGCGAAACAATAATGGTTTCAAAGAATTGAATAAACAAATAAAGAAGGGAGTAAAGGAAGATTTAAGGATCTATAATGAAAACAAGGTAGAAAAAATAATAGAAAAGAACCGAGGCCTGAAATGCTTAAGATCAATAACAGACAGATAATGAAAAGTAACAAAGAAAATCAAACTGCCGAAATTACCAGAAGAATAAAGTTAGCGTGGGCAGGATTTGGAAAACTGAGTTGGGTCTTGAAAAGCACTAAAATAGAACAGTATTTGAAAACCAGAATTTACGATCAGTGTATCCTCCCTATACTCACGTATGGTTCAGAGACGTGGACGCTCACCAAGTCCAATATGGATAAAATAGTAAAAGCACAAAGACCAACGGAGGAAGATATAAAAAATAGACTAGGACAAACAAGAGACTGCATACGAAAATTGAACCCGGTACTATGGGATAAGAACATCAGCATGAAAACAAAGAAAAAAATATATAATACCATGACAAGAAGTATCCTCACTTATGGATGTGAAAATTGGACAATAAATAAGAAAACCAAAAACAAAATAAGAGCAACAGAGATGGAATTCCTAAGGAGAAGCTGCAGAGTAACAAGAAGAGATAGAATAAATAACATGGAGATTAAGAGGAGAATGGGAATGAACTCCGACATAATAGACTACATCGAACAGAAGAGGTTAACCTGGTACGGACATGTCAGAAGAGCAGACCAAAATCGGTGGATAAGTAGAATAACAGAGTGGAGCCCGATAGGAAGAAGAAAGAGAGGCAGACCCCGAAGATCTTTCAGAGATGAAGTGGACGAAGCAATGAGTAGAAGAAACCTACAGGAAGGGGACTGGCTAAACAGGAAAAATTGGAGAAAACGGTTGAGTGAAGGAATACAGTGAAAACTGTGGAGATCATTGTATATATATATATATATATATATATATATATATATATATATACAAAGACCGATGGACAGATCAATGCTCGGGGTGAGACAAAAAAACAAACAAATGGATTAGAAGCAAAACGAAAGTAAAACACGCAGGAGAACATGCTACCACATTAAAATGGAGCTTCGCAGGACACAATGCCCGACTAAAGGATAAGAGATGGAACCACGAAATACAACAGTGGAGGCCATGGTTAGGAAAGAGAAGCAGAGGAAGACCATAAATGAGATGGGCTGATGATATTAAGAAGATCGGAGGACACAATTGGAAGCAAGTGGCGCAAAATAGAAGACACTGGATTGATTTGGGGGAGGCCTATGTCCAAAGTTGGATTAATTAAGGACGAAGAAGAAGAAGAAGAAGATGTAAATACTTAAAAAAAACTTTATTCTCCTTGCTTTAACTTTTACAATGTTATAAAAATAACTTTGCAAAAAGTTATTTTGTGTCACCTTTTCAAGCCGTTCGAAAGAATGATACTGAACCGGATCGCTGAATCTGTGGACACTAAAATTATTCTTGAACAAGCAGGGTTTAGACTCGGAAAATGCTGCTGCAGTAATACTCTTAATCTCACCCAACATATTGGGTAAGATGCTTGGTTTCGTTCAAACCCAAGATAGGTTTGAACGGAAAGAAATAACAGGAGTAGCGTTCATAAACCTGACTGCCGCCTATGACACAGTTAACCATCAACGGCTGCTGGTAAAACTCTACGAAATTACAAAGGATTTCGTTTATTATCTGGTTGCCTGAAACCGACACCTATCGAAGAGCTCTACCCTATAGTTGAAATCGCTCTACCTGCTATCAGAAGACAGGTCACAGGGAGACAGAACGAAAGAAGCAGGAGACGGATCGAAGACACATTTTGTATGACGAACAAGTTTAGCCAAGTAGACTAAAATCTCGGAAAAGCTGTCTGAAAAAATTACGATCCCTTCCCGAAGAGCCAAAGACGCGCCGAATACACCTATGGCAAGCATCAGCTACAACACATTTTGCCCCCTCAGAGAAAATGGCCGCTGGACACAATTTGCCGTATCCCACATGGAAAGCGCTAAACAGACTAAGAACTGGCCTTTCACGTTGTGCTAGTAACCTGAAGAAATGGAGATACCAGGACAACGATACCTGCGACTGTGGCGCGGTTCAGAATAGTCACCATCTACTATCATGCACAGAGATGAGAGAGACCTGCACAAAAGAAGACCTATTTTTAGCAAATGACAGGGCCATCTATGTGGCCAACCATTGGAAATACAAAATTTAAAGGTGTTGGTGTTTCGGACACGAAAAGTAAATAAGTAACTTTTACAGAATTATCAATAAGATTATTATTATCTAATTTATTACATTTTTATGTAAAATGTTTACCCTGCTACAAATAATTTATTTACGCTCATAGATACTGACAAATGACAAAAAAACTAACAACTTCAAAGAAATTTGAAGAAAATAAACAAAACATTTCGAATAATAGCAAAGTTGTTTTTTTTTAAAACATAATCTGTTTACCAATAAATTCTATAACTATGCGCTATTGGGTAGGAATTGTATATTAATTTAATGCTTTGTATATTTTTATATTTTCGTGCATGGGATGCAAACATATCCCAAACTAGCGTATTATGACTGAATAATTTTTCTATTATACTTTTTTGTATAACACTAGCAGAAAAAAAATTTGAAAAAAAATTGCGCGGTGCCAAAAATCATTTTAGCGCCCCGCAAAATAGGGGCGCCCGCCTACTGTGCATTCCTTACAGGCCCGTTATCGCCGGCCCTGAGTACACTAGACTATCACAGCAAAATAATTTACTCACATGAAATAAGATTTAACAGTAGCAAATTTTTGTTAGCCCAAAGCAAATCTGTATTGAAATTACTCTCCTTCCGGGACTCCGCACTGTTCAATTGCGTTTTTCTCGAAAACTGTTAAAACTAATATTTAAATTAATTGCTTTGTCTTTGTCTAGAAAATCTGCCGCTGGTGCCGATGATATCCCTTATACATTTCTAAAAAATCTCTTCAATACATCTCGCTCCAAACTTCTCAAAATTTATACCCTTATCCGGAACATACATAAATTTCCAGATATTTGGCGCAATTCTATAATTATTCCAATTAAAAAACCTGACCAACCCTCAAGAACTCCTAAATCTTTTCGTCCGATTTCTCTCACATACCACCTTCAAACTTCTTGAAAAAATAATAAATAAAATACTCAATTGGTTCCTTGAAAAGGATAATATTTTTCCCGACGCTCAATCAGGCTTTTGATGTCATGAGTTTACTCTTGACAACTTTGTTCTTCTTCAAACACACATTTTTTAAACAATCAAAAATCAACAAGATGTCGTACCAACTATATTTGACATTAAACACACTTGATTCAATCTCAAAAAAAATTGACAAACTCTCCCACTATAATTTAGATGGTAATATTCTCTCATTTGTATCAAACTTTCTAAGTGGAAGAGCCTTTGAAGTTCTTGCCAATGCTAAACTTTCTCAATCTCTTCCTCAAAATCATGGTGTCCCCCAAGGATCTGTATTAAGTTCAACTCTATTTATTCTTGCAATCAACGAAATTTGCAGGCCCTTTTCTGCTTCCATCAAATATGTTCAATACGCTGATGACCTAATCATTTAATGCCATGGTAAATCTGCCCCCACCACATGTAAACTTATACAAACTGCAGTAAATCTACTTCAAGATAGATCTAAAGAACTAAAATTATCGCTCTCTCAGAGCAAAACCAAATAAATAAAATTTTTCAGAAGGACCTCCATTCCCTTACCCCAAATTTTTCCCAAACAATTCTTTACTTTCTGTTGTTAATCAATGTAAAATTCTCGGTTTCATATTTGACTCCATGTTAAATTGGAAGAATCAAATCTCTGAACTAAAAACCAATTGTTTTAAAAGGCTAAACGTTCTTAAAACCCCTAGTCATCTAAGCTCGACTACGGTAGCTTTATCTATTCCTTTACCTCTCGATCTGACATATATTTACAAAACTACGCTCCGTCTATGTCTAGGTGCTTTGCGCTCTAATCCTATCGAGAGTATGTACCGGGAATCCAATGAAACTCCTCTTACCTTAAAATGACAGTGTTTTCTACTTTAGTATGCTGCATCAACATCCGCAAATCCCTTTAATCCTGTTCATTCCCTAATTATCTCAATGCCGTCTTCTTTCAATAACAATATCCAACACCTCATAAAACCAATACCTCAATTAATTTTTATACTCATCATCATTATCATCATCATCATCATCATCATCATCATCATCATCATCATCATCATCATCATCATCATCATCATCCTCCAGTCTTCATTTATCACGTCCACTGCTGGACATAGGCCTCCCTTAAACTCCTTCATTCTTCGCGACTTTGTGCTCTTTGTTGCCAATTTTATGTGATACGCCTGATGTCCTCAGCCCAACGTGTAGGTGGTCTTCCTCTACTACGTTTGTCTGCTCTTGGCCTCCAATGTGTAATTTTACTAGTCCATCGTGAGTCATGCATTCTCGCTACATGGCCTGCCCAATTCCATTTAAGTTCCGCTATGCGTTCCACAACATCAGCAATTCTCGTCTTTCTTCGCAGATCTTCGTTTCTTATTCGGTCCCGCAACGTCGCTCCCACAATTTTTACACTATTTAAAAATATTGACCATCTTCCGACTAGTTCATTTCCTCTACGTTTACTTCTCCCCTGGGCTAAAAATCTTTCTTTGATAGAGACCTCACTCACTATCTTTAACAAACATGAATCTTCTAACATTCTTATCAAGAAAGCATTTTTAAAAATTATACAAAAAAATCATATGACTTAATTATCTATTCTTTTAAAACTACCACTGGTGTTGGCTGTGCAGTAATCACTAAACATGAACTTGTAAGATCATCTCGGTTAACCTTAACATGCAGTTTTTACACAGGTGAACTATATAGTATTATGTTGGCTTTTAAATGCATCTTCCATCAAAACAGACATATTGCCATTTCTTTAGATTCCCTTTCATCTATCCATTCAGTCAATGCAATTTTCACTGACCACCCATTAGTTCAAAATATTTATTACATATACCAAAATCTCTCTGCTCACAATATAACAGTGTCTCTCATATGGCTGCCTTCTTATACTGGAATTACTGGTAATGAAACAGCAGATTATTTTGCCAAAGAAGCTACCAAGCATAATACTGAAGTCACCTTGTAACGTCAAATCTTATTAAGACCAGGGCGTTAAGCAACACCATACTGCTGCAAGAAACGAGGGGAGAAATTCTTCAAATATCCCTAACGATATTCAAGAGAAAAATGCCCATCGTTCCATCCATCAGAATGGTGCTGTGCATGACTGCTCAGCCCTGGGTTCGTTTCCTGTTCATTTTCTCGCCACACCAATCCCAGAAAGGTACAGTAAATAAAAAAAAACTTACGAAGTCATAGTAGAGGTATATTTATATATTTACAAAATAAAAATAAACAGAATTCAAATTATTATGAATGTGAAACAAAAATAAATTTTTAAACTGAGACTCAAAGATTCTGCCGGTTGCCGGTATAAAATAATTTAAGTAAAAAAAAGTGCTCAGCTTTAGTTCGTTCTGAAGGAGTTCTTCAGTTCTCCAGGAAGGATTCCGATCTTTGTGGAAGTTATCCGCTGTCGGTGGTTGTTGGTTGGGTCAAGGGGTGTTGTTGGTCTAGATTATAGCAATCATTTTCGGCCCTATGTTGGTAAATGGGTTTCAAATTATGTTCTGATGCATCAGTCGATTTAAGGTAGTATGTGTGGTTGCTGATTGTTTCCCCAAGGTAGTGTGGTTGGCTGTTGTTTGCTTCCCAAGGTAATGTGGTTGGCTATTGCTTGCTCCCCACGGTAGTGTGGTTGGCTATTTCTTGCTCCCCATGGTAGTGGCTAGAAAATTCATACAAAGATTAGTTTTCTCCCAAAAGAAAAGCCCGATCAGAAATAAAGCTGAGTATTCAGAGAAAAACGATCTCAGCAAAATCTCTGATCACAGCGTGGCATTAATAAAAATAAATTTATAGTGTAAAAGATTTTATTATTAAGATATTAAAGAAAATAAGGTAATATAGGTACATATATACAGTAAAAAAATAAAAGTTAAAATATTTTCAGCTTTATTTGAAGAAAGAAAGTATATGTTTTGCAAAAGAAAACAAGTAAAAAACAGAGGCCTAAAACTAGAAAAATATACTTACCCGTGTATACGGCTAAAACACTAACCAATTTGTGTGACTATAGTTTCATTGACAGAATGATAGTAGTTATATTGTTACGATAGATAATGACGCCTCATATGACTCAAAACTGTAAACATATTTATTACTATTATCTTTTCTATTCTACTTATTTCGGCGCTTAGTTGAAAGACCTGTCTACCTGAATTCTGATGAGTCACCCGCGACGTGAAATTTCCAGAAGCAGACCGAATAAAACCAGTCTGAGCGACCTTCTGGGCTCTTCGATGGGAAATCGGAATTTTATATTTAAAGAGGAATTTTGTTGTAAAGAGAACAGTTAGTTTTTAAACATCGCGTCGAGTTTTTAAAATGTAACGCACGTATATAAATTATTTAATTATTAGTGTAAATAAATTAGTTATATGGTACAAATAAAAACTTTAATAAATTTGTAAGTGTTATAAATAGAACCTTTAATAATAAATAAAAACAATAAATTAGATTAATAATAATACTACAATATGATTGAAAAGAGCGAATAAAAATTTGTATCGGCTTATATAGAGTGGAACAGCTACTAAAAATATTTATAATTTAGTGATGTCGCTCTGGAATAATATAGTACGGGGGACAAGTACCAAGCGGAGCTTACAACCTAAATTCAACTAGCAAACGATCACAAATTCGTTTTCAAAAAGTTAGTAGAGGATACTTGGCAAAACTTATGGCAAAAGAGCAAAACAACTCTTAATAAACTCCAACCGTTTATTGGTCATCTCTCTCTAAAATTCCTAAGTAGAAGCGAAGCACCGATTATTAGAAGACTTCGAGTCAACCACATCAAACTTACCCATGGTTTCTTGATGTCCTCTGGAACTCGTCCAACTTGCCACAATTGCAATGTTTATCTGACTGTAAAATACATCTTCACCGACTGCAAATAATTCATCAACCTGTATAAAGCACTAGACTTAAAATCTACTCTTAAGGAAATGCTAAACAACCCTACAGATATCACAAAAACTATACAGCTTCTGGAAACCTCTAAACTCTACCAGAAGATTTAACCTAATATACATTAGTTAAAGTGATGTAATTATTATTTGTTTTCATTTTATTTATTACATATTTAATATTATTGTTCCTGTACCAATGGCCATAGTTGTTAAGGTACTTTATGTAAATAAAAAAAAATTATTTAAAAATAAATAGCAGTATTAGACAAACATATTTTTTACATCAACATTTGTAATCAAAAATACTAAAAAATTTGGTCACAAAAAGTGTCGACTCAACTTAATCACCAGAAATTATCGATGTAACATACCTTGTTACAAAATTAAAAATAATACATAAAATATCTATTATTGCTAATAAAATGACAAGTCTTCTGCTTTTAAGAACATAGTGTTATTTGTGGTCTAAAAACTTCTTTGTTATCCAGTATCAGCAAATTAAAAGTCGACAAAAAAATATAGTGGGATTTTAGTAACTTTTTGGGTGTAAATCAAGCTTTCAAAATTTTTGTTTGTTATTTTGAAATCAGGTTTCAATCTCCTCAAACACTATTCTGTACAATTCTACAAAAATTCGAATGAAATAAAGTTAAAACTTTAAAATTTATACCGCCATGTAGACAAGCAAATTCTGAAATTCTATTTTAAATTTATAATCGCTTGCGGCTTTGACGCTGTTTCTAATTCCGTTCCAAGAAATTAATTAAAATGAAGTTATATTTTTCGCCCGACAAGCGAATCACAAGAGATTTTAATATAAATACCGACACGGTAAAAAGGTTAACAGTTGTAATGTTGTAGAACGCTGGTTCTAAAGAGTTCTAAAAACTCACATACTAGTATAAATAACTTTTCCGACACAAAAGCAAATAAAAAAAATAGAATTTAAATTGCACTCAATGCAATCCATTATTGCCTTTGTCGTTTTCTCAATATAGCAAACTGTTTAGAAATTCGCGAACAATAATTTTAGAATTATTACAATAATTATTTCGATATTGAACTCTGTATATTACTAATAATATGTAGAGTTCGTTCGTTTGGATAAATTTGTATTTAGGTTTTACTTGCCCTCCACTTGACTTTTGAACTTGTGCCGTTGGTTGCTTTTTATTTTTTAGACGTGAAAACTACCCTTACCAGAAACAATTTGATTAATTGTAAATTAAAGGGGGTAATTGATTTAAAAATGATCTTTTAGTGAAGTAAATAAAGGTCAATTAACATTAAACAACATATTAATTACTATTTAAATGGTAAGCCACAATTAAAGGTTAAAGTAAGTTTATTGACGTTTCAATTTCCACTTCGGAAATTGTTCGGAAAAATACGTCTCATGACATTCGCAGTTTCTGCGAAGCTCAGTAAAACACCGCGCTGTCTATTTTCTCGCAGTAGAGGATGCTACGTAGCGATATCATTCTGCTAAGTGGAAAATTTGTTAAAAATGTTGTCTTTTTCTATCCGAGTCTGTCTAAAACCTGGCATTACCTAATTAGTCTAACAAATACAAAACATGTCGGGATCTAAACAACAGAATAGACTTTTATAGAGGCAAGACTGGCATTCATATTTTTGGTACTTTATACTCCATAAGACTTTTTAACATCAAACATCTTCCGGTAAGGATAAATGAATATGTATTACCGGAACAGGAGATCTTATCTCCCAATTTTCTCGTACTATTCATCCATCCGTCCCGTTAATTCACTCTCAAATTCTAACTCAAAGGCGCAGTTGAAATTTTATATTACAACTTATGAAAAATGTCCATCTGATGCCGGAATCAACTATCGTTATACTCGCTCACAAATCGCTAATTAATATTTTAATGGGAATAAGCCACAATTGAAGTGTAAAATAAGTTTATTGACGTTTCAATTTACCTTAACATATTTTATTTCAAATATAATTTAGGCACATCTCAAAAGTTTGACTGACAATTTTGATATATACTATATATACCCTCAGTATTTGGAATATAGTAACGTTTTAAATGTATATAATTGAATAAAGATAGACATCTAGTTTCAGAATAAAATATTTTAGTTGGATATACTTAATAGAAATAACTTTTTTACTGTGTTTTATTCAAATATAATCGTATTATAAATATGCATTTAATTTTCGAATAATTCTGAATTTTCCAGAGGATTGCTACGTCCTTTGCAATTGTAATTTCATATCTGCTCCTGAAAACTATTGTTTCTGATGGTAGATTATTCTAAGCCATCCATTAAAATTCTGCGTTTGTATGTAAAATTAAAATGAAGGAAGCAAATGGCATATAATTATGACCAATCTATTTTTGATATGAAGGCAAAAATTATTAGTAGACGGTTTGTAAAAAATAGTACTTAAAGTAAACTATTTTCCAGTCTATGGAGTTTATTTAGGAACGTAATCTAGCCATTATCTCTTCAGTCATGTTTTGATATTAGCTTGGTTATAAAGTTCTCTTATTACTTACTTGTAGTGACTGGATAAATTTTTGTGTTTATAATACAGAGTGGAACAGCCAAATAAAACAAATTCGATATTAAATAAATGTGAATGTAGGAGATGTTCAAAATACTCGTCGCGAACGTTTTGGCAACATCCTAATCTTATATAGAAATTTCTTCTAACTTTACTTAACATCATAGGTATGACCGATCTAATCGCAAGCGTTATTCTTTTTTTTTTAAGTAGTCAGCTAAGTTAAGGGGTTTAGTTTTGTATACAATATTTTTCACATATTCTCATAAGAAGACGGAGTCTATGAATTCTATATTTAGTTTTGCCTAAAATCGGTCTTGGACTTGCAGTTTTGGTCTTGTTCTTGGGTTTTCGCAAGACCAAGACCAAAACCAAAACCGCCTAATTTTAGCAAGGCCAAAACCAAGACTGACCATGTAAGATTTGAGCAAAAACAGGACTAAGCCTGCGAGACTCTTGCGTCTTGCAGTTAGGACTGAGTGTTCTTTTAGGGAGTATAGTAGTTCGGATATATGCTTAGATTAGGTTAGAGTATATGCTTAGATAACCAGAAAACTGGAATATCTAGGCCACGTGATAAGAGGACCAAAATATGAAATTTTGAGGCTTATAATATAGGGAAAGATTCAAGGAAAAAGATCTGTTAGCTGAAGGCAGAACTCATGATTGAAGAATCTACGTGATTGGTATCAATGCAGATCGATTGATTTGTTTAGAGCAGCAAGTTCAAAAATAAAAATAACCATTATGATTGCCAACCTCCATAGGGAGACAGCACTCTAAGAAGAAGAATATGCTTAAATGAGATCCAAAAAAATATGTAACAAAAATTTGAAAAATTGGACTTATACGTATTACGAACAATACCATAAACATACATAGTAAATCAAAATATTCATTAAAAGAACACTTGATACAATTGACACGTACTCAGAGGTCATGATTACAATGTAAAAATAAAATATTTTGCACATTCTTTTGCAGCAGACGACTTCTTCGCTCTGAAATTAATTGTCCAGGTTTTGAGAATAGCCACCCTCTAATCATAAAATAATCTTCTTACGTTGCGACGCCGACAGTAATATCGTATCGAAACTTTTTAAAAATATGTAACCTTAGCTGATAAAAAATATAATAAGGTTAGCATACCTACTGTTAAGGACACCCTCTTAATAATTCAATTTTTTTTCTTATTAATAATTACGTTAGGAGGAATCTATATCACAAATTTTATAGGCCTAAGACTAAACATCGCTTCTGCTTAGTGTGCGATAATATCATTCGGTTAAGCAAAATTTGCCGAAAGAGCTTGGCTAATAAACGCTGTTGTAGAAATTATCCATGTATAAAACATGACTTTTTCCGAAATAATCCTTCGTCAACTCTTTGACCATATCCGCCGTTTTCAAGGTACTTCTTCCGGTATATACAATAATATATATCCATCGTGTGTAGTGAGTTCGTATGGTTTAATGCCATACTTGTGACGTTTACTGGCTACGTATTGTCGAAAGATAAGACGACCACGCCACAAGATCATAGCCTCATCAATGGAGAGCTCTTTATTAGGGTATAGAAAATTTTGTATATTTTTTAGAAAAGCGTCCAATGTAGTCCGAATCTTGTAAAGACGGTCCTCAGACTTAACATCAGTTTGGTCTACTAATCATAGCATTTTTAATCTCGGGCCAAGGTTTTCCCAAAAACAGGGTAGTAGTAAATACTTACTTTGCTCCAGTGATTGGCAAAGGAGGGAAATTTTACGATGCCTCCTAAAACACACAGACCTAGAAATTTTTTGACTTCCTCATTAGAAACATCTTTAAATACACTTCTTTTTCGTTGAAGTGTTGTAGATGTGGATACAGTGGGTCGTCTATTAGTTTTACATACAATTGTGTTGATTATATCGTTGTCGAAAAGTACATTAAAATAATCTATGAGTTTTGCATTGGAAGGAAGATTTACATTGACAGACGTTATTCTAGTTAAATCAAATTCCGTTACATCTTCTTCTACTTCACCCCAACCATAATGCTCATCTGAAATGGATTTTGTAGATTTTTTTGTGTCATAGTTGGATTTGTTGTCTTATTATGGTAAATGTCCGGTTCGTCTTTTAAATTAAACTGTTGTTCATCCCGAGATTCACTTTTATCGGACTCTGTATCTTCCTAACTATTTACACTAGTTTCACTAAGATAAGTTTTATCAACTTTAGAATCATCGTCAGAAAAATCGTCATCGGGCTCACTAGGATTTTCTGGCACGTCATGAAAACATTCTGCTTCGATTTTATTTTCTTCAATCTGTAATTCTTGTTCTGTTTAATTTATATTTAAATGGGAATAAGCCACAATTAAAGGTTAAAATACGTTTATTGACGTTTCAATTTCCACTTCGGAAATCGTTCTCAAAATACAAACATTAGTAAATTAAACAAATTTTGTTTTTTGTTACTTAGTGAAAAAATTTCTTCTAATAATCTAATAAATTAAATTATTAGAAGAAATTTTTTCACTAAGTAACAAAAAACAAAATTTGTTTAATTTACTAATGTTTGTATTTTGAGAACGATTTCCGAAGTGGAAATTGAAACGTCAATAAACGTATTTTAACCTTTAATTGTGGCTTATTTCCATTTAAATATAAATTAATTTAAAATGCCACAAGAAAATAGCTTCAGAACAATATCTTGTTCTGTTAACGGGCGATTGTTAACATACTTTGAAAGTCTAGGTTTTTTCATAGCACTCGGACGAAAACAAAAAGAAAACAATTAATAATGCACAAACTATTGAACCACTCTGTACATAACTTTATTTTTCTTCTAAATTTATAATACTTTTAAGAACAATTCAAACATTTTAATATTATTTATTCGTCCTAGAAACGTTCAAGTGTTTATAATGGGGCAATAAAAAAAATCTTGTAATTAAGCAAAGTAAACAAACTTTAAGAATTCTAAATTTAACTTAAAATTGAGAGGTTTAAATTTATACAATTAACTACATTTAAAATAAAATCATCTAGAAAAAAAAAATAATAAACTGATCAAAAGTGGAATTAGTTGCACATGTGGTTTTAATTAGTCAGTAACTAAATAACACTAAAATATTAGACCAAAATTATTTTGTTTTATTACTAGCAGTATTATGACTTATTCTATAAATGATATTTAATATTTCTCACCCTGGAATAATTGTATTATCAATATTTCATCAATAAAATTCACCAATATCACCATATAACCTTAAAATTATCACATGCTCTAAATGTGTCAATAATTGTTTAGGAACGAACTAATACTGGCAAAGATTACCACAGTAGAGACTACATGCATATACGCCGTCTACATCTCGTTCCTTTACTCCTGGTCTATGTGAATATATAAATTGAAATTAGTAGAGCTGTGAGCCAGTAAAGTGGTAGTCAATGTATTACGGAAAATTCGAACTAGCAGTATAGTGGTAGTCAGGTGTCAAAGTGTTAAAGTAGCTGTCAACCTTTCGTGTGGGGATATGGCTTGTCTTATAACTGTGTCTTTCTTCTGAATTAAGGGAGATACAAGTTCAAGTAACTCATTGTACACAGAATCGTCTCCTGAAGGATTCATGGTAAACTGAGAAGAAAAAAAAAAAAAAAAAAAAGAATATGCATGAACGTGTATGTGCTCTGCTCCCTGCATGCATGCATGACAGGCAGGCATGTTCATTCAAGCATGTCATGCATGCATGTTCATCTATGATCAGCCCTATACAAACTCTTCATATTTATAAAAATCACATTCAAATATTAATATACAGGGGATGTTTTTTTGAAAACACAACTTTGGTTTATTCCGTTGTTCTGACTGACCCTGTATAATAGAAAATAATTTTAAATTAAAGACGTATTTGATATACGTATCAGAAATATTTTTTATACCCTCTATAGCAGTGGTTCCCAAACTTTTAATCTCGCGTACCACACACGAAATTATAAATTAGTAGCATACCACTGAACTGTGGTAATCTTTAAAAAACCTTGAAAATGGTAAAGTAATAAAAACTGCAACAACTGTTTATGACAACATTATTATTTATTAATTATAGGAAAAAATACAATATACTCAGTGCGAAAAATGATGCTGCATGTTCGAGACAAGAGAGGAAATATCTGGCTCAGTTGTACTTATTTCAGGCGCAAATTAGTGTCTATGTTAAGCTTGTTACGATATTTATTTTTTATTATCAACATAGCAGAAAATCCGCTCTCACAGAGATATGTGGTTGTAAATGGAATTAGAAACAGTAATGCTTTTTTGGACAGCGATGGATATTCATTTTTAACTTTAAGCCAAAATTCACACAGCTCTTCTTTGTTGAATTCCACTTGCAAAGCTCCATCGCAAGATAACTCTATCAGAGATTCCTTTTCATTTACACTTAAATTTTCACGAACACTATCCAGATCCGAAACGAATGGGTTCCTTATCCAATTGAACTCCGAATAATCTTCTTTAAAATATTCTTCAAATATTTCAACAATCATTTCGCTGTGATTTTTGATGTTATTGATCACAATTTCACTCACTGTAAGTTCATTTTCAGTTATAAAATTTTCTAAATTAGGAAAAGATGCTAGGTTCTCATTCGACACGCTCTTTTCAATCATTTGAAATTTTTTGATAAATGCTTTTATTTTGTCATTTACTGAAAATCTATTTGTAGATCTTCCTTGCAAACTTAGATTTAAGTCGTTGATGCGATTGAAAATATCTGATAAGTAAGCCAATGATATAAGCCAGTGTTTGTCTGTCAGTCGATTGCGTAATTCAAAATCAGTCTCCATCAGGAACAGCTGCACCTCAGAACGTAACTGGAATAATCTGTTCAGCATTTTGCCTCGCGAAAGCCATCTAACCTCTGTATGTAGCAGCAACTGAATATGGTTACTGCCCATTTCAGAACACAAGTTTGAAAATAAACGAGAGTTAAGTGCCCGAGATTTAATAAAATTTACCACCTTGATTGCATCTTGGAGAACATTTTTAAATTGTTCGGGCATTCGTTTTACTGCTAACGCTTGTCTGTGTATACTGCAGTGCATAAAAGTACAATGCTTAGCAACATATTTTACTTTTGTGGCTACACCTCCGAATCTACCTGTCATAGCTCGAGCGCCATCAGAGCAGAAGCCAACGCAATTCATCCAGTCAAGTCCATTTTCAGCAAAGAATTCATCCAGTTTGTTGAAAATTTCATCCGCTGTAGTTCATGTTGATAACGGCTCACAGAATAAATAATCTTCCTTAATTGTTATATTTTCATGTATATACCGCACGTAAACCATAAGTTGAGCATAGTTCATTACATCTGTACTCTCATCAAGTTGTATCGAAAAGAAATCGCTACTTTTTACATGATTGATGACTTTATTTTTAACATTTGCTGCCATACTGTCGATCCTACGTTGAACGGTATTATTGGACAGTGATATCAGTTTTAGCTTTTTAGCTGACGCCTCACCCAACATACAGGTAACCATATCTTTTGCTGCAGGTAACAACAACTCTTCGCCAATTGTGTGAGCTTTTCCTGACTTTGCAATTCTTAGGCTAACTAAGAATGATGCCTCTACTGATTTTTCGGTACTACCAGTAAATGAAGACATGACTTTCTTAGTGCTTTTCATTTCTGTTAATTTTCGGGTGAAAAAATCCTTCGGTTTACTTACTAATGTAGAATGTTTTGTGTTAAAATGACGATTCAGTAATGAGGGTTTCATACTTTGATTTGATAAAATTTCAAAGCAGATGACACACTGAGGGTGTGGCTCATTATTTACATCCGTCACCGTAAATCCAATATTTATGTATTCTGGGTCATATTTTCTAGTAATTTTTCAAATTTTAGTAGGTATTTTATCTTCTTGAATTACCGCACAATCTGGCTCCGAAGTGGAACTCGATGGTAAAGAATTTTTAACATCATCTTGAATCACTGCACAATTTAATTCTTGAGATGAACTTAGTGGTACATTATTTTGAGCACAAGGTCTTTTTACACTACTAAGCCACTTATCCATGTTAATTCAAATATATTAAACTTGACTTAAAACAGATTAGATAGGTAATTTGACGAATGCTAGCTGGTTGGACGTGCGTGCGGACGCTCGATAGCTTTGTCATTGTTTGACTCGCGTCGCGGTCGCCGAAACATGCGCTGGCCAGCAAAATAGGCGCCCCCACGCGCCGTGGGGTTATTAACTCAGTAAATTTTACTGTGTATGTCCTATGGCTGCTTGCGTATCACCTTAATAATCGTCGCGTACCACTGGTGGTACGCTTACCACAGTTAGGGAATCGCTGCTCTATAGTTTAGTCGTAATCAAAGAAAGCTAGAGATTTGGCACACCCTGTATATGTTCGTTAAAATAAGAGGATAATACAAAAGAACGTAAAATTATTTTTACCATCGCTCAGCTTACTTACTACTCATAGATAGGGATACATTGTTCTTTCTACTTCTTTCCTTAATATTTCTCCAACCGAAATACGCTTGTACTTAAAATAATAGTACACTACCGCTTTTGTTAATAAATAGATTAAGTTGATTGTCTAAAATATTCAGGCCGTTTGTAAGGAGATTATAAATGTTGGTTAAGGAGGAAACCTAGCGGAAAATCTCATTTACCTACTTCCGTGAGTAAAAGCGCAGATAGGAACACAGTAAGATCTACTTAAATTTTCTATTTTCTACGAGTAAATATAAAGAGACAAATGATTAGTAATTAAATTTTTGAGATCTTTAGTAGAGATCAGTACTTTTCAATCATTATATATAATTTATGTCATTTAAAAGTAATAAATTCAACATAAACAAAATAAATATTACCAAGGGTCTAAAACTACTTTCTTGTTGCATGTCTAATTGAAATATTATGTTTATATAGAATTAAGCCCCAATTATTAATTGTATTAAAAATTAAATTTTTCGTTAATATTTGACGTTTCGTCCACTCCAGAAGTCGTTTTCAAAAAAGATTATTTTAAAAAATTTTGCGAAAATGTATAATCAAGTTGTAATTATGTATTTTTAAAATTGATGGATTGAAATGCTTGGAATCGATCTAGTAGGCAATAGCATGCTTAGTAGGTAACATGTTTGTTAGTTTTCTTTAAATAATTATTTAAATAATCTAATAACTTATCTTTTATTTTCTTATTTTTATTATAAAAATAGTTGGCGCTCAACTATTCAATCAACTTTATATTTTCACTTAATATTATAACTCCTTTAGTCAGACGCCATTGAGTTCTATGACATAGAACGTATATAAATTTTTACGCCTTACTTCAATAGACAAAGTATATCTGTCAGTTGGCAACTTTGCTCTGTCGAGTCACTTCAATGCAGAAGTAGCGATAATTCAATAGAATGGGAGATTATTTGTTTTATTGTCTTTTGCTCGTTTACGCTGGATATTCAGTTGAAAATTCATTTGTATTGTTAAATCTTTTCTGGGGTGGGTACATTTCTAGTTAATAACATTTTTTTATACCTGTCTTTTTATAATTTCGTATTTGAGTTAACCTAAAACTACACACCGCGTTTTATTTTTCAATATATTATTCCCATACGAAGTTAGTACCTTTAATATAATTTCACTAGTTCATTTAATAATAATTA
The DNA here is from genome assembly GCF_040954645.1 of Diabrotica undecimpunctata. NCBI lineage: Eukaryota > Metazoa > Arthropoda > Insecta > Coleoptera > Chrysomelidae > Diabrotica > Diabrotica undecimpunctata. The sequence goes on along the minus strand of NC_092807.1, from coordinate 40,795,502 downwards.
TATTCATTTTATCCCAGCCAATTTGCTATTTGCCATTTAAAATTTGTAATTTTTTGTAATCTTACTAAGATAAAACAGTAGATGTAGATTAGACAGTACTAATCGAGTAACGACGAGAAGTAGATCCACCAGGCTTGAGAATGGCAAGTGAGACCTTGCCGAAACGTCGCCAAAACAATGGTTTTCAAGAAAACCAGCATTTTACAACGCGGAGTCAAACCCGGAAAAATAGTGAGAGCATATATATATATATATATATATATATATATATATATATATATATATATATATATATATATATATCTTCTTTCTTCTTAAAGTGCCTATCCGTTCCGGATGTTGGCGATCATCACGGCTATCTTTACTTTATTTATTGCAGCGCGGAACAGTTCAGTGGTAGTCGTGTTATACCACTTTCGTAAATTTTGAAGCCAGGAAATGCGTCTTCTTCCCGGTCCTCTCTTACCATTTACTTTCCCTTGGAGAATCAGCTGGAGAAGGCCGTAACGTTCTTGATTTCTATATATATATATATATATATATATATATATATATATATATATATATATATTACAGGATCCAACTTCTAAATACATAAAATAAAATATATAAATAAATACAATAAATACATTTTGGAGACGGCTATCGTCGTATTTCGGTTCTCCTCCGTCAATCCTCCCGGTCCAAGGCATGCTCTTTTTCCAAGCCTCTCGATTCCATCGCTCTTCTAATTTCTTTGTTCCATAAGCGTCGAAGTCTACCTCTTTTTCTTCTTCCAGGGGGCTTTCATCTGTGAAGTTTTTGCGGCCAACGTTCGTCAGGCATGACCGTTTCTGCAGCATTCATTATATTTCTTATAGATGCGTTGGTCTTCATTTCCAGCCTTGATATTGTAGCACTTCTTTTCAAATAATCCATTTCAACTGCCAACAATCTTCTCTTCAGGTCTGCATTAATTGTCCATACTTCAGAGCCATAACAAAGAACTGATTCAACCATGGTTTGCTCTATTCTTTTTTTGTTCCTTTTAGAAATGTTGCGATCCAACCATAAGGAGTTCAGACACCCTACAATTTTACTACCCTGATTAATTCGATGTTTAATTTCGGTTTCTCCCAAGCCGTTCTTATCAATGGCTGCACCTAAATATTTAAATTTTTCCACTTTTTTAATTTCCTTTTCCTCGTCTATCAACACTTCAAACCTTGCATTTGAATTGGTAACTAACTATTCTGTTTTCTTCATGCTGACTTGTAACCCCCATTTGACATATTCTCTGTATAGATGCTTTATCATAAATTCTAGATCATAAAAATCTTGAGCTAGGATGATTTGCTCATCGGCAAAGTTCAGGGAGAACAGTACGTCATTTTATATGGAGATTTCCATTCCCTGGCAGTGGTTTTTCCAATTTTGGAGGGCTGCCTCAATATATAAACTTAACAGTAAGGATGACATTCTGCATCCTTGTCTTAGTCCTTAATTTACTTTAATTGGCTCTGATAGTATATTTCCCATTTTTAGGTAAGTCGTGTTATCCCTGTATACTTCTGTGATTATTCCTAAAAGGTATTGACTAATGCCGAGTTGTTGTAAAGCTTGCCACAATTTAAGTCTTGGAACTTTATCATACGCCTTTTCTAGGTCGATAAAGGCCAGATGTACTTCGGTACCAGCCGCTATTCTTTTTTCTATTAATTGTTGGAATATAAACAAGTTATCTAATCTAATCTAATAATCTAATAATCTATAATCTATAACAAGTTATTTAAATATTTATAATTTTAGTTTAAAAACCTAGATTTCATTTCCTAATTGAACACTATATTCTGGTCTTGTTTATTCCTGTAGTGTTTTGTAATATTTTTCCCATTTCGATGCTTTTATGGAGTTTATTACAATTGCTTCCCTTTTGTTTGTTTTTGAATTATTTATAAATCTATAGGATCCATTAGATTTTTAGCCTCCAATATATTTCTCCACCTTTTGGCATATTTGTCTTCCCAACTTTGGTTCTTGACTTTAATTACTTTGGTTTTAAATTTAACCAGTGCTTGTTTATATTTTTGTTTACTTTCTACTTTATCATTTTGCTATTTATGATTTATTTCTTCACTAAATGGCTAAATCCTTTATAACTGAAAAGTGAAGGTTTCAAAACTGGGCAGAAAGAAAACTTACTGTTTGGTAAGTTAGTCGTCAATTCATCACTTCTACTTAAACTTTTGTCTACATTTATGTAGTAAATCAGAAAACAGTTTTAAGATTTTGAAGAAAAATAAATTTTATCCTTACAAAATAAAAATTAAAAGTAGGAGTTTAATTCACAGCCTTTCCCAATTATATTTTCTTTTTAATAGGTCTAATAATTACAGATTATTTGAATAGTCTATTTATTTTTATTAATATTTATTTGATCTAAAAAAACTTTAATTAAAAACTTATATGATAATTTTCCACAAGTTAAACATATATAAAATTTAAATAAAATTAATTAAAATGTCAAATAACACTCCTAACTTTAGTAATTATAGTCTTTTATAAATTACAAGTATGCGCGTATTATTTAATAAAAATTATACAACTTTTTCACTCTCGTCAGAATTTCTCCTAGAAAAATTTTCTTCGGCAATTGCCATTAGATTTTCAGAACTTCCCGTCTCCGAAACCAAACGATGAAAGTGTCCCCTTTTTAATAAAAGTAAATAGGGATGATCAAATTCTACTACTTTTCCGCCATCCATTACTAATATTTTATCTGAATCCATTATAGTATGTAACCTATGCGCTATGGTTAGGACAGTACAATTGGCAAACTTCTCCCTAATTGTAGTTTGAATTATTTCATCAGTCATTGGATCAACATTAGCTGTAGCCTCATCTAAAACTAAAGTATTGTTAAGGAGTTAGTATATTAAAAATAAAAAATTATGTCGGATATAAAATAATATATATATATATATATATATATATATATATATATATATATATATATATATATATATATATATATATATATATTGACCAAACTGTTAGGTCAGTCCTTCAGTGATATTTTGATATAATAAAATAAAGCTATTAAGTTACATTTAATAGTAGTATTATGTACTAGATTATGTAATTTTAAATACACCAATCTATTAACGATTTCTATTGGCAATTAAAGAAATTGAAGATAAAGAAAAAAACATCTAAAAATCATAAAATAAGGCGTCGTTCTCGCGAAACCTCTCAAATATATTATAATTGACTAAAATATCATTCATTGACGCACATGCAACTCTCCAACTTCACCATGGGGATCATGACCTGCCAAAAACCTTACGAACTCTCGCCGAAAACTGCTTCAACTTTTCTCAAAAATATTTCTATTTTATTTAACTTTTTAAAAAAAGCCTTCTTCTTCTTCATTAGTTTTTAATAGGCAAAATGCCTATTCCATCCTTGGTATTTTCTAAACAGTGAAAACTCATGTCTTACTTGAATCTATTTTGCAGTTTCTTTGAATGTCTTCACTTCTTTCTGATAGTATAACGTTTTGCAGATTATCCTTTTCAGTATTTTAATCTCTCATCTTTAATATTAGCTAAAAGAAATAGGTGTTTTACCAAGGTGTTACCAATCTGTATGGATGCCGTTATCTTTCCATAAATTGGAATAGTGTAACCTCAAGCTGTTTCAAGAACTAAGTGTGTATTAGAGATTTGTAGTTTTCTATTTAGAAATCCGGTTTGAATACAGGAACTAGTTAGACTGGTATCAATAATAAAGATGTATTCTTAATTGACAAAGTAGCCCTTAAGTAATAAATTCTGTTCATTTTTATTTAAAGTATAAGTAAGAATTTGTTAACTTTTATTTTATACAGTCGACGCGTCGACTTATACAGTCGTCGCGACGCCCGCCCTTAGTGTCGATTTTCATTTGTTTCTCTGATTATTGTTTGAATATCTGTGGCCAGTTGTGGGAGATAGATTTCTTAGATACCTACATCTACTAATATTTCTAGTAGGACTATGCGATGGGCTTCTGAAGATCTAGGCGACCTTCTGACCTGGTTCTTTGATTATTCTTTTCTTGTTTACAATCGACTTTTGCAATTGTTTTGCAAATGTCTCATGCTTCCACAATCAAGACATCTTCTATTTTCATATCAAGTTTGTGATTAAATTTTTACATCCTGTAGTCCATCTATGAATGCCTGTATACCAATTTGTTTCAGAAAATCTTTGGGTGCCTTGAGGATATTCCAAATGCAATAATATTTTAATATCGGCTTTAAATTCTTGGACGGTGTTATTATATTTTTGAAATCAAACATTGAACTAACTTTGAAAACCTGCTTAGATGCCGCTGGCCATATCTTATCTCTAAAGCTTCAACGAAAGAGGTATATCTGGATGCATCCTGAGGAATAAATTGCAAGACGGTTGCTGTCTGGCCTCGTAGCGACACTACCAAGGTAGATGCCATTTCTTTCCCAGTCCAGCCGTTTGCTGTAGCTGCAGCTTCGCATTGAAAACCATAAGTTTCACATGCTGCTTGGCCATTGAATGTGAGTGGTTTTAAAATTTTAATAGTTTTAACTGTACCTGGTTCAGTTATGAAAGATGATGAAGCTGTTTGTTCAGATTCGACATTAGTTACAAAAACAATATTAGATAAAAAAGCTTGGGTATTACTTTTTATCTTAACTTGCTCAACTATTTGTCTTCTAAATCATTTTGTTGTTTTATTTTATTTTCTGAATCGTTACGTTGTTTTTCTAATTGTCGAATCTACTAGTTATTTGAGTTCTATTCATAATTTCTACCTCTACTTTTCTACACCTCTTCTTCTCTTCGTGTCTACGTTTCTCCTTCAGATATTCCTCTTGTCCACGCTTTTCCTTCAGCTCTTCCTCTTTTGTGTCTTTGCTTCTCCTTCACCTCTTTACGCTTCTCCTTCTCCTCTTTCTCTTCTTAAATACGTTTTTCTTCATCTTCTTTTATTTTTTATAAAAACGGTGCAAGGGATCCTGACGTATACATTTTTTTTATTGAATTCGGTAGATCTTGTATTAACCATTCACAATTATTTCTTTAATCCCATCGCTGTCACCAATATTTTAATACAATGACAACTACCAACTTCAAAATAATACTGTTTTTCCAACTGTCAACAACATTTATTTATATAATATTATCCAGCGTTCCAGACTTTACTAGACAAATCAGGATTCTTCGAGGAAATCTCGAAAATTCTAGTCTTCTTTATCATTTCTTCTTTTTCGTCAAGGGACTTTTTCTAAATGAAATAAATCTCAGGGAATTTTCGTAACACTATATAAAAATCTGGTTAAAAATTTATAAGAATAATCATATATGTAAGTACAAAAATAAAATTGCGATAAACAAAGAAGACAAAGTCTGTTATGCAAACACAAAATTGCTAACTTCTAAAATAATAGGTCACCAATCTGAGATAATTCTGAAAAACCTTAATTTGATCCGAGACCAGAATCACATCTAGAGAATCCGCATAAACTTTGAATTTGAAGACCTCATTAATTACACCGATATTGTAAATTTTTATCTCATAGATTAGCACATCCGTTGGATAGGTCACTTTTACTGAATGGACAATGAGAGCAATACAACAAATATGACCCAAGAAAAACCCACCAAAAATAGACAACGAGTAAACGATTTGAAACTAAAAAGTTCAAAATAATAAAGATAGAATGTTTACTTTAATATTTTATTACATAATGAAGTAGTTTACCTAAAATTTTCTTATTCCTAATTACAGCTCTTGCTAAACATATCAGTTGTCTTTGTCCTAAACTAAAATTTCTACCACCCTCTGCTATTTTGCTTTCTAGTCCGTTTGGCAGTTCATCCACAGCTATCTTAAGTTCTACATCATTCAACGCTTTCCATAGAATCTGAAATATATATCTATTGAAATAAAATAATTCAAAAATTACTTATTCTAAAGAAACCAACAAATAATAAATTTGTTCGGTGTCATGTGCAGTGAGTTAAATGCGTTTACTTATTTTAAATTTAGCTGCCTGACAATAGAATTAAAGGACAGACGTCCCAAGAAGTTCTTGTTATGGCAGGAGTTCAACAGGAATGTAGGCTCTTGTTGTATAATTTATACGCAAAAAAGCTTTCGGTCAATTTTTAAAAGACAGAATAGAAGATTTTTATCAACGGAGTGGGCATCAACAACTTAAGATATGCTGATTACATAGTTTTTCCGGCAACGGAAAGTTATAATAATAATTACTTATATTAAATACAAAGAAAACCAAATGAATATATATTAGCAAAATCAAAAATTTAGCTGATAAAATATATGGAGAAATGATAGAGTACAATCATACAAATGTTTAGGCCGTTGGGTGAATGGAAAGTGGTATTTATCTCAGGAAATCAAAAGTAAAATAGAGCAAGCCAGATCATCATTCGAGCAAAAGCTATTAACCAACAAAGCGTTAAGAAGTTCCTCAAGAATGCAGTTATTACGTTGTTATCTCTTCAGAATTTTGTTATAGGAAATAGCAGCATGGACTCTAAGTGAAACAATGTAAAATACCCAAACCTCCACGCCTCCACCAAAAGCGACACCTTCACCAAAAAATGGAGTCAAAGGTTAAAGTGTTATGAAGTACCTTACTATCTACTTATGTTGTGTATTTTTGTGTGAATTTATTTAAACTTTCCGACTAAATAAAAGCGTGCCTCCTATTTTAATTCAGATTTTTTTTATTGCTATGCAATAGAAATTGTTAGAAGCTGTTGGAAAATGGCAGTAGAGAGATCGAAAACCATAGATTCTTGTAGGCTGGCCCACTGTATAGTATACACGTATTCGTGTTATTTGTTTAAAACGTATTAGTCTTTATAACCTTAACCAAAATATTGATTATTACATAATACAAAATAGTAAAATCAACAAACACTTACTTCATCCCTGTATTCATCGAAAGGATCCAAGTTTTTTCTTAACGTCCCAGAAAAGAGTATAGGTTCCTGGGGAATAATAGATATATTGGATCTTAAAGTATCTAAACTTAGTACTCCGGTGTCTACATTATCAATCGTAATTCTTCCGTCAACTTCAGCCAGTCTAAACAGTGCTTGTATAATACTAGATTTACCAGCTCCGGTCCTGCCTACAATACCAACTTTTTCTGAAGGTTCAATGCTAAAGCTGATACTTTTTAACACAGTAGAATTTTCGTTAGAATATCTAAGCGAAACGTTTTGGAATTTAACATGTCCTAACTTTGGCCAGGATAATTTTATAAGCTGCTTTTGGTTACTAGGTTTTGGCTTTTGTAAAATAATATCTGGATTTTCTATCTCGGTAGGAAGGTTAGCATACTCTTGGACTCGTTCCACAGATGTCATTTGATTTTCCAGTTCACTCCATTGTCTAATACCCCATTGAAATAATCCAGCAAGGGTTATAGCTTGCGTTAAAGAAAGGCCAATATTACCACCAAAGGTTTCTAAAATATGTTACATATTTAATAAAATTAAATTTTTTAGAAAAAATAATAAAAAAGTTTTAGAAAATACTTGTAAATTATAGCACCCACTCTAGTAAATTCAAATAGATGTAAGGAAAAAGACAGTTAAGATTTGATTTCACATATAGTGCGTCTGTATATCCGTTTATACGTATTTCACCCTAATAGGGATCATCAGAAACGGCTATTCACAGACGCTCTGAACGTGAAAATAAATCTTTTCTGTCTTGGGAAGCAACTCTAACATGGCTTCGTATGGACGCAAATAGCGACACCTGATAATAAATCCATAAACTAATTTTTCGAAACCAAATTCAGATTTATACTTTAATCTGTGCCTTATAAGAATTGCAAGGCAAAACAGACGTAGAATGTGTTTTTTGTTAAACCAATATATTCCACTGTGTTGGTAGATCTATCTAGAATCTAGTATGTATTTATATCTTACCTTTTTGTACGAAAAGTAAACTGATTACAACCAATGCAGTAAAAACGACGCAGTGCATGTCTAACCAAAAGCCAAATCCCCTACTAGTTGCCAAAAAAGTATAAAACGCAGCGGTGTATTTGTCTTGCAAACGATCAAACTCGTTTATTAAAAGCTTCTGTGCTCCAAAGGCTCGTATCGTTGTTATACCTTGCAACGATGTATTAAGATGAGTATACATAGGACTGCGAGCTAAAATTAAATAACTTCAAAAGAATTAATGCAAGAACAATAATATTTAATCAATAAACTAATATTTATATAATCATATATATTACAGTAGTTAGCTTACAAAGGCGCCACCTGCTTTGACGACCGTGAACGAAAACGATATAATAATATTGTTTTCTGTATCCTTTGCGCTATGCGAAATGTGTAAAAGATAAAATCTTTTAGCGAAAGCCGTTATCGCTTTATTAAATTAAATGGCCAAATATATGGCCTAGTAGGACAAATTCGTTAAACTTCCCGTGCTCGAATCGGTATCAATAAAGTGTTATGATCATTTCGGCCTATCCCAGCCTCATCAGACACTTGGGCTGATACAAATTCAAACTCGGAAAGTCCAACGAATGTCTCCCAAAACTTCACTACAACAGTAGTTAGCTTACAAAAGCGCCACCTGCTTTGACGGCCGTGAACGAAAACGATATGAGAATATCATTTTCTGTATCCTTTGCGCTATGCGAAATGTGTAAAAGATAAAATCTTTTAGCGAAAGCCGCTATCGCTTTATTAAATTATGGCCGCCAAAGCAGGTGGCGCCTTTGTAAGCTAACTACTGTTGTAGTTTGAATTTGTATCAGCCCAAGTGTCTGATAAGGCTGGGATAGTCCGAAATGATCATAACACTTTATTGATACCGATTCGAGCACGGGAAGTTTAACGAATTTGTCCTCCTAGGCCATATATTTGGCCATTTAAAATTCAAGCAGCAATCAATAAAATCGAAACAAACACCTCCCTCAGTGTATCATCAGTCTACAGCCCACCTAGACATCCAATTTCAAGCAAAGAGTATCACGACTTAATGAATATCATTCAACAAAATAACTTAAGATACTTATCTACGGGAGAACTCACATACTGACCTACGGATGCCAACAAAATTTCAGATTTGGTAGATGTTGCTGTAACAAAATCTGTAATCCATAGTGCAATAGAGTCAAACTTCGATTTAACATCAGATCACAGTACAATAATAATATCTTTAACTACACACATGTTATGGAGAACACCACCACCCAAACTCACAACTAAAGACACAAACTAGGATGTTTTTTTTTTTAAATTCTGTAAATACAAAAATTAGACTAGATATTAGGATAAAAGAAAACCAAGATGTAGAGAAAGCAATAAGCTGTATAACAACAGTTTAACAAACAACATGATGAAAAGCAACACCACAGCGTAAAAGAAGTGTGCAAGAAAACCACAATATCCCCCTCCATATAAGAGAACTGGTAGCAGAAAAAAGAAGAACTCGACGCATATGGCAATAAACGAGAAATCCACTAAATAAAACGTACCTTTACAGGATAAGTCATAGATTAAATGGAGCATTGCATGAAGAACAAAACGACTCTTTCCAGTTTTTTGTTTCAAACCTCTCACATGAAGAGCACTTTATATGGAAAGCTACAAAAAAATTTAAACGACCGACAATAACAAATTCACCTTTAAGAAAAACAGATATGACCTGGGCCCGCACAAACGCAGAAAAAACAACAGTATTCGCAGAGCATCTTGCAACTGTATTCGCAGCACCAGATACTAATAACGATGAAGATGATGATATAAGAATATACCTCGAAACTCCATGTCAACTATCTCTTCCTCTGACAACATTTACTTCCACAGAATTTTGACAACAAATACAAATGCTTAATCCTGAGAAAGCTCCTGGCTATGATATGATAACAGGAGAATTACTTCAGAAGCTACCGAAGAAAACAGCGGTGTTATTAACAATAATATACAACAGCATACTACGTCTTCGATACTTTCCAATACAATGGAAATTATCTCAAGATACTATGATTCCAAAACCTGGTAAGCCCGCAACGCAAGCAAATTTATATCGCCCTATAAGCCTACTCTCAAGAATGTCAAAAGTATTAGAAATGCTACTATTACATAAAATCGAGTAAGTTGTTCCCATAAACGAAATTATACAATACCAATTCGGATTTAAACGTGAACACTCAACCACCCAACAATGCCACATAATAGTAAATATAATTAAAACAATTCTCGAAGAGAAAGTTTTGAGCTGGTGTGTTTCTAGATATACAACAGGCATTTGATTGTTTGGCATGAAGGTCTCCTCTACAATTTGAAATTACACCTAACAGACCAACTATACTTTATACTAAAATCATTATCTTACTGACCGTTATTTCCAAGTCAAAATTAAAGACAGCTACTCAAATTACCACATCATATATTCTGGCGTACCTCAGGGTAGCGTTTTGGGCCCATTTCTGTATCTGATATTTACAGCAGATGTTTCAACCAGCAATAATACATCCTTAGCTACATTTTCCGATGACACGGGAATCTTGGCAGTAGATATCGACCCTAATATAGCATCACAAAAAGTACAAAATCATTTAGATCAGTTACAAAACTGGCTTAAGCAATGAAAGATCAGTGTTAATGGTAGCAAATCAGTACAAATTACTTTTATAACAGGAAAATCTACATGTCCACAAGTTTATATTATTACTCCCATTCCTATAAAACCAGTTGTCAAATACTTAAGATTGCACCTAGATGAAAAACTTACATGGACAACGCACATTAAAGCTAAAAGGAAAGAACTAGATTTTAAACTAAAAAATATAAACTGGCTATTTAACAAAAAGTCTCAGTTATCTCTTGAAAATAAACTGCTTCTGTACAAAGCTATACTTATACCAGTTTGGACATATGGAATATAACTATGGGGCTGTAGTAAATCTATAAATACGAAGATACTTGCTCCATGGTATGTATCTAACCAAACACTTCACAATGATCTGGACATCCCATTACTTAAGGACATAATAAATAATCGCTCAATAAAATATAAAAATCGCACCACTGATCACAACAACGAACTGATAAATAATTTATTCACCCAACCACTTGTCCAAAGAAGATTGAAGAGTATATGGCTAGAAGACCTACCGCAATAATATTTAGAGAACCATCAAAACCAACAAAAACTTTCATCTCTTGACCGATCAATAACATTCCAAATAAACAACACGGAGTATATAGGTTAAACAAATCGTACAAAACCAAAATAAGACTTATGAACATTTTATTTCTGTTCGCAATTCCGATTCAATTTCAGCTCTCGGTCAACACCATCTTCATACAGGCCACAAAATTAATTTTGAAAACTTTATAACCACAGTCCCCATTCGCTTCTATAAACCACGAATTATCTGAGAAGCCATAGAAATTAAAAAAAAATCAAATTGTCTCAATAAAATAGATGCCGGCATCCGGTTACCTTCGACATGGTGACCTATCATAAAGAAAATCATCAGTCAATGTCACCATCAACGCTAAAAATAAACCGTCCGCTGTTCCCAGTAGCAGTTATAAATTGATTAGTGGTCAGTACAGTACTCTCAGGAGGCTCGGGGACACTTGAAAAGCTCTAAAGAAGACAGTAGAGAGGATGTCGAAATCTCTGCGCAGTGATAATTGACGCGGTTCAACCCGGAAGCCTGTTGAGTTTTATAGTATTCTTGTAAGAGCGTTAGTCTTAGCTTTTGATTTAATATATATTGTTATGATGTGTTTTTTGTTTGTATGATGAGCAATGAGTATTTTTAATAATATAATATATAGGGTTTTTATCGCGGTTCTCAAAGAATTAGCTTGTAAGTACTTTTTTTAAATTATCTTTATTATAACTATTATGAAACACACATATATATCTAACCTAGTCAATGTAAATTTAAAATAAACTATCTTTAAACTGATATTCTTATAAAACTAATTAAATTCTATAGACAATCTAAAATTTAAACAAAACTATCTTCAAAATTGAAATTGTTATGACACTAACTAAATTATATTAACAAAATTTTGTACCTTTCTTTCACTGAATGCCTAAATGAACTATTTTCCACTAAGTATATAGATTCTAATCACCACTGAATGTCTTCGTACTTCAGTTATCCTTGTTTTTTTGTGAAATTACTTTTTTCAATTATCAGCTTCTACCAATTTAAGATATATTTTTCTTCACCAGCATCTATACACCACCAACCAAACCAGCAAACAGCATTTATATTTATTCTTCTTTTCAATATACCAATATCCAATTATTATAAGTTGATTTATACTAATCTCCAACCATAATATAATTTAATTTCTTCCAATATACCTTTTTTTATCTTCAATAATTATTTGTGTATAATTATAAATGTGCATTAAATTATATGCATAACTTTTAATCTTCATTTAACTCACTATATTTAACTATTGGACTATTTGTACTTGATTCACTGACTCTAACTAACTTTCATAATAAACTGCTTGACTTCTGACTAAAAACTTCTAAAAAAACTGCCAAAAACTCTTCTGACTGCACTATCTACAACTTTTCTGACTAAAAACTTTCAAAAACTGCCATCTTGAATCCAAATCACGGGTATTTATATCTTTTGGACATTCTAGAACCATCTCGTAAGAGATCATGTTCCAATTTGTTCTATTTCATACTTGTATGAATTTTCTGGAACAAACCATTTCGCAAACATGGCCATCTCCGGAGATCCAGAGAATTCCATTCTTTTCTATTAATAATTTTGTTTACATTTAGGCTTTTCAGATCAGAATATATAATTAAATTAGTAACTTAACATTCTAATTTAATAAAATACACATTTCAAACAATATATTATTATAACCCACTTTATATTCGTAAATATTTTTAAACGTCACTTCAGAGTATAAATATCTGTCAATCTCCGAGAGTATTTTTGGTTGCCTAAGCACATGGCTCACTTATATATATTTACAATATTAAAATACAACTTTTTACAATTATTATTTGCTAATTATTAAAAATGCCCTCACATAAATATATTTTATTAAATTCTCTAGTATATAACTTATTTAAAACAACCAAATATCTAATATTATGTAGTATATAACTTATAAATTATTTTCTATAAACCCTAATCGTATCAATACCCCAAAATAATATTTAAAATAAATAATTTACTTATTATTTTTTTAAATATTAATTTTCTCATACCTTATTAAATTTAATAAATTAATTTTTTTTTTTATTTAAAATGTGTTAAATACATCCCTGTTCGCTGTCTATGTCAAAACAGAGAACAACGGAGCACAGTTCGGCTATTCTATGGTCAAACTGTCATGTCAAATGGAGCAATGGATGCGATATCAGAGAATAAAATATAACCTTAATTAAAAATATAATAGATATGGTGTTCTGTTTATTTATAGACAAAATCTAGGAATTATTTCCATTCAAAATAACTTCATCAATATAAATTGGTAAGTTTTTCCACTTTATTATATTAGAAAGACATTTTTATAGCAATTATAGTATCTAACCCCAAATTATGATTTTTAGGGTACCAAACAATTTCCATATGTACAAAATTCAACAAGTATGATGTCAAATTTATTCACAACAAAGAAATCTACCATCTATCTATGAAATGGATCTATCAGTAAGTTATTAGTGTTATTATATTTGTGTTAAAGGTATAGAAATCATTATTCAATCTCTTCATGATATTGAAAAATGTCGTTGATATGAAATATGCCTCTTAGTCTGTTCTCTGCATCTATTAACACATTTAGTCCATTCTGATTTTCAATTGTATATGGACCTTCAAACATTGGTTGTAATTTCTTACAACGGTTTTCTTTAACATTACTTTTTCTAAGTGAACGAATTAACACTAGGTCTCCTTTTTGAAATGTGATTGGTTTTTTTATATTTCGATTTTGTCTTCTGATATATTTTTCAGCTTTCCTCCTAATTCGGTTATTCACTTTCTGCATTACTTGTTCTAACATATCCTGATTATATTCACTAATCCACTTTCTGTTTCCTATATGGCCAAACATTAAATATTCTGGTACTTCCTCTGTATTCAAATTATGTGTATTATTTAAAAATATTCTACTTGTGGTATATGTTGCTGCCAAGTTTCGTGTTGATTTTGACACAGTATCCTTAAATATTTTATAACTTCTTTAATATATCTTTCTGCAGGATTTGCCTGAGGATGTCTGATACTTGTAAAATGAATGTTGATTCCCTTTTTCTCACAAAATGTCCGAAATTTTTGGTTGTTAAAATATGTAGCATTATCTATTATGCAATTTCTAAATGGTCCTATTTCTTCGAAAAATTGATTAATATATAATTTTAATGTTTTAACATTTGTTCTAGAGCAGGGATATAGTTTAATAAATTTTGTATATAAATCAACTATCACTAGTATATGCTTTTTTCCTGTTGGACTGAGAACTAAATTTGAAATAAAATCCATGGAAACTGTATTTAGTTTTTCATATACAACATTAGATTTATATGTGTTCTGGTTTTTGAAATTCTTTTCTTTGTTTAGTTGACATATTGGGCATTGGGTAGTAATTTCCTTTGCTATACTTATGTCATTCTTTGCAAAATAATTGTCCCTAAATAGCATCCATAGCTTTCTTGAACCAATATGCATATAATTGTTATGTAAATTTTTCAATATTTTCTTTGCTAAAGTTCTAGTTATTACATATACTTCTATGCCATTTATTATTTTATAATATACCCCATCTTTCCTAAGGACTTTTTGTTTTTCACTCAAATTGATCTGATCTCTTATAATTTCTTCTTTAGAATATAATCCAGTATTTTCTACTAATTGATTTAATCCAATTTTTATTGTTCGCTGCCCTTTTTGTGGTGTATTTTCTAACCTTGATAAAGCATCTGCCACTATATTGGATTTTCCAGAAATGTATTTGATTTCAAAGCAGTATTCACTAAGTATTAGACTCCACCGATGTATTCTACTGTTTCCATATTTGTTATTTAATATAGACGTTAAAGCTTGGTGATCTGTTTCTATTGTAAATTCATTACCCAACAAATAAAATCTTAATTTTGTGATACAGTGTATTATACTTGCTAGTTCTAATTCTGAAACTGAGTAACCCTTTTCATGTGGCTTTGTAATTCTTGAAATGAATTGTATTGGGTATTCGACCCCATCATGTATTTGTAATAATACCCCTGATAATCTCTCTATTGATGCATCTGTTCTTAATATGAATGGCTGTGTGTAGTCAGGATAGTATATTTTCAAATTTGACAGAAAAATGTTTTTAATCTCTTGGAATGCTAGTTCTCTTCTCTGATCCCATCTCCATTTTACACCTTTTCTCAGTAGTTCAAGTAATGGAATTTCTTTTATACTTAGATCTGGTATCATCCTTTTATAATAATTAATTATTCCAATGAATCCTCTTAAAGTTCTTAAATTGTGTGGTGTTTTATATTCCTGAATGACTTGTGTCCGTTCTGGATCCATTTCAATTCCCTTAGTGTTAAGTTTATAACCTAGATATATGACTTCTTTTTGAAAAAATGTACATTTTTCTTGATTTATTTTTAGTCCAACTTTGTCTAATCTATTTATTATAATTTTTAGGTGTTTCTCATGATCTTCAGCCGTTTTAGAAAAAATTAATATATCATCAATGTAGTGAATTACAAAATGTTCATATTGATCCAAAATATCATGAAGACATCTACATAGAGCACTGCAAGATGATTGAAGTCCAAATGGTACTACTTTGAATTGATATACTACTCCATCTATCTGAAATCCTGTATACTGTCTACTTTTTCTTTCTAGAGGTATTAACCAGAAACTATGCTGTAAATCGATTTTAGTGAAAAATGACATTCCTGTAATTCTTCCTAATATTCCATCTATACTCATTGGTGCTTCAAATTGCTTTTCAGTAATCTTGTTAATATTCCTTGCATCCAAACATAACCGGATTTCACCTGATCTTTTTCGTACTACTACTATGGGGTTAATAAAACGTGTGTCTGCCTTCTCAATGATCCCATCTTCTAACATATTATTAATTGTTTTGTTTACTTCTTCTCTGTATTTATATGGTATTGGGTATGATTTTGTTTTAAAATCTTTTTCTTCTTTAACTTTTATACTATGGATATAATTTTGTGCAATTCTATTTTCTTTATTGACAAGTCCCTTGTGTTGCTGCAATATGGAAATGACTATTGATTTATATTCTTCAGGGCAATTTAAAACTTTCATTATATCTTCTTCTTTACAAATAAAATTATTCTTCATTATGTACTCATTATTCCTTGCTTCCAATTTTACGCACTCCGCCTCGTAGGCATCCATCTGCTTAAAATTTCCATTCCTTAAATATTCACTACAATAATTATTCTTTACATTCTTTTGGGACATTTCCCTATCATCAAAATATATTTCTTCTTCATAAACATCATTATTTTCTTTTAATAATATCCTATCAACTCTTATTCCTTCTTCCACCTCATCTTTCTGCATAAATTTAATTATTTGCCCTTCCAAAGTTACCATTTTTTCTTCAAAATCTATCTTTACTTTCTTCTTTTCCAATTCATCATTTCCCATTAATATATCAACACATAAATCCTTGACAATAAATCCTTGCATATTAATTTCTTTATTAAGAATATTAATTTTAAAATTGGCTAGTTTATCAATTTCACCCAACTTCTTATTATTTGCACCAATAATTTTAATTTTTGGAATCTTTATTATATCTGATAGTTTTAATGTATTAAAAATAAAATTCTCCGAGACTAAAGTACTTTCTGAACCAGTATCTATCATAATCTTAATCATTTTATTTTTGGCCAAAGCATTTATATAAATTAAATTATTAGATTCAATAATTTTATCTTCATCTAGAGAAATAAATTCAGAAGGTTTTTCATAATAGCAATGGCCTAACTTGTAATTCAGAAAGTTTACTGCTCAAAATTTTGATTATTAGAATTGTCAGATTGTATCTGACCACTTGGATCTGATGTCCTATGTCTTTCCCTACTATGACTTCTACTCACATTTTCCTGCCTTGTACTACTTCGTTCCCTGTCTTCGCAGCTTCTATTCCTTCGAACACAATTTACCTGTCTGTTATAGTTAGGTCGCTCTGTATTTCTTCTATTATTAAAATCTTGTCTATTATTATTAGTACTGTTATTAAAATGTTGTCTATTATAATTAGTATTATTATTAAAATTTTGTCTATTATAACTAGTATTATTATTAAAGTTCTGTCTATTTGGATTACTGTTATTATTATTAAAATTTTGTAAACTATTACCATATCTATAATTATTATATGATTGTTGATTATCATTTTTATTATATTGAAAGTTATTATTGTTTTTTCTGTTGTTATTATTACTTGTCATATTGCCTCTTTGTATTCTTTGAATAAAATTAATAAAACTATCTATTGTTTGAATATTTTGTACAGTTACGGTT
The DNA here is from genome assembly GCF_040954645.1 of Diabrotica undecimpunctata. Lineage (NCBI taxonomy): Eukaryota > Metazoa > Arthropoda > Insecta > Coleoptera > Chrysomelidae > Diabrotica > Diabrotica undecimpunctata. The sequence continues at coordinate 40,777,921 of NC_092807.1, read as the reverse complement.
TGCACAACATCAGCATCAAAATGTCTAGATACATTTAAGACTGTTTCATCCTCTCTAAGTGGTGGTTCTAAATATTTTGCAACTGTTATCAATTTCAATGCATAATCTACCATATTTGATTTTAAATTTTGATTATACTTTCCAAAATATAGAATTTCTCTAAACTTGGCTTGCTCTAATTCACCCCAATAATAATTTAAAAATTTATTTTCAAATGTTTGAAAATTATCTAAATCATTCTCAATACTAGCAAACCAAGTTGCTGCATTGTCATTTAATGTCATTCTAATATAATCTTTAATATCATTAATATTATTCACCAATCTTAATTTATGTTTTAAACTATTTATGTATACTCTAGGATGCAAATTTTTTATATTACCAGAGAATTTAATCCCAGTCTCATTTGTTAAATTTAAGTAAGGTCTCCCTATGTCTCTCATTTGTGAAATATCATCTATTCTCTGTTCCACATTTCTTATTTGATTACAATTTATTTGGATATTTTGTTGTATATCGTCTAATTTTTCTTCTGTGTTTCTCCTGTCTTCGTTAATTTTTACTTCTAAGTTACATTTCTGTAACTCTATTTTCTGTTCTATATCTATCTTATTATCTTGAATAATCCTCTTTACTTCTGTCCTCTCATTGTCTATCCTTTTCTTGTAGTCATTCCGTATACTTTTTATTTCATTTGCTACTTTTTTCTCTGCAGCTTCAAGTTTTTTATCCATTTGTTTTACAATTTTATTATTATTATCTTCTATTTTCTTTTCTAATTTTCTATAATTCTCTTCCAATTTCTGTTCCATTTTTTTCATGTCTTCTTTGACTTCTTTTGAATTCTCTTCCAATTTTTTCGTATTCTCTTCCATTTTCTGTTCCATTTTTTTCATGTCTTCTTTGATTTCTTTTGAATTCTCTTCCATTGTCTTGTTCATCTGCATCATTAATGACATCAAAGCTGCCATATTGACATTTTCCTCTCTTTCTGGATTCATTTCTGCAGTATCTTGTGGAACTTGAACTAAACTCTCCTCTTGTATAGGTTGTGTTTCTACTTCCACATCTTCTTCATTCTTTTTGCTTCTTGTACCTTTCTTTCCTTGAGACATTTTGAGACTTTACTTGTTCAAATATAATTAAAATATAATCTATAATTTTTTCTTTCTACTGATAATTAATTTAATTATATGAGAGCACTTATCTTCCCAAACTAATTCTTTTAAATAGAGAGCCACCGCGTTGGGGCCAAATTGTTATGATGTGTTTTTTGTTTGTATGATGAGCAATGAGTATTTTTAATAATATAATATATAGGGTTTTTATCGCGGTTCTCAAAGAATTAGCTTGTAAGTACTTTTTTTAAATTATCTTTATTATAACTATTATGAAACACACATATATATCTAACCTAGTCAATGTAAATTTAAAATAAACTATCTTTAAACTGATATTCTTATAAAACTAATTAAATTCTATAGACAATCTAAAATTTAAACAAAACTATCTTCAAAATTGAAATTGTTATGACACTAACTAAATTATATTAACAAAATTTTGTACCTTTCTTTCACTGAATGCCTAAATGAACTATTTTCCACTAAGTATATAGATTCTAATCACCACTGAATGTCTTCGTACTTCAGTTATCCTTGTTTTTTTGTGAAATTACTTTTTTCAATTATCAGCTTCTACCAATTTAAGATATATTTTTCTTCACCAGCATCTATACACCACCAACCAAACCAGCAAACAGCATTTATATTTATTCTTCTTTTCAATATACCAATATCCAATTATTATAAGTTGATTTATACTAATCTCCAACCATAATATAATTTAATTTCTTCCAATATACCTTTTTTTATCTTCAATAATTATTTGTGTATAATTATAAATGTGCATTAAATTATATGCATAACTTTTAATCTTCATTTAACTCACTATATTTAACTATTGGACTATTTGTACTTGATTCACTGACTCTAACTAACTTTCATAATAAACTGCTTGACTTCTGACTAAAAACTTCTAAAAAAACTGCCAAAAACTCTTCTGACTGCACTATCTACAACTTTTCTGACTAAAAACTTTCAAAAACTGCCATCTTGAATCCAAATCACGGGTATTTATATCTTTTGGACATTCTAGAACCATCTCGTAAGAGATCATGTTCCAATTTGTTCTATTTCATACTTGTATGAATTTTCTGGAACAAACCATTTCGCAAACATGGCCATCTCCGGAGATCCAGAGAATTCCATTCTTTTCTATTAATAATTTTGTTTACATTTAGGCTTTTCAGATCAGAATATATAATTAAATTAGTAACTTAACATTCTAATTTAATAAAATACACATTTCAAACAATATATTATTATAACCCACTTTATATTCGTAAATATTTTTAAACGTCACTTCAGAGTATAAATATCTGTCAATCTCCGAGAGTATTTTTGGTTGCCTAAGCACATGGCTCACTTATATATATTTACAATATTAAAATACAACTTTTTACAATTATTATTTGCTAATTATTAAAAATGCCCTCACATAAATATATTTTATTAAATTCTCTAGTATATAACTTATTTAAAACAACCAAATATCTAATATTATGTAGTATATAACTTATAAATTATTTTCTATAAACCCTAATCGTATCAATATATATATATATATATATATCTATATATATATATATATCTATATATATATATATATATATATATATATCTATATATATATATATATATATATATATCTATATATATATATATATATATATATATATATATATATATATATATATATATATATATATATATATATATATATATGTTCGGAAAGATTTCCGCGGTTAGTACAATTAAACTTAGAGCTAAGATTAATATTATTATAAAAATTAATATTAAACTCACTCAGTATATATATATATATATATATATATATATATATATATATATATATATATATATATATATCAAGAAAAGGAGTACGACCGTCAATCCAATATAAATTAAGTAAAACTGGAAGAGTGGTGGATTTTTCGGTCAAAGTGGAGAAATAAAAGACAAAGAAGGTGGCTACTTCATCTATTTATTGAAAAGACGTTTCGCTTTCTACTCAGAAAGCATCATCAGTTCATCTAAAAAGAACAATATGAAAAAACAAGCATCCATAGAAAAGTTATTACATGTGTGTTACCTTAAAAAGACATGTAGCAGTCAATGATATTAAATGTGTGAAAAAGCTTACGATAATGGACATTTTGAGATCATGTTGTATAAACAATTAATTAAAACTAGGTACAGTTTACAAATTAACAAACTTAGCACAGCAAAAGAACATGTGATAATCGTAAAATTTTTTTGTAAAAAACTTAAGTAAAAAAACATTAATATTGATATGTAGAGAACTAGAAAGATCATAAGATGCATTCCAACAGTATCTTATCAGTTAAATTTAATTTTGACTTTAGGTAACATTATTGAATAGATTAAGATTGAAATATAATATTTAAAAGTAAAATGAAGTTACCAGACTTTAGCTTACTAGGTGCCCAGGTAAATGAATGTAACAGGTGTAACACCCACGCCAACAACGTGAAAAGACAGTGGCCTTGAGGTCAAAATATGACAGAACAGCAAGGCGAAATACCAAGTGTGTGTTCGTGTGTTCCTTAATTTATATATATATATATATATATATATATATATTTATTTATTTTTTTTTAACAATTTTAAGATAAATCTAAATTGGTCACACTCTATGTACAATTTAAGCATATTTTAAAATATTATCACTTACTTACAGCTTCCACTCTTTTAATATTTCTGCTTGATACAAGGAATGCATGTTTCATATAATACATAATTGCTAGCAGTATTGATGTTGGTAACAAAATCCATGGATTTATTATGCTAATTACAATTATTATGGCAGCCACAATTAAACCTATCTAAAAATATTAAGCGTTAGTACTAAGATCAATACCAAAGACTAATTGAACTAAAAAATATTAGGTGGTAGCTAGAAAGAATATCTTCGGAAAACCAACCAATAGCAGGTGAATAGTTTCGCAGTCAATATTCCAACCACACACACACACACACACACACACACACACACACACACACAATAATAGCAGGTGGGGGACCGACCAGCCGTCTTAGAAGTAATATTTGCAAAGTAAGCCTGTCCAGTCAGGTCCAGATTAACCTACGCCAAAATGGTTGTTAACCTAAACAAATTATGTAGACTAAGATTAGGCTTAAATAAGTCTACTTCAATAAAAAAAAAAAACTCAATAGGTTGTTAGTCTCAAATCGCACAATAAGCACAAAAATTCACAAAATGAACCAAGCACAGAAAAAATTAATAAGTATTTATTACCAAATAAACATAAAGGGAGTTAGTCGATCAAAATTTGAATTTCCTTTAAAATTGCTAATCAAAAATAACGTTGACGTCATAGCCATTTAAGAAACTCACGCATTATTAGAAATCGAGCTTCTTGGAGGGGTAAAATTCCGGAATATAGAACATGTACAAAACACCAGTAACTAAATGACCGATAAATATAATAAAAGTTCTGGACAACCAACCTACAGTTTACATTGGTGATTTGAACAGTCACCATAATAATGGTAATGGGGATATAAAAACAATGAACAAAACGGGCAAAATATCCTGAACTAGGCTAAAAAGAACAGTATCTAACTTATTCATAGTCTAAAAAAAAACCACCTTTTTTTAGAAGGTGGCACAAGGGCTACAATCCTGATCTTTGTTGTGTTTCGAGTAACTCACAGATGTAACCATTACCAAGCTCTCGAACTGTACTTCACAGTCAACATCGAACAATCATAGTGGAAATAGGCATACAAATTCCTATCGTTTAATGCCTGGCAAGACCCTACTGGAATTTTAACAAAACCAAACTGGCCCAAATACACCCATGTGCTGGACAGTTGCATTCGCTTCATTGATCAAAAAGCAATTCTCAATGTTTTCTAGAAATGGTTATCTCTATCGCCAAAAACCATGTCCCCGTGGTTTCCTAACGAAGTACATCCCACACTGGACGGAGGAAAATCAAAAACTACATGACGAATTTTTGAAATCAGAAGATCACAAAATTGGAGACAACTTACTGAAGTTACTGGACTTAACTAGGTTTAATAAATGAAAGACTACCGTACAACTTATTGATTTCTCTCATTTTATTTGAAAGGGATGAAGACTAAGTTGCATACTGGGTGAAACAAGGAGAGCACAACACTCGAACAAATTAACAATTGAGCAAAATAAGATAGGCAACAAAATAATTGGGAACTTTCGAGCCCCATCTAAGAAAACTCATACATCGGCCATAAGAAGAGCTCTTAAACAACTTTAAAGCAAATACTCCAGCAATATCAGAATACTCATCTGCCTCCTCATTGGATGAAAAAACCAAAGCATTTACCCAAACTAAAATAGCAGCTAGCTTCGATGGAATGTATCCTAAATATATAGTCCACACCGATACAAAAATACGTGCTACCTTCAGAGTAGCTGTGCTACTTCCAGATGCCTGGAAAAAACAACAAACTTCCTGAAAGCTATTGACCTATTCCCTTGCTTAGTTGTTATAAATTACTAGAACAACTCTTATATATAACACTTGTATAGAATATGTAACAATATTAAGGTCGTTGTACCAACTGTGCAAGCCGATTTTAGAAGAGGAGGAAGCTACTGTGTCCAGCTGCTGTCCCTGACTACATTTATCGAAGCTGACTTTGAAAAAATTTGCAATAACATTTATAGATCTCACAGCTGCCTATGACACTGTGTGGAGAGAAGGCCTTATTTATAAGTTAATGAAAATCATACCCTGCCTCAAATCTTGTCAGCTAATAAACAATTTACTAACTAACAGACTGTATCAGGTATATATGTATCTATCAATTCTCCATTATTATTGAACCTTTATACATTAGACATACTTATGACAAAATCGAGAAAAATCATTTGTGCTGACTATCTGACCATTGGTCAAGATAAAAGTAAATAAGCAGGAGAACGAGTTCTTAACAAAGATCTAACTAAACTAAGACAAATTGAAGAGCTGTTATTTACGCTCTAACAAAAGCAAAACTGAAACCCACTTTAAAAACTTGCTAGAATAACTTCTTCTGATTCTATTGATACCAATAAAATCAATATCCAACTTAATCAAACTATAAGAATAATCACTGGAACAATGAAATGAACCCCAGTGAGATGGCTGATTGTAGGTAACTTACAATTACCAATCCATAAAGATATACCACACATCACAAAAGAGCACCAGCGACTGTGATATAGAAATTCTCTAATCAGAACTGACCGAAAAATTGGTGATACTTATGATATACATTGGCCATGGTCAACAAGACGGATGCCAACATTAGAATCAGACTATGTCCAGATATCCACCATAACTTAAAGCTTCATCGGATCAAGTCTGTCCCGATGCACCTAGGCAAGTTTTAATCATATACGTACGGCACATGGTAAATGTGCTGATTCACTTTTTAAATAGGGTCGTGCGAAGGGTCTACAGTGCGATTGCGGATCGCCTAGACAGACAATTAACTACTGTATTTCTTCTTCTTGCAGTACCGTCTCCTATCGGAGGTTGGCTACCATCACAACAATCTTCACTTTGTTGGCTGCAGCTCTGAACAACTGTATTGAACCGCACCCATACCACTCCCTTAAATTTCGCAACCAGGAAATCCTCCTACGTCCCACATTTCTCTTTCCCGAGATTTTTCCTTGGATTATGAGTTTAAGCAGAGAGTACTTTTCTCCTCTCATTATGTGGCCCAGATATTCCAGTTTTTTCGTTTGTATGGTTTTTATGACTTCGTATTCCTTTCCCATCTTCAGCAGAACATCTTGATTTGTTACTCTTTCTGTCCATGGTATTTTCCACATTCTCCTGTAACACCACATCTCGAATGCCTCAATGTTTTTAATGTTTATCTTTTTCAGTGTCCAGGCTTCCATGCCGTACAGCAGAACGGAGAAAACAAAGCACCTTAACATTCTCGTTCTTAAGTTTATATTTATGTCCCGGCTGCATAGGAACTTTTTCATTTTGACAAATTATTGTCTCGCTATCTCCATTCGCCTCTTGATTTCTCTTGTCTGGTCATTAGTATCAGTGAAGTAAATCCCTAAATATTTGTAGGATGTAACTCTTTCAACTGGCTGATTATTTATGGTTAAATTCACATTGGTGTATAGCTTCTTTGTTACAATCATGAATTTAGTCTTTTTGATGTTCAGTTTTAGACCATTTTTTTTTGGTATGGGTGTTTATGTTTTCCATCAAAAACTGTAAATTTGCTAGGTTATCTGTTACTATTAGCGTGTCATCAGCGCATCGTATATTGTTAATTAACTCTCCGGTAATGTTCATACCAATGTTTTGCTCTAGCACTTCCTGACATATTGTTTCGCAATATATATTAAATAATAGTGGAGAAAGCACACAACCCTGACGCACACCTCGACGAATCTCAATTTCTTCGGTTAACTCATTATCAACTTTGATTTTTGCTGTTTGTCCCCAGTACAACCTGGATATGATGTTAATGTCGCGACTGTCGATGTTTTTGCTTCTTAGGATTTCATACAGTATTTAAGACTGCCCAAATCGTGACACTCAACCTCTAAAAATCATACGAACAAGCTGAATTTACTTAAGAATGTCAATTTTGGAACCCAAAAAAGATGCAAAAATGTTTGCTACTCCTACTTCCGGGCTACCTCCTAAAAATTTATCTTATAGGGGGCGGAAAAGGAAAAAGTCGATTTACCGATCATTTATACGCTGTAGAAAAAAATATTTTAAACAATACATGAAGCTAAGATAATTTTGAACAAAAATGTTTATTAGCACTTTTTGTGTGGAATTAATCGCTCTCTTAGAAACAACGCTTGAAGCGACCGGCGACTTTAAATGACAGTTTATCATCCATAATTTTAACCGTTTTATCCTGATGGATTGTGGCAATGCCAGATACATATCTCAATCCTATTTTTGAGATGGATTACTCCTCTTTACTTTATTTTTTATAAATCACAATGTGGTTTTGCAACGATCGTTATTTGTTTCCACTCTTTTCTATTTTTGCATTTTGTGTTCCAGTCTTTTATGTTCATTTGTTTATGTCCTCTTCTATCTGGTCTCACTATCTTTTTCTGGATCGTCCTTAATTTTTTGGCCCCAATGAGATTCATCCTTTAATTTCTTTTATCATTTCTGGCGGTGTTCTCCTCATTATTGTTTCACCCATTCTAATCGCCTTGCTTTTATATATTTTACTTTGGTTTCTCCTCCTATTTCTTGTTCTATTTGCTTATTCGATCTCATATTTATTTCTCATTTCTAGTCCAAGGATTGATCTCAATTTTTTTTTTCCAATGTTCTCCAATTTTTTCATCATTTTCATGTTAATGTAGTCATTTCCATTGCCCAAGTAATTACAGATATAATCAATGGCAATTTAATTTTTATCTTTCGGCTAATATTTTGGGATTTTAGGAAATGTTTAATCCTTCCGAAAACTTGGTGTATTTTTAAAACACATACTTACGCTGTCGAAAAGAAGTAGTTTTATACATTCTCTTTAAATTGTAAAATTGAAATAAGGTCGCCGCGGGAATTGTAGTCCACCATTAGTACTAGAACGGAGCGCATTGTTTCCTAGTTTCAAAAGTCTGCCTTGAAATTTTAAGACTTGTCTGGATAAAGTGACTATATGCAATTAATAGTAGAAATATTCAGTTTTTATTTTTTGTTTATAGGTGGAATTGAAAGTTATAAGGCTTTTTGACCTTTTACTTTAAATAAAATATTTAAAATTGCTTCTTTCCGAATGCGCAAGTACGTGTTAAAAACTTCACAACTTCAGCTACAAATTCCATCCAATGCCGTCTTCATGAAAGCATTTTGCGTGACGTGAGATCGTGAGATCGCGACGAAGGATCGAAAAATATTTGTAAACTTGTAACTAAAAAAGGAGAAACTACAACAAAGAAGGAAGATATTTTAAAAATTGCTCAAGATTTTTACTCAGAATTGTATAAGCGAGAAAAACTTCCAGATCCTGATCAAAATCAAATATCAAAAGTTCAAAATGTAGGTTTAGAAGACATGAGAGATATCACATCAGAAGAAATAAAATCAGCTCTCTCGGAAATAAAAAACAATAAATCACCTGAAGAAGATGGGATAGTCATTGAACAAATTAAAGAAGAAGAAGGAACGTTAGTGGATGTGTTGAAAAATATGTTCAATACTTGTTTGACAAGAGGCGTAACTCCCTCCCAGTGGCATATTGCAATAATAACCATAATGTACAAAAAAGGTGACATTTCAGACCTAAAGAACTACAGACCTATTGGTTTGCTCTCCCATACATATAAACTATTTATGAAGATAATAACAAAAACGGCTTGTGAACAAACTGGATAGTTACCAACCTTGTGAACAGGCTGGGTTCCGCTCCAGACATGAAACAAATGATCATCTACAAGTTATAAAAACGCTAATAGAAAAGTGTACAGAGTATAACAAGCCTATCTTTCTTATATTCGTAGATTATGAAAAGGCGTTTGATACTATAATCATCATAAAATACTTCGAGCATTGGCTGACTGCCGCATTGACTACCGATATATCGCCTTAATTAAAAGTATTTACGAAACTGGTACAGCTTGTGTCCGCCTTCATGAAGATACCAAGAAGATTCGAATAGAACGTGGAATTAGACAGGGTGATACTATCTCCCCTAAATTGTTTACAGCTGTTCTTGAATATATGTTTAAGCAAATGGAACGAGAGGATAACATGGGAATTAATATAAATATGGAAGATCTGAACCACCTAAGATTTGCCGATGACATCGTTTTAATATCTGATATAGTTAATAAAGCTACAAAAATGCTGCACACGCTCTATAAAGCTTTAAAAGCAATTGGTCTTTAAATTAACACCTCAAAGACAAAATTTATGACCAACCTTGTGGTCAGCGGTAAAATTCTGATTGAGAGCCATAGCATCGACCAAGTAATAGCTTACAAATATCTAGGACATAAGATTCGCTTAGGCCGAGATAATCAGACAACTGAAATACAAAGAAGGATAGGTCTCACATGGGCTGCCTTTGGTAGATTGAATAACATTTTCAAGTCTATAATCCCAGTTTGTTTAAAAAGAAAGGTTGTTAACCAGTGCGTTTTACCGACCACAAACTGGATGCAAGAAGCTCAAGATAGAAATACTATACAATAACAAATACTATTTTAATTATTTTAATAGGTCATTAATATTATCGGTTAAATGTATCGTTTGGAGAACAAAATATGATTGAAATGTCAGATGTTGGTAGTTCAGAATTCTTTCCTTACCAGACAAACAGTGTGATTTGTCGTCCTAGCCTTTTAATCCTTTGCGGCTCATTGGTTGATTGCAACCACTAATTCTATCACACCAATGTGCTCAATTGACCCACTGGATCCACTACGTGGCTATACTAGCAGTGCCATCTATATTTCAATATATGAACTTAGAAGTCAAAATGTTTTAGTTTCAGGTATAGCTAGAATTGTTTTGGTATGATGGCGGTAGTGTCACAAAACGTAAATCATATGTTTGGAGTTCTAACAATTTTGACTGTTTTTTGATAAAAAATAGCAAAAATATTTACGGGTAAGTTATTCGTCATGTTGACATAGACCTGTACTCACTCTTTAAAATATAATATGTAACCAAAAAGGTGTTTTTGTATCATTTTTGATTACACCAAAAATACGGTTTCACAGTGAAACCAGTGTACAACTACAGTTTCTTTATTTCAGGTACCATGCAACGTAACAAGTGGAGTTATAAGCAACTAGAAATGTTGTCCGAACACGATTTGGAGGATTTATTGGCAGAAATACCCTCAGATAAGTAGTCAATTGTCAGTTCGGGTTTCGATAGTGACTCCTAGGATTTAGCAGTGGTTCATCGAGATACTATTCTAGAAACATCTCCACCAAAAAAAAATACAAATTCTATCAGACATCACCATATTATCAAGCACTAAATTAGGAGAATGTTCATCAATTAAAACGGAAATAAATCTATGAGTGTTACACTTGTCCGTCCATAGATTTTGAGAATAATTGAAAGTAGCGAAGATAAAGAGGACAGTGACGATGATGAGAAAACACGCAAGATGCCAAAAAAACTAATAAAAAAGAGTGATCCGAAAGGAAAACGGTCGGTAGATGAACCTGCTAAAAATACTAAAAAAATATCTAAAGTGACAGAAAAGAAAAATATATCAAAAAATTCAGGTCTTAATTGGAATAAACAATTTATTCCAAAGTCTATTATTCCTTTCGATATAGAACATGGACCATCTGTTGAGAGTACAATAGACTATCCTCATAAAATTTTTTTGCTATTGATGAATGAAAATATACTGCAACATTTAGTGTTACAAACGAATTTGTACGTGATACAAGAAGGTAAACCGTTCAAGCCAACATCTAAACATGAAATTTTACAATTTTTAGCTATAAATATCCTTATGGGTATGAAGTTATCACCTAACTACAGAGATTACTAGTCTCCACAGGATATTTTGAGAGATAACTTTATTTGGAAAATAATGAACAGAAACAGGTTTAGTTGGTTTCTTGGGCATATACATTTAAATGATAATTCCCTTCAGCCTGAAAAAGGAACTGCTAATTACGATAAACTTTATAAAATACGTTCGATTTTAGAAGAGCTACTGGAATCTTTTCTGCAGTACTACAACCCAGGAGAGCATCAGTCTATCGATGAAAGTATGATTCGTTTCAGGGGCCGTTCCACTTTGAAGCAGTATATGCCGAAAAAAACCATAAAAAGAGGGTACAAACTTTGGGTCGTGCTGATGCTGTGACTGGTTATGTTCACGAGTTCCAAATATACACTGGTAAAGTAGACAACGTAATGATGGAAACTGGTTTAGTTGAACGTGTTGTGAAAGATCTCACAAAAACTCATGTTGGCAAGGGACACAAGGTTTATTTTGACAACTCTTTTTCGTCGGTATCTCTTATGAAATATTTATTGGAGAACAATATTTACGCATGTGGTACAGTAAGAGCTGATCGTGCTAATTTGCCACAAGATATTGTAGACGAAAAACAGATGGACCGAGGAGAAACAGATTGGCGGCAGGCTTCCAATAAAATAGTCTTCACTAGTTTGAAAGATAAGAAGGGGATCAACTTTTGTCCAACTTTCATGATCCTACTGAAAAAGTATCTGTCTAAAGAAGACAAAAAAATAGTTCCAAAGAAACTGTGGCTGCACCATCAGTTGTAGAAGACTACAACAAATATATGGGTGGGGTGGATAAGGCGGATATGCTGAAGAGTCTATACGAAATAAAAATAAAAAGTAAGAAATGGTTGCATCCCATTTTTTTTCATTTACTTAATTTAGCAGTAACTAAAGCGTTGATCATATTTAAATGTAGAAGTCCAGGACGTGCATTACCATTAAAAGAATTCCGATAAGCCGTTGTTACAGGTCTTATTGGTGCTAATACAGATACCCCAATGTGGGTTATGCAGTACGACCGCAAATGTTTATCGGACTCGTTGGTTTTGTCAAACATGCGATATTGGTCTGTGTTTATCTGACAATAAAAATTGTTTCCAAAAATTCCATACCCTTGAATAAGTGACTTTTGTGTCCTAGTGGTTTCACGGTAAAAACCATACTTTTCTTTAATACTTGTTACGATTAAATTTAAATTTTCAGAAAAAGTGTTGATTTAATTAAGTTTTCGAAATTTCTTTTATTTTAGACAAAATGAGAAAAAAAAAACAATGTGGGCTGCAAAGGGTTATATAGATAGATTTTAATATATCATTATTTGTGTAAAATATAAATAAGTAAATATAAATAGGTATAAATAGTATAAGAAGCTTCGCGCTAATATACAGTACCGCCTGTTGTACTTTTTTTTCACTTCTACGAGGAGACTTTTAAACAGCAGCCAGGGAATAGGAGTGGAAAACTTTTTTGCCTCTTTTGAGGTCCCAAAATTGGCGCACAATTGATCCCACAGCAAAATACAGTTTGTTATAACTTGTGCAATATAATAAAAAATGATTACTTACCCCCAAAGCATCTAACATGCACATTGGTAACGTTTCATCCAGAGCTCCAATATCTTTAGAAAATCGATTTAATATCCTTCCTGATGGATTTGCATGAAAGAAAGACATTGGAGAATACAAAACGTTTAAAAACATTTTTTTATGTAACCTCTTTGAAGCGTTTAAGCAGAAATTAAAGAATGATATCGATTTAATAGTTGAAAATAAAACGTTCAGAAATATTAAAACACTGTAGATGGTAAACGATAATTTAAGTGTTAATATTCGCTCCCAAAAGGTTCCAGAAACTGTTGCTTTTGCTATATTCTGCTCAACGTTTACCCTAAAACATTTTATATATCATATTAAAAACAGTAGCTTATTAAATTTATATTGTTAGAAATTTGTGACATTTTTGGTAGATTTTTTTTCTTATATTATGATTCTGAAACTATTTCTATGTGGTATTTCTATGTTATCTCATCATCATAATCATTGGCTTAACAGTCCTTTTTGGACCCGTTCAAGAATTCTTCCTCATTCTAATTTATGTCGCGCTTTGCTTTTCTAGTTTTTATTTTTAAAGTTTAGTAATTTTGTTTTAACAAAAAGAGAAATCAAACGATTTCTACCTAGCGAAACCGAATTCAATATGTAATATCGATGTAATAACGTCATTATGTAATTGTGTTTTATTTGTCCCTGTGTTGATGATGATGATGATGATGTTGCTTGTATAACAGCTTCGGCCTTCCTATTGTTTTATGTCTTATTTTTTTTTTAACTTATTTTGGTCGATAATGAATCTTTTTGTATTCGTTCTACCTATTCCATTTACCGTATCCCTCAAGTTTTTATAAATGGTATGATATCCGTGGCCTGGTATGTTTTTACATACCATTTTATTTTAAGCCTTTGTATACGTGTACTTAAAGTAAGTAAATATACTAGGTTTCAGATCCATATATGAGTATGGGTCTTGTTTGGATGCTGTTTACTAGGTCAAAAAATCATAGATAAAAGGAACTGAGTTGTTAAGAAAAATTTATTATTTTATAGTCTAGCCGTTTAGGATAGTGAAAAATGCCCCCAGCATTTGTAGGATATTTTATTGTCTACATCATAATATCATCATAATACTCCAAATAAATATATATATATATATATATATATATATATATATATATATATATATAGTAAACTCTTAAATATTGGGGAAATCTGCAAGAAATACTCTAATGTGTATCAATTGTTTCGCCGAACGTTTTCGCCAAAGAGAATTAATTTGGCTTCTTCAGGGCTGAAAGAGAATAAATTATAATTAGCTACCATATATTATCTATTAAAACATTATTGATTTTACCGTAACTTAGAATTGTAGAGTTGGAATATTAAAAAACTGCGCTAGTAACATAGTGGTGTTTTTTTGTTACTATGTGCAAAAAAAGTTTTTTTATAAGGATTAAAAATGTATGGTAGCTTTGAACTTGACACGTAAACGCTTACCCAAGGTTAATCGAAAAACCCAATGTAACTACATTTAAAAGGAGGTAATTCTTTGAATTGTCGGCAATAACTAAATTTTTGATTTTTAGATAGTTAAAAGTGAGGTTCTGTTTAAGCCAGAACGCAAGCGCTGACAACTTCATTAGTTCGTATGAATCTTTATGTCGTTAAGGTTCATTGGTAAAACACGAATGAATTTAAATCCCAGTAAAGGGAAATATTATTTTGATTTTCTTTATTTAATTATATTATATTGTTCATGTATTATTGAATCTTATTGAGACGTATCTAAGAAAAGCAAGGGAATGTTATATATTTTTTGTTAATGAATTAATTATACAGGTATGTTAGTTGTTAATGGATATATCAGTCAAGTTAGTTATCTGTGATATAGTATTGTTCTTGGTATCTGATTTAAGTAACAGGTGGTATATATCGCTTAGATTCTTGATGTCACTCTTAACATTAATGAAGAAATCGTTAAGGAAAATCGACGATTTCTCCATTAATGTTAAGAGTGACATCAAGAATCTAAGCGATATATACCACCTGTTACTTAAATCAGATACCAAGAACAATACTATATCACAGATAACTAACTTGACTGATATATCCATTAACAACTAACATACCTTTATAATTAATTCATTAACAAAAAATATATAACATTCCCTTGCTTTTCTTAGATACGTCTCAATAAGATTCAATAATACATGAACAATATAATATAATTAAATAAAGAAAATCAAAATAATATTTCCCTTTACTGGGATTTAAATTCATTCGTGTTTTACCAATGAACCTTAACGACATAAAGTTTCATACGAACTAATGAAGTTGTCAGCGCTTGCGTTCTGGCTTAAACAGAACCTCACTTTTAACTATCTAAAAATCAAAAATTTAGTTATTGCCGACAATTCAAAGAATTACCTCCTTTTAAATGTAGTTACATTGGGTTTTTTGATTAACCTTGGGTAAGCCTTTACGTGTCAAGTTCAAAGCTACCATACATTTTCAATCCTTATAAAAAAACTTTTTTTGCACATAGTAACAAAAAAAACACCACTATGTTACTAGCAAAGTTTTTTAATATTCCAACTCTACAATTCTAAGTTACGGTAAGATCAATAATGTTTTAATAGATAATATATGGTAGCTAATTATAATTTATTCTCTTTCAGCCCTGAAGAAGCCAAATTAATTCTCTTTGGCGAAAACGTTCGGCGAAACAATTGATACACATTAGAGTATTTCTTGCAGATTTCCCCAATATTTAAGAGTTTACTATATATATATATACATATTGCGTTGGTTGGTTGGTTGGTTCCAATATACGAAAAGCCTTGACATTACCGTATAGTTCTCCAGTGTATACAAGAATTAATTTAAACCCTACAAAATCCAGTTGTTGCAAGAATTAAATGAAATTGACTACGACTGAAGACTACATTTTAGTGGTGTAATAATAATGACGAGAACTTTGGTAAAAATGTTTTTCCGAACGAGCAATATTTACACTCTGTGGGAATGTCAATCGGGCAAATTTAAAGCATTTAAGTAAGGTAAATCCACAGTGGATAGGTGGAAACAATACTCAAAGACCACCAGAACTGAATGTATAATCGGAAATAGTAAGTACTTTAGTAGTTAAATTTAGTAGTTAATTGAGTCATTTTTTATAAAAGGAAATTTAAATAATTATGAACTGCTATTTAGTAATGAAATTGTATCTGTCCTAAAAAATAAGTTTGAAGCCAATTTTAATGAGATGCGGTTTGAAGAAAACGAAGCTCTAGCTTATTTTGGTGTAACTGTTCGGTATTCTTTAGATTAGGCGTTTTCCGGATGTTTTCTCGTTCACACGTTTTTATCTTAAAGAATATTTTTATTTGGCATACTTTAAAAGTAAAATTTATAAAACTAGCATCTAGATTCTAGCATCGTTTAGGATACTCTAAGCTGGTTTTTGAGTTTTAAAGTGCAAAAAACATCATCAGCAAGTGCAAGAGCACTTACTGATAATGCGCTGACCAAAAGGGTTAACTTAGTATGTGTACCGAGACACACAGGCATGGATGGGAACGAACGGGCTGACGCCCTGGCAATACAGGGCTCATCTACTCTGCCTGTGGGACTCAAACCTGTGATGGCCCTTTGGTACTAGTCAGTCCTAAGTGCCTGAAGGGCTCACAATTGAATCCTGTTCCAATCTACCATAACCATAACCATTACCATACGTTCAATAATAACGAAGATGCTCTGCAGTGCAATTTTGGTTGTCGCCTAGTTTGTTTTTGGTATCTTAATAATTTGTTATATTCTATGCCGCAAATTAAGATTCGATCAGTTGTTTATTTGGTACTGAGCGAGAGGCCTTCTTTAAGTCAATTAATCAAAATTTGTCTTATAGTAAATTTATTTTCATTCATAGTGACCTATGATATCTGGTATGTAATTCCACATTCATTAAGATCGAACATGCTGTCTAGTGCTCTTTTTGTAGTCGCTTTGTTGTTCTATCTTCATATAATCGTTATTCCGTCCGCATTCATTTGTATATCGCATGTTAGAATTGTATCAGTTGTTTATTTTGTTTTTAGTCAAAGGCCTTCTTAAAGTCAATAAATCAAAATTTTTTGACTTTAGAAGGTTTTTAGTAGATCTATTTTTATCCGTAGTACCCTATATCTCGTATGTAATTATAAGTTCATTAAGCATCAAGATACTGTGCAGTGCCTTTTTGGTAGTCGCCTTGTTTGTTTTTATCTTAATATGATTTTTATCCCCTTCTCTTTCATTTAATGTATCACATGCTGCAATAGAATCAATAACAACAGAAATCTAATGTAATGCCCCTTTGGCAATGCCGATATGTTTGTTTTTTCCTCAATTGCACTAGCTCCTACTTCTCTTTCCGACAAAACCTTATATGTCACGATACGTAGAACAGTTCTTGAGTTATGCCAACTTGCGAACAATTTACGTAATGATGACGGTCGCAAAAATCTGTCGCGTATTTAATAATTTGTTTCTCATCAAAAAAGTGTTCAACATCGCTAAAGAAGTTTTTACTTAAAAATAGCCATCTTCTAATAAAAAACTTGATCTAGCCGAAATATGCCTCACCATTCGAGGTACCTCCGTTAACATATCACGCAACCACAAACACACAACACAACAATTAACATCCTCCAGGTCATAGTCTGTACCATTTCAGATCTGACATTCAAAAAACTTACACGTCAACTGACATTCAAAACACTGACACGACATACAACACACAAATTCCTAACTACACATTAACTACTTCCTAACAAAGACAATACACACATTAAAATACATATCAAAACTCATCATTCAGAGTCACTTCATAAATCACAGAGTATTACAACCAATTACAAATTTTCTTAGACACCTTAAACTCAGGCAGCTCTTTAAAATATGACATCAAACAAATGACACAATACACAAACAACTTTATGTCACAAAACCCTCAAAAGATCTCAACTTAGAACTCATACAAATACAGTAGTCGAGTTATTAATAGTCGAGTATTAATCTCCTGTTAGAGGAGATTAATAACCAGTCGGTATACTTACGCTCATCCCGGTTGTTCCGAGTGTCCATTAATATAGATGGACGCCCGATTCAAACAATTGAGGAACTCAGGGAAGCAGCGGCGAGTATACGGAACTACTACGATTACTAGAACGAAGAGTCCCTTGTATCACTCGATTCAACACACTTACACGATACAAAATACACGATAAACCACATCTTTAACCAAATTCTGCAGTCAAACCTCACTAATCCTAATCGTTCTGGATATGTTAGAAAACGAAAACAACTTCTTTGTAGTCTACGTGATCAAGTTGAATAAGATAGCCTACCTTTAGACAACGAATCCCATTAATGCCAAACCTCTTCAGAAAAAACTCGGAGTCAAAATAATTGGAGTCAAAATACTTGAAACAAAAAAGTTTCACCCGGAGCCAAATACCTAACCATCACAAACAGTTCTAACCAAAAAACACACATCCCACCCCGCCGTCCAGTCTCAGAAACATAAACATAAATACACATAAACAAATCTAAACGCACGCATTCCTTAATAATTCTGCAATCAACACAGATTCAACCGATTATTTATTTAAAACTCAAAATCTACCCATCTATCAAAATTCAAGTCACTTACAGTCAACTCTCCTTACAAATATGCCACACTTACAACCAAATCCAAAATCAACACATCACATTTTATACCTTATATCCCATATTACAGTACACTAACATTACAGTTACACACAACACACAACATGAACCTGCGACAGAAACAATACCTATTGAACCTTTACCCCCAACCTTACAATCAAAAAAACACATCAACTTAAACAATCGATCCTAACCATCCCCTACAACCATCACACACAAGCAACAAAAAATAACAAGACAACTCAACAAGACAACACAATCCAAGCAACTACCTTATAGAACACATCCCACCAAACATTTGCCAACAAAACACTTCTAAACAATATTTTCAAATCAAACGAACTTCTTTTCAATAACATAGCCCACTTAAAAGTCTATTCATTAGACAAAACAGCACCCCTCAACACATAACTCTAAACCTTAACCCCTAAATTATATCCACGAATTCCAGGCAAAACGAAAAAAGAATATCGTGATAATCACTATTGGCACCATATATTTCAATAACACTCCACAAAAGTCACAACCAAAATCCAATCAAACCTACATCTCGTCATGACAGGCGTTAACAAAAATTTTTCACAAAAAACATTGAAGACCATCAATTATAAGGCCACTTCCCTAACATTTAAACTGTCAACATAATTGTCCGCTAAAATAACAACCCTATACACTTTGTTCAAGTCTTCGAAAGCTGAGAACAAAAATTCTTAGAAGCACTGAAACACTAAAGATTATACGTTGTGAGATCCCTGTATCGAATAACGTCCTCCCCCTGCTCTTAAAATATTGTTCTAGATGCTGCCAAAGCGAACGTCACAACATAGAATACCAACAAAGAGCCACTATCTCCCCCGACTATGGACAAAATCATATAAATGGCAGATGCACCATCCGGTTCAAACCATTGCGGCACATACTCGGCATATTTACACAAATGTTCCGCCAGAAAAAGTGCTCCCACAACATAGAAACACACACATACAGTCACTACCCTAGACAAATTTTATCATATGAACTCGCTTCGGACATAAAATCGATAATTAACCTAATTCCTGTGACCTTTTTCTACGTCTTACTTGAAAAAATTCCTACCAATATCTCTAACGAGATCTTCCGAAATATGTACGGACACGCAATCGTAGTGTCAATCTTCAACTTTTCTATAAATCAAACATTTATACAAACCAGATTTTAATCTTTTTACATCACAAAGCTCTAGCTCTAAGCTCTAGCTCCTAGAATGCACCCACTAGCCATCGAAAAAACTACATAACTCCTTCATAGTCGATTTAATTTACACAAGAACATGGGAAGATTGGTTTTCTGTGGTTTTTCAAACTCATTGCACAACGTTAAGCTCTATCAAACTCCCACCTCGACTCCTATGCCGGTCTTAAGTCATTAACAGAGAATCGTCCCAAACATACAGAAAAATCTACACCAACGTAGGTCTTACCACACTCTTGTATATCTTTCCTTTCAGCTCTTCCCCGATTTTTATATCACAAAGTAACTCGCTTATTCGCTTTCAGTTAAACCAACCAGCACATAGTTCTCCCTCTTCAATAGCCCTTCTCCAACACCCCAACTTCCCCTCCAACATTTCTTTGCTCTATTAACACGATATCATCAGCAAAGTGCATTGATCAAGGAGCTGTCTCCCCTAATTTTTCTGTCAGTACATCCATAACAAGATTAAACAGGTAGGACTTAGTAAAGAGCCTTAATGCAAACCAACCGTGACTGGTAAAATTTCGGTAGTCAATTCGCATAGTCCTTACTTTGGTGTATGCTCCCTCATACAATTCCTTCACGAGCCTTACGTACTTCTCGAGAACTCATTTCTCTCCCATACATCTCCGTAGCCCTTGTCTAAGATCCTAAGATCCTAATCGTACGCTTTCTCAAGAGCTATAAATACCAAATATAGCTCTCTTTTCTTCTCGCCGTATTTTTCTATCAACTGTCTCAAAAAAAACCATACACCCGTTGTCCTCCTTCCTGGCACAAACCCAAACTGTTCTTCCCCTATGGATGTCTCTCTCCTTAACCTTCACTTTACAGTGTTCTTCCAGGTTTTTATTGTATGCGACATTAACTTTATCCCTTTGTAGTTGTTAGAGTCCTAAATGTTTTCTTTATCTTTATACAATGATAACATCACACCCTCTTTCCATGCATTGGGCATCCTTTCTTCTTCATATATTTTACTCATCATTTGCTACAAAATATTAACCCCTTCCTGTCAAAGAGCCTTTCAAACCTCCACAAGTATTTCATCAGGTCGCACTGCCTTACCATTTTTCATCTTATTTAACTCCTCAACAACTTTAAGTCTCACTATCCCTGGTATTACATATATTCACATTTGGGAACCTGCATCCTCCGTCTCTGCTCTGCCGTTTTTCATTTGGCAACTTTTTAAAGTACTCAAACCGGATTTACTTTATTTTAACATCGGTTCCATCTGCACTATTAATCTGCCTTACGAGGGTCAAGTCCTTTGAGGACTTGTCCCTTGTTTTGGCAATTCCCTCGGGTGTCGCAAACTCTTCATACAGCTGTGCAGACTATCTTTACTTAGTAGTAGCTATAGCGCGCTTTGCTGCCTGTATATATCCTTATCTTTCTTTCTTTTAGATCTATCATACCCATTTCTAGCTTCTTTATTCTCTCTAACCTTCTGTTGCACTGTTCACCACCAAGTTTATATGTCTCTAGGAGGCCCTTTACCAGATGTTTAATCTAGTACTTCCTATTCCTTCTGCACCACAACTTTACCGTTGGCTTCTTACCAGTCATTTACTTTTTTCCTCAAACTCTTCCAGCAATCTACTCTTAAAGACTCAACTCTTATCTTTTAACTTCCACCATTTTACTTTCTGGTATCCTACTTGCTTTCCTGTCCGCCTTACTTTTATCTCCGCATTCACTATCAACAGTCGATGTTGACTAGCTACACAGTCACCTTTATGTCTTTACAGTTGGTAACGTCTTTTATCTGACTTCCTCTACACAGCACAAAATCTATCTCACTTTCACTCCCCCACCACTATACTTAACATAGAGGTCTTCACTCTTCATAAAGAACGTGATAAAAAACGTTAATGACAGCCAAATCACATGCCACTGCAAAGTCAATCACACTATTTCGTTTATAATTTCTTATTCCCATCCCCAAACCTTCATAAACCATTTCTATTCCCGCTCCTTCTCTACCTATCATCATCATCAGTGGCGTTACAGCTCTTTATGAGCCAAAGCCTTCTTCTCTACCTATATGTCCATTCTAATCACCTCCATTACTCATATCCTTCACACAGAAAAATCCAATACCGAACCAGAAACAACCGGTACAAATCCAGCATGAAAATCAGGAATATAAAAAGCGCACCTTCCAGGAGCCCTTCAGTTAGTGGCCATTCGCTGGCAGGAAACGAATTCTAGTGGAGATTTTTCCAGAAATTTTTTTCAGGTGAGTTTTTAAAAACTTTTAATATTATTATAGTTTAGAGGTCAGTTTGTGTATTAAAATAAATATTGAAAAGAAAGTTAGTTGGATTATTGTAATGTAATATAAATATTATATTATAAATGAACTGTTTTATTTTCTTCTTCTTCTCAGATTGCTTTGTGTTTTGTACGAAAATCTTAGGTATTTAAAACTTGGTACGTGCGTTTTTATTGGTATAAGCATATTGGAACCATAGTAAATTTGGCGTCAATTTCTTCTCAAAGTCTTTTTGTTTATTTTGGTTTAACATGGTTTTTTTTCTTCTTAATTTTCTAAGGCCTATTCATTTTGTTGAAAGCACACTTCTGGAGTTCTAAAACTTGGCACATAAGTTATCCATGGTGTAAGAATGATCTTTTGATTTTGGTATCGACTTGTCTTCTTTACTTTTTCCTTCATCCTCTCGCGTACTTTTAAATCTTTTGTAAAACTTATCATATAGGTTCTATTTGGTGTACGAAAGAACCCTATTGATTTTGATATCGTCATGTCTTCTTCTTCTTCATTCCCACTCGTATTTTTACACATTTTTTTTTTCAAACAATACCGTCTAATCCTAAAACTTTATAGATAGGTTCCATTTATTGTAGGATAAGGGTCCTTATTGATTGCGGAGTCAACACTTGTATAGCACTTGCAAAACCTGTACAGCAACGGAAAAAATTATTTCACAGTTTAGTTAAAAAGGACTAATAAACATGAATAATGAAGAACTAGTTGAAAAACAACTGCAAAAAACCTGATAATCTTAGTAAATACGTATTTGCGGTTGCCTAGCTCCTTTTTAATAAATTTTATAAATCCTTTTTGGACAAGTTTTGCCATTCAGTCGTTTTTATTTTTTTAAAATATATACTTAATCATTCACCCTTTTTATTCCCTTGTCTCAGCTATTATTAGTTGGCTACACCGTACTGATGACGACCAATGAGTCAAAAATATATATTTACAAATGATTTCTATTATTGTCCATCTTTCTATTGCATATCCTTTTTTTACAGATTATTTATTGCTCCTTTGCCAAATTAAAATATAGATGTCTCCCTAAATAGATGTTCACGTACGGCTTTTGAAAATAGTACTTATTCTGGATAAACATTATTTAGCAGTGCTCGGTCCATAGCAACATTCAACACATAACAAAAACGATAAGGAAGTCATTTTAAATATATCGAATGCTTGTAATATTAGAATGTCTTTCCTTGTTAGTTATTTCTTAGATCTACTTTTACCTTATATATTTGATATATATTTTCTAGTGTCATTCGTTGTGATTTAATTACGTGGCCACGTTGAATATTATAATATCGGGATGTTAAAAGGCTTTGTATTCTATTATGTTTGATTATTGGAAATTGTTATGTTAAAGTACTTGTTGGTTTTGATGAAGTGAATTAAGAGTTATTGCATATCGTTTTCGTTGCTTATTACTAGTACACACTTCTCTGATTTTGTATTACCTGATTTTAGGTATTATAAAACAAGTTTTAATTTGTCTTTTTTCCTAGAAAAAAACTCTGCCCCTATAGATACTCACAGACAGTTTGTAAATGGTATTCTAGCAAAAAGTTTTAGTGATAAGATCAAGAAATTTTGAGTAAATTATTTCCTCTATATAACTGAATCTTCTATATAACTGAATTTCTTTTCGTGTTTGTTAATTTTTCAGCTCTACTTTTACCTTAAATCTTCGATGTATATGTTTGGTATTATTTGTTGCATCATCACGTTGTTACTTTGGACATAATACATACATACACAAACAAGCTTCAATATGTCCTTCTTCCTAGACTAAAAATCTGACCTTATTGATGCTCACAGGCAACTGGTAAATGGTATTCTAGAAAAAAACCTTCAGTGGTAAACCAGTCGCCGGCGCTCGGTCCACAGCGACATTGAAGCATGTTCATAATTTCTTTAAATTATTCCCTTTAATAAACTATTTTCACGCCGCCCATGCCTGCATACCTTCGTTTTGTTACGCCTTTTTTTAACAAAGAAATAACTTCGCCAAATGTTTCTTCTTCTTTTTATCTTGTTTTGCTACATAAAAATCTTTCCTAATAACAAAGGAAAAAGGACCTATTGTGAAATCTCCGAGCTACCTTCTCAGAAAATCAGAAGAGTTGTTTTTCGTAGAAACTTTACTTTCTATTGGTAAACGCTACGAAAATGAACCCCAATATCCCGGTTATTTAATGTCAATTTCGCGTGGCATCCTTCAGCCAATATCCCTTCCCTATTTTCAACCTTCGCTTGTCTAAGCCCTTCTAAATTCACAATCCGATATTCATTTCCAAGTTGGTTCCTGTGGCAAGCGGTCTTATCTTCGACAATCGGCGGTAAGTGGATTTTCAATTCACCTTTATTTATCTTTACACAGTGAGTCCTATATTAAATATTTTCTCTTTTGTCCAACAGACGTGTTCCACTTCGAAGGAACGAGGTCACTTCTGTTTGCCGATTAACCATTAGCCATTAACGATTAGCCATTAGCCATTAGCCATTATTTAATATTCACTATTCATTGTGCATTATTCATCATTCATCTCTACTACCGATTATTACCTGTGCTATTCCTGTTTGGCTGTTTATCTTCTCGTCTGCCGAAATCAACCCGAGACGGATTGAAAACCGTAATTCGTTGCTGTAGCTACCTGTTGCCGAGGACCAAGTGTCAAGTGACTTTATTGAAGGCCTAACGCCACTATCTGTATCCACCTGTGGCATATTAATTGTGAGTAGTAAATTTTATTGACTAAAGCTCAACTTTGATACCTAAACCGTAAGAATTTGATTTATAACGTTTAGTTTAGTGACCTTGCTGTTTATGGTTAAACGGAACGAACTATTATGAGTTTGAACCTACGATATAATATATGTATAAATTACGGACCATTTCTTTTATATTAATGTAGGGTATATTTATGTTAAATTTCATATATAGATTTGAGGTGATCACATTCAATAAAAAAATTTTTTGGTAAACGTTTAAGTGTTCTCAAGGCATAATAATAATTTGTTTGACGAATATTGACTATTATAATGTCCCTTGCTTTCTTCTATTCTTGAGAATACTACGTTATGCAGAATTACTTTCCCAAAAAAAATATTTTTTGTTTTTATTCGATTATAAATTAATCAATCACTTATCTCGTGTCATCTAACTGTGCCGTAAAGATTGTTATAGTGTATTTTTTTTATATACCTCAATATAATTTTGTTGACGAACCTTTTGCTTTTTATTTTTATTGTTATGATATGAATATATATTATTGTGCATGGTGTATCTCTTTCAGGCATTTTTACTGATTTATGTTATTTGTTTTATCGTATAATTAGTGTATCTGTGTCGAAATATTGAGTGTGTACCGCACGATCAAGATACCTTTTCTCTCACGGTTTATTTTATTCTCGCGTATCTTAACTGTATCTTATCTTTCTCATTATCGTATTCTCTATGCCTTAAGGTTTCCCTGTTCCTCTAAAAATAGGGTGGTGCCCAAATAACTTTTCTTCTCTTATCTCTTATCTTCTCTTCTAACTTCTTGTCTTTGTGTCGTAAGTACTTCCTTAATTGATCCGTGATATTTGAGCTGTAACAAGAACCCCGACCAAGATACCTCTACCAGACTGAAGCCCGAGCCTAGTACCGTTCTTTGTGTAACCTTCAATCGATCATCCAGAGGGTACACAGAAAAGAATGGCGCCCAACGTGGGGCAGCTAACAGCAAGAAAATATCGTCCAATGTGGTAGCTAAATGGTAAAAAATAGCACCGCAACGCAGTCTTCAAATATAAGTATCTTCTCTTCTCTCGACTATTTTTTATCTAAACGAGTTTAAAAATGGATTCTTCTGTTATCTCTTATCTCAAGGTAAATCAGATCGATTACGAACTGAAAATCAGAGGTATTAAGTCAAATAGAACTCTTTCCGAAAAAAAATCTATCCTTAAGAAAGCCCTTCAGAAAGCCACTCCGATTATCGATCTAACGGAAAATCCCCTTATCTTTGAAGATGAATCAAGCCAGATCGAAACTATCTTTTCCGAAGTCGAAAATCTTATTTCTGAATTTGAAGGAAACCCTAGTGATTCTGTCTACAAAAGAACAAAGGCCCATTTATTGCATCTTTCCCTAAGACTACAACGTCTAACCCCAGATCCACAGAAACCTGTGGAATCGAATTTTAAAGACGAAGCTATCTCTACCTGCCTTCTGTTAGAAGCAAACCTAGATGATAAAATAATCACTACCGACTCGAATCCTGCATATATACCTTTAACTTCACAAGCTCCTATGCCAGCCATTAACCCTATCGTCCATGTTAATACTCCTGTCAATGTAGGTGATTGGAATATTAAATTTTCCGGTGATCCTAAGCATCTATTTAGTGTCTTGGAAAAAATTCAAAATCTTGCTGAATCGCGTGATATTCCCGATGCGATACTTTTCCGATCTGCCGTGGAATTTTTTTCAGGTAACGCAGCTAAATGGTTTAGCAGCGTTAAATCTAAACTTACCTCTTGGCCACAACTGGTCGAATTACTTAAATTCACATTCCTTCCGCATGGCTATGAAGACGAACTGTGGGATCAGATCAAAAGCCGTAAGCAAAGAAAAAATGAACCTTTCGTTCTGTATCAAGCAGACATACTTAATTTAATAAAGAGATTACCGAGACAGCCCTCCGAAAAAACCATAATCTCTTATATTCGTTCAAATCTCCTACCGGAATATTCTACTATGATAGCCACTAGTACGGTGGATACCGTAGACCAATTATCTTCTCTCATTAATACCGTCGAAATAAATGCTGCCTCAGTTTTCAAACGTGACCCTCCTTCTATTTCTAGCGTAGAAAACCAAAGGGATGCCCAGAGAAACCCTCCGAGACATTTTCAGTCTAGAAACAATTCTTCTAGTAATACCTTTCCCACGAACCGTTCTTCAGGCAAGAATTACGTACCTCCCTTAACTTCTAAGCCAAACTCTTCCACTGCGTGTTGGAATTGCCAAGGCAAAGGACACAGTCACCGTGAATGTCGTCGTCCGAGGAAAATATTTTGTTATCGATGTGGAAAATCTCAAGTTACCTTCCCACAATGTACAAATTGTAATCCTCCAAAAAACTCACGTACGGAATAAATACTATCGGCTATTCTATTCCCAGACATCCCAAAAAGTCCGATATCTCCCGATCCTCCAGTTATTCTTCAAATAGAATTCAGAATAATTTACCTCGAGATTACCGTTCTCCTACATCTCACCGAAGTACCTTTAACTCCCGTCAGCGAAAACAATGGAATAAGAACCGAGACTTTTCGCATAGAAACTCCTACCGCTTGACCGAAAATGAGTGGAAAAATTACCTTACGGAAGTTAGAAACTTCTATCGTCTTCCTTCTCATAATAAAGTCTGTCCCCTTGTGATCTCTAAAAAGACTGATAAAAGACCCTACATATCTGTAAATATCTACAATCAAGATTTTACTGTACTATTGGATACCGGTTGTTCCATTACGTGTGCCGGACAACAAGGTCTCGCTTTTCTTAATCAAAATAAAATTCCAATAAATAAATCCGTTAACTCGACAGTTTCTCTAGCAGACGGTTCCAATAAAAAAGTAACTGGTCTCATAGATTTACCTATTCTTGCCGATAATGTCTTTAGAGTAATTCAATGCCTTGTAGTGCCTTCTTTACCGTGTTCTTTTATCCTTGGAAGTAATTTTGCTGAACAATTTTGTCTCTCAATTGATTTTAATACCAACCAATGGAATACTAAGTCCGATAAACCAAATCATCCTTTTCCTATGGCCAATCCAGAAGCTATCTTCCCGCATCTTTGTTCGTTAGAATCTCTTAGTCCAACCGACCGTACCTTAGCGAACAAAATTATTAATAACTTTAACGAAGTTAGTAGCGCTGAAGGTATAGGCCGCACAAATAAAATTCAAATGACAATAGATACAGGCGACTCAAAACCATTCAAGCGACGTCCTTTCCCTATGTCTCCATATATGTCGAATATCTTAAATAAGGAACTAGATTCAATGCTCCAGCTAGGTGTGATAGAACCCAGTTGTAGTTCTTGGTGTTCACCCGTTTTGTTGGTTAGGAAGAAAAATGACAAATTTCGTTTTTGTTTTGATGGTCGTACTTTAAACGATGTCACTAAACATGACACCTACCCGCTTCCAAATATCGATAGGATCCTCTCTCTTTTACGAGGTGCAAAATTTATCTCGTCTATTGATCTTAAGAAAGCTTTCTGGCAAATCCCCTTGGAAAAATCATCTCGTGAAAAAACTGCTTTCGCCGTAGTAGGTCGAGGGTTATTCCAATTTACCGTTATGCCTTTCGGTTTGTGTAATTCAGCACAAACACAACAACGTCTAGTAGATGCAATTTTCGGACCTGAATTCGAACCCTTTATTTTTTGTTATCTTGACGATATAATAGTATGTTCCCCTACCTTTGAAGAACATATCTCTCTTCTTTCTAAAGTTAAAGAAAAGCTAAAGGACGCAAATCTTACCATTAACGTAGATAAATGCGAGTTCTTCAAAACTTCCCTTAAGTTTCTCGGTTATATCGTTGGTGATAATTCTCTTCGGTCGGACCCCGAAAAAATATCTGCTATGATAACCTATCCCAGACCTACAAACACTACCGAAATTAAACGCTTCATTGGACTTTGCTCTTGGTACCGCCGTTTTATTAAAAATTTCTCTACCCTTGTCTCTCCAATAAACGATCTCCTAAAAGGTAAAGGAAAAGAAAAGAAACAAACCATTACTTGGAATCCTGAAGCTGAAAAGTCTTTTATCTTAATCAAGCAAGCCTTAGTATCTGCCCCCGTACTGGTTCAACCAGATTTTTCGAAACCCTTCGTCGTTCAAGCCGACGCCAGTGATACTGGAGTTGGAGCTGTTTTGACGCAAAAATTAGATGATAGCGAACAAGTTATATGTTACGCTAGTCGATCTCTGACTAAAGCCGAGCGAAATTTCTCTGTCACAGAACGTGAGTGCCTTGCCGTCCTTTTCGCCATTGAAAAATTTCGTCCGTACGTTGAAGGAACCAAGTTCACCGTCATCACTGACCACTATTCCCTTCTCTGGTTGACTACCCTCAAAAATCCCTCTGGTCGTCTTTGTCGTTGGGCCATGCGCCTCAAACAACATAACTTTACTCTTGTTCACCGAAAGGGATCCTGCCATAAAGTACCGGATGCACTCAGTAGAATGCACGAACAAGTCCCTCTGGACGAAACTCCTGTAAGTCCCGAATTAGCTTCTCTCGATGTTGATCTAAATAGAATCGAGCCCTGGTATGATAACTTACGGTCAAAAATTATCGCTAATCCAGATAACTTCCCCCAATGGAAAGTAGAAAATGAATATGTTTATAAGTATGTACCTACCTGTCTACCTTTTAAATCTAACGAAATAGAATGGAAAATTTTAGTACCTTCTCCCCAGAAACACGACGTTCTCAAATCCTGTCATGAACCTCCTACTTGTAGCCATTTAGGCTATTTTAAAACTTTATCCCGGGTCAAAGAGAGATTTTACTGGCCGAAGATGAGGAGAGACGTCCTCAAATACGTTCGTTCTTGCCAAGTCTGTGGAGCACAGAAAGCTCCAAATGTTCCTCAAATGGGTTTAATGGGAAATCAGAAGAAAGCCGAGTTCCCGTGGCAAATAATTGCTATTGATTTTATCGGTCCCCTCACGCGCAGTAAAAAAGGTTTCTCTTGGTTACTCGTCGTGACTGACTGGTTCTCTAAATATACGTTAATACAACCCCTACGCAAAGCTACCGCTCAGAATGTCGCTAACTTCCTAGAAAATAATGTTTTCTTAACTTTCGGTGTTCCCCAACACATCATATGCGACAATGCCTCTAATTTTAATAGCAAAATTCTTAAGAATCTTTGTCATGAATACCGAGTTCAAAAAATCTGGTTCACTGCCGTTTATTCCCCCCAATGCAACTTCGTAGAAAGAAGTAATCGTACCATTTGTACCGCTATTCGCAGCTATATTACCGAACATTCCGAATGGGATAGAGAAATTTTTAAAATTCAACAAGCTATTAATACCGCCCGCCATGAAGTTACTCAACACTCCCCAGCTTTTCTGAATTTTGCCCGCAACGTTCCCTTATTAGGAGATTATTATAATCGTCCCTATGACCAGCTCCAAAATATCGAATTCTCTCCCGGTAACAGAGACGAATATGCCTCTGAAATAACTGGATTGTCAACTGTCTTCAAGGAAGTCCAAACCCACCTATCTAAAGCCTATGAAAGAAATGCCAAATACTATAATCTCCGCAAACGAGATGTTCAATTTTCTGTTGGTGATACCGTGTGGCGCAAAATATTGTTCTTAGTAGTGCTCCAAAACGTTTCATATCTAAGCTTGCTCCCAAGTATGTCAAGGGTACAATATCTAAAAAATTCTCTCGTCTGGTGTATCAAATAAAAAACGAAGATGGTACTAATGCTGGACGCTGGCATATAAAAGATTTAAAGCCGTGTTATAGTGACTCTTTTGATTCCGAAGTCTCAGAAAATGAGCAAGAATAACTATTTACCATGCTAGAAATATATATATTATACCTTTTGTAACTGTCGTCTAACGCCCACATCTAACTTTATTGACTAGGAACTTTTACCTCAAATATCTATATATGTTATAATACGTCTGTAGTAAAAACGGTTATTTTACTATTTCCTACTATTTCTTATCTGACACTCATACATACATTGTTGTAACAAGATTCGTGAAAACACCTCTCATGTCTTTCTACGGATGTATCTTACCTGTCCATGTAAATTGATGTTTGTTGAGACCCCTATAATTCATGGTTAGTCTTAATTGCTTTGATTTCTACCTATCTATGTCTTTATTTTTACTTTCGACGTCATGCGATTTACCTTAAATTTTTCGTCCTATCTTATAACACACCTTACCTCATTGCGTTGATAAAATAATCGTTATATAGGCTGTGCTGTAGTCCTTACAAGCGAAGAAATCTTATCGTGTGTTACCTTTATTTAAAAATTTTTACCTTATCTTCAAATAAAAATGGAAGGATATCTTACCTGTTGGAAATATACCTTACCTTCCAACGAAAAATTTACCTTACCTTCAAATGAAAATTGAAGGGTACCTTATCTGTTGAAAATATACCTTATCTTCCAACAAAAATTGGAAAAGATTTACCTTACCTTCAAATGAAAATTGAAGGGTACCTTATCTGTTAGAAACACACCTTACCTTCCAAAGAAAATTGGAAACATATCGTATCTTGAATAAAACTACCTTGACTCCAAATGGAATAATTAAGGACTACCTTATTTAAGAAAACCTAAGATTTTCTTGCCTTTACCTTCTAAAAAGTACAATTGCCTTATACCTTATCTTTACTGATACAGTGTTTCTAACAAGACTTCCCCTAAATCCCTAAACACACTGTCCGGCTGTGACATCTCTGTCGTGTTTAGAATTCCCAAATCGTGTAGTACTCTCTTTCCTACTTGGTTTAACTTTTGATGTGAGACCCAACATAGAAATAACATCTTCTCTACCCCTTTTCGTCATAGAGATCAGCATCTGCCAGAGATACTAGGCACTGAGGAAGGCTAGGACTGATGTTAGCGGACGTTCGCCAGTTGACTCGCCGAAAATAGTATCTGGATCCTAGTTTCTATTGACCATCTGTGGTAAGAATTCAGTCGTTCTTCAACCGGAATGAGGCCAATTAAATGACTCTCTTAGTGTTAATTTTGGTGCCTAAGAGGTTAGTCCCATCAATACCAGAATAAATACCCTATGTGCACCTGAAAAATTATGTACCATATGTACCCCCTGCTCCTAAACCTCGGGTTTTTGCAACCACATTACTGAAATATAATTTTTAACTCTATTAAATCTCAATCTCTTGTTAATACTGCATAGACTTTTGATAATCATTAAGAGATACTAAGTACGCAAATCCTCATTACAATTCTCCTTGTTAGTTACAAACTCCCTACCTACCTAACCAAAACTTAACATTAGTCTTATTACCTTTATGCCGGGTTACGAAAAACGTTGGCATATTAATCGTCTATTATTACCGCTTATATTTCAATAAGTACCGTTATATGGATTTTTAGCTATCTTCTTACACCACTGAAACTAGGTTAAGTCTATCTTTCTAGTGATGATATCTAAGCAAAATATTCGGACTATCTATTGATACAGTGTTATTTAAACCAAGGTGCCTCACGTTAACAATCTCGCGACGAACTCACTCTCTCGCTCATTGTTTAACGATCTCCATATTGCCTTGTTTGCCTTACGTGTCCTATTTTGCTGTAACAATATCGAGCGGATACCCTCTTATACCTTTTGACACATAAGTGTATATATTAACATAGTTGTATAAAAATATTATATAGGTTAAATAAATTCATTAAGCTTGTACTTTCATACCTTTTGTAAAAATTATAATTATTAAGCATATACCTTTATAACTTTTGTAAAACTTGTAGAATTACTTTTATGTTTTGTCTATTGTGTTAGATAGATACTATTTAGTGTATCGTTTATGTTATGTTATAATGTTACTTGGTCATATTGTACGTATGTGTTATCGTAGTAACGTAAACTTTCCTTGTTTTTCTCAACTTGTCTTTACGATAGTTCTCCCATGCTTCCTTGTTTCACAGTTCCGATGCAAACTCAGTACACCCAGTTTACATCGTGGAAAGGGCTGTGAAGCATGTTCATAATTTCTTTAAATTATTCCCTTTAATAAACTATTTTCACGCCGCCCATGCCTGCATACCTTCGTTTTGTTACGCCTTTTTTTAACAAAGAAATAACTTCGCCAAATGTTTCTTCTTCTTTTTATCTTGTTTTGCTACATAAAAATCTTTCCTAATAACAAAGGAAAAAGGACCTATTGTGAAATCTCCGAGCTACCTTCTCAGAAAATCAGAAGAGTTGTTTTTCGTAGAAACTTTACTTTCTATTGGTAAACGCTACGAAAATGAACCCCAATATCCCGGTTATTTAATGTCAATTTCGCGTGGCATCCTTCAGCCAATATCCCTTCCCTATTTTCAACCTTCGCTTGTCTAAGCCCTTCTAAATTCACAATCCGATATTCATTTCCAAGTTGGTTCCTGTGGCAAGCGGTCTTATCTTCGACAATCGGCGGTAAGTGGATTTTCAATTCACCTTTATTTATCTTTACACAGTGAGTCCTATATTAAATATTTTCTCTTTTGTCCAACAGACGTGTTCCACTTCGAAGGAACGAGGTCACTTCTGTTTGCCGATTAACCATTAGCCATTAACGATTAGCCATTAGCCATTAGCCATTATTTAATATTCACTATTCATTGTGCATTATTCATCATTCATCTCTACTACCGATTATTACCTGTGCTATTCCTGTTTGGCTGTTTATCTTCTCGTCTGCCGAAATCAACCCGAGACGGATTGAAAACCGTAATTCGTTGCTGTAGCTACCTGTTGCCGAGGACCAAGTGTCAAGTGACTTTATTGAAGGCCTAACGCCACTATCTGTATCCACCTGTGGCATATTAATTGTGAGTAGTAAATTTTATTGACTAAAGCTCAACTTTGATACCTAAACCGTAAGAATTTGATTTATAACGTTTAGTTTAGTGACCTTGCTGTTTATGGTTAAACGGAACGAACTATTATGAGTTTGAACCTACGATATAATATATGTATAAATTACGGACCATTTCTTTTATATTAATGTAGGGTATATTTATGTTAAATTTCATATATAGATTTGAGGTGATCACATTCAATAAAAAAATTTTTTGGTAAACGTTTAAGTGTTCTCAAGGCATAATAATAATTTGTTTGACGAATATTGACTATTATAATGTCCCTTGCTTTCTTCTATTCTTGAGAATACTACGTTATGCAGAATTACTTTCCCAAAAAAAATATTTTTTGTTTTTATTCGATTATAAATTAATCAATCACTTATCTCGTGTCATCTAACTGTGCCGTAAAGATTGTTATAGTGTATTTTTTTTATATACCTCAATATAATTTTGTTGACGAACCTTTTGCTTTTTATTTTTATTGTTATGATATGAATATATATTATTGTGCATGGTGTATCTCTTTCAGGCATTTTTACTGATTTATGTTATTTGTTTTATCGTATAATTAGTGTATCTGTGTCGAAATATTGAGTGTGTACCGCACGATCAAGATACCTTTTCTCTCACGGTTTATTTTATTCTCGCGTATCTTAACTGTATCTTATCTTTCTCATTATCGTATTCTCTATGCCTTAAGGTTTCCCTGTTCCTCTAAAAATAGGGTGGTGCCCAAATAACTTTTCTTCTCTTATCTCTTATCTTCTCTTCTAACTTCTTGTCTTTGTGTCGTAAGTACTTCCTTAATTGATCCGTGATATTTGAGCTGTAACAAGAACCCCGACCAAGATACCTCTACCAGACTGAAGCCCGAGCCTAGTACCGTTCTTTGTGTAACCTTCAATCGATCATCCAGAGGGTACAACATTCGACGCCTAAATGTTTCAGTAGAAACCTAAGACTGGTGAAAACACTTAATTTTTCTTTTGAAATATCAATTATCTCGGCTCTTTGTGTAGTATCTTTCGTTTTCGAAAAAAATAAAGTTTTCTAGAATTTTTACCAATTTATTCTAAGTGTTCTAAATATGTGAATTTCTTTTCTAGTTTGTTAATTGTCAGTTCTACTTTTACCTTATATCTTTGATATGTATTTTGTGCTGTCATTTGTTGTCTTTTAGTCACGTTGTTACGTTTGATATAATATATTGGAAGTTAATTGAACAGCAAGTTAGCAATTTCAACACTTTTTTGCTTCGTTTTTTATAGCGGTCTTTAATTTTACTTAGATCTTTTATATCTTAGATCTGTCTTTGTAATGTTAATACGTTGGCGTGTTAAGGAAGTACTGCGGAATTTGTCTGTATTAGTATATGAATGATATCTTTCAAGTGATACCAATTAAATAGTTTTATTGAATAAATTAAACATATAGACACACTGAGACACTCGAGAGACTGAGACCTCGGAAGCTCTGAAGAAGACATCAGAGAGGATGTCGAAAGCTCGGCCCAATGGATACCGACGCGGTTCAACCCGGAAGACTGGTGAGTTTAATATTAATTTTTATAATAGTATTAATCTTTGCTCTAGGTTTAATTTTACTAACCGCGGAAATCTTGCCGAACATGTTTATATATATATATATATATATCTATATATATATATATATATATATATATATATATATATATCAATATATATATATATATATATATATATATATATATATATATATATATATATGTATGTAACTTTAGTAAGCAGATAGAAGGAACACAAAAGTTAAACACAAAAATTACACAATCGTGAATATGCCTTTTACTTACCAAATTGCTAGAAATAATTCTGTCATACTTCCAAAGACTTGTGCTAGTATAAAAGCTAGCGTAATCGTTAAAGTTTTTGACCAGTGTCCACCGGCACTAAAATAGCTTTTATAAACATGGAATGATACGGCACCAAGAGCAATTTCTTCTTTTGTGGATTGACCAAGTTGACCGTCTGCTTTATCACCATCCTTTATTGGTTCATTTCTTATCTGAGATGTTGCTGTATTTAAAAGATCTATAAATGTTTTATTAGATTTTTCCAGAATCTGATAGGTACTAGGTAACTTAAGCGTGCCATCTTCTATTAAGTAAATATAGTCAGTGGAATGTAAATAATGTACTTGATGTGTTACTAACACAACGCATTTCTTTTGAAGGTATCCACAAATACAATTATTAAATAGTTGTTGTCCTACTATTGCATCGACGGCGGATAGGGGATCATCAAGTAAATAAACATCTGCATCTTTGTATATTGCGCGCGCTAAGTTAATTCGAGCTTTCTGTCCACCGCTTAAATTGCTCCCGCCTTCTTCAATTAATGTTTCATCGCCACTTGGGAATAGAGTAATATCCCTTTGTAAGGCACAGACATGTATAATATTTTCATATTTGTCAGGATCATAGGGTTCTCCAAAAAGTATATTTTGCTTTACACTACCTTCAAACAACCAAGGTTCTTGCGGAGAGTAAGAAATAGTTCCATTTACTTGAACTAGTCCTTGAAATACTGTTACCTCTTTTAGGATAACTTTAAGTAGTGTGGTCTTTCCACCCCCTACATGACCCACTATTGCCACTAATTGATTACCTCTGGCTTTAAAGTTTATGTCATGCAAAACATTTTCAGATGTATTGGTCCACCTAACTGAAGCTTCTTTTATTACTATCCCTATACTCTTTTCGGATTTTTTGTTTGCATGTAGCTCTTTTGTTACATCGCTCTTAATATTATTTATCTCAATCAATGAATTTTCTATTTCGATTTCGTCTAATAATAAAAACGTTTGCAGCCTTTTTATTGATACCTTAGCTTCTGCTATTTGGACAACGGCTTGGGGAAATAGTAGAATAACAGAATTTCTTAAGAAGGCATAAAAAGATGCCACAGTAAACACGTAGTATGCTGTTAACGTATTTCCTGAAAAAATATAGGTTAAGATACACAACCATATGGATAGTCGTCCTAGAACCATAGTTAGAGAAAGCATTACTGATCGTACTAATGAAAATTTTCCAATTTGATCTAGTTCTTTACTAAAATAAAAAAAAAATATTAATTTTTTTCAAACATAAAAAATAAATTATTAAGTTTGATATGTAAAAAATATAGCCATAAAATTCTACAAATCTAACGGAAAATAAAGTATGAAATATAATGGTATAATATTTTTCACCTAAAAAGACCGCTTTGCAATTAAATGCTGGTAACTTTATTACTAGCGGACCAGATAAGCGGCGGTATATTTTACACTACCTTTATGAATACCATTTTACTGCTCTGTTGTTTCAATCAGGACTGCTCAACAAGTTATCGTTTACTTATTTTAATATTTTATTGCAATAGTACGAGTACAGAATATTTATTTAAACAGTGAATTTATTACATGTTAATTTTTTTTAATTTCTTCTGACGTAGCGTATAATGTAGGTTTATAAAATAATCAAAGTTATGCCTTTACAAGAACATATTATTTGAAAAATAAGGAGTAAATATCATGTATCATAATAATTGTAATCTCCTTCATACACACTTTAAAAATTTGTTTAGTAATGTATTTCTTAAATCCACACAATCATTGAAAAATGATTCATGCTGTTTAAAAATATCTGTCTATTAACGACACTGTCATCGAAAAAGTATATCAAATTCAAACGTCATCAAATTTCTGTTCTGTTTATCGTTAAAAATTAATTGCTGGTCGTGGGTTGTGTTGGTGTTATTTAATAATTTAACAAAATACATAATCAGCAAAA
The DNA here is from genome assembly GCF_040954645.1 of Diabrotica undecimpunctata. Lineage (NCBI taxonomy): Eukaryota > Metazoa > Arthropoda > Insecta > Coleoptera > Chrysomelidae > Diabrotica > Diabrotica undecimpunctata. Next base: position 40,740,033 of record NC_092807.1, on the reverse strand, counting down.
ATCTTATTTAAAACATGCGAACGGTTTTTGCGAACAATCACAATCAATGCAGTGTTTATGCTTGTTTAGCAATGGCTGTTAAATAATTTGTGTTCGAGTGTTTCGTAGTACCTATTTTTTATAGTAGTTTAGTGAAGCGGAAGTTTAAAGCAAAATGAGTAATTTGGAAGAAAATAAAATACAGTCGAAACGTAGGGTGTTATCTCCAGAAGAACGGCTTTTAGTTCTAAAAGTCGAAAGTTATTTAAATTTGGAAAAAAATAATATAAGTCCATTGACATCTGTTATGGCAGTTCAGAAACGCACATGCGATGCTTGCGGTATCTAAGAGAAGACATTCTGAAGAATGAATAATGTGATTGAGGATGAAATAAATAAAGTAAGCAAGAGAAATCATCGAGATCCAAAAATTTTAGATTTGCACCAGTTGATTAAACTTACAATTAAAAATATTATATATATATATGTAATGTATAAAGCCAAAGAACATGTAACAGTTAGTGCTGTGTAACAAAAAATAAAAGACCAGGAACTGTGTGATAATAGTTTAACAAGTTTGTGGAGAGTGCTGAAACATTTAGGTTTTTGATTTAAAAAGACAAATAATAGACAAGTATTGTGTGAACTCTTTAATGTCGTTTCTAAACGGTGGCATTTTTTAAGAAAATACATGAACTATAAAACTTCTGATAGTCCAAGTTGTATTTTTAGATGAAACTTGGATTTTCGCTAAAGAAAATATGTCAAAATCATCCTGGAAAGGTGGCACCACGAAATGTTATTTTTCTAGTCGTTCCGGTAATGGCAAACGCTACATTATACTTCATGCTGGAAATAATGAGGGTTTTATTCGTGAAGCTAGTTTAATTTTTTCGTCCACAAAGAATACAGGTGATTACCATGGAAATATGGATGAAAATATTTTTGAAGAATGGTTTGAAGAAAATTTGTTAAAAAAATTAGAGCGACCATCCATAATAGTGTTGGATAATGCATCATACCACTCAAGAGTAGAAGAGAGGTTTCCTTCAAGCAGCTGGACAAAAGAAGAAATAAAGTTGTGGTTGACAGGAAAGAAAATTTATCACAGTGACATATTTTCAAAAGTCGATTTACTTCAAAGGTGTGGATAGCACAAAATTTAAAAGAAATTTGTTACTGACCAAATGGCTCTTAAATATGACCATGAAGTTCTTCGACTTTCGCCCTACCATTGCCACTATAATGAAATTGAGTGAGTTTGGGGTATAGCCAAAAATTTTTATGATAAACATGCATCCAAAAGAACAGATGAAGCTAGCGTTCTTAGTTTATGGAAAAAATCGCTAGAACAAATAAAGGCAGAACAATGGCAAAATTGTATTAGACATACGGAAGTCATAATCGTTTAGTTTTTTCAAACCGAGTTATAGATGAGGTCCGGCCACTAATTATTCGGATAGACAATTCAGATAGTGACGACTCTAATAGTGAAATATCAGACAGTGAGTAGGACAAATCGTTTGCTAAAAAGAAGTAACAAAAAAGTGTTTCGGGAATTTAATTCGGACTTTGTGGTGTGTTTTAGTTAAACGATATAGTACCTTCGGTCTAATTACTGGACTGCATACTCTCAATAGCTTTGGTATTAATTACTGGACTACACGTATTTAAACATTTTGTTTTGCTGAAAACTCGGAAGTGATTTAGTGCCAATTTGTTTCAAGGTTATATTTAATACAGTGTCTGCAGAAAGTTAAGTCGTGGATGTATTTTATTCAAATTTGGACTATCTGCAACTTGGCAAGTACTCTCCAATTCAATTGCATGCAAAACCATTCGTATAATTTTCACTCTACGCAAAATAGAGACTTATAGAGACCTTGATGAACATTTGATGTCGACAAATATTTTCGAGTATTCGAAATATTCCGTCCCACTTCTTTTACCACGCCCTGCATATACATATTATATTCATTTTATTTGCCTTTGATACAGTAAAATCATAAAATCAAGAGCATACAGTGAACGTCAGTTAAGTTGGCGAGGCGCATAACCCCAAAATTGAAGTCCACTTACTATGTATTTTAGCTTTAGTTTCTTGAGGGCCTGAAGATGCTGTACGAGTAAAAGTTTGTAAACAGTGAAACGGTAACCCATTTTTTTTCAACTTTAATAAAAACCCATTTTGGATTGTGAGTAGAAGACTTATTTTCCTAACATTCATAAGAGATTTTAACTTTGTCTTTACCTTTTATTAGTCGTATGTGCCTAATTCATTCGTTTACAGTTGTAAAACGTGCCTTCGCAGTTTTATGATATAACACTGCTTTTTAAATAAATATATTTGCATATATTTGTAAGATAATAATTGTATAGACACAGGTCTTAATCCCGAAAATTGAAAGACATGTTTTAATATACTTAAATTAATACACCTATTAGCACAAGAATGTATTAGGAAAACCAACCCCAGTTAGGGATAAAAGCAAAGAGAATGATCATAAGTGACCAAACAAATGAATAGAAAGGGAAATATTATAAAAGGGAATAACTGGAAAAAATATTAATGATGAGATGAGGATTAAGAGTGTAAGAGAAAATCAACAGAAGTATTGGCAAACAAAAATTAATGAGCACATTACGAAAATGCAGTGTCACTGTACTTGCGTTTTGTAGAGTATAAGGCATCCAAAAAAAGATGAAGTGGCAATATTAATTAACAAAACCAAGCAATCAAAGCAAGCAGTACAATTTGCTCAATTTATCTATTAATAAAGCACAGAAAACTTCTGTTTTTAACACTTCCACAAAATTTATTATAATTTATTATTACCACAGCTGTTTCGCAGAGTGCCTTTCTCAAGTGATTTGTTTTTACTATGCGTCTACACTTTATAGTCTTCAGCTGAATAAGTTGAGGAGGGGAGAGCCGTTTATCTCAAATTGGCCATTCATAATTATATCAGCATTTTTTAATTAATTAATTTCCATAGATTCTAATAAATATAGCATAAGGCCTTTATTTTGAATATGGAGATTTGAAATTGATCAATAAAAGAATGATTATGATCTAGAAAGTACAGTGATTATGTAAAATCTGTTTTTATATTATTGAAAGCATTTTGTGTTCTGCTATAAGTTTGTTAAAGGTTCTATCAGTTTGACTGATATAAGTTTTTGGGCATTCACCACATGTAAGTTTGTATACATTTAAGTTCTTTTTATTTTGGCTTTTAATGTTCTCAATATATTTGCTAAGTTGTTAGGCTCTTTTTGTTGATATCTTGCCTGTATATGTAAATGAGCAGAAGGTACTAGGTTTCTCTTATGGCGAGAAGATTATTTTCAAGGCTTTCTTATGAAGTTTTTGGTTTAAAATTTTTTTATTGTTTGTTCGTTCTAACCATTGTCTACTGCTATTTGCTTAATACTATTCACTTCTACCTCAAAGTTATTTTTTGACATGGAAATTTCTGTTAATCTATGTAACATACTTTGGTAGGTTGCCAATTTATGTTGTGTAGGATGGGATGATGAATTGTGTATAGTGATATTAGTATGGGTAGGTTTATGAAATACAGAAAACTCATGTACGTTTGTTTTCAAGTATGTATAAAAAAAAGCTATATAAGAGCAGTATAAAAAAAATAATAGGTCTTATTGGGCGATCAGGTTTGTGTAGTTTAACAAAAGAATATAATTTAGGAAGCTGTAGGTTCATAATATTGAGGTATTTCTGTTCTATTGAATTTAATATTGGTTTTGAATTTTCTAAAGCCAGTTTAATTTGTTTTTGATACTTTTTTATTGGATCTTTGTTTATTGTTATATTTTAATTATTTACAAATTTTTTTGTTTTGTTAATATATTCTCTATTATCTATAGTGATAATAGTGTTACCTTCGTATGCTTTTATAAACACTATAATGTTTTCTATTGATTTATTTTTAATGGAAATGGCTGTCTGGTTCTCTTTGTAACAGGACTTTTTATACATCTACTTGTAATAGATTTTACAATGGCACTTGTTTCTATGTTATTTCAGTTTTAACGCTACTTCAGATTCTACACCTAAAAGTTTTTGTGTTATTATGTTGAGGTAAATTGTGTTTAAATCCTACCTCTAAAAGTTGTATCTGGCTATTACAGAATTTATTATCTGTTAAATTTATATATATATATATATATATATATATATATATATATATATATATATATTGTTATGTTTCTTCTTTCCCAACCAAAGAAAAATAAATAAAAAAATCCATCGAAATAAAATTTCAAGATATCAATATAATCAAATTGTATATAGTAATTTAAGATAAGATTTAGTGTAGATAAGAATAGAAATTTGTTTGGCAAACGACCTTTTTCCGTTTCAAACAAAATTATCCAAAAACCTTTGTTTAGAATTAGAAGACATTTTACCTGTAAGTTAATCTTTTCATTGTTTGTATAGTCGAGTATTAAATGACCATATTCTAATCTTTTGAAATATGTATGAATTATGTATTGACAAAACCAATTTTAAAGTAAGCTATTTAGTTTTTCTATGAAACCGAAATTAGGCTTTTTCAAAATCATGGTAAACACAATTTGAGCTTTTGATTGGAAGGTCGTTTTTAAATGGGAATTTGTGAGTCGATCATGAGACCGGATGAGTTAGTGATATTTTGGTCATCGAAAGGAAACAGTCGTTTGTCTCACGATAGGGTGTGGTTCGTGAGTTTGGATACCGGCGTAACGAAAAGAAGTGAATAGTTTGCAGAAGGAGATAACAAGTAGATTAAAGTTAGAGGAGGAGTTAGTGATATTTTGGTCATCGAAAGGAAACAGTCGTTTGTCTCACGATAGGGTGTGGTTCGTGAGTTTGGATACCGGCGTAACGAAAAGAAGTGAATAGTTTGCAGAAGGAGATAACAAGTAGATTAAAAGAGGTCCTTGTATCTACCGTGAGCATTTTATAAAGTATATGTGAAAGTATTCTTACGGCATCAAGTTGACAAAAGAAGGTCCTGGTGTCATAAATAAGTAGCTGAGTTTGGAGAAGTGAATCAGGTGTTTTTTGTGTAGTCTGCAGGAGGTTTGCAGAGACGTTAAGAAGGAGCCGAGGTGCCAAAGAGGAGAGATCACATCGTTGAGGAGACTGGACTTTTCTGGGTATGTTCCAACATACAACTCAAGAAGAAAATAAGCTGTAAGTGTTTGTACAATTGAATTTTATATCTGTGAAGGATCGGTTTGACATCATGGTCATTAGCATTCAAATTTAAGAACTGAGGTTTTGTTTGGCTAATCAAAAGTTTAAAGTTTTGTTGTTTCTTGTTTCAAGTAAAGTAAAATTGGTTTTCACGTAATATAAATATATGTAGATTTATAATCTTATTATTATAAAAATTTGATTTATTTTCTTGCATGCTGATTGATAAGATAACGACAGAATTTAATAATTGTTTTATTCGTTCATATAAAATAAAGAAACGTAAATCTTTGTAATATAATATATTTGTATTCTTATCCTTTCTTCTCTCCCGATAAAAGACAACTAGAAAATCTTTTGAATCCATCGAACACAGGTAATATAAGGATTATTTTACTTTTGATAACAAATAAGTTATAATTCTTTTTTATTCGCTCAATAAACTAAGATTAAAGTCAAAATAAACAATCATAATAAATGGCCCCCAACGTGTAAGGCGTAGAAAGTATTTCTAGTTAAAATTTAAACGGATAGAGAAAGAAAGCAGATTGATTGAAAATTTATTTGCCGATGGTTAAAGTTTATAATATTTGCTTTTATGACATTACATTTCAAATTTCTTTAGGTACAAATTTTTACATGATATAATTTATGATATTTGATTGATTTTTACAACTGACAAAAGTTTTAAAATTTTATTGCATTTATTTGAATTTATTGCATTTGGGATAAGAGGAAAAGTTTTCGTCTTTGCAACATTACTCGAATTTCATATTTGGCGGGGATATTATTGCACAAATTTCAAAGCTTCATATTTGGCGGGGATAAATAATCTAACTAACATGTCGACCATAAGGAGTCAAAGCAAAACGCAAGAAAGGAAAGAGGATAAGATAGAAGAGGAAACAATTATTGATGAAGGATCGGATAATGAAGGAAATGCTACAATAATGGAGGAAAGAAAAGAAACAGGGATGTTAGAAAAATTATTAGCTATGATGCAAATAAAGACACAACAAATACAAGAATCGTCACAAAAAATGGATAGAAATAACAGAAATATGGAGCAGCGTTTTGAAAACTATGACCAAAAATTAGAAGAAAATGATAGGAAAATGGTAAAGCGTTTGGACAAATATGAAAATGATGTAAACTAGAAGAAATAGAAACTAAAATGAAAGATATTAAGACTGTCCAGAAAAAGGAATTAGATCAGTTAGAAGAAAAATTTGAAATGGCGCTACAAGAACACAGGAAAGAAGTAGAAAGGAGATTAAAGCAAAATGAAAAACATATTGCAGAAATTGAACTAAGAGGAGCAGAGAGAAAAGAAGTTATCGTCCATGGAACAAGCTAGGTAAAATTACAGTTTGGCGGGGATGTAAGAAAACTTCACCCCGTACCGTTCATGAATAATCTAAAGAAGAAGATACAATACATGGAAAACTTTGAGACAGCTAAGGAAATGATCAGAAATCATCTCAAAGATGAGGCGTGTCTATGGTTCGACAGCAAAGTGGAGGAATTTGAAAATTGGCAAGAATTTGAAAATAAATTTTTGAATTTTTTCTGGGGAAAGACAGAGCAATTACAGATAAACTAGGATTTGCAAAATGTGAAATACCATGAGAGGATGGGTATATCAGAAAAAACATACGCATTGCAAATGTACAATAACGCAAAACATCTGCAATACAATTATTCATCCGAGCAACTAGTAGAGTTGATTGCAAGACACTTTGATGACACAATTGAAGATCAAATCAATCTACAAAACTACAAAGACATCGATAGTTTATGCCAATTCCTACAAATAAGGGCATCACGGATACAGGAAAAAAGAGCAAGAAGGTCACAAGAAAATTACAGACACCGAGAAACTCAGGAATACAGAGAGAGAGGACAAAATTTTAGGAGGGATTACACTAGACGAGAATTTATTCCCAGGAGGGAAAACGAAAATAGGGAAAACAGAAGAGGAAATGATGATTTCAGAAATCGGCTATGGAATGAGGACATATATCGAGAAAACCACAACAGAAATAACACACGCGCATATCCCGAAAACAGAAATTACAATAGACGAAATGAACAGGAATATCGTGAAAACCGGAACGGATATGACAGGCCAAAAGAAAAGAGAAGAGAGGTAAATCATACACAAATAGAAAAAACTGAGGATGAAAGCCACAACGATGAAAGAAGAAATACGGAAGAACAACAGTCGGTTTTTTCACGAAAGCACCCACTAAAACTGTAGAACTAAAGAAGAAAATAAGCTGTAAGTGTTTGTACAATTGAATTTTATATCTGTGAAGGATCGGTTTGACATCATGGTCATTCGCATTCAAATTTAAGAACTGAGGTTTTGTTTGGCTAATCAAAAGTTTAAAGTTTTGTTGTTTATTGTTTCAAGTAAAGAAAATTTTAAGTAAAATTGGTTTTCACGTAATATAAATGTATGTAGCTTTATAATCTTATTATTATAAAAATTTGATTTATTTTCTTGCATGCTGATTGATAAGATAACGACAGAATTTAATAATTGTTTTATTCGTTCATATAAAATAAAGAAACGTAAATCTTTGTAATATAATATATTTGTATTCTTATCCTTTCTTCTCTATCCCGATAAAAGACAACTAGAAAATCTTTTGAATCCATCGAACACAGGTAATATAAGGATTATTTTACTTTTGATAACAAATAAGTTATAATTCTTTTTTATTGGCTTAATAAACTAAGATTAAAGTCAAAAGAAACAATCATAATAATATATAAATTGGGTTTTTTACTATTGCAAATTAGATTATTTAGTTTTTTACACTGCGTATTACATTTTTGTATCTATTACATTATCTACTTTAACCTTCTGCCGGTAACGTGAATTCTTGTAACATAGTTGGTAATGTCGGTCTACGACACCGACTTTTTTAATAATGAATATCTTAGGTTGTGATGTTCTGTTAATATTTTGATGTGATTAAATATTTAATACAACTATATTTAAATAATAATATAGTAAGAAATGATAATATTTATTTCTTTTCGAGAACAGAATGCACATTAAAAAAAATTGGCTTCTTTTGGTACTAACATAATTATTGACAAACAATTTACAAAAACATGTCAAGTTTTTGAATACAAAATATCAACAAACATAAAGACAAGGGTTGAAATGTCACAAAAAAATAAAATTATTCAACAGATGTCCAACATAAACTGAAACTATTGTCTGTTTTCATTTTCTTCTATACCGCACATAATCCGGTTAAATGCTCCAAACACATAGATTTTCCACACTGCCTACAAAGAAACCGAGTTTTGCAATTTTTCTTACTACTGCAGAACGTACATTTTCCATACACATTATTCTGGATAGGTTGATTTCTTGTCTGCATACTACAAATGTCTACTAACCTTATACGAATCGTCCCTGGAATATTTTGTTTTAGGGCTCGTATGCGAATATATTCGTCAATAAGTTGAAAACCTAAGTCTTCCAAAAACTTTCGTATAGAAATGCGTGTGTCTGTATTCGATTTGTATATAATGTAGTAATGTATTCAGAAGCGCCGCAAATAAGATCAGAATTGCCATGTTAATAGCCAACGTTCGCAACGGACAGGGCACTTGAAGAAGAAGAAGAATATAATGTAGGAATTTATCCCAGCGACATTCAAATAACTGTAAAAAATGACCATTGACCAGCGACTGGTTGCTCTAGCGCAATTGTATGCCGCGCAGAGTTTGTCCACGACATCCAGGCCTCCTTTAGTCTTATTATAATCTATGATTATTTCTGGTTTACTTGTTGCATTATTAATGTTGTCGTCGTAATGCACAGTAGATAACACTAAACATTTTTACCTTTTCGGGGTACATACGATACAAGGGTACACTTCTCTTGAAATGTAAACATACTGGCTTTTTCTGGCCTTTGTTGGCAGTACGGAATACGTTTTATGATATGTACCAACAGAGTAAGTATTGATTTCTCTAGTGTGAATTTGATGATAAACAAGAAACTGGGCAGGTACTTCAATGTTCATGAAATTTTCTATCTACTTATTTTTGGCTATAAGACGATAATGAATTTTTTTTTTCAGAGAAGCATGTTACTCTGCTGAGTTTGATATGTCAAAAGGAATAAAGAAGTAGTGGATATTGGAAAATCATCGCTTAGTACATTGTTAAAAGATATCGGATTTAAATTCAAAAAGGATGACAATCGACGAGAATTAATTGAGCAAACTAGTATTGCTGCTCTGAGAGCCAGATTCCTTCGTAAATATATGGAAAATCTTAAAAGTATATTTAGAAGAGAAGTTTTTTTTTAGACGAAACTTGGATTTACTCCAAAGAAAATGAAACAACTTCTTGGCAAGACAATAGTGCCAAAAGTGTCCGAAAACCAGGAGGTTAGGATGGTAAACGTTTTGTAATCGTTCACGCTGGTTCACGCAAAGGATTTGTTTCGGGAGCAAATTTATTGTTTTCTTCAAAATCTAACGTAGCTGATTATCATGGAGAAATGAACAACTAATTTTTTATTAAATGGATAAGAACACAATTAATACCTAATTTAGAAGAGCCATCATTGGTTGTAATGGATAATGCTTCTTACCACGATGTCCTTCTAAATAAACAACCTTCAACTACTTCAAGGAAAGATGAAATTTTTAGTTGATTTTCGAAGTAAGATTGAAACGTAAATAAACTTATTTTAATCTTCAATTGTGGCTTATTTCCATTAAAATAGTAATTATTTGTTAAAACAAGAAACAAGTACTTTACAGTTGAAGGTAAACAAGAATAGGTCAATTTATTTACTAAGACCTGTGAGAATAATAATTTAAAATAATCACTTCAAAAGTTCAAAATGCTCGTCGTTCACCTGCGGACAATGTGCAAGCCTATCATTAAATTCGTGAGTCACTCTTTCAAAGATTAAAAAAATACAAAGAATAAAATTCGGAGAACAAGCAGGCCACTCTATTAATCCTTTACGTCCAATCCATTGATTTGAAAAATTCGCATTTAAGAAATCGCTAACTCGTTAATAATAGTAGGAAGGCGTTCCCTCTTGTTTTTTTGATAACTGGCTATTGTATTGAAGTGCAGGAATAATTTTTACTTGTTAAGTTTCTGTCTATAAAAAATGGACCAATGGGTGTGTTTTTGACAATTTCCACCCATTCATCTTTTTTGGATCCCATTCTTTCTTTTCTCCTTCTTCTTCTTTTTATATAGACATGACTCTGTTTGTTTTTCAATGTGCCTCCAGTAAATTGTCGTTCCATCCTTTTAGTGGTCTTCCTACTGATCGTTTTCCTATTGGGGAATCGTCTCTTGCCGTCTTTACTACTCTATTTGTTGTCATTCGGCTTATATGATCGTTTCATTCTTCTTTTCTATTTCTTACCCAGTTCTTGATGTTCTCCACCTTGCACCTACGTCGTATATATGTACTTCTAGCTCTGTATCATAGTGTATTACCATCAATTTTTTCAGGTGTTTTTATCTCTGCTGTTTCTAACATCCTTTTTGTCCTCTCTGTGTCAGGTCTTGTTTCAGCTTTCGTTTTTTTCCCGATATTTTTATTTCTCCATATTGTTTAATTTAGGTAGGAATTTATCCCATCGACATTCAAACAACTGTAAAAAATGACCATTGACCAGCGACTGGTTGCTCTAGCGCAATTGTATGCCGCGCAGAGTTTGTCCACGACATCCAGGCCTCCTTTAGTCTTATTATAATCTATGATTATTTCTGGTTTACCTGTTGCAATAATAATGTTGTCGTCGTAATGCACAGTAGATAACACTAAACATTTTTACCTTTTCGGGGTACATACGATACAAGGGTACACTTCTCTTGAAATGTAAACATACTGGCTTTTTCTGGCCTTTGTTGTGTTAGCACTATAGGAATTTGAGGTTTATAATACATCTAAGCTAAAGCATATGTTTTTATACCGTAACGATTTGATTTATTCGGTATTTAAACCCTCAATGAACATTTGCCGCGTAAGGCTTCTAACTTTTCATCTATCGTAGTATATGCTGAAAGATTGTAATGCTTCGGTAGATTGGAATTAAAAGCTTCAAAAATCTCACGTATCGCGGCCAACTTGTCGAATTCTTGCCTTTGTATTCTAGTACTTTTGTCATCGAACCGAATGTGTCTTAAAATGAACTGGACCTCTTTAGCGACATCGTAGGGCGATAAATCTCCATTGATTTTCCATTTGTTCTAAATAAAGCATCAGCATTCTGACGATTGCTTTTGTGAGCACCAGATATGTACAACAGCCCAAACAGAGCTTTTAATTATATAAGATTAATTGGCTTAGCCGTTCTGTTACTGACTGTGTCATAGCGTTTCAATGCTATGAACTTAGTGGTGCATTCTACTATTTTTTCTAGAATATCTGTAGTGAAAAAACATTTCCAAATTTCTTTTATTACCAATTTTCGCCTAATGTCACCTTTTTGGTCCTGCTAGATTGGGTAGAAGATTTTCGGTACGAGTTCGAACGTTACGATTAAATTCGTGATGTTTCCTCCACCTTGTTCCATCTTTCCTAAACAAACGTGGTATGCGCGGTATTACTTCTACTGGTACATGATTTTCGACATATTTTTCATCACAGAAATCCTCCTCTGAATTGGTATTATATTCTACAACTTCTGAACAATCATCTCGCAAACTTGCGTCATCATCTTCTGGTTCCGGTTCGGAATTCGTCAAAAAGTTGTTGCAACCTGATTTGTTCTCTTTCGTAAGCTATATTCGCGTACAACTCCTAAAATGAATATCTATTATTTAAACTGACTATAAACAAAAAACGATAAAAACTCATCGTTGAGTATAACATAAATAATAACCTCGGTCGTTCACACCGTCAGGTCGAATAACATATGAACTATCCGCACTCGGCCATAGATTTTTCAAGACTGAATGCGTGATGAAGATTCGAAAGCTACCTGGTCGCGAGGACAAAGCAATATGCGCATTTGAGTTTTAGCGCAAAAAATCTACTACGTCGGTGTCAGGGACCGTACGTTACCACTGGAAGGTTAATAAATATATTATATGATACTAAATAATAATAAATTTTATGGTAGTGTGTTGTTAATAACGGTCGAACCATCACCAGTTTATCTGTGTCTACTTAATATTTTATCTAATTTAATAATTTATTAAATATATACTGTAATATTTCATTTTAATTAATGAAAACTTACTTTCTTATTCCTTCCACTATTTTTGCAAATGGTTCTTCCCAAGTGTACATTTTAATTACTTGAATTCCATTGAAAATATCGTTTATGCATCTAATCCTTTCGTCTGTACAAATTGCTGTTTTAAATCTATACTGTGACACCAGATTTGCCATAAGGGCTACAATAAAAGTATTTGGTTAACACAACACTAAAAAGTAAGTTTGAAATCTAACGAGAGGGGAAGACATTTAGGATATAAATTTTTATACTTGGTTAAATTAATATAATAAAAATTAAGTAAGAACTATTTTAAATTCAAAATTGTGTAAGTTAATATATGGTATGTCCACTCTGTCTTTTCTCATGCATAAAATTATTCACGAATTACTTTTTATACTAAGTCTCTTTTTTAGCCACAGAAACTAGTATTGCAAAATTGAAATTAAATCGTGAAGGTTATAATTTTCATTAACAGTGACATTAGCTCATTTGTCGTATTTTTTGATTTATTTAATTTTTTTTTTGGTTTTTCAAATTATTTTACTTGTAGTCTTCGGATATGTCATTTGAATTATATATTTTCAAGCATAATTAGTGTTAGAACGACTAACTGTTGCTCTCTTAATTTGACTACTTCCGGGAAGTATTTTTTTTAAGCTAATGAGGAAAGTAATATTTTCTAATCTACAAATTGTCATTATACTACATAAGTCTGGCTATAGTTCCGTCGAACGAAATCTTATTTCAATCGCAGCAACTTGTGTTGAATTTATATGAATATTTTGAGTAAGAAAAAAGTAATGGAGGATTTTTGGAGCCTCTTACATCTGCTCAAGAGGTTTAATATTAAATTGCATGTTTATGAATCATTTACTAATAAATAATTATTTTTTAAGAGAGTTGCCGCTGCTTGAAAAATATCACGGCGGACAATATACTCGATGAAAAAAAAAAAAAAGAAAGAAAACAATCCCGTCCTTTCAAAACCAGACAAAAATAGACGTCGTCTTAACAGTAAGACGACTGATATGCCCGAGGCATCAAAAATGGCAGTACGGAATACGTTGTATGATATGAACCAAGAGAGGAAGTATTGTTTTCTTCAGTGTGAATTTGATAATAAACAAGAACCTGGGTAGGTACTTCAATTTTCATGAAATTTTCTATCTACTTATTTTTGACTATACAAGACGATGAATTCTTTTTTTTTGTCAGATAAGCATGTTACTCTGCGGAGTTTGATCTGTCAATTAAGGAATAAAGAAGCAGTGGATATTGGAAAATCATCGCTTAGTACATTGTTAAAAGACATCGGATTTAAATTTAAAAAGGATGACAATCGATGAACATTAATTGAGCAAACTAGTATTGCTGCTCTAAGAGCCAGATTCCTTCGCAAATATATGGAAAATCTTAAAAGTGTATTTAGAAGAGAAGTTTTTTTAGACGAAACTTGGATTTACTCCTAAGGAAATAAAACAACTTCTTGGCAAGACAATAGTGCCAAAAGTGTCCGAAAACCAGGAGGTTAGGATGGAAAACGTTTTCTAATTGTTCACGCTGGTTCACGCAAAGGATTTGTTTCGGGAGCAAATTTATTTTGTTCAAAATCTAACGTAGTTGATTATCATGGAGAAATGAACTATTAATTTTTTACTAAGTGGATAAGAACACAATTAATACCTAATTTAGAAGAGCCATCATTGGTTGTAATGGATAATGCTTCTTACCGCGATGCCCTTCTAAATAAACAACCTTCAACTACTTCAGGGAAAGATGAAATTATTAGTTGGTTTCCGAAGTAAGATTGAAACGTAAATAAACTTATTTTAATCTTCAATTGTGGCTTATTTCCATTAAAATAGTAATTATTTGTTAAAACAAGAAATAAGTACTTTACAGTTGAAGGTAAACAAGAATAGGTCAATTTATTTACTAAGACCTGTGAGAATAATAATTTAAAATAATCAGTTCAAAAGTTTAAAATGCTCGTCGTTCACCTGCTGACAATGTGCAAGCCTATCATTAAATTCGTGAGTCACTCTTTCAAAGATTAAAAAAGTACAAAGAAAAAAATCTAATTGGATATTGTTCGGAGAACAAGCAGGCCACTCTATTAATCCTTTACGTCCAATCCATTGATTTGAAAAATTCGCATTTAAGAAATCGCTAACTCGTTAATAATAGTAGGAAGGCGTTCCCTCTTGTTTTTTTGATAACTGGCTATTGTATTGAAGTGCAGGAATAATTAGGTTTTACTTGTTAAGTTTCTGTCTATGGAAAATAGATCAATGAGTGTATTTTTGACAATTTCCACCCATTCATCTTTTTTGGATCCCATTCTTTCTTTTCTCCTTCTTCTTCTTCTTCTTCTTTTTATATAGACATGACTCTGTCTATTTTTCAATGTGCCTCCAGTAAATTGTCGTTCCATCCTTTTAGTGGTCTTCCTACTGATCGTTTTCCTATTGGGGAATCGTCTCTTGCCGTCTTTACTGCTTTATTTGTTGTAATTCGTCTTATATGATCGTTTCATTCTACTCTTCTATTTCTTACCCAGTTCTTGATGTTCTCCACCTTGCACCTACGTCGTATATATGTACTTCTAGATCTGTCCCATAGTGTATTACCATCAATTTTTTCAGGTGTTTTCATCTCTGCTGTTTCTAACATCCTTTTTGTCCTCTCTGTGTCAGGTCTTGTTTCAGCTTTCGTTTTTTCCCGATATTTTTATTTTTCCATATTGTTTAATTTAGGTAGCCTGCGGCTCTGTTTGCTCTACCCACTTGATCTCTCACTTCGGTTTCGACCTTTCCGTGGCTAGATAATTTGATGCCTAGATATTTAAACTCCATCAGTTGTTCTATTATCTGACCTTCCAGCTCCAATTTACATCTTAGTAAATTTGCTTTTTTAAGCATGAATTTTGTCTTTTTTGGTGAAAATAACATGTTAAATTTTCTGGCGGTTATTTTAAATTGGTGCAGCATACGTTGTAAATCATCTTCACTTTGAGAGAGTAGTATTGCGTAGTCTGCATAGCAGATTATTTTAAGTTGTTTTTCTCCCATTTGGTATCCTTTTTTAGTTCTTACTTTTTTTATTCATCATCATCATCATTTTGGCTTTACAACCCTGTGTGGGTCCTAGCCTCCCCAAGAATTTTTCTCCAGTCGTCCCTATCCATCGCCTTCCTCCGCCAAGCACGTATTTCCATATTTCTCATGTCTTCATCGATGTTATCTAGGAATCTTGTTCTGGGTCTTCCTCTTCTTCTTTGACCAATAGGTCTATCAAGGAGCGTTTTTCTAGCTGGGTCGGTTTGCTCCATCCGCATAACATGGCCTACCCACCTTAGACGTCCTATCTTTATGTGTTTTACGATATCTGGTTCCTGGTATATCCTATAGAGTTCGAAGTTGTATCGTCTTCTCCAGACACCATTTTCATTTACCGCTCCATAGATGCGCCTTAGTATTTTTCTTTCGAAACATCCTAACATGTTTTCATTACTTTTTGTTAAAGTCCAGGTTTCTGAACCATATGTTAGGACTGGGCGTATTATTGTTTTGTAGAGTTTTACTTTTGTATTTCTTGATATAACTGTAGATTTAAAAAGGAGATTAAGCCCAAAATAGCATCTATTAGCCGTGCAAATTCTGCGGTTTATCTCTGCGGTAGTGTCATTTTCAGTATTGACGAGCGTTCCCAGGTATACAAATTCGTTAACTGCTTCGATGACGTCATTTTCTATAACAAGTGGCCGTAGTGTTTGTGGTTGCGTACCTATTTTCATGTATTTTGTTTTGTTGGTGTTTATTATTAAACCCATTTTTGTAGCCGCTTCCTTTAATGCTACGTACGCCTCTCGTGCTGCGTTTTCCGTTCTCCCAACAATATTGATATCATCAGCATATGCTAAGATTTGCACAGATTTGTTATATATTGAACCGGTAGTTGTGATTTGTGACGTACGTATTACTTTTTCCAAAGCTAGATTGAATAGTATACAGGAGAGTGGGTCTCCCTGACGTAGCCCGTTATTTGTTTTAAAAGGTTCAGAGAGTTCCCCCTGGATTCGTACTTTGCATTCAACTTTTTCAAGGGTTAGTTTGGTTAAACTTACCAACTGATTTGGTACTCCTAGGTCTATCATTGCTCTAAACAATTCTCTTCTATTTACAGAGTCGTAGGCTGCCTTGTAGTCTATAAATATGTGGTGCGTGTCTACACCGTATTCCAGTGTTTTCTCTAGAATTTGTCTTAGGGTTGAAATCTGATGAATTGTTGATTTACCACCTCTGAAACCAGCCTGGTATTGTCCTATTATTCGCTCTGCATATGGTGCCATACGATGGCATAGTATATTGGAGAATATTTTATACGCTGCATTTAGGAGCGTAATTCCTCGATAGTTAGAGCATTCAAAGATATCACCCTTTTTGTGTATGGTGCAAAGTATTCCAATATTCCAATCATTGGGAAGGGACTTCTGTATCCATATTTCTTTTATAAGCTGCTGTAGGGCTATTATGATATCGTGGCCACCTTCTTTATATAATTCCGCTGGGAGATTATCTATTCCGGGTGATTTGTTTCTGGCTAGTTTGTTTACAGCGTCTTTAACTTCCAGGATCGTTGGTGGATCCTCCTCCCTCTCGTCTGCTCCGCTTACCTCGCAGCTTTCGTCTTCCGGGTTTTCTTCTTCCTCTATATTAAGTATCTGGTTAAAATATTCCGTCCATCGGTTTAGTACGTCTGTTCTTGTTGTTAAGAGATCGCCATTTAAACTTCTACATTGATTTGTGTTTGCCTTAAATTCTTTTCTGTTGATGTTAACTTTCTTATAGAATGTTCTGAATTCTTTCTCTCTGTTGAGGTTTTCTATATATTGAAGTTCCTTTTTTAAGTGGTTTCGTTTCTTCATTCTGTGTATTTTCTTTTCTTCTCTTCTCTTTGTCTGGTAATTCTCTATACTTGTTCTAGTTCGGCGGGTAAGCATTTTTGCATAGGCTTCATTTTTTTTCTGTGTTGCGTCTTTGCATTCATCGTCAAACCAGTGATTTTTTCGGGTACAAGTTTCTGTTCCTATTTCATCTTGTGCTGCTGACTCAATATCTTCCCTTATCCTGTTCCAGAATGAGTCTATATCTCTCTGGTCTTCTTCGCCTAGACTTTGATTCCTTAACCTATTGGTAACATTTTCCCAGTACTGTTTTGCAACAGTTGCATCTCTCAGCTTCTGTACATTCCATTTCTTTCTATTTATTTCTTTTTCTTTGTTGGAGTTTGAAATTCTAGCCCTTAGTGTTGAGATCACTAAACAATGGTCTGAGTCTATGTTTGCGCCTCTATAACTTCTGCAGTTTATTATGTCCGTTCCGTGTCTTGAATCTATTAAGATGTGATCAATCTGACTAGTTGTTCTTAAATCAGGGGAGGTCCAGGTTACCTTGTGTATATTCTTGTGTTCAAAATAGGTGCTAGCGACGGTCATGTTCAGTGCTGCTGCTAAGTTTATCAGTCGTAATCCATTATCGCTACTGATGTTGTGTAGGCTATGCCTTCCTATAGTCGGCATAAAAACATGCTCTCGTCCTATTCTTGCATTCATGTCACCTAGCACTATTTTAATGTCATTTTTGGGGCATCTTCTGTAGGCTTGTTCTAGGTCTTCGAAAAACTGTTCTTTAATGTCTTCTAGTTTGTCGTCGGTCGGGGCATGTGCATTAATTAAACTGTAATTAAAGAATTTACCTTTTAAGCGTAAATAGCACATTCTTTGACTGTAGGCTTTAAAATCAATAACTAGGCCTTTTGTTCTTTGGTTTACTATAAATCCCACTCCATCTATGTGTTGGTTTTCATTGCAGCTGTAATATATGGAGTGGGTTCTCTTATCAAGAATGCCTGTTCCCGTCCATCGCATTTCCTGCAGTGCCAAAACATCTACTCTGTACATGTTCACTATGTCTAGTAGAGATTAGATTTTTTTATTATCTCGTCCATAATCAAGTTGAACAATAGAAGACTCAGGGAATCTCCCTGTCTTATCCCTTTGCCAGCGGTTAGTTCTTCTTTTACTTTTACTTTTATTGCGTTGTTTATGTAGATATTTTCGATTGTTTTGATTATTCCTAGAGATATCTCTCTTGCATTCAGTAAGTAAATAACGTCTTTTAACTTGACCCGGTCAAATGCCTTTTTAAGGTCCACGAAACATAGATGTGCCAATTTGTTGTATTGCAATGATTTCTGCTAGTGTTATAATTTTATTCAATTTATTTGTTATCACTTTGGTTGTTAATTTTAGTGTTGTGTTTAATAAATTAATTCCTCTGTAATTTTCCGGGTCCGATTTGTCTCCCTTTTTGAAAAGAGGTATTAGGATGCTTTATCTCCTTTCTTGAGGAATTCTGTTTTGTTCTATTATTTTTTGGATTAGTTTTGATAGTTGTTTGGTCAGATCTGGTCCTCCGTACTTTAGGAGTTCGTTCGGTATTCTGTCCTCTCCTGGTGATTTTCTTTTTTTTTATTTCCTTAATGCTTCCTTTACCTCTTCCTCCTCAATATTTATTTCTTCGTTTGTCGTCATCACTGGTGTTTCGTTTTTATTAGTTCGTTTATCTCTTTTCTGTGTCCTCTGATCATTCGCCATATTTCTTTTTTTGTTTCCTAGAAATCGTGTTTGAATTGTTTTAAGAAACTCTGCCAGTGTTCCTTTTTTATTTGTCTAACTAAAGTATTCGTTTCATTTCTGATTCGTTTATAGTGGTTGTATGCCTGTTGTGTTTGTTGTGTTCTATATTGTAAAAAGGCTACGTTTTTTTCTTCACATTTTGTCTTCACTTTTTCTCTAAACCATGGTGATTTCTTTTTTTTATATGTTAGTGTTCGTTACTTTCCTCTCTCTTTTTTTTTCTTTTTACTAATTATGTTATTTTTGAGTTTTTTCCAGCTTTCATCGATGTTATCGTTTTCTAATATTTCATTCTCAGCGATCTTATCTGATATTCTTTTCCTGTACAAGTATTCCGTGGATTCCGTATTTAGTCCTTCGACTTTGATTTTTGTTTGTGTTGGCGCCGCTCTCTTGGGAGGGAAGTATTTCAGGATGATTTTTATTTGACATAATACTAGACTATGGTCACTACCTACATCTGCTGAATTGAGTCGATTATTTTCGATGGATGTATATCTCTGTTGGTTATAACATAATCTATCATAGATCTTTGTCCACGGGTGTTATTAAACGTATATTTTTGTTGGTCTTTGTGGTCAAAAAATGTGTTGTTTATTGTTAGTTCGTTATTCGTGCAGAAGTTGATCATCAGTACTCCATTTTCGTTTTTAACATTCTCGTTATGTTTTTGTTCAATGTCGGGTATTACTTGATTGCCTATTTGAGCGTTAAAATCCCCCAATATTATTATCTTGTTATTTTCTGGGCCGTATACTCCGATGATGTTCAGGTCTTCCTTCTCCATTCTTATCTTTGCTGTTAATATTCTTTCTGGTATATATTGGCACTCTTTGATGTGATTTTGGTACCTTTGGTGTATTAATAAGGCAACACTTTCTTTGGCTCTGTTTTCTTTTGCTACTTAACTGTAGATTAGTACGTATTCACCTAATTTTGATTGACATTTTCCTTTCTTTTTTGTTTCCTGTAGATCACAAATGTCTATTTCTTTCTCTTTCAGCACTTGGGTTATTTCTTGGTCACTTGAGTTGAAAGATCTGATATTCGAAATAGTAATTCTCATCTGGGTTTTGGAAGTTTTTCTCTTGTCCTTATTTCTTGCCGTAGTCGTCTTCATAGTATCAATCCGGTTCTGAGACTGTACATTGTTTCTTTGAGCAGTATTTGTTTTTATGATTGGTAGGTTGATAACCTTGCTAATCACCCTCCACATTTTACCCGAGCTTAGGACCGGCTGTTTACATTCCTGTTCCCGTTAACTGGTTTATTTTAACAAAAAGTCGCGTCATTGGAAAACCCTACATTAGCTGTAAAGCATTCGTTGTCATTAAAAATTTTCTGATCTTCTTCCATTTGGTGATTTGTCTCTTTATATTTGTACTATTCTATTTTCTGTCATTCTTTCGATGTGTTGATTCTATTCCACTTTTCTTCTTTTGGTCTACGCGTTTATTTCCTCTATACCACATATTGCTCGTATTTCCTCACTTCTTACTCTGTCTCTTAGAGTTTGGTTTGTTATTTTTCGTAAGACTTTCATTTCTGTTGTTTCCAGTAGTCTTTGTGTTTTCGCCGTATCTGCTCTTGTTTCCGCTGTGTACGTCATTATCGGTCTTATTGTTGATTTATATATCCTGGTTTTCGTTTGCGTTGTGAGGTATTTGTTTCTCCAGATTGTGTTGTTGAGACATACTGCTGCTCTGTTTGCCATGTTCACTTGTTTTTGTACTTCTTCTTACACTTTTCCGTAGCTTGACAGTTTTATTCCCAAGTATTCAGTTTCCATGACTTGTTCTATTATTTTGTTATTTACGACTAGTTTACATCGTCTTGGTTCCGCTGATATCACTATCGTTTTAGTTTTCTCTGTTGAGATCTCCATGTTGTATATGAGCTCCGTATCTTCGAATTCTTTAATTAATCTTTGTAGGTCATCTTCATTTTCGGCTGTTATTATGGCGTCGTCGGCATAGCATATTATCCTTATTTCCTTTTCTCCCATTCTATATCCTCTTCTTTTTTTAACTTTCTTTATGATTTCATCCATTATCAGATTAAATATTAATGGGCTCAGCGAATCTCCTAGTCTAATGCCAGTTTTATATTTGATAGGTTGCGATAGTTTTCTTTTACATCTTACCATAGCTATGTTATCTTTATATATATTCTCAATGGTTTTTACTAAATCCAGTGATATTCCCTTTTCATAAATAAATGTATCGCGTCCCGAATTCTCACTCTATCAAACGCTTTCTTCAAATCTATCAGACACATATATGCTGGTTTGTTGTATTCCAGCGACTTTTCTTCAATTTGTCTTATTACAAAAACTGCATTTGGGCATGATCTTCCTGTCCGAAATCCTTGCTGTTCCTCTTGCAGAGATATTCGTTCGTTTATTTTTGTTGCTATTATTCGTGTTGTCAATTTGAGTGTTATATTTAATAGATTTATTGCTAGATAATTATTGGGGTCTTTCCTATCTCCTTTTTTGAAGAACATCACCATGATCGCTCTCCTCCATTCATCTGGTATTCTGTTCGTGGTGATTATTTTATTAATAAAAAGTTGCAGTTGTTGTACAAGGTGATTACCTCCATATTTTAAGAGTTCATTTAGAATTTGATCTTCTCCTTATGACTTTTTGTTTTTTAATTTGTTTATTCCTTCTTTTACATCGTTTTGGGATTTCGGTCTTTTTCTCAGTTATTATATTTGGTGTTTCCGATAAAGTTCTTCGTTGTTTTTTAAACATTTCTGTTAGGAAGACCACCCATGTATCCGCTTGTATGTGTTAGTTTAAGACTAATAATGAAATATGTATCAGAAAAAAGACCCGTCACGGTTAGAACACAGGAAACACGCTAAGACCAAATAAGGAGTGACGAGATCACAACAAAATATAATATACAGGGTATAAACGAGTGGATACTATATAGAAAATTAGATTGGAACAATTACATCAGTAGAATGGCGGACACAAGAGTGGTTAAAATAGCAAAGAAAAAATCACCACGCAGTAGAACTGTTATCGGCCGACCGCGCAAGAATTGGAGTGACAATTTTCCATAGAGGCAACAACCTGCCAATACACAAGTAAAATTGCTTATATAAATGAAGAAAATGGAGAAGAAAAACATAAGTATAATTAATTAATATTTTATGGGAGACCAACCGCAATTAAATAAAATAAATTGATTGACGTTTCAATTTCCACTTCGAAAATCGTTCTCAAAATACAAACAAATTTTGCTTTTTGTTACTTGGTGAAAAATTCTTCTAATAATTTAATTTTATCTGACTTATTTTTATTGAAAATTTAGACATATTATATTATACATTTTAAAGTAGACGACTCTAAAATGATATTTGTTACATGTCACCAATTTAGTTGTTATAAAATTTAAATTTACTTAATCCAAAACCCATACAATTCACCCAATACACTATAGATGACATATTACTTACGCTGAAATGGTAAAAACGTTAGTAAAAAACCACAACCAACAAGTCCAGTAATACCAACAAATTTATATAACAAAATCATAGTAACCATTATTTCACACGGTGCTAACCACAATAGGTGAATAAACTGGCAAGATAAATCAAATTTTCCTACGTCGTTTGATAACAAATTTACCATCTGTCCTAAAAAATAATTTCATTTAAATAATACTCCTGTTTCTGTTTTGTAATGTTAACAAGCGAACAAATAACCCCAGAAATTATAGAAGATTCCTGTTAAAATAAACGTGTTAAGATTGTAGCATTTGTGAATTCCTTGGTATATATTGAAATCTAGTATATGTATTAAAACACCGAAGAGTAATTTCAGTGTATTTCTCTTTCCTTTCGTACAAGCTAAAATACCGAAAAATAATCTTTCAATTCCTCTTAGCGTCGCCGAGTTGATATAAACACATTTTTAGAGTTTGTTTATATTTCACAGACGCATATTCTTTGGTATTTTCTTTAATTTAAGCCGCTCGATACTGCGTTTCAAACAAACATCCATTTTGATCGCTTGTGACGGGTAGCTCTTTCGAGACGACAGACTCGTAAAAAGTAAAACACAGGTTGAAATAAAAATAAACCTATTAATTGTAACGTATGTACAAAAATAAAAATAAAATAAAGTCTATATCCCCGCCTGGATCCCGCGAGAGTGAGTTCCCTGGTGGACGTCTGTAAAAGAAAAATTATTATTATTACTAACAGAAAATGAAATACGCCAATTCGATCGCACACAGACTTATCCTTGCTTCCACCTCAGTCCAGCAGAAGCTGTAGTCAGAGTTGACGGTAACGTTCAATCCACTATACTCACGAGTTCTGCTTGATTAAGGGCAGAGCATAATCCTCACTGCGGAAGTCTTTCTGTCCGGGTTGGCTCGCAGATTCAATGCACCAGCGAGCCTAGAGCGTTAGCCACAAGACTCCTTTAACTCCGCCAGCTGCTCGCTTTAAATAGCCGCTCCGGACCCCACCTCGTCGTCTTGTCGTGGAAATTGATGCGTGATTATCGACACTCCCACAGTTCGAACTGTTGAACGCTGTTGCTGTAGGACGTTCAGCACATTGTTACACCCCCTTCTCTTTGGAAAAAAAAGTAACATACCTTTTTTTTTGTGTATGACTTCTACAGTCTTATGATGCCATCTATCCCTCGCGGTATCTTTACCACAGTCTTCCTCCCGTTGTAACACCATATCCGATATCTTTTGGTCCCCCTCTCGATCAGGTGCTTTGGGACGATCTCTATGAGATCGGAGTTTTTCCCCGATTCCCTGCTCCCTTGGAAATTTTTTCTTTTGGGATTGTTCCTGTCACTTCCTCGCGATCTTTAAATAGGTTCTGAGTCGTACTCTCAATTCGTCGACGGTTCCCTTGGGAACTAAGCCGCATTTTTCGGCTTCGCGCTGCAATTCCTCTTTGCAAAGGCGGTTTATTCACGATGTACCTGTTACTGAGTCTTTATCTGTCAGCATGTTATTAATTTTCGGTTTCTTTTAGCACTTCCTCAATTTTGCTCGGGCTCCAGTTTATGACGGGTAGCTCTTTCGAGACGACAGACTCAATAAAACACAGGTTGAAATAAAAATAAACCTATTAATTCTAACGTATGTACAAAAATAAAAATAAAATATATTCTATATCCCCGCCTGGATCCCGCGAGAGTGAGTTCTGAGTTAGAGTTGACGGTAACGTTCAATCCAATATACCTACGAGTTCTGCTTGATTAAGGACAGAGCATAATCCTCACTGCGGAAGTCTTTTTGTCCGGGTTGGCTCGCAGATTCAATGCACCAGCGAGCCAGGGAGCCTAGAGCGTTAGCCACAAGACTCCTTTAACTCCGCCATCTTCTCGCTTTAAATAGCCGCTCCGGATCTCACCTCGTCGTCTTGTGGTGAAAATGGATGCGTGATTATCGACACTCCCACGGTTCGAACTGTTGAACGCTGTTGCTGTAAGACGTTCAGCACATCGTTACACGCTGAGAAGTTTTTGCTGGAAAGATAATTGCGACTCTCGCTGAGGTCGCTGTTAGGGGCAATTTGCTTCAGCGCTTGTCCAAATTTTACGTCAAATTTGAAATAATAATAATAATTGCTTTCATATTTTAAAGAAATTTTAATAATTAGAATTATATGTGTAAGAGAGTGGCCATAGCTGTCATAATTATTTTCAGTTTTAAATTCCAAGTATTGACATCTGAGAGCTAGTTTTATTTTTTTGATATTAGTTTGTTTTGTTTTTAGAAAAAGGTTAACCCACATGAATAGTCTCATTTTAAAGATATTTCTTTATTTGTAATAATTTATTTCTGCCACAGGTTATAACCCGGTAACAATTTTTTGTAAGTTTTGTAGCAATTCCCACTTGTAAACGGATGTTGTAAATGGATAGGATATAGATAGGATAGGAATATATAATAATTATTTTTGCATTATCTGTATTTGTAACTGTTTGTGGTGAGACAATAATAAATTCTCTAAACCATTTTTTCTATTTATTTAAAAAAAAATCTGTTTTGTATTTTTTAGGATGGAAGAACCTTTTCTTTTCTCCAGCAGGAAGTTTCCTTGAAGTGGCGTCCCATTTCAAATAACTAGAGGGAACTCTTGTGTTTTGTTTTTCTGTTTATTCCAGGAGATTCATGTAAGTACCCCTTTGCTTTATTTTTGTAGTTGCCCCAATCCAATCCCGCTGTTTCATTCACTTATCCACGACTCCAGCTCTCCAAATAAACCCTGAGTGCCGTTCGCATCGTTTCTCAAGTTTCGTTTATTTTGCTTGCCCTATCTCCACCCCCAGTAACTTCTTTTCCCAATTTTCAACCCCCCATAGTAATACCCTATGTAATAGGCAAAATATTCGTTACAAGATGTCAGTACGTATGATATCCATTGGACATCATAACCCAAATGGAATATAGAGACATTTCTCGATGCCTTGCCTTTATCTTTGTAGTGGTTTAATTTGTCTACCACATTGGGTATTACTTATAGGCGGTTGTAACTGGGGACAGAAATTACTGTGCTGGAGATAGTGTAAGCAAACAAACCAAAACGTCTACGAATGACTATTCTTGGTTTGGTTGAAGCTATTTAAATAATTATTATTAAATTGAAAACATCTAGATTTTTCAACGTAGCTTACATTGAGGTTAAACTTCAAACACAAACAAAACAATTCAAAATTTATGGTTATGTACCAAATGATAACAAGCGTTAGGCTTTCACGGCCATCGTCTAACTTGTTAAACTGTTTATTCAAGCTGTTAGGCCGTTGTCTTCTGAGATCAGTTCTCGACGTTTCGCTAACACTAGGGGTTGGCATCTTCTGGAGATGTTACTGCTTCGCTTGTAAGCTGAAACAGACAGTTTCAGTTAAAGGTCAAATTTCAATTTGTTTTATTGTTTTATTAATAGGTTTATCGTTTTTCTCAATTAATCGGTTAAGTGTGTTTGTTTGTAATTTTCCAGATAACTTTTTTATGTAAATTATAATAATCATGATGTTTTGCAATTACTCCATTTCATTGCATGTTTCCATTATCCACTTTTCGTTAGCCTCTTTAATTTTTTTCCTTATTAATTTATGTTTTTCTCTATATTTAACTGGATTTTTGTTTCTGTATTTTCTTCTTTTTCTCATAATTTCCAGTATTTCTTTAGTCATCAAATGCTTTTGGGTTTCTTCTTTCTTTTTTAGAGTTTCGTTCTGTGTCTTCATAACAGAATCTTTGATTTTTTCATTCGCAGTGTTTTTCATTTCTTGATTTATACAATTTGAAGCCTTAGCACGTATTTCGTTTATCTTAAGCAACTGAGTATTTACCTTAGACATTTTGGATTTTATTATCTTTTTACCCTTAGTTTAATTTTTAAGAGAAGGAGGTTATAATATGGAAATATAAATTTTACAATTATTGTATATACACTCGCGATCATAAAATCCGGGTCACCTTGAAAATCACCGATATTTCACTTTTAACGAGCCTTATCGTAAATAATAATAACACAAATACAAACTAATGCATGTTTCTGAGAGTTGTTGCGGTTTCCTTTGTAATAAAGAATTCCAATAGTGCCGATTTCGCGGTAAAGTGCACACTTCCCAAAATGAACGCTACCTGTAACTCCGATTGTTTTAAATGTCTCGTTTGTACTTCGACTTTCTGTTCAAATTCAACGGACAAACGTTTATTATTGCCACCCTTAGTGTTTATTAGTGCCATTATTACTGTTTATTTTTTGACAAAAATGCCTTTGTCTGTTGTTGAAACGGCACAAATTGTTACACTTGTGGAAGACGGTCACACTCAACGGCAAGTCGCAAGAACTGTTGGCGTAAGCCTTTCTACGGTTCAACGAGTGCTTCAACACTTTCAGGAGGCAAGTTTGCTAATCAGGCGACCTGGCTCTGGACGAAGAAGAACGATCAAAACACTAGATGACCGTTTGCTTGTGTTTCAGGCTTTACGAAACCGGACCTCAACTGCGGTTATGCATCAAAATCGTCTAGAGGAAGTACGAAATCGCAATTTTAGTGTTGCAACAGTCAGAAGAAGACTTCGTTCTTCTTGACTATCTTCTCGGGTAATGGCTAGAGGACCGCCACTTCGCCGGGTGCCTCGAGGTGCACGACTAGCTTTTGCTCGACAATACGCGCATTGGGGAATTAACGATTGTAGCAAAGTGTTATTCTCAGATAAATCCCGTTTCTGCGTAACTGGATCCGATGGGAGTGTAAGAGTTTGGAGGAGAACCGGTGAACGATTTTCACAAGCTTGCATTGCTCCAAGAATGCCATTTGGTGGAGGCTCAGTCATGGCTTGGGGAGGTATATCCTCCGACTTTCACACAGAATTACCCTTCATCGAAAATGGGTCCCT
This sequence comes from Diabrotica undecimpunctata, assembly GCF_040954645.1. Taxonomy (NCBI): domain Eukaryota; kingdom Metazoa; phylum Arthropoda; class Insecta; order Coleoptera; family Chrysomelidae; genus Diabrotica; species Diabrotica undecimpunctata. The sequence continues at coordinate 40,712,520 of NC_092807.1, read as the reverse complement.
AACTGCACGAAGGTACATTACGGAGATTCCGGAAGAACATGTTATGCCCAATATGGCAGGGCTTGGAGAAAACGCCGTTTTTATGCAGGACAACGTGCGACCGCACGTTGCCAGGATCAGTATGTAATACTTGGACGAAGTTGGAATTACGAGGGTACCCTGGCCAGCTAGGTCTCCGGACCTGAATCCCATCGAACATATCTGCGACGATTTGCAAAAACGTATTCAAACACATACACCTCCTCCTAACAACGCACAGGAGCTTAAGGATCTGTTAGTAAGAGAGTGGAATAACATACCACAACATGTAATCTGGAGAAAAATTGAGAGTATGCCCCGTCTTCTGCAAGAGGTTATTAGAGCAAGGGGAGGCAATACACGATATTGGTGGTTGAAATTTCACTGATTTTTTACCACGTTCTGTATTTTCCATTTTTTTTCGTATGTCTGTTTTATCAACAATTTGATTTGTTTTCTGTTTTTTTCAATAAAAACAATAAAAAACCATTTGTTTTTCTTTTAAAACAAACATTGATGACAAATAAAAAATACATTACCAAAAAAAAAGGTTATTACTGCACCAGAGGCAAAAATATTTAAGAAACTTGAAATTTTCAAGATGACCCGGATTTTATGATCGCGAGTGTATTATAATATTTATCATTTCAAGAAACAACTTTTTTAAATGAAATTTTACAAAAAAAGAACTATTTGTGTTAAAACAATATTTTTAGTTCAATATTGCTATTACCTATTGTTGTGTCTCCAAGAGCATTTTTCGTCAACTTTAACGCTTTTCTATAAATTAAAGCACATACTGCTATTCTTATTTTCATTCCTATCGTTAACACTAACATCATATTGTGATGAATGCACAATACTTGTAAAAGCGATGATATAACTAACAACGTCGCACATATATAAATGTTTTGTCTTACTAATTCTTGTTGTTTAGGTCCAAAATACAAGACCAATGTTGAAATTAAAACAGGTTGCGATATTCTAAAAAAAGTATTAAGTATAAAAATCAACAAGTTACAAGATAAACACAATAGGAAAGATTCGTGGGCGTGCATGATTTGGACGCTAAATTTAAAATTCGACACTGAAAAATAAAATTACCAGTTTCTGCATACATGATTTGGACGCTGGGTGTAATTGAAATGTAAATGAAAAGTCACGTAATAAAATTGTAGAGATTAAGCTTGATAAGGTTTATTTGTCACTTTGAAATAAATATGACATACATTTTACGAAATGGAATCGATCGATACAGTTAGTTTGATACTCATGTACCCTATTTCTAACGAACATAATTTTTTTTCTACTCTTTGGATCTCTAAGTCTATTACTCTCACTATTACAGACACTATTAATTTTAATGTAAGTTTCAGTTTGAACATTTTTTAAAACATCAATAAAATGGAAAATATTTGGATAAGCATGGTAAAAATTATCATTAAAACGTGAGTGGAACGATTCACAAGCATTAGTTGTTAATTGTAAACTCTCACTTATCGCAGCCCACATCTCCGACGGAAATGTTGCGTGGTCGCCAATGTAGTTGTCCAATAAGTAGTCGGAAAACTTTTCAATTTTTGAATCCTTTGGTTGAATAGCCATAAAATCATATATGAAAAATTCTTCGACTTCTGAGGGAGGTAAAAATGGCAGCCCAAAAATATATTTCAGCCATTTAGATATTTCACTGTCTGCCAATTTATATTCCCGAATTAAGCCACGACCACCGATATTACGATACCAAGCTTGCATAAGATGAAAACGGCACCCTTTAATGTGCACATTTGGAAATTCAAAACGCGCAGCATTGTGGATAGCAATTTTAAAATCGGAGAAAATGATTTTTGGATTGAATTTTACACCAATTACTTCACATTTGCGTTTCAAAACGTTAAATAGTTTTATATAGGTTTGTTCCGATTTGTCGGGAAGTAAACAATAACACAATAGTATATAATGTCCATTGATAAATACATGTATGGTAAAAAATTGCTTGAAATATTGAGCACAGTAACTAAATGTACCGTCCATATAAATCGTTTCACTGCCGCACAGAAAACGCATGTTAGTGTTACACGAGAAGATGATAATGTTAGAACTTAGTTCAACCGCAAATATAAAATTCTCCTCTTTAAGTGTTTTGATATTCATAATATTTACCGCAGCAATAGTTTCTTCTTTACTTTTGGGCAGTTTCGGTTGAGCCATTCGCCGTTCAATGTATATTTGATTTCGTATTAAATTAACGTCTTTAACAGACATGTGGCTCAAGCAATCTACATTTTCTTTCAACGCACTATGTATGATTTTGGACGGCCTTTCGGTCAAATTATCCTTAGCCTTCCTTTTGGCACTGCTACGCACAATCTGTCTATTAAGCGTCTTGATATCACACTCGTGATTATGTTCTAGATTACTTCGGATCACTAACTTTTCTGGCCCTTTCGTGAATATCTTCGCTTTACACGACCGTTTTACGCACCTCCAATACGTTTCTCCCGATTTTAGTACTTTATCTTGAGAAAAAGTAAAACTGTTCACTTTGAGCAAAATTTTACCACGATTACTTACTAACGTTGAAATTTCCATGTTCACTTTTCACTATTCTCTGACAAACTAATAACTAGTAACTAAGTAAATTTCAATGACCATCATTAAACACTAATTATATCTAATATCTGGTACCTGCGATAATCCTTCCGGCAGCGTCCAAAACAAGGGTACTTTTAAGACCCTCAGGTAAACTTTATTCACAATTATAAGAACTGACTTATGCAGAATTTAAAAGTATCCCGCTAATAAAGTCGAATCCATAAAGGGATTTGTCTCTTCAGGTAAATAGTAAAAAGGGCCGGCTTAACGAATTTTATATTTTATTTGTCATTTACATTACATATTTAATTTAAATAAATATCTAGATAATTAAGGGAAAAAATACATAAACTGATGGAGTATTAGAATTAATTAATTATTATATTTTCTGTGTCGATTCTTTATTAAATATATCCAAATTTTGAAAGTAATAAACAATTTTTGTTTTGTTAAACAAATTGCAAGTGAAATAATAAAATTGTGAAGTGAAAATAAAAATAAATTAATGAAGGTATATACATATGTATAGCTAAATATGATTATATTTTATACTTCATGTAAGGGAAGAAGTGTTTCAATTGTTAGTAAGGTATAAACTATGTCTGAAAAAGTTGGCAACAAATGGGAAATTTCTTTATTATTAATTTCATGAAAAAACTATTCTTCATAAACATTTCTGCATTGCATAGAAATCAATAATCAATAATCAAATTTATAAAATTTTAAGTGGTATAAAGCGAAAATCAAAAATATTGATTTATGCTTAAAAGTGAAGGGATTTTAAATTTAGGTGCAGCATAAAATGTTATTTTAATTTGGTTGTAGGATTAGAATAGATTCATCGCCTTTTAATGATGTATCAGTAGGTGCATTAATTTTTAATTTTATTTCTAATTTACCTTATTCAATATACAAAATCAACAAATGCAAAAGTATTTTTTTATTTACTTTTTACTTTAAATGTATTATTTAATTATTAGAAGGCCATGAATCTAAACTTGGACATAATTTTTAATACCTACAAATATTTTAAAATTACATTTTCTTGCATATCTAAATTTAAAATCACTTTCCTCTTCAGTATTAATTAATAATTTTGATTTTTTCTATCTACCACTTAATATTTTATAAGATTATAGGTTAATGATTTCTATGTGATGAATAACCTTTAATGAAGAATAATTTTTTTTCGTGAAATTATTAGTAAAGAAATTTCCCATTTTTTGCCAACTTTTTCAGACATGAAACGGAAAACTTAAACATAACAAGTCAACATGAATAAATATGAACCTTTTAAAACGAGTAAATCGGTACTCACCGAAGGGACCTCAGACGTTCAGATACAATTAGCGTCTCTTTGTAAAGACAATAAAGTCGACTTTACTAAAGTAACAAGACATTTACTCAACACAGACACTACACATTACTCCCCTGAGTTAGTGATAAGTTATAGTCTAAAAAAATCATTATGAAATTGACTGGCCAGTGTGAAAACCAGTGCCAATAAAACACAAAACACACACAAAACATTTTCTTCGTTGAGACATAAAATAATGATTAATAACAATAATTATGGGAAATTTGTATGTTTATAAAGAGTTTTTTGACAGTTGTGCTATTATGCCGGTCCTGGCAGCATTGGTAGCTGTGATAATTATACAACAATAGAGTATTTACAAGGGATTATTCAGTTTTACAGCTGTTATTAAAACAACTTTTATAATGAGACACTAAATTTCTGGATACATTATACTTCAGCGTCGAAAACATGCCTGCCCAGATTCGTAACTTATAATTTTTTTTTATATTTTTAATAATTTTTATTCCTGGATATCAAGTATACCATTTGTATTGTGACAAATAGAAATTGTATACTTGATATCCGGTATGGTATATTTCACATGGTAAAACTATTCACTACTTTAAAAAGAAAATTTATTCCTTTGATTTATAGCAGATGCCAAAGAATGCCAAACAGGACACTCAATTACCATTAAAGAAGTCACGGCAGCTATTAGAAAAATAAAAGATGGGTAAACCTGTAGGACCTGACAAATTTTATACAGATTTCCTGAAACTTATGGACGAAAAACGAATACAATGGACAACGACTCTATTTAACAAAATATATTATGTAACTGGAAATATTACCCAAAGCTCGTTAAAGTCGACCTTCGTAACTATACCAAAAAAATTAAGTGTAAAAAGATGCGAAAACTACTACTAAAATAATTATCCTAATGAACTGCTTACTGAAAACATTTTTAAAAGTGATACATAACAAAATATACAGCGTGAGTCATGAGGAACTTTACATACTTCTACCATATGTAGATTCCCTCAGGGAGCATATCATGTGGCCACTAAAAAATGTCAACTCCTCTTCTTTATTAATTAACAGGGTGATTTGTGTAATTGACCATTTATTTCATTTTACTGTAGTGTTTATACGGCTCATTTGATTTTTTAAATTTTTGCATGATACAGTACACTACCATCAAGCATTCGACTGGTATTAGCTAAACTAAAAAATTCCAGGACTGGCTTTGGAAAAATTAATTAGGGGATTCGTATTAAATATTACACCCTGTATATATTTTTTTTAAAATGCAATAAGTGATTTTCAAACTACATAAATAGCCAATAAAAACGACATATGCGACAATGTTGTCGCACTTTTATTAAATTTTTAGTGAACGATCAAATCTTACCAAAAATAGAACAACCATAATGAAGTATCAAATTATAAGGTAATTAATTTAAACAAATGTTATAAATTTCAAACATTTTAAATGAAATGATAAACTGAGTCACTGCAGAACAAAAAACAGTAACTACTAACAATAACGAAGAACAATTTAAAAAAAAAAACTAAAAATATGTACATAGTTATGATAAACCCATAAATTAGAACTGGAAAAGATACAATAATGGTAACAAAACAAAAATAATTCAAAATAGATTTTCGAAATGGAACCCTGCAGCCTGTACACATTTTTGTTGCCGAATTGTTAATTGACGTATTGAATTACGTATACTCTGGGGATCGTTTCTAATAGTATTACAACAATGTATAATTCTATCAATTATTTGTTGTCGGTTATTAATATTCACTGCGTAAACTAGTTGCTTCAATCGTCCCCAAATATGGTAATCAACGGGATTGAAATCAGGGGATCTTGAAAGCCACGAAATAGGACCTGCACGTCCTATCCACCTGTTGCCATAAACATTATTGAGATGTTGTCTCACTGCCAGTAAAAAGTGTGGGGGTGCCCCATCATGCTGAAAATACATCCCTCTTTGGCAAGCAAATTCGGCAAAATATTTTGTAGAAAGTTCAAATAGACCTGCCCTGTTAAAGGACCATCAAAAAAGTGAGGACCTACTAATTGGTTATTTATGACACCAATACACACGTTAACCGAAAACCTTAACTGAGAACGACGTTCTCGAATAGCATGGGGATTTTCTTCTGCCCACACATGTGAATTTCGTGAATTATTTATCCCGTCTTTGGTAAATTGGGCTTCATCTGTAAATAGTGTCCTGTATAGCTTTGGTCGATTATTGTTAATCCATCTACAAAATTCCAACCTATGGATCTCATCTCCAGCACGTAGTCACTGAACCATTTGAATGTGATATGGGTATAGATTATTTTTTTGTAAGACTCTACTTACTTTTGATTGAGTAATATTGAGTTCTCGACTTACTTGTCTAGTGCTTATTGTAGGGTTCATAGTAACGGCGTCCATAATGTCATCTTCCTGCGCTTCATCTACATGTCGCTCTGTTGTTCCACTAGGAAAAGTGCCATTTTCTCGCAAATAATTAAAAACTGACCCAAATGTTGGATGACTGGGAGTTCGACGATTAGGAAATCTCCTGCGATATTCTCTACTAGCAGCCCTACCATTCCCATTACAGAATCCATAAACAAATATTATGTCTGCATATTCTGTGGTCGAAAACTGATGTGGCATTTTGAACGAAAGTAACAAAAGCTCTACCAAAACTAACACAATGTACTTAACGTAGATATGACAGAAGAAATATGTATTCTTGTACACATAAATAACAATTGATAATGACAATAATGGCAATGGGTATAAAATATCAAGAAACGTCAAACGGTCAACGCCAACCTTCATTTTAAACTTTTTTAGATTTATTTTTATTTAGTACAGTTGATGCAATGTATTATTATTTGACATAAAATTTTAATTATTTAAAATCAACAAAAACTAACACATACAAGAGGTTTGACTTTTTAATCAATTTAATTTATTATTTATCCAAAATAATGCCAAAATACGATCTATGAGTAAAAATTTAAAATTGAAAAACAATTGATTCTATCGTAGAGATAATACAAAGTGACAGTAAAGATGTTAATTTTCTACGTATTAGATTATGTTGTAGGAACTCATTTTAATTAAAATGTTTGAAATTTATAACATTTGTTTAAATTAATACCTTATAATTTGATACTTCATTATGGTTGTTCTATTTTTGGTAAGATTTGATCATTCACTAAAAATTTAATAAAAGTGCGACAACATTGTAGCATATGTCGTTTTCATTGGCTATTTATGTAGTTTAAAAATCACTTATTGCATTTTTAAAAAAATTTATACAGGGTGTAATATTTAATACGAATCCCTAAATTAATTTTTCGAAAGCCAGTTCTGGAATTTTTTAGTTTAGCTAATACCAGTCGAATGCTTGATAGTAGTGTACTGTATCATGCAAAAATTAAAAAAATCAAATGAGCCGTATAAACACTACAGTAAAATGAAATAAATGGTCAATTACACAAATCACCCTGTTAATTAATAAAGAAGAGGAGTTGACATTTTTTAGTGGCCACATGATATGCTCCCTGAGGGACTCTACATATGGTAGAAGTATGTACAGTTCCTCATGACTCACCCTGTATAAAAAATGTGAAGAACAAGTGTCATGGACACAATTTGGATTCCGCCATACCTTAGGCACTCAAGAAGCTCTATTTGCTATACAAGTGCTTATCCTGAGTTGCAGAGATATCAACTGTGATGAATATATTTGTTTTATCGACTACAAAAAGGCATTTGACAGAGTAAAATATGAGAGGCTCATATCCTTCTTGAAAGAAGTGAGCTTGAATGATAGAGACTTGCGAATTATATATAATTTATATTACAACCAAACTGCTAGCGTTAAAGTGGATGATCAGTTGACAGAGACAATCTCCATAGATAGAGAAGTGAGACAATGATGCTTTTTGTGTCCAGTGCTATTTAACATGTGCTCGGAGCGTATCTTCGAGCAAGCATGGGGACAACTAGAGGAAGGCGTCTTAGTTAACTGAGTGCGTCTAAACAACATAAGATACGCTGACGACGCAGTAGTTTTTGCAGATAGCCTAGATGGTTTACAAATAATAATGTCGCGCATATCAGATATAAGTCGAGAATATGGGGTGGATCTCAATACGAACAAAACAAAGTACATGGTAGTTAGTAAGCGTGAAATATTAAATACACATCTTTAAGTAAACCAACAACAAATTGACAGGGTAAACAGCTACACATATCTTGGTACTAACATAAACAGTGAATGGGACCACTCTACTGAAATAAAACAACGCATAGGAAAAGCAAGATCAGCATTCGTAAAGATAAAGTCTCTTTTCAGAAGTCACGATTTACCACTTAGTACTAAAATCTCTATCACCGGATGCTATGTATTTTCTATAATATTATACAGAGTAGAGATAAGGACGCTTTCGGAAGATATTTTAGGAAAACTCAAGGCCTTTGAGATATGGTGTTAGAGGCGCATAGTATGAATTTCATGAAAGGATTGTGTGACTAACATTGAGGTCATACGTAGAATTGGCAAGGAAAATATTTTATACGCTGCATTCAAAATCAATCATTCTTAACACAATCAAAGAGCGCAAATTAGAACATCTTGGCCATTTTATGAGAAATGAACACAAATATGGCTTATTGCAACTTATTCTTTAGGGCAAGGTATTTGGAAAGAGAGGACTAGAGAGAAGAAGAATATCTTGTCTTCAAAAGCTAACAACAAGGAAAGATGTATTGAATAGATGAGTGGAATACTTTAACCACGCACATAATATAGAGGAAGAAGAAAAAAACTTGGAAGACGAAACAAATAGGTAAGGGAAAAAGACGAGAGAGAATAGGAACCACCAACGATTCTTGAAGTTAAGGATGCAGCTTAAAAACTAGCCAGAAACAAATCACCCAGAATAGATAATCTCCCAGTTGAACTATATAAAGAAGGTGGCCACGATACCATATGGCATTACAGCAGCTAATATAAAAAACACGAACACAGAAATCCCCCCCAATAATTGGCATATTGGAATACTATTTGGAATAAGAATGCAGCGTATAAAATATTTTCCACATTACTATGTCACCGTATGCCACCATATGCAAAACGGATAGTAGGAAAATTTCAGGCTCGTTTCAGTATCGACAATTCATTAGATTTCAACCCTGAAACACTACTACTACTACTATCGGTTTACAGCGTTCTCCGACGCCTTCCGACTCCTAACCGCCATTCTTCTCTATTCAGCCATAGGCCTGGAGGGATTTCTCTTTCCTCTAGTTCTTTTTCAATTCCCTCTCTCCAGCTTTTTCTCGGCCTTCCTCTTTTCCTTCTCCCTTGTGGTGTCCACGTCAAAATCTGTTTTGGAATCCTGTCATCTGGCATTCTCTGTACATGGCCGTACCATATTAACTGTTTTGTTTTTATGTCATCAACTATTGTATGCTTGACTCCCATCATTTCACGTATTCTCTCATTTGGTATCCGATCTCTTCTTGATTTTCCTGCTGCTCTTCTCCAGAAGTCCATTTCTGTTGCTAGTAACAGTTTTTCTGTTCTTTGTTTTATTTGCCAAACTTCGCTGCCATATGTGATTACACTTTTAAGTATGGTGTTGTATATGAGTTGTTTGTTCGCTTTAGATATTGTTTGGTCCCACAGAATTCCGTTCATCATGGATATGGCTTTTCTACCCTAAAGACAGAAACATACAGGGTAGAAAAACCCTGAAACAAATGTCATAAAAGATACTAATCATATATTTATAGACTACAAAGCAGCCTACGACTCTGTAAATAAAAGAGAAATGTTCAAAGCAATGAAATAGCTAGAAATACCAAATCAGTTGGTAAATTTAACAAAACTAACTCTTGAGAAAGTTGAATGTACAGTACGAATTCAGAGGGAACTGTCCGAACCCTTTAAAACAAATAACGGGCTGCGCCAGGGATACCCTTTCTCCTGTATATTGTTCAATCTGGCTCTGGAAAAAGTAATACGTATGTCACAAATTACAACCATTGGTCCAATATATATAATAAATCAATGCAAATCTTTGCTTATTCTGATGATATCAATATTGTTGGGAGAACGGAAAACGCTGTACGAGAGACGTATGTAGCATTTAAAGAATCACCCACAAAAATGGGTTTAATAATAAACACCAACAAAATGAAGTATATGAAAATAAGCACGCAACCACAAATCATATTACCACTTCTTATAGAAACTGACGTCATCGAAGCAATGAACGAATTTGTCTACCTGGGACCGCTCCTTAATACTGAAAATAATATTACCGCAGAGATAAATCGCAGAATTTTCACGGCCAACAGATGATATTTTAAGCTCAATCCACTCCTTAAATCTACAGTTATATCAGGAAATACAAAAATAAAACTCTACAAAACAATAATACGCCCAGTCCTAAAATATGGTTCAGAGACCTAGAGTCATAACAAAAAGTAATAAAAACATGATTTCATGATGGATGTTTCGAAAGAAAAGTATTAATACGAGTCTATGGACCAACTGATTGATATCCAGACCTAATAAAAACAACAACAAAATAACTTGAAATACAGTAAAAAAATAATTAAAGTTTTAATCAAACAATAACATAACCTTAAAACATGAACATTAAGACTAAATATCTTAATCTTTTGATATACTTACCTTACAAATTCACGAACAACAAATAATACCTATGGTATAGAATGCATGTAATGTAAAAAGAAACACTTAAAGTACAAAGCAAAATTCGAATTTAAAACGCACTAACAGATAGAATCTATGTGAGAATGGGACTACGACAGGGAAATACCCTATCCTCTATTCTATTTACCATCACATTAGAGAAAATAAATAGAGAGTCAAAAATCAACACCAGAGGAACAATAATAGCAAAAAGTGTACAAATATTGGCATTTGCAGATGATGTTAATATAATAGCTAGAAGCGAGATGATAGAAGCATTTAATGCGATAGAAAGAGCGGCACAAAACAGTGGCCTGAACATTAACGAAATACATGAAGGCCAGCAAATCGACAGGCCAAAGAAACCTACAGAATCTGACAATAGGAGACTATAACATCGAAAGCGTGAAAAATTTTACATATCTAGGTTCACTAGTTACCGCAGATAACAACGTCAGTGAAGAAGTTAAGAGAAGAATACATATCGCTAATAAAACATATAATGGTCAAATTAAACATCTAAGATCTAACAACATCACAAAAAAAAAACAAATGCAAAATATACAAGACCCTGATAAAACCAGTCCTTGTATACGAATCAAAGACATGGACACTGTCAAAAAGCGATGAGAACCTATTAGGTACATTTGAACGAAAAATCCTTAGACACGTATATAAGGGGGTGAAAGAAAATGACATGGTGCAGAAAATATAATTTTGAACTATACACAGCATACAATGGACCCGAGGTCATAACATCCATAAAGATCGGACGTCTGTGCTGGATGGGCCATGTTGAAACACCAAAACATATAAGGCAAACACCAGTAGGGAGAAGGTGGGAAGACCCAAACTTGGAACGAGTGGAATAAGTTCTGAAAACACTTAAGGTTACCAACTGGAAAAACAAATCAAGGAACAGAACAGAATGGCGGAAAATCCTAGAACAAGCCAGGGCCCAGAAAGGGTTGTCGAGCTACTGATGATGGTGATGACAGAATAAATGTTCGTATCCAAAAGTCCTTATTTACCAATTTCTCATAGAACAAATACACACGAATTAGAAATATTTGGCAAGGTTTTGTAAGCCGCGCCTATTGTGACGTCAGATTAAGGTAGTCCATTATGTTTATACTTCAAAAGAGAAAACACTACAAAATCTTTTACATGTTCTAGCTTACTGAAATCTGTTTTTATTTATAGACGGATTCTGACAAATGCTGATAAATTATATAATAGTATTAACTAAAGGCACTTTTTACGGTGTTAAATACAGGAATCATATCGACCTGAACATATTATAATTAAAATTTTAATTTTTGTCCGAACAAGAGAGTAGGGTTACACAGTTAATCAATAACGTGTAAAATATACAAAAAAATCTAAGTAGTTATAAGGTTGCTCACATAATAATTTTTACAAATTGAATTTATTTGCTGAAGTTTTAAAAACTTTTAATTACAGCAAAAAAAATCAAACTTGTTTAATTAAATTAAGAGAAATCTTTGGTTGAGACTAGTTGGTTTCTGAAAAGTATAAATAACAACGAGTTTAGAGTTATTTGGGAGTTACAGAAATTTTTTAGTTAAAATAAAAAAAATAAAAATATCCAGAATAAAACTTACTTAATGGAATCAAGGCAAATCCGTAAGAGGCCAGCCGAGAGGAGTTCATATTTGAAAAGTATAAATAACGCCCTTAACAAAGAGGGATTTGACTTTTTTAATTCTTTGTCCCATAAAGCTTCTAGTTTATCAGACAAATATTTGGATTTGTGTGGTTTTATTACACCCATATCATCTTCACCGATTTCTTTCTTAAGACCAGCAGCTATAAATGATGGAAACCAACTGAAAATATAGAAAGAGAAATACGTAAACCAAAACATTATTAACAATAACTCTTGTACTATATATTTATACTATCTATATACCCATGCTGCCAACAGATTTTTTTAAAGAACACTATTATACGGATATATAAATCATTCCTAACTTAGCCATTTTTAATCCCAGCTATCAAAACGTTTTTATACCATATGCTATGATACATTTAGGTAATAAAGTGATGTGTTAACACAAAGCAATATATTTGCTTGTCTTATACACACTTTGAAAACGCATTTAATATTTCAGAATAATAAGCTTGTATTTACACTAAATACAAGCTGATAGAGAAGTCTGCAGAATACAACAAACCATTAGCACTAATATTTGTGGACTACGAGAAAGCATACGATACCATAAGCCATCAGAAAATATTGAAAGCATTGACAGAATGTCGAATAGACTATCGCTACACCAACATTATCAAATATATCTACCAAAATGCCAAAGCTAGCGTAACACTATCTGAACAATAAACAAATAAATTTTGTATACAGCGAGGAGTACGGCAAGGAGACACAGAGGGTATAAAGTTTCTATAAACCATTCCATAAAAATTGTGCTATTCATCCAAGAACTCTTTTGCGAAGTATAAACGATAGACATCGCATTCATATTAACGTGTTTATAACAACGCGGTTTCTTGCTTTTACCAATGACAAGCATGGGCAATCGGTAGCTGCCAGTAGCATTAACACAAGCTAAGGCAGTGATACGATTCTTGCTTATTTTAGGTTCAAGTGCTGCTAATTAACGCCGTGACGCAAGAGTTTTTCATGGCTAAGCTTTCCAATTGAGCCCAGTTTCCTTCTGCATTGTAAACGTTTTCGAGTGCGTAATTTTCTTCCTTTAGTAATTCACTTAGTCTTATTTTCAGCCGATAGTTTTTCTCCTTGTATTTAAAGCTCACGAATGCCATGTCTCGACTTAAATCGTTTTAACCAGCCTGTACTTGCTTGAAAATTTGACGAACCTCAGAGAGTTTTTCATTGAATTAAATTGCTTTTTCAAATAGAATCGGACCAGAAATAGGTTCTCCCTGGGATCTTTTTTGAATAAAAGACTTATATCATCATCTAAATCCGTGTGTGAAGCAAGTTTCATAGTTTTACAACTTGTGGATCCATTAGAAGAATAAAGATAAAAATTTAAGTTACTTATGCTCGTCTTTTGCTTTTTATATCCGAAATGGTAGATTTACCAACTTCGTACTCATTGGATAACTTGGTTGCAGATTCACCTTCCTCTTACAGTTTATTTTTCGTATGTATCTTTCATATAAAGGACAACATGCTTACGTTTAGGCATTTGCTATCAAGAGGTGTTTGCTTTTGACGCTACAAAATAGGTCCATTGACCTGCCTGAGGGGCTGTTATGCCTGAGAGGCGTCTTTCTGTTTGTGCCTCAGAATTCACTTGATGTGGTTGCATCGCTGGCATAACTGCTCTAACAGAGGGTTGTTAGTAAGGATTAAGATACAATAATAATACAAAGAAAGTAGTAATGGGTGGGGTGTGCACTCCTAGGAGTATACGGTCATCACACACCCCGTGTATAAATTTTTTGGTTTTTATCTTTTACAGTATAACTGGTTAGTAAACTAAATCATACCTAAATAAAAGAAATAAGATAATATAAGGGTTTTTTTTATGTTACTGCGTACGTTAGACTATCGCATGGCTATCTCATTCTATATCTGGGTTATTTATATATACTGCTAGCTGCTGGCGGGACCGTATATGTACCGTCCTTACTATTTCGTCATAGTCTGTCAACTCCCCTAAAATCTCGGGTGGTTCCTGAGGTTATTGAATATCTCGTGTGCTCTTTCGTCCATTGTTCTCAGGATTCTCTTTTGTTGTGAATCCCTAAATAAGTACCCTAATGGGACGTACTTAGGAATATTCAAAGCCTCCCTGATCGTGAAGTTCTGGACAGTCTGTATTCTTTCTCTTTTGGTTTGACACGTATGTCCCCATGCTGCTGATGTTAGTGTTGTATGGCAATATAGGCATATGTTAGTGTTGGCAAAACTATGCAGTTCGCCATTCTAATCTATGTTTAAAATTTTAGTTTACTTTTTCGACCTATTAGTAATAAGAGTTGACTCCAGAGTGCTTTAGCTTTGTTGACGGTTTGTTTTAAGTGCTCTGTGAAGGTCAGTTTTTTATCTAACGTTACGCCTAGATGATTGGCTTGGTTTGATCATTCGATATTGGGATATCTAATAGGGATAGTACATCATTTGGTCTGCCTTTTCTTTTTTAGTATATGACGGCCTGTGTTTTGTCAGGCTTGACGGCTATTTTTCACTGCACATACCATGCCTTCAGTTCGTTGAGTGCTCTTTCGTAGGCGTCTTGTAGCTAGATCTGGGTTAATACTGCTCGCAGCTATCCCTGTATCATTTGCGTATAGGCTTAGTATCGAACTTTGTTCAGATGGTGTTGTCTGCCGTATATATGGTATATAGGTATGGCCACAGCATCGCCCCCTGTGGCATACCAGCTTCCATAGTCCCGACTTCGGACAGGCTTGGCCCTAACTGAATTATCCGAAGCTTTACTGATATCAAGAAAGGCCGCTGCTGTATATTTCTTTCCATTAAACTCTTTCTTGACATATTCGGTTAGTCTCAGAACCTGAAGTTCAAATGAGTGTTCGGTTCTAAATCCAAACTGTGCTTCCGGTATTGTTCCGATTGCTTCTGATTCTTTTTTTAGTCTAGTTAGTATATTTCGCTCTACGATTTTGCTTATAGCTGATAATAAGCTATCGGTCGATAGTTTCGTGGAAATGTGCCATTTTTACCTGTTTTTGGATCATTATTATGTAAGCTCTCTCCCATCTGTCAGGAAAGTATCTTAGTCTTAAGATGTTGTTGATCATATTTAATATTTATACTATTCACATTCATGATTTTTATACTATTGCCTTTGAAAGGCAGATTTTTCAGAGCTTTGTTCGTAATGCTGTACGGTCCTGAAGCTTTCTTGGCGTTGGTACACTTAATAAGTTACTAGCCTTTTAGTTTTATCAGTATGATCGTGGGAACTAGGTATATATACTCTTCGACATTTTTGATCTTACCTGCATCTAAATTTATTGTGATATTTTAATTTGAAATCACTTTTGTTATATTTAAAGATATTTTTACACCAATGTTCGCAGATAAATACACATTGGAGACTATCAGCAGGGATTTAGAAAGGGGAGGTTAACAATAAACACAATCAGTTAATTAGGAAGTGTTACTTACATATCCTTTATATAGATTTCAAGAAAGTATCTAACAGCCCAATAAGTACCCACCTAATAGATGACATGGAAACCTAGATATTCTAAAGAAACTCGCAAAGGTTAGGAGAATTATAATCGAAGGATCGACGGCAGCAATAATAAAAAATTATGGCTCCTCCAAAAATGGAGAAATAACAACAGCAATAGCAGTAGCTACAGAAATAAAAGGTACAATAATTATAACATCGATGTCGCAGCTTGTGCTAAACCTAAACAATTTAAAGTAAGAATTTTTAAAGTTGTACAAGGAAGCAGCCAAAAGGGGTTTGACAATAAAACAAAATGCCTCATATGCTCCAAAAAAAAAATTAAAATAATTTGACAAGGGTAAATATTGACGAATGTGGCCTGCGTAGCGTAAGCGGTAGGATGCTTGCCTCGCATGCCGGTGGTCCGGAGTCCAAATCCTACCGCCGGCAAGAACAACTAGACATTTTTAAAAAAATGTCTATAGGCCCCAGGTCGACTCAGCCTGAATAAAATGAGTACCTTGGGTAAAACCAGGGGTAATAATAGGCGGTTGAAGCGTAGCACTGGCCATGTTACCTTCCTTGTATACCGTAGGCCCTAGATATAGCAGACTACCCTGCTATACTCCCAAAGCCGCGAGCGGTATAAAACGGGAGACTATAAATATTGACGAATATGAGTTTGAACACTACTTCACTTTAACTTAAACGCTTTATCATTAAATAAATTTTTGCAATTAAAGGTATATAAAATATTAGTTTTTTTCTGCAGATCTAAAAAAATATAATAAAATAAATAAGTTATCTTACCAAAAAAAGAGATTCGCAAAAAAGTTGCTTCCACTAAGGTGAGATCTTCCCGTATCATCATTTTCCATATTTCTTTTAATAGTTCATTGTTTACATTTTTTAGCAACCTATCGTAAAGTATACCTAAAATAAAAATTATTTAATAAATTGTTAATAGACTTTGTAAGAAGAAAGTCAAGACTGTCACATATAAACTATAGTAAGTAATAAAACTGTTTAACTTTAAAATTTAAGAAAATTTGTAAACAATTTAAAACTTATACCAATTATTCAAAAACGGTAGACTGTGAAATTGTTTAAAATAGGGCACGTAAGTAGTTTAAGTGTCGATCGGATAGCCAAGCGGGCTGGGCGGCTGGCTTCTCCTTCGCTTCAATGCGAGAGATGTCAGTTCGATCCCCGGCTGGGTGTGCAGAAAACAAAAAGGCTAACGCAGCAGTTTAAAATTCTAAAATGAATCTGCGGCTTAGTCTAGAATATGCTGGTAACTGATCGGCCTATGGTGGAGCAGTACGGCAAGAGATAAGGGCTTGCGGCTAGGTGATACTCCTCCATAGATCCCTACCGGAAGGGCGTCGAACGCCTAAATACCGGGTATATATATATATATATATATATATATATATATATATATATATATATATATATATATATATATATATATAAGTAGTTTAAGTAGGACAATTCTTCTTCTATTACACTATAGCCCAAATTAAGCCTTGATCTCCTTTATTTTTTGCCTCCACCCTTGCTTGTCTGTGGCTAATCTTCTCCATACACGGACTTCTAAAAGGGCTTGTGCGTCGCTGTTTACTATGTCTTCCCAGAGCTTTCTTCGCTTTCCAAGCAGTCTCTTTTCCTGCATTCTAGCATTCAGTGCTCTTTTTGGTATCCTATTCTCTCCCATTGTTATCACATGTCCAGCCCATTGCAATTTTTGTGTTCCAATAAAGTCTGACAGTGGTGCTGCCTTATAAAGTTACTAAAGCTCGTTGTTGTATCGTTTTCTGAAGATTCCGTTTTCTCTCGCAGGTCCTAGTATTCTCCTTAGTACTTTCCTTTCGAATATGTCGAGTTTGCTTTTGGATGTTTCTTTAAGGACCCATGCTTCACTGCCATAGCATGCTATTGGTGGAATTAAGGTTTTATAGATTCTCATCTTCGTATTTTGATGGACATGTTTAGACCGAAATATATGGGAGAGGGCACAATAAGCTGTGTTTGCCTGCATTATTCTCTTCCGTATTTCTCCATCTTCTGATCCGTTGGCATATATTTCTACTCCCAAGTATGTAAACTTTCCAACCGTTTCAATGTCAACTTCATGTATAATGTTTTGTGGGATTATATTTCTTCTCATCTGTGTCATTATTTTTGTTTTTTCTGTGTTAATTTCCAGACCTAGCATTTTTGTTTGCGTTTTCAACTCTGCGTATGTTTCCTGTGCTCTTGTTGATGTTCTACTCATAGTATTAATATCATCGGCATAAGCGCCAGTTAAACCATTCGGTTGGTTAGTACGTCCTCGTCCAGTTTGCATTTGCATAACAGCATACTCCAGTGCCAGGTTAAACAAAGTTGGGGCCAGCACATCTCCCTGCTTTAGTCCCTGCAAAATTTTAAAAAGGTCTGTCGGGTGGTTTTGTATTCGTACATATGCCTGAGTTTCATCCATTGTGGCTTTTGATGAGTCTAATTAGCTTATGAGGTATTGTCAATTCAGTCAATATATTGTAGAGATTGTTCCTTTTGACTGAGTCGAATGCCTGTTTAAAGTCTACAAAAACGTTGTGATCATCAATGTCATGTTTTCATGATTTACTCTAGATCTGTTTGACTGTACATATTTGATCAAGTGTCGATTTTTCCCATGGAAGCCGTCTGATACTCTCCAATAATATTTTCTGCTAGTGGTTGGAGCCGTACCCATTTCATCTTTCATGTCTACTTGTGTACCAAGTAGGGTCCAAAAATAATGCTTCCAGGTTTCTGTGACTTTGGACACTGAAAAGGAAAACTGCACCGAATTTGAAATTTTGATCTAGTTTGCTCGTTATTTAGTCAAAATGCATCTGAATAAAAGAAATATTTGAAACGCGATGAAGATCAAAACTATTTTTAAAAGAATACGTTTTTAATGACCAATCGTAATTGTTTTACTTAACTCTGCCTGGGTGACAAATGGGTTAATCGAGTAGCTCAGGGATCGCCACAGCCGGTTCTAAGCCCAGGTAAGGGGGAAGGTTGAGCAACGGACTGACAACCCACTCCCGGAAAAAACACACTGTTACGAAACTTAAACCTTTGCCTCAGTATACAGGACAAAACTTTCCGAAACGAATTAAGCTATGAAACATGAACTATATATTTAGAAACTGGAATATGAGGACACTAAATAAACCAGGAGCTAAAACCACACTTCTTCAAGAACCAAAAAATATAAGCTTATGATTACTGCTCTTCAGGAGACAAGATGGCTGGGGAAAGGTGTCAGGGATACTAAAACGTCCACAATTTTTTTTTGTGGGAAGGAACAAGGAAGCGAATAATGTGGAGTTGCATTTTTGGTGGATAATGATTTTAACTCAAAAATTATAGACTTCCAGGTAATCAGTGAAAGGTTATGCAAGTTAAGAATTTGCACTCACTTCTTTACTTCCTTTCACTACAAAGGAAAGCTTCTACCAACAGCTGGAGATAGTATATGACAATGCGCCCCAAAACTGATATCAAGATTATAATGGGTGATATAAATGTTAAAATAAGCAAGGAGCCGCAGTTTTATGACACGACAGGAAAACACCGACTGCAAAATGAAACAAGCAAGAATGGGGAGTTTTTGATAAATTTTGTTACCATTAAAAACATGGTTATAAGTTCCACAAGCCTCCCACATAAAAACATATACAACATGACATCGATTTCACCAGATGGAGCCACAACTAATCAAATCGACCATGTGCAGATAGACAAAAGGACAGCCAGTAGTATCTCAGATGTGAGAACACGACGAGGAGCATGCTGTGGATCAGACCATCTTTTACTCTAAACCAAATTTTGATGCACTGTTAACAAAGAAAGAAACGAAAGACAACAAAGAATAAGCAAACTGGATCTGGAAAAATTGATGATTTAGAAATGTAAAGACAAGTTCAAAGAAGAAGTTGCAAGTGAGTTAAGGGCGCTAGAACTGCACTTAACAGAGGACAAATGAAATAACATCAAAACAGCAGTACTGACAGCGGAAGCGTCCACCCTGGGAAACAAGAAAAAGGCGATAAGAGGAACATGGTTCGATGACGAGTGCTGACAAGCAAAAGAGGAAAAAAAATGAAGCACACAAAATATATATAACAAGAAGAATACGGGAAAGATGAACATCATTTGAAGTCATAAGACGCAAAGCAGACAAGATATGAAAAAATAAAAAAAGAGCCTATGAAAATGGACAAATAGAAAAAAAGGAAGAAAATTTCAAAAACAACAAAATAAGAAGGGTTTATGAATACCTTAAAAAGATAAAAAGTGGGGTATAAACCTCAAACTAGTCTATGTAAAAATGAAAGTGGGCAAATTAACAGTGACCAACAGAAAGTCACAGAAACCTGGACGCATTATTTTCAGACCTTACTTGGTACACAAGTAGACATAAAAGATGAAATGAAATCTATATTACCCTAATTCGAACAGTAGCATGCTATGGCAGTTAAGTATGGATCCTAAAAAAGCATCCAAAAGCAAACTAGACACATTCGAAAAGAAACTACTAAGGGGAATATTAGGACCTGTAAGGAAAAACGGAATCTTCAGAAGTCTAACTTCGAGCTTTATCAACTTTATAAGGAAGCACCACTGTCAGACTTCATTAGAATACAAAGATTGCAATGGGCGGGACATGTGATAAGAATGGGAGAGGACAGGCTACTACAAAGAGCACTGAATGCTAAACTGCAGGGAATGAGACCAGTTGGAAAGTCAAGAAAGCGTTGGGAAGACACAGTAAACAGCGACTCATAAGCCCTTTTAGGAGTCCGTGTATGGAGAAGAGACAGTGAACAAAGCTAAACGGTTCGTAGTATTTTGTTAGTACTACAGACGTTTTATTCCAAATTTTGCAGAAATATGAACACCTTTAAATATATTGTCAAAAAAAGGAGTACAATTTTTTTAGTCGCAAGATTGTGACGAATCCCTTAAGAAACTTAAATCAGCTTTGACCAAACTACCAATTCTCAAATAACCAGACTTCAGTAAACAATTTATTCTAACAACAGACACATGAAATGCGAGCTGCTCAGCAATTTTAAGTCCGAACTACTTGGAAAATTAATTATTTTAAATTCTATTTGTATGGAGCACCAATATTTTTTTTTTAAAAAGGATCATAAACTGCTAAGGCATCATCTATTTTTAATGACAGAACCCACCTCGAAACTAACGAGAATTTGAATAGACTTAGAAAAATACGACTTCGAGATAGAATATATAACAGAAAAAAATAACTACGCAAACAGTCTTTCGAGAATATCAATGAACCAACTAAAAGACTTATACATAGACGCTCACATCCTAGCTATAACCAGAGCTCAATCAAAGACATAACACAGGGAGACAGAAAAAGAAAATAATTACAACCCGAAACCCACAACCATACAGTAAATAAGGTACTAAATAATTTGAAGGCGCATAGACTACAAATTTTGTCTTTTGGAGGAAACGGAGTCTCACCAAGACTGAGAATTCGGATTAAAAACAAAATTAAATGCAGCAAGAGTATAGTGACAGGATTTAATCCCTTTAATTTAGGTCAATTTTTGATGCTTGATTAGCTGGCTGTAGAGAATGCAGTAGTAGAATTAAACCTTATTCAGATTTATGCGCAAACCGCCGATAAAACAAAGGAAGAAATTGAAAAATTTTACGATGACCTTCAAAACACAATACAAAATACAGCATCTAGAGATATAACAGTAGTTATGGGTGATTTTATTGCCAAAGTTGGAGAAGGAAGATGCGAGTCTATTGTAGGACCATATGGACTCGGTGTTCGAAATGAGAGAGGAGAACGCCTTATAGAATTCTGCCTAGAACATAATCTTGCGGTAATGAATACTTTCTTCAAACTGCCTAAACGACGCTTTAACACTTGGAAATCGCCAGCTGACAAGGTCGATAAAATAGTTAGAAACCAAATTGACTATATTTTAATAAACCACAGATACCGAAACGCAATACAATCGGTGAAAGCGTACCCAGGTGCAGACGTGGCTTCGGACCACAATCCTCTTGTAGCAAAATTCCAACTTCACTTAAAAAAGATACAAAAAAGCTACAAAAGTGATAAACTGAAAATACAAAAATTAAAATCAGAAGACGTCAAAGAAAAATTGAAACAAGAAATTAATGCAAACCTAGAATCCATACCGTAATCAATTGATGGTGATGTAGAACAACAGTGGCAATTCTTTAAAAATACAATTATCGAACCAAGTCGCAGTGAACTCACAACAACCAGATGCAAGAAAGGAGATTGGATGACAGAAGAAATCTTGGAAATGATGGAGGACAGATGAAGGCAAAAGAATATCAACATAACTCAGTATCAACAGCTGCATAATCAAATAAGAAGGAAAATAAGAGAAGCTAAAGAGACTTATTTCGCTGGAAAATGCCAAGAAATAGAAGACTTACAAAACAAATATAATAACTTCAATCTCGATAAGAAAGTTAAAGAAATAGCTGGGGTAGTAAAACAAAAAACCTCAAGCATACTATTAGATAAACAAGGAAAAATTTTAGTGGAGACAGAACAAAAATTAGGAAGATGGAAAGAATATATAGAGGAATTATTCCATGACCAGAGACAGGAAAATATATATGAAGATAATCAGAGTAAAGACGAGGGACCTAAAATAACAAAGTCAGAAGTTATGCATGCAGTAAAGTCCATGAAACATAATAAAGCTGTTGGTCCAGATGAAATACCAAGTGAATTGCTAAAACTGGTAAATGAAAAAAACATAGATCTTTTAGTCCAACTACTGAACACAATTTATTCCACAGGAATCATTCCACGTGAAATGCTGACATCAACATATATTTGTCTACCAAAGAAAGTAAATGCCAAAGAATGTAGTGATTATCGAACGATCAGTCTAATGTCACAAACCTTAAAAACCCTGCTAAAAATCATCCATAATAGAATACACGCCAAGCTGGAGATGGATATTAGTGATTCCCAATTTGGATTTCGGAATGGAATGGGCACAAGAGAGGCACTATTTTCTCTTAACGTGCTGACTCAAAGATGTTTGGATGTTATTCTAGATTTTTATGTATGCTTTATAGACTACAACAAGGCATTCGATAAGGTAAAACATGTCCGACTTATAGAAGTACTCAAAAACAAGAATCTGGATGTGAGGGATGTAACATTGATATCAAATTTATACTACAGCCAACGATCAAATGTGAAAATTGGAAGAGAAGTGTCAGAAAAAGTGGAGATAAGGAGAGGGGTCGGTCAGGCAAGGTTGCATACTGTCGCCGTTATTGTTTTTAATGCTTATTCTAAAGAAATCATACAAGAAGCTTTGGTAAACGAGACAGTCGGCATAAAAGTGAACGGGAGTTTAATTAACAACATTAGGTATGCCGACGATACAGTCATATTAGCCGACAACTTGAAAGACTTAGAAAGAATAATGAACAAAATATTAAGATATAGTGGCGATTACGGACTCTCTCTTAACATCAAAAAAACCAAATTCATAAAAATTAGCATAAGACCAACAATACAAACGAAATATTAACGGTAGGCGGCCAGCAGAGTGAGAGAGTAAAAGGATATACTTACTTGGGAACGATAATCACAGAAAACAACGATTATACTGCAGAAATAAAAGTCAGAATTGAAAAAGCACGTGCCAGTTTCGTGAAAATGAAAAAGATTTTATGCAGCAAAGATCTGACATTGGCACTCAGAATAAGGCTAATCAAATGCTATGTACACAGTGGACTCTACTATGGAGCTGAATCATAGACATTAAACCGGAATACAATAAATCGTCTTAACGCGTTTGAAATGTGGATATTTAGAAGATTGTTAAGGATTTCATGAGTAGATAGAATCACGAATACAGAAGTGTTAAGGAGAATAGGCAGAGAGAGGGAAATGGAAAATACAATAAAAGAAAGGAAATTGCAATATCTCGGACATGCAATGAGAGGCGAAAGATACAACATCTTAAGAATCATAATTCACAGAAAAGTAGAGGGTAGGAGAAGCGTAGGAAGAAGACGCGTTTCTTGGTTGAAGAACGTAAGAGAGTGGTTTGGTTGCAGCTCAAGGCAATTGTTCAGAGCAGCTGCCTCGAAGGTCAGAATAGCCATGATGATTGCCAACCTTCGTCGCGGAGATTGCACTTAAAGAAGAAGAAGAGAATGCAGTACGTAAAGCAAAAATATAAGTAAACGATAATATTTTTAAATTGTGAAGTACCAGAAGCAATAGAGGATGACTAAGATAAACTCAGGATAATGAAAGAATATCATAACACCCAATGTTTGCAGGTCACGTGGGAAATAATAGACTTATAAAGAAACTAAAAGTGAGATTTAAATTAAGAAATATGAAAAAATACAGAAACAAATATATTAAACATTGCCATAAATGTCAAGTTAACAAACCAAAATAATCAGATGTCGAAGAATTTGTGATATTGTACACTTCTTCGAAACCATGGGACATATTGTATATTGACGCGATAGGTCCATTCCCTAATAATAATGAAGGCAATAGATATTGTATCACAACTGATAAAATACGGATTAAGTATCTTCATGTATAATAAATAAGCCCAGACAATAGCTCGTGAAATTTTTGATAATTTTATACCAAGATACGGACTAATGAAACAGATTAGACGGATCAAGGCAAATAATACACAAACGAAATAATGCATAAGCTAAGTAAAATGCTAAATATCACACACAATTTTTTAATGGCATACCACCCCGACACAATAGGGAGTTGTAAAAAACTACATAAGGCAATAAATTAATACGTAAAATCATTTATAGACGAAAGCAAGGACAATTGGGACGAGTATTGCAGAATGTTCACATTTTGCTACAACATCATCCCTAATGCATATCATGGCTATCACGTTTTAAATTTTTGTATAATCGGAAAGTAAATTTGTCAGATCTCCTACAAAAAAAATAACAATTTAACCATGCATTAACGTAAACGCCTACTATAGTGAGCTACGATATAAACTACAATTTGCACACGACACAGCAAAAAGATTCTAATTAAAGCACAAAAAGGGAAGACAAGTCTTAAGCAGGTTAACAGTGTCATCTCAACGTTTTAAAATAGGAGACCTAGTTCTGCTCAAAAGGAAAGAAAATAATAAGTTTGATAGTCCTTTTTAATAACAGAAGTAAATAATATTAACTGTAAAATTAAGTTAGATAGATACAGTAGTGAAGACTTACCCTGGAGCAGATGTAAACTCGGACCACAACCCAGTAGTAGCAAATATGAATGTAAGATTGAGAAAACCATTAATGAAAGGATCTAGACCACAAATATACATTGATAAACTAAGAGAACCAAATACATACCAAGAAACTCGAAATAAAATAAATTAGAGTATCCAAGAAATAAAACAACAAAATAAGAACACTACAGATATTAAAACAAAATGGAAGAATATAAAGAACACAATAGAGACTGTGGGACGGAAAACATCAACATTTACAAAAGCTGCCAAACAAGAATGGATGACGCAAAAAATTCTCGAAAAGATGGACTAAAGAAGAATACATAAAAACAAAAATAAAATTAAATATCAAGAAATTAATAAACAAATAAAGCAGAATAAATTACGTAGATGGAAAGAATACATTGAACACCTATTTTATGACCAAAAAGTAGAACAATTAGAAGTTGACGGAGAAATCACGGGACCAGAAAAATTGAAAGAGGAAGTTATTTATGCCATAAAACACACAAAAGGTAGAAAAGCACCAGGACCCGATAATATACCAATTCAACTATTGAAGATAATTGATGAAGATAATATGATGTCTTGTAGACCTTTTTAACTCCATATACAAGACGGGACACATACCCACAGAATGGCTTCTCCCAACTTTTGTAACGATTCCAAAAATCACAAATGCTAAAGATTGCAATGACTATCGGATAATTGCATTAATGAGCCACACATTGAAAACCTTCCATAAAATCATACATAACAGAATCCACATGAAATTAGAACAAGAAATAAGTGATTCACAGATGGGTTTTAGAAAGGGTCTAGGAACTAGAGAAGCATTATTCAGAGTCAATGTTCTGACACAACGATGTCTGGATATGAATCAGGACATATATGCTTGCTTCATAGATTTTAAAAAAGCTTTTGACAGAGTTCAACATGAAAAGCTTTTAAGTATTCTTAGGACCAAAAACATAGATAGTAGAGATCTACAAATTATATCGAATCTATATCAAAATCAGAAAGCAAGAATAAGAGTTGAAGGAGAACTGACAGAGGAAGTAAGTATACTTAGAGGAGTTCGACAATGGTGCATACTTTCACCACTCTTATTCAACGTCTGCAGTGAATTGATATTTCAAGAAGCTATATTGGATATTGTGGAACGTATTTTGGTCAACGGAAATAGCATTAATAATATTAGATATGCGGACGATACGGTCATATTTGCAAGTGACATGGAAGGTCTACAGCACATAATACAACATGTACACAATGCATGTGAAAGGTAGGGACTGCAAATGAATCTCAAGAAAACCAAATCAATGATATTCTCAAAAAAAAACACAAAATGTAGATAACCTGATCATCAATAATACAACGATCGAAAGAGTAACAACATATAAATATTTAGGAACGTGGCTAACCGAAGATAAAGATCAAACAAAAGAAATCAGTTCTAGAATAAAAATGGCAAGGAACACGTTCATTAAATTGAAGAACTTTGCAACCGTAACCTTAATCTAGAGATCCGCACAAGAATGCTACGTTGTTACGTTTTTTCTACTTTACTATACGGCATGGAAGCGTGGATAATAAAACAGTCTGAAATCAAAAAATTAAACTCCTTTTAGATGTGGTGCTACAGGAGAATCCACAGAATATCGTGGACTGAAAAAGTAACTAATATAGAGGTGTTACAAAGAATGAAGAAAGAATGTGAAGTCATAAAAACTGTTAAAATTAGAAGGATTCAATATCTGGGTCATATAATGAGGGGCGAGAAGTACGTATTACTTAGATTAATTATGCAAGGAAAGATACAAGGGAAGAGAAACCCAGGACGACGAAAAATATCCTGGTTAAGAAATTTGAGAGAGTGGTTCGGTTGCAGCTCATTAGAATTGTTCAGAAGCGCGGCCAATAAAATTAAAATAGCGATGATGATTTCCAACCTCCGATAGGAGAAGGAACCTGAAGAAGAAGATGCAAGTAAAGAGGTGCATAAAAAGATTATACGCTTACAGAAGGTTGTTTCTTAGAAGGAAATGTGTCTTTCGAAGAAGCTGTTGTACATTGAAAAAATGAAAATTATTGAATATAAATCTACATCAAATATGCACAAATTCCATAAATAATTAAAAAACAATAAAAACTTATACAAATTGTACCTAATAGACCTATCTGTAAAGCAATCAATATAATTATTCAATAGACAGTGTAAGCAAAAATCAACATTTTGGTAAAAGGCACAAATTAAAAAAAATGTAATGGAGATCGTCTAAATAGAATCGCATACATTTTAATGCACCTAAAATATAATAGTTGTTATAATAATATAACAATGATATAATAAATTGCCATTTACATCTAAATGAATATAGCTTTGTGAGCGCCAGAACCCTTTTTGTAAAATTGATAAAAGAGTTTTTTATACATCAGTTAATAATAGAAACGTAAATTTGAAATATGTTATGTTTTTACTGATAAACTTTCAATGCATATGTTTACACAATAGTTGTTTAATACGTTATGACTTTTATTGTTCATTCTTTTTTATTTTCCATTTAATTTAAATATAATATTTAATTTAATATAATAAAAATAATAAAGTTATAAGCAAAATGATAAATGTTTAATTGCAACAACGTTCTAATCGACAGTCGTTGTGTAACAAAAACAAATGTGGAGTGATGTAACAAAACAAATAAATTAAAGCTGGCTAGCTGAATGTGCCGGAGAGTGACTACTTAACACTCAAAAGAGGATTCGGCAAATTTGCATGCCCTACAGAGACCGTAGAATAAGAAAATGAATGACAAGGTAATAAACAATCTATAGGTATATAACTAAGGTAAATAAAAATGATTATAGAAGTTGCTCCAAAATGTGAGTGGGCGCCAGGAAAGTATTAACATAAACTTTCCAAGGTATCTTGTAAAGCTATTTGCTCAAATACAAAAAAAAGGATACAGGTATGAATTGAAAGATTTAGTTTTCACCAAAAATTTAATCCCTATCCAATATATACAATATAAATTTACCCTAAAATACCCACCACCAATTATGTACAGTCAACTTAGTTAATACAGTCAACTTAGTTAATTATATACAAAAAAAATAAATGCCCTGGTTATACGCAACTGATCCTTGATGATCTAAATTTACCAATAATAAGATATAGGAAAAATTGTAATAATTGACCTTAAAAGGTAATTTACTTGCCTCAGAGATGCAACTCTGTACTTTGGCTTTCAATCGAAGGTTGTAATAAAGTAATGAGGACAATATCCTGAAGGGATAAATGTCCAAAGGTTTGAAAATATAATAATAATAAAATCTTAATAAATAACTCTCTGATTAGATGTGTACACATAAAATCGCACAAACTGAGTTAAATGGGAGGATTTAAAACCTCGACATGGACGTGACAATTTTACTGCTTATATATTTTATAATTATTTAGAAAAAATGACGGGTCTTTATTATTAAATGAAACAGTATGATTTAAGATTGGAAACAAAATATTAGAAACAAAATTATTAACAATTAATGAATAAAAAAAATATGAAAAATGAACAATGTTCCACACTCTAAATAAGGAAGGTCTTTCGGGCTGGTATCCTGAAGTGGTCCGAGAGTAGTCTGAGAGAGCTCTGGATCTCTGATGGAACAGACGGGCAAATGGGAAAATTCAAAAACGCAAATTCTTTTCCTCCTTGTAAAAAAAATCCCCAAAAATAAATGAAAAAAAAAATCCTCGATCCTGGATTTAACTTCTTGGGGTAGGCTAAAAAGAACAATTGTGTTACAGTTCCTCCTTACGCTTAATAAAAAGAAGGGAAAAATACAAGGTTTATTAACAAATAAAATAACTTGAAAAATATTACAAAAAGTTGCTGGGAAGCTTGGATCAAAGAAAAAAGATGTAATGATTTTGTAGATAATGTGACCTTCGCATGGTCTGACAATATTTGATGTAAAATAAATTGATCAAATAGTGGGGATTTGAGAGAGAAAACAAAACCATTGCATTTATTCCACTAGCATCAAGTATATTGAAAAAAACTCGTAGCGGCCAACGTCTGGTCTTCCGTGAGGTAGTGTAAGAATGGCAGAGCTGATCAAATGTATCTGTTCCTCCCTTCGTTTCATTATACGAGTGTATAATATTGGGCTTACCCGTAATGGCATTAAGAAAGTCATCAGAATGCAATGTTGACAGCAAAAGAACAATTTTGTTTTGTTTAGGAGTATACGAAACAAGAGTTTTATTTCTATCAAAAGCAAATAGCGATGTAGCTACTTCTTTTTTTATAGGAATGTAGCAGGTATTTCTCTCTTATTTTTTCTCAAAGTACCTAGGAGAGTTAATTGATACTGTTTTAACATTTGTTCAGCTAAGGGAATTGACGTAAACCAATTATCAACAGTAAGGTTTCGGTTAGTTCCATGTATTGGTTGTCAAAGTTTTCGAACATAATAAACCGGTACTGATTCATTATTTTCTGTGGTTACTCTTCCAACGTATGGAATTGCATTGAGCATATAATATGTTTTTTAATCATTTAGCATCATTATTTTCATTCCATACTTATCAGGCTTACTAGCCATGTAAATTCGAAATGGACATTTTCCTCTAGATCCTACAAGCTGTTTATCTACAGTACAGTATTCGTATGGTGTATAGTACGATTTATAGTTATTCACAAAAATTTCGAATAATTCTCGTATAGATGCAAATTTATCCACTAACTTTCTTTTTGCTCTACTGTCCTTACTATCAAACCTAAGACATAAGGCTATAAATTGGAATCGCTGCTGTGACATCGTCGCCCGAAATATTCCATTTCCAAATTTTACTGACCAAAGTTCATCTAAGTTACAGTTAGATACTCGTAATGCACCTGCTAAAAATAACAGCCCAATAAAAGCCTTTACTTCTGTTCTAGTTACTGGTCTTGTGTAACTCTGCTGTCTAATATCATTGCATTTACGAATGACTTCTTCATTTGAGTGCAAAACAATAACATCTATCATTTGTTCGTTGAAAAAAAAATTCCAAGATTGTTCAGGAGATTGAACTGTGCTCGCTTCTCCTTTGGAGCCAGGTAAATGTATTACAATGTTTTCTCGTCTTGTACGACCCTGTCTTGCTGGTGCTTGTGTGCTCCACCGATGACCATTTTTCCCCAGTAAACTAGGAATATTTCTAACTGGTTCATCCACTATTTCGTCTTCATTGTCGCTTTGTTTACTGTTGCTGTCTGACAGTTGCTCTTTAACGTAATCTTCATCAGACTCGTTCCCTCCAAACATATCGTCTACGATGTCATTTTCACTCTCATTCTCCCATAAATTGTCTGCCTCTCTCTGTAATTCTACCTCAGTTAAAGGACGACGATTTTCTCTGCTAGTTGATGCCTTTACTCGACTATTTTCTCTACTAGTTGACGCCATTATACTAAAATAAATAAAAATAAGTTAAAACAAAATTACAACCGTAAACATCACCCTTGGGTCCGGGGTACCCATGCTTGTCTTCTTCTCTTCTTCAAGTGCCTTGTCCGTTGCGAACGTTGGCTATTAACATAACAATTCTGATCTTGTTTGCGGAGCTTCTGAATAGTTCGACCGATGTGAGCCCGAACCACTTCCTCAGATTTTGGAGCCACGAGTGTCTTCTCCTGCCTGGCCCTTGCTTACTGTCTATTTTTCCCTGGACAATCAATTGCAGTAGACGGTACTTATCGTGTCTTAATATGTGGCCTAGATATTCAATGCAACCCATGCTTGTACTTCTGGAAATATCTTACCTCGTTGTTTCACTAAAATGCAGCGGATGACCCGTATTCTAACTCGGCTTACGACAGACTGAATTTACATAAAGTGACGACACACATAAATCACTCATGCGCATGTCACATTGCAATGAATGACTCTCTGGGTTTCTGAGACCCAACAGTGCAGTTCCAGGGTTAAAAATAGCTTTATTTTACAGACAAATAAATAACTAATTTTAAAAAATCTTATAGAAGTAACGTATTTGAAAACTAAATAATGATTGAGTTTTTAAACTAAAAGGTAATGCCACTATTTGGGCAAAAACACACATCATTATACAAAATAATATCTGTCAAAGATATGAAAATAATACAATTTGAAAAGTTAAAGTAAAACAGAATATATCGATACAAAAACATTGTCACTTTTCCATATAACTTATCGGTCTTCACGTTTAGTATTCGATCTTACAATGTTTATATATTGTTTATAAGTAAATAATGACGTTTAATCTTTTACATATTTTGTTATCACCAAATGTATCAAAAGCAGTAATTAGATACCTGTATCAACGAATGTTACGGGAAAATCCTTAGTTCTCTGATCTGTTAAGAGTAAACCCGAAGGTAAATGCAGATCAGGACGCAGAACACCAGAATAAAGAACACCAGAGATGGACAGATATGGTTTAAAAAGCTGGGTAAAGAAACTGCTGGGCAGAATAACGGAATTTGCCAAAATTTTTGCCGATCTTCGATATAATAGGCCACTCGAAGAAAAGAATAAAAGCTAGAATATAAATGACGATTGTAGATATCTCCTTTTTTTTCTTTTTCTTTTAACTTTCAGCATATACGAGTAAACGTCAATTTAATAAATCAACAAATGTTTATGATAATTGATTTTTATTAATATTTCCTACAATTTACTACAACTCTAGGTTGATTTTCTAGTTGATCTGGATCAAATAGTAATATATTGGCTTAATATGGCCACTTTTTGTTTTCATATGCTCTAGAACAGCGTTTCCCAAATCTACAGGTGCTCCGCTATATGGCGATAATAAACGGTTAAACATTAGAAAAAAAAGTTCCCCTATAATGGCGATAATAAACGGTTAATCATTAGAAGAAAATATAGATGAGTTTAAAAACTGAAAAAAATTCCTAATTTTGTTGTTCAGCAATGGATCGCTGGTTGAAGACTGGATCCTTCAAAAAAATAGTTAATACCACTGACACAGTCACTCCAGTAGAGCCAGTGGCTTCAACATCGAACAGGTATGTGTATTTTGTTAAAAAGTTAACACTTTCGGCGCCCATGAAAAATCAAGGCATATCTTCAAATCATAGCAGTGGAAAATGCTAAAAGCATTTTGTTATTGCTTACGTTTAATGATTTATTTATGCATTATTTTTTTTTAATATTTGACATTTGACATTTAAAAAAATTTAGTGCCGTATACGTGACGGCGTGGGCCTTCCGCATAAATGTTTATAGTGCAAGGTCCAATGACGTATGGGTAACGTCATTATCATATTGAAGAAAAATTTATTTTAATTAGTTTTTATTATTGAAGTATAAACACAAACATTATACAAATTATATAAATGCAAAAATAAATACCTCTAGCCTTCGTTGTTCCGTGAACGGAATGTTTTGAAATACTGCCATACTGTCCCTCCACTAATAATTGAATTGGATTGTTGAATTGTTGCTGCAATGTGCTGAGAGGAACACTTGCTACCCACTGCGAAGTCCAATTTTACGTCCATATACACCTAAAGAGATATATTTTGCGGTGCACCTCTCTTTTCTATAAATACAGTAAGTACACAAAACTCCGAACCACGTGCACTTTTACAAATTGTTAACGACTACTACTCTAAATGACCACTGTGGAACATGCTAATGACGTATATGTCACGGCGTGGGCGCTGAATGTGTTAAAATATGGATATTGTGATTATCCAGAACCAGATTTGGATGATACAACTTTTTAATTGCATTGTTGAAGCGATAACTGATGTGGAAATAATTTGACAGGCTGTAGAGTCTGTGGAAGAATTAATGATGCCAAATGCGCCAGAATTGTTCAACAAACTGCCTTTTTTTCTGTGAATATTAGTTTCACAGGAAAAAATCGAACTTATAAATTGGATTCGCTGAGACCGGTGACAATAAACCACAGTACATAATTTGCGGCAAGCGTTGCCAACCAGTTCAATGTTTCCAGCTAAAATGCGTCGTCATTTTAAAAAGGTGCATCCAGCAGAATGTAATGGAAAACCCACTGATCTCTTCAGAAGGAAGCACGGCGAACTGACATATGCCCAAAACACTATAACCTACCATTCAAAAACAGTCGAAGAAAATGCTTTGATGGCATCCTATTTAGTCATTTATCGCGTTGCTTAAGCAGGTGAAGTTCACACGATAGCGGAAAACCACATAAAGCTGTGCATCAAGGACATAATTGAATGTATGTTGGACGATAAAGCCAAGAAACTAGTAAGCACGGTAACTTTGTCAAATTATACAATCTCGCGCCACATGGGAGACTTGGCAGACGATGTGAAAGCTACCTTGCTTTCTCGAACAAAATCTACCAAGTTTTTATTACAGATAGATGAGTCAACAGATGTAACTGGGTTGGTGATTTTAATAGCATTTGTGCGGTACCAGCACTTGGAGTCTTTTCAAGAGGATCTACGTTTTTGCAAACCATTGACAACTAACAACTAGAGCCGAAATTTCAAACTTAATAGAAAGCTTTTTCACAGAGAATAGCATTCCCTGGGATAACTGCGTCAATGTGGGCACAGAAGATGACTGGAAGAACGTTGGGCGTCATTTCAAGAATAAAGAAAAAAGCCAAGGAATGCAGCAGTAGCCACTGTATCCTCTACCGCCATAGCCTCGCTGTGAAAAAATGCCTTCTTCCTTAAAAGTAGTCGTTAACGAAACCGTAAAGATAATTAACTTTATCAAATCCCGACCACTGAATACAAGGCTGCTTAGACTGATGCGATGACATGGGCAGTATACATTCGTCTTTACTTCTTCATGCCGAAGTAAGGTGGCTTTATCGCGGCAAATGTTTGACTAGGCCTTTTGAAATGAGAGCTGAAGTTAGAACCTTCCTAATTGACAGCAATTTTGCCCTGAGTGATCGATTGTGTACCGAGAATTGGTTAACCCTTTATAGGGCAGAATTATTTTTTGGTAATATAAACAAATTCTTTGCAGATTATAGATAAAAAATGATCCGTTATTGAACTTTCATTCGTATTTTCATTTTATTTTCACTCCTTGTTGTTTTTTTTAGGTGGTTGAAATTTCGACCACAGCCTGATTAGGTATGTTGACTTTGGTAAATGTAGTTGTAGTTCCATAATCGACCACAGAAAAAAACACATTAATTAAACATTTTTATTATGAAATAATGGAAAACATTGAATACATAATGCAACCTGGCAATCTGAGCATTTAATATTTGAACGTTTTGGCTTTGCTCTCGTTGAACAGAGTGCACAACGTCTTGATGTTCCCTTTTCTGGCATGTGATTGCCAACATCGCTTAGTCTCACTGTGCTTTCAACGCTAACAGAATTAGTGGTTGCTCCCATTTTCTTCAGTTTATTTCTTCCTATTGTTACCTTAGGTACTGGTCTCTTTCTGTTATAGAAATCACCTATGAGCTCGTTGGCCAATACCCTTCTAAAATACAGGTGACTCATTGGTTTCGATTTAATGGACCTCATTTTCATTGTAGTCTTATAAGTTATATATGAATTTACCACTGCTGCATCAATCAAATAGTAAATAATCTTCATATACCATCTTCGGGATTTCCATGAAATTTGATAAGAAGCATGAAGTTTATCGAATAGATCGACTCCACCCATATAGCGATTGTAATCACTTATGGCTTTTGGACACTTAACACTTTCTTGTTCACCATTCGGTTTTCTTCGCAAAACTGAAGTAATCTCAAGTGGATTATGCATAGTACTGCCGACTAAAACGCATTTGCGCCCCCGATCTTTCCATTTAACAACAGATATATCATTGGACATGAAATAATCGTGTTCTCCCATTTTCATTATTTTGTCCTTTCTCATTTGTTTTGGAAAGCCTTTACGATTTATTCTAAAAATTCCACAGCAGAACAAATCATAGGTTAACATTTTCTTAAGAAGAGGAAAACTCGAGAAAAAATTATCGAAATAAATGCAGTAGTTTGTGCCTCTAAGAGACTCGGTAATGTCTAATACCGTTTTAGCGCCTAAACCATATTCAGCATGTTGTGATTGAGATTTGCCTTCATATATGCTAAATTTGTGCACGTATCCAGTTTCGGAGCATGCAACGACCCAAACTTTAAAGCCTTTTTTTATGGGCTTTTTCGGCATATATTGTTTGAGAGAACTTCGCCCCTTGAAAGCAACCATACTTTTATCTACCGCAACATTTCTACTTGTATAAAAGTTCTCTTGAAAGCGTTGTGCATGTTAATATCAGTTGACCAATAATGTCTCAAACTAGGTAGTTTATGAAACCCCATGATTATAAGAACCCCTAGAAATGCTTTCAGTTCTTCCTCCGTTAGGTCGAGATTATTATGATTTTGTTGTTGAGCATAGAGATTTGACTGTGTAATTATATTAGCTATAATATCTTTGCTCATGAACAAAGAAAACACGTCGAATGGTAAATTTATATTGACCGGTTTTGCTGGGCCAAATGGTCTGGTAAACGGCGCATTCGAATATTTTTGTGCATCAGAAGCGTTCTTTCTCCATTTATATGTATCATCGCACTTTACTGTGTTCTCTTGGTTCTCTTCTATTTCGTCTTCGCCTGAGGAAGTATCGACGTCGTCAAAAATGCGATTTGTTCTTACCTGAGGGTGGAAAGCTATATCATCCATTGAGTCATCTGAATCAACATCAAGAAATTCAACCTTGTCATCATTAGACAATGAAGTAATAGTCGCGTTGGATGCAACCGACGTTCGGTTGGAAATAGGAAGATTATCTTCTGCATCAGAATCACCCTCAAAATCTGAATTTATGGCTTGTTGATATGGAATACCATCTATGTAATCAAATAAATCATCCTGAGTCATATTTTGTAAATTTTCAGGTATATTGCG
Source organism: Diabrotica undecimpunctata (assembly GCF_040954645.1). Classification (NCBI taxonomy): domain Eukaryota; kingdom Metazoa; phylum Arthropoda; class Insecta; order Coleoptera; family Chrysomelidae; genus Diabrotica; species Diabrotica undecimpunctata. The sequence goes on along the minus strand of NC_092807.1, from coordinate 40,676,440 downwards.
GTGTTCCATTTTACTGCAAAAGATACGTACATTGTTGTATACAAATACTTTATTTAAACTAAATTTATTTACTTGATCTACCGCACAGCAATTTAATTCTTGGAAATATTATTCAAGTAAGTCAGATTTACGTAAAAAAAGAATATAATTGTATAGATTTAAAATAAACAAGAGTGAAAATACATTTCAATAGAACAATTGTAAAATCAGCATGTGCTACTTTGAGGTTATGTTTAGTAAATCAAGATATATCATCTTAGCGCCAATAAAATCTGAATAGATAATAAAAGGCCATAATACTGTGATGTGTTACCTTGAGTTTGATGTATAAATCTTTTGTAAATTATTTTTCTAACTTTTACAAACGGCAAAAACCTGTGATCATGTTCAACGGTAACTTACAGAGTATGATGGGTTGTGGTTGGCGAATCGACCACATTGCTGCCACGTTGCCGTATTTTGTTCTGTGGTGTTCATTTTGGGTACAATTCATTTACAAACACTGAATTTGCACTTCGGTAACTTTTCATGTCAATTACTAGCTCATAAGTATTAATAAGAGCAGTGGTCGAAATATCGACCACAGACCTATAAAGGGTTAATAAAATTGGTATTTTTAACAGATATTTTAACAAGGTTAATAAAGTTAGTCTCTCACTTCAGGGAAAGACAATAATCGTTTTTAAAGCCAATGATAAAAAACAAGCGTATAGGGAGAAATTAATTTTTTGGGTAGAATCAGTGAAAAATCTGGATAGCTTTCCACTCATCACAGAATTTAGAGAAGAACTGGAATCGGACATACCTGAAGCTTTTTTAACGAGTTTCACACTCATCTGCTAAATTTACTTAAAAACTTTCGTAATTATTTTCCTGAGGAGTTTCCACGACAAAATTAAAGAAAACTTCTGGGTTGCAGATCCATACCTTGCAATGTTAAAAAATCCAGCTTCCTTAACATCTTAGCAGTATGAACGCCTGATAGATTTGACATCAGATTCGGCGATAAAAAAAAACATTTTGAAAGTAAATAAAAATCTCGACTGAATTCGGAACCTGACATTCGATTGCAGTTACCCCAAATTCAACCGGATATTACTAGCCTGTGCAAATCAAAGCAGCCTCATTCTTTATATTAAATGAAGACATTACGTTTTTTAAGATTTTAGAAAAAGGAACTGGGTGTTCATTTTATTTTTGTTTTTCGTTATATTTAATTAAGTTTCTTATGTTTGCGATTGAAAGAAAATGAATAAAGTGAATAGAAAATGTAATGGTTAATATCCCCCCAACTAATATCTCTCGTTCTCTGTGGCACCTACATAGGTTTCAGGTGCAATATGGTAAGTGCTCCCTACATAATTTCTATCCTGAATAGTGCTCCTCGACCAAAAAACTTTGGGAAACGCTGCTCTAGAATGTGAAATAAATACTCTGTTTACAACATATTTTTGGTTAATCATTGTACTATTGTTTTGGTTTTAGAATTATTTTCTACGAAGATTTCAAAGTATTTTTTTCAAAATCAATATTGGTAATTGTTTGGATTCCGTCTCTGAATGATAATAAAATTCATTACAAATTCATCAAGTGCACGATACCCAACGCGAGAATTTTGCTTTAATTACAACGTCTACCATTCCATTTGACACTTATTCTTCCTAAATTATTGTTCCAAATTAAACCTCATTAATTTTGTGGAATTACATTTAGACTCTACGTTATTATGCTGTACGGAAAAGCCATAGCTCTATAACTGTGGATGTGCAGAATCAAACGAGAGCGGTTGACGAATTAGACAAAATACAAAATTAAAATAATTTAATATTTAGGAAGAGAGATGACTGATAACGAAATTTCAAAAGAGGTTGACGGCGAATGAAGTCATCAAAGTGAAGACTCATAATTTATTTTCTGTTGGTAATTAATATTTTGTTCCGAAAAGAGTAATTTATTAATTGCACAGAGACATTTACTTTATACAAGAGGCATTTATTAGCTGAATATTATGAAAAGCCGAAATCATAAACTGGTATTAATTTGAACGTGCGATACATGGAAAACCTAATTAATTAACCAATTAGGGAGTAGAACTATTTTTTTTTCCTAAAAAAATGTTTTTGTTTGACCCTATATTGCATGAATTTTAAATAAGGACCCTAAAAATTAATTCTTGTTTCGACGTAGCTTTAGTGATAATAAATTTAAAAATTCCTCTAGACTAATTATTGAGTCTTTTTGGAGAATATGGAATGTGTACTGTAGACAATATTATGCAATCAAACTAGGGGAGAGTGGGACAAAACGGGATAGCTAACGTTATTTGACTCATAACTATTTGACTATGCTATTGATATCTTCTTCTTCTTAACTGTAACTTCTTCATTGATCACTTTCTAGGTTTAAGTATAGTTACGCCTAAATAGTTACCCGATAATACTGAAAAAGTCATTTTTTTTAAAATGGCAAAGTATTCAGTTTTGTCACCTGGTCGGGTAAAACGAGATGGCTTTTGAATGTGAATAAAGACGATGATGAATTTAAAATTTTGACTTAAAAAATAAAACATTATTCATATAACATTAATATTAAATAAATTTATAGTTTAAAACCAAAAAAAATCTGATGATTGTGGCTCACCATCATTCTCTACCCAGGCGTAAGCTTCGTGAGCCCAAAGACGACATTGCTCACACAGTACCCAACCATTATCTGATTTTAATTTGGAATATAGTTCTAAGCAATAAATGCAAACTCCGTCTTCGTCTGAACTGCTATCTGTTTTATTTCTTTCTCTTTTTTCTTTTCTTGGTTTTGGAATATATTCCTTATTTTTCCTTTGCCTTTCTAATTTTGTTTTTTTTTTCAAATTTAGTTTTTGTTTCTTGATGGGTTTTTACTATAGAGTTTTTACCTTTACTCTCTAGTTCTTCTTTATAAAGTGTTGAGGTTAACACATCTATTTTTCCACTCCTTTTATCATAAGGGTTATTTTTTCTTTCTGCCTAAGGAAGGGCAACTAGTTCTTTGGGAGTGACTTGAAATTTATTGACAGAGTACGAACAAGGGGATATCGCATTAGCACAGAACTTGTTGCAAGAAAGAGGAGGAGGAGTAATATGACAATTTTCCTTATTTTCAAGCACCTTCAAGCACCAAGATTTTTGTGGTGTAAAAGTATCTGAATGACAATATATTTGAAGAATTCTTATTTTCTGCATCATCATTAACTTGGGTTTGTGATAATGGTGGTGTTCAAGGTGGAGAGCGCTGATTATTTTCGAAAACGGGACCAATAATCAGATCGTTGATCAGTGTTTTTGTAGTTTCAGCAGGTTCAAACATCCAGTCTTCAAAAATTTCCGGATTGAGAGGTTTAATGTCAGTCTTTCTAAACCCATTCACAGCAGTTTGGACGCTAGCAGCTTTCGTATATGCGCTTCCGAGAAGAGTTTTTCTGTTTGGGAGACTGTGATTGGTCGACCTGAATGTTGCTGCATCCATTTTTAAACTTCTGACGATGTATATTAAATGCTGAGTGGTGACATGAAATAGACGTCTAGAGGTTACAATCGATGCGTGTTCTGCGGAGGGAAGCACAATATTACAACACCAATGTCTCTAGCTTTCTCTATGACGTTAATATTTTTTGTGTGGGCATATGTCCGTCCAAAAGTAAAAGAACAGGAAGTTCTTTAGAGGGTTATGAAAACTTAATAAAATGAGTAAACCAATTAGAAAAAAATTTTTTTTGCATCTATCCTGACGAATAATAGAAAGCTTTACTGCTATGTAAAACATCATCTAGCACCTCAGGTTTTGCTCCGGCCCTGGAAAAAATGAAGGTAGGCGGCATAAATACATCAGAAGCATTTTCTACAGTAACAAGAACACCACGTTTAGCTGAAGATATACACCCAACTTGCCTTTTCCCACGCAATGATAAACATTTCAACCTTTTCTTTGGCACAGTAATTATACCCGTTTCGTCAACGTTGTAAATCCGTTCGGGTGGTATTTTATATTTTTCAAGCACGCCAGTAAACAAGAAAAAATAATTTTTTACGGCAGGATTATTAAAACCCATGGCTCTAGCTAGAGATGTTGGCTCAGGGGTACGAGGTTTAACGGTTGGATGTCTTTTAGAAAGCTGTATTACCAAGCTTTACCGGCCATTGTTTTGTCTCTTATAAATGGATTATCTAATACATTGCGTTGAGCTAACTAAAAAGCCAAATTTCGAAAGTTATTCAAAGTAAAACCAAATATAACAAAATGTGTTCCACCAACTTCTCCTCTTGTTCCGCTGTGAAAACCAGTCTGTGACGCCCTAGTCCTTTGTTTTCTGAATTTTCTCTTTCGAGAGTTCCATTTTTATTTTTTTTACTCTGGCTTTAATAGTTGTTCAAGGTACCCCAAATTCTTTAGAAGCCTTAAGATAACCCATTCTTCCGCCAAGAATCTCTTCCACTGCTTGTCGCATACTTTTCTCATTCCAAGACTGCCGATCACTTTTTCTTTTATATTTTCCCATCTTTTAATAACCCTAAAAAAAATTAAATTTAATATGCTTGTTAAAACGTATCTACGTTTTGGCTGAACAAAACAGGATAGTATTCAGTTTTACCCAACCACTCGATATTCCATTTTGATTAACTAAACACTGAAAAATATTTTGAAGTTTTTCAACAAAAAAAACAGTTATCATAATCAAAAATATTGCAAAACACACTTATATTATATAGAGAAACATAAAAATACTTACCGGGATTTATTTTGTTGATTTAAACTTAATAATTCTTAACTAACTACGGATTAAACTAATTAGCATAACCTTACTTTTTCAATTTAGCATTTTCCACAAGCCACAGATCAACAACTAATCAGAGTAACCTCCTGCTGCATTCAAATAGATGGTACTTGTAGTGATTAATATCCCCGGTCATTAGATGGCGCCGCTTATTTTTAAATTAGCGTCGGTATCCCGTTTTACCAGACTATCCTATTTTAGCCAACTCTCCCCTACATATAATATATTAAAAATATAAAATGTGAAAACTTAATTTCGTATGAAAATTCTTAACACAATTAGAAGTTGTAGTGAAATAATGAAATATTTTACATTTTTGCATTAAACTTAAGTTCATTTACAATAAGGGTATTTACATCTTCCTCTTCCTTTAAAATATATGGTCCATTGACCCAATTGATCTTTTTTAAATTATTCGCAATGAATGGGTACTGTTGCATAGTATTTCGTATTCTTCTGCTTTAAATTTCTGCTTTAATCTAGTAGAGGTAATTGTTCTTTTGTTGGTATTTCTAAAAAATTGCAAACTCTTCTAATTAAACGCCATACTTGTAAAATCATAACACCAACAAAATAAAAAAAAAATTGTAGTACCATTGGATCCAGTCGATATTATTAATAACATAATAAGTGAATACTCCCCCATACTCTTATTCTATAAAAGAATGGATGACGAACAATTAATATCAATATATTGTTTAGATATTATTATCCAGCCTGAAAAGTCTACCACTAAAGATAGTCCTCTTCCTCGTGTTTCCATCCTCATCTATCTTGAGCTACTCTCTTTCAGTTTTTATTTTGTTTTCTTAAGCCATTAGCCCATCATATAGGTGGTCGATCAACGCTTATCTTGTCTTCCCTTGGTCTCCATTTCAATAATCTCTTTATCCATCGTCTATCCATCATTCTAGCTATGTCCTGCCTCATTTCTCCATTTTAGTCTGGCTTTTCTTTTGATGACGTTGGTCACCTTGGTTCTTCTCCTGACCTCTTTGTCCTTTGTTTTGTCTCGCAGAGTTATTTCTAACATGGAGCGCTCCATTCTTCTCTGTGTGACTCATAGTTTGGTAGCCGAGGCTTTTGTTAAAGTAAGTGTTTTTGCTTCATATGTCAATACTGAAAGTATGCCTTTTTCTCTCCGGGCATGTGGGCAGCTCATTTTTAAAAGTTTATTTAATTTTTCTTTATTCTGCCCACCCAAGACCTATTCTTTTCGTCAGTTCATGGGTCTAATTATCCCTACCAATCATAATTTCATGTCCTAGTTGTTTATATTTATCCAAAAAGTTCTACTTCTTGCCCACCAATACTGATTTTCTGGTTGGTTACCAAATTTGTCATTATTTTTGTTTTCAAGATGTTTATATTTAAACCTAAATTTTCTGTAGCCACAACGGCTTCCTGTACCATCTTAACCAACGTAAATTTAGATTTTCCCCATCTATTTTTATTACCTTTTCTTAACCAATTCAAATTCTTAATAGCATTCCAGTACAGTATTAAAAAGTTTATTTAACATTTTGTCTCATTTTCTAACCCATGATCTATTTTTATGCGATTACTATTAGTATCTAACTTGACAATGGTTGTTGCCTATAGGTATATATTGTATAATAATTCCGAATGATTTCCGTGGTTAGTACAATTAAACCCAAAGCTAAGAATAATACTAAAACAAGAATTAAAATTAAACTTAACAGTCTTATGGGTTGAACCACGTCGATTATCATTGCGCCGAGCTTTCGACATCCTCTTCAATGTCTTTTGCAGGACTTCCGAGGTCTCAGTTTCCCAAGCCCCGAGACACTACTACACTGATTACTAATCAATGCATTACTGGTGCTGGGAATAGAGGAAGGGTCATTTATACCGTCGATGGTGACGTAGTTTGGGTGTAGGTTGGCGTGGGAATTAGCGTGGTGATTGGCGCGGGAATTGACGCGGGAAATAGAATCATAGTAACGTTGTTCCAGTCTGTTGAAATATTGGCGGTGTGAAGGCAGATATTGAAAAGTAGTTTAATTTTTTCAAGTAATAAATCTTTTCCAATTTTTAATGCTTCTGACACTACTTCATCTTCTCTTGGGGTTAGATTATTTTTTATATTCTTCAGGACTTCTTTGATTTCTGATTTTGTTATATTGGGCATTAAATTTGATCGTGTGTTTAGTATTTCAGTTTTTACTGTAATTGGAGGTTGCGTATTCTCTTGATATATATAGCTCTGTGAAGAACTGTTCGTTTATTGTTAATATTTCATCTCTGTTTGTAGTTTAATCTCCAGTTCTGTTTCTTTGTTTATTAATTTCTATGTCTCCCTTTTGCAGGCTCTTTGTCAAAACTTTTATCTCCTTATTTTGCTCTATTCTTGCCTTTATAGTCGTCTTATTATTTATTTTATTTAGCCCTTCTTTGCTTATACTATCATCCTCTTTTCGTTTGTCATTATCATCTAGCCTCAAGAGTCCACTGCTGAACATAGGCCTCTTCCTCATGTTTTCAACCCCGTCTATCTTGCGCCGCTCTCATCCAGTTTTTATTGAGTCTTCTTAAATCGTCAGTCCATCTTGTAGGTGGTCGACCGACGCTTCTCTTGTCTTCCCTTGGCCTCCATTTCAATAACCATCTGTCATTCTGGCTATGTGTCCTGCCCATCTCCATTTTAGTCTGGCTATCTTCTCGATTATGTCAGTCACTCCGGTTCTTCTCCTGATGTCTCGCAGAGTTATTCCTAACATGGACCGCTCCATTCTTCTCTGCGTGACTCTCAGTTTGGTAGCTGCTGCTTTTGTTAAAGTAAGTGTTTCTGCTCCGTACGTCAGGACTGGGAGGACGCACTGATCAAATACCTTTCTCTTTAGGCATGTAGGCAGCTCACTTTTAAAAGTTTCTCTCAGTTTTCCAAATGCCGCCCACCCAAGGCCGATTCTTCTCTTTAGTTCATGAGTCTGGTTATCCCTGCCAATCATACTTTCATGTCCCAGGTATTTCGTTTGTACCTATTGGTTTATAAGAATTTTCGTAAGTTGACTTAGTTTTTCATCCTTTTTGTTTGTTGGGCAATATTTAGTTTGTGCCTGTTGTATTGTGTTGACTATTTGTTTGTTCAACAAATTAATATCTGTTGTTGTGTCTTTTAATATAAATTATCAATATAATTTTCGAACTTCTGAATGTTGGATTGGTCCATTTCTTTGGTTGTTTCTTATTTATCACATTGAGTCTTTCTTTTTCGGACGATATCATTATTTTCGCTCTTAGTACCCTACGATCACTGCTTGTTTTAAACTGGTTTAACATATTTACATCTTTAAATAATTCCTTTTTGTTTATTAAGTAAGAAATAGTCAATTCCCTTGCTGGTATTTCCATCAGGGCTTTCCCATGTCTATCTTCTGCGGTTTTTCTTTTTTAAAAAGATGTTCATTTAAGAGAGATTGTTTTTCAAAAAAAAATTTAACAGTTGTTTGCCTCTGTTAGCTCTGCCTTCCCTTTTATAATTTCTCAATAATATTTCAAAGGGTTTAATTATATTATTTAGTGCCTATTTTGGCGTTGAAGTCGCCACCTATTATTAAGAAGTGGTCGGGATTTTCCTTGATTGCATAGGAAATTTTATCGTAGAATATTTGGACTTCTTTGTCTGGATGTTCTGTAGTAGAGCAGTGCACTTGAATGATTTTTAGGATATATCTTGCTCTTATTTTGATGTTTAAGTAGACCACCATTGTTGAGATTTGGTCTGTTGACACAATTATGTTTGTAGGCAATTCTTTTGTAAATAAAGAAACCGATGCCTCCAACTGTCGATTCTTCTTCTCCTTTGTAGTACCGTAAATGGCCTGATGGGATTGTGATAAGACTGTCTTCCCCTTTTCTTGCTTTACTGATTCCCACAATATCCCAATTCACTTTTGAGAATTCTTCCTCTATTTTATCGAATCTTTCCTCGGACGTTATCGAAAGTCCTTTATCTTTTTGACGCACTTTGAGTAGGGTGATAGTTGGTGTTCAGTGGTGGGGTTTTGGATTTAAAGACCGTGCTTACTTTGTATGTTGGGGATTATTGATATTTACTTTCACGAGCAGCTGGCGACCGTTGGTAGATTCCTGTAGAGCCCCGCGTATAGGAACAAGACTGATATTCAATGGGATTTCGCCCATACATATATATATATATATATATATATATATATATATATATATATATATATATACATAATATACGGCGTTACTTATGATGCTGTGCAATGACCGCATTATGGTATATACCTGAATCCGTGTCGACTCTCGCCACCCTCGCTCCGCGCGATATAATACAGCTAGATTAGAAAGAATGCCAAATAATCAAGCTGCCAAAGTAATTTAGAGATGGAAACCTTAAGAAAATAGAACAAGAGAAAGGCTCCTAAAAGATGGATAGACGATGTAGAGAAAGATCTTAAAACCATGAACATCAGGCAGTGGCAAAAGAAAGTACCCAATAAGGCAGAATAGCAGAACATTATTATTAAGCACACCAAGATCCACAAAGAGATGCAGTGCCATTAGAAGAAGAAGAAAAAGGAATACAGCTATATAAGAATGTTTCTCCTTTCGCTCCTTGTGAATTAAATACAATAAAAATGTTTTCAATAGGAAGCAAAAATTAGCAAAAGAACAATGTTATAATAATATGACATAAATTATTATTTTAAATATGTTTACTAAATTAAAATCTCGCAACAACTTACGTGTATCCGCTTTCACGTGCCGAAAATCTTCACGGACACACAAAAAGGAGCAGCTTTTTGTCTCTCACTTTTTATTAAATCAACTAATTTCCCGGCTAATCATTTAGCAGTAATATTTTTCAGGTGCTCTCCAATAAAACTTCATGTATCGATTTTTTTCTGACTACCGTAAGCTGCTCACTTAAAGCTCCAACTTGTATATTCTTACCCTTTGACATTTACAAGAAAATATAGGATCTCCAAAACTGACATACACGAGTATATAATCAGATTACTCCCTAACAAGTTTGGCAAAATGTAATAATATCGAGTATTTTTATGTCAATGTCAAAGCAGCTTTAAACTAAGTTATCGAATAATACGTGAAATTTCGGTTTATTTTATGTCACGTTAAAATAAAATTCCGTATGTAAGAGGTATTAAGCTATTTTAATTTCAGAAGAACTAGAAAAATATTATAAGCTTTAAAAGCATAAAATAATATTTATTTTATATCGACATTTAAGAATTTAAACGTACATTTGAGATCATATACAGTGATGAGTGTCTTACCACCCGGCTGTTTAACGTAAGAGATAGAAAACACAGTTACCTTGTGAAATAAAAAGAGATGAAACTCGTAGAGGTGAGAAATAATCGGAAAAACCTATAATTTATATTACATTACATTACCACTATCGATAGTCTCACACCTTTAGACGTTAGATTCGAGCTAAATCACCTCGGTCATAATTATTATGAGTAACGTCGAATGTGTGACGTGTTTCCATTTTTTAATTTCGCATAAAGTAAAAACTGATTGACCACAATAAAGCAAAAATGTGAATAAAATAATTTAATTAATAGTGATTATTTAATCTAAAGTTTTAAATTATTAACCAAGAATAATTTCTACTAAGATTTGAAGAATTTCATACACTCTTGTCACGGAATAATTATAAATCCTTCGTAGATTAGTGGTAAGAATTAGAACATTGCGATACAGACATCGCAGACGATTAGAGTTTAAAACCCACATGTGGTTTTCTTTTTTTTTTTAATAATTTGAAAATATGCAAAGATCGTTTTGCTTTGGATCACTAAACAAAACTAAACAAAAACTAAAGTTAAAACAAAAAATCTTATTGACAAAACAGTATCGTCGTACTTTCGAAAATAAAGTAAAAACTTTTAAAGGATGTTTAAATAAGTAAAAATTCTACAAAAATAAAAAAATATCCGTGGCCACTAATCAATCGATTGGGAAAAGTCGCACTGAGATATTCACTGACGATGCGAGAATTATGTGCAGGACAACCATCGTGTTGAAACCATATGGAATCGAAAGGTATTGGTAAATTAGAAAGGGCTGGGACAATTTCATTTTGCAGAAGTTCCAAGTATTTCCGCCCAGTCAACATACCGTCTATAAAAAATGGACCAATGACATGATTCCCTATTATGCCTCCCCAAACATTTACTTTTCGAAGACACTGGGTACGAGCGACATAAATCTGACGAGGATTTCCTCGAGATCAATACCTAGCATTGATTGAATTGTGACGGCCATGCAATGAAAACGTACATTCATCGGTGAACAAAACGTTCTCTAAAAAATGTTCATCTAGATGTGACATTTCCATTGCAGTTTGACAAAATTCTAAACGTCTATATTGATCCCCAGGGAATTGTTCGTTGGATTTATGAAGTTTATAGGGACGGTATCGATGTCTTTACAAAATTTCACCTACTCTAAATCTCGGAATTCCACATTGTTCTCAGAGACGAGGTGTTGATTGGGTAGGATTTTGCTCAATACTTGCACAAATCAAAGTGTCCCTTAGTTCCAAATCTGGATTTACCTCCCTTCGTCTGCGAACTCCTCTTGGCTCGAATACGGATCCATAAGTAAAAAAATTACGTATATTAGACTGAATTGTTGATCGTGCTGGAGCCGGCCTATTTGGAAACATATTTACAAATTGTTGTCTAATCATGTTGTCTGATAATCCATTCACATGCCAGACAACAATTTGCACTTTTTCCTCGACCGCTAAAATCCTTTTCACGAATTGTTTTTTCAATAAAAAGTTTCTGTTTACCGTAAAAAACACTTCTCGATGTGTTATTATTTGATAACTTGAAGGCTTGATAATTTGGTTAGCTTTAAAGCAGGTACCTGTTGATGGATTTGACATTAAACAGTCTTCAATGGATTATTTTCCATTCACAACTGAAGACTGTAAAACTGGAATTGAATTTGAAATATTTTGTATTTCTATTTTATAAAATTGGAATAAAAATAAATTGTAAATAATGAGTTTTTCGAAAACTTGTTTTTTGAAAACTTGTTATGTATCACATTTTCTATTATTTTTGATTGAGTAAAACAAAAATTTTATCCTTGGTGTGAATTGAACCCCAGTCTTCTTATCAATAGACAACGTCTCTAACTATTACGCCAACTCCACATACAACAATAATTATTGTTTTCAGACTGAACATACTTATTTAGTTTAGTCAAATATTTCAGTTGAGTTATTTTTATTATTAAATAAACTTAAAGATTTATAATTTAAAATCGCTACTAATTAATGTTTTTTACTATAATATATCTTAATATATTTAATCATTTATTCTAACATCAGAAATTATTAAAATAAAATATTTTCGAGGTCATCCGTATAATTATGACTGAAGTCAAATAGACACGTCTAATAACTAGCCTTATCTCGTACTATCTCATAACTTAATCTGTCTTCTATCTATCTTTCCGCTATTTTGCCGGGTGGTAAGACACTCATCACTGTATAGACAAATAGTCTACAAGCCTATGGGAGATTTTTAATGACTTATTTGACCCAGCATGAATCACATATAAATCAATACCACAACATTAGAAACCATGCCGTACATGTGAGTCACAGGTAAGATAAACTTACCACTCAAGGGGGTAAGTTTTTTTGGCCAAACATTTTTGTACGGCATTTATAACTTAGATAGGTAATACAAAAATATTGACTTAAGACTTAATGCCCTACAAAAATGTTGGTATCAGGAGCAGGGACAATTTTTTATTTTCAGAAAATTCTTTGCTTATTTGGTAATTTGACACAGTAAGGCATTCATACACAACGTTTCGAATTAACATATAGATTAATTTTTTTACAACGTCGAACATTTTTGCTGGACAGTGGTAATACATCCAAAGCGGAACCTTTAATTTGAACCCCTATGCTTAGTGTAATGATAAGAATTGGCAGCATAGTTTCAAAAGTTGTTATTACGTATTGTAGTATTGATTTACACGGTCGAACAACTAATAGAAAAAAGAATGGCCAAAAATAGATCCGTCCATCTGGCTTTTGTTGATCTTAAGAAGGCATATGACTCAATACCTAGAACCAAGCTATGGGAAGCAATGGAAGACATCGAAGTTGCACGAAGATTATTAAACGCGGTAAAAGCACTCTACAAGAATAACGAAATAGCTATCAAAACGGGCAATAGAATATGCAGTCCATTTAAGACGACAAAGGGACTACTACAGGGTTGCTCCACATCCCCCACCCTGTTCAAAATATTCCTGGAAAAAACCCTGAAACCATGGAAAAGAAAGTGCGAAGGAATGGGTATACCAGTAAGGAACGAATATCTATAGACGCTAAGTTTTGCCGACGACCAAATAGTGATCGCACAAGACGAGGATGACCTCAGTTTTATGATGAGAAAACTGGAGCAGGAATATACAAAGAATGGGATGGAAATAAACCTAAAGAAAACTGAATACCTAACAACGGTGAATACAGAAATAAAACAGCTGGAAATGGACGAAGGTAAACAAATCAAAGGAACAGACAAGTATAAGTATTTAGGTTTCATAATATCAAACAAAGGAACAACGGAGGAAGATATAAAAAATAGACTAGGACAAACAAGAGACTGCATACGAAAATTGAACCCGGTACTATGGGATAAGAACACCAGCATGAAAACAAAGAAAAAAATATATAATACCATGACAAGAAGTATCCTCACTTATGGGTGTGAAAATTGGACAATAAATAAGAAAACCAAAAACAAAATAAGAGCAACAGAGATGGAATTCCTAAGGAGAAGCTGCAGAGTAACAAGAAGCGATAGAATAAATAACATGGAGATTAAGAGGAGAATGGGAATGAACTCCGACATAATAGACTACATCGAACAGAAGAGGTTAACCTGGTACGGACATGTCAGAAGAGCAGACCAAAATCGGTGGATAAATAGAATAACAGACTGGAGCCCGATAGGAAGAAGAAAGAGAGGCAGACCCCGAAGATCTTTCAGAGATGAGGTGGACGAAGCAATGAGTAGAAGAATCCTACAGGAAGGGGACTGGCTAAACAGGAAAAATTGGAGAAAACGGTTGAGTGAAGGAATACAGTGAAAACTGTGGAAATCCTTGTATATATATAGTATTGATTTATATTAAATTCATGCTGGATCAAATGACGCATCAAAAATGTTTAATAGGCTTGTAGTCTATAGCTTTCAGACTATAAGCGAGAGTTGATACTCAAACAAAACTATACGTGGCACACTATGTGTATCCACACTATGTGATGTCTAAACTACTACTCTTAACAAAAATAAAAAAAAAATTAAAATAATAGAAAATACTTCTTAATCAAAAATTGACCTGTGTCCTAGTTTTTAATATTGCCCCTGTTTCATTTTCGTTCGGCCACCCTGTATAAAATTGTTGCATTCTCCTTATGTGCAAAATAAAAGTTTAATTTAAAAAAATAGTGAAACTTCTAGTAATATAGGATCTGAAATCTAATAATTTAGATAAAAAATAAACTAGGTTATTTATATGTGGATAAGAAATTGCTGTCTGCCTTTATTTATAATATAGCTGTGCATACAAAATGTAAAAACGCAATTGCAGGGTTAATTTCAAATTGCAATGGCATTCTTGGTGTACTGGGTGGCAACTGAGAATGGCTCCAGGTTATGTCTGGGGAATGGATTACGATAGAATAGAAATCCCGCGTAACATCCTTTATGCAGGATTCGATCTTACAAATAATTTTTATCAGATGAGTGCTTTGGTGCTCACCCAGAGCTTAATCTTACAATCATTCCCAAAAGCTTGTATATAATTACCTCTATCGACCACATTACAAAACTTGTTTGTTCAAAGTGGAAGTTAAAAAAAGAGATTAATATGAAGGACCACCTACGGATGTAAAAATAAAAGAATAAAATAATTCGTCACTACAACTAAAATAAGATTTGGTCAAAATCATTTTGTAAAGTTTTTATCTCACCTACTTAATCCGTCGAATTCATACTAGTTCACTGCGAAACACAAGCACAATAGTACTACTTACAGCTAAAAGGTAACTAACTGGGGCATGCACTAAACACGTCATTATTAACAATAATCAACACAATTAATTTTGTAAGAATATGGCGTTTGCTAACGTGAAGCAGTCTACAAGCCCATGGGAGATTTTTAATGGGACATTTGACATAGAATAAATCACGTACAAAACAATAATATATTATGTAATACCAACTTTAGAAAGATAATGACCTGCGACGTAATGCCGTACGAAGATATTGGTAACAGGAGCAGTGAAAATTTTTTATTTTCAGAAAACTTTTTTCTCATTTTCCATAATTAGACACCGTATGGCCTCCATACACAATAATATAGATTCATTTTTTCGCCGTACATTTTGACTAGGGCAGGGTGAGAAATCTAAGGCTCAAACGTTAAAAAGAGTTGTTATTACATATTGTAGTATTAATTTATATGTGATTTATACTAAGTAAAATAACCCATTAAAAATTTATCAAGGGCTTGTAGTCTGAAAAGCTAAAGAGGTATGTAAGAATTCTTTGCAATTTGACGTGGTAAAATTTAATTACAATTAAATAGGTAAAATAGTTGGTATAAATGGTTGGTAAAGAATGAGGTCACTATTAGAGTCAAATATGATAAAGCTATTTTTCCGCATATTGCAAATTGCTCTATGTATAATAGAAAAAATTATGTTTAAGAAAGACTTTAAAACAATCTCACATAAAACGATTTTGTTGCTTAGACGAATGTTTATGTTCTTTAATATGACTATAGAGATAGTGACGTCTTATCCAAAATGATAAATGCATGTATATAATATGCATTTAAGTATACAAATATAATATATTACATAAAAAATAGTAAAGCGGGAAAAAGCAATTATAGGAAAATTAAATGATATTACCTTTCTGTAACTACATTTGTAATTATTCTGGATATTATGAATTCATCTGTAAAATTGTAATCACCTAAAATAATGACAATAGTTTGACGTTTAAAGGAACTATTTAAATTTTCCTACAACTTTAGTTTCAAGTTAATGACAAACTGACAAATTAACATTAAGTCGTTTGAATCTTAGAAGTGTCAAAAAATCGTAACATGGACTGCAAAACGTGGTATCTTAGTTATAACAAAATGTTCAGCACAACGTTAAAACTATATTTCTTCTTATTTTTGTACACCACTACTGTAAATTTCGAATATGTTCAATTACTATTTTTTAAATTTTCTTTGATACCAATGCACTACAGTGATTAGTGATAAAAAGACATCAGAGAGAAGGTCGGTGCGATAATAAAATATGCGGTTCAACCCGGAAGCCTGTTGAGGTTAATATTATTTTTTTAATATTGTTAATCTTAGCTTTAGGTTTAATTGTACTAACCGCGGAATCTTTTGGAACATGTTCATCATCAACATCTTCATGTTTGTGAACATATATGTATAAAAATTTACAACTAAGTTTTCATGAGTGTGAGAAATTATAATTTGATGCATACTTTGATGCAGCTAATAGATGGCGCCACATATGCTACATATGTAGCATCTATATGCGCTTAACTTTCTTGTTCTTCAAGTTAGCACTATTTGTGTCAAAAAATAATAAACATTATTTTAACAAAAAAAAAATATTACTATTATTTCAAAACTAAAAGTTTTCGAGATAATCGCATTTTACAAATCAGCTGCATAACTCTAATTTAACGCAATTACTCCAGGCAACGAATGAAAAATTGACAAAAACATCAATACTTCTGAATTATGGTATGATATACCTTTAACTAGGGTTAATAATTTCTGAAATATTAAAGAAAATAAATGTATCAATGGGATAATTATTTTTTATTTATCGTATGGCACTTGACACATTTCCATTAAATTTACATATATTTTGTATAAAACATTACATATATGTTTACAAACGCACATCTAACTTATTTATATATTCTATCGACTCTGGAGTCGCCATTAGGAAATCCTCTGACCTGCCTTGATAGGATCTTGTGGAACACTGTTCACTGTTCTGTAATGTGACAGATGGTTTGGGGTTGTCCGCAGTAACAGAGTGGGGATGGTCGTTTACCCCATTTGTGCATCATGTAACCGTATCTGCCGTGTTGGGTTCTGATTCGGTTCAGCATAGTCCATGTGTTGCGTGGTAAGTCAAAACCTGGTGGTTTTTGTGTGATGCAGGGTAAGTTGCTATTCCATCCATTCTCTAGTCCAAGTGGTCGTTAAGTTAAACTCATTTTCCACAGCAAGCTGTGCTGTTTTTATTGGCGGTCGTCTGGAGCGTAAACGGTTACCGTTGGCAGCATCTATATCTTGATGAATTGACAGGATCTCGTTACTAAGTATCTTTTTGCACTTACTAGTGAGGGAGTGTATGCGTCGTAGTTTGGGTGGTGGAATGTGGCTCAGTACTGGGAGCCATTGTGTAGGGGTGGATTTGATAACACCAGCAATCATTCTCATTGTACTGTTCAATTGGGCATCTACTTTGTGTATGTGGGCTGTTAAGCCAGGCTGAAGAGCAGTATTCTGCGGTCGAGAAAACAAGACTCAGGGCAGATGATCGCAAGGTGGAAGCCGATGCTCCCCATGTTGTACCGCACAACTTCTATGTTGTTTCTGGACTTCAGTTTTTCCGCTGTTGTTGACATATGTTTCTTGAAAGATGGGGTTCTGTCAAGAGTCACCCCAAGGTACTTTGGTGTTTTATTGTAAGCGAGTGTGGTGTTTTCGAATTGGATATTTAGTGTTCTTCCTGCAAGCTTGTTATTTAGATGAAAACTGGAAACCTCTGTTTTGGTAACGTTTGGTTGAAGGCTCCATTTACGGAAATACTTTCCCACTGTGTGTAAGTCTACCGTAAGGATTGCCGATTGCTGTGTCGGCTAGCATGCTGTTGATTATTCGAGCGGTGGATTTAGAGGGCTGTTAGATCTATGAATGCGGCTGCAGTTTTAAGTTTGCTCTGGAATCCTGCCTCAATAAATATGGTAAGTGAAAGAACCTGATTTGCGCAGCTTCTTTTCGGTCGGAAACAGGCCTGATCAACCGGTATTGATTCAAGTAGCTTTGGACTAATTCTGTTATCTAATAGATAACTCGTTCTAGTAGCTTGAACGTTGCCGATAGTAGGGCTATTGGTCTGTAGTTCTTAGGTTTTAATATGGCAATAATCTTTGAGCGTTTGAGTTCCTGTGGTATGATACCGGTCTTCATAATATCTGTGAAAAAGTGGGCCATCCAATCTCTCGCATATTTGCCGCTGTTAATTAAGAATTCGGGATGAATATTGTCAAAACCTGGGGCTTTACCTGGCTTTACATCCTTGAGAGCTATAGTGACTTCTTCGCAAGTAAAAGGGCGAGAGTATTCTGTTTCTGCAGATTAAAATTTTAAAGTTTTGAGCTCTCGTTTTACCTTGATTGTGTGTGGCTTGTCTTTCGGGGCCCTAGATGTCGATACCAGATGTGAGGCAATAGTGTTTGGGTTAATTGTTGTTTTGTTCCTTGTTATGGGAGTTCCGCTTCTTAATATTCTTAGTAGTGTCCATGCTTGCCTACTTGATGTGTGAAAATTAAGACTTTCTACAGTTTCCGTCCATTTTTGTTGTCTCGCTACATCTAGGCTATGGAGCAGTTCATCGGCTAATTCTTGATCGCCGCTTTCAAGGAAATTTTGGTACAGTTCTTCGTTGTTATGGGATCAACCAGGAGTGTATTCTTTTCTGTAGCCTCTTGGTATATAATATATATATATATATATATATATATATATATATATATATATATATATATATATATATATATATATATATATATCCTCTTGGGATAACTATTAATAAGATTTGACAAAATAATAGGATATTAGGATTTGACATCAAACATTTTACTTTTTATATTCAATTAATATTCAAAACATCTTACTTACAGACCAAATTAATCAACTACAGATGAGGAATATTAAGCACCAGAAGAACCAGAAAATAACGAAACATGGCAATCCTATAAGAAACTATGCTTTGGATGCAGATATTACGCTGGGATTTTTTTGGATATAGACGAAAATATTTCTTCAATGCAGGTTTTTAAAAAGAAATGGGATGACCAATATATATATAAATGAATATTAAATCTACAAATAATTACGGAATAAAACTTTTCAATCAAACTCGATCACATACAAGGCATTTTTTTTCAATAAAATCCTTTATAAAAAGGTATATAAAAAACCCAGTCGGGCTATGTTAAAAAGACAAAACGTTATCGGAATAAGTATTCCATCATCAGTGTCAATATATTACATGAATGTAGCCACTAAATATGAGGGTAAAAGTGGCTACATTTATGTAATATATTGACACTGATGATGGAATACTTATTCCGAAAATGTTTTGTCTTTTTAACATAGCCCGACTGGGTTTTTTATATACCTTTTTATAAAGGATTTTATTGGAAAAAATTTTTTATTATATGGTATACAGCCAACTACAGGAACTTAGTTTCCTTGTGAATACAAGGCATAGTAGGAAGGCAAATTTCCAAAATTCTGACACGATTGAAATGAGAAAGTTTTGCTTCAACACCATCTACAATTCTCCAGCATTAGAAAAACTTTTTTTTTTGATGAATTATATTACGATGTAGTATTTCCTTTTACAAGTGTCTAAAAGGAAGTTTGGGCAAATGTTGGAATGCTTATGTATAGAAGAACAAAATTAAAATGACCATTTGTGAAAAAAAAATATTTTTTGACTTGCTCATACAAAAGTTTGCTAATGCATATATACTAAATGAGGCATTATCATTAGACGAATCTTTGCTATTACTTCGAGAAAGGTTTTATTTTTGCATGTTTATGAAAGGCAAAATACGGAATTAAGTTCAACGAACTTTGTTCAGCTCAAGGTTATGTTTCGAACATAGAAATATAAAAGGGCCATCGATAAAACGCTGAAAATATGAAGATTGTTGAAAGTCTTGTGATGCGATTGATGCAGCTATATTTAAAAAAAAATACTTTGTTTATGGATAACTATTACAACAGTCTACTATTATCTAGCAAATTACTTAGCAAAAAGGGACCAGCAAAGATATACTGCAAAAAATAACACGTCGTAAGCTTAGGTGAAGCGAACATATATGGCGATGCCAAAATCAGACATATGTGTTCAAATGAAAAGATTAATGGGATGTGCTATGTCCAACTAAATCTTACCACATAAATATTATAAACGCAGCTAATCCGCGACAGCAGGAAAAGAGAAAACCAATTGAAATAGTGAATTATAATCAGAATATGTCAGATGTTGACGGAGCAGATCTGATAATGTTATTTCTGTCCATGAAACCGATTGTTTCATGGACAGAATCTGTTATTATCCGATTCTTAGACAACACCAAGGAGACACGAAATATTTCTAAATTAGTTCTGTTTATAATTTTCAGTGTTCACTCAATGGGCGACTACAAATCAACATGTCTGAGACTTCTGGTGGGAATATAAAAACTAATAGATTGGAGAAGTTCAGAACAACAAAATAAACCATTTATTAATAATTTAAACACATATACCAAATCAAAGTTATCTCGTCTGGTTTTTAATAAATTAATGTTCTTCTTCATGATGTGCTTATCCATTACGATAATTGGCGATCATCTTGGCAATCTTTATCTTATCTGCAGCATCGCGGAAAAGCTGTACAGGTGTTGTATTGAACCAGATTCTGAGGTTCTTTAACCAAGATATTCTTCTTCTTCCTGGACCTCGTTTTCCAAATATTTTTCTGGATAAAGCATATCTGGATTCATTTCGCATAATATGTCCAAAGAATTGTAACTTTCGAGATTTGACGATGGTCAGTACCTCTCGGTTCTTATTTATTCTTCTGAGGACCTCCTCATTTGTTTTCTGCGCATATCTTCGTTTAAGGTCCACGATTCAACACAATAAAAAAGGACAGAGAAGATGTAGCATCGCAGCATTCTTACTTTTGCACCAAGAAAGAGGTTGACTCTTGAAGAAAGCCCCCATCCGATTGAAGATAGATCTGTCTTTTTCGATGCGTGTCTAATCTCCTGGTTGTTAGTCCATTCTTCATTTATTATGGTGCCGAGGTAGTTGTAGTGCGTCACTCTTTCTACAGGGGATTGGTTGACGTACAGTTGACCTTCTGTTATCCTATTCTTGCTAATTATCATAAGCTTTGTCTTCTTAACGTTTATATTAATTCCATATTCTTGACTGTAAAACGTAATTTTATTCATAAGAACTTGTAGGTCTTCTAAGTTGTCCGCAAAAACTGTGGTGTCATCAGCATATCTGATGTTGTTTAGCCGATAACCATTTAGTGGAATCCCTTTTTTTACTTTCGTGCAAAGCTTTGATAAATATTCGTTCAAAGTACAGATTAAAGATTAGATGAGACAAAAATAGCCTTGCCTCACTCCACGCATGATTTTCACATAGTCAGTGTGTTCACCTTCAAGTCTGAGATTTGCTGTCTGATTCCAGTAAAGGTTTCTAATTATTTTCAGATCTTGGCTGTTAATTCCTGCTTCTTTTAGTATTTGCATCATGCATCATCTTGGCGTACTGTACTCGATCAAACGCTTTCTCGTAATCAACCAGACATGCGTATACGTCGCAGTTGACGTCTCTGCATCTCTGGAATAAGACTTGTACTGAGAACAAAGCCTCTCTAGTACTAACAGCATTTGTGAACTCGAACTGGTTGGAGTTAACAAACTAATGTTAAGTGTTTTTAAAATATCTGTATAATTATGATTATTAATGCGTATGTTTAATTTTTATGCAAAATATCTTAAAAAACTGTTCTGCAATCTCTCCAATGTAGAACTTGGTATTGTAGATAATGTGGATATTGTGGTATTGTGTAGATACAACGAAAGCATAATAAATTGTTCTTAAAGCCTAAACAGATAGTCTCAGACAGTTGCGAATGATAAAGCCCAAAGATTTTAATGAATTTACTTTTACATTATTAATATGTTTTTAAACCGTAACTGTTTATCAAATGTGTTTTTCATTGTTTTGATCTAAGACAATTCATTATCATTAATTGCATAATAGGTATTATAGTTTTAATACCTCCATAAAAACTTAAATAGCAGCATTTACCAACATTTAAATGCAGAATGAGTATTTGGTATTAGAATATTATTCTCATACCAAATACTTAATCAGTCTAAATCTTCATAAATTAAAGTTATATCATTCTTTGAATCTACGGATTTAAATAATTTCATATTATCTTTAAACATCAGGAAATCGCAATTTCTAAAACATTCTCATATATCGTTCACATATATATTAAATAAAAAAGGTGAACAATGAGCTCCTTGGGTTACTCCTGATGTCACATGAATTATATCTGAATTAACAACCTATTCTCACTTGTTGTGTGTGGTATCTTAAAAAGCTGCTAAACCTAAACCATTTTAAGAATTGATGACTGAAGTCAAAGGCATTTAATTTTTTTAATAGCATGTTATAATCTACTCTGTCCAAGGTGCTAAATTAATCAAAATTAAGTTTATTTAAACAGAACGAGTAAAACAATACTTCTGATATTCTAAAAATTACAAAAACATGCAGTGCTAGGTTTTGAATTTTATTTGTTCATACTT
Organism: Diabrotica undecimpunctata; assembly: GCF_040954645.1. Lineage (NCBI taxonomy): Eukaryota > Metazoa > Arthropoda > Insecta > Coleoptera > Chrysomelidae > Diabrotica > Diabrotica undecimpunctata. The sequence goes on along the minus strand of NC_092807.1, from coordinate 40,653,898 downwards.
TCTTTCAATACTGTCCATAATACTCTTCAACTAAATTACAAATATAACACTATAAAAATAAACAATCTCCGCTATTTTAAATTTTTAAAATAACATATTTCTACAAAACGTTTGTGACAAATTCCTTTTTTATTATTTGTGTTTTTATGTCAAAAATAGTAAATCTCGTACAGGCAACCTCACACAAAACGGAACAGGTAATATGCGAACAGACAACCTAAGGCCTGTCAGTATCAAAACATAATATTTTATAATAAAATTGAGATATCTTTTCCACATAAAAAGCACTTTGCTGATTTTAAAAAAGGCGTCAGTGTTGTACATAGTTAAACGAAACATTAATTGAAGATAGCTATATATACAGCTATATATACATATATATATATATATATATATATATATATATATATATATATATATATATATATATTATATATATATATATAATATATATATCATCGAGAAAAGGAGTACGACCGTCAATCCAATATAAACTAAGGAACACTAGGAGTGGTGGGTTTTTCGGTCAAAGTGGAGAAATAAAAGACAAAGAAGGTGGCTACTTCATCTATTTATTGAAGATGTTTCGCTTCTTAATTAAGAAGAATTATCAGTTCATCTAAAAAGAACAATATGAAAAACCAAACATCCATGGAAAAGTTATTAAAGTTGGTTACCTCAAAAAGATATGTAGCAGTCAAAGATATAAAATGTGTAAAGAAGCTTAAGATACTGGACATTAAAAATTATGTTTTATAGACAATTAATTGAACCGAATACAGTTTACAAATAAACTCAACTTAGCACAGCAAAAGACATGTGGTAATAGTACATGTATATAAAAAAATATGTGAAAAAACTTAAGTAAAAAACATTAATTCATAGAGAACCAAAAAGATCATATGATGCACTTCCAACAGTATATAATTATTTAAATTTGATCTTAACTTTAGGTAACATTATTAAAAATTGAATTATAGATATTTAAAAATATCTATAATGAAGTTACCACTCTTAAGCTTCTCAGTCGCTGTCGGTGAAATGCGACAGGAATCTAGGTACCACGCCGAACGAGAAAAGACAGTAACCTTGAGGTCAAAAAATTTTGACAGAACAGCAAGGCATTTTTAAAAAAATTAATGTGGCAGAATAGCCAGCAACAGGTGAAGATTGATTCAACCTCCATCAGTCCAAGGTTCATACATTTGGAACTGAGAATAATAGAGATTCTGTGAATCTATTTTATTATTAAATTTTATTAAATTATTTGAACAGAAACAATTATTTAAATATGCAAAAGTAACATTGACAAAATAATCGATAAAATGTAAGTTGAATAAATCTAAGTAAGTAAAGTAAGAAATTATTTTATTTTATTTTATTTTATTTGAAATTATTTATATGAAAATATGATAGAAACTACACTTTAAGGGACGATTTTTAAAGTAAACAACATATTAAGCCTAATTCTGCAATAATAATGCATGATAAATTTGGCTCAAGTTGCTAATGTCCGTTCTCTTATTGAGAGCGTTCGGGTGTTTAAGTATTGAACACATTTCCAAAAACTGTCTTTTAACGATATTGCGTTCATTGCTAAGAATCTTAACTTCATTAAAGTCAACTTTGTCTTTAGTGTCAATAGCATGCTGTGCAAGAGCACAAGTACGCTTAGATAAGTTGATATCACTGCGGTGAGTCGTAAGACGCCCTCTCAGTGATCTCCCTGTCTGCCCGATGTAGCATGAGTCACACTCAGCACAAGGTATGTGATAGATGACATTTACTTGTTCCAGAAGGGACAAGAGTGTTTTAGTTTTAGAAAACAAATTCCAGACAGTCTTAGCATTTTTAACTGCAATTTTAACCGGTACATTTTTCTGTTTGTACAGTTTAATAAGTTTTTCAGTAACTTGAGGAAAATAAGGTAAAGATGAGTAATGGGTGGTTGGAGTCCCAAGTACAGTATTAGGCAGAACAATGTTATTAATTGAATATTATTCTGAGTTGGTATATATATAAATATAAATATAAATAAATATATATACAAATATATATATATATATATATATATATATATATATATATATATATATATATATATATATATATATGTTTGTGACAAAAATGTGTATTAACATATATCCTGTGAATAAAGAAACACAAAAATAAACTTAAATCGATTCTCCTGTAAAATTACAAATTTGTGACACATTGCCCTTTACCTCCGGCATACCGATATATATATATATATATATATATATATATATATATATATATATATATATATATATATATATATAAGAAAAAGTAGTCCAAAGTTTTTTGACTAGTTTGGAAAAAATATATGTAAATACTTTTTTCTTTTTGGGTGTGGTAGTCAATAAAAAATAGAGCTTTGCTAAGGCGTACTATTTATTCTGAATCCAAGCTTTCGGTGGTTTTTTGCCACCTTTATCAAGGTCTACAAAGAAAATTACTATGTTGTAACAAACTGAATGGTGCCAAAAAGGCTGTAAAAAACTATAAAAAAACTTACCCGAATGTAAGATTCGTGGCATAAACAACAACGTTAAATAACATGATAAAACTGAGGTTGCAACTAAACTTAAAAATGTTACTGTTAAAAAACACTTTAAAAATTACTAAAAACGTTAAAAGTTAAAAACAAAATGAAGGACGACATGTTGAAACAGTCGTCGTTGCAGGCTTGATTTCAGTCACATTTCACGAGCAGAAAGAGAAAGTGAGTGGATAATTATTGTTTAAATAGTTTGGAGAAAATACAAAAAACAACTTTGAAAATAACGTCTAACAGAATACTGTTAGTGAATTTTTAGTACTGCCAACTGTATTACCAACTTGAAATTAAGCGGGAAATTAAAAATGTAAATTATAACATAAGCAATCGAAAGAAAATAGTATTTAGTAAATAGGTTTAGAAAAAACAACTCAAAACAAAACAAAACTGAATTAGTAATTGCAGTTTGATCGTAAATATTCAATTAATAATGATATTTCAAAAAAAGGAAAGAACCAAAGAAAACTCTGAGATGCAAAATAGCTCAGTCAAAAGTCAATATAAAATTGTAAATTTTGCTAAGATTCTGGATCTCAGATCTCTTATTAAGATTGTTATTATCACTCTTGCTGATATGTACCATCTCTAAGAAAGTTCTCTTGAATTTATTTTTCTCTCTGGCTAATATTTTTACATTGTTGAAATCTATCTTATGGTCTAGATCGATAGTATGCTCTGCCAAAGCACAAGTAGGTTTGTTTAATCTACAATCACTCTTATGAGAAATAATACGGCTAGACAGATTCCTTCCAGTTTCACCAATGTACGTGGATGGACATTCAGTACATTGAATGCAATAAACAACATCTGTAGTCTCTAGAGTGGTTAGGGGTTGTTTTATTTTGCTATACAGCTGACGTATGGTTTTGATGTTCTTGTTAGCTATTTTGATATTCTTAAAGTCTTTAAAAATCTTAGTGAGTTCAACGGTTAGTTTCGGAATATATGGAAGGGCATAAAAATACACACTTGTTGGAGCAGAAATATTTTGTGCTGAGGGCACTGATTGTGACATAGTAAGTATGTTGTTTCTATTAACAAAGGGGACATTAAAAATTAATTTATTTATCAGTCTTAGAGGATATGAATTTTCAACAAAAATATTGCGTAAGAGGTTGAGATCATGTTGGAGATAATCCGGATGAGACAACCTTTTGACACGTTCTTTCATCGCTAGGACTAAATTAGTTTTCATCCTCGGGGGGTGGTAGGAGTGGTAGCTTATGAATCTATTGCTACATATGGGTTTTCTATACCATTGTGTTTTCACAACATTATCCTCACATCTATGCAAACTCATGTCAAGGAAAGGCAAAGATCCCTCCCGCTCCTCCTCGCATGTGAATTGCAAGTGTGGGTTTTGTTGGTTGAACACATTTAACGTAGAGTGTATGGAGTCTGCAGGTAGTGCCAAGATTATTATATTATATTATAAATTCAAGAGAACTTTCTTAGAGATGGTACATATCAGCAAGAGTGATAATAACAATCTTAATAAGAGATCTGAGATCCAGAATCTTAGCAAAATTTACAATTTTATATTGACTTTTGACTGAGCTATTTTGCATCTCAGAGTTTTCTTTGGTTCTTTCCTTTTTTTGAAATATCATTATTAATTGAATATTTACGATCAAACTGCAATTACTAATTCAGTTTTGTTTTGTTTTGAGTTGTTTTTTCTAAACCTATTTACTAAATACTATTTTCTTTCGATTGCTTATGTTATAATTTACATTTTTAATTTCCCGCTTAATTTCAAGTTGGTAATACAGTTGGCAGTACTAAAAATTCACTAACAGTATTCTGTTAGACGTTATTTTCAAAGTTGTTTTTTGTATGTTCTCCAAACTATTTAAACAATAATTATCCACTCACTTTCTCTTTCTGCTCGTGAAATGTGACTGAAATCAAGCCTGCAACGACGACTGTTTCAACATGTCGTCCTTCATTTTGTTTTTAACTTTTAACGTTTTTAGTAATTTTTAAAGTGTTTTTTAACAGTAACATTTTTAAGTTTAGTTGCAACCTCAGTTTTATCATGTTATTTAACGTTGTTGTTTATGCCACGAATCTTACATTCGGGTAAGTTTTTTTATAGTTTTTTACAGCCTTTTTGGCACCATTCAGTTTGTTACAACATAGTAATTTTCTTTGTAGACCTTGATAAAGGTGGCAAAAAACCACCGAAAGCTTGGATTCAGAATAAATAGTACGCCTTAGCAAAGCTCTATTTTTTATTGACTACCACACCCAAAAAGAAAAAAGTATTTACATATATTTTTTCCAAACTAGTCAAAAAACTTTGGACTACTTTTTCTTACTTTGTAGTATGGGTTTTTATGAGGACATCAGACTCCAATACGGACCATTACTTGTGTCGTATCTAAAGGAATGGGCTAATGTGAACACCAAACTGGCAGCGTTAAGGAACAGAAAGACTTTTTTAATTAAGTGTCGAAATGCAGATTGTTTTCCGAACCATATCACGAACAGCTTGACAAATGTGAATAATTTACTTCATCATAGGAGAGGAGAGATAGATTTTCGTGCTCAAGGACTTAGTAAAAGGTTTGGAAAAAATATTCTCAATCTAGAAATTAAGATTACTTTTGCTGATATTAATCATTTAGAAAATAAGCTAAAAGATCTCCAGGCCAAATCAAAATCTATACTTAATTATTACACATATGTTGAGTTCAAACGTAGACAACAAGTAATTTATAACAATCTTTTTCATAAAATTAAGAGAACCAATATCAATAAATTTAATAAGTTCAGATTAGATAGTTTTGACAGTATTGATTTCAGGGAGAGTTGGTTTAAAAACCTCACAGACTTAGAATTTCCTGTAGAAGTTAAAAAGTTGTTGGCTTTAGGCTCTAAGTTCGCTTTACTTCCTAACAAAAAAGATTTTAAAGTTTCCTCTTTGTTGGCAGACATCGAAAACATTTTAAGACCAATTGAGAATGTCGATAAGGACATTCTGAGGTCCAAATGCACTAATATAATTACTAACTTTCTCAACAAAGATGAAAAAGACCATTTCTTAAATAAATATTATATCAAATGCAAAACTTTTTTGAAACATCACCCTGAGATCAAGATTGTCCAGAGCGACAAAGGCAATGTCACTGTAGCAATGTACACTAGGGACTATATACAAAAATGTGAAGACTTACTCACTGACACTAAATATTATAAAAAGTTGAACAATAATCCCGTGTGTACTTTGCAACAAAAGGCTAATAAACTAGTTTCTGATTTGGTAAAGGAGAATCAAATAGATCAATCAGTTGGTAAAAGTTTGAAAATTTACAATGCAATTGCTCCTAGATTTTATGCTCTCCCAAAAATTCATAAACCTACTCTGTCTATGAGACCAATAGTGTCCTCAATAGGTACACCTAATGGCCCCATAGCAAGTTTTTTAACTAATATTCTCACAGAAACGTACAGTAATAACAGCGAGTTTTGCATTCAGGACTCTTTCAGTTTCAGTTCTTTTATTAATAACTTTAAATTACCTACGAACTATAAGCTCGTTAGTTTTGATGTAGTGTCTCTGTTCACTAATTTACCATTACACACAATATTGGTTAGCGTTGAGAAACACTGGGATGACATATCAATACACACAACCCTTAACTTAGCTAATATCAAAAAACTCATTTCTTTTGTTTTTGACTCTAATGTTTTTGTTTTTAATGACTGTTACTACAAACAAGTCTTTGGTACTCCAATGGGTTCCAGTATTTCACCAATACTGTGCAATTATGTCTTAGATGATTTGATTGAAGATAGTTTGCAACAAATCAATTTTGAAATACCGTTCATAAAGAGATATGTGGATGACTTAATCTTGGCACTACCTGCAGACTCCATACACTCTACGTTAAATGTGTTCAACCAACAAAACCCACACTTGCAATTCACATGCGAGGAGGAGCGGGAGGGATCTTTGCCTTTCCTTGACATGAGTTTGCATAGATGTGAGGATAATGTTGTGAAAACACAATGGTATAGAAAACCCATATGTAGCAATAGATTCATAAGCTACCACTCCTACCACCCCCCGAGGATGAAAACTAATTTAGTCCTAGCGATGAAAGAACGTGTCAAAAGGTTGTCTCATCCGGATTATCTCCAACATGATCTCAACCTCTTACGCAATATTTTTGTTGAAAATTCATATCCTCTAAGACTGATAAATAAATTAATTTTTAATGTCCCCTTTGTTAATAGAAACAACATACTTACTATGTCACAATCAGTGCCCTCAGCACAAAATATTTCTGCTCCAACAAGTGTGTATTTTTATGCCCTTCCATATATTCCGAAACTAACCGTTGAACTCACTAAGATTTTTAAAGACTTTAAGAATATCAAAATAGCTAACAAGAACATCAAAACCATACGTCAGCTGTATAGCAAAATAAAATAACCCCTAACCACTCTAGAGACTACAGATGTTGTTTATTGCATTCAATGTACTGAATGTCCATCCACGTACATTGGTGAAACTGGAAGGAATCTGTCTAGCCGTATTATTTCTCATAAGAGTGATTGTAGATTAAACAAACCTACTTGTGCTTTTGCAGAGCATACTATCGATCTAGACCATAAGATAGATTTCAACAATGTAAAAATATTAGCCAGAGAGAAAAATAAATTCAAGAGAACTTTCTTAGAGATGGTACATATCAGCAAGAGTGATAATAACAATCTTAATAAGAGATCTGAGATCCAGAATCTTAGCAAAATTTACAATTTTATATTGACTTTTGACTGAGCTATTTTGCATCTCAGAGTTTTCTTTGGTTCTTTCCTTTTTTTGAAATATCATTATTAATTGAATATTTACGATCAAACTGCAATTACTAATTCAGTTTTGTTTTGTTTTGAGTTGTTTTTTCTAAACCTATTTACTAAATACTATTTTCTTTCGATTGCTTATGTTATAATTTACATTTTTAATTTCCCGCTTAATTTCAAGTTGGTAATACAGTTGGCAGTACTAAAAATTCACTAACAGTATTCTGTTAGACGTTATTTTCAAAGTTGTTTTTTGTATTTTCTCCAAACTATTTAAACAATAATTATCCACTCACTTTCTCTTTCTGCTCGTGAAATGTGACTGAAATCAAGCCTGCAACGACGACTGTTTCAACATGTCGTCCTTCATTTTGTTTTTAACTTTTAACGTTTTTAGTAATTTTTAAAGTGTTTTTTAACAGTAACATTTTTAAGTTTAGTTGCAACCTCAGTTTTATCATGTTATTTAACGTTGTTGTTTATGCCACGAATCTTACATTCGGGTAAGTTTTTTTATAGTTTTTTACAGCCTTTTTGGCACCATTCAGTTTGTTACAACATAGTAATTTTCTTTGTAGACCTTGATAAAGGTGGCGAAAAAAAACCACCGAAAGCTTGGATTCAGAATAAATAGTACGCCTTAGCAAAGCTCTATTTTTTATTGACTACCACACCCAAAAAGAAAAAAGTATTTACATATATATATATATATATATATATATATATATATATATATATATATATATATATATATATATATATATCACAGCAAATTTCCTTGAAAGTATTCCCATCAAAGAAAAGCTTCATCAACTCTCATGTTACTTAATAGCCCTAAAAAAGACGGCGATATATAACACAGTGAGTTGACTAGAACTTGCGATCACTTCTTTTTCCACCCCGATTCAATCTCTGACCACAGCCTGCTCAGACTACCAAGATTAAAATCCAAGAGATAACGACAGAAAACAGTAAGTCATGCCCCCAATTACTGCTCCCATTTGTAATCATTGACGTCCAAGGGGAAAGTTAGAGCAAAAAATGTCAGATAATTCTTTTATACGTCTATATACAGTGATATATAAAATAAAAATACTGTTTATTACTCTTTCGTATAATTAAGTTAAAGATTATTTTAAACAGGATATTAAAAGTTATTTGGAATTTATTTGTAAACAAATACGAATGAGCAAAAAAATACAGGAATTATTACCATATAAAGATTACTTACAAAATAAAACTATCAAAGTCTTCAAAATGAGTCTTCAGAATGAGAGACCTACTGTCAATTGGTACTGGCAAGAGATCTGGCAGAAGGCAGAGTTTTTGCCACCTCGAGTGGGTTTCATAGATAACTCACTTAACTCTTCTATGATACCTTCAGCTGTTTTCTTGTAAAACAGGGTAAGAGGTTTCTTCTGTTGAAAATGTAACCATAGCATGCTCTGGATTTCACTTACGCTCTTTTAGAAGTATGGCCAAATGGAACCCAATGGAAATAGACCCTAAAAAACACAAAGAAATATGGGAGCAATATCTTAAAGATTTGTTTGGTGATCGAAGAACAGAGGAGCCCCCACAAATAGACACAGATGAAAAATTAAACATTCTCACCGAAGAAGTTTTGCAGGCAATAAAAGACGGAAAGAACAACTAAGCACCCGGCGAAGACCTAATAACAGCCGAAAATTTTAAACACCTAAGTGATAATGCTGTCAGGAAATTAACATACCTCTGCAACATTATATATGAACATGGCATAATACCGCATCTGGCTAACATCCACATATATAGCTATTCCTAAAATACAAAAAACAAGGAAATCTGAAGACCATCGAACTGTATCCCTAATGAGTCATGCCGGTAAGTGTGAAGAATACCTGAGTCGTTCTCAATATGGTTTTAGAAAGGGTACAGGCACTAGAGAAGCAATTATGGGATCGACACTGATGGTAGAAAGGTATCTTGAGGTTTAAAAACGGCTGTATGTGTGCTTTGTCGATTATAGAAAGGCCTTTGACCGTATCAAACACGGAAAATTGATTGAGGTGCTAAAAGAAGTAGGGTTGGATGGACACGACATAGCTATCATAAGTAATACATAGTAGAATACATACATTCAAATAGAGAACGGAAACACCAAGTACATCAACATAGAATGAGGAGTGCGTCAAGGGTGCATTTTATCCCCCCTATTATTTAATGCCGAACACATAATTAGAGCTTCTCTTGAAGATCGCCCTGAAGGTGCCAAAGCCAATGGAATCATCAATAACAATATAAGATATGCTGATGACACCGTAGTATTAGCAGAAACAGAAGACCAACTAAAAATATTGATGAACATATTATCAGGAGAAAGTCACAGGCTGGGTTTGGACATTAACTTTTTCAAAACCAAAATTCTGGTATTCCACAAAAACCCCCATGAACAAGTTACAAATAACATACAAATAAATGGTATTACCCTTAAGAGTTCCCAAAGATTCATATACCTGGGCAGAAAACTAAATAGTCAACTAGACCACTCAAAAGAAATTAGAAGACGCATTGAAATAGCAAGATCTTGTTTCAATGAATATGCGTAAAATGCTCTGTAACCCCAAGCTATCAGTCTCAATAAGATTGAGAACACTAAGGTGTTATGTGTGGTCTCTATTACTATATGGCTGTGAGACCTCGACATTAAAACAGTATGACATCAACAAATTAAATTTATTTGAAATGTGGATGTACCGCCGAATGCTAAGAATAAGCTGGACTAGCAGAACTACGAATGAAGAAGTACCGAGATTGGACCCACACAAGAGGAAATTAATTAATTCATCAAGCCCAGAACAGAGAGAAATTTGCCATATTGATCGCCAACCTTAACAGAGAAGGCACTTAGGAGGAGGAAGAGAAGTATCGCGCAAGTGTTTGAAAGTCTAAAAAATTATTTGTACTCTAAAAAACTTTCTACTTGTAGAAGTGACCACCTCCATCCAATGTTGAGGTACATACAGGTCATTTTTAATTCTTTTTTTTTTAAATATATCAATGCAGTGTTTTGGCCACACACATTATGAATGACCACTTATAAAAAGCGACGACCTACGGTTTGAATATTAGTGTTTTTGAAAATATAGAGCTAAAACTTGACTGTCAGATGACTCTTATTTTAGCTTCCACAGTTGTCGCTAAATGTGACAATTATCACGTTATACCTTTATAGTTGCCTTAAATAATAGGTCGACACATTAGGACTTGTCATAGTTTTTTGTAAGTCAAAGATGATCGCAACTTTGCTAGTATTTTTAGGTCATGTGTGTTTTCATTAATAAGATATTAGGTATTATTACAAAAATTTTATAATTTTTAAAAATTATATTAGACTCTGAACATACCCATAACTCCTCATGTTAATGCTGTCTTCTTGAATTATATTTCCTGTAACCTGAGCCAGTTGGTCTGTGTCGTTTTAACTGACAAGAACCACGTGTTCAAGTCGAGCAAAGAAACATGTTCCTTTTTAAGTATTAAATTTTTATCCAATGTAACGACCTAGAGTCACATTAGAATTTAAATTTGGAACAATGTAAAACCATATATTGATGTCAGAGCTACAATTTTAGTGTTAGCTTCAATTACAAAAAAAGGCACTAAGGATGATCTGATAGAAAACGTCACGTTATGCTCTTGTATAAATTTTGAAGACACTTTTTAAAAATGTTTTAATTATATGTTTTATACCTAAAGTTTGTCACATTTATCACAGGTAGCTATACTAGTCCTTTTGAAACTAAGGTTGAACTGAGTATTTAAAATATTTTAAAAATGTAAATGCTTTCCTTTACAAGTTCTTTCTGTTTTTCCTCCTCACAGAAGTCACAATAAAGTTTGTACAGTACCTCCCATTTGGAGTCTTATTTCTAGTGTAGTGGCTTTTACACCAAGGGAACTTATTAATATTTTTTTTTGTTCGAAGGTGATTTGTTTCCCTTTTGTCTATGCATGACACGCCTGAGAAAACATTTTTGCTTTCAACTACATTTCATAAATGTTTGTTGGAGACATCAAGAATTTTCATTATAAACTATTTATATACCCCAAAACCATACAGAGTATAAAAACATGACACCTCTTTGTTGTTAACTGCATTTAGTTTTTTTTTCTTTTTATAGGCTCAGCCTGTAAGGATCGATTTAGAAAAGCTCTTTGGAGATTCCAGTTCTCGTTACTTGTTTGCTTCATTAGTATTGTATTTTTTGTCCATGTAAGCTTAACCAAATTTCTTGCTATTTTAGCCCTATTTTTTTTCGTTTATCTGGCCTTGGAATCCTAAACGAACTCTTATTAAAAACACTGTAGTTTTTAATAACGTAAAACGCTGTATTTTATATTACAGTATTATCATAAAAATAAAATAATATTGCTTTAGAGGAACTATACCACTATCCATCCATCAACTAACAAGCCTACACAGTGGAACAAGGGTACAAGTGCACTTGTATCTCTTCTCTTCCAAGGCCTATTAATAGTTGGCTTGGAAACTGAGTAACTTGCTGCTAGAAAGCAGCACCTGTTAGACTTATCGCTTAGATCTCTTTACCTCCAAGTAGAATGAAAGATTTTCAGTTCACCGTGTAACGAAATATTTTGCCTACCACATAGGTATTGCTATAAGGGGTTGAAAATTGGGGACATAAACTATTGTGGCAGAGATAGGCAAGCAAAATAAATCGAAACTTATGCGAATGGCACCCAGGGTTTATTTGAGGTCGAGGGTCGAGGATAAGTTGAACGGCAAGGGGTGAGATTGGGGCAACTACAAAAATAAAAAACAAAGAAGGGTACTTACATGACTCTCCTGGACAAATGGGCAAACAAAAACAACAAGAAAGACCTCTAGCTATTTAAAATAAGGACACTGCTTCGACGTGCCACATTATAATGATTACAACTAGTTGTAACCATTAAAATAATTATTAGAAATGAAAAATATATCTTTTTAAATGAAACTCAAAAAAAAAGTTAGGGAGTTAGTTAAGCGAAATAAACAAAATGGTTTAAAAAAAAATTAAACATTTATTACTGTCACTCCACAAACAGTTACAAAAATAGACAATACAAAAATACCATATTCATAGTCACAAAAGTAAATACAGAAATAACAAAGAGAAAGATTTAATATTGTTACTGGGCTATAATTTATAGCAGAAATAAATTATTACAAATAAACAATTATCTTTTTAGATGATGAAAGCAATTATTTATAAAAATGTTTATTTTTACTTTTCCTTTAAAATTTAAACACAAAAGTTACCTGGATTGCACTGGAGTTTTACACAAAAATGCTGGGGGTGGAAACTAGACTTCACTGGAATTTCTGGGGGTAGAACTGGGCTTAAACTTTCTGCCACACGAACAAAAACTGCATATCACATTGCGAATTATTGAGGTAGGAAGTTGGGACACTGAAACACAAACTTTGGAAACTTTTCTCCTTAAAAAACTGTAACATGTAGAACTGAACACAATGGCAAAATGTGATTCTCTTTCAAAATCTCACTTAGACTGCAACTACACATTGAACCTTACAATTAACTGCCATTACACACTATATTTCCAAGAAAAGGGACGAAGAACGAGAAAGCAATACAAATTCGACGTAGAATTTGAACTAACGCTAAAACAAACCGCTCTTGACTATGCCTTAGCGAGAGTGTCGCAATTATGTTTTTGGCAAAACTATCTCAGCGATCTAAATGGATGTTTATTTGAAACGCATCGTTTGAAACGATCAAAGAAAGCCGGGAAAATACCCACCTGTGAAATATAAACAAACTCTAAAATGGTTTATTATCGACCTTGGCGACGCAAATAGGAATTGAAAGAATTCGGTGTTTTAATACATATACGAGAGGATTTCAATATATACCAAGGAATTTTAAAATGCTACAAGCCATGCAGTTTTCTCAATATTTACAAAAATGTCACTTATACCCCTTTACTTCTAGGGTCCCCATATGTATATATATATATATATATATATATATATATATATATATATATATATATATATATATATATATATATATATTGATATGGTTGGTGTTTATAGAAAATAATTTATAAGTTACACTACTAGATAATATTAGATATAAAAAATATTTGGTTATTTTAATAAGTTATATACTAGAGAATTTTATAAAAATACATTTATGTGAGGGCATTTTTAAGAAATTAGCATATAATAATTGTAAAAAGTTGTATTTTAATAATTTTAATATTATACGAAAATGGTTGCGTTTCGATTTAATCTGAGTTTCTTACTATTGTATTGTATTGTACTATTAATTTTAATATTGTAGACATATTTAAGTGAGCCATGTGCATAGGCAACCAACTATACAATGAAGTGACGTTTAAGTAATGGTTGCGAATATAAAGTGTGGTTATAATATGTTGTTTAAAATGTGTAGTTTATTAAATTAGAGTGTTAGTTACTAATTTAAGTGTATATTCTGATCTGAAAAGCCTAAATGTCAACAAAATTCTCGATAGAAAAGTAAGGAATTCTCTAGATCACCGGAGATGGCCTTGTTTGCGAAATGGATTGTTCCAGAAAATTCAGACATGTATTTAATAGAACAAATGGAATATGATTTCTTACCAGATGGTTCTGGAACATTGAAAAGGGATAAATAACCGGTGATTTGGATTCAAGATGTCCAGTTTAGTATGAAAGTTAATTAAAGTTAGCATGAAATAGAAGTCAGATCAATTATAGTCAGACAGAAGGTCCAATTGTTCAATATAGTGATTTAAATGAAGATTAAGAAACAGTATAAAGAAAATATTATTGAAGATTAAAAATTATGTAATGTATAAATGGTGATTGGATAATGCAAGAAGTATTAATTGAAAATTAAAATTATATAATATATTTGGTGATTGGATATTGGTATACTGAAAAGAAGAATAAATATAAATGCTGTTTGCTGGTTTGCTTGGTGGTTTATAAATGCTTAAGAAGAAATATATTTTAAATTGGTGGAAGCTGATAATTGGAAAAAGTAATTTCACAAAAACAAGGATAACCGAAGCACGAAGACATTAAGTGGTGATTAGAATTTATACAGTGGAAAACAGTTCATTTAGGCATTCAGTGACAGAAAGGTACAAAATTTTGTTAATATAATTTAGTTAGTGTCATAACAATTTCAATTTTGAAGATAGTTTGTTTAAATTTTACATTGTCTATAGAATTTAATTAGTTTCATAAGAATTTCAATTTAAAGATAGTTTATTTTAAATTTACATTGGCTATGTTAGATATATATGTGTGTTTCATAATAGATATAATAAAGATAATTTAAAAAAGTACTTACAAACTAATTCTTTGAGAACCGCGATAAAAACCCTATATTATTAAAAAATACTCATTGCTCATCATTCACAAATAATACATTACAACAATATATATATATATATATATATATATATATATATATATATATATATATATATATATATATATATATATATATATATATAATATTTTGGACATTATTCTAAACGTAGGTTGAATTAGCGATAATAAAGCTTCCCCTTTTATTTCGTTATCTACCGATTTTATAATACTCTTGAGTAAAAAACGTTGAAATATATACTTCGTTTTGTTTGCTTTTTAAATTTTCAAAATTAATTAATTTATTAGCACTGGCAAAATTATTTAGTTCTACCTGGTTATTTTTTATTCAAAATAAATCGAGTCATACTTGGTGGACCTTGTCTTCTGGAGTTTTTTTGTTATTTTTATTCGAAATAAATCCAAAATCATTACTTAAAACGATTTCGAGGTCACTGAATATGAATATTATGAAGGCAATGGTCTCCTAGGTATCTGGTGCCAAAGGTGACCTCGTCTCCTGGAGTTATGTCAATAAAAATAGTAAATAACAAACTAACAAAAAACTTCGGAAGAAGAGGTCCATATGACTTTAGATAGCTCATTGTCGTTATCATATTTGTATTCAGTAAACTCGAAAACCCATTAGTTACTCAAGGAGACGAGGTCCACAATGGGCACTAGGTAGCTCGAGGATCATTCTGCCGTGTTAACTCAAAAGGGCGTAACTGCAATTTTTATTAAAAACGAGTTTCATATTCCACGCGTTATTTAGTAATCTTTTCTACAAATCTACCTGAGTTTCATAGCCGTATCTGCAATAAAACCGGATATATACTGCTTAAATTAATAGCCGTATCTGAATTTTCTACTAAAATGTTAGCTTTAAAAGCCGCAACTGTAAATGTTAACACAAAAAGCCGTAACCAAAAAGTTTTCGGCAGATACGGCCTATTCACTTAACATTTCAAGGTATTATTATGTTGGCGCGAAAAGTAGTAAACTGTCAATTTACTTTATTTCTATCTAACCTTACTTTTTCGTGTTTTCATAGAATGTGTTTAGTTTGTTGTTCATAATAAATATGGATAATAATGATGCATTATTGTAAATTGATTATGTCGAAAATAAGGTTCTCACTTTGGTTTTTAAACCAAATAGGTATTTATATTATGTATATTCTATTAAAAACTATAAAAATGATTATTGCTTTGTCAAATTACTTGTCAGATGATAACGTTAGCGACCAAAATATACATATTATTAGCAATATCCTATTACAACCTGCTTCAACAACGAGCTCATCAGCTATTTCGGAATTAAATTTAAACAACTTATTGACAGATACGGAAGAACATCGTACTACCAATACTAATAACTATTTTAATAATTTAATTCACAGTATTATACAAAGCACAATAGACAAATCAGAGAGCAAAAAATATACTAAAAATGGACTTTATTTTGAATAATATCTGTTATATTTGACCTTACACAATCTTTTTGTAGGAGATTGTGCTCCCAAGATGCGATACTTTCAAAGAAATTATATTTACTCCTAGACTGATAGCCTTTAATGAGAGCTTTGTTCCAGTTGGTACTTCTAAAACTTCTACAGTTGCTGTTCTATGGCATGAAGCTATTTCTGGACGAAAAAAGGCTGATATTGTTAACACATTTTATGCATTTTTAAACAACATTAGGGATTCCGAAGAAGTTGTTATTTGACTGGATAATTGTTCCGGTCAGAACAAAAATTGGTGCTTGTACACATTTTTTTTGTATGCTGTAAACTCATTAGAATTGAACATTAGGAAAATAACTCTAACTAAGATATTTTGAGTCAGGTCATATATTTATGGCAGCTGACTCATTTCACCATAGAGTCGAGTAATCACTAAATCGACAAGGTAAACTTTATGACTTCGTTGATTTTGTAAATGCGGTTATAACGTCAACAAGTAATGTCGAAGTTATCGACATGGCTTTTAATGATTTTTACAACTGGAAAGACGAATCATCTCAATATAAAATGGGCAAAAACAAGGTTGGTTCCTCGTCCGTACCTTCAACAAATGGTGGAAGTACAGTTCATGAGAGGTTTCCACATTAGGTTATAAAACTAGTTTTGAAGGAGAAATCATAAGTGCCAATTTTCTAAGGGCTAATATCCAAAAAAATGGCATTGCAAAACCACTCTCTATCTCCCAACTACGAGGTATTACCATGGAAAGAAAACAGAATATAGTCACTAAAATTGGCCAAATAATGCCCCCAAATCGCATTACATTTTGGAAAAATATTTTTGTCAGCGAAAATGTGGACACAATAATTGATGATTAATATAATATAATAACTAGTTCGTTGACTGAGTATGATATTTTAGTTAGTCTGTATTGTTGTTTACTTTTTTAACTATTCCCAATTATTAAGAATAACTTACGAAATTCTTCTTCTTAGAGTGCCATATCCCTACCGAACGTCGTCGAAAATTAATACAACATTAATATTGTAACGTTCATTTGTTTAATGCAATAAATATGTTCAAAAAATCATGTAGTTACGTTCTTAATTATATACCCCATGTTAAGTGAAAAAGGCGTATCTGTCAAAAGTGTTGTTTTCCCAAGTTGATACTCTACCAAAATCTGTCATATGATAGTATAAACCTATTTGTTAACTTCTATATGGTACAAGTCACAACTTTTTTAAAAATCACGATTGCCTAATCAAAACCACTAAAACTGATTTTTCTCGCCAACTAGTTTAAAGCAGATACGCCCTTTTGAGTTAACACGGCAGCATTGTCGTTATCAATTGGTATTTTGCGACCTCGAAAACCACCGATTAACAAAATTTAACTCATTCTTATTGATATATTCTTAGCTGCAAATTTTTCGTTTTTTGTCCACTTTGAAAATGCACAAAACGCAATTTTTATTTACCAATCACCATGAATTTTATTTATAAACTTTTCTGACACTTTCAGCGACACAGCGATTCATCTTGCTTTAGTGCTTAATTTCTTCGAATATAATTAATATATTTCTTAATCTGAACTTATTACTTCGTTTAAATTTTAATTACGCAAATTACCTATTTTATTTAAATTGGTCAAAGTTATGCCTTAAAGTAATATTATTTTTGTACTTCCCTGCAAAAAAAGCGTTTGGGTCGCATACCACAATATAATTTAGACAGAAACAAGACAACGATAAAAAATGAACTTTTCAGAAAGAGAAAAACAGAAATTACTGAAAAGGTGGCATTCTGTTGACTCAATTTACGGAAATTCGTGATATTAACTTTTGCGGTAAACTTTTTTGTCGATGGTGGTATACACAGTGATCAACGTATACGAATTTGCTCTATATCCAAGTTGTTAGGAAAGATGAAGACGGCATTATATAAAAATAAGAAATCCACTATAAACTTTATATTTTAAGATTATTTTCAATTTATAGTGTCGTATCGATCTAAAACGAATTTAAGTTTTATTTTTTTAACGACAATATAACTGATGTACGACAGATATTAACAATTATGGAATTTCTATACACGTAGAAATAAAGAAGGTAATATATTTCATAAGAAAGCACCGGGACCTGGAGGCATCTAACCTGAGCTTATAAAATACGGATCAAAAAAATTACACCGGATGATACAATGGATATTTCAGAAAGCCATAAATGGAGAACAGCTCCCAAAGGAATGGACGGAGGCATATATGACATCTATATTTAAGAAAGGAGATAGAAAACGATGAGAAAACTACAGAGGAATAAGCGTAATATCATCAATAGGAAGATTATATGTGAAGATACTGCGAGAAAAGATAAAGCAAGCGATAAAAGGCAAAATCGGGGAGGATCAGGCAGGCTTCACGGCAGGAAGATCATGCATAGACCACATATACACACTGGAACAACTGTTGAAAAAGAAAAAAGCAAAAAATAGAGATATACACTTGGCATTTGTGTACCTGAGAAAGGCGTATGACTCTGTACCAAGGTCAGAACTATGGGAGGCAATGTATATATATATATATATATATATATATATATATATATATATATATATTTAGGGATTCTACAGTATTCACTGCCTTCCCTCGCTCAACCGTTTCCATCTCTCTCTGTTGTTCCATTCTCCATCGTTCAGTCCTCTCTTACTCATGGCGTCGTCTACTTCGTTCCTCCAGGATTTTCGGGGTCGTCCTCTTTTCCTCCTTCCTAAGGGGCTCCATTCGGTTATTTTCTTTATCCATCTGCTGTCGCTAGTTCTTCTTACATGTCCATACCACTTTAGTCTTTTTTGTTCTCTATATGTTAGTATGTCTGTTTCTATTGATGTTCTTTGCTTTATTTCGTCATTACTTCTCCTATCCATTCTTGTTACTCTGCAGCATCTTCGCAGGCATTCCATCTCTGTTGCTACTATCTTACTGCTGGTTTTCTTGTTTATGATCCAATTTTCAGCCCCATATGTCATAATACTTCGCACTAATGTTTTATAAATCTGCGTTTTTGTCTTCATATTTAGGTGTCTATCCCACCATACTGAGTTAAGTTGTCGGATTGCTGTTCTTGTTTGTCCTAATCTTTGTGTAATTTCTTCCTCTGTTGTTGCCTTTTTCGTGATAATAAACCTCAGGTATTTGAATTTATCCTTTCCTTTGATTGTTACGTTGTCATCACTCTGTAGATCTTCTATGTCTTCTTCACTTGTAGATAGGTACTCTGTTTTCGCGAGGTTAATATCTAGGCCAGCCTTGGTATATTCTTCTTGTAGTTTTTTCATCATGTAGCTGAGGTCGTCTTGGTCTTGTGCAATCACTACTTGATCGTCTGCAAAACTTAATGTATATCGGTATTCGTTCCGTACCGGTACTCCCATGCCTTCGCATTTTCTTTTCCATGTAGTCAAGGCTTTCTCTAAGTATATTTTGAATAGGGTTGGAGATGTGGAACAACCCTGCAGAATCCCTTTTGTTGTGGTGAAGTCTCCTATGATTCTTGTTCCCATTTTAATGGACACTTTATTTTCTTTATACAGAGCTTTTGTAGCTTCTATGCGTTCCGTCTGTATTTCTAATTTGTACATTGCCTCCCATAGTTCTGACCTTGGTACAGAGTCATACGCCTTTCTCAGGTCCACAAATGCCAAGTGTATATCTCTATTTTTTGCTTTTTTCTTTTCCAACAGTTGTTCCAGTGTGTATATGTGGTCTATGCATGATCTTCCTGCCGTGAAGCCTGCCTGATCCTCTCCGATTTTGCCTTTTATCGCTTGCTCTATCTTTTCTCGTAGTATCTTCCCATATAATCTTCCTATTGATGATATTACGCTTATTCCTCTGTAGTTTTCGCATCGTTTTCTATCTCCTTTCTTAAATATAGATGTCATATATGCCGCCGTCCATTCCTTTGGGAGCTGTTCTCCATTTATGGCTCCCATAAATGGGAGGCAATGTACAAATTAGAAATACAGACGGAGCTCATAGAAGCTACAAAAGCTCTGTATAAAGAAAATAAAGTGTCCATTAAAATGGGAACAATAATCATAGGAGACTTCACCACAACAAAAGGGCTCCTGCAGGGTTGTTCCACATCTCCAACCCTATTCAAAATATACTTAGAAAAAGCCTTGACTACATGGAAAAGAATATGCGAAGGCATGGGAGTACCGGTACGGAACGAATACCTATATACGTTAAGCTTTGCAGACGATCAGGTAGTGATTGCACAAGACCAAGACGACCTCAGCTACATGATGAAGAAACTACAAAAAGAATATACCAAGGCTGGCCTAGATATTAACCTCGCGAAAACAGAGTACCTATCTACAAGTGAAGAAGACATAGAAGATCTACAGATTGATGACAACGTAACAATCAAAGGAAAGGATAAATTCAAATACCTGGGGTTTATAATCACGAAAAAGGCAACAACAGAGAAAAAAATTACACAAAGATTAGGACAAACAAGAACAGCAATCCGACAACTTAACTCAGTATGGTGGAATCGACACCTAAATATGAAGACAAAAACGCGGATTTATAAAACATTAGTGCGAAGTACTATGACATATGGGGCTGAAAATTGGATCATAAACAAGAAAAACAGCAGTAAGATAGTAGCAACAGAGATGGAATGCCTGCGAAGATGCTGCAGAGTAACAAGAATGTAAGAAGAACTAGCGACAGCAGATGGATAAAGAGAATAATCAAATGAAGCCCCATAGGAAGGAAGAAAAGAGGACGACCCCGAAAATCCTGGAGGAACGAAGTAGACGACGCTATGAGTAAGAGAGGCCTAAACGATGGAGAATGGAACAACAGAGAGAGATGGAAACGGTTGAGCGAGGAAAGGCAGTGAATACTGTAGAATCCCTAATATATATATATATATATATATATATATATATATATATATATATATATATATATATATTGTTATGATGTGTTTTTTGTTTGAATGATGAGCAATGAGTATTTTTAATAATATAGGGTTTTTATCGCGGTTCTCAAAGAATTAGCTTGTAAGTACTTTTTTAAATTATCTTTATTATAACTATTATGAAACACACATATATATCTAACTTAGCCAATGTAAATTTAAAATAAACTATCTTTAAATTGATGTTCTTATAAAACTAATTAAATTCTATAGACAATGTTAAATTTAAACAAACTATCTTCAAAATTGAAATTGTTATAACACTAACTAAATTATATTAACAAAATTTTGTACCTTTCTTTCACTGAATGCCTAAATGAACTGTTTTCCACTATATATATTCTAATCACCACTGAAAGTCTTCGTACTTCGGTTATCCTGTTTTTGTGAAATTTCTTTTTTCAATTATCAGCTTCTACCAATTTAAGATATAGTTCCAGCATTTATACACCACCAACCAAACCAGCAAACAGCATTTATATTTATTCTTCTTTTCAATATACCAATATCCAATTATTATAAGTTGATTTATACTAATCTCCAACCATAATATAATTTAATTTCTTCCAATATACCTTTTTTTATCTTCAATAATTATTTGTGTATAATTATAAATGTGCATTAAATTATATGCATAATTTTTAATCTTCATTTAACTCACTATATTAAACTATTGGACTATTTGTACTTGATTCACTGACTCTAACTAACTTTCATAATAAACTGCTTGACTTCTGACTAAAAACTTCCAAAAACTGCCATCTTGAATCCAAATCACGGGTATTTATATGTTTTTGGATTTCTAGAACCATCTGGTAATAGATCATGTTCCAATTTGTTCTATCAAATACTTGTCTGAATTTTCTGGAACAAACCATTTCGCAAACATGGCCATCTCCGGAGATCCAGAGAATTCCATTCTTTTCTATTAATAATTTTGTTTACATTTAGGCTTTTCAGATCAGAATATATAATTAAATTAGTAACTTAACATTCTAATTTAATAAAATACACATTTCAAACAATATATTATTATAACCCACTTTATATTCGTAAATATTCTTAAACGTCACTTCAGAGTATAAATATCTGTCAATCTCCGAGAGTATTTTTGGTTGCCTAAGCACATGGCTCACTTATATATATTTACAATATTAAAATACAACTTTTTACAATTATTATATGCTAATTTATTAAAAATGCCCTCACATAAATATATTTTTATAAAATTCTCTAGTATATAACTTATTTAAAATAATCAAATACTTTTTTATATCTAATATTATGTAGTATATAACTTATAAATTATTTTCTATAAACCCTAATCGTATCAATACCCCAAAAATAATATTTAAAATAAATAATTTACTTATTATTTTTTTAAATATTAATTTTCACATACCTTATTAAATTTAATAAATCAATTTTTTTTTTTTAAATGTGTTAAATACATCCCTGTTCGCTGTCTATGTCAAAACAGAGGACAACGGAGTACAGTTCGGCTATTCTATGGTCAAACTGTCATGTCAAATGGAGCAATGGATGCGATATCAGAGAA
Source organism: Diabrotica undecimpunctata (assembly GCF_040954645.1). NCBI lineage: Eukaryota > Metazoa > Arthropoda > Insecta > Coleoptera > Chrysomelidae > Diabrotica > Diabrotica undecimpunctata. The sequence continues at coordinate 40,631,096 of NC_092807.1, read as the reverse complement.
TAAAATATAACCTTAATTAAAAATATAATAGATATGGTGTTCTGTTTATTTATAGACAAAATCTAGGAATTATTTCCATTCAAAATAACTTCATCAATATAAATTGGTAAGTTTTTCCACTTTATTATATTAGAAAGACATTTTTATAGCAATTATAGTATCTAACCCCAAATTATGATTTTTAGGGTATCAAACAATTTCCATATGTACAAAATTCAACAAGTATGATGTCAAATTTATTCACAACAAAGAAATCTACCATCTATCTATGAAATGGATCTATCAGTAAGTTTTTTTTTTTTACATTCTTTTCTTTGTTTAGTTGACATATTGGGCATTGGGTAGTAATTTCTTTTGCTATGCTTATGTCATTCTTTGCAAAATAATTGTCCCTAAATAGCATCCATAGCTTTCTTGAACCAATATGCATATAATTGTTATGTAAATTTTTCAATATTTTCTTTGCTAAAGTTCTAGTTATTACATATACTTCTATGCCATTTATTATTTTATAATATACCCCATCTTTCCTAAGGACTTTTTGTTTTTCACTCAAATTGATCTGATCTCTTATAATTTCTTCTTTAGAATATAATCCAGTACTTTCTACTAATTGATTTAATCCAATTTTTATTGTTCGCTGCCCTTTTTGTGATGTATTTTCTAACCTTGATAAAGCATCTGCCACTATATTGGATTTTCCAGAAATGTATTTGATTTCAAAGCAGTATTCACTAAGTATTAGACTCCACCGATGTATTCTACTGTTTCCATATTTGTTATTTAATATAGACGTTAAAGCTTGGTGATCTGTTTCTATTGTAAATTCATTACCCAACAAATAAAATCTTAATTTTGTGACACAGTGTATTATACTTGCTAGTTCTAATTCTGAAACTGAGTAACCCTTTTCATGTGGCTTTGTGATTCTTGAAATGAATTGTATTGGGTATTCGACCCCATCATGTATTTGTAATAATACCCCTGATAATCTCTCTATTGATGCATCTGTTCTTAATATGAATGGCTGTGTATAGTCAGGATAGTATATTTTCAAATTTGACAGAAAAATGTTTTTAATTTCTTGGAATGCTAGTTCTCTTCTCTGATCCCATCTCCATTTTACACCTTTTCTCAGTAGTTCAAGTAATGGAATTTCTTTTATACTTAGATCTGGTATCATCCTTTTATAATAATTAATTATTCCAATAAATCCTCTTAAAGTTCTTAAATTGTGTGGTGTTTTATATTCCTGAATGACTTGTGTCCGTTCTGGATCCATTTCGATTCCCTTAGTGTTAAGTTTATAACCTAGATATATGACTTCTTTTTGAAAAAATGTACATTTTTCTTGATTTATTTTTAGTCCCACTTTGTCTAATCTATTTATTATAATTTTTAGGTGTTTCTCATGATCTTCAGCCGTTTTAGAAAAAATTAATATATCATCAATGTAGTGAATTACAAAATGTTCATATTGATCCAAAATATCATGAAGACATCTACATAAAGCACTGCAAGATGATTGAAGTCCAAATGGTACTACTTTGAATTGATATACTACTCCATCTATCTGAAATCCTGTATACTGTCTACTTTTTCTTTCTAGAGGTATTAACCAGAAACTATGCTGTAAATCGATTTTAGTGAAAAATGACATTCCTGTAATTCTTCCTAATATTCCATCTATACTCATTGGTGCTTCAAATTGCTTTTCAGTAATCTTGTTAATATTCCTTGCATTCAAACATAACCTGATTTCACCTGATCTTTTTCGTACTACTACTATGGGGTTAATAAAACGTGTGTCTGCCTTCTCAATGATCCCATCTTCTAACATATTATTAATTGTTTTGTTTACTTCTTCTCTGTATTTATATGGTATTGGGTATGATTTTGTTTTAAAATCTTTTTCTTCTTTAACTTTTATACTATGGATATAATTTTGTGCAATTCTATTTTCTTTATTGACAAGTCCCTTGTGTTGCTGCAATATGGAAATGACTATTGATTTATATTCTTCAGGGCAATTTAAAACTTTCATCATATCTTCTTCTTTACAAATCACATTATTCTTCAATATGTACTCATTATTCCTTGCTTCCAATTTTACGCACTCCGCCTCGTAGGCATCCATCTGCTTAAAATTTCCATTCCTTAAATATTCACTACCATTATTCTTTACATTCTTTTGGGACATTTCCCTATCATCAAAATACATTTCTTCTTCATAAACATCATTATTTTCTTTTAATAATATCCTATCAACTCTTATTCCTTCTTCCACCTCATCTTTCTGCATAAATTTAATTATTTGCCCTTCCAAAGTTACCATTTTTTTTTCAAAATCTATCTTTACTTTCTTCTTTTCCAATTCATCATTTCCCATTAATATATCAACACATAAATCCTTGACAATAAATCCTTGCATATTAATTTCTTTATTAAGAATATTAATTTTAAAATTGGCTAGTTTATCAATTTCACCCAACTTCTTATTATTTGCACCAATAATTTTAATTTTTGGAATCTTTATTATATCTGATAGTTTTAATGTATTAAAAATAAAATTCTCCGAGACTAATGTACTTTCTGAACCAGTATCTATCATAATTTTAATCATTTTATTTTTGGCCAAAGCATTTATATAAATTAAATTAATAGATTCAATAATTTTCTCTTCATCTAAAGAAATAAATTCAGAAGGTTTTTCATAATAGCAATGGCCTAACTTGTAATTCAGAAAGTTTACTGCACAAAATTTTGATTATTAGAATTGTCAGATTGTATCTGACCACTTGGATCTGATGTCCTATGTCTTTCCCTACTATGACTTCTACTCACATTTTCCTGCCTTGTACTATTTTGTTCCCTGTCTTCACAGCTTCTATTCCTTCGAACACAATTTACCTGTCTGTTATAGTTAGGTCGCTCTGTATTTCTTCTATTATTGAAATCTTGTCTATTATTATTAGTACTGTCATTAAAATGTTGTCTATTATAATTAGTATTATTATTAAAATTTTGTCTTTTATAACTAATATTATTATTAAAGTTCTGTCTATTTGGATTACTGTTATTATTATTAAAATTTTGTAAATTATTACCATACCTAGTATTAATGTTATATGATTGTCTATATTGTTGAATATCATTTTTATTATATTGAAAGTTATTATTGTTTTTTCTGTTGTTATTATTACTTGTCATATTGCCTCTTTGTATTCTTTGAATAAAATTAATAAAACTATCTATTGTTTGAATATTTTGTACAGTTACGGTTTGCACAACATCAGCATCAAAATGTCTAGATACATTTAAGACTGTTTCATCCTCTCTAAGTGGTGGTTCTAAATATTTTGCAACTGTTATCAATTTCAATGCATAATCTACCATATTTGATTTTAAATTTTGATTATACTTTCCAAAATATAGAATTTCTCTAAACTTTGCTTGCTCTAATTCACCCCAATAATAATTTAAAAATTTATTTTCAAATGTTTGAAAGTTATCTAAATCATTTTCAATACTAGCAAACCAAGTTGCTGCATTGTCATTTAATGTCACTCTAATATAATCTTTAATATCATTAATATTATTCACAAATCTTAATTTATGTTTTAAACTATTTATGTATACTCTAGGATGCAAATTTTTTATATTACCAGAGAATTTAATCCCAGTCTCATTTGTTAAATTTAAGTAAGGTCTCCCTATGTCTCTCATTTGTGAAATATCATCTATTCTCTGTTCCACATTTCTTATTTGATTACTATTTATTTGGATATTTTGTTGTATATCGTCTAATTTTTCTTCTGTGTTTCTCCTGTCTTCGTTAATTTTTACTTCTAAGTTACATTTCTGTAACTCTATTTTCTGTTCTATATCTATTTTATTATCTTGAATAATCCTCTTTACTTCTGTCCTCTCATTGTCTATCCTTTTCTTGTAGTCATTCCGTATACTTTTTATTTCATTTGCAACTTTTTTCTCTGCAGCTTCAAGTTTTTTATCCATTTGTTTTTCCATTTGTTTTACAATTTTATTATTATTATCTTCTATTTTCTTTTCTAATTTTCTATAATTCTCTTCCAATTTCTGTTCCATTTTTTTCATGTCTTCTTTGACTTCTTTTGAATTCTCTTCCAATTTTTTTATGTCTTCTTTGATTTCTTTTGAATTCTCTTCTATTGTCTTGTTCATCTGCATTATTAATGACATCAAAGCTGCCATATTGACATTTTCCTCTCTTTCTGGATTCATTTCTGCAGTATCTTGTGGAACTTGAACTAAACTCTCCTCTTGTATAGGTTGTGTTTCTACTTCCACATCTTCTTCATTCTTTTTGCTTCTTGTACCTTTCTTTCCTTGAGACATTTTGAGACTTTACTTGTTCAAATATAATTAAAAATAAATTCTATAATTTTTCCTTTCTACTGATAATTAATTTAATTATATGAGAGCACTTATCTTCTCAAACTAATTCTTTTAAATAGAGAGCCACCGCGTTGGGTGCCAAATTGTTATGATGTGTTTTTTGTTTTTGAATGATGAGCAATGAGTATTTTTAATAATATAGGGTTTTTATCGCGGTTCTCAAAGAATTAGCTTGTAAGTACTTTTTTAAATTATCTTTATTATAACTATTATGAAACACACATATATATCTAACTTAGCCAATGTAAATTTAAAATAAACTATCTTTAAATTGATGTTCTTATAAAACTAATTAAATTCTATAGACAATGTTAAATTTAAACAAACTATCTTCAAAATTGAAATTGTTATAACACTAACTAAATTATATTAACAAAATTTTGTACCTTTCTTTCACTGAATGCCTAAATGAACTGTTTTCCACTATATATATTCTAATCACCACTGAAAGTCTTCGTACTTCGGTTATCCTGTTTTTGTGAAATTTCTTTTTTCAATTATCAGCTTCTACCAATTTAAGATATAGTTCCAGCATTTATACACCACCAACCAAACCAGCAAACAGCATTTATATTTATTCTTCTTTTCAATATACCAATATCCAATTATTATAAGTTGATTTATACTAATCTCCAACCATAATATAATTTAATTTCTTCCAATATACCTTTTTTTATCTTCAATAATTATTTGTGTATAATTATAAATGTGCATTAAATTATATGCATAATTTTTAATCTTCATTTAACTCACTATATTAAACTATTGGACTATTTGTACTTGATTCACTGACTCTAACTAACTTTCATAATAAACTGCTTGACTTCTGACTAAAAACTTCCAAAAACTGCCATCTTGAATCCAAATCACGGGTATTTATATGTTTTTGGATTTCTAGAACCATCTGGTAATAGATCATGTTCCAATTTGTTCTATCAAATACTTGTCTGAATTTTCTGGAACAAACCATTTCGCAAACATGGCCATCTCCGGAGATCCAGAGAATTCCATTCTTTTCTATTAATAATTTTGTTTACATTTAGGCTTTTCAGATCAGAATATATAATTAAATTAGTAACTTAACATTCTAATTTAATAAAATACACATTTCAAACAATATATTATTATAACCCACTTTATATTCGTAAATATTCTTAAACGTCACTTCAGAGTATAAATATCTGTCAATCTCCGAGAGTATTTTTGGTTGCCTAAGCACATGGCTCACTTATATATATTTACAATATTAAAATACAACTTTTTACAATTATTATATGCTAATTTATTAAAAATGCCCTCACATAAATATATTTTTATAAAATTCTCTAGTATATAACTTATTTAAAATAATCAAATACTTTTTTATATCTAATATTATGTAGTATATAACTTATAAATTATTTTCTATAAACCCTAATCGTATCAATACCTATATATATATATATATATATATATATATATATATATATATATATATATATATTTCATATATAGGTATATTTTATAGGCAGTAGAAAGTATAATTCCTACCATATAATATTATGTATAGAAGCAGTGCACATCGACTTTCCCATTGTTTGAGGCTGCTGACACCTAGTAGTGATATCAGTAAACCCATAAAAAATTACTTTAAAGTTGAGGTTTAGATATTTACATTACCTTTCATACTTATGTTAGAATATACGCTGTTTTGACGGTTTTTTTGTGCGGTTATGTTTTAGTTGTGAATATATGTTTGGACATAAAAATGTTTGAAAATGAATGAAATAAATAAATGAAAATTCAGGCAAGTGCTAAGGATTTAAATATAATTTTTCTCTTCTTTTGACTTTTATACAGACATTCATATAAAAACGATGATAGTAGAAGGTATTTTACGTATGCTAAATCTATATTTGTAAGTGGGTTATATGATTTCCACTACCTATCCTCGTTGTTCATTTTTATTATTTTACTTTAGAAATATGGGATCAAAATAACCCCAGGGATACTGAGGCTGCATTAGCTCATGTATACTCTTTACCAATACTACTGTCTTACTAGAAAATATGAAACATTTAGAATAAAAAGCAGACGAAGATGCTTTCGAAGAACTTAAAAATTTGGAAAACAATTATTGTTCAGATTCTTCTGGTGTGAGTACAGCCTGTTTGGAATCTTCACGTGCTCAATATTCGGGTAAATTTTCTCTCCACATATCTCCATTACATTTTTAACCATCTGTATTAGAAGATACTGAAGATAAAGAAAATAATGCGAAATGGGAACAAAACACTGACTGATTTCATTGACAACCTTGCACTTGGTTTTTTCAAAGATGCCAATTGCGCATACGATTTTAATACTAAAAACAACGAAATCGATTATATTAGCAAAAGTTTCTATTTAGATATTTTTGATACGATAGTTTATCAGGCTAATCTATATGCAAAGCAGAATTGGCCTAGAAGGGCTAAGACAAATCAACACGGTCGGTCTAGTAATTGGCAAGATACAAATCTAGAGGAAGTGAAGGTCCTAATTGGAGTAACGATTAGAATGGAAATATATACACTTCCTTAGCTTTCCAATTACTGGTTTATTGATTCATATTTAGAAGTATCAGCAGTTTCGCAAGTATTTGGATCTAAGAGATACAAAAAACTAATTAAAAATTTACACCCGAACAACAATGAAAATGCACTGACTTGACGAAAACCTGAATATGACAAAGTGCATAAAGTGAGACCACTTGTGTAAAAATTAAACAGTATAATCCAATCTACGTATAACCACTCATCTTACTTAGCTGTTGATGAATCAATGATAGCGTTCAAGGGCATTTCAGTAAAGTATGGTATTTGGCAGACACAATTACAGGCTATGTATACAAATTTCATATTGACATTGAAAAGTCGGGAGACATTGACGGAGGAAAAAACCTAGGTGAAAGGGTTGTTATAAACCTCGTGAACTGTCTAAAAAACGAGGAATGTTTGATAGCCTTTGATAATTTCTTTACACCCTTTTCTTTTACGAAAAAGTTATTTAGTGATAAGAATTACACTGTTGGTACATTCAGATCACACAGAAAGAGATTACCAGATATGTATAAAAGTAAAACAAAGCTGTGCCGTGAAGAATTTATGTACAAAACAAAAGGTAGCTGCAATAAAGTGGATAGATAATAAACCAGTCAATATCTTGAGCTGATCCTCTATACGAGATACAGATTTTGTCAGTCGTAGAAATAAAGATAACTCCACAACAAATGTTTCATGCCCTAAAGCTGTACACGTTTTTAATCAGATAATGGGCGGAGTCGATAAGTTCGACCAATATCACAAAGGATATTCCATTGGACGAAGATCTGCCAAATAGTGGTTCAAAATTTTCTACTATTTAGTCGATATGGCTATAGTCAATTCGTTCATACTAATATACATAAGTAGACGGAAGAAACTCAACCAACTATCATTTCGCATAAATTTAGCAAGACAGTTGATTGTGGGCTTTACTTACGGAAGCGTAGAAATAAATCCGTAATATTTTTAGCAAATAAACGTTTAGTTCCAAAAGAAGTAAGATTAGCGGAAGTTGGTAGACATATGCCACACAAGAAGAAAAATTACAGGCGATGTATGATGTGCAGTACTAAGCAAAATGAGAAAAGGACTCGGTATATCTGCACCAACTGTAACAGTCGTTACTTTTATTACAATTTATATTAAAATAATGAACAATTTATATTAAAATAATTTCAGAGATGTAGTATGGGTTGCCTAACTTTAAGTGTTCATTTGCTTATTAAGTGTGTATTTTTAATGTAATTTAAGTGTAAGTGTAAGTGTAATTTAAGTTGTCACTCTGATCTAATTTGGTACCATTGCGAACCAGAGAGATGACAGGAGATGAGGGGGAAGTGGAAACTGGCTCTTCTTGGTTAATTAACTTTGAATTAAAATTCACTTTTGATCGAGAGTTTGAAGTGGTACAAAGGTGGTAGTTAGCGAAAGAAAATCCAATTAATGCATAGAATTTCCTTCACTTCAAGAAGTTAAATATTCTAAGTATAACCATAACATTTAATTGACGGTGTTTTCGGAAACTCGGAAGGCTGAAGTGAAATTTCTAGCACGGAATTGATTAGCTATCTGGAAATTATTATTTATTTTTATATTATAAAAACTAACTTTTTGTTCCCACATCCCACATCCTTAAGGTATTCAGAATGACCTTAGGCCACGAATTCAAGTATAGTATGGCCGCTTACAATCATTCCGGCATGAATCTGATTAAAATTCTGAATTTTCCGTAAATCTCTAACATCTATTACAATTTCCACAGATATTTTAATGAACATTAGAGTATTTTATCCATATCCTATTATTCAGATTTATTATTTCATATTTTAATATAGTATTTTGTTCAAGGCCATTATATTTTTACTCTATGTGAAGCAAGGTCACGCTACATCCGATTGGATGGTTTTTTTTTTTATCTACTATAATTATCTTTTTGGTCCGGTTTCTTATGCTGAAAGAAACTTTCCTCACTTCTTCTTTGATTTCTTTTTATCAATGTTGAGATTAGAAGTAACGGGGAATTGTTTTCAGCCACCTACCATGGAATTATAAATTTCCCTCAGAACATCCGAGGGAGAGTACCACTTCAACTCTATTAGAATCAGGGTCATTGGGACAAGCCAGGGAGTATTGTCTACTCCACCCTCATTTTTTCTCCAGCCTGCACCTAGAGGTAGGGCAGGACCGTATTCATTGGAACTGAGCCAATTAGCACCAGCTCCGTGCTAATTTCGGACCTCAAGGAGGACTTCGCTGGGACACCGAAGCCATTCGGGAGTATCCTTCCAGACAACTGTTTCACCTAGGAGGACAGTTGGTTTTTACTTCAGAACTATATATATATCTTGTTTCACCAGTTATAGGTTTTTTTTTAAAATATATATATATTAATTAATATAACTCCCCTTGGTGTAAGGTATCGGTAAGTTTGAGCTCAAATTCTACCCAGAGATTATCTTCCATTGTTTTTTTTTGTATTAACCATTTATTTCATTATTAACTTTAATTATTTCATTATTTGTTTACTTAACTAATTTTTTTATATTTCATCTTGCGTTATTAACTCCGGTTATTATCCCTTCAGGATAATAGACCGTTTCAATTGTTTAACTTGGCTTGTTCTCATTTATGTATTATTTTGTTTATATTTGAATTTAGAGTTGTTTAACAATATTGTTGGTCATATTGTAGGTTAGTATGATATATTTACTTGGCTATACGTTCTTCCAACGTTAGCATTATTTTGTTTAAGGTTGTTTTTAACCTAGATGTAGGTTGTACACTCTATATCAGAGTTATTCTGTGTAGTTTTCAACTTTTTATTATAGTTGTTTTCAACATTTCTTTTTTAAAATATTATATTGTAAAATTTTCATATACTTTTTGGGTAACTTAGAGATTGTCAAAATCTAAGAAGTTATATTTAATAAACTTGAATTTGTTTTGCATATAATTTTTTATTAATATTTCCTTACCTTTTTACATTTACAGCATTTTTGTTTATTAAATCAACTTTAATTAATATTAGCAGTATACGATACCTGGAAGAGTGACTGTTACTCTTTTTAGAGTATTATCCCTCTTCTGGCGCCCTCAATTTGTTTTCTTTGTTAACTTTCATTATATCTATTCATTTTTCTTATCTTCTTTTCTATCCATCATACATATTTTCCTGATTTACTGTCTTTAAAAGGCATGCAAATTGGCCGTATCCATCCTTGAGTTTCTAGTGGTCATTCTCTTGCCTACATTGCTAGCCTAGCCACATTCCGTTCAATATTTTTTTTTCATACTTCTTTACTTAATTGTTATCTATTTTATCCCATATATAAAGACCACTCTTCTTATACCTCTCTCCTCCTACACACCCCAGTATTTTGCTACACAACTGCAATCTTCCATCATACATAACACCATGTTTTAAGAAATTTCATGATCAATAAGTCGTATTTACTCGTTTATGTATATGCATACATATTGTGTATTTTGTGAATTCTAAATAAAGTAAAATTAGTTTTAAATGTTCCTTTTTTTGAATTTACAATTTTCACGTATGGGCACTGGGAGGTATTATTTTCACCACCCCCCAAAATTTTTTTCGACACTATGAATCATTAGAGATAGTTATATAAATTAATATCCAGTAAAAGATTTAAAACTATTTAATTTGCTTACGCCTATAAAAGGGTTAGGAGAGGTTATTATTTAGAATACCACAGAGAGCAAAGTGCAATTTGTCGGGGCCATTAACAAGCAGTATCCAGTATAATTCGTTAAGATACTGAAGAGTAAGGTACTAACAGTGATAAAATATATCAGGTAAACTGTTCTAAAATTTTTTAGTTTTTACATGATAAAATCACAGTTTAAAATTATTTTTGTTAGTTTTAACACATAGTTATGGTGCAATCTCCAAGTCTAACCTAGTAAACGTAATATAAGTACCAAAAACCACCTCATATTATCCATATTAATAATAACAAAATTAACAAAGCACCTAAGGAATAGAGACAAAACTACACTTGAGTGCAAAATAATCGACTCAAAAGCGATATTTGAGATTACACCTTCTGTTTCAATGTAAGAAGTATGAAAATAAAAAAATGTAATGTGCAAACAATAACTTAATTATTGAACTTACAAAAACTGCTTTTGCATTATTTGGAAGACGCATTATAAAAACAATATGTAACACAAACAGAATTTTCTAAATATTCGTCAATGGAACTAACGCAAGGAAGACGTTATGAACAGAGAAATCATCAATTACAACATAAATTTTTTAATTATTTAGTATTTGATATTACCACCCCTGCTTTTAATTTCATTTTCCAAATAATTTTGCATGAATCGGATGACTTTTCTAATAAATTTATGTGGCATAGCTTCCCATTCATCATCAAGCGCAGCTCTCAAGTCTATTATGCTCCTTGGTGCATGATTTCTGTCCCGGACCCTTCGTTTAAGCTCATCCTAAACAGGCTGTATTGAATTTATATCCGGCTTAACGCAGGAAAATTTATTGTAGGTATACCGATCTCAGATAGATAGGTGGTGGTGACTCGTGCGATATGGCATCGTGCATTAAAATAAAGGCATCATAATTAAATCCCGCGTATGAAACCACATGTTCCTCCAAAATGTCTCCGATGAGAGGTTACGATCCGCCATTTAACCTCCTCCACGTCCTCCACCAGGCACGAAAAACAACTCGGTTTTACCATCCATAGAACTGTCTGCCAAAACATATTAGGACCGCCTTCATGACACAATTTCTCGTATACAAAATTGAGCAAATCGCTCTCCTGACCATCCATAGACTCGATGCCTCTTGTCGTTACCATGTAGGCAGATCCTACTTTCATCGGAGAATAATACCTGATTCCATTGATAGTCGTTCCAATCCAGATGTTCGCTAGCAAATTCTAATCGCCTTTGCTTCTGAGCTGCAGTTAGATTGGGACCTGTAGCCCTTTTTGGTATCAGGTTGGCTGCATTTAGTCTCCTTCTGAGTGTTTAAACACTGGTTACTACACCTCGTACCTCTCTAGGCTCTTCTTTGAGTTTAGCATTACTCAAATGTCGATTTCTCAGGGATTTCGATACAATAAATCGATCATCTCTCTCCGTTGTGATTCGTTTACGGCCTCCTCCTTGTCAACGAATATATTCAACGGTATCTTGGTGCCGACGATACACTTGGGACACAGCAGATTGGCTTAAATTTAGTCGATTTGCAACGGCCCTCTGGTTCAGGCTTTTTCTCAATAATGCTAAAATTTTTTTACAACTCAATAATGAGGTTAATGATTGTACACTAAATATTTTTAAATTTAAACTTTTTAGATTAAAACAGGAGACGTACTTTCGCAAAATAATTTTGAGTCGATTATTTTGCACTCAAGATTATTTTGTAGTTTTGGGTCAGGATCCACACTGGTTTTCGAACCGGTAACAGGGCCGGCCTTGCAGCGTCTCCGATATCAATCAATCATAAGTTCGAATAACACCATGAATACTACTCACAATTTATGTTACATCTCATATTCATGTAGTTGCATGTAGTCACTAGTTGGTTCACGTAACGCATCCATCGCTCCAGAATTGCCAACAATAAAATATGTCTATATCTATCTTCTAAAAATCCAGTTGATTTACTGCTTCATTTTCATAGACCGATTCACAGATATTTACTTCCTCTGTGGTAATAAAATCAAAGAAAAAGTCAAAAACGTCAACCTGAAATTCCCGCAAAGAACTTTTACTTTCTCTAAAGACAATTATTGATAAAATACACAACAGATCACCACTTCTTCTTTAGGTGCCGTCTTCTTAGCGAAGGTTGGCGATGACCTCTGCAAAGTCTTCCATATTTTGATCTTTCCTTATTAAACTTTGAAAGTCTAATCCTGCCTAATCTTTGATGTTGCGCAGCCAGGTCATTTGTCGTCTACCCGGACCGCGTCTGCCTTCTATTTTCCCTTATATAATAAGCTGAAGGAAGTTATACCTGTCGTGTCTAAATATGTGTCCAAGATAAGACGTTTTACGCTTCTTGACAATTTCTGTGAGTTCACGTTCTCTATTCATACGCCTTAAAACTTCTTCATTTCTAACGCGGTCGGTCCATGGAATTTTCAGCATACGACGAAATACCCACATCTCAAAGCTTTCTAAACTTGTAACGAGCTGACTGTTAACGTCCAAGCTTCCACGCCGTGTAATAGTACACTATATACATAACACTTTATCATACGGTATCGTAGGGACAAATCAAGATTAAGGGTAGTGAGGAACTGTCGCATTTTTAAGAAAGTGTTTCTTACCTGTTCTATTCTACATTTAACCTCTTGTTCTTGGTCTAAGGTTTTATGTATCCAATAGCCTAGATACTTAAACTTTTTCACTTGTTTAACTAGATTGTTGTTGACTAGTATGTTTATAACTGGTGTGTGTTTTTTTTGAAATTACCATTGTTTTGGATTTTTTTTACATTCACCTTTAGGCCGTATAGTTCTTCTTCTCGCACTACTTTGGTTAACAGAATTTGTAGTTCTTCTTTACTGCCAGCAATCAGTACTGTATCATCGGCATGCCTTATATTGTTCACACGATTTTTACATTGACTTTTATTCCTTCTTGTGCTTCATCTAGAGCATGTGTAAAGATGTCCTCTGAGTACAAGTTGAATAATAATAGTGATAGTATACAACCTTGTCTAACTCCTCTTTGGATGATCATGGTTTCAGTATCATTCATTTCAGTTCTGACAGAGGCGTTTTGGTTCCAGTAGAGTTCACGTATTATATTAATGTCGTTTGGATCCAGGTTCTTTTTTTGCAAGCATTCTATTAGCTGATCGTGTTTGACTTTGTCAAAAGCCTTTTTATAATCTATAAAGCACAAGTAGACATCTTTTTGTTGATCCCGATACTTTTGCATAAGAACAATGAAACTGAACAAAGCTTCTCGAGTTCCCATACCGTTTCGAAAGCCAAATTGTTCCGGACCCATATCTTCTTCGCATTTTTTGTAAATTCTGTTATGGATAATTTTTAGAAATAGCTTCAGAATATGGAACATGAAACTTAATTAATGAAAATTAATCGAAAGTCGTTACATTTTTTTGCGTAGTTTGATTTGGATATAGGCACAAACGTAGACGTTAACCAGTCTTGTGGAATTATACCAGTCTTGTATATACTGTTGAAGAGTCTTGATAATAGTTCTAAATTGTCTTCTTCCAAAAGTTGTATAATTTCACTATGAACGTAGTCTGGTGCAGAGGCTTTTCCGGTTTTCATATTTTTTAAGGCGTATTTTATTTCTGATGTAAAGATAGGTAAGTCGTTATTTTCGATGTTTGCTTGTCTATCAATATTTATTGTTATATCGTCTGAGAATAGGTTTTGTATGTATGTTCGCCATTCAACGCTTATTTCTTCTATTGGGCTCAATCATCCGTGCTTGTTATTGTGCCACATTGCCTAGCGTTTCTGATCCCACACATTTCTTAAATTTTCTTATGGAGAAGTCTATCATTATGTTTATTCTGTAGGTCTTTTATCTCTTCGTAAGTTTCTACAAGCCACTGTGCTTTTGCTTCCACTATCTTTTTTCTTATTAGTCTTTGTATTTCTTTATATTTATTCCAGTCTTTGTTCTTGTGTTGTCGTCTCACATTCATCATTTTATTGCAAACTATAATGAAATATGCGAAAACGAATAAAACTGCCGAGCTAATTGAAAACCTTAACTTTGTTCACGCTTATACCCACAATTCAAAATTAAAAATTAAGACTCCAATAATCTCTCTTCCACAGAGGAGCGAAACCACAACTATTTCAGGCAGAATTATAACATGTCCAATTCCTTTATTGACAGTGGAGTCTTAATCGGTTTTATACCCATTTAATACAGTTAAAACATATTAAATAAATTGTGCCCAAAGATCTTATTTAATTTCAGCGTCAATCAATATATTATTTATTTAGACCAAATTGTTTTTATATTATATGGTCTCTTCCACAATAGACGTAAAAACTAGAAATTCTTTATAATATAGACAATAAAAACTTTACACCCAAAATTATCTTTATTTCTACACTTTATTTTCGATACACTCTGAAGGTAGATTATTTTATAATTAATCTTTATAGTTGTGGTAAATTATTAGCTAAACAAAGTCGACCCTGCCTTATTCAACTCTTTGTTCTTAATGAAACGTAGTCCGTATTTCATTTGGTAAATAAAACACCCATTACATTTAGGCTTGCAAAAAGCCCTGTCGTTAGATTTATATGCAAGCATTATTAAAAAGCATTTTCGCATTTCGCATTGTTGTAATATCGCGGCCATTTGTTTCCACTGCTAGAATGTTTCTGGCTCTCTGGAGACATTGTGGCACCTGCGTAAGTTGATTGTTAGATACGAGAGCTAATTTCTTGAGTGCCATAAACTTGGGATAATTGTTTTGCCAGTGTTTTGTTGCTGTTTGCAGGTTAAGAGCAGGTTTTGTCGCTGCTTGTTAAAGTAACGTGTGTCTTTTGTTTTTTATCATTTTTGTTGGATTTTTGCATAAACGTGCTGTTTTTTATTATACTCGTACAGGATTCCTGCGTTATATGAATATTAAAAATAAACAAAAAAGTTGGTAAGTAAATTATTTGTCAAAGCATAAAATAAAATTAAAATAAGTTTTTTCTAAACTATCGCTTATAGTACAAGATCCCACTTCAGGATCACTACCTTTATAACGTAGTTAATCAGACTCATATTTTAACATACGTTTAAAATTAGGATAATACATTAATAATAGGTTGCAAGTCTAATAATAGGTTGCAAGTCAAAAAGGTGCCGCAAATATTTTTAATGCTTATGACCTATATATCAAAGGTTTTTCTATATCAAATTAAAGTTAATTTTCTCCAAATATGATAATATAAGTTTGCTTGATAAAAAATGATCGCAATTAATTCTACAAGGAAAAGTAGACGAAAACAAGGACCAGAAAGTCGAAGAATTTCCTGGCTGAAAAATCTACGTACGTGGTTCAACACAACAACCACAATTATTTTCAGAACAGCAGTTCGCAAAATACAGATTGCCATAATGGTGGAATATAATACACTCTGCCAAAAAAATATCGCATCACCTATGAAACTGCAAATTTTGTATTAACTCTTTAACGCTCACTGGTATACCTGTGGTACCAAGCGTTGCAAATGGATCAGTGAACGTAAATGCTACTGATATTTAAGCTAGAGTGGGGGCGGGGTTTGTGTCTACCGGTAGATTTCGTCAGTTGGCTCAGGAATTTCATATGTGGTCGTAAAACTTACCACGTGCTTCTGAGTGGTATTACTGGTGTACCAGTGA
Organism: Diabrotica undecimpunctata; assembly: GCF_040954645.1. NCBI lineage: Eukaryota > Metazoa > Arthropoda > Insecta > Coleoptera > Chrysomelidae > Diabrotica > Diabrotica undecimpunctata. The sequence goes on along the minus strand of NC_092807.1, from coordinate 40,614,717 downwards.
ACATTTAGACAACCGTTTTTTACACTTTTTTTGTGTTTGTGTTTATTTCTGGCTGTTATTTCTAAATTTAGCTGAAGTTTTTCCCTAAACACAGGTAAGTTCATTTAAAATATGTTTAAACTGTACATTTCTTGAAAGCATATTTCAAAAAATTTTAATATAAAAAAACGAGGTATTCAAATGAAATTTTCTTTTGGAAAAAAAATTATACAAAATATAATTTCTCTTTTTAAAAAATTTAAAAACATTTTGCGATTTTCAAGTACACAGTGTTAATCTCTATACTCCTTAGATTTGTTTTTTGCCTTTAAAACTTAAATTTTTTGTTACGTCAGTAAAATTTTTACATTTTTTAAAAAATAGTTGAAATTTTTATATAAGATTTTAAATAAATATGTACCTATTTGATCGTTTATTTTGTCAACTTGCTAATCAAATTGAAGTATTTATACTTTCTGTTATCTTTTTCTATAAAATTATAAAGCTTCAATACTAATTAGTTGTCAGTGTCGTTCTAAGGCGGTTAAAAGAGGGTTCACAAAAATAAATATAGGTAAAATAATATAAATAATTTTTTTATATTTGCATTTATTTTCCAGGATTGTTAAAAATTATCTTCCAGGAAGAAAAGCGAAGTATTTCAACATGGTTTTAGAAAAAGCCTTTAATGCCAGCGGAACTGTTAGAAGAATTGGAGGGAATTACTGATGAGCAAGCCGAGAACTCCGATGTTAATGGAGATTCCGATGCTGATGATGATTTAGACGAAGTATCTAATACAACTAATAATAGATCATCTTTATATACACCTACATCCTCAGGTACTTCTACACTACAGCTACCTCGAAAACGAAAGATTACCTTGAATTTATCAGAGGATAATATAGAAGCTGGCTTGGATTCCGATCATTCAGTGCACGATCCTAATTCCATGCCACCTTCACAGCTTCCACTGATTTCCCATGAAAGTGAAGAAGAGGATAAAGAGGTAGAAAATACTACTAAACCTTTTTCTTCTCGGACTAAGACTGCCGTTTCCCTAAGAGGTTCAATGAATTTAATTTGGCTGCCGATGTAGTAATACAGATTGACGTTGAGTCCAAGGAGCTAATTACATTTTTTGAAAAACTTTTAACACCTGAGTTTATGAACTGTTTTGTTCAACAATCAAATCTATATGCCGAACAAAATGGGAAGCAATTAGATTTAACATTGGAGGAGCTTAAAGCATTTATTGGTGTTTTAATTATAATGGGAATTAATACATTACCAACCCTGCCCAAATATTGGTCACGTAATCCTAATTTTCAAAATAAGAGAATAGCAGAAATATTTCCTCTCAAAAGATTCTTAAAAATACTTAAAAACAATATATGCCCATGAAGCCGATAAAGAGAGGAATAAAGATTTGGGCTTTGGCTTGTTCAAAAACTGGCTATTTATTTGCATTTATAATATACCAAGGTAAAGAAAAAACGACGACAGATGATACTTTAGGAGAACGTGTTTAAAATTTAGTTAAATATTTCTTTGGTCAGGGATATTGTATTTATTTCGACAATTTGTCGAAAAGAGTGATCTCTTTTTGGTTCTGGAACAATCAGACAATCTAGAAAATATGTACCAAAAGAGAAATTGAAATAAGACAAAAAGCTGATGATGGGGCAAATAGACTTTGCAGTGTCTGATGAGATATCGATCACGAAATGGAAAGATAGAGGGGTACAAGCAGCGACTGTGTATGGTAATATGCACAATGCTGCTGAAACTGGCCACGTTCTTCGCACGAATAAAAAATCAGAGAGAGAAGTTGTTGAGTGTCCATCTTCTATAGTTGATTACAAAAAATATATGGGCGTTCTTGACCGCTGTGATCAAAGAATGGCAGCATATTCCATTTGTTGGAAAAGTAGAAGATGGTGGGTGAAGCTTCTATATTACTTTATAGATGCATGTATTGTGAATGCCTATATACTTTATAGAGAGGATCTAAAAAAAACGAATCCACGAAAAAAGCCTGGTAGCCACCTGGACTTTAGGAGCAAATTAGCGGATCTGCTCATAGGAAACTATAAGGCTACAAAACGGCCAGGACCTACAATATAAACAGAAATGATTTTGGGAATATTACGCACGTTCCAGTTAAAACAACCAAAAGGAGGAGTCGAGAATGTTCCAAATAAGGAATCCAGAAGCGTAGTAATTATAAATGCTACGCCTGTGATGTAACTTTTTGTGTGGAGTGTGTTTTGGGCCGTCCCATAACACTTTAGAAATTTAAAATATATATTGTTTTATTTAGATAATGTTTTGATTTGATACTGTTTGTATTTTTAGTGTATTATTATAATAAATAATATTGACTGGTTTCGGTATACCATGAATACCAGAGAACTTTCATGATTTTTTTCCCTTTAATGCTTCCTGGTATAATGGTTTACCACATTTTTACAGAAAAATCAACCATCTAAAAAATACAAAAAAAAACATTTTTACTACTTAGTGTACATATTTTTGTGTAGAAATGTACTTTTCAACTCAGTTTAGCAAAAAAATAATTTTGCGCCTTAAAGGGTTAAAAATAATTTATAACATGCATTTTTTACTATTTTTTTTTAGTACATAACAAGTATCAAAAGAAAAATGCAGAATGTATGAAAAACAAAGGTTTTATTTAATTTATTTCATAAATTAGAAGTAAGCGCACAAACAGCATTGAATAAAAAAAATAAAAATCAGAAGTAATGATAATTTAGTAAGGCGTATTGCCTCCTATATCTTATAACATCTAGACAACGTTGTGACATACTTTTGATTAATTTTCTTAGATAATCTTGATCGATAATATCCCATTCTACGGTTAACAGCCGTTGCAGGTCCTGAAGATTCGCTGGGGTTACATTACCAGATCTCACCCTTCTGTAAAGATGGTACCAAACATGTTCTATTGGATTTAAGTCTGGGCTGTGTGCTGGCCCATTTAAAACTTGTAAGTTTACTTCTTAAAGGTACTTGGTAACGATTCTTGCGACGTGTAGGCGTGCATTATCATGCATTAAAACAAAGTCATTACCAATAAATGGGCCGTAAGGAACAACATGCATCTCCAAAATTTCTCTAATGTGCCTATTAGCAGTTGAGGATCCTCCATCTAGCTGTACCAATTCGGTTTGACCCCTAAAAGCAATTTCGCCCCAGAGCATAATAGATCCTCCTCTAAAATTTGTCGCCAGTCTTAGGTTGCATTGAAAATAACGCTCGCCATCTCGTCTATAAACTGGTATTCTTCGATCCGAAGTGTATAAATAAAATCTTGACTCATCTGTTAAGAGTATGTTACCCCAGTCGTCGACATTCCAGTTTACGTGCTCTCTTGCTAGACGTGCTCTCTTAAATGTTAGACGTGTTGTACGGTATTCCCTTGTAAGTCTTGGGGTAGTGGCAGCTACTCTGGCCCTAATTCCAGACTGTCTTAAGATGTACCTAACAGTTTTTGAAGACACACGTACATTTTAAGTCTCGGCTAAGTCATGTTGAAGTTGACTTGCAGTCACATGTCTTCGACGCAAAGCCAGAAGGACTAAAAATCTATTGTCTACATGCGTAGTTGCTCTTGGCCAACCTGTTACAGCTCGTCTTTTATAAAGACCAGTCTCTCGGTACCTTACTACCATTCGTCATACTATCGACTGATTTACACCCACTAAATTTGCCACATATCTCTGACTCCTTTCGTCTTCAATGAGTGAAATTATTCTAACCACTTGATCTCTCGTTAAATTTAAATTTATATTTTCACGACCTTCCATACTCAATATTTTTAATACGAAATTTTAAATTAAACGCAAACTGTATACTTTTTACAAAAGTAAAATAAAGACTGATAATACAAAACCAGACAAAATAGCAATTAACATTTTTTTTTCTTAAACAGTAAGCTGTATTACAAATTTCTTTTTAATATTTATGCCAGCCTTTATATTCTTAAGGGCCAGAAAGAAATAATTTAAATTAACCAAATGCTGTCAGAAATATTTGTAATTTTATAAGTGATGCAATACTTTTTTGGCAGAGTATATATATGGAATTACATATTACTGCCTGAAAGACAAGATGCCCAGCCATCTTGTCTCCTGAAGAGCAGTAGTCATGGGCTATCTTTTTAGTTCTTGCAGAACTGCGGTTTAAGCTCCTAGTCTACTTAGTGTCCTCACATTCCAGTGTCCAAATATATAGTCCATGTTTCGTAGCTTAAGTCGTTTCCGAAAGTTCCGTCCTGTATTCCGAGGCAAATGTTCAGGTTTCGTAACTGTGTTTTTTCCAGGAGTGGTTTGTCAGCCCACTGCCCAAACTTTTTCCTTTACCCGGGCTTAGGACCAGCAGTGGTAACTCCTGAGCTACCCGATCCATTCATTTGTTACCACAGGTGGAGTTATAACATACTAGTGATCTGATAATAGTCTTGTAGACCCTAATTTTCGATCTCCAGTGTGTATTTAGCTGAACACATAGGCGAGCGAAAAGTAGGCTCTGTTCCCCTTACCTTTCTTCTTTGAATTTTTGGTTCTTATGTTTTATGTTCCATATGTGTTTAATGTAACTCCCAGATATGTGAAACTTTCTACAGTTTCAGTATCGTCCTCTAATTCAACTGTGCGTCTGTTTCCTCTAGCTCTTGCCTGTGTTAGTTTTTTTGTCTTTTAAATATGTGTTTCTAGTCCGGTCTCTTCTGCTCGTGTTTTTATTTGTGAATATATTTCTGCCACCTCTCCTATTCTGCGAGATATAATGCTAATGTAATAGGTATGGGCGGCAATCTGTATTGATTTATTTGTTAGGAGATTACCTCTTCCTATATTTAGTTGTATTATCACATATTTAAGAGTTAAGTTGTATAGTGTCGGTGCTCGTCTCCTTGTTTTTATTCTTTGACTATTGAAAAATTCTTAGCGAACTCGTTTTTGTACTCTGACATTTGCTGTTGACGAGTCCATTGTTGCTTTTACTAGTCAAATTTATTTTTGAGAAATGTTAAAGTTATGCAATTATAATGTAACTTTTATCTATTAATTAAGTCGTAGGCCTTTTTGTAATCTATGAATATCTTGTAGAGGCCAATGTCCTATTCCCACAATTTGTTTAGAATTTGTTTTACTGTGAATAGCTGATCAGTTGTAGATCTTCGTTATCGGAAACCGCTTTGATATTCGCTGACAATATTTTCAGTTAGTTGTTGGCGTTGTTTATATAGTATATAAGTAAAAACGTTTCTCCTCAAAAACCTCACATTCCACCCACCTTTTTTTGTTTGAAAATTATGATGTTCTAGGGCAAAATGCTGTTTTAATTTTAATAAATTGTGTTCATGTTTTCATGTAAGTGACGTCCATAAATTTTCATTATATAATTTTAACACACTCAGCTATAACAATTAATAAATATTTTGAAGAAAAAGATCTCATTAAATAATAAGATAATGATATACATACAATAGAAAATTTCTACATTTCTGGGTTTGAATATCAGATATCTTGTAGTTTTTAATAAAAATAGGACTAAAGTTCTTGATCCCTGACAATGAGGTAGGTATAATATTGTAAGCTTGAAAACCGGTAGCCCAAAAATTTACCATCATTTAAAAATAAAAACTACTTTTTACATCAAAGTGCCCTGACATATTTTTTATGTATTTTGGATAAATCCATCTTAACTACTCTCATATTTCTTGAATGTAAATTCCGGTCTCATCTTCTTTTTCCAAAATGGTACGCAGATAAAGTTGTGCACTTTAGAGTTAGATTCTCCTACATTTATAGCTACTGATAACAAAGATGTCGAAATGAATACTATGTGTTAAATAATAAAGATTGCTTTTACAATTTGAATCACTTATTTGAGAAACCCTGTAAGTCACAACACTAAAACTTTCGGAAAACAAGAAAAAACTGTGTTAGAAAAACACGAAGATTTCTACATGTTAAAAACCTAAGTTTATTCCATTTATACACTGTTTCTTGACTTTTTCATTCCAATAATTAAAAAAAAAAGCTTGAGAATAAGCTTTATATTATCAGAGACTTGAGTGACTTATGGGGTTTCTCAAATAAATTGTTCAGCGTCACCTGAAACTAAATTTTATAAGGAATTAAAATAAAACAAAATACACATAGTACTCTAATTTATATTAAAAAGAACAAAAAATAATATTACAACTCAAAAAAATTACAAAAAGTGTGATCATTCATCTTCTTTAGGTATACTATTGGTCATTGTAGGCCAGTTGAACAATTCATTATAATAATCCTGGATATTTTCTACAGCTGGTATATAATTTTGTAGTTTTGTATATCAACAATCTTCTTATAATTAATCGGAATCTTTCCACTGAGATATGCCAATCAGTGGCGCACCCAGAGTTTGCCTGAGGGGAGTTTCGAAATTTTTTTATGCTACCTCCATTTTAAGTTCCTAAAATTTGGTTTTAGTATAATTTAAAGTACCAACTATAGCAGTGCCAAAGATTCAGGTATCTTTTATCCTACCTACCATTTAAAACCACCCTCTCCTATTAGTGCACAGTTGACTGTCGCACGTACCATACTCCGAAAGTGGGATGGCCGCTGTAATGCTAAAAACACTCCCTTTTCTTATCTAGATCTTATCTATTATTCTAAAGCTATTTTCTTGTGGAATTTTAAAGTAAATACGATTTTATTGGGAATAAGCCACAATTGAAGGTTAAAATAAGTTTATTGACGTTTGACATTATTGTTTGTAAGGTAAGTGAGCCAAATATTGCCACCTTACCGTTTGGTTCTAAATAAATCTTACACTTTCATTAATAAATGAAAACAAATCTGAGTCGTAGTAAAGAAATGTATTTTCTTTAACAATATATTTTAATTATATCAAAAAACTAATTAAAGAATACTTTTTTATTGACGTTGCGAATGGCAATATTAGGATTTATAGATCTCCCATTATTGCCACCCATGTGGGCATTAATTGCCTTGATTTCTGGGCGCAAAAATCAATCAGAAGAATTCCGTAAGTAGCGAAATTAACGCACGTGTTTTCAGTGGAAATCGTACATACTATGCTAATAAAAGATTGATGACATCGACATTATCAGACAAAAGAACCAAAATGACTCTCTAGAGAACTTTAATTAGACCCGTAGTAACCGATGGTTGTGAAACCTAGTTAATGTCGAAAAAAGAGGTAGCGCAACTCAGGAGATTCGAGAGAAAGATACTGAAAAAAGTATATGGCCGGTGCAAGAGGAAGACGGCACATGAAGAATCAGGAAAAACGACGAGGTAAATGAACTGATCACCAGTGGATATACAGAAGAATTTTAAAAATACCTTGGACAGACAAAGTAACAAATAGTAAAGTTCTTCGAAGAATAAACAAAGAACGGGAGCTGTTAATCACCATCAAGAGAAGAAAGTTGGAATATTTTGGTCATGTGATGAGAGGGAAAAAGTACCGATTGCTCCAGTTAATTATTCAAGGAAAGATTCAGATGATGATTGCCAAACTCCGTAGCGGAGAGGGCACTTGATGAAGAAGAAGAAATGAACTGAATGAAGGTTATGACATTGTAAAATTTGTGAAAAGTCAAAGACTGTCATGGCTGGGACATGTTCAGCGACAAGAAGAGACAAAAACGACAAAGAACATGTTACAGTGGAATTCGCTAGGAAGGAGGAAAAAAGGAAGGCCCAGGACTTTATGGTTGGATAACGTGGAAGGCGATCTGAAAACCATAAATATAAGACAATGGAGGAGAAGGGCCTAAGAAAGATTTTAACGGAACGACATAGCCAGACAGGCGAAGACCCATCCAGGGTTATGATGCCAAAAGAAGAAGAAGAATCCACAATATTATTACTACTGTATTCGTATTCATTACACATTTATTTATCTATGTGCATTCACAACACAAGATTAAACTTGACTAAAAATTATTGGCGGTATTACGCCAAATTATAACGATATGCGCGCTGCATAGGAGAAACGACTTTAGTCATCGACTTACGATGTTTTTCTAAGATATAGCCAAATAATACCGCTCTAGATAGGTTACGAATCCACTGAGTGACTGAAGGCGTTTCTTTACAAAAATTTGTATTTACAGTTTACAAATCCATTTTAGTGAAAAAACGATTTTGGTAAAATTATGGCTTATGGTGTTTCATTTGTGGTTTTACTTAGAGTTAATAATTGTATTATCTTACAAAACACATGAGAGAGACACTCTACATAATGTATAATAGATTTGAATTATTCTCAACATGAATGAGTTACCTTGACCAAGTAACACAAACCATTTTTTTTTTATTTTTTATTTTGAGAACGATTTCCGAAATAGAAAACGAAACGTCAAATAAACTTACTTTGAAGTAAAATTGTAACCTATTCCCAATAAAAATAGTAAATTGTTTATTATAGATATTATAAATGATTCTTTGATCCTCATCATCTAAGCCTTGCTTTTTTAGGATTTTTAGGAGCTTATCATATTTTACTCCATCAATCGTCTTGCTGTAATCAACAATACAAATGTATACAACGAACTTGGTATCTCTACTTCTCTTAATTATTTACACAGCGAAAAGAGCCTATCTAAACAAAAATTATGAACATACATAAATACTTGTAAAAGATTTTTTAAATAAAATTTTGAAGTGATAGTTCAATCTCGTAAAGCAAGTTATTTTCTTTAAACTAATAACGAATGTATTTTTAATGTTGTTGGATTATTAATGCATTCCACTAAAACTTCTGTAATGTACTTAGGAAAAAAGAGAAAAAGTTACAAATTTTTATCACGTGGAAGCAATCAAGCCTTATCTGAAACTACTCTCCCAACTTTTATGGAGCAGATTAATAAAGCAAATAGCACTTAAAGTTTAGCGACTGGAGTTGGTAACTTGAAAAGTTTAGAGGTTGGATTCTCCATTATTATTTATTTTTTTTATCTCGATCGTCATTCCTATGTCAGCTTATCTTATACAAGTTATATAACTGGTTTATATAATACATTGCATGCTTAGTAGATTTACCATCATATTAATTAAGTAGGCAATTTTAAACGGAATATACGCATATATTGACGTTACAACACTACAACTAGGTAACTCAAATATAACACTTCTGAGAAAAATGCACTTAAGTAGCTCAAAAATGTAAAAATTGTAGTTAGCCACATTTGGAGCCAAGCGATCGATATGATGTGGCCCATCTTGGGTTTGTATTCCATTGAAACATTTTGTTTTTTTCACTTGCTTTGCATCCGCTGTATGGTTATGTGTCCCTTTTCGTTTTACTACTGCCCTACTACCCTATCTTCTTAGGTTATAACACGAGCTTTACACTTGAATGTCTTGCAGTAATCACACTTCCAATAAATGTTTTGCTTTTATTTTTCTTTCTGGTAAAGTTAACCGTCGATCAATAATTTACTCTTAACCTTTTCACAAAGTACACATTTCGAAGCCAGTTTGCGTCGTGACCCTAGCTCAGAGTTTTAACAACAATGCAATAGAAAACTTTCGTTCAAGTATTGATATGAAACTTAGTTGTTTTGGTTAGTATTAAGACTAATGTTAATGGGGTCTACTTATAAAGAATTTAAGAGTGGGATTTTCCAAATTTAGGTAATCAGTTAAAATAAAATATATTTTAAGATATTATTATCAAAAAGAACAGGAAACAAATAATAGAATATTTAGAAAGCTCGTTAGAAGTTTAATCACTTTGTTAAAGAAAACATTAAAATGCAATTAGCAAGGGATTAATACCTTTAATTCTTGAGGAGAATATCACATAATTTATCGTATTATTATATAGGAAATACATATGAAGGTCAAATGTACACTTCTCCAAGAAATTAACGCACCACTTCAATAAATCAATTTTATTTGTAAACAGGCAAAGAATAAAAAATAAAACTTCAACATATTTATTCTACATTTTATTAGTAATTATAACAATGTGTCTAATCATCAGAAAATGTTGAAGTACAGGAAAAAAAAAAATAAAACGGAAAATTCTAAAAAAATTATGATAAAAAAAGTAAACTAAAATACGAAAAAAGTCTTAATAACGTGTTTCCATCTCTACTATGTATAACAGCCTCACATCGTTGGCCCATACTTAAAATTAATTGCCGTATTTCATTTTGGTCTAGTTCTCTCCAAATCTGGATCAGCCTCTCTCCCACTTCCTGTAAGTTGTTTGGTTGGATCGGTGTTGCTCTTAATCGCCTACCAAGGATATCCCAGAGATTATCAATCGGATTTAAATCTGGACTATGTGCTGGCCATTCCATAGTGTTAATTTATACCTTTTCTAGATAATTTCTGACGATCTGTGCAGCGTGAGGTCTGGCATTATCTTGCATTAGTAAGAAATTTTCACCGATATAAGGAGTGAATGATACTACATGTTGCTCCAGGATCTCCAATATCTACCATTTGTATGACCACTAGGTCTGTACGTGCGGTCAAAAAAATACGACCCCACACCATAACGGATCCTCCACAAAAAAATGTGGTGTGTGAGAAGTTACACTGAGCATATCGTTTGTTGGGTCGTCGCAACACACGAACACGTCTGTCGTTATTGTACAAACAAAATCGGGATTCATCAGTAAATAGCACTTGTTCCCAGTCAGCCTCTAACCAATTAACGTGTTCTCTGGCAAAATGAAGTCTCTCCCTTCGATGCTCTGCAGTTAATAGAGGACCTTGGGCGTCAATCCTAGGTGTTAAGTTGTATTGTATAAGTCGCTGGCGAAAAGTTTCAGTACTAATTTGTATAGTATGCACGTCTCGAAGTTGAATTTGTAGACTTCGATGTGTTACAAAACGTTGTCAAAGAGCAGAAATTCTTAAAAATCGATCTTGAATAGGGGTAGTTACCCGGTTTCGTCCTTGCCCTAGTCTGAGAGTATGATCCCCTGTTTCGAGGAATCTTTCTAACACCCGTGAGACGGATGTGTGGGACACATTAAACCGACGACCAATTCTTCAGCAACTTCAACCTTCTTCCGACAGTGTCAATACTTGGGCACATTCATCACGGGTTAAATTACGTGATTGACGCTCCATAATAAACACAATTAACAATAATCAACAATTAACCAGTAGCCGAATAAAATTCTTGAACACTTGGAAATTAGTATATTTATGGAATTAGTACATTTTTTGCTTCTTTTTGTTTTGTTATAAAAAAAACTATAGCGATAAAACACAGTAAATAAATATAGAGTGTACGAATGGCATATACAAGGGGCTTGCAAAATATAACATTACAATGGAAATTTTTGTTAACACTAATAAAACATTTTAATATTTCAAAGTAGTGCGTTAATTTCTTGGAGAAGTGTATATTATAATAAAAATTAATGAACGAGATAGCTAGGTCGAACACAATCTAAGCATTAATAACTATTTAAATAGCACGTAAGTTACCGTATTAGTATATACACGTATATACAAAATACACGTAAAGCAATAACTATTTAAATATATTTTTCGGTCAGTTCTCTTTTCGGGCAGTTGTTTTTCTGCCAATTGTCTATTCAGACAATTGTCCATTCGGGGAATTGCTTTCGGGGATTTGTCTTTCGGGAAACTATTTTCGGACAATTGTCCAATAGATCCATCAATGTCATCCCCAGGATATGTTTTAGTAGATTTTATGCATATTCTCTTATAGATATTTTTTCGTCTAAATGATGTGTTATGACCATATTTATAGAAGTACTTAAATTTATTAGGCTAATGAAATTATTGAATATTCTGTGGAGACTGTGTTCTTATATGGTTTGTAGAAATTTTAGCTCTTTTCCAATTGTTTTGTATTAAGTTTACCATAAATAATTTTGATAATAATTTTTTGGATATACATGGTATGCCGTTTCTACATCTTCATAAAACTGATTTTTAACATCGTCTTCCTTTTACTCCTCAAGAGCATGCACATTTAAGGGGCTATAATTTAAAGAAGTTCCTTTTAATCCCAGTATACATATAGCGATTATTGCATGAAAGACTCTTATAAGGTGTTTGGTTTTTCATTTTCTAGGTACGTGGTAATATAAAATTTGTGATGTGTTGTTGTTGCTGAGAATCGAAATCGAGCCCTCTGGCGTAGAAGGCCATTATCTTGGCCGCGGAGCTACAATACCCACGTTGGTGAGAAAGATTTGATAGAAAGTGATAGTTGGATATTTAATATTTGCCTGTTTCATCTCATCATGCCAACGCGGGAATAAATTATACTATTACCATAGCGCGGTAATTTACCAATAAAAAAATATTGAACTAATACGACAATAGTCATTTTTTGATTATTATGGTTTAGAAGTTTGATGACTAATCCAAAGGTATCAAAAATTCGTTACTAAATATAGTCCTTGATTTTTTTATTTACATTATATTAACGCGTCCCAATATTCACTTTTAATTGAAAAAATCTACACTTCAAATAATAGTATTCATTTAATTCTCCCAATACACATATTACATTTATCTAAACAATTAACCAACTTATATTTATATCGAATACTGCTAATCCGATGGATTTAAAGATTCAATAATGACCGGTGACTAAAGGTATAATGTATAATAGCAATTCACCTTTAAAACCCGGTACAAATCAAATTACGATTCCGTACTGTGATGCGACCGCTAAATGCGTTTCCCAAAATTACTGTATAACAGATTTCTCTGCTCTATACTCTTTTGCAGGTCCGAATCAAGTAATTATTGTCGGGACGACGTCATCAACGGTGATTAATCTTCAATATTCGAATCTCGTGTAGATAGACCAGAGAAATTAGCAAAACAAAAAGCCTTTTTTTTGACACTCTTTAATACAGGTGTCTAGCAGCTGCTTCTAATAAATTTGATGATAATAATACGTAATAAACAAAATATGCAAACGATTAAACGTAACTTTTTACTTATAAACAATATATAAAAAATATAAGATCCCTATTTAATTTTAAATACTAAAGGTGTAGACCTGCAAATTATATAGAGAGAGACGGCCCTAACAGTAGCATGATTATACCACGTTTTAAACCGCTCTGTTATTTTTCAATTTTTAAATGTAAAATACGGAACAAAAATTTGATATCCATAAATACTATCAACAAACAATAGTGCAGTGTTAATGCCAATCGACTCAACCCGACGTGAGTAACAAAAAACCTTTATATAAGATAATGCAATAGTAAATATAACCTATACAATTCGAATCAAGTTCAACCTACGGGCAAAGAATATAGACGCTTATATTATATTATAAGCGTCTATATTCTTTGCTACGGGTTTTATCAACTGGTTTTTTGGAACCGTTCGAAACTGATTTACGCCGGTTCTTTGGCCGGTGACAGGACCGGACCTGCGGCAACGCGGGAAACAAAATAAAAATGACTTCAATTAACAACATGACTACTTCTACTTCAAATACACCAAAAAATACTTATTCCAATGTAGTAAATACGTTCAAATACCCAACAGAGGACCAAGCAGTAGTACTTTTCAGTATCGAAGGCATCAAAATCCACAATTACATCGTAGCAATTGGAGAACTGGTTGGTCCACGTAACGTCTTGTTTGCATCTAGAATTTCAAATAACAGAATATGTATCTACCTCTCTACCAAAAACATAGTCGATATGTTTCTTCATTCCTACAAATATATTAATATAAATGAGTCAGAAATAGAGATAAGAAGATTAATCACACCAGCACGACTTGTAATTTCTAACGCATGTCCTTCAATTCCAAACAATATCATTGAAGCAGAATTGGAAAAATTAGGCATCACTGCAGTTTCCAAGATGACTTTCCTAAGAGTGGGTATGGCAGAAACCGAATATAGCCACGTCCTAAGCTTCAGACGGCAAGTATTCATTTCGCCCTTGGATAATACCTTCATTCCTGACTCCTTCAATATATTCCACAATAAAACTTATCATTTATTCCTCTCTATTGATGGATTAAACTGCTCTAAGTGCAAGACTATTGGACATAACGATACTGATTGTCCCATCATAACAACTGCCAACTCCTCAACCGTACCCTCAGAAACCTTTCCAAATACGACACCTGAAATAAATGATAGAGATCCTGAAATATAACAAAACATGGAATCGAACGCCAGCATAACTGAAACTATAGAAAATGCAAGTCAACCCTCCTTACCAAAAGAAACAATATCATCAAATCTAAATAATATTAATAATCCTGCTGAAACTGTAACTCTGCAACCTTCAGTTAATATTAATAAACAACTTACTCAAGTATTTACTCAAGTTAAAAGACAAATCTCATCCTCACCTGACATCGACCAAAATAACCCAGAAACGGACTCACAAATCTTTACTCCTCCTATCACACATAAACTAAAAAAACCTAAAAAACAAACTAAAACCTCTTACGACGACATTATTTGTTCTCTAGAATTGATAAAAGACAAAATTGAAAACCGATCACCCCCATTCATATTAAATTTTAATGAAATATGCGACTTTCTAGTTAATACTTTTCATGCTAGACATCCTGAAACTATCTCAAAGAACTACTCAAATGAACCTTCCGAATTAACCAATATCCTTAACTTTATTCATTGTTACTCTCACAACTCTAAATTAAAAAACAAGATTACCAGATTAAAGCAAAACCCCCACTCACACATCTTCAACGGAAGAGACCGAAAAATCCGATGGATAAATCACTAATCCTTCAATGGAACCCAAATGAGTATTTCGCTCACCTCGAATCACTCAAACTATTAATTTAAAAATATTCTCCACTAATACTGTGTATACAAGAAACTCACTTCAAAGAGAATCCTATAACAAACCTAAAAAATTATACTCCTGAACCTGAACAAATTAAAAGATGTCATAGAAATTGTCGGCACCACCTTACCACTTCCACTCAAACGTTGTGAACAAGTGATAATAACTCGACTACGATTAGGACATACTATACCAACCCATATTCACTTAATAAATAAAGAAGCTATCCCTTTCTGCCACAACTGCAAGACACAAATCACTGTGAAACATATTCTGTTAGAATGCAAAACATACACCCAAGAAAGAAGAAAAATGACCTCTCTACCAACATGAAGGATCTACTAAGCTGCCAGTTCAATGAAGTGCTGAAATATTTGAAAGACATTAAATTTTACAATATTTAATAGAATATATTTAAGTATATATATATATATATATATATATATATATATATATATATATATATATATATATATATATATATACATTGTAAGAAATTTAATACTTGTAATTTGTGTTTGTACCCCCTGCTAATAACTCTTAGCAGTTGATGCAGGGTTGCTCGAAAAACTGTCATAATCTTAAAAACGTAGTCTTTCTAAAAATTATCCTAAAATAAAGCACAAATTCACCCATACATAGATTGATAGCAATAGATCCTTCAGCCAAAACGGCAGAACACCTCTGCAGAGTATACGAGGCAGGAACCGAGAAACTTATAGTTTTTTCCAACGAGATGACATGAAAAAATAGTCCTAGTGTCTTGTTACCTGTTACATAGGCATCTTTTGGTGTAAGAACGCTTATATTGGGGTCCAGAGGTCTTTGTTCTTATGCTCTAATTTATTTTCTTCATCTGAGAAAGTGTTGAAAGAGAACAATTTTTTTAGTTTTATGTTCAAGAATTGTATTGGTTTCTTTGACACTCTGTTGGATCGCTGTATTGATAATAATAAGATGAAAAGGGCGCAACTGGTATTATATATGAAGTTGTTTTCGTTGCTTTAAACGACTAATGTACAATATATAATAATTAGTTAGCAATATATAATTATTTCGCTGTTTATTTATTGTTCTTTAATGTGCAAACTACGTTTGAGTCCTACCCTGCCTGTAGTTTAACCACGATGATTGCGTAGCTGTATTGGTAACTATTTAGTATTCATTTTCATAATAAATATCTAACTACAATAACAGTAGATTTAAACAGATTATTTGGCAAATTGCAAATGAACATTTAATGCAATGAAACTTTAAACTAATTCCGATTAATTCATTTTGATTCTACTTATTCGCGTTATGATCGGAATTTGGATATGTTTCACGTTACAAACAATAATCTTTAAAGTTTATACTTTAGGCACAGTATAGATAACCTGTGCTTTAGGTATCAAGTTGCAAGATCGCAGTATCTAATGGTTAGAATCCTTGGTAATATTAAACGTTTTGCTTAATAAGGGCTTATAATTAAACTACAAAATATATTTTTATGTATCGTCTATTAAACTTAAGAATCTTTTATGCAACAGAGGCAATTTATTACTTACTATTGTTCTTTACGCAATTACTATTTTCGTTGGGAATAACCCACAATAGAAGTTTCAAATAAATTTCTGTTTAAAAGGTTAGAAGCGGCTCTAATTATTCTAAATAAGACTAATCGCGTCGCAAATTCCTAGACAGAGTGCAGTAGGATATGGTTACCCATATTAAAAAACGAAATCAACAAAAAGAAAATACCACTCTTATTAAGTCAATAACATATCGAGGATACATAATTTATGTTTCTAAGTAACAAACATATACACTCAGAGCTTGATGTTTATTGAAGTTAAACTTAATATAAGACCAAATACTTATCATGTCGGTATAGTTTCATAAATTTCTTTTTCCAGTTTTTCCTCATGATTTACTATGAAATGAAATATTACTTTATAAATATAAAAGTTTACTGAATAATTTTACTATCGTCATTGCAAGTTATTTTTGTTTTTTACCCATTAGTACTCACAGTTTTTAATGTGATGCTGACATTTTTTTGAAAGCAGTTTTATTAAAAAACATAAAAATAAATGAATTTACGCATTCAGATCTATTAATCACTCAGTATAGGGGAGAGTGTTCCACAGTGGATCATTTTTTTTTCAAATGAAATTTTTTTTAGAAAAATTAGATTTTTGTATAATTTGTTTGTAATATCGCAAATATTAGACATTACTTGTCATTATAACAGCGATTGGTTTGAATTACCTAATAATATTACCTATCTTTTATTATTTTTTTACTACCATGTCATTTGTATCAGTGTGCCCCAAATATGGGGCACACTGAAACTATCGGTGGGGTACAATGAAACACTTTCTAAACAAAAATATGTTTAATGTAAAATATGTAGTGTCATACAAGTTTTACTCACTAGGACCTAAATGAACTTATTAATAGATATATTTTACCGAACGTCATGATTGTTAAAATTTATTTCAAAACTCATGTACGCATTTCGTCTTGACGTTGAGCCAGAAAGAATCGGTTGAGGTAAAAGCATTTTAATATCTTCTAACTGAACAACTGAAATATCTGGATTTGTAGGAAAGAAGAATTTGCCAGTTACTTTTGCGCTTTTCCTCATAAAGGAAATTTCAAATTCATCTTTTTGAAAAACGTTCAATATTTTCCCAACAAAGTAAATCAAATTCTTGGTCGTAAACTGTACCAAAACGAAGTTATTTTTAGTTGGACGTCTCGTTAATTCCTCAGTAAGATCTGAAATTGGATCTTCCGGTGTCAAATCGCTTTCACTTGATAATTCCTGCCATTCTTGCTCTTCGTCATCATCATCATCTGTAATTTTTCTTGTCTCCTTTTTAACAGCTGTTTGGTTTACTTTTTTTCTACTCAATTCCCTTTTAGCTAGTTCGTCCTTTTCAGGAGTGTCCGTCGCAATAATTGTTTTTCCTTGCCTTCTAGATTTCTGAATCTTTCTTTTTTGTGCCTTTGGAAATCCTCGAAAGATTTGTGGAGAAACAAAAGAAGATTTATTATTGGTTTAATTTTCTGCTGGCGTTTCATCAGTTCCCTCGATGCCTTGCTGTTTTTCTGTTTCTTGCTCAGGCTGTTGAATAACTGTTTGTTCAGAATGATTTTCTGGTCTGTCTGTTATAGCCGACATGAGGAAATCGTCATCTGAAAATATTTCTGGATCATAAGGGAAGACGCCAGTTTTCTTAAATCCTGAACTGATGTTCGTAGGTGTCATTGATCTTTCATGCGCAACTTTAACAAAACTTCCGACATTAAAAATATTTACTGGAATACCAGGGTGATTAAGAAGTCAACCTTGCATGGCATTGTTATAATGCGCCTTGAACGATGAAAATACTGCTACATCTAAGGACTGCATTTTGTTTGAGCAGTGTGGAGGTAGTGTCAATATTGTGACCCCATTCGACTTTGCAAGATCCAAGGTTTCCATTGACAAATGGCTTTCGTGATTATCCATGATGAGAAGGCTGGGGTTGTTACAAGAACTAGAAGAATATTTTATAAAATGTTCCATTACTTGCGGAAATAATTCCCTGTTGATCCATCCAGAAGAAGCAGCCAATCCCAACGTACCAGCTGGAGCATCTTGTATCATCATTTCCTTGAAATGAACTCTGGGAAATACCATGGCCGGAGGTAAGGCATAACCACCAGCATAAATGATACTGCAGGTCGTTACAAGAACCCCTCTATCCCCACTAGTACATTGAGAGACCTGTTTCATACCTTTTTTGGCAAGAATTTTAGGAGGAGCATGAACTGTGGTGGTTCCAGTTTCGTCTAAATTAAAGACTCTACTGCCATAACTAAAACGAGACTCACGCTTAAGAACTGTTTCAAGATTTTTGAAAAAAGTTGAAACATTGTGCCTGTTAAACGCAGTAGAACGGGATAAACTACAAGCTTCTGGTTTTCGACAACTTAATTCTGGATGCCTTTTCCTGAAGCCAAAATACCACTCTCTACCTGCCATTGTTTGTTTTTTCCAATTATTAGGGATTTCCTTGTTTGTTGCTGACTCAAACGCAAGCTTGCGGCATTCCAGTGGAGTAAGTCCATAGCACATCTTTGCAGAGGTCAAAATATAGTCGACTAAGGTTTTCTCTTCATCATGTGTAAAAATTAACCTCACATCATATTTGGGACGAAAAACAGTGTCTGAATCGGGGTTCGCTTTAACTTTGCGTACATACCTAAAATAAAAGAAAAACTATTTTAAGAAATGAAAAATAGTGCATCATACAACAGAAAAAGTTACTTAAATGCATCTGATTTCTTACCTAAACAAAGTAACATAGGCAACACCTTGTAATTCGGCTGCTCGTCTTATAATCAGATTTTCTTGAACAACGAGACGCACAGCTGCTTTCATCTGCTCTTGACTGAAAGTGCCAATGTTTGTTTTGCGCTTACGGTTACGAGCCATCTTAAACTTGGATGACAACTAAAAAATAAATAATTAAAACATTGTTGCATGTGTCATCGGGTACAGTGAAACATGTTTCACTGTGCCCCACATGGACTTGTTTCAATCTGGACCATTAAGCACTTTTCCCAACAATTAACTTAACAACCTAACCTAAAACATTCAAAATACCGCAAATTTCAGAAATCATCAATCAATTATGTACCTTACCCCCAACGTTCTTAGCAAATATTAAATTAAATAATTGGAGACTTACCGGGTTAAAAATATATCACTTAAAATTTACTTGGAACCAGAAAAACAATATTTTTTTCGTCGCAACAGAACGGAGGACACACACTGAGGTTAAGATAACAAGTAGAGGACGGCGGGAACTTCTCTGAAGCGAAGGTTGTGTTGATTTGGCGCGGTATTTAAATTTTAAAATCTCTTTGTTTCATTGTGGAACATGTTTCGCTATGGAACACCCTCCCCTATGGAGGGTGTTCCACCAATGGGTGCAAAAAACACAAAATATATCTGTAAACAGTTCTATTTTTTTTTTAAACTGAAAATAATGGATAAGTAATTTAAACATTTTGTGTGATAGGTAACGAAACAATCAATATAGAGACATTTACATTTTTCACACATCGTGCGTGTTCAACTTTTGCAGAATCTTCCAGCACAACGTCTTCTTTTGTCGTTTGGAATTTTATTCACTAGGTGTTCCATCCTATCATATCTAATTTCATCGTATACTCTTTGCGCATTAGAATATGGAGATGGAGTCCTGTCAGTGCCTTTGGAAGATGATGAATATTTCTTCAAATAAACTTGCACGAAAACCCTTCGAAAGTCTATTTGGGACATCTGAGAGTTTTTTGATTTTCGATACAAACACCACCCGTTATTGACTGAAACATTAAGAAGCCATGTAAAAAATGCGCAGTACCATTTTCTGTTTCTAATTTATTCCTGTACTGTCCAACATTCTGATACATTCAAACAGTACCACCCATTTTTTGTTATACTCTGCAAGTACTGCTGGTCTGCTAATTTGTATGTGTATTTTTTTCCTTTTGCGAGTAACGTTCAATATTTAGACTAATATCAACAATAAGATAATAAACTGAAGGTAATAAAGAAATTGTTAAAGCAAAATAAGAATGGAAAATATTTCAAATTATCAGCTAGTTCTGATATTATTTTCGCCAGTGATGCTGCCGCCTTTCCAAAGTTTCTTTATAACCAAATCGTATGGGTTTGGCTCTTAAAAATTGCTTGCAGCTATGTTTACCATAGTATTTGACCATATTTTCGTCGATAGCCAGATCTTTGTCAAAAACAGAATACTTTCTGAATCTGGTTTTTACTGTATTTATAAATATCCGTATTTTCCAGAGCTTATCACTTTTATCAATATTTGCGTTAGAATTCAAGTGACTAAGCCTCAAAATTTGCTCAAATCTGTTGCGTCTCATAGCATTATACACAAGTTTGTTTCTAGTGTTAAGACTTTTCTCCCAATACATACGGCAGCTGGGAAGATTATTATAACCACTAAGAATCAATATAGCAATGAAACATTTCATTTCCTCTGACAAGACTTCTGGGTCGGGTAGGTTCTTGAAAGTAGCATATTGGTTTGTTTCCTCTATCCGCAATAAAATCATTTCTTCATCTAACAATATTTCAAATATATCAAAAACTGATTTTTTTTTTTAAACAGTAAATAATCTGACTCAGTAAATTGTTTCTCGTTATATGTGAAATCTCCCGAAACCCAATCCCGAAATTCAGAAACTTTTGGATATACCATATGAGCAAGTGTAATATCGATATCATTTGCCAAAGAAACGTTACCTTCTGTCGATTCTGACTGTTAAATAGAAATTTCTTCTCCTAGTATAATTCCATCAGTAGTTCTAATTTCTGCAGCGGCAAGCTGCTGACGTTTGCTCAAATTGTCGAAATCTCAGAACTTGTCCTCATCTCCGGAATCCTCATCCGTCAGAGTAGCCGAATCCGGTGGCGCTATATAAATTACCTCCATAGAGTCATCTATCTCGTCGTATTCTCCAATGATTATATCAATAGCTTCCTAATTAGTCAGGCCTCTTTGAAGAACTGCGCAAGGCCTCTATAATAAAAAAACTGGAGAACATGCATACATTATATCCTAGCTTTATAAATATGTAACAGGTAACAGTCAATTTCCTAACCGATCAACTTTTTTATTTAAAAAAATATTAAAGCTTCTTTACACAAAAAATATGTATTTATATTCTTATACTATGTGTTTTCTAATATTAACTTTATTATACAAAATAAGATTTATATACTTACTCTTTATCAACGAAGTCCATTATTTGAAGTTTTATTTTTTCGTTATATATTATCCAGGCACAGATTCAAAACAAAGTTCTATTGCTTCTATATTATGCAATTCTACGATAAAAAATTATTCCAATTTCATGATCCTTACATAGGATCATGAAATTTTGGGAAAAGTGATGAGGAATATTGGATTTCCATGCAGAAAAGCAAAAAATAACAGGAAAATTTTAATGGAAAATGGAAAAAAAAACTTAAACAGGTAGCGCGTAGTCTTGTTGTCCTATGTTGTCCTATGTCCACTATCCTTATAGTTGTCCAAGTTTTCAGTGTATAAGCTAATGCTATGCTAACCCTAAAAATATTTGTTAGGATGTCCAATACCTTTTGTAGTAGGGCAGGAAATATTTCATCTTTCGCTGTAAATCCAAATGGAGGAAAGTGGTTTATGGCCCACTTTACGTCGTCTAGTTCTCCTGGTATGGTGTAAAAATTATTCCCCTGATTAGATCATTTGCCATATGCATTCTGGATTCCTCTGGTACAGTGTATATAGTCAAGAGATTATGGAAGTTAAAGGAAGTATAATAATTATGAAAAATGTGTTAATAAAAAACCAGTTTTTAGCCTACAGTGTCCTACTATGGTTTGTAGAAAAGATGAAATAAAGAAATGGCAACTTTTTCTTCTTCGATGACTCCTCCTGCGATGGTAACCATCAAAAATTGGTTTAACGAGTTTCAACTTATGATGTCGCACTTCTGTTTTTGATAAGCCACGCCTCGGTGTCCAAAAATGCTAGCACGGAGGATAACGTGACAAAAATTTACAAACTCGTATTGAGAGACGGCGACTGAAGGTGCACGACATAGCTGAGACAATAGGCATCTTTATAAACCATGCATGTCATATTCTGCATGAAATTTTGGACATGGGAACTATTGAGCTGTTGGTGCGATGAATGCCGCTTTTGCTCACTTCGAACAAGTGGAACCGTGAAACCAATTCAAAGCAGTATTTGACACTATTTAATCATTATCCAAAAAGTTTTTACGTCATTTAGTAACCGTCGACTAAAGATGGATCCACTGGTACACACCAGAGATCAAAACACAGCCAAAATAGTGAACAGCACTCAGCGAACGTGCTCCGAAGAAGGCGAAGAATGTCCTATCGGCAGGAAAGGTAATGACCACAACTTACTGAAATTCACAAAGAGTGACCTACACCGATTATCTGGAAAAGGTCACAAAGGTAACAAAGTTATACTAAGCCGAATTATTGGGCCGATTTAATGCCGAAATGCACAAAGAACGACCCCATTTGGAGAAGAAAAAATTGCTCTTCCACCATGACAACGCCATTGCTTATACATCCACCGTAGCCATGGCAAAATTCATCGAATTGGGCTACAAACTGTGGTTCCATCCATCGTATTCTCTAGATTTGGTCCCGTGCGACTTATCTTCGTTCCTTAAATTGAAAAAGGCACTGGTCGGGCAGAAATTTAAGTCAAATGAAGGGGGTCATCGCCGGTACGGAGCATACTTTGCAGACCTCGTAGGAGAAAACGTATTTTTCAGATGGGTTAAAGAAGATAAAGCATCGCTGGATCCTGTGGGCTAAAAGAAGGAAGGCTTATTCTGTCGTGTTAAAAATAAATTGTTTTTGATTTTATCTTGTCATACGTCTGCCTTTTTGGCTTTATGTTTTATGACTATGTAAATAATTCTAGGATACGATATGCAAATATTTCATAATAACTTCTAAATAATGGGTTTTCTATCACATAAAAGCTGGAAGTGGCTGTAGCTGGTATTTATTTAAAATATTAAACTAAAGTTTAAAAAATTCTTTTGACATATCAAATTAATTTTACAGTTGTCGAAGAATGGTAATCAAAACATATATTATCCATCTCATTAAAATATTGTGCACGACAATTTAACTGGAATAAATTTGACATAGAAAATTAACTAGAAACTATTTGTAGAATATTGTAGATTTATTTTGAGTAAAAATCCAACTCACAAAACTAAACGTAGTGTATTTCCAACAATATTAATTAAACCATAAAACACAAACATAGTTTTGCTTAATTATCCTAAAAAACCTGTAGCATGCTCATGCAGTACATTCTATCAAATGCACAAATATTTAGACCAGGAAAACTGATCCAAATATGTAACACTACTATTGTTCTGAAGCTATTTTCTTAATTACTATTTAAATGGGAATAAGCCACAATTAAAGGTTAAAATACGTTTATTAACGTTTCAATTTCCACTTCGGAAATCGTTCTCAAAATACAAACATTAGTAAATTAAACAAATTTTGTTTTTTGTTACTTAGTGAAAAATTATTCTAATAATTTAATTTTATCTGACTCATTTATATTGACAATTCAGACATACATTATACATTTTAAAGTGAACGACTTTAAAATGATATTGCCAATATTGTTAAGTTGCGTTCCTGGGACGACTTTACTTATAAGATAGTTCATTCGATTACATGAAATCAACTTTAACTTGAAAATATCCGTCAGAAAAGATCATAACATGTGATTCGTCTTTAAAAAGACAAATACATGCCATGATGACAGTAAAATTCTCCTGTTAGTGATTCCATAGTAAATTATGAGGGAAAAACCAGGAAAAAACCTCGTAATACTATCCCGACATGGTAAGTATTTGATCGTACATTTAGTTTACCTTCACTAAACACCAAATTCCGATTTTATATGTTTGTTATTTAAAAAACATAAATGATGTATTCTCTATATGTTACTGACTTACCAATACTGGTATTTTCCTTTTAATAACTTCCTCTTTCAATATGGGTAACCAGATCCTACTACATTCTGCCGAGGAATTCGCGACACAATTGGTCTCATTTAGCATAATTAGCGCCGCTTCTTTGATTTTTCTCTTTTTACCATCCGTTTCTTTTAGGACTATATTTGAATCATTTTATTGAACCCTATGTATTAATTAACATTTAATCTAACAATGAACAAGAAAGGACAAGGAATTGCATTTATAAAATACCTTGTGAATGCGATCAGTTTTATTTAGGTGAAACATCAAGGCCATTAAATGTTAGAATAAGTGAACATCAATCCTATATTAAAAATAGAGAATTTGATAGATCTCAAATATGTAAACACGCATGGGATAATGAACATAGGGTTCAATGGAATGATTCAAACATAGTCCTAAAAGAAACGGATGGTAAAAAGAGAAAAATCAAAGAAGCGGCTCTAATTATGCTAAATGAGACCAATTGTGTCGCGAATTCCTCGGCAGAATGTAGTAGGATCTGGTTACCCATATTGAAAGAGGAAGTTATTAAAAGGAAAATACCAGTATTGGTAAGTCCGTAACATATAGAGAATACATCATTTATGTTTTTTAAATAACAAACATATAAAATCGGAATTTGGTGTTTATTAAAGGTAAACTAAATGTACGATCAAATACTTACCATGTCGGGATAGTATTATGAGGTTTTTTCCTGGTTTTTCCCTAATAATTTACTATGGAATCACTAACAGGAGAATTTTACTGTCATCATGGCATGTATGTGTCTTTTTAAAGACGAATTACATGTTATGATCTTTTCTGACGGATATTCTCAAGTTAAAGTTGATTTCATGTAATCGAATGAACTATCTTATAAGTAAAGTCGTCCCAGGAACGCAACTCAACAATATTGGCAATATCATTTTAAAGTCGTCCACTTTAAAATGTATAATGTATGTCTGAATTGACAATATAGATGAGTCAGATAAAATTAAATTATTAGAAGAATTTTTCACTAAGTAACAAAAAACAAAATTTGTTTAATTTACTAATGTTTGTATTTTGAGAACGATTTCCTAAGTGGAAATTGAAACGTCAATAAACGTATTTTAACCTTTAATTGTGGCTTATTCCCATTTAAATATTAATTAATGTAACACTTACGTAATATTTATTTATGTGATTGTGCAAACAAATAAAAACTAAGTCAAAGGAATACAGACGTTATAGAATAGTTTCGTATTGAACTGGATTTACTTATAATTTTCAAAAGAAATATTTCTAGATCATGTCTTGGTACTAAAATGGATGCGAGGGGTCTAGATGCAAAATCAGACATTTCCACTTTTTGGTCAAAGTTTGTTAAATATACACCTCTAATCAGTAATTACCGATCCATATTTTAACAATTCAATAAACAGAAAGAATGTACAACTTTTGGTAGTAATTTAGTTTGAAAAAATTTATTCATATATAAAAGTAAACTTTTCCTCCATCTATTGAGACTCAAAACGAGACGTTTCCATCAGTTACTTTTGTCGTCGCTTGACAACACTGTTAGTGGTATTGAAGAATGTTTGTATGTAGTATGAAATGTTTAATGGTAAGTTAGGAAGTTAGAATATTGTAATTATTTAATTTGTTATTGTGTTAAAGAACTGTTCTGAAGTACTTCATTCATTTATATTGAAGTACCGATAACAGAAAGAAAACTGAAGAACTAAAACTGAAATACAAGAAGTTATATTGGTTATTAAATAGAAGCTCACAACCTACAAGAACGAGAATATGCGTTCACTACTGTACATCAAGAAATTTACTACCAACGTCCTAGGCGAGCGGTTTACCCCTATCAGCAGAGCATCAACCGACTAAAATTCTTTTTGCATTTCTAATGCACCAAACATTTTTTATTCGATTCTATATATTTTTCCAAGATGAAATGTATTTTTTTTTTAATTTTTACAAGTGGGCCGACAATTGTTATTAACAAATAACTTATACAAAAAAGCAATTTCACCGAATTGTTTCGGAATAAATTTTTTAGGTTTATCTCATCAAAATAAACACTTTTTTTTTCCTGATAATTTTTCGAAAAATGCTTTCTTTTCGAGTTATTTGCATTTTTTTGTTAAAAAAATGCCTTAATTGGTGATTTTTGGGATTTTTTTTCTAAAAAACTACTAAATGAATTGCAATTTTACAAATAGCTTTATAATCTTTAAACCGTCGAGTACAAGTTAGAATATTTTGACAAGGATAAATGGTTTCTATCTTGCTAAAAACGTGGACCCAAATATTTCGAATATGCCTTTCGAGAGTATCCTGCTAAGCGTGTACAGCGGTTGAGGTGCTGTAGGCGCTAAAAAAAATGCATCTAATGAAAAATTACCACCTTCGAAACCAGCATTATTACAACATTACTTAAGAGCAAAGTGGCAAATAAATGAATGGATTCAAGCAAAAAACAATATTATTTCATCTCTTGATCCATTAACCCATGGTTGGACAATGGAAAATAATTGTTTCGATTTTAATTATTTTCAAGGCGAAACTAGTTTAGATATGTTACAAAAGTATTTCTGCTCATGTACCGGAAAATGTTCTACGAAAAATTGTAATTGTATTTCTCATAATTTAGAATGCTGCGCAGTTTGTGCATGTACACCAGAGAATTGTAAAAATGTTAAAGTCGACTCTATTGAAGACAATGAAATCAGCTTATGAGATGGAAATCCTGTTGCTATTGACGAAAATTTTCAAATTATTGACAATGAAAACGATGTATAATTAATATTATATTTTAATTTTATTATATTTTTTAATGAAAATTAATTATATATTGCTTAATGTATTTCACTGTAATAAAACATTCAATGATATAGTCCACGTATATTAAAAGAAAAATTGTAAAAAAAAATTTAATTGTTTTAATTATAATATGTCTATATAAAAATAATTAGAAATATCTTATTTTTTTAATAAATTGTACGTAATATTTGTATTGAATTAATTTTTTAAATTTAAACAAATATTTCTACGCGCCGCACGCCTGTATCGCCGCAACCGCTGTACACACTTAGCGGTAGACTGCTCGAAAGGCATATTCGAAATATTTGAATTTACGTTTTTAGCAAGATAGAAAAAAATTATCCTTGTCAAAATATTCTAACTTGTACTCGACGGTTTAAAGATTATAAAGCTATTTGTAGAATTGCAATTCATTTAGTAGTTTTTTAGAAAAAAAAATCCCAAAAATCACTAATTAAGGCATTTTTTCAACAAAAAAAATGAAAATAACTCAAAAAGGAAGCATTTTTCGAAAAATTATCAAGAGAGAAAAAGTGTTTATTTTGATGAGATACACCTAAAAAAATTGATTCTGAAGCAATTCGGTGAAATTGCTTTTTTGTATAAGTTATTTGTTAATAACAATTGCCGGCCCACTTGTAAAAATTAATAAAAAATACATTCCATCTTGGAAAAATATATAGAATCGAATAAAAAAGGTTTGGTGCATTAGAAATGCAAAAAGAATTTTAGTCGGTATATTCTGTATCTAAGCGTCTTTTGAGGGGTAAACCGCTCGCCTATCCTTGTCGCCCAATATATCTCCAAGTACAGAGGAACCTATCTAAAACTTATCAAAACAGCTAGAAAATGTACTACCAAAATCGTATGGGTAGCTCTAAAAATGTTGCAAAAGAAACTTGGTCCGTAATAAACAATCTTCGAAATAAAACTAAAACAGTTCAAGCAGTTTCTCTTTCAAACCCTAAAAATCTAAATGAATTCTTCGTTAATGTGAGTAAAAATATAACATCAACTATTTTGCCACAACAAGATCCTATTTCCTAGATGCCCAAATAAAAAAAGGTCTCGAATTCATTCTTTATAAGACCAGTTGATAAATCTGAACTGATCTAAACCATCAGTAATATCAAAAGCAAATCTTCCTGTAGTACTGATAAACTATCCATAAAAATTTTCTTAAATCTACCAACAAATATGTATGTTGGAAGTCCTGATCTCACTAATTAATGGTTCCTTTGAAAAAGGTATATTTCCAGAGTGCCCGAAGATAGCCATTATTATTCCTCTTCATAAGGGTGGTAAAAAATCGAATGTCTGCAACTATAGACCTAATGTCTTATTACTGGTCCTATGCAAAATTACTAAGAGACTTATAAAAGCCCGAATTATGTCCTTTCTCGTTGAAAACAACATTTTATCATAAAGTTGGTTCGGTTTTTTATCTAATAAATGTACCAGTGATGTCATGTTTTCTGCACCATATGAGGTCTATCAAGCACTAAACAATAATGTTTACATGGCCACTGTTTCTTGTGACTATGCTAAAGCTTTTGATTGTATAAAATACGACATTTTGATAAAAAAAAACTAAATTTCTACGAAATTCCAGGTATTTCTTTAAATTGTTTCCAATCTTACTTGAAGGGTGGGAAACAACTAGTTAGAGCAAATGATACTGACTCCAGTCACAAAAGAATTGTATGTGAAGTACCACAGAGTTCAGTATTGGGTCCTCTACTTTTCCTTATCTTTACAAATGACATCACTAACTTAAAAGTAGATGGAAAAAAATTTCTTTTTGCTGATAATACCAGTATCACATGGAGAAACTCTAATATTGTAACTGTTCATGCAATTCTAACTTCTGATCCACTTAAAATAAAAACCTGGTCCGACTCTAATTTTTTCTTTTTCTAATCCGACTTTTAACGTGTATAAGACAGTAGCATTATCCTATTAAGGAGCTCTTCAACCCATGCTTCTTAATAAGAGCAAGATCATTATCGTTGATTCTGTAAAACTTCTTGGTATTATTATAGACAGCAACGTTAAATGGTCCCTTCATATCAATTTGTTAAGTAAGAAACTAGCCTGAGCCTGCTATGAAGTAAGATCTGTTTCGAAGAAAATTAATTTCATCATCGTCTTTGGCTCTACAATTCTGTGTGGGTCTTGGCCTGTTCAAGAATTAGTCTCCATTCCCCCCTATTTTTCACTCTGGCTTTCCAATTTCTGACCCCTTGATTTTTCAAGTCATCTTCGACTTGAGTTTTAAATCTAGATCTTGGTCCGCCTCTCTTCCTGGTTCCTACTGGCTCTTGATATAATATCTGTCTTTGGGGGTCTCCAGTGTCCATTCTTTCAAGGTGTCCTAACTACCTTGGTCTATTAATTTTAATAGACCGTACGATGTTGCATTTTTCATAGCATTGATACAACTCTAAATTGTAGCGCCTGCGCCATATCTCGCTTTCTTGTACTCCTCTGTATATGTGCCTAAGTATTCTACTTTCAAAGCGGCCTAACAGTTGTTCGTCGCTTTTTACCACAGTCCATGCCTCTGACGCGTATATTAGGACAGGTATAATAAAAGTTTCATATATTAGTATCTTGGTTTTTCTGTTAATTATGTGTGATGTTAAGAGCTGCTTTAGTCCAAAGTAAACTCTCTTCGCCAGGTATACTCTTCTCTTAATTTCTACGCTTACTAGGTTGCTGTTATTTAGTTGTGTTTCAAGATATATAAACTCCGAGACCCCTTCGAATGTGTGTGCTTTTGTCACCAGCTCTTGTGGTGCTGCTATTTGTGAGCTGTTCGTGTCCTATTTTGTTTTGGATACGTTGACCTGCACTCCCATTGTCTTTACGGCTTTTTCCAATGTTTTAAAAGCCTGTATCAGGTCTCTTTTTGTCCGTGTTACTATGTCAATGTCATCTGCGTAGGCCAATATCTGTACACTTCTATTGATGATCGTACCTCTGGTTGTTATGCCCGATTTCTCTATGGCTCTTCCTAGCGCGATGTTAAACAATAGGCACGATAGAGTGTATCCCTGGCTTAATCCAGTATGTGTTTGAAAAGAGCTTGACACTCTGTTTTGTACCTTTGTAACTTTCGAAAGAGTTGCCTTTACCAATGTTATTAGATGCGACGGAATATCTAGTTCTGCCATGGCATTATAAAGTGCGCTTCTGTCTACACTGTCATAAGCGCTTTTAAAATCTATGAAGAGGTTGTGAGTATCAATTCCATATTCATATGTGTTTTCTAAGGTTTGTGTGAGAAGGAAAATCATTAATTGTTGACCTTCCTTTTCGAAATGCACATTGGTATTTGCTTATTTTTTCCTCAGTATATACTATTAAATAATCAGAAAGTATATAAGCTAGTACTTTGTAAGCCGTATTTAAGAGGGTAATGCCTCGATAGTTGTCACATATTAGTGGATCCCCTTTCTTGTGAATAGGTATTATAATACCTACATTCCAACTGTCTGGGAGTTTTCCTTTTTTCCAAATGGATGCAACAAGTTTTATTATGGATTTTTTTAGCGCATTTGCTCCATATTTGAACAGCTCAGGTGGTATACCATCTTTTCCAGGGAATTTGTTGTTTTTTAACCTTTTTATTGCCTTGGCAACTTCTTCTGTTGGTATATTATTTTTCTCCCTCTCATCGTGTACGTCTCCACTGTGGTTATTTGTGTCAGTCACTTCTCGATTTTCTATATTTAATTTCTCAGCAAAATTCTCCGCCAATCTCTCCACTATTTGATCCGGCTCATTGATAATTTCGGCTTCCTGACCTTTTTTTATGGTTATTCTAGGTTTAAATTATTTTCTGTTGTGATTCACTTTTTTATAAAATTTTTGCGCTTCGCTTTGTGAATTAAGCCTTTTTATTTCATCTAGCTAGTTTTCCAAATGTCCTTTTTTCTTTTGTTTTAGTATCTTTTTCTCTCCTTGTCTCATCTGTTTGTACTCCTCTTAATTTTGTCTTGTTTTTCTGTTTTGGAGTTTCCCATACGCCTGATTCTTTTTTTGAGTTGCCTGTGCGCATTCCGCATCATACCATTCTGTCCTCTTCCTTTCTTGTTTCTTCTTTCCTAAAACTGTTGTTGCTACTTCTTTCAGGACATTTTCGCACTCATTCCAGTAATTATCTATGTTTTCAACAGTAATACTCATTTGGTCTTCTAGTTTTTCTTTAAGTTTGTGTTTAAATCTATCTCAGGGTATCGTAGTCTGTCCACCTTGAATTTATCTTCTTTGCTTCCTTTACCTTTTTTGCGTTAGAGATTCGTGCCCTTAGTTTAGCCTGGACCAGGTAGTGATCGGAATCAATGTTTGCTCGACGTCTGGTACGTACATTCATAACACCGCTGTAATGTTTTGCGTCCACGACAACATGGTCAATTTTATTCATTGTGTTACAGTCTGGGCTAACCCAAGTGCCTTTGTCAGAAAATCAATGTTACAAAATAACATATTATGCATTGTTCGAGTCTCATCTTCGATATGGTCTTCTTTATTGGGATTTTCGTACAACTGCCCAATCTGATGTTATTTTTAAATTACAATTTAAAATACGGTATCTTTTTGGCCTCAAAATAACACATTGCAGAAGATACTTCAAAAATCATGGGATTTTAACTCTTCCTTCTTTGTATATTTTAGAAACTGTTTGCTTAATTCGTAAACACCTACAGCAAGACCTAATCGTGACTACTCTACCAGAAATTCAACCCTTGATGTGGATTTACCGATTTCGTCCACAAAGTTAGTAAAAAAATCTATATTATATTTTGCAAAAAAATTATACAACCCTTTCTCTCTATATAGAGATTGTTGTATAATTTTGTTGTTGTGTGTTATCCTTAACACATCTCTTAAGAAATTACAGTACGTTTATGTATAACTAACTAAAGTATTTATATATATATATATATATATATATATATATACATATATATATATATATATATATATATATATATATATATATATATATATATATATATATATATATATATATATATATATATATATATATGTATTTCTATTCTATTATTATGAATCACTTTATTCTAATCCTGCGACCTGTAAATTTTATAAATTAATGCATATTTTCTAATAATGATCCCACTAAATTTATTTGAAATATGTATGTACATATACATATATATATATATATATATATATATATATATATATATATATATATATATATATATATATGTTGTGTTCCTTATTTTTTTTTTCTAGAACAAACAAGTGGGTGAAATGAAGCACTACAATTTTTACTGTAATTTTTAATCAGATTCACTGTTCTATTTCATATCGCAATCCAGCGGCAAAAACTTTTAATTCGTAACCACAAATTATTCCCATTGCAGAAAAACCTTGCCACGCTGCAAAACTGTCATAACCATACACATATTCCAGAAAATTTATGAACACTAGAGCTTTGTTTTGTTTCACCGGCTATAAAATGCATGAACCTCAACTAAGTGAAATGGGAGGCAATTCTATAGACTGCTCCAGAAAATATGAGTGTAATGCCTTCCTATTAATAACCTCTTATACAGTACAATGGATAGTTTTGTTGTGATAGAGGGTGAAAAAGTGACGTTATTTTATAAACAGCTCCACATTAATCAAATGTTATGACAGCAGGAAAGTGATAGATTCTACTCAATAGTAATTTATGCATCACGTATAAAGTGTTAAAAATGGGAAACTTGATTACAGGAGCTGTCAGATGAATGCAACAATTTGATGTGTGAAAAAACACACTTTGTGCATTCATTGCATACAATATCTTTTCTACAGACTTACGCAAATATTAAAAAACAAAAGAGATATGTGTAATATTTTATTTTATTTGTAATAAGTCTTTTTATTAGTAACTTATTCAGAATGTGGTATTTTCACGAATGGAATAATTAGAAATGGAAAAGAGCGGAAAAATTAAACTAACTAGTAGTAGAAGTTGAGTATTTACTGTAGAAACACACATGACACATGACAGTCAAAACAGAAGAATGTGAACTTGAACACCTAATGTCAGCGATTAAGGCTAATATTGTAGCAAAGAATATAGACGCATATATGCGCCTATATTCTTTGATTGTAGGTTGGAACAAAATTGTTTTGGTTTTTTTTTAATGATGTTATATTAGTTAACCCATTAGAGGCCACCGTTACTATATGGTAATGTAAAACAGACGATTTTTAAAAATTCTGCGGTTCGCCCATGGAACTAGTCAGCCACATATTTTGAAAATAATTATTTCTAGGAATACTTCAGTCACCCATAAAACGTAATGGATTCGTATTTTAGTGGTCAATCAACCGTCGAGAGTTAATTATATGACAGTGTGGTTTGAGTTTATAGAAAAAGATGAACGTCCGTTTTGCGGACGTGCAAGTAATTTTTGATAGTCTTTCAGTAACTATATTTTAATGTTTTAAAACAAAAAATAAGTTTATTATACACCAACTTATTATAAATTGTTGTATTTTATCAACAATTAAATGTAGCGAATTTGGTAGATATAGTCAAAGTACGCCGTTACCATATGGTTGCGGTGGGCGCTTACGAAGTAATTACCTTATTTTGGTCAGTTGTGGATTTTCGTTAGCATAAGCGCTAGATATGGTTTACGGTGACGAGAAATTAGCCGAGCAAGTCGATAATATTTTTATAAAACCGTCAGATGTAACTGGTGCTGATACAGACGAGGATTCTGCAATGAAGATGAAGGGGAATTCGTAATTAACCTAACAGGTATTTTGCTGTACAAATAATGATATATCTACATTTTTACAGGTAGGCAGATACAAGTGCAAGCAGAAATACAACCTTCTAGCAATGAAAGGATAGGTACTGGCAATGAAGAAGTGCAGACAGAGGTAAGTATAACCCGTAATTTTTTTATTTGTTTAGGTTTAAAATTTATTTTTATTACAGTCACAAGCAGTAGTGGAGACACCCGAAAGAGAAACTACAGCATCGTTTCAACTATGGCAAAATGGAAAAAAAAGGATTTAATAATGAAAAAATGTGCTTGGGTGTAAGAAGACTTACAGTCTGCAAGTTTTTTGTTTCCAAAAGAAGATTATTCTAGGTATGAAAATCTATCATGTCTCGATATCTTCAGTATATTTTTTGATGATGGGACAGTAAACGACTTAGCGGAAGAAACCCAATGATATGGACAATTTGTAAACCAAACTGACCCATGCATTACATCTGGAGAAATACGTTGATTTATAAGTATTCTTCTGCTATCATATTACAATCCATTACCATCAAAGAGAATGTGTTGAGATACTCATGATGAAGTAAAGAACACGTTAGTTTCTAATTCAATGAGACGATATAAATTTCTACAAATTCAAAGGTTTTTACATTTCGCAGATAATACAAAGCCTAATGTTAGTGACAAAGCATTGAAAATTCGACCATTGATTAACAGAATAAAAACAAAATGTCTTGAAAATTTTGTTCCAATAAAAAATCTATCATATGATGAGTCCATGATAAAGTATTATAGTCGCCATCAATGTACAAAATTTATACCACATAAACAAATTCGCTTTGGTTATAAAATGTGGTCGGTAAATACTTCTGCTGGACATCTGGTAAACTTTAACCTATATCAAGGAAGAAATCCACGTTTAAATAAACAATATGATAAACTTTTTGGCAAGTGTTCATCCCCTTTGGTGCAAATGCTTAAAGAAATAAATCAGTCAGATCTATACTACAACTTACAAGTTAAAAACCTATTCTCAGGACTTAATTTATTTAGTTAGGTACCTACGATTTTTGGGGTACAGTACAATTGGAACAATAAGAGAAAACAGAATTCCACCGAGCTCTTCCTTGATAAAAAAAAGAAGGAGTTTTCTAAAAAAAATCGTGGCTATTCACAATATGCAATAAAAAAAAACAGCGGTGTGTTACTGGTGGGATGAAAAGATAACTCTGTTGTTACAATGGCATCTACGAGTTGTGGTGGTTCAGCATTGCGCACTCTAAAAAGATTTTCTTATGAAAAAAAACGCCACAGTCAAGTAAGTCGGCCTTACTGTATTGCTAAATACAATAAAAATATGGGGGTACCGACTTGATGGATTAAGGTGTTTCAACCTTCCCAGTAGCAATTCGCAGTAAAAAATGGTACTGGCCAATTGTAACATGGTTGTTGGATGTTGCAGTCCATAATTCATGGCATTTATATAAAAAATAATAAAAAAGATATATTCATGCTATCGTTGAGGAGACAATTAGCCCAAATTCTTCTCGCAAGATATGGAAGTCCTCCCTTATATACAGGAAAATCTAGTCTACATAGACAGCACTTGCCAGATCTTCATTTTGATCACATCGACCATTTCGTTGCACCAAGAAGTAGAAGGAGATATGCTGCTCAGATATGGCGACAATTCCACCGAGCGATTGCCGGTATAAGCAATCCCCCACTTACCTACCAACGGCTTCGGGCGGAAGAGTGGGTAAGTGGTAGGGCACTCTTTTGTCCTGAGACAGAGAAATCTGTCTCGAAGGCGGATGAATCAAGGAATGGTCAACGGCGTAAGGATACAGAAGGCAACGGGAAACCACTGTATTAATGATCTTTAAGATTCCCTAGGATAATCATGATGGCAAATGTCACATCAATCACTCATGTTACTGATCATGGACCTCGGAACCCAAGATCCGGCAGGAGAGGAAAACCACAGACAGACCATAGGGCCTTTCAGGTCGTGAACCAGCGAAATCCCTGTGTAAGTAATGTCAATCACCTTAAGATGTTAAGAATAGCGACGTGGAATGTAAGAAGCCTCTTTGCAGCAGGTAAATTAACTAATGTAGCCCTTAAAATGGAAAACCTTAAAATTGATGTCCTAGGTATAAGTGATGTACAGTGGCCAGGATCAGGAAAATGCACGAATAATAGTGGAACACTTTATTATTCAGGCACCATCAGTTCAACTCATCGTTACGGTGTCGCTGTCTTGGTATCAAAGAAAATCAGTAACTGTGTAACAAGCTTTACTCCCTTCTCTGATAGAATAATGGCACTACAACTTCAGTCAAATAAACAAATTATAAATATTATACAAGTATATGCTCCTACGGCTGATAAAGATGATGATAAAATTGAAAGTTTCTACTACGATCTGGAACAAATTCTAAAATCAATGAAGAAACATCACACTACAGTAGTAATGGGCGATTTTAATGCCAAAATTGGACATGGATGTGTGGACGGTTGCGTGGGTGACTATGGATTAGGAGAACGAAACGAACGAGGAGACCGTATGGTACAATTTTGTCAAGCGAAGGAATTAGTAGTTGCTAACACTCTTTTCAAGTTACCTAACAGACGACTGTACACATGGAAATCTCCGAGTGACACCAAAGGTAGAGTAGTCAGAAATCAAATTGACTTTGTCCTTGTTAGACAAAGATTCCGCAACTCTATACTCTCAGCTAAAACCTACCCAGCAGCAGATATAGGCTCGGATCACAATCCTGTAGTAGTCACATTAAGAATAAAACTAAAGATCATTCAAAAACACATACAGAAACAAATTGACGTGAGAAGACTGAGTGAACAACATATAAAAGAGAAAACAATAGTAAACGTCAAAGAAAATTTACAAAATATAGAGAAACTAAATAGAAATACTGATAACATAGACCAAAAATGGGAGAATATTAAACATGCCGTAATGCTGGCAGGGAAAGAAAATTTAACACCGAAAGAAAGGAAACATAAAGAATGGATGAATGAGGAAATACTACAGTTGATGTGTGAAAGAAGGGTACACAAAACAAATAATCCGATAAGATACAAAGAAACAGATAAATTGATAAAAAAGAAAATAAGAGAAGCTACAGAAAGATGGCTAAGTGAGCAATGTCAGGAGTTGGAACAACTGGAGCGAAAATATGACTTTTTTAATGTACACAAAAAGATTAAAGAAATGACAGGAAGGAGAAGAACAACACAGACAGGACAGATCAAAGATACAGATGGTTTACTCATAACAGATTTACAACAAAAAATGAATCGATGGACAGAATACATATCACAACTTTTTGATGACAAAGATAGACAAGAAATCTCAAACGAATATACAGATGATACAGGGCCTGATATAATCAGAGAAGAAATAGATTATGCAATCAAACAAGCGAAAAGTGGTAAGGCCCCCGGTTCTGATGAAATTCCCATAGAACTGCTCAAACTTATGGACGATGAATCTATTAAAATACTCCTAGATCTATTTAACACAATATATAGAACTGGAATAATACCTAGGGAATGGCTCCGTTCGACCTTTATACTACTGCCAAAAAAGGCAAATACAAGGGAATGCAGCGAATATCGTACGATAGCTTTGATGAGTCATGCTCTAAAACTGTTCCTGAAAATTAGACGTAGACATCAGTAACACTCAGATGGGATTCAGAAAAGGGCTGGGTACAAGGGAGGCTCTGTTTGCAATGAACGTTCTCTCACAGAGATACTTAGACATAAACCAAGAAATTTACACCTGCTTTATTGATTTCGAAAAGGCCTTTGACAAATTACAACATGAACCACTAAGACAAATTCTAATAAAGAAAAATATAGACAGCCAATATATTCGAATTATATGCAACCTATATTGGAATTAAACAGCAAATGTGAAGGTTGAGGGTAGGCTAACAGAAGAAATTCAAATCCGTCGAGGAGTCCGGCAGGGATGCATCTTGTCGCCACTTTTATTTAATCTGTATAGTGAAGCTATTTGTGAACAAGCACTCGAGGAAGAAGATCTTGGTCTGATAATAAATGGTGAGATGATCAACAATATAAGGTATGCTGACGATACGGTTCTCCTAACGGGAACGCTAGTAGAACTACATCTCGTTCAAAGTCTCAATATATACTGTAACAGTTACGGCTTGAAAATTAATTTGAAAAAAACTAAATTTATGGTAATCACGAAATCAAAGAACATCAGAGCTAATCTTGTAATAGACAATACAACGATTGAGCGTGTGTCCTGTTATAAATATCTAGGTGCTTGGATCACAGACGATACTGATCAAACAAAAGAGATTAGATGTAGAATAGAAATCGCTAGATCAGTCTTTAATAGAATGCGCAAACTCTTTTCCAATCGTGATATCAATATAAAGTTACGAAAACGAATGCTGCGGTGTTATGTCTTTTCTACCCTGTTGTATGGAGTAGAGGCTTGGACACTAAAACAGTTGACCACAAAAAACATCGAAGCTTTCGAGATGTGGTGCTATAGGCGCATTCTCAGAATATCATGGATGGACCGCGTCACTAACACGCAAGTACTCCAAACTTTAGACAAAAGATGCGAAATTCTAAATGAGATAAAAACTAGAAAGATGAAATACTTGGGGCACATTGTGAGAGGTGAAAAGTACGAACTTTTAAGAAATATCATGCAGGGCAAAATTAAGGGCAAAAGAAG
Source organism: Diabrotica undecimpunctata (assembly GCF_040954645.1). Taxonomy (NCBI): domain Eukaryota; kingdom Metazoa; phylum Arthropoda; class Insecta; order Coleoptera; family Chrysomelidae; genus Diabrotica; species Diabrotica undecimpunctata. The sequence continues at coordinate 40,575,974 of NC_092807.1, read as the reverse complement.
TGTGGGAAGAAGAAAAATATCGTGGCTTCGTAATCTACGTGAATGGTTCGGGTGTAGTTCGATTGAACTTTTTAGGCGCGCTGCTAACAAAGTCGCAGTGGCCATGATGATTTCCAATCTCCGCTAGGAGTGGCACGAGAAGAAGAAGACTTTTACAGTTTAAAAATGAAGAATTTAATAAAAAATAGTTGAGCTAACGGGCACAGTAACCAGAATATAGATTTCGTACATTTTCATTGTAATTTTTGTATTTTATTTGATATCAATCATATACAAATAAGAAGTAGTTTCAACTAATTTTTTTAAAACATATTTCAGTGCTTTGACTTGCCTAACAAACGTTTTAGATATATTTACTATATTTTATGGATATTTACTATTCTATTTTAAATTTTACTCGCATTCCAAGAAATATTACTTTGTAACTCAGTAAGCGAAACACTTAAATTAATTTTTAATATTAAACTTTTAAGACGAAGTTAACGGCAAAAGCGTCTACGGAATCGAGAAATTTAGGGGTTAGAACGGAACGGCCACAAATTATGCAAATGCTTTGTTTCTTGTCGAACTTCTGAAAAACTAAGTAAATCTCAAGTTAATGAGAGTTACATTCTGTTGGAGTTTCCAAACTTGTCCAGAGACTTTGGGAAGATTTTACACGCCATTAGCAGCTAACCTTAATTGGCTTTTTATGTGGGCTTTTAGGGTTTACTACAAAAACAAAAAACTATAAAGAAAAACCGAAATTATTGATTAAATAAGAACGCCACCTTACAAAATCTTGCCTTTTTGGATTAAGCTTAAAATGTTTTATTTATAGTTAAATTTTTGTTTTTTTAATGTGTTTATTTCCAGTTCTTAGCTTTAAATATTTTTACATTGTTTTAATAATTAAATTAATAATAGCTTATCACCAAAAAATCTCATTAATATGACTGCGTCTATAAATTCTCATCTGCGTATTGCAGCAAAAAACATTTTCAAATGATTCTTGCTTAATTTGTAGCTTATTAAAAAGTTTAAACTTTCAGCTTTTACCAAATCATTAAATAAATTTGGCACACTTGTTAAAAAGATTATCAAACCCAAAAAGCCTGTCTCCACTAGTTTCTAAACTACTTCATAATTTGTTAGAATTATTTACAAAACTCATTAAAAATATTGCACTGCCCTTATATACATGGTTTCTTGAACTGGGTGCTACCAAAAAAGTGTCGTAAGTTCAAAAGATCAAACATGTTATTCATATTTCTGCAAAATGTTGTAGTAGCTTCTCCATATTCGAAGGCAGAAATATTTAAATCAATTTTAATTTGCAGTGTTTTTTGTTAAAACAAAAGAAATTCTAAGATCTTTAATCGCGAGTATTTTTTCCTCTTGCAATATACCAGCTATCAAACTACGAACAAATTACTCATAAACACCTCTGTCACGAACCTCTCTTTAATTTTTGGGGACCGGCATATGACACCGTAAACGTCTCTTCATCTCATCCCACAAATGTTCTATGGAATTCATATCTGGACTACGACCAGGCCAAATAAATCGTGTGATTTGAGCCCCGTCGAAATACTAAGTAACTATCTGAGCAGTATGAAGTCGTGAATTTTCATGCACAAATGTTGCGTTTTCTCAAAGAATAACCATAAACGGTAAACATGGTCCTCTAGTACCTGTGTCAGGTAACTATGCGCAGTCAATGTCTCATTCTCGATAAAGACTATTAGGTCTTTATCTTCAAGCAGCGTCAAAGGATATGCCTACCCATGTCATAAATTACCATGGAAGTTGCTCGGCAACACATACTTAAGTATATCTCTCACCTGGTCGACGCCACACTCTTACACGTTCAGCCCCTTAGACAGGTACTTGATTTATTGGAAAGCAATACGCCATTCCAATCCTGTATGTCCAAGCTAAGTATTCTCGTGCAAAATTTAATCTGGCAATTCGGTGTTCACAAAAAAACGGCGGTCCAGTCACTCTAGTTTAAAAAGATAAACCAGCAGCATTAAGAAGTCTCCTAATTGTCCACTTACTTACGTTTACATTTCTCACTTCTTGCAGATGATTTTAAACAAAAACCGCCGTGACCGTTCGGTTTCTCAAAGCACTAGAAATGACAAAGCGGTCATTACTAGCTGTTGCCTCGACCTGAACTAGGTCTTCGAGTAAGCAGACCGGTCTGTTCGTACCGTCGCCATACTCATTGCACCCTCAAGATACTTACACCAATGTTTCTCGCAGTTTCGCACTGACCGTGGCCATCTTCTAACGCCACCACAATTCTTGCCATAGCAACAAAAGTTATGTTCATTACAATACACTGACAGTGTAAACACTACACAACAAATTTACAATTAACGTTAAAACCACAGAATCAAAAACAATGCTGACCATGGTTTCTAGGAATTAGGGTAAGGGACCCTCTTTATATCAAACGCTTATCGAAAAGGCATAAACAACAATTTTTTTCAAGCAATCAACCTATGTTACAACCAAAAATAGTGAAAATAGAACAAGACTTTCTAAAATAAATTCAAATTATGGGGTGTGTGTGTGGTTGGGATATTGACTGCGAAACCTATAGTTTCATTTGTCTAATCATATTTGACTTTAATTCTTAGGACAAAAATTAAAATAAAATATATTATTATTTAAAATTACTATTATCAATATTTTAAAAACAATATAACTACGTTAAAAAAAATTCTACATTATACAATTATTGGTAAACTTACAAATCATATACAGTGTGCCAATTTTAAAACTTACAATTGGCTTATATCTTATGAAAAAAAGCTGATATCGAAAAATGCTTGAAACCGTTTCTAGGATAGTAACGGAGAACTAAAATGACATAAAGAGATCCCCATCAACCCCCTAGGCCACACCCACCAATAACAGCAATCACACCAAAATGAAAATATATAAAACAGCAATTAGATCTGTCATACCCTACGCAGCCAAAACAAACTTAACATAAGGTAAAGTTTTTTGCTTTGTAAGGTAATAAAATAAAATAAAAAATAAAAATAGGATATTTCTTCAGAGAGCGACTAAATAAAATTAAAAGAATATACATGTTAATATTCGGCATTCGTATTTTTTTTTTATTTCGATAACACATATTATAACAATATATTGTTAATTATGATAACCTAGAGGTAAACATCTATGAGCAAACAATATTTAATTTAGATTCTAATTAAGATTACACCATTGATACTATAGTCCTTATTCCGTGGTTATATTAACTATACACCTACTATAAACTATTTATTCTATATTTATATTTATATAAAATTCTTAAAAATAACACAATAGGAATTCATCATATAATTCTCCATTTTTTTACATTTAAATCATTGAAAACCTACAGATAATTTTTAAAGTTCGCTAATGTAAGAAAACAGAAATTTGTTTTGCACTTTAGCATCGCATATTTCTCTAGAGGAAAGTAATTCTTTTGGAAGTCTACAAAGAAAATTGAACTAGATTCTATCAGACAGTGCTCCTTTAATATTCTGATGTTTATACAACCTGAAATTTCCTGTTCTTTGCAAGTCTTTCTCTGGCGATACAACACAATAAATGGTTTTCAACATTTCCATCGCCTACAGATGATGACACTAGAGATATTGAGAAATAGATACAGGGGCATTATTACTTGTAGATTTTTTAATAATACTGAAATATAAACTACTATTATCAAAATTTGTCTCGGTTTTGATTTAATTAAATAACATAGATTTTTTAATTTGAGTATTTGAACCACTCCCATCTCTGTAAATATTTTTATGAAAAAAGTGACTTAATATACATATACAGAAACATAGAAACAAGTTTATACTTGTTAACTCGATTACAAGTTTCAAATTACTTTGCTATAGCGTTGATGAATTTAAAAGCTAAATATATAGCCCATGGAGTAAAGTTCGTCAAACTTCCCGTGTAGGAATCGGTATCAATAGAGTGTTGTAACGTTATTTCTGAATCCCAGCTTAGTCAGACACTCGAGCCGATACAAATGTATGCGCGTAACGGCCAGCTCATTTCTAGTGCTTATTTTCCACTTCAAGTGGACAGCTACAAAAGTGCCATCTACTTTGATAGCCATAAACGAAAACGATTTACATCCTGGAGCTTTCTGTTTGTAAATTCCAATTTTTACATAGAAATGTAGCTTTTACATAGGAGCTTTTTGGTCTTACCTGTAATTCCAGCAATTTATGTAATGTAGAAGTAACAGTTCTTGAAAGGGCCACTTGGTTCTCTATACAGTGTGGATATTAAGTATTACCCCCCACAATAAACTCCGTTATTTAAGACAAAGATGAAAAACGCTCGGACCCGTCAATTTTTATTTTAACCCTTAACTACCATGGCCAAAAATAGTAACATTTGTACCATGTCAGAGTCAAATTTGACCCCCCATTGTTTTTTGTATCAAAAAACATTTTTTTTAACTTGTTTTATTTTAAATTATTTTGTTTACAGCTACTTTTACATTTATATAAAAATAAACGAATTTGGTTAATTAGATATAACTTTATTTAAAAAAAACTTTTGTATTCAGTCAAATTAACAGAGCTATGCACTTTCTCGAATTTTAAGAAAAATAATAACAATGTGCAGTTTTTTTTATATCCAATGGTGAAATCTAGGTATCATAGCTCCTACCTAAAATAAAAAAAAATCGATTTAGATTTCGTATCTCAAAAATGACAAGCATGATTTTACCTTAATTTTCAACACAGCTTATGCATAACGTCTGTATGCGGGAATGATTTTTGCAAATAAAATCTCGACATTTATCGCACGATGAGCTTTCGTTCTTTTGGTTTTTGGAATATGGACATATTTTATACCTTCCCCTCTTTTTTCGTCGTTGTGGCTCTGGATTTGCGGCAGGCATTGGTTCCTGAAGTCCGGAAACTTTAAAAATGGTACTACGAATTTCTCTCGGTAAATAAGTTTGCTGAGCTCTACGAGTTAAATGGGCCTTAATAAGTTCTTGACTTAAAGTGTTTAGTAACAATCTTCTTTCCATTATTTGATTTTATTGAATTCCATTAAAAATTACTTTAGCATTTAATCCTGCAATGTCCAAAATGCGAAACCATATTACTTGAGGTCATCTACGAGTTCTTCTGCCAGTTTTATAGCATGCATATTTCTTATCCAATGAATCCACCCCACATTTTGTCTCGTTGTAAAAATTTATAATCTCTGGCTTTTCATTAACCATTGTATTGGAATGATGCATAGTTGACACTAACAACACTGCACGATTTTTCTTAGGAACAAAAGATACAAGGCTCTCGCTTCCTGTAAAACCAAATAAGGCAGAATTAGGTGGCCTGTTTTTTTGGGGTTGAAATTCAGCAGGAACCTCTCTTTTATTTCTTTTGAAAGTTCCAACATATGAAATTTTATGGCTTCTCAATTCTTTTATGAGCTCAATGGACGAAAACCAATTATCTGCTGTTATGTTTCTATTTGTACCAGAAATTGGTGGAATAAGTGTCAAAACATCTAGAGTGGGGATGGATAACTTTTTTGGATTTGCTATGCGTATATCTTTTCCAGTATATATAAAACCATTTAGCAAATAATGTGTCTTAGAGTCTACTAAACACTGCATTTTCAGATCGTATTTGTCTGGCTTATTTTTGAGATACATCCTGAATTGGCACCTTCCTCTAAATGCAATAAGCATTTCATCTATTGTGAGATATTCACCACAGCTATAATTGGACTGGCAAATAATTATAAACATATTAAAAATTTTATTTATCTCCGTGCCCAATACGTTCTTGTCTAGTAGCTGGATCGTCAAAACAAAGGCTTTCAAACAAAAAATAAAATCGGTTTAGTGACATGGTTGCTCGAAATATATCACGGCCAGTACCATTCGTAGCAAATAAAGACCTTAAATCTTCATTATTGGATTTAAATACCCAGCTAAATATAATAAGCCTAAGAAGGCCTTTAATTCAATTATGTCAAGATGATTGGTATATTGACACGATAAATTGTGTAAATTATATTTAGAAGCCATATTAGTAATAGTTAATAAATACTTTTGTGTCGTTAAAACATATCGTGGTTAGAACAATTTTTTAAATAATCTAGTTGGCGTGCTTAGTTTTTGACAACTGTCCTAAAAACCAAGCAATTAGCAGTGTTGATTGTAAAGAATATTGACAAGAATTTAATATTTGGTGAGCCTTAGTGGTAACCTGTAAATTTTTAGTATTCAAAAGTCAAAACAATCAAAATGGCACCACCTCGTGGATTAGTAGACAAATGTGAAGCAATTTTAATATTTAGTGAAGCAGGCCGTAACTACCATGAAGCTGTGAGTATATTTAATGAACGTTTTCCGAATCGTCCAATTGATCAACATTACTACAGACTACTTGTCACCAAATTTTGTGAAACTGGTTCTGTCGAAAACAAGAAACGGGATGGTAGAAAAAAGACTTCTGAAGAAAATCAAGTAGATATTTTGTCTCAATTTGTAGTCAATCCATCCAGTTCAACTAGAAATGTTGCTCGCGAATGTGAAGTAAGTCACACAACCGTCTTAAAAATTTTAAAAAAGTAAAAATTTCATCCCTATAAGATGATCTAGATCGACTGCAATATTGTGTAACTATGGATAATATTATTTCACAAGATCCAAATTATTTAAGACATATTTGATTTTCCGATGAAGCTACATTCTATTTAAATGGTCATGTACATTGACAAAACGTAAGATATTGGTCTGACGAAAACCCTCGATTGTTTAGAGAGTGTCATACTCAATTTCCCACTAAATAAATGTTTGGGCAGGTCATCGAGTTAGAATCTATGGAGAGGGCATCACGTGACTAAAAACGACCTCACTTCGGCCATATTGTTTTGACACTTTTGACAGATCGTATAATATGTTTGTTTACGTTTCTTGATTTTCGAATATTTTTAGTTTTATAATACTTTTATAGAAACTGTAATAATATATTGTGATAGTGCATAATAATGGTTTCTTGTTCTCAAGGTAGTTGCAGTGGCAGAAGCAATGTTAATAAAAAATCAGGTTAGTATACAAAGTAATGATCCGTACTTCAGAGAATAAATTAATAGTATTTGACTGTATTAATTTATCTTTATGTATAATATATCGTGTTTTTAGTGTTTAGCGCGGGATAAATAAATCATAGTTTATTAAAAATGTATTGCACTTTGTAGATTATGATTAAATCTTCTGAATAACTAGTCATATTTTTATAGGAGTTTTAATATTATTAAGTCTGGCCATGATCTTACCGCCATATTGGTATCACCGTTAGCCACGCCTACCTACGCCGTTTTTAATACATACGTTAATATGCTCATAGCTTCTCCATAGATTCTAACTCGATGCGGCAGGTATACTAGGGGATTACATTATAGGTCCTTTTTTTTATCGAAGGCAATTTAACGGGGGAAAGCTATCTTAATCTATTGGAAACACAAATAATTCCTGAAATTAATGATGTGCTTAGAAACAATCCAGGCGAATTCACCCAAGATCTTGTTTTTCAGCAAGATGGAGCTCCGCCTCATTACGGTCCTCGCGTTCGAAATTTTTTAAATAATTTGTTTTCGAGAAGATGGGTTGGACGTCGAGGATTCATTGAATGGCCACCAATATCACCAGATCTTACTCCTCTAGATTACTGTTGGGAGCCAGTTGACGACACTTGATGAACTCCGCCAAAGAATAATCGAAAAATGTAATAGGATTGATATACAGACCCTACAAAGGGTTAGGAAGGCAACAAAACAAAGAATTTACTTCTACCAGGAAGTAAATGGAGAACATTTCGAGCATCTCCTGCAGTAATTTAAGTTTTCTTTAGGATAATTTGCCAGTTCCTTTAATTTTAAAGATGTAATTTAATACATTATTTTTTGTATATTTTATTTTAAATAAAACCATTATGCCATACAAAATATCAAACTTATACATTTTTGAGTTCTTCTTTTCAAACCCTTTACAACGAACTATCGCACGACCCCCATTGCCATTTAAACAATCTGAGGGTGTAGCTGTCTAGTGAAGGGGATGAAAGGGGTGGCAATTTTTTTTATGTTATAAAATATCTCTATTAAAATACAAATTGACGGGTCCGAGCGTTTTTCATCTTTGACTTAAATAACTGAGTTCACTACTAGGGGGGGGGGTAAGACTTAATATCCACAATGTATATCATTGGTATGTAGATAGCAAATGGAATATGTCGCATAGTCTCTAAGTAATATTACATAAGATAAACAAAAAATATAAGTGGCAAAAATTTGAGCTGTTCACCGATTTTACAACCGATATAATCGACACCCCCATCGAACAAAGTTGTAACTCAAGTTAGATCTATTTTCATATTTTAACACAGGCGAATTCACTAAAACATTGCGCACAAGTCAGTATAAACAACATAACTTAATTCTTAATAGTTTCGCTAATACTCCGTTGAAAAAAGTTGTATTTTAAGTTACGTGTGTCAGTTTAGCGTAAAAAAGGCAGTAACACTATTACTCCCTATGTAAAAAATTTAGTTTCTATATATTTAACGATTAATAAGGTTGTTAAAGGAGTTACAGCTTTGTTCCACATATGTTTAATTTATAAAGTAATCGAACATACGGTGCATCCCTAAGTCAATCTTGTTGTATGACTAGTTTACCGGGGAATCTCATGCTATATGCTTTGTTTGTGTCCGACTAGTTACAGTAGATCCCATAGATCCCGTAGATCCTATACTAGACGCTAGTATAATTATCATAACGTGAACGTCACGTATCATGCATGAACGACATAGTTTAACTGCAGTAGGAACTCTGAGGAAAAATAAGCGAGAGATTCCCCCAGAATTTATACAGATTAAATACAGACAACCACAGTCCTCGGTATTTGGATATCAGGAACATTTGGATATCAGGAACATAACTATGGTATCCTTTGTACCAAAAAAAGGGAAAAACGTAATTTTATTATTATCACTTTATCACGATGATGAAATAGATAAATCTACCGGCGAGAAACTTTTACCAGAAATAATAAGTTTCTATAACTTTACTAAAGGAGGGGTTGATACGGTGGATGGGTTGACAGGAAGTTACAGTGTAGCTCGTAATTGTAGAAGGTGGACACTGAGAATATTTTCTTCACTAATGTACACAGCTAGGTAATTTACAGAACAAACACTAGTGACTATTCAAAGAAACGTCGTATATTCCTGGAAGATCTGGGATTAGCATTAGTTACGCCAATTATGGAAAAACGAAAAAGTAATCCGCGACTTACAAAATGTTTACGATCCAAAATAGTTCAAGTTTTGGGAGAAAGTGACCAAGCTCCACCGAAAAAGCAACGTACGAGACGTGGACGGTGTCAAAAGTGTTCCAGAAAATCTAACCGGAAAACTAAACAAACGTGCGATCAATACCAAAATTTTTATTGTTTAGATTGTCACCTCGGGGGAACAAATAAGGGTCTAACCACCTTCTGTTGTTTCCGGGTGCTCTGTAGAGGGCTTCGAATATAGTGTCGAGAGCTCCTCTACTTAAGTCCATTTTCGGGTTATGGACTTGGAAAATATTTATATCTTCGGTGTCTTGTCTTGAGAAAGACAAGATATTTTCTTACATGACAAAGGATTGTCGAAATAAAAACACCAAGTTAAAGTTGAAAATAACTCTCAGCCACAGAGTATGGAAAATAGAACAGGAGCAGAGCCCCGAGAGGACTAAGCTCTCGGAGAGCCCGTGAGGGACTGACCTGGCTGACCTGAAAATCGCCAATATTTATATGCGCTGTTCGAGCGATAAATAGGGATTTCCAGGTCAAGAGCCAATGGGAAAATTCGAGGCGGGGCGATGCGCATCGAAATGCGTACTAGTCCACAGACTATCGCATTCGATGACAAGATCACCTTCATCGCATTTACGACGAATGTCCCAAGTTCCGGGACTCGTAACTTTTTTCAAGCTTGGATATCCAATGTCCTGCTTTTTATATTTTTATTTGAACCTTTTAAAAAACTTTTTTCGAAAATCTCTTATTTTTAATCATTATCTTTTGTTTGTGAATTTTTTATGTATCTAGTGTTTTTTGTTTGTAGGAATTTTATTATTTTGTAAATTTTACCTAATACGCGGTCAAATTTAATCCAGTCGTAAAAACTGCTGTCATTTATGAAAACTTAGATAGTCAAATAAGTCAAAAAAATAAATTCGTGTTCGAAATGTTTGTGGTGGCGTAACTAATGCTAATCCCAGATCTTCCAGGAATATACGACGTTTCTTTGAATAGTTACTAGTGTTTGTTCTGTAAATTACCTAGCTGTTGATTCTAGCTGTGTACATTAGTGAAGAAAATATTCTCAGTGGCCACCTTCTACAATTACGAGCTACACTGTAACTTCCTGTCAACTCATCCACCGTATCAACCCCTCCTTTTGTAAAATTATAGAAACTTATTATTTCTGGCAAAAGTTTCTTTTCGTTAGATTTATCTATTTCATCATCGTGATGAAGTGATGATAATAAAGTCACGTTTTTCCCTTTTTTTTGGTACAAAGGATACCATAGTTATATGTTCCTGATATCCAAATACCGAGGACTGTAGTTGTCTGTTTTTAATCTCTATAAATTCTGGGGGAATCTCTCGCTTGTTTTTCCTCAGAGTTCCTACCGAAGTTAAACTATGTCGTTTATGCATGATACGTGACGTTCACGTTATGATAATTATACTAGCGTCTAGTATACTATTTTTCAAAGCTAATTCTAATATACGGCTGTTACGACTCATTTTGAAAATATATCTCGATAATAAAACACTTGTATAGTCAAAAATATCAACTTACTTAAATTACATTCACGTAAATGGGATATACTGTAACTAGTCTAACACAAACAAAGCACCAACTCATATAGCATATGGGACTCCCCGGTAAACTCGTAAGATCATAAGCGACAAAAATGACCCATCCGCGGTTATAGGACTCTCAGAAATGTCCACGCATCTAGTGTTGTGTAAAAGTGCCATAAAAAAAATATAACCAACAACTTGGAGTTGCACGGACTTAAAGGTTACTCCAGGCATTGCCCTTTATAACGCCGTGCTGGTTTCAAAAATTCACTAATTAATACTCAAAATCAATTATTTTTGTCTCTACAGGTTGGACTAGTGCGCTGGAACGACAGGAGAACCAGCCAAAACCGGGCCGATTCGGCTACTCGACAAACAATCAAATTTACTAATGTTTTTGATTATAAATAGCGGTTTTTTAAGAATTGAAATTATATCCTCATAAAATATAGGCCTTTAGCTATTTAATTACACTAATTTTAATTCTTAGTTTTTATAAACACAGCAGCTGTGATTATTTGAATAAATTAAGTTATCTCCCCTTCTATTGGTTGTAGAAAACTTTTTTAAACTTTGTACTCCAGACATTGCCCTTTATACCGCTCTGCTATTTTCAAAAATTCGTTAATTAACGCACTCTTTTTCTCTACAGCTACGACTATATGTGCTTCTGACATTTCTATATTCTTAACTATGTTTAATAAAAATAAACCAAAATTTTAATTCAAAATGGATTTCGAATCGTTAATAATCTTTAAATAAAAACAAAATTCAACTTAAAATATCTCGTATTTAAATAAAACTTACATAATTTAGATACTTTGCTGTTTCCAGCCCTAATACTCTTACTATATTCAATCTCCCTCATAAAGAACCCAACAGCAAGAGCAGATGTTTGAGATCCAAACAAAATAGACAAAAAGAATTACACCTCAAAGCAACTGCCAAGACTAAAGCCTGCAGCTTACATTTTCGTGTACACAAGTCTCTTATCACCGCCATGTTACAGTCATGGCACACGTTGGTGTGTTATTACCTGCATACATCAGAGTCATTTTAAGTGGTAAGACGTAAGAAACATAAACGTAGATCACTTCGAAATAGACAACTCTTGCCAGATACCATTTTAGGCCAGGTAAACTGTGTTAAAATTTTGCATTGACAACATTTAAATATATTTTAATAATTGCAAACATTTTAAGTTAAAAATTCATACTACTTAATACTTTTTAATCGTATTTTATTAGTAAATATAAAAATGGTAGTAAAGACATCTCATAAAATAATTCTTCCGGCTTCTTTTATAGAGCTTTATGAATTATTTGTATAATTAGGGGAAACCGGGGGAATACCGCACACGGGGAAATATCGCGCATCAGTATCTTGGCAACACGGCTTAAGTATTGCAACATTCAACACAGTGCGCCGTCTCATATTTGCTGACCCACTAAGTAGAAACCCTCAATTTAGAAGAGTGATATCGTAGTTTAAACGCCGAATATCCTCAAATTTAAATGTACACAGCGGCCCTCGAAAACTGCCTGTTTTCTCGATTGCAATTTGCGTTTCCTCATAAGAAATTACAGAATATATAAAGTAGTATATTTATTTGTGCTTCTCTATAGTAGACTTGACCAGAAGTTGTCGTACAGTGTAGCCAATTCTTGTTCACAACTAGTAATTATGGTCATACAAAACCTGTATTCTTTCACGCAGCGATTATTACCGTTATAAAAATATAAAAAAAACCTGATTTTTTCAATAGTAAAAATTAAGCACAAAATTGTAATGAAATAAATTTTATTTATATGTTCCGTTTCGTTACATATTTAAATTTATAAAATAAAAATCGATATTTTAAAACAATATTTTTCAATCGTTTGGCAACTTTGGAATTAGCGAGGGAACCCCGTTTCAATTCAGATCCACAGAAAGCCGTAAAACTAGTTTTTGTCGAGCGAGTGCTCATCAACAATAGGTTATTTACATTGGCGTTTCTGAGGGTAGGGTATTTTATGCGATAAGTTTGTGTTATTGATAAAACGTGTTATTGATAATACGAGTATTATAGTTTGTCGTTTTATAGTAAATTTTTAGTTATATTCTGTGATTATTTGGTTTGAGTTTTATTGGAGTTGGACGAAAAACCGAGTTGTTCCAAGAGAAGACTGCAAAATTCTGATGTTGATTCCAAAAATGAAATGCCGTAAAGAGACGGAAAATGTTAACGTCCGAAGAGAAGGTAATAATACGAAACGTTTATGAAGGAATTGTCGGCAGAAAAATGGAATTAAATGTTAGCCAAGCGGTCGACATTTGTAGCAGTTTAACAAAAGTATCCGTTAGCTGTATTTATCGTGTACTTAAAAATACATCGGAAAATAAAAAGCAAGAAAAAGGTAAAATGCGTGAAATGAACTTTCGATATGTAAAACTCAACAGAAAAAGTATGCTATTAGAAAAAAATAAAATTATTGTGCGAAGAAGAAAATATTTAGAAGAAATACGCAAAATTCGCAGCACTGGACACAAAATATGTTATTTGGATGAAACCTGGATTAACCAAGGTTGGAAAAGGTCATACAGTTGGAAAAGTTTGGCACGATTTAAATGTCAAAAGTAAACGCGAAGCATTTATAGAAGGCTGATATACAGGATTAAAAGCTCCATCAGGAAAGGGACGGCGTTTAATCGTCACCCATATAGAAAGTGATACAGGGTTTTTTGATGATGGTTTTCTTCAATTTGAGTCGAAAAAAAAAACAGGTGATTATTAAAGAAATTGAAGGGGAGGATTCAAGAATGGCTTACAGAAAAGGGGATTGCATACGAAGAATCAATGCTCAAAATTTAGCTACTTGACATTGCACGGTTAAGGAAACATGAATATCTTAAATATGCTGTAGATGAAACTGCAAAAGATTATGGTGTCAAAGTTCTGCGTCTACCACCTTATCATTGCGAACTTAATCCCATTAAACTTATCTGGGAGCAAGTGAAAGGAGAAGTAGCACGCAATAACAAAACGTTCAAATTAAACGAAATTAAGAAACTTTTGATTCAAGCAATCCTCCATGTAACTCCAGAGAAATGGGCTAAATGTATAGGCCACATAATTAAAGAAGAACATCGTATGTGGGAACTTGACACTCATATCAAAGTTTTACTAGAGCCAATTATAATTACACCAGGTGGTGAAGATAATGACAGCGATAGCAGCACTGCATCTTCAGGTTTAGACAGCGAATAATATTTTCTAATAGTTTAATAAGAACATCAGCATAAAAAAAACCAAAACAAAAAAAAAACGAGAAAAACATAGTAAGTGTGTATAGTGTTTGTGTTTAAACACATCAAACATTATTTTTATTTTGTTTTTATAGAATTTTATTTTGTTTTATAGGATTTTATTTTGTTTTGTTTTATACTGTTTAAGTGTTTTGTTCAATTTATTTAATAAGACAATATGGCTCTTGGCGAACACCCATTTAAATAAAGTATCGCGCCACAAGACATACCTCTGGGGTGGTGTGGAAATTGTCTTAAAATTTGTTTTAAAAAAATTTCATTGTGTAACTCTTTAAGGACGGGTCACGTCAAAAGACGTTTTAGCGTAACTTCCGCGACAGCCGGTTGGTATCAGTAAACTTTCTGCAAAATGACTTCTTTTTTATAGCTTTTTGTTTGTGGCATTCTGTATTTTTAGGGGAATGTAGGGAATGAGCCACAAAATATTTATTTATATGTTTATTTATTGACGTTTCGATCTCTATATCCAGAGACCGTTTTCAATTATACAAATGATAGTACTATTTATTTTCTATGGCTTTTCGCTTGTCGTTCTGTATTTTTAGAAATAATGTCGGGAATAAGCCACAATATATTTATTCAAATGTTTAATTTACGAACGTTTCGATCTCTATAAAGAGACCGTTTTCAAACATACAAATGACAGATAAATTTATTTTTCTATAGCTGCTTGTTTGTGGCATTCTGTATTTTTAGGGAGAAGGTTGGACATAAGCCACAATATATATATTTACATGTTTAATACATTGACGTTTCGATCTCTATTCTGTTTTTAAAGATAAAAAAAAGAAAATAAACAATATAAGATTATAAAAATATATAATAATAAACAAATAAAATAAATATAACTATCATTTATATCTTTAAAAGCGGTCTTTGGATATAGAGATCGAAACGTCAGTAAAAACTTGTAAATAAATATATTATGGCCTATTTCGAACATTAATATTTGAAAAATAAAATATAATTAACGTTAAAATAAAAGTAAGTGTACGTCACTGGATTTCCAAACAGCTTTCCGCATTTCTGGGCCCTTAAACGATGACTCACTCTCTCAAATAGTGAAATTATACTAAGTATTGGTTTAGACGAGGTCACAGATTGTTTGTTTTTCAAGACTTTGATGTAATTTTCGACTAATCTTTAACAAGCGGTAAGTGCTTGTGTTATTAATTTTTATTAAAACTATTCAGTGATTATTTTGCTTTATATGTATAGATAATTTCACGTACAAAAATAATGCATTTTATTTAGTCATTAACGAACAGTGATAAGTTAAGTTAGGTTACTCACTTAGGGGGAATACCGCGCAGCTGTGTTGGGGTAATTTCGTGCTGCGCGGTATTACCCCGTGTAAGAATTTTTGCTGATGTATTGTTTTTATTGTATTTTAGATTCCAAAATGCCCCGTGCTTACGTTCGAAAAACTGAAAGATCAAAATGGACAGAAGATGAACTAAAAGCTGCGATCACTGCTATACGATCTGGGCGAAAAATACGAGAAGTAGGTCGATCATTCAATATTCCAGAATCCACTCTACGTGACAAACTAAAGTCCAATAGCCATAAAAAAATAAAACTTGGCAGGAAACCAATTTTTAATGATAAACAGGGATCCACCATAGCCAACTATGTTAAAAAGTTGGCGAATATGTTTTGGAGTCACATCATCAGAACTAAGGCGTTTAGCATACCAGTTTGCTGAAGAGAATAAAATAAAACACCGTTTCGACTCGATAAAGAAGATCGCTGGTGAAGATTGGTTAGAACTCTTTTTAAAGGGTCATCCAGACATTAGTGTTAGAAAACCCGAAGGTACCAGTCAAAACCAAATTTCTGTGTTCAATAAAGATGAGGTTGAAAGTTTTTTTAACAATCTGCTCACAGTTTTGGAAAAGTTCAAATTTCCTGAGAGTCGAATTTTTAATGTAGATGAAACGGGCATTTCTACGGTCCAGGAACCATCAAAAATTTTGGCACCAAAAGTTCAAAAGCAAGTAGGATCCATAATATCTTAGGAAAGAGGGAAAAATGTTACCATAAATTGCGCTGTAAATGTTTCAGGACAGTTTGTCCATCTTATGTTCATATTCCCTCGTGGTAGAAGATAATAGCAGATACTATGGTTTAAATGGTTCCTCATCCACTCGCAGACGATCAACAAAAATGAAACCAATTAGGAAGTAAATCTTCTTACCATTTAGAGCATCTTAAATCGTAATGATTTCCAACGTTGAAGGACCACCCACTTTACATGGGAAATAAAACCACAAGCGTTAACAATACTTAATTTAATGATTGATTTTTTACTACACTAAGTTGATATCTAGCCAAGGGTTTGTCATGTAAAGTTCTTTTATGTAAACCGCCCGTCACTGTCCAATCCACACTAGTCCGATAAACACTACACGAACACTGATACAATTTAAATTATACTAATACTACTTATTCATTTGAACCAAAGATATTTCTGCCGTGCTAACCAAGTAATATGCTACAATTATTACTAAGCGAAGTTATACAGAACTCAAACTAACAAAGAATCGACCCATTGGGTCTTAAACTAAATTTGTAAGTAAAGCGTCCAGCTTGGCTGGTATACAACGTGACACTTTTAATATTACAACGATACTCATCGATTGCCATGCCTAACTACCACTGAGGGGTTTGAGGGGAACCGGTTCTCGCTTTCTAACAGGGAATTAGTCGGAGAATTTATCTAGGTAGATTTTAAGAATTATTAGCTATTTAATGCCAGTGGCGTAGCAACGCTTGGATACATTTCTTACTGAAATTTATCCACCTCGAATACGTATGAATCCACAATTAATGAGAGTAGGCCCAATTGGAGCAATCTACAGATGTTCAAAAAACGGTTGGATAAATGAAGAGTTATTTTTCGACCGGATAAAACATTTTTGTCAACATATAAAGGCCTCGAAAGAAGATCCAGTGCTTCTCATATTGGATAATCATAAGAGTCACATTTCTTTGGAGATTTATACTTACTGCAGATCACACGGAATTGTTATGGTTTCACTTCCCCCTCATACCTCACACAGGCTTCAACCTCTTGACCTAACTTTTTTTGGGCCCCTAAAGGATGCTTTCAATCCTGAGTGCGACTTGTATCTGAGAACTCATACTCATGAAAAGATCACACATTTTAAACTTGCTTCCATTTTTAACAGAGCATACCTGAGAGTTGCCATGGACAAAAGAATATCCGGGTTCCGTGCTGCTGGAATATGGCCCATAGATCCTAATAAATTCTCTGAAGATGATTTCAGCTTAATAGATCACACTGAAGTTTCAGATATGCACGTTGTAATGGACTTAGAAACCGACGTTACCAATGATGACAGGGCCCATGATCAGTCGAGATGTGACGAAACTCTGCAGAGAACTCCACCGAGAAATACCGAACCCCAACTGGGACCATCGAGATATGATGAAACTATAGAAAGAACTCCAGCCTGGAACGTCAGGAAATATTAAAACTAAGTCTAGTATACCCATTGAAAAGCTAGGTCCTCTTCCTTCCAAATTTATAAAGAAAAGTTCACGTGCAAAACAACACTCAAAAATTTTCACTTTCAAGTCACTAAAAACGCAATAAGAAATAAAAAAAGAGAAATATTAAGAAAAAAGCTGAAGAGGCCAAAAAAAATGAAACCATGGAAAAAACGACAGGAACCGTAGGAAAACTGGCTACTAAAGCAAAGAAACGAACTGGACGCAAGAAAGCTAAAGTTAGAAACTTACATTTTGATTATTCTGAGTCTAAAAGTTATGATGAGAGTAAACTTTGTGATGATGATGAATTAGATGATGTAGATCTAACATTAGAAAATGAGGAGTGTTTGGTGTGCGGTGAATTCAGACGAGACAAAGAAATTTGGTACCGTTGGTACCGTTAAAGTTAAATCCTATTTTTTATGGGAATAACGTTCCCAATAGATACAAGTTTCAGTAGTTAAATTATGGAAGTTTGTGCACATAGGAAACTTTTTGTAAGTAGTTTACCTTAGGTTTACCCTATAAAGTTAAAAATCTGAAGATGATATTTAACGAGATCTCACAAGTACACTAATGGTATAGGAAGGGTTGAATCTCTACAGATTTTAAATAATAAAACTTTAAGGCTATTAGCAATTAAAATTTTCTACTTAATTGTAACTGACAGGTTGAAGTCAACAACGTCAGTCATTGCTTTTGCTCCTATGAATATTCAATGCAGGTGAATTCAGAACTTAAAAAAATTTCCTGTTATAAATTAAAAATAAACTACAGAGAAGCCAATTTTCACTTTGAACTTAGTAAAAATTTTGCATATGAAGAATTCCACAGAAAATATGCAGTTTTATATGCCAAAAACACTGATCTTGATATTTGAGAGTGTTGTGTCTTTTGTATTTGAAATACGTAATTGTAATTAATCAACTCATTAATATTGTAATAACGTAATGTAATAATGTAAGTATGTCTTATTTCGAAAAAATATACAAACGTTATCTTTTTATGAATCCTCGAGTGACAGCCGTCCTACAGCGTTATACCAACTTATATTTCTTATTAGAGTTTTTCATGAACATAACACCTCCTTCCTTGACCATGATTTAGAAAAGATAACTAAAAGTAAAGTACTTACAAATTCATTCTCGTAACAGGTTTTCTTACTATAGTGGAACGCCTTAAAACAGGTTCCTCAGTTTCAGTTTGAGCTCCAGGTACAATATTGGAACTTTCCATATTATTTGAAATTTCTGATTCCTCCTTAGTCACTTCGGTAGGTGGTGGAAAGACACTGTGCTCTGGAATTGATGCCTCCCTTGCAGCCAAATTGTGAGTAATGTCTGATTATTTTGAGATGGTGTATATTCCCCAATTTGCCGTATTTGGTCTACATGACGTTTCCAGGTTCTACCATCCTGTAACTTAATTAATTAATGTAATAACCCTAATCTGAGTACAATTTTGCCAAATTGCCATTTTGAATGAAAATAATCTCTCACTAACGAAAAATAATTAACGACTCGAATAATTAATGAATAACTAACGTAAAGTGTCGATAAATTTCAGCTCCGAATAAAACGGGCTTTTTGTTGGTTTATACCAAAAATTTAAATACAAGTTTGTACTAAGTGAAATTAAAGTGTTTTCTAGTTACAGAAGAGAAAAATTGTACAATTTTGCTTTTGATCCATATAAAACCATTTAAAGGATTTTATTGAAAACTAAACAACAGAAGATCTGTTTTCATTTCAAATAAAAACGCCGATAAGCCGGCTTAATTACCTTAAGTCAGTAGCGGCCCTAGTATTAATACTATTAAATTAAGAAAATTAAAATTAAAAATGGATAACAATTTAAAAACTGACACAGTAATCACCAAACCATTATTAACATCTTCAGCACCAACCTCTTCATTAATATTAACCTACTCTAATGCCATAAGCAACTTTAACTTTCCATCCAAAGAACAAGCAATTGTTTTGTCATCAGTGCCGAATATAAAAATACACGAATACATAACAGCAATAGGAACTTAAGTACAACCATCGTCGCCGTGGATGTGAAGAGAGCTAACCAACAAACGTCAGTTTAGAGATAATGAGCATTTTAGATTACCATGTCCAGGAAAAAATACAATTTAGCTTTATAACTTTCGTGTTCATTGAACTATTCCTAAAATTTTTTAGGATTTATCAAACAAAGTGTTACCTACTTTGTACTGAACCAAACACTAATAAAACATTGATTTATATGAGGGTAGAAGGGTTTCGTTCACTTAGCTCTGTTCACCACTAGATAATTTTTCACGAGTCATACTGTTTTTTGTTGTGGATTCTGGATACAAAAATAACACGAAAGTATCAGAAATTAAATTTAGTTTTTTGTCTTTAACATTAAATATTATTTAACATTGAATAACAGAAATCTTATTATTTTATCGCTACTCGAATTCCTAATCGTCAGCAGTGATTCTCTCTATTGGTTTTAAAAGTCGGAGGTAGTAATCATGGTAAGTGGCTGAGATAGTACCTGACCTACAAAGATCTTGTAGATCCTTTAGTTTCTAAGGCTCTATTCCTAAAGCAGAAGGATACAGATTTGGAACCTCACTGAAAACATTGTTGTCAACTCGAGTGTTTCTACGAATTCACAATTGTTTGAAGTCTACCTGACTAAGTTGTGTTCCCCTACTTTCAATGGCAGAATGAACGCTATCGCATTCCATTTCGGAATGTCCGGATTCCATAAACTTTTAATTAATAATTTGTAAATTATCAAAAGAAGACAAAGCTTTTATAAACATTGCAGATAAAATGGAATTTCTATTTTGACCTGTTGCAGTATCAAAATAAAATGTTACTTCACTCACTTCAGATGGTAGCTCAGAAAGTATGTTCGATAAGCATGTAAGTACTTCTGATGATCCTTTTGTATCACTCAATTCATGCCACATGTAGCTAATCGCGACAGTGGTTTTGAGATTATACACCGTAAAACTGTAGGATTTTAGTTTCCGTTTAATATAATTGCCCCACTTCTAATGGGGAGTCAGTAAAAGCTTTTCCATATCCATAGTGAAGGTGCTGAAAGTATTATCAATTTTTGCACGATCTTTGTCAATTTTCTTATATTTTTTTATCTCTAGCCTCCTTTTTTCGAAGTTGATGTAGACTGTATTCATCTTGATGTTTTTATTTTTCGTCTTCGGTTTTATTTGTGAATTGCGTGCAAAAGCTACATTGATCTTTTTTTGGTTTATGGAAACCATAGTTAAATTCGGTGCTGAATATATATGCTTATAATAATCAAACGACACTGAATTTTAATCATACTCTTTGCAGTATTTTAAATAATCCTGATAAAGTCGTTTTTCAGACAAACTAAAAGGTAAGTATTTCCTCTTGGTTGAACTTCGACAATAGTGAGAATCAATCACCGGTAGGTAGTGAGGTGATTACGTACTACCTCCTTTTGATTATCTGGTATTTTATTAGGGGGAACTTTTTGACTTCTCTTGTCCTCCTCTATGATACCTGACGACTTTGAATTTTTTAAAGCCATTTCAACTTTTTTCCAGATATATCAAATGTACACCGAAAAAACTTTTTACTTACTTTGATGGTCTCGTCGTTCCAACCTTATATGGTACACCGTAGTGTATTTGTGTCTAGAGGCGACATCTTTATTATTTGTTTAATATCACCGATTACTTCTACACATTTGTCTTAAACCTAAGCTCAATTCCATAAAAGTTGTATATCAATATAAATGAACAGCAATGAAATTATTTTACGATTATATCTACTCGCAGACAAAGAAGCTTTCAAATAAAATAAATTTAAGGTTGATCTGCACCCCCCAAAAAACAAACTCCAAATTAAAAAAATTTGAGAAAGTATATATGATGACTAGAAGTATTTTGAGAACTTTTAAGCAAACTTCACGTTTTCGTTTTTGAAAAAACTCAAAAAAACTACTTTTTTTCTAAGTATAAAGCGGGAAAACCAAACATAGAAATAATTAGGAAAAAATAAGAAATACGTATGAATTTTTTGAAAATTTTTGAATTTACAGTTTTGTCCCAATATGTTTCGGATTATAATAAAGTTACCGGTAAGAAACCGAAAAATTTTTAATAAAAACATATATAAAACTGTAAAAGTGGAAAATATTTGCAATATAATAATATAAGAAAAATCTCGTTAAACAAAAATTATGTCTTGAACTGCCGCCTTCAAATTGTAATGTAGGGAGATGGCTCCATCTGAAGCAATGGTAGTATTTATCATAGATAGATAGATAGCATTACGTTCGGCTTTGAAACGCTTCAAACGAAACGTCATACTAACAAGGTTGCCGTATCAAATACTTTGTACAACACTTTGGCAGATTATAACAAAATTTAATAGGAATGTTATCGGTTTGAATTTTGAACCGATCATGCTGAAACTAACAGAGTTAAAATA
Organism: Diabrotica undecimpunctata; assembly: GCF_040954645.1. NCBI lineage: Eukaryota > Metazoa > Arthropoda > Insecta > Coleoptera > Chrysomelidae > Diabrotica > Diabrotica undecimpunctata. The sequence continues at coordinate 40,553,780 of NC_092807.1, read as the reverse complement.
CAGAATAGTAGATACTGCAACTTTTATTTTGAAAGTACGATATCATAAAATTTACACTCATAAGTAATATATCTACAAAAAACCTATTTAGTGTTAAAAACCTATTTAGGCGTTTTTAGTTAATTATTTTAGGTTTTAGTTTAATGTAAAATACTAAAGATATCAGTGCGAAATATTCAGGTATCTATTATCCTGCCTACCAACTAAAACCACCCTCTCTTACTTGTGTGCATTTGACTGTCGCACGTACCGTCCTCCGAAAGTGGGGCGGACATCCACTACAGATTTGGAAAAACCAAATATATGACAACATCTAAATACCAACTACGATGTAAAGTCGAAATTGATGAAAAAATAATAAAGCAAGAGGCAAGGTTTAGATATCTGGGAATAGATATAACTAGTTACAGAGATGTTGAAAAAGAAGTACGACAACAAAACTTAAAAGCAAGTAAAGTGGCGGGATCTCTTAATGGCACAATCTGGAAGAACAAACATCTAAGATAAGATACAAAACAAGAATGTATAAAGCAGCGATTACACCTATATTAACACAAACGGCGGAGACAAGACCTAATACATCTAAAACGAGACGACTATAAGAAACAACAGAGATGAAAATACTCCGAAGAATATCCGGTAAAGGTCTGTTGGATATGGAGAGAAGAGCATGTAATATTATAGAAGACATAAATGGATGGATGATGAAACGGAAACAATAGTGGAACGAACACATTAGTAGAATGGCATAGGATAGCATAGTACGAATAGCACGAGATAAGTCACCAAATAAACTAAGAAGTATTGGCAGACCAAGAAAAGAAGGTGCGATAGTTTAAACAATTTAGGGGGCTAATATTGAAGAAGAAACAGGATTTAAAGCCTACATACAAAAATGAAGAAGAAGAAGAACAATACATTTTACATTTTCCCTGACGACTTAATTCTTCTTATCTCTGTGGTAATCTTTCTTCTGGTTCCTAAATATTGGCAGGTTTTGTTTTTTCAATGATGTTTTTTAAGTGATCTTACGGAAAATAATCTAAAAGATTCGTGTCGAGTGATCGCGGTGACCATTCGATAAAACCACGCCCCCTATCCATCTTCTGGGAAACACATTATTTAGGTATTGCCTCACCATGTGAGCATAGTCAAGTGGAGCACCATCTTGTTGCAGCCAAATACTGTTGTTTGGGATGTTGTTATTGTTTGAAAGTTTCGAATAATAAAATTTCTACATTAAAATGTAAATAATAATATATACTTGGATTTGGAAATAACCAAGCCAACTCAGGTATTATACATTTTAGTTTCTCTCTACGAGCAAGGGACCAACTGGTTTGTCGCCTATTATTCCAACTCATGCAATAAGTTGTTGTTGAGTCTGTCCAACGAGGATTGTTACTTGTCCAGGATCTACAATTATTTACGATTTACGTTTTCATTAATTAAAAAAGTGGCCTCATTGCAACACATAATAATACTTAAACAATTTGGATGATTTTGATTGTAACATTTTCCCATAATAACGTCCGCAAACTCTTCACGTCTATCGAAATCTATATCTGACGACTCCTAAGCTAATTTCATTTTGTATGGATGAAATTTATTTTCACTATAGAATAGAATAGAATAGAATAGAATAGAATAGTACATTCTATTCTATTCTATTCTATTCTATTGTTTAGTATGGCTCCTTCTATTAGTTATATTTCGATTTAAAATAACAGAAAAACTCCTATTAAGGTATTTCCGTACAATTTTTTGAAAAGTATCTTTTACATAAACCTTGTCCTATGATAACAAATAAACCAAAATAATAATTATCTAATTTGGTGCAATCATTCTGAAGCGATGCTCGTACAAACACTTTAGCGGTTAAATTTTATTAATATACATTTATTATTACAATAAAATGGTAAAATATAACTAATTAAATATATTATCCCTGTAACGTACAAAATTTATGGTATTGTTCTTTTAAAATTTTCTATGACTGACCTAAACATTTCGGCGGTCTACTTTTTCGAAGTTGGAATGAAGTTTACTAGCGATATATTTTCTCCCAGGAAAGTTCTACAACAAATTTATTTCGAATGAGATGGGGATTGAAAATTGTAGCCGAATTCTTTGTCTTGTATCTAGCTGTCGAGATGTTGTAAAGAATACGCCTTACGATGTGCTTTAATGGTATGCTTAGGACTACATACGAGCGGTAAAATGCAAAACAGTAAATTCTATCAGGATTTGGATTTTATAAGTATTAATTATTTTTTTCAGTAAAGCAAAAAGTTATCGGCATTATATTCTGTTTAATTTTGAAGTTATAATTTATATACTTTTAGGAAAGTAATGATTGTTCTTAAATTAAAATTAAACAATGCTCTCTGAGTCTGAGTCTGAGTCAAAAAATTTTGTTTAATTGCCTTTATCGTTTTACAAAAGGTCTTACAGTAAGCTTATCTTTTATTCTTTTTTGATATTCTTCTGAAAGATCAGTTCTATGCATTTTTGCAATATTCTTACTACTCTATTTTTCGTCACTTTATCAATTATATATTCAACTTTTCATTTTTTTTCACTTTTTCATAAAAGAAAATATTACGTGGCAACAACATTTTTTTGTTGCCTCCTAATGTTTCCTTTTTTTTCCATATCATATAAAGTTTTGCTGGTAATTCTTGGGGATCGCGAAAAGATATAATATATATTATGGATATATCATACCATATGATACATCGTATCAAAATGTCGATATAGGATAATATATATCGACAAAAGTATATCGGTATGAAATATATCGAAATATTCTTTGAAAGATGCGTTTACATATAAAATCCCTTTAATATTGGAGGTATTTTGTGATCAGTGTAGTAGTGTCTGGGGGCTCGAGAGACTGAGACCTCGGAAGCCCTGAATAAGACATCAGAGAGGGTGTCGAAATCTCAGAGCAATGAAAATCAACGCGGTTCAACTCGAAAGACTGGTGAGTTTAATATTAATTTTTATAATAGTATTAATCTTAGCTCAAGATTTATAATATATATATATATATATATATATATATAAATTAAATTAAAACTTTAAACAAATTAAAAATAAAACTGATTTGCAGCAGTAATTTTTATGAGTCCCGTCCATGATTGATTCTAACAACAAATGAATCAAATATAAAATTGGTCTAACTCATTCTGTCATATCCATATTCAAAAATGTTTCTAATATTAGTATAGCTAAATATCATACCATGAACAGCAAACAACTATTTTCAAAAATCAAAGACACTGTACCAACATTATATAGAAGTAATGTTGTTTATGAAATACCGTGTCTAGGATGTCAAAATAGCTACATTGGCCAAACATCACAATGGCTAAAACAACGCATCACACAACATAAAAGTGATTGCCGCTTGGGAAAAAATACTTGCGCAGTAGTCGAGCACTATGAAAACACCGGTCATATGCTAGACTATAACAAAGCTCACATTTTGGCACAGATTGATAACTACAAAAGTAGATAATTTCTTGATATGTATTACATTAACAAAAAAAAACAATTTAAATTATAAAACGGACACTGGACAGTTAAGTAACATATATTGTAATATATTGAACAAAATTTATAAATATTTAGAATAGCCAACATTCACCTTAATAACAACTAACCTTAATAATTCATCAAAGAAATATTATTCTTCTAACGTTTCTTTTATTGTTATTTTTATTTTTACATTTGAAGTAATTTTTTTATCGTATTGCTGTAACGAACGTGCTTAAGACAATTTATTCTTGACATTCAATATTTTACATACTTCAATGTCAGTTTTTATTTGTGAAATCTTTTAATTTCTGTGAGTGTTTTTAAATGTAATTGTACGCCATTTTTTGTAATGTAATATTCAAATTTTTTTACAGTATACTCCTGATGAATCTATCAAATAAGTAGCGAAATATTGAGTTTCTTAGAAAAACAAAAAAAAACAAGATTTTTATTAGAGACCACTTTACCTGATAATTCCTACGTATATATATACAGTGCTAGTCAAAAGTCCGTTCCCCCCCTCGTATCTTTTGAACGGTTATTGTTATAATAGTGAAATTTGGAGGGAGGTAATAAACAGACGTAGGCTTCTCAACTAGTCATGACAGGTGACGGAATAGTGACAGATGACGTTACAGCGCCACTGTGACAGATAATTTTAAATGGGACCTTATGGCAAGTGATACCTCGTTTGAAAGGTATTGAAAATACCTATTCAGTCATAATAATTTTGTTTGAGTTTAAGCTCATTTTGATGAATAAATTAGATAAATACTAAAATTGTAGCTTCTCATTTAATTGATAAATATTTAACAACCAGTTCTTATAGTAAGTGTTCAAAATGTGCTACATCTACTTCCTGACAGTAATGTATCCTATTTCTAAACTCTTGCCGTACTCGTTCAAATGTGTCGGGGGAAATTGTCTACATTCTTCAACAATTCGTTGTTTCAAAATGTAAATATTGTCGGTTGCTGTAGCGTAAACTTTAGATTTGAAGTATCCCCACAGAAAAAAAATCTAATGGTGTGAGGTCCGGTGACGGAGCTGGCCATTCTATCGTACCTCGTCCTCCAATTCATCTACCACGATATTCCTCATCTAGGTAACGTCTTACTGCAACATAATGGTGTGCAGGAGCACCATCTTGTTGAAACGTTATTTCCAAGTTGCCGAATTCATCTGGATTATCCTTCAGAATTTTAAGTATTAATGGTTCAATTGCATTTTGTAACATCTCCAGATACACTTCACCGGTTAAGTTAGTATTAAGAAAAACAGGCCCAACTATGTAGTTTCCCAAAATACCTGCCCAAACATTTATGTTTTTTTGGAAATTGAGTATGTGTTTCACGAAAGACGTGAGGATTTGTGTCACTCCAATACCTCATATTTCCATTGAGAGAAAAAGTACTTTCGTCACTAAAACAAATTGTTTTTATGTAATTGAGCTGTTGGTTAATTTTATTGGACATATTTTCACAGAATTCTAGTCTTCGGTCGGGGTCATCATCTGAAAGTTGGTGCACAATTTTTAATTTGTATGGATGAAATTTGTTTTCAGCCAACACTCGGTGTACTGTATTTTAAAAGATTTCATAGATAGATGCAACTTGGGCTGTAGAAGAAGTAGGGCTCACTACCATTTCTGAAATTATGTCAATTTTTTTATCATCACTAACTGTTGGTCGACCAGATCGTTTGACATCTTGAACACTACCTGTTTGTTTAAACTTCCGAAGAAGCTCCTTTTAAGCTCTCGATGTAGGGCGTTGGAGATAACTCTAATTAAAAAGACGTTCCGCTGCATGGAAATTATTTCCACATTCACCAATTATTAACACAGCTGCTACTTTTTCGGCTACAGTTCGTACCATTCTGCCTTGGTAAAAATTTAAACGTCTCGTTAAACAATAATTAAACTAAATATTAACTAAGAACAACTAACTAAATAAAACTTGACTAAACTTGAATTAACTAAACTAGGCAGAAACAAAAACTAAATATTCAGGTATAAACGCGTTTGCAAACTAAAAGTAACTAGAGAATTAACTAAACTAAGTAGAAACAGAAACTAAATATTGAGCTATAAACGCTTTTGCAAACTAAAAACGACTGGAGAATTCAAAAACGTCAAATTTTTTGACAAATAACCAAAGGTGGTTAATTTCGTCAAAATCATCTTAAATCCAAACAAAATTAGAATGATTGCAAAATTAGACAGTTAGAATGAATATTCTAACGTTCGCCTCTAGTTAATTGTCAAAAAAGTTGATGTTGACATACAAATAATTAGAGAATTGAAAAATGTCAACTTTTTGACAAGGAACCAGTGGCAGAGGTTTTAAAATTTATTAATTAAATGCGAAACTACAATTTTAATATTTATTTAATTTATTTATCAAAATGAGCTTAAACTTAAATAAAATTAGTATGGTTAAATAGGTATTATCAATACCTTTCAAACGAGGTATCACTTGCCATAAGGTGCTATTTAAAATTATCTGTCACAGTGGCGATATAACGTCATCTGTCATTATTACGTCACTCGTTATGACTAGTTACAAAGCCTACGTCTGTTTATTACCTCCCTCCAAATTTCACTATTATAAGTAAAACCTTTCAAAAGATACGAGGGGGGGAACGGACTTTTGACTAGCACTGTATATATATATATATATATATATATATATATATATATATATATATATATGTATATATATATGTATATATATATATGTATATATATATATATATATATATATATATATATATATATACACATAGAGACAGATAGATAGAGAGAGAGAGAGAGATTAATTGGTTTTCTTAAATTAAAGATATTTATTACTGTAAGTGTGATTAAATAACACAAGAGTATAATTTACTTAAAAGTCTTTTTAGTTACGACCAAAAATCATTTGCATATGTAATTACCCTTTTATTATTGCGTATTAAGGACGATTTATCTAGAATAAAATAATACCCTCATACCATCAATGACTGCTTATTCATATATTCTAAAGTTACCCCCAAAAGTCCTCAGGTTAACAATATGTTTAAAAGCAATTAATCATATCTGCCTTAATTAAACACACTCTAACACTCTAAATAGTGACAACAGACATTACAAAGACTAGCACAGATATTCGTTGATGTCAAAGCAGATGTGTATATAACACAACTTGGCCACATTCACTATAAATTCATTGGCTAATTATTGGCTTTAATTGGAGGCTGCATTCCAATAATGGAAGCAGTGTTGTGCAACATCTCCATGAACACTTGCTAATCCGCTGTCATACCTCATAGCAATGCCAAGCGTTTGGTTTGTTATATACTAAAACACAATGAAACCGTGACACCATATTGAATAAATTGTGACAAAATGAAAACACTTAAAATATTTCTTAGCAGAAATCAAAACAAAAGTAAGATCTAAAACGGATAAGTAAAAATAATTTTCATAATTGTGGTATGCATATACAGGGTGGTCGAACGAGAACGAATAAGAGGCATTATCAGGAAATGCGACAACATTTTTAAAAAACCCAGCGACTGGGCAATTTTTAATTAAAGGGGGACATACTTTTCCGGTATATCCGATTATTTTATTTTCACCTCTAAGCTGCGATAAGAATCACCCCAACATTTTTTATTAGGAACAGGGGTCAAAAAGGATATTGTTTAAAAGCCCTTACAGTTCCTTGCATAAACTAGTCTTTAAATTTTTAAATTTGGTCCAATACTTCATTGTATTTCTTTAAAAAAACCCTTAAACTTTAAATATGTTTAAAAGTTTCAATAGTTAATTAACCCATTGGTGCCTGAATTTAATTTTTACCAAGTTTTCGATTGAGCGAAATAAAATGACCTCTTAAATACCTCAAATATAACAAATTTTACAGTATAATAAAATTTTTTATTGAATTGAAGTCAAAACATGGTGTTACATAATATGCAACGTTAGGCACTACTGTAAACAAATTTGACATAATATACTTAAAACTAAATTTTGCCATTATTTTTTGTGAATATATATATATATATATATATATATATATATATATATATATATATATATATATATATATATATATATATATATATATATATATATATATATATAACAGTCCAAACATAAGCATAACATCACATTTTGCACAGATTGTTCTTGTACTTGAAGAACAGTTGTCACCAGGACATCGTCTTCTTTTATTATTTGGTACATACACTAACAAATGATCTCGACCATCATATCTAAGATGATCTGAAATTCTGTTATTGGAGTTACTAAATTTAGATGAAGCTGGTCTTCCGGCTTTTTTTGGTGGTCTTTGAAGTTTTTGGAGATAATACTGAGCTATATTTCATCGTGACTTATTTAATATAATATCCAGACATTATTAATTGCTGCATCTGCTGCAGCTGCAAGTCTGGTCAAAATATGTTGATGTATTTTTGTTCCTTTTTACTGTATCTCTTTACTCAAGCGGATTGACACCAAAACTTGTAGATGCTACAGCTACTACATATTGTCTTCTTATTTTACAAAAATAACCCCATGGTCTTTATCAATAGATGAAGTATAAGAACTTCGTTCTCAGTTTTTGATGGATTTTTTCAAGGCAAGGAAACATGCAAGTGGAATGCGATCTTCACGAAATGTACCCGTAATGTGATATCCTTTTACACGGAAAATGTTAAACAACGTTATACTTGTAAACAAGTTGTCAACAAAAAAATGATAGGGATACCGGGATGAGGTATATCTTTAATCCTCATGGATATGGATTTTAGTGGAGCAGCAGCTTTACCAAATAAATGTTCATACCGCTCATTGGAAGATGGTCCTTTTCCTCAGAAGGTCAAAATTTACCAAAGATCCATCTTTACTATCTTGAAGCCGAATCGGTTAGGCTTGCCTCTAATAAACTGTTTACAACCATGTTTTCCGAAGTACTTGATCATTGATTCGTCATAGTCTAAATTTTGTTATAAATTTTGACTGTAATAGATTTATAAAAGATTGTAGTTTGTATTGTTTATCTAGTTTTATGTTGTCGGCACAGCGGATAAATTGAAAGATTTGATTAAATCTATCTCGTGTCATAAGTCATAACTATACGTTCTAACTATAGACTGCCGTATTTCTTAAATCTGCTCCAGAGTTCCAGAAATACTTTGTAACTGGTTGTGAGTCGAAACCACTTACAATCAGTATTGCTATAAAGCATCTAATATCATCGGCTGTTATTTTAGGATCTGGCTGATTTTTGAACAAACCATAATTTCTGGTCTCATTTACCAATAGTTCAAGAATCTCCGAATCAATAATTTTTTTGAACATGTTGATGCAAGTATTTTTATAAGCAAATTTAGAAAATGTTTACGATTCCGAAATAATTAGCTCCGAAATAGTTAGCTTGTTATGGATCGTCTCTTTGCTGGTTGTAATATAAGTGCCGAGGAAATTTCGTTTCTTACAGAGTAAATTGTTTTTTCGGAAATGCCGGTTTCTACTGCCACTGTTTGTATTATTTTTAAAAAATCATATCCTTTATTATACTATAATTCACCATATTGACTAAGATTTGTTTCTTCCCTAATCACAATGCCTTCTCCTGGGGATGTTTCAGAGTACTGTTCTCCATCATTAAATTCAATCGGTATAACACAAAAAACCACAGTAATAACTATAGTCGATATGAACTTCAACGAATCAAATGAACTAACTTAAAAATGAACTAACTGAACTAACTAACAAATAATGAACTTTCACAAAGCATATGAACTAACTAAACTAAATTTCAAGTTTATATCAAACCAACCAGAATCACATGATACTGCTCTATATACTCTTGTGTCCATTACGTGTAATGTTGTATTTTGTTTTGTAATCACGTAATCTATGATCGATTTTAAATTTATGGCTACTTGGATCCATGTATATTTGTGTATCTCCTACATCGAGCAAAAAGACAAAAGAGGGAATCTAATCGTTATGAAAAGGAGACCAAAAAAGTGACCTCTGATGGCGGACATATCCGGAATAGCGAATGCGCCAAATTTAAATTTCATGACACTTCACAATAATCATACAGTGGTGTAGGGGTTCTAATTTATCTATTTATTTGTTATATTAGATAATATTAATATTACATAATATTAATACATAATACACTTAAAATACTTTTTTTAAACTAGGACACAATAAAGTTTTAATTAAATAATAACAATAATAGTCTAAAATGTGAAGCAATTCTTAAAAACTTCAATAGAAAATACAAATAATCTTTCATGTGACAGTTGGGACAAACAATAACATCAGAAATAACATAACATAACTAAATTTGATTTCTTTAACTAGGAAAGAGTCTCTCTTTCCTTGTTTAATGTGGCCTCTTAAGATGACACTTCCTGTCTAACAATATTTTTGCCCCCACTACCTTTACATACCCTCTTTTGTCTTTTTGCTCGATGCTCTCCTATTAGGAGATACATATTTAATATTGTTAACAAATAAATAAAGATTATGTTTCGTTATTATGGTACATTAATTGTCTTGTGAAATAGTCTTGTCGAATATCATTTGAGACAAAATTTTTTACCGGCCAAATTTTCTTCTGGTTTTATTCAAGTTTGTTGTCTTTTGGCAATTTTCGCTTATAAAATTCTGACAAAATTTAACTGTCAAAATCTAATTCTCGAAAATTTCCAGGGAACAAACTTTTATACCAGTCGAAAATATTGTTGGCAAAATTTTTTCTCTTATGATATTATATACGAATATATCAATATATAGAGATACGAAAGTTATATCTTTGGCATAAATAAAAAAATGGGTGTGGCAGTCCAGTGGGACTGCCGGTAGAAGTTATACTTCTATACACGCGTTCGCCGTTACAAATTTATATGGGACTCAATCTGCACAATCATTACATATTTAATGCTATAGGTAGGAGAGAGCAGAAAGAGAAAAAGAATTAGGTATATAGGTATATGGTGCATCGTTTGCTGTATATAAACATTTGACCTGTAATAGGAGTTTAGTAAATGAAGGATTGTATCAATATTTTAATGAAAATATATATTTTTATTTTTATATATGCGTAAAAGGTGTTGAATGCAAAAAAATTTTTTTACACATACTCTGCAGTAAAATACATTGTTTATTTTGTTATTAATATAAAAATTAAAATACAATACACTGCAACATAATTCAATATAATAACACAATACAAATTAAAATGCAATATTTATAAGTATTTAAAACTGCCAATATACATAACTTACTTTACGAAGATAAAAATAAAAAACCCACAACTGTTGTAAATTTTCATTTTATTTTAAAATTTAGCATTTTTGCGTATATTACATATATTTAATAACATTAACGTAAGGTTTTTAAATATTTCAAAAATAAAAAAGTAAATTCATATTGGGATTCGAACTCACGTACACCAGCGTGTGAACCAAACACGTAAAAGATTTGCCAATTAGACATGATACTAACGGATTTCAAAATTGACAGGTATCTGTCATACCATGATTATTTTGAAATACAAAAGCCTAAAATAATCATGAACATTTAATAAATAATACAAAACATATCACATAAATAATAATATTAATATATATATATTATATTATATATATATATATATATATATATATATATATATAATATTATATAATATAATATATTTATAATATTAAATATATATACAAAAGGAACATTTTTATTCTCGAGAGAGGAAAAGAGAGAAAATATATCTTATGTCTCTCTCTTACTCATTATCTTACATATGTAATGGTTTCACAGATTTACTCCCGTGCAAATTTAAAACGCCGACCGTGCGTATAGAAGTATAACTTCAAAAAATGGAAATATTTTTTATATCTACTTAATGAAAAAATAATTAATTCACAAAAAATTTATTCGATGATAAAGCAAATTTTTCTTAGGTCTCAATTGAAAATAATGGCAAGGTGTGGCGTAGGCACAGCTGCTGATTAAGTAGAGGATTTATACTTTGACACATTTTTCATCATTTATCTACCTAACTAAGACCTACAGGAAGTAAGCGAGGTAAGGACAGTGTGTTCAAGAAAACTTTTTAATTATATCTACGAGTCCTGTCTCAAGAGAATCATTAATCTTCAAGGTTCATTTTGAGAACAACAAGAAAAATTCTGTTGGTTTCCTGGTGATGAATTAAGATGTTGGGAAGTTTTAAACGTTTATCAAAAAGTGGAATTATGGAGATTCATTAATTACAGCTCTAAATGGTAGATTATAAAACTAAAACCAAGTAATAATAATAAAATTTATTATTCAAAAAAGGATATTAAAGTACAACTTAGAAGATTAAATATGAAAAAGATAATAAAGCTCCTAAACAGTTTTTTTTTTATGAATAGTATGAACATAAAACAAAATGACAATATTGAATATACCACATATATATTTAACTCAAACAATTGTATTATTGTTGTTAATTTAATAGTTGAAACTAGATTCAACAATAAGAAAGAAACTAAAAGCAAAAATAAGCAGAATTCACAGACATGTAACAAACCAATAAGGACTATATTGTATCACCAGATTTAATTAATGTTTTCAAAATAATTTTATTATTATTATAATTAAAACCAGTTGGTTTATTATAAACAAATTTAGCATAATAGAAATAAGATTCTTTTAATACGTGAGTTATTATAGCCACTGAGTTATAGTTGGTTGATAAACACTTTTCAATTAAAAAAAAATATATAAAAAAAAATTAAACCAAAAACAATTGTTGATCATGAAATTGATTATGATTTAAACTTAAGTTATTGTTCGTTATATATATATATTATATTATTTATGTAAGAGATACTTACAGAATAAGCCAATATAGCCACAACATAAAGATACAAAAAGCAAATATCAAACCACTTCGGATCGAGTAGAAATAAAAACCATAAATTTGTATTTATTAATTAATTACAATTTTTATTATAATCCAAATTCTAATATATACAAGTCAATAGAATCTTCAACAGTCCTAAAACAGATAAAATATTTAAGTCATTTATTCACAAAGTAAGAAGTTTCAATTTGTTAGTAAACATACAGTTAACATGGATAGAGCTCGGAAAATAAAACGTGTTAGGAGGTGAAATAGGATATATCTCATAAATAAGAGTTCAGAATGATATAATCTTTAATGGACAGGTAATCTGAAGACAATTCTCAGTGATTCAATATCAAAAATGCTTTCAGATAGCTTTAAAATTAAATAAAAGCAAAATAAAAGCAACTAATTCATGTTAAAATTGGTGTATGTCAAATTTGTTAGTAAAAATTTTAATATTTAAATTATCATTTGTTGTAGAAATTATATGTCAAAAGAATGCTTAAATTCTCTAGTATTTGTTTCAATTCATTTCAAAAGTCAATATAATTCTCAAGATTTAACAATTTATGAAAATTTAAAATATTTTTTATTTTAATCATAAATGTCAAAAATATACAAAAATCCTGTCAGATCTTAAAAAACATTGTCAAAATGCTTGGAGATCTGGTAAGCAATGAAAAATAAAAGATAGAAAATCAATAGTTACAGAGGGGCAGAAAATTTTTGATTTTTTTCAGCAGTCACAATTTTTCAAAAGTATTTTAAAAAACCTTAAAAAAGTCCTGAATTATAACAAAGTATATTCAAATTACCTTGCCGATAAGAAACCATCGTTTCTGATTAAATTTTAGCAAAGCCTGCAGATTAACAGTATATTTTCCGATAAGGGAATTGTTAGCAGTCATCATAAAGAGGTCCACAGCTACCAGAAAGGTGAGTTTTTCCACTCATTTGAATTCTCGCTGAATAAAGAGACCGTTTGGTGTTTATTTTTGACTGAAGATCATTTAAAATTCATTTTGGGTACTTATAAATATTTCTCAACCATTGGAGAGATAATTCTGATAGTTTTGCGGCCCTAATCCATTAGAAGACGTCACTGAAAGATGCAATCTTTGTTATTGAAGATTTCCATAAAATTTTTAGAGAAGGGATTATCTGAAAGACGAAAGTGAACTTTAATAAAGTTAAACGCAAGTTTTGAAATTTCTTTAGAAATAATCTTACCTTTTTTTTTTAAACAGCCTATATCATTCTAAATCATCTTTGTGTTAAAAAACAAAATAATTTGAAGTCAAGTTCACAAAAATTTTATTATCGCTTTTGTAATATTAACCAAATATAATTCACCGTTTCTTTTGCTTACTAAAATCATTAAACAAAACAGTTAAACTAAAAAAATTGAAGGATTATAAACCTTTGTTTTCGCTCTAAAAAGATAGTAAGTGAGGTTATAAATACTTTGACAGGCAAACGCGTATTAGATCTTAGATCAAGTATTTCTTGTTGCAACTTCACAAAACACTAATTTCATATACTTACTTCAATATTGTATTACGTCATAAATCTAAATCCATTCATATTAGTATTAAACGGTTAAGTATTGGCTTATTTATTGGAAGAATCTTAAATAATTTTTTTTATATATATTATACAAGATATCGTTGTGTAATATTTAATTGATCACTTGTGAATAATTGCACAGTACATTAAAAATAAAACTTCTTGTGTGGTGATTTTTGCTTTATATAATTTTATATAGCTTTATCAAGCAGTACAGGTCACAGAACTCGCTTGAGTTAAGAGTCTGCATGTTCTAAGACAAATAAGTAAAAAAAAATTTAAATTCAAAATACAGATTTAGAGAATACAAGGTGAGTAGAATAAATGTTTGTCAAATTTTTTTTATTTTCAGGCGTTCAATAATTTTTATTAAAAGCATTTCTAAATTTAACAATATTACAAATTAATCAACTTAAAAAATTTATTTTTATCTTCATAAAGCTAGCCGGTAAATAAGAGCAACTTGTAGTTTTCTTGCATAGAATTCACATATCATAACAATTTGGCGAGCCCAACGTGTGGCTGTGTATTTGGACGGTGACAGGTAGTGCATTATAACAAAGTATTAACCAGTGGTGTACCTTAAACATTTAATAACATAATATACAGGGTGTTAAGAGTATAATTTGTGTAGATAATAAGTTTATTGAGTGAATTGAAATTAAATAAAAATAAACATGGACAAAAGAAAGACTAGATCACATAAGAACGTAGAAGAAGAACAGGAAGTGACAGACAGAACCGAAGAACAAATTAAAGAGACTGAAGAAGTACAGGAGACAATGGAGGAGAAAAGACAGCCAGAAGAAGCACAAATGGAAAGGCAAATGGCAAGTGGAGACCAAGCTCAGCCCGTAAAGAAGGATGAATTGGACTTTCACAAGATGATGGCAATTTTGTTACAGGAAATAAAAAAAACTGAGCAAAATATAAACCAGAAAGCAGAAGAAAATAAACAACATATGACAAAAGAACTTGAAGATACAAAAAAAGAAATAAAACGGGAAATAACACAAAATTTTGATGACAAAATACAACAGATGGCACAACAGGTTGAGGATAAGTTGGGAAAGAAGATAGAAGAAGTAAAAGAAGAGTTAACCCTAGAAATGGCCAAGATGGAAGAGCAGTGCAAAGAACAAATGGAAGTGTTATCGGCACAGCTGGAAAAGAATAATGAAACTCAAAATAAAAAGATTGAATTAATGGAACAAAATTTGAAGCTAGAACAACAAAATAACCAAAAAAAATTCGAAGATATTGACGAACAAATGGGAGTGTTGGCAGTACAGCTGGAGCATCATATTGAGCAGAAGGAAGAGATATTTCGACGAGACATTAATGAACAGTGGAAGAAAAAAGAAGATGAAATAGATGAAAATATGAATAAGACCAAAGAGATAATGGAGAAAGAAATTGGGAGAGTACAAGAGTCTCTTAAAGAAGTGACACAGAAGGAATTGGATGCAAGGCCGGTTGTACAAACGGTCGAAAGAGATTGTAAAATCTATTTTAGTGGAAGAATAAAACAGCAGCATCCAGTACCTTTCATGAAATTCCTTAGGCACAGATATGCATCTTACAGAAATTTCGAAGACTTTAAAGAATTCATCAGAAACCAGATGACGGATGAGGCGTTACTATGGTTTTCGAACAAAGAAAATGAGTTGGTGGATCTGGAAGACTTTGCGACCAAATTCAGTGAATATTTCTGGGGTCAAGCACAACAGCGTTCAATCAAAAACGAGCTGTTAAGTGGCAAATACAACCCAAATCGTAGCATGTCATACCACCGGTACGCCATGCAAATTTACAGCACAGCTCAATACTTAGACTGTGGTTTTAACGAAGAATACATTGTGGGTTGTATCGTGCAACACTTTGATCGGACATTGGAAGATATCATGATGTTATACAACTTTAAAGAAATAGACAAACTGTGCCAATTTTTGATGATGCATGAGCAACGAAACCCCATGTATCAAAACAATGACCAAGCAAATAATAATAATAATAACAACTTCAATGGGAGCAATAACTACAGCAGAAACAATAATCAGAACGGCAATAATTTCAATAATCATCGTAATTTTAACAATAACTATAGACAAAATAATGGTAACAACAACTATAATAACTCGAACTTTAGGAATAATAATAATAACTACCGCAACCAAAATAATCAGAACTTTAATCGCCAAAACTATAATCGTAACAATCAAACTAACAACAATAACTATGGAAATAATGGACGGTATCAAAACGGTAATTACAATAATCAAAACAACGGAAATTTTAACAGAAATAATTACAATAATAACAACAGAAACTTTAACTCCAATGGCAATATGAATCATGCATTTTCAAACAGTGCCATTCAACAGAATCAGACAAACAATTCACAACAACAGTCAAATCAAAACTACACAAACAATCGAAACCATAACACTAGAAGTCTAGAAGATATAAATAGAAATAACCAAAAAAGACAAGTGAATTTTCTAAGTCACCATCAATCATACACCGACGTCAGTCAACAAGAGTCACCAATTGAAACACTCAACACATCATCACCATCACAACCCTTTGACACACAATACACAACAGATTCACAATCACCAAATTTTCAATAAAGCACCTGCTAAATGCGGCCGTATGTCACTATGAGCATCCAAGGGAGTTCATAACATTTGGGGAAGAAAAGAAAAATCAAAATTTGCAAGGGTTAATTTTAATTCAGGGTAAATTCTTTCAAAAACAAGTTAAAATTTTAATAGACACGGGTTCTGAAGTTTCACTAATTGACAATAAAGTTATTAATGAATTAAATTTTCAAAAATATTTTTATTCAATTCCAAAGGTTAATCTAGTGGGTGCAAACAACAAAAAACTATATGAAGCAAAGAAGGGAATAATGAGAAAAGTATTCTTTGATACAACCGAATATAGTATGCAATTCAATAGAACCTGAATATGACCAAATTTGTCAAGATGTAAAACTAAGAATCATCAAGAATGGAGAGAAATATTTGAAAAGACAAAACAAAAGGAAGATGAGAACAAACCAAAAATTTCAAAAAGGAGAACTAGTATTAATTAGAGCACATAGGGTAAGCAATTATAGAGATAACATTTGTAACAAACTTTTACCACCATTGGAGGGACCTTATGAAGTTGAAACAGAAGATGGAGAAAATAGTTATTTATTGAAATATCCTGAGAGTGGGTATCTTAGAGGAGTTTTTAACATAAAAGACATTTACAAATATGAACAATAAGTGAAGAAATAAGAAGACATTATTAATTTTAAGTTATATTTATAAAATGAAACAATTTTTTTAAGTAAAGGACATGAATGGGATACAGAAGATGGAATAATAATAATAATAATGCTGCTATTTATGAAAAATGATGAAATATGAATTATTGCGGATATTATGATTATGAATATGATATATAATATAATATGAATTATGATGAATTATGAAAGATTATAATGATATAATTATGCAGTATAATAATAAAACTTGGAATGGAATTACAGAAGAAGGATTGGAGAGGAAAAATTTGAAACGAAGATGGCAGAACTCTAAGAAACCAAGGAAGAAAAACAACTATAAAATGGATTCAAAAGTAGAATATAAACTCAACCCTCAACGAAAACTTATTAAAAATAACCGAATGATAATAAAGTCACATTCAAACTAGCTTACACTCTAACCACAAAATGCAGCTCACACGTGCTTAAATAAAACTTAAACTCTATATTTTTTTGTATATATTCAAAATAAAACATGCATTAATAAAACAAACTAAAGCAACCTAAGCTTACACATGCAAAATTAAAAGAACAAAACTAATTATTATTTTTTTTCAAAGAGAGCATTCAAACTATCTGCAGCATAATTGTATACCATATATATGCAACTGAATCAAAAATTTAATTGTTTTTAACCATCACACATTCATAAAATCACTGAAACATACACTTGTGTCGACGTTCAGAGAAACAATCACACAACTTGCAAAAAAACCAGTCAAAGAAAAATGAATATTTGATATTTGCCAAAAAAATTGTCAAATATGAAATATTAATTTTTGGAGAATTGTTATGAAATTAAAGCTCCTAAACAGTTTTTTTTTTATGAATAGTATGAACATAAAACAAAATGACAATATTGAATATACCACATATATATTTAACTCAAACAATTGTATTATTGTTGTTAATTTAATAGTTGAAACTAGATTCAACAATAAGAAAGAAACTAAAAGCAAAAATAAGCAGAATTCACAGACATGTAACAAACCAATAAGGACTATATTGTATCACCAGATTTAATTAATGTTTTCAAAATAATTTTATTATTATTATAATTAAAACCAGTTGGTTTATTATAAACAAATTTAGCATAATAGAAATAAGATTCTTTTAATACGTGAGTTATTATAGCCACTGAGTTATAGTTGGTTGATAAACACTTTTCAATTAAAAAAAAATATATAAAAAAAAATTAAACCAAAAACAATTGTTGATCATGAAATTGATTATGATTTAAACTTAAGTTATTGTTCGTTATATATATATTATATTATTTATGTAAGAGATACTTACAGAATAAGCCAATATAGCCACAACATAAAGATACAAAAAGCAAATATCAAACCACTTCGGATCGAGTGGAAATAAAAACCATAAATTTGTATTTATTAATTAATTACAATTTTTATTATAATCCAAATTCTAATATATACAAGTCAATAGAATCTTCAACAGTCCTAAAACAGATAAAATATTTAAGTCATTTATTCACAAAGTAAGAAGTTTCAATTTGTTAGTAAACATACAGTTAACATGGATAGAGCTCGGAAAATAAAACGTGTTAGGAGGTGAAATAGGATATATCTCATAAATAAGAGTTCAGAATGATATAATCTTTAATGGACAGGTAATCTGAAGACAATTCTCAGTGATTCAATATCAAAAATGCTTTCAGATAGCTTTAAAATTAAATAAAAGCAAAATAAAAGCAACTAATTCATGTTAAAATTGGTGTATGTCAAATTTGTTAGTAAAAATTTTAATATTTAAATTATCATTTGTTGTAGAAATTATATGTCAAAAGAATGCTTAAATTCTCTAGTATTTGTTTCAATTCATTTCAAAAGTCAATATAATTCTCAAGATTTAACAATTTATGAAAATTTAAAATATTTTTTATTTTAATCATAAATGTCAAAAATATACAAAAATCCTGTCAGATCTTAAAAAACATTGTCAAAATGCTTGGAGATCTGGTAAGCAATGAAAAATAAAAGATAGAAAATCAATAGTTACAGAGGGGCAGAAAATTTTTGATTTTTTTCAGCAGTCACAATTTTTCAAAAGTATTTTAAAAAACCTTAAAAAAGTCCTGAATTATAACAAAGTATATTCAAATTACCTTGCCGATAAGAAACCATCGTTTCTGATTAAATTTTAGCAAAGCCTGCAGATTAACAGTATATTTTCCGATAAGGGAATTGTTAGCAGTCATCATAAAGAGGTCCACAGCTACCAGAAAGGTGAGTTTTTCCACTCATTTGAATTCTCGCTGAATAAAGAGACCGTTTGGTGTTTATTTTTGACTGAAGATCATTTAAAATTCATTTTGGGTACTTATAAATATTTCTCAACCATTGGAGAGATAATTCTGATAGTTTTGCGGCCCTAATCCATTAGAAGACGTCACTGAAAGATGCAATCTTTGTTATTGAAGATTTCCATAAAATTTTTAGAGAAGGGATTATCTGAAAGACGAAAGTGAACTTTAATAAAGTTAAACGCAAGTTTTGAAATTTCTTTAGAAATAATCTTACCTTTTTTTTTTTAAACAGCCTATATCATTCTAAATCATCTTTGTGTTAAAAAACAAAATAATTTGAAGTCAAGTTCACAAAAATTTTATTATCGCTTTTGTAATATTAACCAAATATAATTCACCGTTTCTTTTGCTTACTAAAATCATTAAACAAAACAGTTAAACTAAAAAAATTGAAGGATTATAAACCTTTGTTTTCGCTCTAAAAAGATAGTAAGTGAGGTTATAAAT